>NC_041728.1:165900173-167100173 GCF_004115215.2 Ornithorhynchus anatinus
CTGTGGTGTCCCCAGTCTGCCCCGTCCCTGCCCCCTGGCCCTGCCCCGAGTCTGCCCCTGCCCCCTGCCCCTGCCCTGAGTCTGCACCTGGCCCTAGCTGTGGTGTCCCCATTATGCCCCTGACCCTGCCCCCAATGCCTGCTCCAAGTCTGCCCCTGGCCATAGTGTCTGCCCCAGTCTGCCCCGGCCCTGGCTGTGGTGTCCCCAGTCTCCCCCCGCTCCCTGTGCCTGCCCCAATTCTGCCCCTGGCCCTGGCCGTGGTGTCTGTTCCTAGTCTGCCCCCGGCCTCGCCCTTGATGTCGGTCTCCAGTCCGCCCCGGCCCTGCCCCCGTTTTCTACCTCCGGTCCCTGCCCCAGGTCTCTCTTTTGTCCCCCCCGACCCCCTTAAACTCCCCCCTTCCTGTCCCCAACCCCAGTCCCTGGCCCTGGCCCCATCCTCAGTTTCTGCCCTGGTACCCGGCCTCAGTCTGCTCCCGGGCCCTGCCCCTGGCATCTGCCCTCGGCCCTGAACCCATTCCCTTTCCCCGGCCCTGGTTTTCTGCTCTCTCTTTGGTCCCCAGCAGAGCTGCCTCTCCCCGATTACTGTAGCTAGTAGTGTCGGCCTGTGAGGACGGCCTCTTCTTCCCTGGCTGAATGACTGACCCCCCATCCCTGCCACCTCTTAGAGCTCTCTCACCCCCATGCCCTTTGCCGCTGCTTCGCTCACTCCTCCCATCGAGAGCTCGCCGGCCACTGGGGCACCCGAAACTGCTCTTGCTCCTGTTAGGACATTATTTTCATACTTTTGGGACTCTGTTGGTTATAACAATAATACTACTACTAGTAATAAATAATAATGGCATTTGTTAAGCACTATGTGGCAAGCACCGTACTAAGCGCTGGGATGGATAAAAGCAAATCGGGTTGGACGCAGTCCCTGTCCCACGTGGGGCTCACAGTCTCAATCCCCATTTTACAGATGAGGGAGCTGAGGCCCAGAGAAGTGAAGCGACTTGCCCAAGGTCGCGCAAAAGACAAATGGTGGATCTGGGATTAGAACCCATGACCTTCTGACTCCCAGCCCATCCTCTATCCATTATGCCATGCTGCTTATAGCTTATACTTTCCCGAGCACTTAATACAGTGTGTTGCACTCAACAGGAGCTCGGTAAATACCATTACTACTATTACCGTGACTACATTCTCATGTAAGATTGATGTGAGCCATTTTAAGTGTTCATTGAGGAAATATATTCAGGAATATCTGCCTTCTAGCCGCTGATTTAGAAAACAAATCCACGAACATGGCCTCCCCAAGGAAGAGTGGTATGGGAAGCAGAGAAGCAGGGAGGCGGCATGATTTAGTGGAGAGAGCACGAGCCTGGAAGTCAGAAAGATTTGGATTCTAATTTTGACTCCACTAAGCCACTAAGCCACTCTGGATCCATGGCCACCCCAAAAGCTGTAGGACAGAGAGGATGGGGCCATCGTGACTTCTCTCCACCTTCCGAGAAGTCAGGCTCTCGAGGGTAGGGAAGGGCTCTTCTGTGACCAGTTCAGCCACAGAGTTCTGAAAAAATTAAAAAAGAAGTCATTAAATGAGGGGGTTGGGGCTCCCCTCGCCGCTCTATAATTCGTTATTAAAAACCGCTATTCTGCGGCGGGCCTGGAGGACATTTGTCTCATGAAAAGACACTTAAGATAATTCAAGAATTAAAGCCTAATGAGCCTGACTACATTACCAGCTGAAATAGGGAAAATCGTTAAAGTATAAAATCATTATTAGAAGGCTGTTTTGGTAATAGAACATGAGAACAAAAACCAACACTCTACTCTAGGGATAAATCATTCCTTTCTAACCTATTAGTATTCTTGGAAAGGCTCAAAGAAGCAGCATGTCTTAGCAGAAAGAACATGGTCTTGGGAGTCAGAGGACTTGGGTTCTAATCCTGACTCCGCAACTTGTCTGCTGTGTGACCTTGGGCAAGCCACTTAATTTCTCTGTGCCTCAGTTACATCATCTGTAAAATGGAGATTAAGACTGTGAGCCCCACGTGGGATGATCTGATGACCTTGTAATAATAATGTTGGTATTTGTTAAGAGCTTACTATGTGCCGAGCACTGTTCTAAGTGCTGGGGTAGACACAGGGGAATCAGGATGTCCCACGTGGGGCTCACAGTCTTAATCCCCATTTTACAGATGAGGTAACTGAGGCACCGAGAAGTTAAGTGACTTTCCCAAAGTCACACAGCTGACAAGTGGCTGAGCTGGGATTTGAACCCATGATCTCTGACTCCAAAGCCCGTGCTCTTACCACTGAGCCACGCTGCTTCTCTTGTATCTACCCCAGTGCTCAGAACAGCGCTTGGCACATAGTAAGCGCTTAACAAATACCATAAGTATTATTATTATTATTAGTAATAATTATTGGCTTAAGGAGGCTAGATAAATCTAGCGAATGAAGAGAAATGTTTGATAAAGATCCTTAGTAAATGGGGACATTTGGACACACATTGCGAGTTACTTAGTCCTTCCCATTAATAATAATAATACAATGATAGTATTTGTTAAGCGCTTACTATGTGCCAAGCACTGTTCTAAGCGCTGATAAATCCTGGTCTGCTTGGAAACAGGGTAAACCATCAGGTTGGTAAATTTAAGAAAGAACAGAGATGAGAATGAGGCTTAGGGAGTATATTGGCTTGAGAGAAATGGAGTGTGTGTGAGCTGGGATGGAATGGGAAGGGAATGAGGATAAGTAGGAGGGAGAGAGCTGATTGAATCCTTTAAAGTCAACGGTCAGGAGTTTCTGTTTAACGCGGAGAAGGCCGGGTATCTACTGGAGGTTTCTGAGAAGTGCGGAGATGTCCAGAGGTGCGTGATTTAGATCAGTGACCCAGGCAGCAGAATGAAGTATGGATTGGAGAGGAGAATCATTCCCCCCATTAGACCGTAAGCCCGTCAAAGGGCAGGGACTGTCTCTGTCACCAATTTGTTCATTCCAAGTGCTTAGTACAGTGCTCTGCACATAGTAAGCGCTCAATAAATACTATTGAATGAATGACTAGTAAGCGCTCAATAAATACTATTGAATGAATGAATGAATGAATGAATGAGAAAAGAAGCAGGGAATTGAGTGAAGAGGCTGATGCAGTTGTCAAGATGGGATATGTCAAGTGCTTGGACTAGCATGGTGGCAGTATGGGGGAAGAGGAATGGGTGGATTCTGGAGATGCTTAGGAGAGAGAACTGGCAGGATTTGGTGACGGACTGAATATGTGGCTTGAAGAAAAGAGATAGGTTGAGGATGATGTCACCATGGCATAGCGGATAGAGCCCGGGCCTGGGAGTCAGAAGGTCAGGGGTTCTAATCCCAGCTCTGCCACTTGTCTGCTGTGTGACGTTGGGCAAGTCACTTTACTTCTCTGGGCCTCAGTTACCTCATCTGTAAAACGGGGATTGAGAGTGTGAGCCCCACGTGGAACAGGGACTGTGTATGACCGATTTTCTTATATCCACCCCGGTGCTTAGTACTGTGCCTGGCACGTAGTAAGCACTTAACAAATTACCACAATAATTATTATCATTATTATTATGTCAAGGTTGTGGGCTTGTGCGACAAGGAGGATGGTGGTGCTGCTGACAGTGATGGGTAAGTTCAGGGGTGGAGAAGCTTGGGAGGGGAAGATTCATTCATTTAATAGTATTTATTGAGCGCTTACTATGTGCAGAGTGCTGTACTAAGTGCTTGGAATGTACAAAGCGGTAACAGATAGAGACAGTCCCTGCCCTTTGACAGGCTTACAGTCTAATCTGGGGAGACGGACAGACAGGAACCAGCACTTTGTAATCAGTGCACCAGGTGTGAGGGAGAATACATCAGAGTTGCCGAGAGAGAGGTTTTCACCCCTTCATGGATACTAACTCTGCTGCATTGTGCTTTTCCAAGTGCTTAGTTCAGAGTTCTACACACAGTAAGCACTCAGTAAATACCCTTGATTGATTACTCATGTTGTTCTAGGTCGATCTCCCTTGCTGATCCCAGGTCTCCTAAAATCCTGGGCTGTTGCCACAAAACCTCAGGTTGAAGATGAGGAGTTGGGATACCGGAAATGTTGAGATTGAGCTCTTGGTGAGATATCCAAGTAGAGATGTCCTGAAGGCAGGAAGAGTTTTGAGACTGCAGAGTCGGAGAGGCCAGAGAGAGGAGGAGAATAGGAAGAGGTCAGTGCCGGTGAAGCTAAAGTTAAATGATGTCTCCAGGAGAAGAGATTGGTTCACAGTGTCAAAGGGAGCTGAGAGGTCAAGGACAATTAGGACGCACTACAGTCCATTATATATGATATATATGATCATATATATGATCACATTGGATCATAAGTGCTGAGAGGGATAAAGTAATTATAATATATTTAAACATATTAATACACTTAAAATACATATTAATACAATATAAAATCAAACACATAAGAGTGGGGTTGGTTGACAAGACTTAGGGCTTGTGAATTAGTTGAGGAAGGCTTCCTGTAGGAAGTGGGATTTTAAGGGGCTCTCTAATCCCCGCTCTACCACTTGTCTGCTGTGTGACCTCGGGCAAGTCACTTCACTTCCCTGGGCCTTAGTTACTTTACTTGTAAAATGGGGATTCAGACTATGAGCCCATGTGGGACAGGTACTCTGTCCAACCTGATTAGCTTGAATCTACCCCAACACTTAGAACAGAGCTTGACACATAGTAAGTGCTTAACAAGTACCATCATTAGAAGCAGTGTGGCTTAGTGGATGGAGCACCATTACATAGTGGATAGAGCACGGGACTGGGAATCAGAAAGTCATGGGTTCTAATCCCAGCTCTTCCACTTGATTGCTGTGTGAATTTGTGTAAGTCACTTTATTTCTCTTTGCCTTAGTTACCTCATCCGCCAAATGGGGATTGAGGCTGTGAGCCCCAAGTGGGACAGGGGCTGTCTCCAACCTGATTTGCTTGTATCCACCCCAGCACTTAGTACAGTGCCTGGTACATAGAAAGCACTTAACAAATACCACAATTATTGATTATTATTAGACAATGAGCTTTATGGCGCAAAGGATATAAAGTGGAGACCAGAGGATGAACAGAGCCAATGTGCAAGGTATAGAAAACTGGTGGAGAATCTTGATGTCCTTGAGGAGTTTCTTCTTGATGTAGAGGGTGTTGAGGAGCCCGTAGAAGTTATGAGTAGTGAAGAGATGGGTGCTGAGGGAAGCTTTAAGAAGATGATCCATGCATCCAAATAGACTGGAAAGGGAGAGGCTGGAGGCAGGGAGGCCAGTGAGGAGGCTGATAGAGGAGTCTATCCGACAAAATTAGAGTTTGGACTAGGGTGGCAGTTGGTTGCAGGGAGAGGATGGAGGACCTGGGAAATATTATGGATGCAGAAAGAGTCCCATATAAGCATTGACTGGATGTGACATCTGCTAGAGAGTGAGGAGTGGAATGTCTTCAAGGTTGCAGGCTTCCCGGGCAGGGAAGATGGGGGTCTGAGTGCCAGAGATGGGAGACTCAGGAGGGAGAGTGGTTTTAGTTTAAGACAGGTGTGAGCTGGGGGCATCAGTAGGGCACCCAAGAGGAGTTGAGTAATCAAATACTGGTATTTATTGAGCACTTAGTGTCTGCAGACCACTGTACTGAGCGCTTGGGAGACCGCTGGAATGTAAGCTTGTCAACAGGGAAAGCGTCTACCAACTCTGTTGTATTATACTCTCCCAAGCGCTTAGCACAGTGCTCTGCAAACACGAAGCACTCAATAAATGCGATGTATTGATTGATTATAATACAACAGACGTGTTCCCTGCCTGCAACATCCAGAGGCAGGAAGGATGGGCTCTCTCCGAGAGAGGGGCTGGTGCCCGGGAAGCATCACTGTTCTGGGAGCTGCAGGAGAGCTCTATCTGACAAGGGAAATCCAGAGGATTTTCATAATTATGGCATATGTTAAGCACTAACCAGATGCCATGCATTGTACTAAGCACTGGGGTGGCTACAAGCAAATCAGGTTGGATACAGTCCCTGTACCACACAGGGCTCACAGTCTCAATCCCCATTTTACAGATGAGGGAACTGAGGCCCAGAGAAGTGAAGTGACTTGCTCAAGGTCACACAGCAGGAAAGTGGGGGAGCCGGGATGCAGCATGGACTAGTGAAAAGAGCACGGGCCTGGGAGTCAGAAAACCTGGGCTCTAACTTCAGCTCCACCACTTGTCTGATGGGCAAATCACTTCGCTTCTCGAGGCCTCGTTTACCTCAACTGTAAAATGGGGATTCAGTACCTGTTCTCCCTCCTCTTTAGGCTGTAAGCCCCATGTAGGACAGAGAACTGATGATCTGGTATCTACCCCAGGATTCGGTGCGCTGCAGGGTGTGTAGTAAGCACTTAGCTGATACTACGCTTATTTTACTATGACAGTGATTAATTATAGAACAGGGGAGAAGCTCAATAATTACCAGTATTAGATTACACAGCTCCTCTTGGGTGCCCTACTGATGTCCCCAGCTCACACCTGTCTTAAACTGAAACCACTCTCCCTCCTGCATCTCCCATCTCTGGCACTAACCCCCCCATCTTCCCTGCCCCAGAAGCCTGCAACCTTGATAATATTACACTCCTGTGAGATCCATCTGAAAGGGTGGGCTTGACGAGAGAGTTAGTGCAGAAAGAAGATCGTGGGGTCCCAGGACGCAGCCTGGAGGGACCCCCATAGTTAGAGGGTAAGGGGGGGAGCAGGTGGTGGAGCGGAAGAGAGCTTAGGACCCTGGTTCCAACACTTAGTCCAGCGTTCTTTCCCTCTAACCTTGGGAGAGTGGAGTTCAGGCTGAGTATTTCGTCTCCTCCCAGAAATATGCGAACTCCCCATCAGTGCTTGAGCAATGAGAGTTCCAAACATGCTTTCACACGTTGCTCCGTTCCAGCACCCTGGGCACATCACCCAGCCCGAATAGTTTCTTTGCCGGCATATCAATAAATATGCAAATTCCCAGCCATTACTTATTGTGCTAATGCAGCTCATCCAACACCCAGTGACGCACATGCACACTGCCCGGCAAATGTGTGAAAATTCATTCTTTTCCACATCCCTCAGTAGTTATTCTGCCTGCATACCATTGCAAATATGCTAATTCTCCTCCTTCACAGGGGGCCCGGTGGCATTTTCAAAGCGGAGCATTGCGTGCAGAGCGCAGGCCTTGGCCATAATGCATAAAGCGGCGTGGCTTTGTGGATAGAGCACAAGCCTGGGTGTCAGAAGGAACTAAATTCTGATCCCAGCTCCGTCACATGTCTGCTATGTGACCTTGGGCAAGTCACTTCACTTCTCGGAACCTCAATTACCTCCTCTGTAAAATTGGGGATATCACAATTATTATTGTGGTTATCACCATCATCATCATCATCAAGGAATTTATTAGGCACTTACTAGGTGCCAGGCTCTATAATATGCACTTGGGTAGATAAAAGATCATCAGTTCAGACACAGTTCCTCTCCTACGGTCTAAGTAAGAGGGAGGACAGGTATTGAATTCTCAGTTCACGGGTGAGGAAACTCAGACCCAGAGAAGTTAAGTGAGTAGTTCAAGGTCACACAACAGGCAAGGGGTGGAGCCGGGATTAGAACTCGGATCCTCAGATTCCTGTGCTCTTTCTACCAGGCCACGCTGCTTCTTACCGAAATGCATCCGGGGGTTGGCATGTCAGATTGTGAAATGTAAAACCCCACCTTGGCTTTATCTTCGATTCATCTCTCTCATTCAACCCATGTATTCAACCTGTCAAAAAATCCTGTCGGTTCAACCTTCACGACATCGCTGAAATACATCCTTTCCTCATGATCCAAACTGCTATCACGTTCACCCAAGCATTTATCCTAGCCCTCCTTGATTACTGCATCAGTCTCCTTGCTGACCTCCCTGCCTTCTGTCTCTTCCCACTCCAGTTCATATTTCACTTTGCTTTCCAGATCATTTTTCTACCAAAACACTGTTTTCCCACTCCTCAAGAACTTTCAGTGGTTGCCCATCCACCTCTGCATCATTCATTCATTCATTCATTCATTCATTCAACAGCATTTATTGAGTGCTTACTATGGGCAGAGCACTGTACTAAGCGCTTGAAATGTACAATTTGGCAATAATCAAACAGAAACCTTTCTATTAACTTTAAAGCACTCAATCAGCTTTCCCCCTCTTACCTTACTTCTCTGCTTTCCTACTACAACCTAGCCCACACACTTGGCTCCTCTAATGCCAACCTACTTTACTGAACCTCGAACTCATCTATCTCGCCACCAACCCCTCACCCACGACCTGCCTCTGGCCTGGAACACCCTTCCTCTTCATATCTGACAGATGATCACTCTCCACACCCTCAGAGCCTTACTGAAGGCACATCTCCTTGAAGAGGCCTTCCCCGACCAGGCCCTCATTTCCTCTTCTCCCACTCCCTTCTGTGTCACTCTTGCACATGGATTTGCACCCTTTCTTCACCCCTCCCTCAGCCCCACAGCACTTATGTGTCTTGTCTAATGTTGTCAAGTCGCCTCCGACTCATAGCGACTCCATGGACACATCTCTCCCAGAACGTCCCACCTCCATCTGCAGTCATTCTGGTAGTGAATCCCTAGAGTTTTCTTGGTAAAAATCCGGAAGTGGTTTACCATTGCCTTTTTCTGCGCAGTCAACTTAAGTCTCCGCCCTCATTTCTCTCCCATGCCACTGCTGCCCAGCATAGAGGAGTTTTGACTCATAGCAGATTGCCTTCCACTCGCTGGCCACTGCCCAAGCTAGAAATGGAATGGGTAGGTCTCTGCTTGACTCTCCCTCCCGTAACTGAGACTAGTAGAGTACTGGAAACTCTCCAGGTGCCATCCTGAGGAGGGACAGCACTTAAGTCCATATCTGTAACTTATCTATTTCTATTAATGTCTGCCTCCCCCTTTAGGCTGTAAACTTGTTGTTAGCAGGGATCACGCCTAGACTGTTATAACTGTACTCTCCAAAGCACTTAGTACAGTGCTCTGCACATAGTAAGTACTCAATAAATTAGAATAGTTGAGGAGCGCTTGTCACAGTTGCTGGGAATGACTGATGCCTTCACCCACCTACCTGGAGAGACCATTACTGGCAGTAGCATCTTCTCTGGACTCCAAAAGAAATATAATAATGATAATTGTGGTAATTGTTAATTACTTACTATGTACCAAGCACTGGAGAAGGACAAGGTAATCAGATTTGATATATTCCCTATCCCACATGGGAACTCACGGTCTAAGAGGGAGAACAGCTACTGAACCCCAATTTTACAGATGAGGAAACTAGGGGCAGAGAAGGTAAGTGACTTCATCTTGGGTCCTAGAGCAGGTATGTGGTAAAGCTAGAACTGGAATTCAGGTCTCCTGACTTTTGGTCCTGTGTTCCCTTTATGTATTCTCCAAAACTCATTTTAATCACTTGTTTCAAACCCTTTCCCCATCAGACCTTTTATCCAGAAAAGCAATATAGCTTAGCCGAAAGAACACAGGCCTGGGAGTCGGACGACCTGGGTTCTAATCCCAGCTCCATGACGTACTTGTTGTGTGACCTTGGGCAAGTCATTTCCCTTCCTCTTTGCCTCAGTTCCCTCGCATGCAAAATGAGCAGTCAATGCTTGTTCTCCCTTCGTGGCTCAGTGGAAAGAGCCTGGGCTTGGGAGTCAGAGGTCATGGGTTCGAATCCCAGCTCTGCCATGTGTCAGCTGTGTGACTGTGGGCAAGTCACTTCACTTCTCTGTGCCTCAGTTCCCTCATCTGTAAAATAGGGATTAACTGTGAGCCTCGAGTGGAACAACCTGATTACCCTGTATCTTCCCCAGCGCTTAGAACAGTGCCCTGCACATAGTAAGCGCTTAACCAATACCAACATTATTATTCCCTTAGACTGTGAGCTTGGTGTGGACCTGATTATCTTGTATCTACACAAGTGCTTAGTACAGAGCTTGGCACATAGTAAGCTCTTAGCAACAACAACAAAAAAACATACAATCCAAGGTGCTGAAAAGAGCAAAATGAGTTTCACTGTTGTCTTTCCCTGACCACTTTCTAATGTCGTTGCTAATGTGCAGTAAAATACATATTAGGCAAAGGAGAGAGAAAGCATAGAGAGCAAAGTCCAGGACCCTCTGTGAATTGAAGAGTCACTCAAGGGTTAGCCGCTTTTCAGAGCCCTGGCCTTTGCCATCCCATTTTTCCCTGGCTTTCTTTATAACCTTCTCAGAATGATTGCTTCTTTTCCTGAGAAATGGTTGCTTCATTGCATAACTTACAATTTCCTCTCTTTTAAACTATGTGCTATTGTCAGGGAGATTTGAGAGACAGTTCTGGCCCTGAGAAGGCCTATCCAGAGCAGAAAGTGGAGCAGGGGTGGGAGAGGGAAAGAGAGAAAGAGAGAGAGGGAAAGGGAGAGAGATAGAGGTGGAAAGAGAGAGATGGAAATAGAGAGAGAGGTAGAGAGAGAAAAAGAGAGGTAGAGAGAAAGGTAGAAAAAAGGTGAGAGAGGTGGAAGGAGAGGGAGACAGATGGAGAGAGAGAGAAGAAACACCACTTGCATTGAGGCCAACTTTTCATTTAGAGCCTGTGAGCTGACCGACAGACTAGGGAAGGAGCAGTGTAGCCCAGTGGAAAGAGCACTGCTTAGGAGTCAGAGGACCCAGATTCTAAGCCTGGCACCGTCACTTGCCTGCTATTTCTTGGGCAAGTCACTAACCTTCTCTGTCTTTCAGTCTCCTCAACTGTAAATCTGGGATTCAATACCTGTCCTCCTTCCTCCTTAAACTGAGTGTTTCATATGGGACAGGACGTGTGTTCGACCTGATGAGCTTGTAAGAACCCGGGCTTGGGAGTCAGAGGATGTGGATTCTAATTCCGGCTCCACCACTTCTCTGCTGTGTGACCTTGGGCAAGTCACTTACCTTCTCAGTGCCTCGGTTACCTCATTTGTAAGATGGGGACTAAGACTGTAAGCCCCACGTGGGACAACCTGATTACACTGTATCAGTGCCTGGCACATTGTAAGTGCTTAACAAATACCATAATAATAATTCATTCAGTTGTATTTATTGAGTGTTTACTATGTGCAGGTCACTGTACCAAGCACTTTAATATTAACAACTGTCCCTATCCCTATCCCTGTTCCCATCCCTGACTCTGTGCCTCTCTTCTTCTCTGTCCCCATCCTTGTCATTCATTCATTCAATCATATTTATTGAGCACTTACTGTCTGCAGAGCACTGTACAAAGTGCTTGGAAAGTACAATTTAGCAATAAAGAGAAACAATCCCTGCCCACACTAGGCTTACAATCAAGAAGGGGGAAGACAGATATCAAAACAAGTAAATGGGAATCAATATAAATAAATAAAAAAATATGGAATGCTTCAAGAATTTGTGTGTCATCCTTGCACAGGGGCCACGCTAATCTAGTCTATATCGTTCCAATTTTCATATATGTGCTGCCAAAACAAGCACTCTCCCCATCCCAATTCCCATCCCTGTCCACATTCTCATCCCTGTCATTCATTCATTCAATCATTTATTGAGCACTTACTGAGTGCAGCGCACTGTACAAGTACTTGGAAAGTTCAATTGGGCCACAGATAGAGACAATCCCTACCCAACAACAGGCTCACAGTCTAAAGGGGAGGAGACAGACAACAAAACAAGTAGACAGGCATCAGTAGCATCAAAATAGATAAATAGAAATATAGATATGTACACATCATTAATAAAATAAATAGAATAATATGTACAAATATACACAAGTGCTGTGGGCCAAAGAGGGGGGTAGAACAGAGGAGGGAGTAGGGGTAATGGGGAGAGGAGGAGGAGCAGAGGAAGGGGGGGTCAGTCTGGGAAGGCCTCCTGGAGGAGGTGAGCTTTCAGTAGGGCTTTGAAGAGGGGAAGAGAGCTAGTTTGGTGGATTTGAAGAGGGAGGACATTCCAGGCCAGGGGTAGGATGGGGGCCAGGGTTCGACAACGGTACAGGCAAGAAGGAGGCAGAGTGAGGAGTTTAGTGGCAGAGGAGCAGAGTGTGCAGGGTGGGCTGTAGAAGGAGAGAAGGGAGGTGAGGTAGGAGGGGACAAGGTGATGGAGAGCTTTGAAGCCAAAAGTGAGGAGCTTTTGCTTGATATGGAGGTTGATAGGCAACAACTGGAGATTTTTAAGGAGGGGAGGTGACAAAACCAGAGCAATTCCTGGTCCCTGTCTCTGCTTCTTCCCCATCGCCATCCCTGTCCTCATTTCCATTGTCACCCCTATCTCCATCCCAGTCCCCAACCTTGTCCCTCTTCCTATCACCATTCCCTTACCTCAATTCCCTCTCCCACCTCCTTGCTGCCCTCCAGCTCCATGACCAGGTCAGGGATGAAAGTGGCCTCTGGCCTGACCTGGCCTGACGTCCAGCTGATTATTCTTCAGTATCCACCTCAGCCCTTAGCCCAGTGCTGAGCTCAGAGTCAGTGCTTAATAGTAATAATAATAGTAATTTTGTTAAGTGCTTACTATGTGCCCAGCACTATTCTAAGTGCTGGGGTAGATACAGGTAATCAGGTTGGACACAGTCCCCGTCCCATCTGGGGCTCACAGTCTTAATCCCCATTTTTACAGATGAGATAATTGAGGGAGATAATTGAGGCAGAGAGAAGTGAAGTGACTTGCCCAAGTCAGCTCTTATTAATAATAATAATAATAATAGTATTTGTTAAGTGCTTACTATATGCCAAGCACTAAGTGCTGGGGTAGATATAAGGTAATCAGTTTGGACACAGTCCTTGTCCCACATGGGTTCACAATCTCAATTCCCATTTACAGATGAAGTGACTGAGGCAGAGAGAAGTGAAGTGACTTGCCCAAGGTTCCAATATAGTGGGAGGACAAAAAGGATAGGAAAGAAGAGGTGGGGGGTTTGAGACTATTTTTTAGGCAGAAAAACGTAAAAGGCACTAAAAAATGAAAAAATATATCTAATATTCATGAGTGTTCCTGTGGCTGTTTTGAACAGGAACAAACTACCAACTTCTTGAGCACTGTTCAATGAAGGAACCAGGAGCATGCTTGCATTCACCAGCGAGCACTTTGTTTATAAACTAAGGAGCTTCGTGCCTCCAGGCAGTCCCATGACCAATCTGCTCTAGGCCAGGAAACTTTGACAATGGAGGCGTCAATGGGTCAGGGTTACGTACCTACCAACTAACACCAGGCCTGAGAGACTTGAAGAAGCAGCATGGCCTAGCAGAAAAGAACCTGGGTCCAGGAGTCAGGAGACCTGGGTTTTCAACTCGACTCTGCCACTCGCCTGCTGTGTGACCTTGGACAAGATGCCTCACTTCTCTGACCCTCAGTTACCTGATCTGTAAAATGGGGATTGAAACTTAACGTCTCTGGACCTCAGTTTCCCTAACTATAAAATGGGGATTCAATACCAGTTCTTCCTCCTCTTTAAACTTAGAGCCCCTTTTGTGGGACAGGAACTGTGTCTGACTTGACGATCTGCTCTCTATCAAGCACTCAAGAATAACAATAATAATAATAATGTTGGTATTTGTTAAGCGCTTACTATGTGCAGAGCACTGTTCTAAACGCTGGGGTAGACACAGGGGACTCAGGTTGTCCCACGTGGGGCTCACAGTCTTAATCCCCATTTTACAGATGAGATAACTGAGGCACAGAGAAGTGAAGTGACTTGCCACAGTCACACAACTGACAAGTGGCAGAGCCGGGATTAGAACCCATGACCTCTGACTCCAAACCCCGTGCTCTTTCCACTGAGTGCATAGGATGTAGTAAGCACTTAGCAAACACCATGCTTATTTTACTAGAGTAGTGATTAATTGTAGGTTGGGGGATGATGCTGAGGATGGGATTTGTTAAGCACTTACTGTGTGCCAAGCACTGTTCTAAGCTCTGGGGTAGACACAGGGTAAGGGGCCGGCTGTGGAGGGATCCATTTGGAAGTCACTGCATAGAGGTGGTTGCCATGTGAGTGGGTGGGTTTGCTGAGAGAGTAAGTGCAGAGAGAAGATCGAGGGGTCCCAGGAAGCAGCGTGGAGGGATCACCCCCCAAACACAGTTAGGGGGTGTATGGGTGGAGCGGGAGGTGGAATGGAAGCGAGGCTAGAACCCAGGCTCCTCCTCTTGACCCAGCGCTCTTTCCCTCTAACCTTGGAATTAGATTGGAGTTCAGGCTGAGTATTCTGTCTCTTCCTGGAAATATGCAAACTTCCCATCAGTGTTTGAGCAATGAGAGTTCCAAACATGCTTTCATACATTGTTCCATTCCAGAACTCTGGGCACGTCACCCAGCCCGAATAGTTTCTTTACTGGCATATCAGTTGAATAGGCGAGTTCACAGCCATTGCAATAAACAATAATGCCTGGCATATAATAAACATTTAACAATTACTATTATAACTACTAAAATAATTATAATCATGGCATTTATTAAACACTTACTATGTGCCAGGTACTGTACGAAGTGGTGGGATGGATACAAGCAAATTAGGTTGGATACGGTCCATATCCCACATGGGTCTTACATTCTTCATCCTCATTTTACAGATGAGGTAACTGAGGCACAGAGAAGTAAAGCGCCTTGCCCAAGGCCACCTAGCAGACAAGTGGCAGAGCCGGGATTAGAACCATGACCTTCTGACTCCTAGACCTGTGCCCTATCCACTATGCCACGATATTCCTCTAAATACTACTAATAATAAGAGCAGCAACCATATGGTGTCAGAAAGTAGGGGTAGGGCTGAGATGCAAGCCAAGTCTAGGTACCGCTACTTCCGATCAATCGTATGTTCATTCATTCAATCATATTTATTGAGCGCTCACTGTGTGCAGAGCTCTGTATTAAGCGCTTGGAAGAGTGCAATAAAATAGTCAGTAGCCATGTTTCATGCCCACAACCGCCTCGATGGAAATGTACAGATACAGCTGACAGCTGTAAGTATAAATTTGTTAACCGCACGGTAAACATCCTCAAACTTAGCCCCCTGGACCAAGTGGCTTCCTGTGACCAAAGATAATTTGTCTTCTGGAACCCGACCGTGTGCCGGGGAGATGGAGTTTCTGGCGGAATGTTTCTGCTGGTGGAGCAGAAACATCCCGGGCGAAGTTACTGATTGGCAGAGATGTATCTGGGAATGTGAAAATGGCAAGTACTTAATCAAACCTGCTTACCTCTCCGCCCATCCGGGCCCACTGTGCCGAGGGTAAAATCATTCCAGGTTTGCTCCTGATGGGTTTAGGGGCTGAGGGATAGGGGGTTCCTTCATGCATGCCAAATAACTTCAAGCCATAAATAATCACACTGGGATCAGCACTGCCAGATGACTAAGGGGCACAGGCAAAATCTGTCCTATGATTAGCAACTCTGTCAGGAAATCAGGACTGTCCTAAGAAAGGTGCTATATAAAGCTGGGATATTATAATTACCATCATTACTGTCGCTATTATTATTATTGACACTGCAAATGAGAACCAAAGACGGATCAGCCCACCCACGCTTTTTTTTTCCCCTGCCCCCACCTTGCCTGGGAGGAACACAGAGAGATGCAGAAATAAAACCCATATTATTTGCACCTTATCTGGCAGCAATAATAATAATAATAATAATAATGTTGGTATTTAAGCACTTACTATGTGCAGAGCACTGTTCTAAGCACTGGGATAGACATGCGGGAATCAGGTTGTCTCACGTGGGGCTCACAGTCTTAATCCCCATTTTACAGATGAGGTAACTGAGGCACAGAGAAGTGAAGTGACTTGCCCACAGTCACACAGCTGACAAGTGGCAGAGCCAGAATTCGAACCCATGACCTCGGACTCCAGCGCCCATGCTCTTTCCACTGAGCCACGTCACTGGTGCTTGGTGAGTGGTTAATTGCCTGACTGATGGTTATCACTATTATTAGTGACTGCAAAAGAGAGGGTGATCAGACCACAGGAACCTGATTTGTGACCAATCGTTTTGATTAATGGAAATTGGTAGTTGATTTCCAAAACTCGGTTTTTGTCTTGTCTTATGCCGAAGAGTCGTCACCAACCCATAGCAACTCCACGGACACATCTCTTCCAGAACTCTCCACTCTCCATCTGCAATCGTTCTGGTAGTGGATCTATAGAGTCTCCACCCTCGACTCTCTCCCATGCCGCCGCCTCCCAGGACAGGTGAGTTTTGACTCGTAGCAGATGGCCTTCCCCTGGCTAGCCAATGCCCAAGCTAGGAATGGAATGGACAGGCCTCTGCTTGACTCTCCCTCCCATAGCCGAGACTGGTAGAGTCCTGAAAACCCTCCAGTGCAATCCTGAGAGGGGGCTGGAAGGTACTGGATTTTGTATTCAGTCAATATAAAGAAAGAGGGGTTTCCCACTGAGGCAGGCCTGACTATAATGGTACAGTGTGAGCTCGTTGTGAACAGGGAATATGTTTACAAAATCTGTTCTATTGAACTTTCCCAAGCATTTAGTACAGTGCTTTGCACACAGTGAGCGCTCAATAAATATGATTGTTGATTGATATCGTCAGAACACGTGTGGGCTGGCTGCCACCCATCAAGTGCTGGAAAAGTAGCTTATATTGATCACATTCTGTAAAATCAGGAAGCAGCTATAGGTCTCATCTTGATAGTGACATCACAAAGAGTCTGAACTTGGAATTAATCCATCAATGGTATTGAGCATTTCCCATATGCCCAGCACTGTACTAAGCACTCAGAAGAATACAATAGAGCTGGTAGACTTAATCCTTGCCTTCAAGGAATTTACAATCTAGGTAAGGAGACAGCCAAGCTCTTAGTACAGTGTCCTGCACACAATAAGCACTCAGTAAATATGATTGAATAACATATCACTTCTTATGTCTGACAGACAGGTACTTTCCCTTGCTCTTGAAAGCCTTATTGAAGACCCATCTCCTCCAAGAGGCCTTCCCTGACTAAGCCCTCCTTTCCTCTTTTCCCACTCTTTTCTACATCGCCCTGACTTGCTGTCTTTATTCATCCCCCCTCCCAGGCCCACAGCACTTAGTACAGTGCTCTGCACATAGTAAGCGCTCAATAAATACTATTGAATAAATACTATTGAATGAATGTACGTATCTTTAATTTATGTATCTAAATTACATTTAAATATTATATTATATAATCATAATAATGATATTTTTAAGCGCTTACTATGTGCCAGGCACTGTACTAAGAGCTGGGGTGGATACAAGCAAATGAAGTTGGACACAGTCCCTGTCCCACATAGGGCTCACAGTCTTCATCCCCATTTTACAGATGAGGTAACTGAGGCACAGAGAAGTGAAGTGGCTTGCGGACACACAGCAGGCAAGTGGCGGAGCCAGGATTAAAACACATGACCTTCTGAATCCCAGGCCCATTACACCACGCTGTCTTTCTCCCCTTCTAGACTGTAAGGTCCTTGACTGTAGGGAATGTGTCTGTTATATTGTACTCTCCCAAGTGCTTAGCACAGCACTCCACACAACAGTAAACCCTCAATAAATTCATCTAACTGACTGACATTAAGATACATTACAGAGATGGGAAGCGGCACAGTATAAGGATATGTACAAAAGTGCCATATAGCAAGGGACAGGTTGAATGTCAAAGAAGTTAAGGGGTACAGACATAAGTGCATAGGCAACACAACCTTCTAGACCGTAAATTCCTTACTGGCAGGCATCGTGTCTACTAGTTTTACTGTATTATACTCTGACAAGCATTTAGTACAGGGCTTTGCACCTAGTAAGAGCAATACTTTCCCCCCAGAACTTGATTTTTCCATCTTCCCCATCTTTTAGTAGATATTAAACGAGAACCCACATGGTCTTGTGGAAAATGCACAGGTCTGGGAGTCAGAGGACCTGGGTTCTCTGTACCTCAGTTTCTTCCTATGTTAAATGAGGACTGTGATCCCCAGGTGGGATAAGGACAGTGTCCGACCTGATCGTCTTGTATCTACTCCAGTGTTTAGAACAGTGCTTGATATGTAGTAAGCACTTAAAGAATACCATAATTATTATTATTATTTCCCGCCCACAATGAGCTTCTAGTCTACAATTATCCCCTCACAGCCAGCTGTGCACCTGGGAAATGTCACTGACGGGGCGGGCCCGGGGCCACTTTGTCCGGGGAACCAGATTTCCAACCTCCCTCTTCTCCCCAGTTGCTCCATTCGAGGAAGCAGATGCTTCAGGGTCCATTGTGAGAAGCAAACAATAATAATAATAATAATAATGTTGGTATTGGTTAAGCACTTACTATGTGCAGAGCACTGTTCTAAGTGCTGGGGTAGATACAGGGTAATCAGGTTGCCCCACGTGAGGCTCACAGTTAATCCCCATTTTACAGATGAGGTAACTGAGGCACCAAGAAGTGAAGTGACTTGCCCACAGTCACACAGCTGACAAGTGGCAGAGCTGGGATTCAAACCCATGACCTCTGACTCCCAAGCCCGTGCTCTTTCCACGAAGCCATGCTGCTTCCCCACGCTGCTTCTCTGTGCCTCAGTTACTTCATCTGTAAAATGAGGATTAGGATTGTGAGTCCTACGCGGGACATGGAATATGTCCAACCTGATTAGCTTCTATCTATCCCTGGCACATAGTAAGCACTTAACAAATACCATAATAAAAAAGGAGGGCACATTTCAAGAAAGTCCCATGGGTCGTCTTCCTGTCAGGGAGCTTCGACTGCAAGCCGAAGGAATGGATAGGCCAAACCCCAAGATGAGCTCTTTGAAGGCTGCTGGTAATAGCAACCCCTCGCCAAAGCTGGGTTCCTCTTGGGCTTTTGCTGGTATTTAATAATGATAATAATAATTGTGGTATTTGTTAAGTGTGTACATTTTGCCAGGCACTGACTTAAGCACTGAGTAGATACAAGCAAATCGGGTTGGAGACGGTCCCTGTGCCATGTGGGGCTCACCGTCTCAACCCCATTTTACAGATGAGGGAACTGAGGCCCAGAGAAGTGAAGTGATTTGCCCGAGGTCACAGAGCAGATAAGTGTGGAGCTGGGATTAGAACCCATGACCTTCTGACTCCCAGGCCCCTGATCTATCCCCTACATCCTGCATTTCTGGGCCTGCAGCCCAGACCCCGCTGCCGGGCAGCTGCTGCCCAAGGCTAGTCTGCACATTTGGGCAACGGCTTATAGCCCCACCTCCTCTCCCTCCCCTCACAGCCCCACTACTCTCATTTCCTTTCCCAAACCGCCACCCTCGCAATACTACTCCCCTCACAATACCACTCCCCTCGTTTCCCTCATAATACCATGGCCTAGTGGCAAGAGCACAGGCTTGGAAGTCAGAGGACCAGGGCTCTAATCCCGGCTCTGCCATTTGCTTGCTGTATGACCTTGGGCAACTCACTTGGTTTCTCTGGGCCTCAGTTACCTCATCTGTATAATGGGGATTAAGACTGCTAGCCCTATGTGGGACAGGGACTCAGTCCAATCTGATTACCTTGCATCTACCCCAGTGCTTACAACAGTGCTTGGCACATAGTAAATGCTTAACACATATCATAATTATTAATATTATTATACCACGACCCTCACAATACCACTACTCTCATTTCCTTTCGAGTACCACCACCCTCACAATACTACTCCCCTTACACCACCACCACTCTCCCTTCCCTCACGATACTACCCTCTCACAATGCCACTACTCTCATTTCTTTTCCAGTGCCACCACCCTCACGATACTACTCCTCTCACAACAGCACTTCCTTCACAGCACCACTACTCTCATTTCCTTTCCAATATCACTGCCTCACAATACCTCTACTCCCACTTCCCTCACAGTACCACCCCCCCCCCCCACCCCACAATACCACTACTCTTTTTTCCTTCCCAAACCACCACCCTCACAATACTACTCCCCTCACAGTGCCACTACCCTCATTTCCCTCACAATACAGCCACCCTCACAATACCACTCCCCTCACAATACCACTATCCTCACTTCCCTCACAGTACAGCCACCCTCGCAATACTACTCCCCTCACAACACCACTACTCTCATTTCCCCTCACAATACTACCCCCTCACAAGGCCGCTACTCTCATTTCTTTTCCAATACCACCACCTTCACAACACTACTCCCCTCACAACACCACTTCCCTCACAGTACCACTACTCTCATTTCCTTTCCAATATCACCACTGTCACAATATTACTCACCTCACAATACCACCACCCCCTCACAATACCACTACACTTTTTTCCTTCCCAAACCACGCCCTCACAATACCACTACACTTCTTTCCTTCCCAATGCCATCGCCCTCACAATACTATTCCCCTCACAATACCACTACCCTCATTTCCCTACAATACAGCCACCCTCACAATACCACTACTCTCATTTCCTTTCCAATATCACCACCATCACAATATTACTCACCTCACAATTACACTACCCTCACATAGCTCACACTACCAACACCCCCACAATACCACTACCCTCTTTCCTTTCCAATACCACCCCCTCTCAATACCACTACTCTTCTTTCTTTCCCAGTACCACTCAGCTCACAATACTACTTCCCTCACAATATCACTATCTTCACTTCCTTCACAGTACTGCCACTCTCACAATGCCACTACCCTCATTTCCTTTCCAATACCACCTTCCTCACAACACTATTCTCCTCACAATACCTCTACCTTCACTTCCATCAAAATCTATCACTCTCATTTCCTTTCTAATAATAATAATTGTGGTATTTGTTAAGCTCTGACTGGGTGTCAGGCACTGTACTAAGCACAGGGATACAAGTATATCCGGTTGGACACAGTCCTTGTCCCATGTGGGGTGCACACTCCCAATCCTCATTTTACAGATGAGGTAACTGAGGGACAGAGAAGTGAAATGACTTGCCTAAGGTCACACAGCAGGGAACTGGCAGAGGCGGGACCGGAACCCATGACTTTCTGACTCCCAGGCCCAGGCTCTATCCACTCTCTCATAATACTACTACCCTCACAATACCACTACCCTCATTTCCCTCCCAGTACCACAACCCTTACAATGCCACTACTCTCATTTCCTTTCCAATATTATGCCCTTCACAATACTACTCACCATCCAATACCACAACCCTCACTTCCATCAAAACCCATTACTTTCATTTGCTTTCCAATACTGCCCCACTCCCAGTACTACTCCCCTCAAAATACCACTACGCTCTCTTCCCTCACAATACCACTACTCTCATTTCCTTTCCATTACCAGCTCCTTCACAATACTATTCCCCTCACAATACCACTGCCCTCACTTTTCTCAAAATAGACCACCCTCACAGTACCCCTACTCTCACTTCCCTCCCAGTAGCACTACCCTCACTAACTCACAACACCACTGCCCTCATTTCCCTCACAATACCACTGTCCTCACTACCTTACAATGCCACTGCCTTCTTTACATCACAATTCCACCACACTCTTTACTTCACAAAACCCGTCCCCACACTACCTCACAATACTACTACCTTCACAGTGCCACTCCCCTCACTTCCCTCACAATACCAGTATTCTCACTTTCCACACAATGCGACTTCCGTCACAATCCCTCTACCCTCACCTTCCTCACAATAGCACTACTCTCACCCTACATTCACTATTTCACAATCCCATTATGCCCGCTACCTTACAATTCCACTATCCCCACTACCTCACAACTCCACTATCTCCACTACCTCACAATACCATTACCCTCTTTGCCTGATAATACCACACCCTTCACTACCTCAATAATTCTACTACCCTCACTTCCTTCACAATGTCACTCTCTTCAATTCTCTCCTAATATCAGTACCCTCTCCCCTCTCAGGGTCGCACCTGGAGAGTTTGCAGTACTCTACCAGTCTTGGCTACAGGAGGATCAAGCAGAGGTCTATCCATTCTGTTCCTAGCTTGGGCGGTGGCTAGCAAGTGGAAGGTAATCTGCTACAAGTCAAAACTCCCCTGTGCTGGGCAGCGGCGGCGGGAGAGAGAGTCGAGAGCGGAGACTCAAGTTTACTGCGTGGAAGGAGACAGTGGAAAACCACTTCTGGATTATGACCAAGAAAACTCAGTGGATCCACTATCAGAACGATTGCAGATGGAGAGTGGGCCGTTCTGGTAGAGATATGTCCATGGCATCGTTATGGGTCAAAGACAACTCGATGGCGTAAGCCAAGACAAGACCAGTTCCCTCACCTCTCTCACATTACCACTATACCCACTACTTCACAATCTCACTAACCCCACACCCCTCACAATCCCACTATACTCACTACCTCACCCTATCCCTCTGCTCACTCCCCTTGCACTACAGAATTGCTCATGGCTGCTCATGCTAGGCAGGATTGGAGCTTGGCGAGAGTGTCAGGAGGGGGTGAAGTATTATACTTTCCCAAGCGCTTAGTACTGTGCTCTGCATAGAGTAAGCGCTCAATAAATACAACTGAATGATGCCGGTGCTCTGCCTCAGTAGCTGAACTGCCAACAGGCTTGTGGCTTTCAGCTCCCAAGCCCCTGACCTGCCCTCCTCCCTTGCAGCAGGATTAGGGAAATAAAATAATAATAATGTTGGTATTTGTTAAGCGCTTACTATGTGCAGAGCACTCTTCTAAGCGCTGGGGTAGATACAGGGTGATCAGGTTGTCCCACGTGGGGCTCACAATTAATCCCCATTTTACAGATGAGGTAACTGAGGCACAGAGAAGTTAAGTGACTTGCCCACAGTCACACAGCTAAGTGGCGGAGCTGGGATTCGAACCCATGACCTCTGACTCCAAAGCCCAGGCTCTTTCCACTGAGCCACACTGCTTCTCTAAGATGAAGAGGAGTCTTGAAAGGGGAATGGAAAAGAAACACCCACCTCCTCTTTCCTGGATTATTTCATTTGCTTAGAATTTCCTCTCTTGGTTTCTGGTTTTATTTTATTTTTTTTTAAATTCCACATTTTTGGAAAGGCTAGAAAAATAACATGTTACTGTTTCTGTGGCAACCCATCTCTAAACTTTGGATAGGTTATTAAAGCAATAGCCAGGGCTTCCAATCCGGCCAGCAGATGCTCCAGGGGAAATCACCACATCCAGCCGGGATCGTCATTCTGTTTTCTGACTGAAATTGGCTCCTTCTAATGATGGATGGATGAGTGGGACGTGTGTATGTGTGTGTGTGTACCTGAACCCCAGTCTCATTTCCAGTGGGATACAGCCTGCTTCTAACAAGAACTGAAATAGTGTTTCTCCACACTCTGTTCTCTGAAAGGAAAAATAAATTGGAGGCCAACCCGATCTAATGGGATTCACATGGAACATTAAGCAATTATAATAATTGTGCCATTTATTAAATGCTTACTATGTCCTAAGCGCTGGGGTGTGTATGAGGTTGAGATTAGGCACAGGCTCCTTCAAGGATGGACCTCACAGTTTATTTTGTCTTCTTTTTACAGATGAGGCCACTGAAGCCCAGAGCTTCAAAATGGTAAAATGGCAGACCACTGGCAGAGCTACAAATGAGCCAAATGGGTGGTTAACCTCAGTTCCCTCATCTGTAAAGTGGGGATGAAGACTGTGAGCCCTATGTGGGACAGGGACCGTATCTAACCCAATTCTCTTCGATCAACCCCAGTGCTTAGAACAGTGCCTGGCACATAGTAAGCATTTAAACAACTCACTATTATTATTAGTAATAATAGTAATAACTACTAATTGGTGTGTCTAGGCCTATATGTAGTATATTTATAAGTGATAGTTTATGAACAAAGGTTATTTTCCCAAGCAAATTTTTTAGGCCTCAAGGCAGGATTTTTTTTCACAAGTACATAATAATAATAATAATGTTAGTATTTGTTAAGTGCTTACTATGTACCAAGCACTGTTCTAAGCACTGGGGTAGATACAAGGTAATCAGGTTGTCCCATGTGAGGCTCACAGTCTTCACCTCCATTTTACAGATGAGGTAACTGAGGCACAGACAGGTGAAGTGACTGGCCCAAAGCCACACAGCTGACAAGTGGCGGAGCCGGGATTAGAACCTACGACCTCTGACTCCCAAGCCTGTGCTCTTTCCACTAAGCAATGCTGCTTCTCAAGTACATGCAATTCTCCTGACACAAGGGCCACATTCTGGGAGAATCCTGGGATAAGAAAAACCAAGTGCTTAGAGCAGTACATTGCACCCAGTAAGCGCTCAATAAAACTATGGCTACTGTTGTAGTACTTTCTTGAGGCCAGTGTCACCCACATATATAACCTTTTCTTCTGACACCATATCACTCATTGTTGGAATAAATACAGTCAGTCAGTCAACCAAACATATTTATTGAGTGCTTACAGTGTGCAGAGCATTGTCCTAATAATAATAATGTTGGTATTTGTTAAGCGCTTACTTTGTGCAGAGCACTGTTCAAAGCGCTGGGGTAGATACAGGGTAATCAGGTTGTCCCACACGAGGCTCACAGTCTTAATCCCCATTTTACAGATGAGGTACCTGAGGCACAGATAAGTTAAGTGACTTGCCCACAGTCACACAGTCACACAGTCACACAGTCGAGAAGCAGCGTGGCTCAGTGGAAAGAGCCTGGGCTTTGGAGTCAGAGGTCACGAGTTCAAATCCCAGCTCTGCCACTTGTCGGCTGTGTGGCTGTGGGCAAGTCACTTAACTTCTCTGTGCCTCAGTTACCTCATCTGTAAAATGGGGATTAAGACTGTGAGCCCCACGTGGGACAACCTGATTCCCCTGTGTCTACCCCAGCGCTTAGAACAGTGCTCTGCACATAGTAAGCGCTTAACAAATACCAACATTATTATTACACAGCTGACAAGCGGCGGATCCGGGATTCAAACACATGACTTATGACCTCCCAAGCCCAGGCTCTTTTCACTGAGCCATGCTGCTTCTCTGCTTTCTCCCTAAGCACTTGGGAGAGTACAGTGTAATAGAGTTAGTAGACATGTTCTCTACCCACAGGGAGATTGCAGTCTAGAAGTAGAGGCAGGCCTTAAAATAAATTACAAATATGGGCATGAATCCCATGAGGCTGAGGAAGGGATGAATTATGGGAAGCAGTGTGACAGTGGAAAAAGCACGGGCATGGGAGTCAGAGGTCGTGGGTTCTAATCCCGGCTCCGCCACTTGTCAGCTGGGTGACCTTGGACAAGTGACTTAACTTCTCTGGGCCTCATCTGTAAAATGGGTTTAAGACTGTGGGCCTCACGCGGAACAACCTGATTACCTTGTATCTACCCCAGCACTTAGAACAGTGTTTGGCACATAGTAAGCGCTTAACAAATACCATCATTACTATTATAAAGGGTGCAAATCTAAGTGCAAGGGTGATGCAGTAGGGAGTGGGAGAAGAGAAAGTACAAGTAGAGCCTTAGGGTTTGCTTTCAACAATAGGTCCAGGTTAAATAATAAAATATGTGGTGGTTGCTTCATTTCAAAAGAAGTATAATCCCATTGTTAGGAGTCCTATAAGTAGGCTGCCCACCTATCTTGCCCTTTTTATTATTGGGATTTTTTTCATTCCAATGATTTAAGTGTTCCCATTCCTCAAGAAACTCCAGTGATTGCCCATCCTCCTCCACATCAAACAAAAATTCCTCACCAATGGCTTTTAAGCAGTTCGTCACCTTGCCCCCTCCTACCTCACCTGGCTACTCTTCTACTACAACCCAGCCCGTACACTTCGCGCCCCTAATGCTATCCTCCTCACTCCTATCTCGCCTCTGACCCCTAGCACATCCTGCCTCTTACCTGGAAAGCCTTCCCTCCCCAAATTTAATAGACAATTACTCTCCCCCACCCTTCAAAGGCACATCTCCTCCAAGAGGCCTTCCCAGACTAAGCCTGCTCCCTTCTGCGTCGCCCTGACTTGCTCCCTTTGTTCATCCCCCGTTCCCAGCCACAGAGCACTTATGTACCTATCTGTAAAATATTTATATCACTGTCTATCTCCCCCTCTCTAGACTGTAAGTTTGTTGTGGGTAGGGAATGTGTCTGTTTATTGTTGTATTATACTCTCCCAGACGCTTAGTACAGTGCTTTGCACACAGTAAGCGCTCAATAAATACAATTGAATGAATGATCATCCAATAATCTCGATCTCTCTTATGAAGATGTAGTCCTTTACAGTTGTCCAATTCTTAGATGGCAAGGCAAGGTCTCAGGCCCTGCCAGGAGGACAAATTCCTCCCCTTCACCCAACAATTCCCTAAAACTGATTGAAACATTCTGGGTGATGGATGGCTGCCAATAGTGGAAAAGATCCAACTCCTTGAGGGCGGGACCCACTTCTCCTGAGGGCTTAGCAGAAGGAAGTTGCAGTTGGGCCCATCCTGTGCCAATGCTGTGATGGGTTTCCAGCCTGCTCCCCAGAGACCCATCAGAAAAGAAGTTCCGTGTGGTGCCTGTGACCTCGTTGTGGTCCGGGAATGCATCTGTTATACTGCTGTACTGTATTCTCCCAAGTGTGCTCTGCACACAGTAAGCGCTCTATAAATACGATTGAATGACTAATTTATTTCTCTCTATCTCAGACATACCTGGGGTAAGAAAGATGACAGGGAAAGTTAATCTCATCAATATCTAGACCGTAAACTCGTTATCAGCAGGGAACGTGTCTGCTAATTCTGCTGTATTGTACTCTCCCAAGAGCTCGGTACAAATGCTCTGCACATAGTAAGTATAAATACCATTGATTGATTTTCTCAGAATACCAGTCTTTCCCCAAGCAAAGCTGCCAAAGAACCACATCACGTGGTGCCAGTCTTTGTTAATCAAATTCTCAGCTTGACCCACAGCCTTGAAGCTCAGAGGTTTTAATTATGACCTTGCAAACCCTGATTATACCACTTTCTGTTATGGTCTTTTCCAATTTGTGATACTGGTTAAATCCTGGATTATAGAGGATAGATGTCCTAGATGTCCTTTCACAGTTAGGCTTTCATTAGCTCAGTTTAATATTTTTCTGTCCTTTGGTGCCGAATGGTCTAGTGGATAGAGCACGGGCCTGGGAGTCAGAAGGACATGGGTTTTAATCCCGGCTCCACCACTTGTCTGCTGTGTGACCTTGGCCAAATCACTTCACTTCTCCGTGCCTTGGTTACCTCATCTTTAAAATGGGGATTAAGACTGGGAGCCATATGTGGGACAGGGACTGTGTCCATCCTGATTTGCTCGTATCTACCCCAGGGCTTAGGACAGTGTCTGGCACATAGTAAATGATTAATGAATACCATTAAAGAAAAAAGTTATTCAGACTGGACACATTCCCTATTTATAATAATTATGGTATTTATTAAGCACTTACTATGTGCCAAGCACTGTTCTAAGTGCTGGGGTAGATACAGTGTTCTCCCACGTGGAACACATAGTCTTAATTCCCATTTTATAGATGAGGGAATGGAGGCACAGAGAATAATAATGATGGTATTTATTAAGCATTTACTATATCAAAGCACTGTTCTAAGCACTGGGCACTGTTCTAAATGCTGGGAGAAGTGAAGTGGCTTGCCCAAGGTCACACAGCAGACAAGTGGCAGGACCGGAATTAGAACCCAAGTCCTCTGACTCCCAAGCCCGTGCTCTTTCCACTAAGCCACGCTGCTTCCCACGGGGTTCAAAGTCTATGGGAGAGGAAGAATAGGTTTTGAATCCCCATTCTACCGACAAGGGAACTGAGGCACAGAGAAGTGAAAGTGTCTCTGTTTTCCCATGGAAATATGAATGAAGTCACCAGACTCAGCTTCATTGCCAATTTTCTGTCTCCCTATCTTGGAGTAATTGGAGCTCCAGATGGATACTGGGAGTGAGTGAGTTTTCAATCTAGACTAGAAAGTCCTTGCAGATTTGGTGTTTTGGTTTCCCTTTGGGTGGACACGCCCGCCGGAACCCTATGAATCACCAGCACCTCTTTAAAACTTCCATCCTACAAACATGTGAATCACAAGCACCTCCTTAAACTTCCATCCTTCCCTGCTAAGGAAGTCAATCCCTTGGGCCAGCGGCCTTGCCAGCAACCTAACAACATCCGATTCTCCCCCAAGCAAAGGGCTGTGGGGAAGGAGGAAGGGTAACGATAGCATGAAAGAACATTAATCCCTGAGCCCGGCATCATCCTTAGTTGCCTCTCACCTATCACTGCCAGTATTCCCACCTGCACCAAAGTGAGTTTGTAGTTAACTGGAAATATGAAACAACTCAGAGGCATAGAATGAAGCAAAGCAGCGTGGCCTAGCAAATAGAGCACAGGCCTAGGAATCAGAAGGACCTGGTTTCTAATCCTGCCTCTGCCTCTTGTCTGCTGTGTGAGCCTGGGCATGTCACTACACTTCCCTGTGCCTCAGTTACCTCATCAGTCAACAGGGGATTAATAATAATAATGATAATTATAATGGTATTTGTTAAACTCCTACTCTGTGCCAGGCACTGTATTAAGTTGGATTGCACATAGTTCCTGTCCCACATGGGGCTCACAGTCTCAATCCCCATTTTATAGATGAAGTAATTGAGTAACAGAGATGTAAAGTGACTTACCCCTGGTAACACTGTAGACAAGTGGCAGAACCAGGATTAGAACTCATGAGCTTCTGACTCCCAGGCCTGTGCTCTATCCACTATGCCATGCTGCTTCTCTTCGACTGTGAACCCTGTGTGGGACAAGGACTGTGTACAACCTGATATGCTTGTATCGATTCCAGCACTTAGTACAGTGCCTAGAGTGCATATTCATTCACTCGTATTTATTGAGCGCTTACTGTGCACAGCACTGTATTAAGCGCTTGGAAAGTACAATTCAGCAACAGATAGAGACAATCCCTACCCAACAACAAGCTCACAGTAAGCACTTAATACCACAATTATTATTATTATTATCAATGAATAATAATGTTGGTGTTTGTTAAGCACTTACTACGTGACGAGCACTGTTCTAAGCGCTGAAGTAGATACAGGGTCATCAGGTTGTCCCACATGAGGCTCACAGTTAATCCCCATTTTACAGATGAGGTAACTGAGGCCCAGAGAAGTGAAGTGACTTGCCCACAGTCACACAGCTGACAAGTGGCAGAGTCGGGATTCGAACCTATGACCTCTGACTCCCAAGCCCAGGCTCTTTCTTCTCAGCCATGCTGCTTCTCCAATCAATGAACATAGGGCAGGTTTAGAAAATAGAATGATGATGGTATTTGTTAAGTGCTTACTATGTGCCAAGCACTCTTCTAAGCCCTAGGGTAGAAGCAAGGAAATCAGGTAGTCAAATGTGGGCTCACAGTCTTAATCCCCATTTTCCAGATAAGATAATTGAGGTGGAGAGAAAATAAGTGACTTGCCCAAAGTCACACAGTTGACAAATGGCAGAGTTGGGATAGCAATGAAGGGGTTGGGTGTTGGGATTAGCTTGATGAAGAGAAGGCAGAGGATCAGTGTAATAGTCCTGTATTATATGGAGGGCAGAAAAAGATTGCACTCAGCGCAGAGCAAGAGAAAGTGGGTTTAGCTTGTAGGTGGAGGGATTAAAGTTAGATACTGGAAGAACCATCTGACAGGCCATTGGGTATGGAAATCCAGTACTTGTTGAGGCTTTAAAGCCCAGAAAAGAATACAGCCCTGGAGTTCCACACCCTTTGCCAGTTAAAAGCAATTTAGTTACTTTTCCTTCCAGCTACAAAGTAAAGGAGTGTTTTCTCATTTCTTATCCCCACCTTCACCATGAAAAGCCATGAAAGTGAAAAAGCAGATACCGGATCTTGGATCCTCTGAGGTGGAGCCCAGTGTAAAGCCTCTCAACTGGAATTGGTGACCTGGAAATACTGGGGTCTTTCTCCCCTTGGAAGTTCCTCCTGTCTGGGCCAGAGGCCAATCCCTCTGGAGGCAGGAGGGTGTAGTGGTTAGCCCCTGGATTTTTCTTTTAGTTTGAGGAGTGCAGACTCTTATTTTCACAAAAAAAATGCTAAAATATTTGAAACTTGGTGTCTGAAGGGATGTGCAACTCAGTCAATCAATAAGTTGTATTTATTGAGCACTTACTGTGTGCAGAGCACTGTACTAAGTGCTCGGAAGAGTACACTATAACAGAGTTGGTAGACACCTTCCCTGGTCTCAGTGAGTTTGCAGTCTAGAGGGAGTTTAGATCCCAGATAAAACAAATGAAAAGTAGCTGCCATCAAGGCCTCCAGACTCATCTCCCTGATAGCTCAACGCCCTGATAGATCCGAAACCAGACTAAACCTCTCTTCTGCCTTGCCCCTGTGTGGGATCTCAAGGGAGGGAGTTAACAAAAGCCTGTTTGACTGGTATGTTTCCTCCTGAAAAAACAGGTCCTTTTCATTCACTCATTCATTGTATTAATTGAATGCTGACTGTGCGCAGAGTGCTTGGGAGAGTACAATTCAAAAGCAAACAGACACATTTCCCTGACCGCGTGCAGTCAAGAGAGGGAGACAGTCATTAATCTAAATAAATAAATAACAGATACATACATAAGTGCTGTGGGGTTGGGAGGGAGGATGAATGAAGGGAATATGTCAGGGCAACGCAGAAGGAGTGGGAGAAGAGAGGAGGGCTTAGTCAGGAAAGGCCTCTTGGAAGAGATGTGCCTTCAATAAGGCCTTTAAGTGAGGGAGAACAATTATCTGAACGATATGAGGAGGAGGGTGGTCCAGGCCAGAAGTAGGATGTGGGTGAGAGGTTGGCTGCGAGATAGATGAAATCGAAGTATAAGCATGGATCCTAAATCTCTTCTCTTCCCTCTACCCCAATCTTCCCTCCCTCCCTTTCTCCCAATAATAATAATAATGATATTTAAGTGCTTACTATGAGCCCTCTAGACTGCTGGATTGTAAGCTTGTTGTGGGCAGGAAATGTTGAGTACCTACTCTGCTATAGTGTACTCTCCCAAGCGCTTATTCATTCATTCAAATGTATTTATTGAGCACTTACTGTGTGTAGAGCACTGTACTAAGCACTTGGGAAGTACGGTTCAGCAACAAATGGAGACATTCCCTGCCTACAACAGGCTCACAGTCTAGAAGGGGAGAGACAGACATCAAAACCAGTAAACAGGCAACAGTAGAATCATTATAAATGAATAGAATTATAGATATATATATACATCATTAATAAAAATAAATGTAATTATAGATATGTACATATATACATAAATGCTGTGGGGCAGGGAGGGGTGTAGAGCAAAAGGAGTGATTAGTACAGTACTCTGCACACAGTAAGCACTGAATAAATATGATTGATCGATTGTTAAGCATAACTGGGATAGATACAAGGTAATAAGATTGGATACAATTCCTGTACTTCAGGGCCTCACGTTCTCTCTCCTACTTCTCCTTCTCCTCCATCTCCTCCTCCTCTGGAAGAGTACAATACAAGCCTCCTCCATGAAGTCCTCTGTATTTTTTAATAGTATTTGTGAAGCTCTTACTATGTACCAGACATTATAGTACAGTAGGGTAGGTAGGGTAGGTATAAGATAATCAGGTTAGACAGAGTCCATGTCCCACATGGGGCTCACAGTATTAATTCCCATTTTACAGATAAGCTAACTGAAGCACAGAGGAGTTGAATGACTTACCTAGATGGCAGAGCTGGGATTAGAACCCAGGTCCTTCTGACTCCCAGGCCTGTGCTCTGTGTCCTAGGCCACATTCTGTACTTTCACAGCTGGGAGCCACTAAACACTGACTACTGTATGAACCCTACTGTGTTAACTCTTCACCGAACACTGCCTACTGCCTTCCCTGCCCTGAGTTTTCCCTCATTTTGCTCAAAAGCCTCTTGAAGCATCCCACTGTGGGGCTGATCTGGCCCCACTGTGAACCATAAACTGGAATATCCAGATGGGAAATTTTTCTCTTCCCTCCGAGCCCTGCTGCAGCCTAGAAATAGCATGGCCTAATAGATAGAGAACAGGCCTGGGAGTTGAAAGGACCTGGGTTCTAGCCCTGCTCCACCACTTGTCTGCTATGTTACCTTGGGCAAGTCACTTCGCTTCTCTGGGCCTAAGTTCCCTTATCTGTAAATACCATTAAAAAAAGATTATCTCATTTCTGGGCCACTGTGTTTATCCTTCACTCCAGTCTCCTCTTTCCTCCCTCCAGCTTCCCTCCTCTCCTCACTGCAAGTATTCCTCTCCATTGGCAGTCAATGCTCCATAGTTGAGAGTGCTTAAAGGAAACTGGGATGACTAATTACTGCACAATTTCATGTAAATCAAGTTCAAGGGAAGGCACCAAGAATGTGAGGAATCCAGCAGTTAGCTATCTCCTAAGGACAAGTGGGGGAGAGGGCTTGAATTTCCAGGGACTGAAGGATTTGGGACACAGAAAGTTCAGGGACACAGTGAAGGGAACTTTGAATTTAGAGAGATTGGAGCAAAACAGGGTACTTTTTAAGAGTAGATTATGAGCCGCCCCAAGGGTCAGGGACCGTGTCCCATTCCCAACTGAGTATTTTCTAAATGATATTTGTTAAGGGCTTACTATGTGCTAGGCGCTGTATCAAGCGCTGGGGTAGATACAAGTTAATCAGTTGGACACAGTTCCTGTCCCACATAGAGCCTGGAGAAGCAACGTGGCTTCTTGAGAAGAAGTGTGACTTAGGTGAAAGAGCATGGGCTTGGGAGTCATAGGTTGTGGGTTCTAATGCCGGCTCCGCCACTTGTCAGCTGTGTGACCTTGGGCAAGTCACTTAAATTCTCTGTGCCTCAGTTACCTCATTTGTAAAATGGGGATGAAGACTGTGAGCCCCACGTGGGACCTGATTATCTTGTATCTACCCCAGCCCTTAGAACAGTGCTTGGCACATAGTAAGTACTTAACAAATACCAACATTACTGTGAGCCTGTCACTGGGCAGGGATTGTCTCTATCTGTTGCTGAATTGTACATTCTAAGCGCTTAGTACAGTGCTCTGCGCATAGTAAACACTCAATAAATACTATTGAATTAATGAATTTATTTATTATTATTTATAGGGCTAACTGTCTTAATTTCCATTTTACAGAGGTGGTAACTGGGGCTCAGAGAAGTGAAGTGCACATCCAAGGGTCAGAATAATGCAACTAGTAATACTTGTGGTATTTGTTAAGGCAAACACTGTCCCACAGGCTACATAGGAGGGAGAACGCAAATTCAATCCCCACTTTACAGTTGAGGGAATTGAGCAATAAAGAAATTAAGTGACTTGCTCATGGTCACTCAACAGGTAATTGGCAGAGCCTGGAGGAGAACCCAGATCCCTTGATTCCAGACCTGTGCTCTTGCCACTGAGTCACACTGTAATAATAATAATAATATTAACAATAATTGTGGTATTTGATAAGCGCTTCCTATATGTCAGGCACTATACTAAACGCTGGGATGGATACAAGCAAATCAAATTGAACACAGTCCCTGTCCCACATAAGGTTCACAGTCCTAATCCCCATTTTACAGAAGAGGTAACTGAGGCACAGAGAAGTGAAATGATTTGCCCAAAGTCATACAGCAGACAAGTGTCAGAGACAAGATTAGAACCCAGATCCCTCTGACTCCCAGTCCCGTGCTCCATCCACTAGGCCCTGCTGCTTCTCGGGCTGGACTCAAAGCCCGATTAGTCCCGCTGTACTGATCTTTGGCCCCTGGAATTCATTCATTCATTCACTCATTCAGTGGTATTTATTGAGCACGTACTGTGTGCAGAACACTGTACTAAGCACTTGGGAGAGGACAATACAACACTAGAAACATTCTCTGACCACAACAAGCTTGCAGTCTAGAGAGTAGTCCTCCTCTCCCAAGGGCCACAGTGAAAGGCACCACCAGGCTGAATCTTCAGCTCCCTGAGATAATAATAACAATAATAATAATAATTGCGGTGTTAAGTGCTTACTAGGTACCAGTCACTGTCCTACACGGAGGGGCAGATACAATGGTCTAGAGGAGCTTGGGGGCTGCAGTCCTTCTCACCCAAATAAGCTATGTGGGGTTGGCAGCTGGTGACCTGCCGTGGGCTGGAGGAGGAGGAGGAGGAGGAGGAGAAGGAGGAGAAGGAGAAGGAGAAGGAGAAGGAGGAGGAGGAGGAGGAGGAGAAGGAGAAGGAGGAGGTTGAGGCAGACTGGCTCAAGTCCCTTTCACCCTTCCGTCTGCAAGCCCTCCCGTGAGTCACTCTCCATATCTCCTCTTGCTGAGGGAGGGGATCTTTAACTCCCAGGGTGCCCAGAGGCAAGTTGTGATTCAGTCTATGAAGCCAAGATTAGGACCCAGGTTTCTACTTCCCAGGCCCACGCTCAGCCGACCTTAGCCCAGTGCTTCTCTGGGGCGATCAAGAGGACTCTGGGCCTCTCTGGGGGGGTCCTTTAGGGGTCCTCAGGGCCAAGGGATGCTACCAGGGGGCTGCCTGGGGGTGGGGGGTGGGGGAGGGATCAGGGGTTCTAGGGAAAGGCCATCTAGCAAAGAGGTGGCCAAGATGGTGGTAATCTAGGGCAGATACTAACTCAGTCAATCATATTTATTGAACACTTACTGTGTGCACTTCAGAGAGGACCATGTAATGACAAACTGACCCTTCCAATTACAAAGGTGACCATCAAATCTGGGAACGGAGGATTTTATTAAGATAAATTCTGGGAGAGTGTGGTATTTATTAAGCATTTACTATATGCCAAGCAGTAGGGTAGATACAGGATTAGACTGGGCCCATTCCCTGTCCCTCATAAGGTAACAGTCTACAGGGGAGGGAAAATAAGTATCTCCATTTTACAAATTTACCCCAAACAGATGGCATAACTGGGAATAAAAACAAGGCCTCCGGATTTCCAGACCGGAGCTCTTCTACTAGGCTGTGCTGGGTTTAGGAGGTGGGAGGTAAGTGGTACCGTCTTTCCACGGGCTCCCACTCCAACTTAGCTCACACACTGGGCTCCTCTAATGCCAACTTACTCATCATGCCTTGCTCTCATCCTCCCTCTCACCTATCGCACCCATCTACCTGCTGGGCCTTGTTCACATTTCTCTCGCCTCTGTGCCCTCACTCATGCCTCATGAGAGAAGCAGAGTGGCTCAGTGAAATGAGCACGGGCTTGGGAGTCAGAGGTCGTGGGTTCTAATCCCGGCTCCGCTTCTTGTCAGCTGTGTGACTTTGGGCAAGTCACTTAACTTTTCTCTGCCTTAGTTACCTCATCTGTAAAATGGGGATGAAGACTGTGAGCCCTATGTGGGACAACTTGATTACCTTATATCTACCCCAGTGCTTAGAACAGTGCTTGGCACAAAGTAAGCACTTAACAAATACCAACATTATTATTATTATGCCTCTCCTCTTGCCTGGAATTCCCTCCCCGTTCACTTCTGGCAGAACACTAGTCTCCTCACCTTCAGAGCCTTGCTAAAATCGTATCTCCTCCAGGAAGCCTTCCCTGGCTAATCTCTCATTTCCCCAGCCTATTTTCCCTCACTTCAGCATACACTATATACACTTTTATTCACTTATTCAGTTGTAATTATTGAGCCCTTACCGTATGGGGAACATTGTACTAAGCACTTGGGAGAGTACAGTACAACAATAAAAACACATGTTCACTGCCCACAGAGATGCCATGGACACATCTCCCCCAGAACACTCCACTTCCACCTGCAATTGTTCTTACTTATGTACATTTTCTTATACTTTCTTGCTTCCCCCACCTGCAATTTATTTTAATGTCTGTCTCATGTACTAGATGGTAATCTCCTTGAGGGCAGGGATCATATCTACTTGCTCTACTATATCCCCCCAAGTGCTTAGTACAGTGTTCCATTCATAGTAGGTGCTCAGTAAATGCATTGATTAATTGATTGGATGCCCATGCATGGCTGAACTCTGGTGGGGGCAGGAGAGGACTTGGGGAGTGGGAAGAGGGAGAGAAATTAGAGAAGGAAGTAATGAAGGAGAAACATTGGTAGCTCCTTGAGGAGAGGAGCTATGTATTCTTGCCTCTGTTGTTCTTTCCCAAGCATTTAGTATAGTGCCATGCACACAGTAGGTGCTCAATAAATACTATAGATTGATTGTTTGGCATGGAAAGAATAATAATAATTGTGGAATTTATTAAATGCTACATGCCAAGCACTGTACTAAATCCTGGGGTAGATGCAAGATAATCAGATCCCACATGGGACTCACAGTCTCAGTAGGAGGGAGAACAGGTATTGCATCCCCATTTGGCAGATGAAAGAACTGAGGCACAGAGAAGTGACTTGCCCAAGATCACACAGCAGGTATGTGGTGGAGGTGGGATAAGAACCCAGGTTCTCTGACTCCCAGGCCTCTGCTGTAGTGTCTGATTAACCATGGAACCATGGCATAGCTGCTCTGCATCCTGTATTTATTGTGGCGTCCCAAGATGGGAAAACCCTGGTTGATTAGGGAGGTGCTTTTGGCTGTGGTGATGGCTCAAGTGGCTCACAGAGTTGCTTCACTCTGTTTCCCTCCTTTAATTCCTTCCCCCTTCTCTCCCCCGCTGACCCCTGAACAAATTCTAAAATCTCTTCCTGGGGTTTTCCAGTCTGGCTCCTCAGTCCAGCTCTGCTCCAGGCCACTGGCACCTTTATCCTGGCCCGACTGTAGCCAGATGTGGAGCAAACAAAAGGGGAGGGAACCGGAAAGCACAAGAACAGAGACAGGAACACCAAATTGAGTCGGAGGCTACAGTGTTCTCTGGGGAAGAAGTTTGGGGGATTCACCGCTCCGGGCTTTACTCCAGGCCCGATTCCCTAGAATCAGGTTTGGAAATTACCCAGAGATTGATAGCATTATTCATTCATTCAATCGTATTTATTATACTTGGATTTAGTTAGTGTGCCTCCTAAGCAGCATGGCCTAATGGAAAGAGCCTGGGCCTGGAAGTCAGAAGACTAGTCTGCTGTGTGACCTTTGACAAGTCACTTAATAATGATGGTATTTGTTAAGCTTTTACCATTTGTCAAGCACTGTTCCAAGTGCTGGGGTGGATACAAGTTAATCAAGTTGGACAGAGTCCCTGTGGGGATCACAGTCTTAATCCCCATTTTACGGGAGAGGGAACAGAGGCACAGAAAAATTAAGTGACTGATGCAAGGTCACACAGTAGACTCATGGCAGAGCCAGGATTAGAACCCAGGTCCTTCTGACTCCCAGGCCCATGCTCTATCCACTAGGCTATGCTGTTTCTCTGTGCCTCAGTTACCTCATCAGTAAAATGAGGTTTAAGATTTTGAGCCCCATGTGGGACAGGGATTGGGTCCGACCTGATTACTCTGTATAAATCTTAACTCTTAGAACAATGCTTGGCACATATTCATTCATTCATTCAATAGTATTTATTGACATAGTAAGGGTTTAACAAATACCACAATTATTATTATCATTGGCATTCATTGTGGACCAGCCCCTGCCCTTCTAATGCATTTATACTTGGTATACGTCTCATTTACACTGAGAAACAGTGTGGCTTAGTGGACAGAGCACAGGCCTGGGAGTCAGAAGGACCTGGGTTTTAATCCTGGCTCTGCCACGTGGTTGTTATGTGACCTTGGGCAAGTCACTTCACTTTTCTGTGCCTCAGTTCCCTCATCTGTAAAATGGGGATCAAGAGTGTGAGCCCCTTGTGGGACAGGGACTGTGCCCAACCTGATTTACTTGTACCTACCCCAGCACTTAGAACAATGGTTGGCACACAGTAAGTGCTCAATAAAAAGTATTCAATGAATGAAACTCCTAATAAGTACCATAATAATAATAATTATTAATAATAATTCACAGTGCTATAGTTGCACTGATGCAACACTGCATTTTAGACTTATTCCCACATTTATATATGTATTTATATTTATTTGTTTATTAAATATATCTCTTCTCTGGCTCAGTGGAAAGAGCATGGGCTTTGGAGTCAGGGCTCATGAGTTCGAATCCCAGCTCTGCCACTTGTCGGCTGTGTGACTGTGGGCAAGTCACTTAACTTCTCTGTGCCTCAGTTCCCTCATCTGTAAAATGGGGATTAAGACTGTGAGCCCCATGTGGGACAACCTGATTCCCCTATGTCTACCCCAGCGCTTAGAACAGTGCTCGGCACATAGTAAGCGCTTAACAAATACCAACATTATTATTATTATTATTCTCTAGCCTGGAACATCGTCTCCCTTCATAACTGACAGACCACCACTCTCCCTACCTTGAAAGCTCTATTTCCTTTCCTTATCCTCCCTCCCTTCTGTATCATCTAAGCACTTAGGTACTCATTCATTCATTCAATTGTATTTACTGAGCGCTTATTGTGTGCAGAGCACTGTACTAAGCACTTGGAAATTCCATCCCTAGTCTCACGACACTCAAGTTTTTTTTTTATCCTCTGCCATTTCTTCTCTCTGTAATTTAAGTGCTTAGTACAGTGCTCTGCACACAGTAAGCACTTAATAAATACGATTGAATGAAGTTATTTTAATGTCTGCCTCCTACTCTAGAATCGAATGCTAACCTCTCTAAAGCTCCTCCAATGCTAACCTTCTCACTGTGTCTTGATCTCATCTATCTCACCATTGACCCCTTTGCCCATGTCCTACCTCTGTCCTGGAATGCCCTCCCTCCACAAATCCAACGGACAGTGACCTTCCCCCTTTCAAAGCTTTATTGAAGGCACATCTCCTCCAAGAAGCCTTCCCTGACTAAGCCCCCCTTTCTTCTTCTACCACTTCCTTCTGCATCACCTTGACTTGCTTTCTTTGCTCCTCCCCCAACCCAGCCTCATAGCACTTATATCCCTATCTTTAATTTGCTTATTTATATTAATGTCTGTCTCCCTCCTGGCTATACTGTAAGCTCACTCTGGGCAGGGGATGTGTCTGTTTATTGTTGTATCTTCCCAAGTGCTTAGTACAGTGCTCTGCACATAGTAAACACTCAATAAATACGATTAAATGAACTAGTCCACCCTGCCTCCTTTTAGAAGTTATTTGCCTACTTGGAAACAAATTGCCAGTCGGAAGCTCCTTTGAAAGCTCCATTTTGTGGTCCTTGCCAGCCATCAAAGAGGCTCTCCCCAAGTGATCGTCACCTGAAGCTGGAGACTTTCTCTTTGTCACCTTCGGAGGCTCCGCCATTTCTTCACAGGTCCCAAGTCCGGCCCCACTTTTCTGACCGCAGATGTTGTGGATTATGTCTCAAAGCCAGGGCCTTGCCTGGAATGTTGCTGCCCTTACGTAACAGCCTGGCATGGCCTCGCCTTCGGGCCGGGGTTCAGTCCTGCATTCAATTCCCAACACTCACCACCTTCTGTAGGAGGAAATTTCTGGAGAAAATAAAGACTAAGAACAGAGCCAGCACTTCCTCTTCACCCTCACCCCTGCACCTCCTTCTCTGTCTCCTTCTTCCTCTCTTCCTGTCTTTCTCTTCCTCTTCCTCTTTCTCTTGCCACCTCTCATTTTCTTCCTTTCTCCCTTTCCTTCTCCCTCTTTCTTTCTCTCTTGGTTTCCTCTCTCTCTTCTTTCCTCTTCCTCTCTTTCTCTTCTCTTCTTTCTCCACCTTTCTCTCTCTCTTCCTCCTTCTTCCTTTTTCCTCTCTCTTCCCTTCCCTCTCCCTCTTTCTTCCTCTCTTTTTCTTTCCCTCTCTCATCCTCTCTCTTTCTTTTTCCCTCTCTAGCTCTCTTCATGCATCTATTTTAAGTAAACCCTGCATCTAAATAGGAACCTTCCTATTAAAATATATGTTATAGTATATAGCAACATAATATTAAGTAATTCTTTATATGCATCTATGTCCATTACTTTTCCAAAGCACTGTCACATCATTTATTCCACTTTATTCTCATGGAAGTCCCATGAAGGAGGGAGAAACAAGCATTAATAGCTCCACTTAACAGGCAAGGAACCTGAGACACAGAGAGGTTAAGCAACTTGCCCAGTGTCACCCAGAGAGCCAACGGCAGGACTGGGGCTTGAATGCAGATCTCCTGATCCTATCCCGAGGACACTGCCTGGACTTGCCTCTCCTCATCACCGCCCCAAACCCATCCCAGAGTAGAGACTCTAAGCTTCTGCTCATCTCCTAGTCATCCATAGAAAGTCAACACCTATGAAGAGGGGAAGGGCTGAATTTCTTTCTGTAGGTTATCTGGAAAAGCTAAGCAACTAGAGTATGAGCCACTATTGGATTGGACTTGATCTCAAGTCCAAAACTAACAATTTAGCTGATTTCCCACACTTGTTATCCTTGCTGAAGACCCGGTTATTTCTCTTATTATTTATTATTGATATTGTTAAGTGCTTATTTCTGTTCTAAGTGCTAGGGTAGATACAAGTTAATCAGGCTGAACACATCCCTGTCCCACATGGGGCTCACGGTCCAAATAGGAGGGAGAACAGGTATTGAATCCCCATTTTAGAGAAGCAGCATGGTGTAGTGGATAGAGCACAGGTCTGGGAGTCAGAAGGACTTGGGTTCTAATCCCAGCTTCACCACTTTGCTGTGTGACCCTGGGCGAGTTACTTTACTTCTCTGTGCCTCAGTTACCTCATCTGCAAAGTGGTGATTGAGACTGTGATGTGGAACAGGGAATGTATCCAACCTGATTTTCTTGTGTCCATCCAGAGCTTAGAATAGTTCTTGGCACATAGTAAGCACTTCACAAATACCATAATTGTTATTATTATTTTACAGTTGAGGGAACTGAGGCACAGAGAAGTTAAGTGATTTATCTGAGGTCACACAGCAGGCAATCCTGTCTAATCTAATTCAGGATTAGAACCCAGGTCCTCTGACTCCCAGGCCCATACTCTTTCCACTAGGTCAAGCTGCTTCTTCTAGCTGAGTTTATTCTGGCTTTTGAGGTAATACACACTTGTGCTGAAGTCACCGATTCTTGTTTTCCTCTCCCCAACTTCTCCACCAGCAGAAGTCGGTGGCCAACCAGACCCTCAGGAATGGTGTTGATACATCTTGATCAAGGACAGACCAAAAGGGGAAGGTTCAAACTGCAGCAAGAAGAATTTAGTTTCCACGGAAGGAGGAATGTCTTGGCAGGTGCCTACCAATGGAGATTATGGCATCTCCTTTCCCAGAATTCGATGAATGTCGGGCAAGCAGCCTGGGCCAGTTTAGCAAGACCTGGACTGAAATCAGGGGACTGGACCAGGTCACTCAACTAAATTCAAATTGTGTCCCTCTCGATTTGCTTGTATCCATCCCAGTAAGCTAAAAGCAGCAGTTTGGAGAAGCAATGTGGCCTAGTGGGTAGTGCACAGTCCTGGAAGTCAGAAGGGCCTAAGTCCTAATCCTGGTTCCACCCGTTGTCTGCTGTGTGACGTGGGCAAGTCACTTCACTTCTCTAGTCCTCAGTTCCCTCATTTGTAAAATGGGGATTAAGACTCTGTGCCCCATGTGGGACAAGAACTGTGTCCAATTTGATTAGCTTGTATCTTCACCAGAGCTTAGAACAGTGTCTGGTACATAGTAAACACTTAACAAATACCATTAAAAAAGGGTCCTGGCACATATTAAGCTTTTAACAAATATCATTTAAAAAAGTTCCTGGCACATAGTAAGTGCTCAACAAATACCACAGTTATTAGTAGTAGGAGTAGCAGTAATGATAATAATTTCCCAGCATCCTAAGCCAAACATTATCCCTTCAGCCAATTCCAGAATTTAGGAACTTCATGTGTGTGTATGAGGGGTGTGTGTATATGTGTGTGTTTTTGTGTGTGCATGTACTCAATTCTTTATTTTTTATTTATTACGGTATCTGTGAAGCGCTTACTAGGCATCAAACACTATTCTAAGTGCTGGGGAAGGTACAAGTTAATTAGGTTGGACACAGTCCCTATTCCGCATGGAGCTCACAGTCTAAGTAGAAGGGAGAACAGGTGTCCCCATTTTACAGTTGAGGAAACTAAGGCATAGAGAAGTGAAGTGACTTGCCCAAGATCACACAGCAAGCAATTAGAAGGGTAGGGATTAGGACCCAGGTACTTCTGGCTCCCAGGCCTGTGCTTTCTCCACTAAAGTGTTTCCCATATTTTGAGCTCTCTAGTTATGAGTACATTTACGTTAGTCTCCCAGGTTAGAGTATCAGATCCTCATGGTCAGGGAACAAGCCCATATCTTTATTCCGGACTTCTTAAACGCCTAGTACAGCCCACTGCAACAAGTGGGGGATCATTAAATGCTGCCGCTACTATGACTCATTCACGTATTTATTGAGCACTCACTGTGTGCAGAGCACTGTACTAAGTACTTGGGAAAGTACAATATGACAATTAAGAGTGACATTCCCTGCCCACAACGAGCTTACAGTCTAGAGCAGGGGAGACAACTGTCAATACAAATAAATAAAAAGACAGAGATGTTCATAAGTGCTGTGGGCTGGGAGCGGTGAAGAACAAAGGGAGTAAGTCAAGGAATGCAGAAGGAATGGGAGATGAGGAAAAGTGGGGTTTAGTCCGGGCAGACCTCTTGGAGGAGATGGTCTTCAATAGGCTTTGAAGGGGGGTAGGAGGAGTAAATGTCTGCCAGATTGAGGAGGGAGGGCGTTGCAGGCCAGAAGCAGGATGTGGGCTTAAATGTCGGGTGGCGAGACAGGCAAGATTGAGGTACAGTTAGAAGGTTAGTGCCAGAGGAGCGAATTGTGTGGGCTGCATGATAGAAGGAAAGAAGTGAGGTGAGGTAGGAGGGGGTAAGGTGATTGAGTGCTTTAAAGCCAGTGGTGAAGAGTTTTTGTTTGATACGGAAGTGGATGGGCAACCACTGAAGTTTTTTGAGGGGGATAGGGGTAACATGCCCTGAATGCTTATATAGAAAATGATCCAGGCAGCAGAGTGAAATATAGGTCAGAAAGGAGACTGATGCAGTAATCCAGGCGGGATAGGATGAGTGATTGTATTTACATGTAGTAGCTTGGATGGAGAGGAAAGGGCAGATTTTGGCAATTTGTGAAGGTGGACCATCAGGATATAAGATTGAATATGTGGGTGATGAATACAGAGAAGAGTCAAGGATAATGCCAAGTTACAGGGCTGTGAGCCGGGGAAGGACTGGTAGTGCCGTCTACGGTGATGGGAAAGTCAGGGGAGGACAGCGTTTGGGTGGGAAGATGAGGAGTTCTGTTTTGGACATGTTAAGTTTGAGTTGAGGGGAGGACATCCAAGTAGAGATGTCTTGAAAGCAGGAGGAGATGCGAGCCTGGAGAGAGGGAGAGAGATCAGGACTGGAGATGTAGACTTGGGTATCATCTGCATAGAGGTACCCTATCCCAACTTTTCCTGATTCTCTGCTCAACCTGCAAATAAGGACAGCCCCTACTCTCTTGCCTCCATGAAAAGAGCACAAAGTATGTTTTGAAAAGTTTCACCCATGGAGTTGGAGTAGGGAAAATACCCAAGCCGTGGACTCATCTTTCCCTCAGCCTGGGGAGGGCCAGACAGCAGGCTTCGGAGTCATCAGAGTATGTCAGGAATGCAAACCATTTCCCATGGGTTAAACAACCCAAAAAATGAGTCCACATCCAGCCTATCCCCAATTTGCTCCAGAGATAGACAAAATAGCCCAAGAATCCTGAAAATGCTATCTCGGGTCCTTCCAGCTCAACCAACGGCCCAGCCTGACCCAGGCTGTTGCCCATTTCAAAATCGAACCCTGAGCAGCATCCGGATGTAGATCTCTGGCCGAAGCAGGGCCTCTCAACCAGGAATTCTCCTGGCAAAAAGGAAAAGCCCAAGGGAAACAGAGTGCTCTTACCTGGTCAGTAGACAGAGGATTCCCAAAGGTTATGGAGCATGGAGAGATGAAGGAAGGGGAATGGGTGTGTTGACCCCTTGGAGTTTCTTCCAGACCCTGGAGGCGCCTTCCAGCTTCCCTTTTTTGCACAGGAAAATAGCTACTTTCAGGCATTCTCCTCCTGATGAACGCCTGGATTCGAGGGTGTTTCCAATCGGCCTCGAAAACCCACCCTGTAATTTACAATTATGCACTCTTAAGACCATCCCTTACCAAGGGCTCTTGGATACTGAAGTCCCACCAAAGAGACCCCTCCAATCATGTGACAGGGATTTTACATTTTTTAAAAATGGTATTTAAGTGCTTACTACATGCCAGGTGCTCAGTTAACTCAGCTGTAAAATGAGGTTTAAGACTGTGAGCCCCATGTGGGAGAGGGACTGTGTCCAACCTGGTTAACTTATATCTACCCCAGTGCTTAGTAGAGTACCTGGCACATACTAAGCACTTAACAAATACCATAAAAAAAAATAGTGGTGGGGAACTTCTCCTCCTCGAAAATAACAATAATAATAATAATTCTGGTATCTGTTAAGCCCTTACTATGTGCCAGGCACTGTATTAAGCACTGGGGTGGGTACAAGCAAACTCATTCATTCAATCATATTTATTGAGCACTTACTGGGGGCAGAGCTGTGTACTAAGCACTTGGAAAGTACAATGGACACAGTCCCTGTCCCACATGGGGCTCACAGTCTCAATCCCCATTTTACAGATGAGGAATCTGAGGCTCAGAGGAGTGAAGTGACTTGTCCAAGGTCACACAGCAAAGTGGCAGAGCTGAGATTAGAATCCATGACCATCTGACTCCCAGGCCCGTGCTCTAGCCACTAGGCCAGGATGCTTTGGGAGAAGAGGAAGCAGTGGCAATTGCTAGTAGGGGTAGCTAGAAACAGTGCTCAAAAAAACTTAAATGAGATGCCAGTGAGGTCACACTTCTAACCCCGATAGGGAGGGTAACATGATGACATTGTTTGACTGCCATTTTAAGGATGTCCTCCCAAAGCCGCCCATGTTTTAATGGAATTTTTAAAGTGCTTACTACATGCGAGGCACTGTTATAAGCACTGGGGTAGTTATAATTTAATTAGTTTGGACACAGTCCCTGTACGGGACTCACATTCTAGGTATGAGGAAGAATGGATATTTCATCCCCACTTCATAGTTGAGGTCCAGAGAAGTAAAGTGACTTGCTCAAGTTCATACAGCACATAAGTAGTAGAGTTGGGTTTAGACCCCGGCTCTTCTGATTCACAGGCCTGTGTTCTATCCACTAGGTCATGCTACATGAGAAGCAGCGTGGCTCAGTGGAAAGAGCACAGGTTTGGGAGTCAGAGATCATGGGTTCAAATCCCAGTTCCACCACCTGTCAGCTGTGTGACTTTGGGCAAGTCACTTAACTTCTCTGTGCCTCAGTTACCTCATCTGTAAAATAGGGATTAAAACTGTGAACCCCACATTGGACAACTTGATCACCTTGTATCCTCCTCAGTGCTTAGAACAGTGATTGCACATAGTAAGCACTTAACAAATGTCATCATCATTATTATTATTACTTCTCAAAGGCCCAAAGCTGCTCCTGCCCCTGCCTCTGTGTCTAGACTGGAACTCTGTTATGAGACAGCCTAGTGGAGAGAGCCCAGACCTGAGGGTCAGAAGGTCATGGGTTCTAATCCCAGCACCTCCACTTGGCTGCTGTGTGACGTTGGGTAAGTTTTTGCTTCTCTGCACCTCAGTTATCTCATCTGTAAAATGGAGACTGAGACTGAGAGCCTCACATGGGACAGGGACTATGTCCAACCTGATTTGCTAGTATCTACCCCAGCGCTTAGTACAGTGCCTAGAAACTAGTAAGCGCTTAACAAATATCACAATCATTTTTATTATTATTATTATTGTGTCCCGGACGGCCAGCGCTAGCGGCCGCCTCTGCCATTCCATTGGACTGACCCACTTGGAATTGTCTTGGTCATTCAGCTCAAGGCGTTACAATCCGCTTTTCCTGATATTCATTTGGGAGTTTCATTTATGTCATTTCTGAATGACCAAGCGTTTGGACTAGTATTTGCCCCGAGGAGGAAGGACGCCAGACTTTCCCAGCTGGGCCCCACCTCCAGCCTCCAGGGCAGATTTCACAGTGACTCCCATGAGGGAGGGAGGGACGGAAGGGTGGAGGGAGGGCCCGGTCAGGCCTGAAGTGACCTAGATTTTGTGCCATCTCTCCGGCCCGCAGCAGGAATGCTGATTCACATGCCAAGGGAGGCTGGGGCTGGGTGAAAAAAAAATCCTCTTTGTTCTCAATCAATCAATCATATTTATTGAGTGCTCACTGTGCAAAGAGCACTGTACTAAGCACTTGGGAGTGCACAATATAAAAGCGTATTCACTCATTCATAGTTATTGAGCGCTTACTGTGTGCAGAGCACTGTACTAAGTGCTTGGAAAGTACAATTTGGCAACAGATAGAGACAATCCCTACCCAACAGTGGGCTCACAATCTAGAAGATATGTTTCCTGCCCACTACTAGCTTAGTCTAAAGGGTGAATGAAAGCACCTCTCCTCCAAAAGGCCTTCCCTGATTGAGCCCTCCTTTCTCTTCTCCCACTCCCTTCTGCAACATGCTGACTTTGTTCCCTTTTTTCATCCCAGGATTTAGGCACGTAATTTTAATTTTTTTTAAATATTAATGTCCATCTCCCCCTCTAGACTGTAAGCTCACTGTGGCCAGGGAATGTATCTGTTATATTTTACTCTCCTGAGGGTTTAGTACAGTGCACAGCACACAGTAAGTGCTCAGTAAATACAACTGAATGACTGACTGAGATGGACATTTCCTTGATGGCCAGCAGGTGCCCACTGTGGCCAGGTTGGCCACTCTTCCCCGCCTGCCAGCAGGATTCCCCATGCCATGGAAGCAGCATGGCATAGTGGGTAGAATAGGGGCCTGGGAGTCAGAAGTGACTTGCCCAAGGTCACACAACAGAAAAGTGGCAAAGTTGGGATTAGAACCCATGACCTGACTCCTAGGTTAGTGCTCTATCCACTAGGCATGCTGCTGTGCTTACTATGAGCCAGGCACTGTACTAAGCACGGAGGTAGATTCAAGCTAATCAGGTTGGACACAGTCCATGTTCAACATGAGACTCAGAATATTGATCCCTATTTTACAGACGGGGGAACTGAGGCACAGAGACGTCACGTATCTTGCGAAAAGTCACACAGCAGACAGCGGAGCCAGGATTAGATCCCAGATCATTCTGACTCCCAGGCCTGTTGCTTTATTCACTAGGCCATGCTGTGTCTCTCATCATATTTTTTATTATTATTATGGGAGTCGCTATGGGTCGGAAATGACTCAATGGCATAAGATAAGTATTTAAGCACATACTATGTGTCCAGCATTGTTCTAAGCACTGGCGTAGATACAAGTGAATGAGGTTGGACACAGTCCAAGTTGGAGGGAAAACAGGCATTGAATTTCTATTTCAAAGATGAAGAAACTGAGGCACAAAGAAGTTAAGTGATCTGCCCAAGGTCTCACAGCAGGTGAGTGAAGAACTGAGATTAGAATCCAGTTCCTCTGACTCTTGGGCCCATGCTCTTTCCACTAGGTCTTGCTGTTTCCTCCTATAAGAAGGCAGGCTTATGAAATGTTGCATGGCCTAGTGAAACAAGCTTGGTCTGAGAGTCAGGGGACTTGAGTTCTATTTCCAGATCTGCCTCTTTCCTGCTGTGTGACCTTGGGACAATCACTTAACTTATTTGGGCCTCAGATTCCTCATTTGTAAAATGGGAATTTAATACTTGTTCCCCCTCCCCCTTATTCTGTGAGTCCCATGCGGGACAGGGACTGTGTCTGATATGATTGCCTTGTAACTACCTCACTGCTTAGTACAGTGCTAGACACATAGATAGCGCTAGAGAAACATTACAAGTATTATAATTTTTACAAAATAATTTACAGTTCCTGTTTGTAGTAATAATAATGGTATTTGTTAAGCACTTGCTATGTGCCAAGCACTGTTCTAAGCACCGGGGTAGATACCAGATAATCGGGTTGGATACAGCCCCTGTACCACATGGGGCTCACAGTCTTAATCCCCATTTTACAGATGAGGGAACTGAGGCACAGGGAGGTGAAGTGACTTGCCCAAGGTCACACGGCAGATGAGTGGTGGAGCCGGGATTACTTCTCTGTGCCTCAGTTACCTCAACTGTAAAATGGGGATTGTGACTGTGAGCCACACATGGGACAGGGGCTGTGTCCAACCCGATTTGCTTGTATCCGCCTCAGTGCTTCGTACAGTGCCTGGCATATAGTAAGCACTTAACAAATGCCACAATTATTATTATTAATAATATAATAACAGTTACCTGACCCTCCCAGGTCTTTGCTCTATCCACTAAGCCACGTTGCTTCTTCTACTTCCAGTTCTGCTGAGTTTTTATAGTGAACTTTTCTGTACAAAAAGCACCTGCAAAGTAGGTGGTTCCAGAAAGAACCCTGAAATACGACTGGTTAATGTGGGAGCCAGGTGTTGGGTGGCTACTAAAGCAGCCATTTGTGGCTAGCACTGGCAACTGACAGCAGGCATTTCGGCTGCAACGGGGCCCTACCCATAAAGCAGCGTTGCCTAATTGAAACAGCCGGGGCCTGAGAGTCAGAACGACCTGGGTTCTAATCCCGGCCCCGCCACTTGTCCGCTGCGTGCCCTTGGGCAAGTCACTGAACTTCTCTGTTCCTCAGTTCTCTCATCTTTAAAATGGGGATTAAAACTGTGAGTTCTATGTGGGACAGGGCCTAGGTCCAACCTGATTGTCTTGTATCCACCTTAGTGCTTAGAACAGTGCCTGGCACATAGTAAGAACTTAACAAATAACACAATTATTATTATTATTGTTATTATCCCTCTGAGGAGGACCTCTGTCCCAAAATCTCTGGATTAAGGACTTCTCCATCATGGCTGGAGGGAAGCTTCTCCATCATCATCATTAAAGCTCTGACACAGCCTGCTCACTCTTTCTGGCTTTCTTTTCCTATCGTTTATTGTTGTATTGTACTTTCCCAAATGCTTAGTACGGTGCTCTGCATACAGTAAGTGCTTCATAAATTCGGTTGAATGAATGAATGAATGAATGAGTCATATTTATCAAATGCCTACTCTGGGCAGAGCATCGAGCTAAGGCCTCTGAGGTCCTGCCATCTGGAAGGTCTAGAGGAGGATCCTTTGCATCTCATTTTTGGCTAAGGTGGAGAGGGGGGCTTCAGCCACGGCAGCAGCAGCCATGGTCTCCTCTTCTGGGTTGGTGGCTAGCTTCCGCTGCCTCCTTGACTTCCCTTGCATCCGCTGCACATGACCTCACCCATCCTACCCTAGGGTCTATTGGCCTGGGGATCAATAATAATAATAATAACGTTGGTATTTGTTAAGCGCTTACTATGTGCTGAGCACTGTTCTAAGCACTGGGGTAGATACAGGGTAATGAGTCCCATGCGGGGCTCACAGTCTTAATCCCCATTTTCCAGATGAGGTAACTGAGGCACAGAGAAGTTAAGTGACTTGCCCAAAGTCACACAGCTGACACGCGGCGGAGCTGGGATTAGAACCCATGACCTCTGACTCCTAAACCCAGGCCCTTTCCACTGAGCCATGCTGCTTCTCTGACCTGATCGATCCTGACCTTTGCCCAGCCACCCTGGAAACTTGTGTATTATGGTATTTGTTAAACCCTTACTATGTGCCAGACACTGTAACTAAGCGCTGGGGTAGTTACAAGCTCATCAGGTTGGACACAGTCCACGTCCCACATGAGGCTCACAGCTTTAATCCCCGTTTTACAGATGAGATAGCTGAGGCACAGAGAAATGAAGTGAGTTGCCCAAGTTCACACAGCAGACAAGGGGCAGAGCCGGGATTAGAAGCCAGGTCCTTTGCCTCCCAGGCCCGTGCTTTTTCCACTAGGCCACGCTGTTTCTCCAAACTGCTGAATACAGCTTCTGTGGGTGCTTTTTGTTTGTTTGTTTCATGTTATTTATTAAGTGCTTACTATGTACCAGACACTGTATTAAGCGCTGAGGTAGATAGAAGTTAATCAGGTTGGACACAGTCCCTAATCCCACAGAGGGCTCCACAATCTTAATCCCCATTTTACAGATGAGGTCACTGAGGCCCAGAGAAATGAAGTCACACAGCAGACGAGTGGCAGAGCAAGAATTAAAATCCAGGTCCTTCTTACTGCCCGGCCCAGGCTCTAGCCACTAGGCCATGTTGCCTGCTCGGCTGGGATGAGGGCCGGAGCCGGGGCCTCATGGCTTCTGCCCAGGTGGGGTCGTTGGCCCTGCAGACCCTGCTGTAGCACGGCCTAATTTGGGCCACCTGGGGCCCGTGCCTAGACCCGCCCCCACCACCAGGTCCACAATAACCGTGGGAACATCAGCAGAGGCATCTGTCCAAGTGTCACCTCCCTCTCCCTTCTACATCGCCCCAACTTGCTCCCTTTATTCATCCCCTCTCCCAGCCCCACAGCCTTTATATCAATATCTGTCATTTATTTATTTCTATTTACATATTTATTTATTTTCTATTTACCCCCTCTAGACTGTAAACTCATTGTGGGCAGAGAATGTGTCTATTTATTGTCACGCTGTTCTCTCCCAAGTGCTTAGTACAGTGCTTTGCACATGGTAAGTGCGTAATAAATATGAATGAATGAATGAATGAATGAATTCAGTCATATTTGGTGAGCAGTTACTATGTGCAGAGCACTGTATTAAGCGTTTGGAAAGTACAATTCGGTAACAGATAGTGACAATCCCTACCCAACAATGGACTCACAGTCTAGGAGGGGGAGACAGACAACAAAACAAAACAAGTAGGCAGGCATCACTACCATCTAAATAGATAAATAGAACCATAGATAAATGCACATCATTAATAAAATAAATAGAGCAATCAATAAATACAAATATATACAAGTGCAGTGGGGAGGGGAAGAGGGTAGAGCAGAGCGAGGGAATAGGGGCCATGGGGAGGGGAGGAGCAGAGGGAAAGGGAGGGCTCAGTTTGGGAAGGTCTCCTGGAGGAGGTGAGCTCTCAGTAGAGTTTTGAAGAGGGGAAGAGAGTTAGTTTGGAGAATGAATCAATGAATGACCTGATAGAAGCCACTGGGACCACTGCCTCTTCCTCCACGAAGCCTTCCCTGACTAAACCCTCATTTCCCATCCTCCCTCTCCCTTCTGCATCACCTTTGCACTTGGATTTGTCCCCGTTAAACACTTGATATTCACCCTACCCTCAGCCCCACAGCACTTAATGTCCAGATCTGTAATTTATTTTAATATCTGTCTCCCTCTTTAGACTGCCTCTGCCACATACCTACTGTGTGACCTTGGGCAAGTCACTTAACTTCTCTGGGCCTCAATTGCCTCCTTTTGGGCAGGGAACTTGTCTACCAGCTGTTAAATTGTACTTCCCCAAGCTCTTAGTAGAGTGCTCTGCATACAATAAGCACTTAACAAATACCATTATTATTATTATTATTATTATTAACAATCTGTAAAGATCTTGAAGGAAGTTTCTCTCTTCCCCAAATTCCCAGCATATGAAATACCACCCAAGATCTGGGAAGAGAGCAGATAACAATAACAATAATAACGATAATTGTTGAGCACTGTTTTAAGCACTAGGATAGATAATCAGGTCAGACACAGTTCCCATCTCACATAGGATTCACAGACGTGGGGGAGGGAGAACAAGCATTTAATCTTCATTTTGTAGATAAGGGAACCAAGACCCAGAGAAGTTAAGCAATTTGCCCAAGGTCACACAGCAGGTAAGTGGCAAAGCCGGTTTTAGAGCCCAGATCTTCTGACTTTCAATCCTTTGCTCTTCTCAACTAGGCAATGCTACCTCTCATCATGCTTGGCTTAAACTTACTGAGTCCTTCACAACTAAGTCACTTTGTCTGCTAATTATCTAGTGGTGCTTGTTTATTGTATGTACAATATAGATTGTGTATATATACAAAATATATTCCCTCTCAGGATCGCACCTGGAAAGTTTCCGGTACTCTACCAGTCTAGGCAATGGGAGGGACAGTCAAGCAGAGGCCTACCCATTCCATTCCTAACTTGGGCAGTGGCTAGCGAGTGGAAGGCAATCTGCTACAAGTCAAAACTCTTCTGGGCTGGGCAGCAGTGGCATGGGAGAAAGTCGAGGGCGGAGACTGCGTGGAAGGTAAACCACTTCTGGATTTTTACCTCAAAAAACTCTATGAATAAACTACCAGAACGACTGCAGAGGGAGGTGGGGCCCTGTGGGAGAGATGCAGCATGGCTTAGCAGAAATAGCCCGGGCTTGGGAGTCAGAGGATGTGGGTTCTATTCTAATCCCGGATCTGCCACTTGTTTGTTGTGTGACCTTGGGCAAGTCACTTCACTTCTCTGTGCCTCAGTTACCGCATCTGGAAGATGAGGATTGAGACTGTGAGCTCCATGTGGGACAGGGACTGTGTCCAACCCAATTTGCTTGTATCCACCCCTGCACTTAGTACAGTGCCTGGCACAAAGTAAGCATTTAACAAAAACCACAATTATTACTACTGCTACTGAAGTGTTGTTCTTTCTCCTATTACTTGTCAAGGATTTCTTTCTGCCTCTCTCCCCCGTTCCATCTTGAAGGCAGGTACAGTAACCTTTATTTTGACTGTTCTCTCCCAACACTTAATACAGTGCTCTTCCAAAGGTAGTGCTTAATAAATACCATCGGTTGATTGATTGCTTGGAAATTCAGTCAGGGCAATAGGGACCGCCAAAAGAAGCATCTTTTATTGCTTAAAGGATCCTCCTGTAATGAGGCTCCAAGAACTGGGAAAGACTGTAGGGAAGATAAACCCAAGGCACCAGAGTGTTATAGCTTCCAGGATCATTTCACCCTCTAATCTAACCTTGCAAAAATAATAATAATTATGATTTTAATTACTTACTCTGTGGCAAGCGCTGTCCTAAATGTTGGGGTAGATACAAATTGATCACATCAGATGCAGTCCCTGCCTCACGTGAGACTCACAATATAAATAGGAGGGAGAAGAGATCTTGAATCACCATTTTGCAGCTGAGGGAACTGAGGCACAGAGAAATTAAATGACTTATCCACAGCTGACAAGTGATAGGGTTAGGCTTAGAATTCAGGTTCTCTGACTCCCAGGCCTGTGCTCTTTCCACTAGACCACACTGCTTCTCACTCCCCTACTCCTTAGGCTAGGAAACTATTTATCGAGGAGGTATAATCAATCACAACAGAGGTCAAGCTGATTTCACCACTTGCCTAGAGGGGGGAGGCCATGAGAGTGCATGAGCCCTCAAAGTGACTTTTGGGCCTGCACTGAGTGGAACAGCCATGGATTGATTGCCTCCTTCCCACCCAATCCAAACATCAGCTGTACACCTGTGGGAAAAGGGTAATTCCTCTTCTGTTGAGGTTAGCAGCAGCAAAAGCAAGAACTTCAAGGAAACACAACTGTACAGAAGCTGAGCAGCAGGAAGAAGAGGAGGAGGGTTACTATAGCAACTGGGAGAAGCAGCATTGCATAGTGGATAGAGCACAGGCCTGGGAGTCATAAGGTCTTGGGTTCTAATCGCCACTCTGCCACATGTTGGCTGCATGACCTTGGACAACTCACATCACTTCTCTGTGCCTCAGTTATCTCATCTGTAAAATGGGGATTGAGACTTTGAGCCCCACATGGGACAGGGACTGTGTCCAAATGGATTTGCTTGTATCTATCCTGGTGTTTTGTACAATGCCTGGCACATAGTTAGCACTTAACAAATACTACAATTATTATTATTAAATAGGTTTGGTGGCTAACTAACTGAGCAGCATGGCTCAGTGGAAATAGCCTGGGCTTCGGAGTCAGAGGTCATGAGTTCGACTCCCGGCTCTGCCACTTGTCAGCTGTGTGACTGGGGGCAAGTCATTTAACTTCTCTGTGCCTCAGTTCCCTCACCTGTAAAATGGGGATGAAGACTATGAACCTCACGAGGAACAACCTGAATCCCCTGTATCTCCCCCAGCGCTTAGAACAGTGCTCTGCACATAGTAAGCGCTAAACAAATACCAACATTATTTTTATTATTAACTCTCTCAAGTTCCCACTGACCTTAGACTGCAAGAAGCAGCGTGGCCTAATGGAAAGAACCAGGGCCTGGGAATCAGAAGGATCTGTGTTTTAATCCTGGCTCCACTTTTTGTTTGCCATTTGAGGCCTTGGGCAAGTCACTTCATTTCTCTGGGCCTCAGTTAGCTCATCTGTAAAAGCAATCAATCAACCATCATATTTATGGAGCATTTACTGTGTGTTGAGGACTGTACTAGGCACAACTTTTCTGGGCCTCAGTTACCTCCTCTGAAAAAGAGGGATGAGGACTCTGAGCCCCATGTGGGACAGAGATCGTGTTCAACCTGAATACCTTGTATCTACCCCAGTGCTTAGTACAGTGCCTGGCATGTAGTAAGCACTTAACAAATACCATTATTATTATTAAGATCATGGTGGGCAGGGAATTTGTCTGTTATACTGTTCTATTGTACTCTCCCAAGAGCTTAGTACAGTGGTCTGCACACAGTAAGTGCTCCATAAATGCTAATGGCTGATTGAACTGTGTGACTGATTGATTTGCGGAGAGTTCCTGCCACCATCAACATTAGAGAAGGGCTGCCCGCAAGATTGGCAGTGTGGCCTGCCAGTTGGGCAGTGGTGGCAAACATAAAGACCTCACCATTGTCTTTAAAGCAGTCAATCCCCTTGCCCCCTACTAACCACACCTCCCTACTCTCTTACTACAACTCAGCCTGCACACTTCACTCCTCTGACGCTAACCTTCTCCCTGTACCTTGATCTCACCCATCTCACCGCCGACCTCTCGCCAACATCCTGCCTCTGGTCTGGACTGCCCTCCCTTCTCATATCAAACAGACAATTGCTCTCCTCACTTCAAAACCTTACTGAAGGCACATCTCCTCCAAGAGGCCTTCCCTGACTAAGCCCTCCTTTCCTCTTCTCCCACTTTCTTCTGCATCACCCTGATTTGCTCCCTTCATTCATTCTCCCTCCCAGCCCCACACCATGTATGTATACATTTGCTATTTATTTATTTAACTATTTAGATTAATGTCTGTCTCTACATCTTAATAATAATGTTGGTATTTGTTAAGTGCTTACTAGGTGCCGAGCACTGTTCTAAGCGCTGGGGGAGATACAGGGTAATCAGGTTGTCCCACTTGGGGCTCACACACTTTTAATCCCTATTTTACAGATGGGGGAACTGAGGCACAGAGAGGTTAAGTGACTTGCCCACAGTCACACAGCTGACAAGTGGCAGAGCCGGGGGGCGAACTCATGACCTCTGACTCTGAAGCCCAGGCTCTTTCCACTGAGCCACGCTGCTTCTCCACGTCTCCACGTCTTGACTGTGAGCTCGTTGTGAGCAGGAAATGTCATTGCTTATTGTTGTACTGTACTTTCCCAAGTGCTTAGAACAGGGGTCTGCACACAGTTAGAGCTTTATAAATACGATTGAATGAATGAATGGGTGGATGGGTATCTGTGAGAATGTTTCATATCTCCCAGCCCATGTCTCCTTCTGCCAGTAGCTCGTTGTTGGCAGGGAACAGTAATTCTGTTGTACCGAACTCTCCCAAGCACTTAGTACAGTGCTCCCTATATAGTAAGTAGTAAGTAAGGAGAAGCAGCGTGGCTTAGTGGAAAGAGCACGGGCTTGGGAGTCGGAGGTCATGGATTCTAAACAAAGCTCTAACTTGTCAGCTGTGTGACTTTGCGCAAGTCACTTAACTTCTCTTTGCCTCAGTGACCTCATCTGTAACATGGGGATTCATTCATTCATTCAATCATATTTATTGAGTGCTTACTGTACTAAGAACTTGGATGTACAATTGGTAACTGATAGAGACAATTCCTGCCCAACAACGGGCTCACAGTCTAAAAGGGGGGAGACGGACAGCAAAACCAAACAAGTTGGGCAACAAGTTTGGCGGCCAACTGTCTTGAGTTCCTACTGGCCTTAGACTGCAAGAAAAAGCATGGCCTAATGGAAAGAGCCAGGGCCTGGGAGTCAGAGGACCTGGGTTCTAATGCCGGCTCCACTTTTCATGTGCTGTGTGACCTTTGGCAAATCACTTCACTTCTCTGTGCCTGAGTTACCTTATCTGTAAAACGGGGATTAAGACTTTGAGCCCCATGTGGGACAACCTGATTACCTTGTATCTACCCCAGCGCTTAGAACACTGCTTTGGACATAGTAAGCACTTAAAAATGTCATTGTTATTATTAAGTGCTCAATAAATACCATTGATTGATTGATTGACTACCTACCTCTTCCATCTTCTTTCTCTTGGACTCTCTTTGTGGCTCCCAATCTCTGTCTCTCCAGATCTGTGTTTGTTTTTTTCTTTTTCCATTTGCATTCTTTATTCATCCCACAGCACCTGTGCACATAACCATAATTAATTTATTTTATATTGATGTCTATCTCCCCTTCTAGATTGTAAGCTCACTGTGGACAGACAGTCAGTCGATCACATTTACTGAGTGCTTACTGTGTGCAGAATATTATATTAAATGCTTGGGAGAGTACAATATTAAAAATGAACAGAAACGTTCTCTGCCCACATTGAGCTTACAGTCTAGGGGCAGACAGACTTTAACATAAATAAATAAATTACAGATATATACATAGATGATGGGGATAAATAAAGGGAGCAAATCAGGGCAATGCAAAAGGAGTGGGAGATGAGGTAAAGAGGGCTTAATCAGGTTTACTGTACTCTTCCAAGTGCTTAGTATATTCATTCAATCATATTTATTGAGTGCTTACTGTTTGCAGAGCACTGTACTAAGCGCTTGGAAAGTACAGTTCAGCAACAGACAGAGACTATCCCTACCCAACAACAGGTAAGCGCTCAATAAATATGATTGATAGATCTCTCTCCCTCCTTTCCTCCTCCCAGGCTTTATCATCATCATCATCATCATCAATGCTATTTATTGAGCACTTACAATGTGCAGACTACTGTACTAAACACTTGGGAGTCAGAGTTAGTATCTGGTTCTCTCTGTCTCCATTTTCCATTCCTGAATTTTTCTTCTTGCCCCTCGACCTCCTGGGTTCAGGTCATTAGCTGCCCCTCCCCTGGAATCCTCACTGCATCTGGCTTCGAACTCAGAGATCTTTACAGATGGTAGGCTGCTCTAGTAGGGTCCAGGGGTCAGCAGACCTGAGTTCTACTTCCACTTCTGCCACCGTGCCCGAGGATAAGTCACTTACTTACCCTCAGTGGAGAAGCAACATGGTCTAGTGGAAAAAGCACAGGCCTGGGAATCAGAGGACCTGGGCTGTAATTCCGGCTCTGCCAATTGCTTGTTGTGTGACCTTGGGAAAATCACTTAACTTCTCCATGCCTCAGTCCTCCTTTTCACCTGTTCTCCCTCCTACTTAGACTGTGAGCCCCATGCAGGACAGGAACTGTATCCAACCTAATTCATTTGTATGTACCCCAGTGCTTGGAACAGTGTTTGACATATAGTAAGCGCTTAACCAATAACATAAAAAAAAGAACTCGGTTTCTTCATCTGTAATGTGGGGGTGACAATGCCTGCCCCACCCTACCTCTATAGGGATGCTGGGAGGAAAAAAGAAGATAACTGCTGTGAAAACCATTTGGGAAAAATAAAAGTGCACTATAAATTCATGGTGTTGCTGAGATTTATGAACAATGACAAAGGGCAGGCTGTTAGGGATGTGTGAAGGTTGGAAAAAACCTTCATGCTTCTTTTCCAAGTTGCGGCAACTGTGTGGCGTGAGGGAGCCTCTGGATGGGGTGAAGATAGTTTAAATTTTATAGTGAACACTGCCTTTTGGGGCTCTATCTCTCTTTCTCCCTCTCTTTTTCTCCCCCTCTCTTTTTCTCACCCTCACCTTCTTGCCCTTCCCCACTCAGGACTCACTCTCCCACTTGCCAAGTGGCAGCGGGGATTATCACACATCCAGAATCCATTTCCAGTGCACATCCTGCCTGCCCAGGGCCCACCGCCCTCTGCGCTTCTCGCCCAAGGTCACAGGGGTGGTGGGAAAAGCAAGAGTAGAGACTTTCTGTGACTCAGAAACCGCATGGAATTTTGGGCCTTTTTCAAATTCTGGGAAGAGAAAAAAATAGCCACAGTTATTCCAAGCATGTCAGGATAATAAGGGACTGTTTACTGTTTATATGCAAAAAAATGTCAGGCACCCTGTACGGCACAAGAAAAAGGAGAGAGGAATTTATCAGACATGTCCTGACACAAAAACGCTTCTGTTTATCCAAACAAGCTCAGTGGGGAGGGGAAGAAGGGGTACACATTCTATCATTGTTCCACCTGAGGAGCCGAAAGAGTAAAGACCCACTCTTTTCCTCCCCTCCCCCTCTCCTTTTCCCTCCCCCTGCCCCATCCTGACATGCATTCCATTGTTGCTTTTCATGAGAATGCTAGCAAAAAATATTTTCTGGAAGCTTGCGCCCATTGAGAAGAGACCAATGAGATTCCCTCCTCCTTGGTTTTAGGGACTTTCTGGGACCTATATTAATATCAGTCCCCCACCTCTAGTCTATAAGCTCTGTGTGGGCAGGGAACGTGTCTACCAATTCTGTTATACTGTACTCTCCAAACAATACTACTACTACTACTACTAATAACTGTGGCATTTGTAAAGCACTTACTATGTGCCAGGCACTGTACTAAGCGCTGGGGTAGATAAAAGGCAACTGGATTGGACACAGTTCCTGTTTCACATGAGGGAACTGAGGTGGAACTGAAGCACAGAGAAGTGAAGTGACTTGCCCAAGATCACAGAGCAGACAAGTGGCAGAGTGGGGATTACAACCCAGGACCTCCTGACTCCCAGGACTATCCATTCATTCATTCAATCGTATTTCATTCATTCATTCAATAGTATTTATTGAGCGCTTACTGTGTGCATAGCACTGTACTATGTGCTTGGGAAAGTTCAATACAACAATAAACAATGGCAACCCCTGCCCCCAATGAACTCACAATCTAGAGCCAGGGAGACATACAAATAAACAGACATCAATACAATAAATAAAATTACAGATTATATACTGTAAATATTATATACAGATTATATACGTAAATGCTGAACACAGTCCCTGTCCTACATGGGGCTCACAGTCTCAATCCCCATTTTACAGATGAGGTGACTGAGGCACAGAGAAGTGAAAAGGCTTGCCCACGGTCACGCAACAGACAAGTGGCGGAAGTTGGATTAGAACTCATGAGCCTCTGACCCCCAGGCCTGTGCTCTATCCACTATGTCATAGGAGTACCAGTACCAAGCATTTATTGAGTGCCCATTTGATGCACTGCACTATAGTAGACACTTGGGAAGTACAAAGTAAGGAAGTGATACTACCCTCCCACAAAGCACTCCTAATTCCCCCTCTAGACTGTAAGCTTCTTGTGGGCAGGGAACATGTCTGCCAACTCTGTTATACTGTTCTCCCCCAAGCGCTTAGTATAGTAAAACCTCAATAAATATGACTAGATGAATATGATTGTTTGAATAACTTGCTCCACGGATGGCCAAAGGAAAAGAGAAGCAGCATGGCTAAGTGGAAATAGCCTGGGCTTGGGAGTCAGAGGTCATGGGTTCTCATCCTGGCTCTGCCTCTTGTCAGCTGTGTGACTGTGGGCAAGTCACTTAACTTCTCTGTACCTCAGTTACCTCATCTGTAAAATGGGGATTAATTGTGAGCCTCACGTGGGACGACCTGATTACCCTGTATCTACCCCAGTGCTTAGAACGGTGCTCTGCACATAGTAAGCGCTTAACAAAAACCAACAATATTATTATTAAGTTACCTTGGTGTTCACTGGGAGTTTCTGTGTGCTGTTTTATGGCAAGGCCAGCGGCTTGACCACCGTTGAGCATGGGAGAGGGATTAGAGAACAATTTCTGGGCTGGTAAACACATGCATTTCTCTGCAGACTGAGTCATTTCTTTACAAAAAAATAAAAATAAACGCTACAAGGTGAAATTGCTTCAGTTCACGAGAATCAAAAGAACATCTGAGAGGCTTCCACAGCTCTTACATCTGGGCCCATCATCTGTCCGGACAACCAGATTAGACCTAAATCATGCAACAGAGAGTGAAGAACAGAAAATAATCCAAGGAAAGATGCTACCCTCGGGAGAGACAGGAAGTATGGGCAGAGAAGAGGGAGATCACGAGGAATGGAAAAAAGAGATATTTGTCAAGTCTGCTTGCAGCATTTGAGATTTATAAATAGAGATCAGTCCAAGAAAGAGCCAGTCAGGAAACTGACATTTACTGGGCACTTTTTGGAGTGGGTTAGTGGAAAATACTCTTATTTTTTATAGTTGAATTTTTTTTTTCAGAAATGTGTAAATTCATCCAAGATCAGTTGACATATGTGGACCACATCCTTCCAAAGAAATAATGGACAGCTTTCTCTCTAGCTAGTTGCTCTTCTTGAGTTTTTGCCAAAAGTCCTAGTGATACTAATAAGTGAAATTCCTTTCCCTCATAGACATACTGCTCTATTAATTCCAGATTGCACTGTAATTCCCAGAAGAGCCAGGGTGAAATAAACACTGAAGCTATCCCTAATCATCAAGAGAGATGTTAGTTACATTTGAGAAAAGATTGAACAAGGGACAGGAATTCCAAAGGTCATTTCCTTGTTAAAAGGCACAGAAAGCGAAGAATCTCAAGCTGTCTGTTCGGAGCATTAAGGCAACAAAAAAGAAAAAAAAAAAGGAAACTACTGTATCTCCAAGGCCTTCGTCTTCCCACTTTCTCATCCTGATCAGATACCCCAAGATGGTAAAATAATTAATAAATGATTTGGACCCCACGGCACCTTCCAGAAATCAAGATACCCTGGAAAGTTTTGATATTAGAGTTATGCTTATTGTCGCTCTTGTGCAGGCTCTATCTCCATATTAGTACAGTGCTCTGCACACAGTAAGCACTCAATAAATACGATTGAATGAATCCCAAGAACTCTGGTGAGGACAGGAAGTTGCCCCCTTTCTCCAAGGGTGAGGACAGAAACAACAGGACATGTGGCCAGTTCTCACTATGATGATTGACCCACATGGGCCGCAGTTGAGGAAACCCTCCTGGTGGGTGTCCAGTGAGGTCAGCTGAAGAATATGGTCCTGGGAGTCAGATGGACCCAGGTTCTAATCCCACCTATGCCACATATTTGCTGTGTGACTTTGGGCACATAGTAAGCCATCATGATTATTCTCTGGAGATTGAGACTGTGAGCCTCACATGGGACGGGAACTGTGTCCAACCTGATTTGTTTGTAACCACCCCAGCACCTAGTACAGTGCCTGGCACATAGTAAATGCTTTACAAATACCACAGTTATTATCATTATGTGGGTCAGGGACTGTCCAGTCTGATCAAGTTGTATCTACCTCAGTATTTAGAACAGTGCTTGGCACACAGTAAGCATTCAAGTTCCAAAATTATTATTAATTATTATTGTTAAAAAGAACCAGGCCAACCGAGGGGGACCAGGTTAGCTAGCAGGTTGCCACGCTAGCTAACTTGAAGCCAGTCTAGTGAGAGGGGGACCAGGCTAGATGAGAGAGTGCGGACCTCTCTTGGCATCATGGCTTTGTGAGACATAGGCTTTCAACAGCTCTGCCACTTGTCGGCTGTGTGACTGTGGGCAAGTCACTTAACTTCTCTGGGCCTCAGTTCCCTCATCTGTAAAATGGGGATTAAGACTGTGAGCCCCACGTGGGACAACCTGATTCCCCTATGTCTACACCAGCGCTTAGAACAGTGCTCGGCACATAGTAAGCGCTTAACAAATACCAACATTATTATTATTATTATTAGAGCATAAAAAATATCACCCAAGGGCAGAGCACCAACATAGGAGACCCATCCCCTTGACTCTTTGGATTATTTCAGCGGCCTGGGCAGCTTTAGGGTTTCAGTCCATTGAAATGAAACCCACAGCCCTGATTGTATTTCTGAAATATCATTCAGTCCATATCTTTCCACTCCTAAGATCCTTTCATTCATTCATTCAATAGTATTTATTGAGCACTTACTATGTGCAGAGCACTATACTAAGTGCTTGGAATGTACAATTTGGCAACAGATAGAGACAATCCCCGCCCATTGATGGGCTTACAGTCTAATTGGGGAAGACAGATAGACCAAAAACAATAGCAATAAATAGAATCAAGGGGATGTACATCTCATTAACAAAATAAATAGGGTAATAAAAATATATACAAATGAGCAGATGAGCACAGTGCTGAAGGGAGGGGAAGGGAGAGGGAGAGGAGCAGAGAAACGGGGTGGGGGGTGGGGAAGGGGGCTTAGCTGAGGGGAGGTGAAGGGGGCGGTAGAGGGGGAGCAGAGGGAGCAGAGGGAAAAGGGGAAGCTCAGTCTGGGAAGGCCTCCTGGAGGAAGTGAGCTCTCAATAGGGCTTTGAAGAGGGGAAGAGAGTTAGTTTGGCGGAGGTGAGGAGGGAGGGCGTTCCGGACGGCAGGAGGACGTGGCCCAGGGGTCGACGGCGGGATAGGCGAGAACGGGGGACGGTGAGGAGGTGGGTGCCGGAGGAGTGGAGCCTACGGAGTGGGCAGTAGAAAGAGAGAAGGGAGGAGAGGTAGGAGGGGGCAAGGTGATGGAGAGCCTTGAAGCCTAGAGTGAGCAGTCTTTGTTTCGTGAGGAGGTCGATAGGCAACCACTGGAGGCTTTTAAGAAAGGGAGTGACAGGCCCAGAGCGTTTCTGCGGGAAGATGAGCCGGGCAGCGGAATGAAGAATAGACTGGAGCGGGGAGAGACAAGAGGAAGGGAGATCAGAGAGAAGGCTGACACAATAATCCAGCCGGGATATTATGAGAGCCTGTACCAGTAAGACAGCCGTTTGGGTGGAGAGGAAGGGGCTTATCTTGGCGATAATATAAAGGTGAGACCGGCAGGTCTTGGTGATGGATTGGATGTGTGGGGTGAATGAAAGAGCCGAGTCAAGCATGACACCAAGGTTGTGGGCCTGAGAGACGGGAAGGATAGTCGTACCATCCACAGTGACAGGGAAGTCAGGAAGAGGACAGGGCTTGGGAGGGAACATAAGGAGTTTAGTTTTGGACATGTTGAGTTTTAGGTGGCGGGCAGACATCCACGTGGAGACATCCCGGAGGCAGGAGGAGATACGAGCCTGAAGGGACGGGGAGAGGACAGGGGCAGAGATGTAGATTTGTGTGTCATCTGCATAGAGATGATAGTTGAAGCCGTGGGAGCGAATGAGTTCACCAAGGGAGTGAGCATAGATGGAGAGTCCATTTCCATCCAGTAGTTGTCCATCCACCTCTGCATCCAAAAGAAACTTTTTACCACTGGGCTTAAGGCATTCATTCAGCTATCTCCCTCTACCTAACCCCGATGATATCCTAATACAAACTCACCCGCACACTCCATTCCTCTATTCATAGAGAAGCAGCAAAGGGTAGTGGGTAGAGCAAGGGTCTGGGAGTCAGAAGGTCATGGCTTCTAATTCTGGCTCTGCCACTTGTCTGCTGAGTTACCTTGGGCAAGCCACTTCGTTTCTCTGGGCCTCAGTTACCTCATCTGTCAAATGGGGATTGAGGCTGTGAATACCACATGGGACAGGAACTGTGTCCAACCCAAATCTGCTTGTATCCACCACAGCACTTAGTAGAGTGCCTGGCACATAGTTAAGTGCTTAACAAATACCCTATTTATTATTTCTACTATTCATTCATTCAATCATATTTATTGAGAGCTTACTTTTTTTGGAGCACTGGACTAAGCCCTTGAGAGAGTACAATACAACAATAAACTTACACATTCCCTGCACACAACAAGCCACTCTCTGTACCTCAAGTTCTACCATCTCATCACTGACCCTTTCTCCTGTTTTCCCTCAGGAATGGGTCTCCTTGGAACTCTCTGTCAACTTGATACCTGACGGACCACCACTCTCTCCACGTTTCATTCATTCATTCAATTGCATTTATTGAGCATTTACTGTGTGCAGAGCACTGTACTAAGCGCTTGGGAGAGTACATTGAAGCAACAAACAGATACATTCCTGCCCACAATGAACTCACAGTCTAGAGGGGAGCTCACAGTCTTCAAAACTCTTCTAAAATCACATTTCCCCCAGCTCTTAAAACAGTGCTTGACACATAGTAAGCACTTAACAAATACCAATAATAAATCAATAAATACTAAATAAGAGGCCCTCCCTGACTAAACCCTCATTTGCCCTTCTGCATCTCCTTTGGGTTGACTATGCAAATCGTCATGTAGCCCTTAAGTGTTTACTGTGTGCCAAACACTGTTTTAAGTGCTGGGGTAGATACAAGGTTATCAGGTTGTCCCATGTGGGGCTCACAGTCTTAATCTCCATTTTCCAGATGAGGTAACTGAGGCCCAGAGAAGTGAAGTGACTTGCTCAAGGTCACAGAGCAGACAAGTGACAGAACAGGGATTAGAATCTAAATCATTCTGACTCCGAGGCCCAAGTGCTATCCATTAGGCCACGCTGCTTCCCTATTGCCTGGGTGTTCATTTATATTATGTGTGCAAATTCCTACCAAAAGGAAATGGGAGCCGGAATAAGAATGCAGCTGCCCCTTCTCCAGACACCAGTGACGCTGCCTGGAATTGCCTGTGGTGGGGCCGGGGGGAGTGCTGGGGAGAGAGGAAAGGTTGATTTCACTTTTGAAAAGGGAGATTCCAGAGACAGGGAGTTTTAAGGCTTCCAGAACAAAGGCTGAGGACTAAGTCAGAATGACCAAGGCTACTAAAATCCCCCTGGTCACTCGCTTCTGCAGAGAGAGAAAATCTTGACCATGATTGACAGGCAGTCGGTTTTCAGCATTCATTCAATTGTATTTGTTGAGCGCTTACTGTGTGCTAAGAGACTGCTAAGAGAATACAGTATAACAAGAAATAGATACATTCCTGCCCACAGCAAGCTAACTTGTTCATTCATTCATTCAATCACAATAATTGAGCGCTTACTGTGTGCAAAGCACTGTACTGAGTTTTAATTCCAGCTCTGCCACACATCTGCTGTATGACCTTGGGCAAGTCACTTCAATTCTCTGTGCTCCAGTTACCTCATCTGTAAAATGGGGGTTAAAACTGAGAGCACCTCGTGGGATGAGGGCTGTGTCCAACTCGATTTGCTTATATCCAACCCAGCACTTAATACAATACCTAGCACATAGTAAGCATTTAACAAATGCCATCATTATTATTATTATTACTAAGCACCTGGGAGATACAAGAATAAACCCACATTCCCTGCCCCCAAGTTGAAAGTGGCCTCAAAGCCTCTGTTATGTTGAGAAGCAGCATGGTCTAGTGGATAGAGCTCAGGTGTGGGAGTCAGAAGGACCTGAGTTCTAATCCCGGATCCGCTATTTGTCTGCTGTAGGACCTTGGATAAGTCTCTTAACTTCTTTGGACCTCAGTTACCTCATCTGTAAAATGGGGATTAAGACTGTGAGCCCCATGTGGAACATGGACCATATCCCATCTGATTAGTTTGTAGTTACCCCAGCATTTAGGACAGTGCCTGGCACATAGTGAGTGCTTAGCCCTGGAGATCGGTAAGAAGAGGTGTGTCCTCGTTCATCTGGAACCATTAAGGTGTGCAGTGAAGCACAATGACAGGAGTAAACAGCTAAGAGAGGAATGTACAGAGTAAACATGCAGAGAGAAGCAAACAGAATAACTCACAAAGGGGAGTACGGAGTAAAGACACAGTCTACCAAGCAACCATGCAGAGGGGTGTGTACCAATAAGCATGCAGAGAGGTGTGTACCAAGTAATAATGATGATGATGGTATTTGTTCAGTGCTTACTATGTGCTGAGCACCGTTCTAAGTGCTGGGGAAGATATAAGGTAATCAAGTTGTCCCACACGGGGCTCACAGTCTTAATCCCCATTTTACAGATGAGGTAACTGAGGCACAGAGAAGTGAAGTGACTTCCCCAAACTCACCCAGGTGACAAGTGGCAGAGCTGGGATTAGAACCCATGACTTCTGACTCCCAAGCCCATGCTCTTTCCACTGAGCCATGTTGCTTGTTAAGCGCTTACTATGTGACAGGCACTGTACTAAGTGTTGGAGTGAATACAAACAAATTGGGTTGGACACAATTCTTGTCCCATACGAGGCTCAATGTCTCAATCACCATTTGACAGATTAGGGAACTGGGAAACAGAGAAGTAAAGTGATTTGCCCAAGGTTACCAAGCCTGGGCTCTTTCCACTAAGCCACCACACAGGGAGCAGGGTTCCGGGTAACCACGTAGAGAGGAATTCGTTCATTCATTCATTCCTCAGTGGAAAGAGCCTGGGCTTCGGAGTCAGAGGTCACGGATTAGACTCCCGGCTCCGCCACTCGTCAGCTGTGTGACTGTGGGCAAGTCACTTCACTTCTCTGTGCCTCAGTTACCTCATCTGTAAAATGGGGATTAATTGTGAGCCTCACGTGGGACGACCCGATTACCCTGTATCTCCCCCAGCGCTTAGAACAGTGCTCTGCACATAGTAAGCGCTTAACAAATACCAACTTTATTATTATTATTATTATTGTTTATTGAGCACTCACTGTGTGCAAAGCACTGTATTAAGTGCTAGGGGGAGTACAATATAATAACAGGCACATTCCTGCCCACGACGAGCTCACAGTCGAGAGGGGGAGACAGAGATTAATATAAATAAATAAATGAAAATCGATAAATAAATAAATTACAGATCTATACATCTGTAGGGTTGGGAGGGAGGATGAATGAAGGAAAGTAAGCAAGTAAGAGCAGCACAGAAGGGAGGAATGTATCAAGTAACCACACAGAGAGCAGTGTACCAAATAGCCACACAGAGAGGAGTGTACAGAGTAATCATACAGAGAGCAGTGTGTAAAATAACTACACTGAGAGGAGTGTACAGGGTAACCATGCAAAGTGGAGCATAAAGAGTAAACACTGAGAGAGGAGTGTAGAGAGTAACCGTGTAGAGAGGAGCGGGATTGTCCTAACTGACCTCCAGGGATTCCTTCCAGTGGAGAATGTTCTTGACCAAACTTACTCTTTAGCAACTCTTGAAAAAGTTTACTTATAATAATAATGATCATGGTATTTGTTAAGCACTTACTGTGCCAGGCACTGTACTAAGCACTGGGGTAGATAGAAGTAAATTTGGTTTGACACAGTCCCTGTCTCATATGGAGTTCAAAATCTCAATCCCCTTTTATCAGATGTGGTTAATGAGGACCAGAGAGGTAAATTGACTTGCCCAAGGTCACCCAGAGGAGTGGTGGAGCCAGGACTAGAACCCATGACCTTCGGGCTCCCAGGCCTATGTTCTATCCCCTACGCCATGCTACTTATCATTAGAGAAGGAATCTTCATCCTCTTAAGTTGATCAATCAATCATATTTACTGAGCACTTACTATGTACAGAGCACTGTACTAAGCGCTTGAGAGAAGCAGCCTAGCATAGAGGATAGAGCACAGGTCTGGGAGTCAGAAGTTCATGTGTTCTAATCCTCGCTCTGCCACTTGCTTGCTGTGTGACCTTGGGCAAGTCACTTTACTTCTCTGTGCCTTGGTTTCCTCATCTGTAAAACTGGGGATGAAGACTGTGAGCCCCATGTGGGACAGAGACTGTGTCCAACCTGGTTTGCTTGTATCCACACCAGTGCTTAGTACAGTGCCTGGCATATAGTAAGCGCTTAACAAATATCACAATTATTATTATTACAATAAAACAGAATTTGCAGACACATTCTCAGCCCATTATGAGCTTATGGTCTGATTAGCAGCATGGCTCAGTGGAAAGAGCACAGGCTGGGGAGTCAGAGGTCATGGGTTCAAATCCCCAGTCCGCCCCTTGTCAGCTGTGTGACTTTGGGCAAGTCACCTCACTTCTCTGGGCCCTAGTTCCCTCATCTATAAAATGGGGATGAACACTGTTAACCCCATGTGGGACAACCTGATTACCCTGTATCTATCCCAGCACTTAGAACAATGCTCTGCACATAGTAAGCGCTCAACAAATACCAACTATTATTATTAATAAAGGCCCTTTGTGGAGACACTGTTGGAAGGTCTGGGCAGCAGTCAGCTAGTTGTTTCTGGAGTGGTCTGACGATAGGGCACACTTCCTACTCACTGAGCCTGGCAGCACTGCCCAGACTCAGGAAAGGTGTAAGGGAACATAAGTCCCCTTTTCCGAGGCCTGCAAACCAGAAGACGAAGCATGGGGTAGTGGGTAGAGCACAGAGTCAGAAAGTTGTGGGTTCTCTCTCACCCCAGGTCTACCACTGGTCTGCTGTATGACTTTGGGCAAATCACTTCACTTCTCTGTGCCTCATCTGTCAAAAATGGGGATTGAAAGTCTGAGCCCAATGTGGGACATGGACTGTGTCCAACCTGATTAACTTGTAATAATAATAATAATGATGGTATTTGTTAAGCGCTCACTTTGTGCCAGGCACTGTACTAGACCCTGGGGTGGATACAAGAAAATTGGGTTGGACACAGTCCCTGTCCCACGAAAGCCTCACGGTCTACATCCCTGTTTGACAGATGAGGTAACTGAGGCACAGAGAAGTTAAGTGACTTGCCCAACATCGTACAGCAGACAAATGCTACAGCTGGGATTAGAAACATGCCCTTAATAATTAAATGATAATAATTGTAGTATTTGCTAAGTGCTTACTATGTACCAAGCACTGTTCTAAGCACTGGGGCAGATACAAGGTAATCAGGTTGTCCCATGTCAGACTCCAACGTGGACTTTCTGACTCCTGACTCCTGGGCCCATGCTCTATCCACCAGGCCATGCACCACTTAGAGCTGTACTTCACAAGTACTGTTATTCTTCTTTTCTTCTTCTTCTTCTTTTCTTCTTCTTCTTCTTCTTCTTCTTCTTCTTCTTCTTCTTCTTATTATTATTATGAGAAAGATTGCCCAGCCCCCATTCTATTGGGATGTCTCATCAGCCTCTGCTCCAGCCTGGGAAGGGTGAGCGAATAGCAACAGCAGCAGGATGAGGCCTTCTCAACTTTTAGAACGTGAGGAAGGTCATGGCTGCAGCTCTGGTTGTCGGGACTGATCCGGGAGGAACCTGAAGCTCCTCTAGCCAAGATGCCCTACTACCCTCATCAAATTTATCCTGGCTTATTTGGCTGTTTAAATGTTTTCATTGTTTCATCTTTCACTATGTGTCCATCACTGAAGTCACTGACCTGTTTTCTTCTTCGATTGTGGGACTAGGGACCCTTTCTGATTAATGCACATTTAAGAATGTGAATTTTTCCCCAGTGTTTAGAACAGTACTTTGCACACGATGGGAGTTTAGGAAATATTAGTACTAGGATTATTACTAAAGACAGAAATCATGATAATATCCTGGTTTACTGCCATCTTTGATAGGAAATAGGAAGATAGTAAATTCCTTAAAGGAAACTAAAACCCTGAGTTAGATTGTAGGTTTTTTCTGGGCAGGAAATGTGTCTTGCATTTCTGTTACATTCTGCCAAGAGCTTAGTAGGTTCTTAATAAATACCATTACTATTATTACTAAAATGTGTCCGTTTGTGTGAGAGAGTGTGTTTGTGTGTGAGAGACAGTTAGTGAAGGAAGCGAGGGAGACCCAGAGATGAAGTGAAATAAGAGTGAGACAGAGAAAAGAGAAAGATTTAGAGCCAGAAAGAGACATAAGGAGACAGAGGCGGAGATAGAGGCCAAGAGAGTAGAAGGGAGTGAGAAACGGAGTAAGGGAGACAGAAAAGGGAAACTGACAGAAAGAGGCAGCCAGAGAGAGGTAAACCAGAAGACTAAGAAAAGATGAGACAGAAAGAGAAACAGAGAGAAAGAGAAAGAGACACTGAGAAAGAATGAGAGCTACAGATGAGAAAAGGGAGAGTGAGGGACAGAAAAAGAAAAGACACAAGCACATGGAGCGATAGAGTGAGACAAAACTGAGAGGAAGCTTCCTCTGAAAAGGGCAGTGCAAGTCTTAGACCCTGTGGGTGGTCACCACTGAATGATCGTGATGAATGAATGGAATGGGTGCATGAGTGCGCCAGAGATAGATTAAGTCATTTAGGGTGGCAAAGGCTTCAGCATAGTTTTTTTTCAAATTAGTGATTGGAGAGGAAGGTAGGAGGAAGGTCAAAGGTCACCAATGATCTCTATTGAATGAAAATAATGAAAATACTATTGAATGAATGAATCTCCTTCTTGCCAAATCCAACAGCCTCAACACCATCCTAATCCTCCTTGCCCTCTCAGCTGCCTTCGACCACCTCCTTCTGGAAACGTTATCCAACCTTGGCTTCACTGACACTGTCCTCTCCTGGTTCTCCTCATCTCTCTGGCCACTCATACTCAGTCTCTTTGATGGGCTCCTCTTCTTCCTCCCACACCCTGACTGTGGGGGTCCCTCAAGATTCAGTTCTGGGTCCCCTTCTATTCTCAATCTACACCCACTCTCTTGGAGAACTCATTTGCTCCCAGAGCTTCAATATTAATAATAATAATAATAACAATTATGGTATTTGTTAAAGCACTTATACGTGCCAAACACTGTACTAAGCACTGGGATGGATACAAGCAAATCAGATTGGACACAGTCCCCTGTCCCATGTGGGGCTCACAATCTCAATCTCTATTTTACAGATGAGGCAATTGAGGCACAGAGAAGTTAAGTGACTTATCCAAGGTTACACAGCGGACAAGTGGCGGAGCCTGAATTAGAACCCATGACCTTCTGACTCCCAGGCTCTATTTGGATGCTACCCAAATCTACATCTCCACCTTGATCTCTCTCCCTCTCTGCAGTCTAGCATTTCCTCCTGCCTTCAGGATATCTCTATGTGGATGCCCTATTCTTACCTTAACCTATCCAAAACAGAACTCCTTAACTTTCCACCCAAATCCTGTCCTTCCCATGACTTTCTTATCACTGTACACAACATCACCATTCTTCATGTCTCACAAGCTCGTAACCTTGGCATTATCTTTACTCCTCTCTCTCATTCATCCCACATATTTAATCTATCACTAAATCCAGTCTGTTCAACAGCAACATCCCTAAAATCTACCCTTTCCTCTCCATCCAAATTACTACCACACTAATCTAAGCACTTATTCGATCCCGCCTTGATTACTGCATCAGCCTCCTTGCTGACCTCCCTGCCTCCTGCCTCTCCCCACTCCAACTCATACTTCACTCCGCTTCCTGGATCATTTCTCCAAACATGTTCAGTCCATGTTTCCTCATTCCTCAAGAACAGCTGGAGGTTGCCCATCCATCTCCGCATCAAACAGAAACTCCTTACCCTTGGCTTTAAGGTGCTCAATCACCTTGCTCCCTCGTACCTCACCTCACTACTCTCTAATACAACCCAGCCCACACACTTCGCTCCTCTAATTATGTTGGTATTTGTTAAGCGCTTACTATGTGCCGAGCACTGTTCTAAGCGCTGGGGTAGACACAGGGGAATCAGGTTGTCCCACGTGGGGCTCACAGTCTTCATCCCCATTTTACAGATGAGGGAACTGAGGCACCGAGAAGTGAAGTGACTCGCCCACAGTCACACAGCTGACGAGTGGCAGAGCTGGGATTCGAACTCATGACCTCTGACTCCAAAGCCCACGCTCTTTCCACTGAGCCACGCTGCTTCTCTAATGCCAACCTACTGACTATACTTCGATCTCATCTATCTCACCACCGACCTCTCACCCACATCCTGCCTCTGTCCTGGACCGCCCTTCCCGTTCCTATCCTACAGACAATTACTCCTCCAATCTTCGAAGCCTTACTGAAGGCATGTCTTCTCCAAGAGGCCTTCCCCAACTAAGACTTCATTTCCTTTTCTGCACAGGAGTGCTCAATAAATACCACAGATTGATTGATTGATTGTTGGACTCTGGAGACCTAGGACAAGGGCAGAATTTATTGCTTCTCAGCTCCACATTTACGATTCTGACAGTTCCCATTCCCAAGTTAACACCTACTTCCCAGCTTTGGTCACCCCCCCCCCCCAACACACACACCCCGACACCTCATCTCTCTCCTCCCCTCAGGATTGGTGAGGGCAGCTGTCAGATTTCTCCCTCATAGGTCTAGGTCCCTTTCACCCAGTCAGCTGCCTTGCATTGCTTAATGTGGATGTTCAAATGGGAGGTTTCAGCTGTGCCCAGAAAATTTGTCATTTGAGTCCAAAGGATCTGTCTCCTGAAATGCTGAAGATGGCTGAAACTCCTTTCAGAAGGGTGGGAAAATCATTTGAAAAACAATAGGAGTAGAAATGGTGGTGGTAGAGGACTAGTGGTCATGGTAGTTGTAGTGATAGTGGTAATAATAATAACGGTGATGGTATTTGTTAAGCGCTTACTATGTGCCAAGCACTGTTCTAAGCACTGGGATAGATACAAGGCTATCAGGATGCTCCACAGACTTCATCCCCCTTTTCCAGATGAGGGAACTGAGGCCCAGAGAAGTGAAGTGACTTGCCCAAGGTCACCCAACAGACAAGTGGCGGATCTGGGATTAGAACCCACAACCTCTGATTCCCAAGCCCGGGCTCTTTCCACTAAGCCATGCTGTTTCTCTAGTATTCATTCATTCAATCTTATTTATTGAGCATTTACTGTGTGCAGAGCACTGGATTGAGCTCTTGGAATGTACAATTTGGCAACAGATAGAGATTATCCCTGCCTAACAATGGGCTCTCAGTCTAAACAGTGGAGACAACAAAACAAGTAGTCAGGCATCAATACCATCAAGATAAATAGAATCATAGAGATATACACATCATTAATAAAATAAATAGAATAATAAATAATGTACACAAATATGCACAAGTGCTGTGGGGAGGGGAAGGAGGAAGAGCAGAGGGAGGGAGTAGGGGCATTGGGGAGGGAAGGAGGAGCAGAGGGAAAGGGAGGGCTCAGTCTGGGAAGGGCTCTTAGAGGAGGTGAGCTCTCAGTAGGGCTTTGAAGAGGGGAAAAGAGTTAGTTTGGCGGAGGTGAGGAGGAAGGGCATTTCAGACAGCAGGAGGATGTGGGCCAGGGGTCGACGGCGAGACAGGTGAGAACAGGGGACTGTGAGGAGGTGAGCGGCGGAGGAGCAGAGTGTATGGGGTGGGCTGTAGAAGGAGAGAAGGGAGGTGAGGTAGGAGGGGGGATAGTAATGGTGGTGGTGGTGATGGTAGTAACACTAGTAGTAGAGTGATAGTAGTAATAATAATAATTATGATGGCATTTGTTAAGCGCTTACTATGTACAAAGCACTATTCTAAGCGCTGGGGAGGATCCAAGGTTAACGGGTTGTCCCCATTTTCCAGATGAGGTCACTGAAGCCCAGAGAAGTGAAGTGAGTTGCCCAAAGTCACACAGCTGATAAGCGGCGGAGCCGGGATTAGAACCCATGACCTCTGACTCCCAAGCCTGGGCTCTTTCCACTGAGCCACGCTGTAACACATGTGGTGGTGATAGTAGCAAGGTGGTAGTGGTAAGGATGGTGGTGCTGGTGGTAATAACTAGTAGAAGGTGGTAGTGATAATGGAGGTGGTGGTGGTGATGATAATAGAAGCAGTATGACTTAGTGGAAAGAGCCTGGGCTTGGGAGTCAGAGGACATGGGTTCTAATCCTGGCTCTGCCACTTGTCTGCTGTGTCACCTTGGGCAAGTCGCTTCACTTCTCTGTGCTTCAGTTACCTCATTTGTAAAATGGGGATGAAAACTGTGAGCCCCACGTGAGACAAACTGATTACCTTGTATCCCCACCAGCGCTTAGAACAGTGCTCGGCACATAGTAAGTGCTTGATCAATACCATAGTTATTATTATTATTATTAGAAGTAGTGGGCTTGTAATGGTGGTGGTGGTGACAGTAAATGGTAGGGGGTGGTATTAACGGCGGGGCGGTGGTGGTGGGAACACTAGTAGTGGGGTGGTTGTAGGAACAATGGTTGTGTAACAGACGTAATGGGGTGGTAATAATAATGGTGGTGGTGGTAATCATCGTTCATGGGTTTGATCATGGGTTCAAATCCCGGCTCTGCCGCTTCTCAGCTATGTGACTTCGGGCAAGTCACTCAACTTCTCTGGGCCTCATTGACCTCATCTGGAAAATGGGACGAAGACCGTGAGCCCCAAGTGGGACAACCTGATCACCTTGTCCTCCCTGCCGCCCCCAGTGCTTAGAACAGTGCTTGACAGACGTAGTAAGCACTTAACAAAGGCCAACGTTTTTTTTTTTAATGGTAGTGGTGGTGTGGGAATTAGTAGTGGTGGTCGGATAGAGTAATGATGGTGGTGGTGGTTGTAGTAAGTAGCAGCAGGGTGGTAACGGTGGTGGTAATAACAGTAGCAGTGGGGGGATCGTAGTAGATGGGGTGACCAAGAAGATGGGCGTGACAGATGGAGAAAGAGACAAAAAGGTTGAGGGGAAGGGATAAAGAAACAGGTTGAGAATAGGGAAGTTGGGGAGAGGTGAGGAGAAATAGGGAACATCAAGCAAATATTCATTCTTTCATTCAATCGTATTTATTGAGCACTTACTCTGTGCAGAGCAATGTACTAAGCGCTTGGAATGTATAATGCGGCAACACATAGAGACCATTCCTGCCCAACGATGGGCTCACAGTCTAAACGGAGGAGACAGACAGCAAAGCAAAACAGAACAAAACAAAAACATCATCGTCAAGATACATAGAATCAAGGGGATGTACACCTCATTAACAAAATCAATAGGGTAATAAATAATATATACAAATGAGCACAGGCTGAGGGTAGGGGAAAGGGAAGGAGCAGAGGGTGGGGGCGGAGGGAAGGGGAGTGGGAGCAGAGGGAAAGGGGGCGCAGTTTGGGAAGGCCTCCTGGAGGAGGGAAGCTCTCAGTAGGGCTTTGAAGAGGGGAAGAGAGTTAGCTTGGCGGAGGTGAGGAGGGAGGGCATTCCAGGACAGCAGTAGGACATGGACCAGGGGTCGACGGCGGAATAGGTGTGAATGGGGGGACAGTGAGGAGGTGAGCGACAGAGGAGCCAAGTGTGCGGGGTGGGCAGTAGAAAGAAAGGAGGTGAGGTAGGAGGGGGCAAGGTGAAGGAGAGTTTTGAAGCCAAAATACTGTTGGAGGATCTGCAAAACTGTATTTTTCACAGGCAGCCAGGTGTTGCCATTCATTAATTGTAGGATGATGCTGCTGATGGTATTTGTTAAGCACCTACTATGTGCCAAGAACTGTTCTAAGCACCGGATGCCTACTTGCATATTTATATCATGGTACCTTGCTGAATGGAGGAGTAGTCAAGTCTCCGACTAGTGCTCCGGACCCAGAAAGGGCTCAATAAATACCATGGATTGATTGTTTGATAGTGGAAAGAGAACAGGAAGGGGAATCGGGAGACCTACCCACTGCATGACTGGGGCGAGTCACTGACCTTCTCTGGGCCTCCGTTTCCTCATCAGTAAAACGAGAATTTATTTTTTTTAATGGTATTTGTTAAGCATTTACTATGTGCGAGGCACTGTTCTGATGACTAAGGTAGATACAAAGTAATCAGGTTGGACATAGTCCATGTCCCACATGGGGCTCACAGTGTAAATCCCCATTTTACAGATGAGTAACAGAGGCTCAGAGAAGTTCAGTGAATTGCCCAAGGTCCCACAGCAGACAGGTGGCAGAACCAGGATTAGAACCAAAGTCCTTCTGGCTTCCAGGCCCCTGCTCCATCCACTAGGCCACACTTCTTCTCAATATCCCTTCCCCCTTTGACCATGAGCCCCATGTGGGACAGGGGTTGTGTCCGATGAGATTATTTTAGCTCACTGCTTGGCACATAGTAAGCCCTTTGCAAATTCTCATCCTCACGACTCGGGGGATTGACAAATCTCGGACGTGCCAAGAGGACAGGTCCCAGCCCTTCTGCAGGGTGTCAGGGTGCCTGCCGGGATGGCTGGTTGGCGAGGGTAGGCATGGCATTCCGGGCTGGGCTGACACTGATAAGGATGGTATTCGAGGAGGAGATAAGGCACCAGGGAAAGCCCAGAGAAAGAATCTCAGCCCCAGGAGGAATCCCAGCCTGGAGTCGAAGCCTGAGATTTCGTCTTTGCAGCCTGTCCTCTCCCTCACAGGGTGACATAGTTGTGGTGAGTGTGGAGACGTATTTGTGAGTGGTGTGTGTGTTTGTGTGTGCGTATGGGCAGAGGGGGGCAGAAGGAGGAGGGATAGTGTGTGTGTGTTTGTGCATGTATGTTGGGAGGGGGTCAGTGCCTGCATGTGTGGAGGGTTGCAAAGGTGTAGCTGTGTTTGTATCTGTGTGCGTGTATGTTTCTGCATGTAGATGTGTGCACTTGTGGGAGGATGTGTGTTTCTTTGTTTAGATGAGTGTGTGTGGATGCATATGTGGGAGCTAGCTGTGAGCAGAGAATGTGTCTATCCATTCATTCATTAATTTGATCGTATTTATTGAGCGCTTACTGTGTGCAAAGCACTGTACTAGGCGTTTGGGAAAGTACAATTCGGCAATAAAGAGTGGCAACCTCTGCCCAAGACGACTTCAGTTCTGTTGTAGTGTACTATTCTGTTGTAACGTACTCTCCCGAGTGCTCAGTTCAGTGCTCTGCACACAGCAAATGCTCCATAAATAGTTGATTGATTGGTTAATTGATTTGGCATACAGGAATATGCGTGGGGTGTGTGTGTGTGTGCATATGTATGCAAATACACATGTCCTCCATTGACTTTGCAGAGTCCCTCTCTCTTTATTTTGGAGCTGTCCTTCTATTAAGAATTCAGTGATGCTGGTTCAAATCCGGTCTGAGTAATTCGAAGCATAACATGCTTTCTCCATTTCCAACTTCCCCTCACCCCCATAAGGGGAAATAAATGAAAGGAACATTTTTTTCCACTCGATTGGCGCAAACCATAACTCAGGCTGTGTGAGTGGGTGAGAGCTGGCAGGGGGGTGGGGAGTGGGGGCCTCCATGCTGCCCCATCAATCAATCCTCACCCCGAGCCCCCCAGGATGGATAGAGGGAAGGAGGGCGGGAGGGAGAGAGCAGTAAAGATCATCAAAACCGCCGCTTGGCCATCCGAGCCCTGGAGCCTCCAACGGTGAGGGGGGAGTGGTGGCCAGGGACCCCATAAATGAGGGGCAAAGGGCAGGAGCCGAGGGGAGGGCTCACACTCAGGACTCATTTCTCATTGCTCTCTGGCCTCAGGACGATGGAAAGATGTTACTAATGAGAGGGAGATAAGCCAGGCTCCCTCCAGTCTGTAATGGGGGATGCTAAAGCCCAGCCAAGGCCTCTTTCCAAGGAATGTCAGCTCTCTGAACTACAAAATCTCCCTTCCTCAGTGCCCCCAATCCCCCACCCCCAATTCCCCGGCCACTGTCCAGAGACTAATTCATCTCGGATATGTATGGGATTCACTTCATGCTAATATGCATGGAAATTCCCTCAGGCCTGCTCCTCCTCCAGTGGCTTGGAGCTGGAGTTTGGGCCAGTCCAGCCTGGAAAAATGACTTGTTAGATTCCAGCCTCTATCCAGAGGAGAAGCCCAGTTTTGTCCTTCTGGGGCCTGGAGATGAGCAGGTAACGTCAGCCCCAAATAAAAATAATAATAATGAGATTGATGATATTTGTTATGTACTTTCTATGTGCCAGGCACAGGACTAAGCGCTGGGGTGGATACAAGCAAATCGAGTTGGACACAGTCCCGTCCCATGTGGGGCTCACAGTCTCAATCCCCATTTTCCAGATGAGGTAGCTGAGGCCCAGAGAAGTGAAGTGATATGCCCAAGGTCACACAGCAGGCAAGTGGTGGAGCTGAGATTAGAACCTCTAACCTTCAGGCAATGTCACACAGCAGACCCATGACCTTCTGACTCACAGGTCCATATTCTATCCACTTCGGGTGCCACATTTACTAAATAATAAGAATAATGTTGGTATTTGTTAAGCGCTTACTATGTGCAGAGCACTGTTCTAAGCACTGGTGCGGGAGTGGACAAGGTAATCAGGTTTTCCCATGTGAGGCTCACAGTCTTCATCCCCATTTTACAGATGAGGTAACTGAGGCCCAGAGAAGTTAAGTGACTTGCCCACAGTCACACAGCTGACAAGTGGTAGAGCTGGGATTCGAACCCATGACCTCTGACTTCCAAGCCCAGGCTCTTTCCACTGAGCTTCGCTGCTTCTCTACTACTAAGACTTACAAAGGGAAGGTTCTCTAAAAGAAGTATTGGCTTTGAGGAGGGAGCCCAAGTCCTCCTCCCCATCTCTTTCCATCCCCGCCCTCCTTCCCCAACCCCCTCACCCAGCTTTAGTTTAAAGGGAATGGAATGACGGAATGTAACCTCTGCAAAAGATCGTTCTTTTCTACCGACAATAGAAGATAAACGGCTGGACTTTGGTTCATTCATCTAGCTGCCGGTCGTTAAGACGGCTCATGCTATTCCCTCTTTACTGGCGGTTTGACCCTTCTTTCTTGTCGGCTCCGGGGTCACGGCGAGAGTCGTGACTTCGGAGGGTAATCACTGGCACGAGGCCTAAATGGATTCCACGCTTTTTAGAAAGGCATGTGGGAGCTGTCTGTGGGGGTGTGTGAGTGAGCTTGTGTGTGTGTGTGGACGGGCTGGTGTTCAGTTTGTGTATGTGGATGTATTTTTGGAGGGGGGTTGTGGGTGTGGGGTGGATGTTTATGTGTTGGTAGGGGTGTGTGGGGGGTGAATGAGTGGGAGGAGGATTGGATGGGTTGATGTGTGTATGTGTGGGTTTGGGGAGTGGATATATGTGTATGTATATATGTGAGTGTGTATGTGTGTTCGTATGCCTGACATGGGACAGGGACTGTATCCAACCCGATTTGCTCATATCCACCCCAGCACTTAGTACAGTGCCTGGCTCATAGTAAGCGCTTAACAAATACCAGAATTATTATTATACATGTGGATATGTATGTTGATGTATGTGAGTGGGTGTATGGAGGGGTGGAGTTCAGATGGATGTCAGGTGTGTGCGTTGTGGGTGTGTGTGGGTGGGTGGGAGAGAGCCATGGGTGTGGTTGAATACTTCACAACATCATCAAGATCCGTTCCTCTCCATCCAAACCACTACCACGTTAGTGCAATCACTCATCCTATCCCGCCTGGATTACTGCATCGGTCTCCTTTCTAATTTCCCAATCTCCTGTCTCTCCCCACTTCAGTCTATACTTCACTCTGATGCCAGGATTATCTTCTACAGAAACGTTCAGGGCAAGTCACCCCGTCCTCAAAAATCTCCAGTGGTTGCCTATCAACCTCCGTATCAAGCAAAAACTTCTCACTATTGGCTTCAAAGCTCTCCATCACCCTGCCTTCTTCTACCTCACCTCCCTTCTCTCCCTCTGCATCCCAGCCCACACGCTCTGCTCCTCTGGTGCTAACCTTCTCACTGTGCCTCATTCTCACCTGTCCCGTCACCGACCCCTGGCCCACATCCTACCTCTGGTCTGGAATGCCCTCCCTCCTCAAATCCGCCAATCCCACTCCCCATCTTCAAAGCCCTATTGAAGGCTCACCTCCTCCAAGAGGCCTTCCCAGACTAAGCCCCCCTTATCCTCAGGTCCCCCTCCCCTCCGCATCACCAAGACTCTCTCCCTTTGCTCTGTCCCTCTCCCTGCCCCACAGCACTTGTGTATATATGTATTTATCTATAATTCTATTTACTTATATTGATGCCCGTTTAGTTGTTTTGATGTGCATATATCTATAATTCTATGTATTTATGTTGATGCCTGTTTACTTGCTTTGATGTCTGTCTTCCCCCTTCTAGACTGTAAACCCAGAGTGGGCAGGGATTGTCTCTATCGCTGAATTGTACTTTCCAAATGCTTAATAGTGCTCTGCACACAATAAATATGATTGAATGAATGAATAGAAGCTTGGGTGAGTGGGGATGGAAATGGGGGGTGGGAGAGAAGTGTGGAGGCTGTGGGAGTGTGGGTGTGTAGGCGTGAGGGTGTGTGGGGATTGTGTCAGGGAGTGGAGAGTTGTGAGCATAGAGGTGTGAGGGTGTGGGGGAGGTATGGAAATAGGGGTGTGGGTGAGGGGGGATGTGTCTATGTAGTTTTGGGGAGTAAATTCAGAAGGGCAGAAGGAGGTAATCCTTCCTAAGAAGAGGAATCGCTCATCTAACCAATTAATCAATCAGTGGTATTTATTGAGTGCTTACTATGTTCAGAGCACTGTACTAAGTTCTTGGGAAAGTATAATAAAATGGAATTAGCAGACACATTCCCTGTCCATAACAAGTTTATGAAGGAGACAAACATTAATATGAATAAGTAATTTATAATATATAATTTAAAAATAGGTACACAAGTGCTGGGGTTGGGCAAGTAACAGATGTCCCTAAGTCACAGATTGAAGTGTAAAGACAATGCAGGAGAGGGAGCTGGGGAAAAGAGGTCTTAAACAAGGAAGGCCTCTTGGAGGAGAGGTGACCTTAGTAATGCTTTGAAGGTGGTCTTCTCTGGACGATAGGATACTTTCTCTTTTCCTTTGTGGATGGTTAACTGACTGAGTGCAGAGCACTCTACTAAGCTCTTGATGTCCTGAAGTCAGGAGGAGATTCCTGAAGAGAAGGAAAGATATCAGGGCTGGAGTTATAGATTTGGAAATCGTAATTATAATATCAATATGACATTTGTTAAGTACTTACTATGTGCCAAGCCCTATTCTAAGTGAAGGGGTAGTTAAAAGTTAATCAAGTTGGACACTGTCCCTGTCCTACATGGGGCTCATACTTTTAATTCCCATTTTACAGATGAGGTAACTGAGGCCCAGAGAAGTTGAGTGACTCACTCAAGGTCACACAACAGACGTGTGGCAGAGCCGAGACTAGAATCCAGATCTTTCTGACTCCCAGGCCCGTGCTCTATCCACTAAGCCAAGTTGTTTTTCATCAAACACACAGAAATGGTAGTTGCAGCGATGGGAGTGAATGAGTTTTTCAAGGGAGTGGGTCTAGATGGAAAATGAAAGGGGACACAGAACTGAGCCTTACCAAGAGCTTGGAGGCAGAGTGTCCACATCTAAGGGAGGGCAGAAGGGATCAAACTTGGGCTTGTGGGCTTTACCCAGTTTCGTTTGCCCTGGGCTCACCAGAATAATAGTAATAATAATGATAGTATTTGTTAAGTGCTTACTATGTACCAGACACTGTACAAAGTGCTGGGTTGGATACAAGCAAATCCGGTTGGAAACAGTCCCTTTCTCACATGGGGATCACAGTCTCAATCCTCATTTTCCAGATTAGGTAATTGAAGCCCAGGAAGTGAAGTGACTTGCCCAAGGTCACACAGCAGACAAGTGGCAGAACCGGAATTAGAACCCATGACCTGACTCCCAGGCCCATGCTCTATCCACTACACCATGCTGATTTGAGCGCTTACGTGTATAGAGCACTGTACTAGGCACTTGGATTTCTCTCCCTTCTTCATGACCCTCTTTGTTTCAAAAAGTTTTAAAAATATATCATGGTTTTGCTGCAAGTCAATTAGTTAAGTGTATTTATTGAGCGCTTACTGTGTGCAGAGCACTGTACTAAGCCCTTGGGAGAGCACGATACAACAATATAACGGAAACCTTCTCTGCCAGCAACTTTGATTTGGTTATCTTGATTTTAGCCTAGTGTTTAGCATAGAGTTTGGCACAGAACAAGCATCTGATAAATACTACCTTTAATAATAATAATGACATATAATAATAATAATGGTACTTTAGCACTTACTATGTGCCAAACACCGTTCTAAGTGCTGGGGTAGATACAAGATAGTCAGGTTGGACACAGCCCCACACAGGGCTCACAATCTTCATTCCCATATTACAGATGAGGGACCTGAGGCCCAGTGAAGTGAAGTGACTTACCCAAGGTCACACAGCAGACAAGAGGCAGAGAGGGATTTGAACCCATGCTAATCACTTATTAAGTGCCAAGCACTATTCTAAAACCTTTATTATTGAGAAATGAAGTGAGACAAAAGTCATGAAGATACATGAGAGGTCAGGCCTACAGAATCAGAAAACAATTGGCTGTTTTATTTTATTTTACTGAAGAGGAGTCCCCCTGAAAGGGGAACAGTGAAGTTAAAGCTATGTGGTTAATGGCTCGCTATCTGTAATTTGGGCCTTTCCCCAGGGGTGGAATTAGCCATTAGTCTTATGAACGCACGTACCTCTTGCTGAGCAGACCATGGCTTCGTAGGAAAGGGTGGAGTGCGCAGAGCAGTGAGTGGAGGCCAAGCTGATGCATGAAGCGGTGAAGCGGTGAAGGAAATAAAAACAATTCTCGTGCCATCGATCCCCGAAAATGTGTCAGCCAACACGAGGCCGGTTGGCCTGGTGACTTCTCAGCTGGAGCCGATCCTTCAGGAGGGAGAGGCAGCGTTTACTCAGCCAACATCACGCTCCGGGCAGCTCCAAAAAAACACCCAGTGGCAAAGCCTGGATTGAAAGGAAAGTGACTCCTCATCCAGCCCATGAAAATATTATGGGGCGTTAGACTCCTCTCGGTGCCCTAAATTTAACCAGATGGAATTATCTGGATAGAGCTTAACCGGCCTTCCACTTCGAGGAAATCATTCAAGCTTTGTGAAATAGAGGATTTTTGTCTCCGAATGAGAACTCTGCCCCTCGTCATTAAGCTAGAACTCAATGTCCTTGGCTAGGTTCTCCTCCCCAGGAGGAGGATCTCTCTGGTCTTAACCTGAGATGATGTATAGATCCCAGTAATTTGACTCAGGCTTGGCGATCAATCTATCCAGCAATCCATCAATCAATGGTATTTATGACGTGCTTACTGTGTTTGGGACACTGGACTAACTGCTTGTGGACAGGCAATATGTCTACCAACTCTGTCGGAGTGGATTCTCCCAAGCTCTTAGGACAGTTTCTCAACTCCGGTTTCTAGGAAAATGCGTCAAGCCAGAGGGAGAGTCATTTTAGAACCAGAAATTGGTATAATGAAAGCAGCATGGCCTGAGTGAATAGAGCCCAGGCCTGGGAGTCAGAAGGACCTGGGTTCTAATTCTGGCTCCACCACTTGTCTGCTGTGTGATCTTGGGCAAGTCACTTCACTTCTCTGGGCTTCAGTTACCTCTGTAAAATGAGGATCAAGAATAAAAAAATAAATAAGAATATAAATGTTAATAATAGAGAAAGATTCAACTACCAAAGGGCATTGCGTCAGTGTCATTACAACAGGACAGGGAACGAGTGGGGCTTTTTTTCAAATGGTATTTCTTAAGCACTTACTATGAAAAAGCACAGGCTTGGGAGTAAGAGGTGGGGGGTTCTAATCCCGGCTCCACCACGACTTTGGGTAAGTCACTTACCTTCTCTGTGTCTCAATTACCTCATCTGTAAAATGGGGATTAAGACTGTGAGCCCCACAGGGGACAACCTAATTACCTTGTATCTACACCAGTACTTAGAACAATGCTTGGCAATAGTAAGTGCTTAACAAATACCATCATCATCATTATTATTATTATATGTCAGTCACCATTCTAAGCACTGGGGTAGATACAGGTTAATCAGGTTGGTTAGAGTCCCTGTCCCATGTGGGGCTCAAAGTCCAAGTAAGAGGGAGAACAGGTATACTATTGAATGAACAGGTATTTATTCCCCATTTTACAGTTGAGGAAACTGAGGCACAGAGGAAGTGAAGTTACTTGTCCAAGATCACTTGGCAGGGAACTGGCAGAACTGGGATTAGAACCCAGGTCCTCTGACTCTCAGGCCCAAGGTCTTTCCACAGGCCACGCTGCTTCTTTAATTCTAGTTTGTACTGTTTTCTTAAACATTGTTTCGCATACCTCTCCCCACTCCTCAAAGCCCTCCAGCGATCACCGATCCATCTCCACATCAAGCAGAATCTTCTGCCCATCAATTTTGAGTCTCTCAATCGCCTCTCTCCCTCCTAACCTACTACAACCCAAGCCACACACTTCTCTCCTCTAATGCCTCTCACTGTGCATCGTTCTGGTCTCTCTCTAATCGTCCATCTCCTGCTCCCGTCCTTCCTCCTAAGGGGAACTCCCTCTTCCTTCACACCAGGCCAAACCCTGCTCGCCCTATCATCCAAGTCCTGCTGAAATCCCATCTCCTCCTCCAGGAGGCCTTCCCTGGTTAGTCGCTCAACTCCCCGCCCTACTTGGTTACCCAAGGCCACTTTCAAGCTTCTTAAATATTTGAGTACTCAATCCACCCCCTCCACCTTAATAGCAATTCTGTCCATTTCTTTCGGCTCTATTGCTTCCCCCTAGCTGTAATTGATTTGTGGGTCTGTCTCCCTGGCTGGAGTATAAATAATAACAATTATGGTATTTGTTAAGCACTTACTATGTTCCAAGCACAGTTCTAAGTGCTGGGGCAGATACAAGGGTAATTAGGTTGACCCACTTGGGGCTCACAGTCTTCACCCCCATTTTACAGATGATGTAACTGAGGCACAGAGAAGTTAAACAGTTTGCCCAAGGTTACACAGTGGACAAGTGGCAGAGCCTCTGACTGCCAAGCCCGTGCTCTTTCCACAAAGCCATGCTGATTTTCTAAAATCCTCGGCGTGGCGGTTATAGCTCCTAACTCTATTGCATCCTCCCAAGTATTTAATTCTCAGCACTAAGTGCTTACTACATATTACGGATGGCAAAACGAGGATACGCTACCAATTTTCATAGTCAGTGATATAAATTGAGTCCTTACTGTGAGGAGAGAACTGTTCTAAGCACTTGGGAGAGTACAGTATAACAGAGTTGGTAGACACATGCCCTGCCCACATTGAGAGCTTAGTACAGTGCCTGACATAGTAAATACCACAAAAAAGAACATATAATTAATCAGTATTAATCAAGGATATTTCTTGAAAGCTCACAATGTGTAGATTATTGTTCTGAGTGCTTGGGATAATACAATCCAACAGAGTTGGTAGACATGTTCCCTGCCTTCTCTTTCAAGTGCTTAGTACAGTGCTCTGCCCACAGTAAGTGCTCAATAAATACAGTTGATTGATGAATGCCAAGAGTTAGAGCTTTTTCCTTCCGACCATAGGATTCAGGCAGAGTCAGCACCACTTGAGTTCCTGCCATTGAGGAATTTATTGAATTTATTGCCACCCCGATGGCATGGAGAAGCAGCGTGGCTTAGCGGAAAGAGCATGGGCTTGGGAGTCAGAGGTCATGGGTTCTGATTCCGTCTCTGCCACTTGTCTGCTGTGTGACCTTGGGCAAGTCACTTAATTTTTCTGTGCCTCAGTTACCTCCTCTGTAAAAATTGAGATTAAAAAACGTGAGCCCCACATGGGACAATCTGATTACCCTGTATCTACCCCAGCGCTTAGAACAGTGCTCTGCACATAGTAAGCGCTTAACAAATACCATAATTAGTATAGGTGGGCAATGATAATAAAAGTAATGTTATTATAAGTAAGCGCTTAACAAATACCAACATTATTATTATTATGTTGGTATTTGTTAAGTGCTTACTATGTGGCAGCCACTGTTCTAAGTGTTGGGGTAGATACAAGGTAATCAGGTTGTTCCATGTAGGGCTCACAGTCTTCATCCCCATTTTACAGATGAGGGAAGTGAGGCACAGACAAGTTAAGTGATTTGCCTAAGGTCACAGAGGTGATAAGCGGTGGAGCCGGCGTTAGAACCCATGACCTCTGACTACCAAGCCCAGGCTCTTTCCAGTGAGCCACGCATGATGTGGGAGCTACCATAGACCTGATCGTCCAGCTCAACCGTGGTGATGAAATATGGCACTCAGCCACCACAATCTACTGTTAGGGTCAGCTGGAGGGCAGGGCCATTGACCTACCTAATGGAGCTGGAGATACTATGTGGCCTAATGGATAGAGGATGGGTCTGGGAGGCAGAAGGATCTGGGTTCTAATTCCTGTTCTACCACCACTTGTGTGGTGTGTGACCTTGGGCAAGTCAGTTACCTCATCTATAAAAAGGGGATTAAGAGTGTGAGCCCCATGTGGGACAGGGACTGTGTCCAACCTGATTATTTTGTATCTACCCCAGTGCTTAGAACAGTTTCTGATGCATATGAAGCACTTAATAAATACCATTTAAAACTGTGGCACAGAAGGCCATCGCTTAATGGGTAGATCCTGGGCCTCAGAAGGTCACAGGTTCTAATCCCAACTCCACCACTTGTCTACTGTGTGACCTTGGGCATGAATGCTTACTGGATGCAGAGCATTGTACTAAGCACTTGGGAAACTACATGGCCTAGTGGGTAGAGCACAGGCCTGAGAGTCAAAGTCATGGGTTCTAATCCCGGATCTGCCACTTTCATTCATTCATTCATTCAATTGCATTTATTGAGCGCTTATCGTGTGCAGAGCACTGTACTAAGAGCTTGGAAAGTACAATTCACCAATAGAGAGAGAAAATCCCTGCCCACACCCAACTTACAGTCTAAAAGGGGGAAAACAGACCCCAAAATGAATCTGCTGTGTGATCATGGGCAAGTCATTTCACTTCTCTGTGCCTCAGTTCCCTCATCTGTAAAATGGGGATTGAGACTATGAGCCCCACATGGAACAAGGACTGTGACCAACCTGATTTTCCTTGTATCCCCCTCAATACAGTGCCTGGCACATAGTAAGTGCATAACAATACCATAATTATTATTCATTCTATCGTATTTACTGATTTTATATATTGATATCTGTCTCCCCCCTTCTAGACTGTGAGGTTGCTGTGGGCAGGGAATGACTGTTTTTTGCTGTATTGTACTTTCCCAAGTGCTTAGTACAGAACTCTGCATACAGTAAGTGCTTAATATGAACGAATGAATAATTATTACCTGGTATCTACCCCAGCACTTAGAACAGTGCCTGATACATAATAAGCACTTAACAAATAAGAATGAATGAACGAATGAATGAAATACCATAAAAAAAGTCATGTAGAAGATCATGGAATGCACTGCCTACAGGGTGGGTGACAGTCCTGAGTCCTGCCATCAGTAGGACTGCCACCTCTAGGCTCCTGGGACTTTCCTAGTGGCTGGGTGGGGTAGTCTCAGAAGCCCATCTTGATCAGGTCTTCTATTGAAACATAATAATAATAATAATAATGTTGGTATTTGTTAAGCGCTTACTATGTGCAGAGCACTGTTCTAAGCACTGGGGTATACAGGGTAATCAGGTTGTCCCACGTGAGGCTCACAATCTTCATCCCCCTTTTACAGAGGAGGTAACTGAGGCACAGAGAAGTGTGGTGACTTGCCCACAGCCACACAGCTGACAAGTGGCAGAGCCGCGTTTTGAACCCATGACCTCTGACTCCCAAACCCAGGCTCTTGCCACTGAGCCACACTGCTCTTTCTCAGTAAACACTTAGATCTTTCACTCAGCTCATTCATCCATTCAATCATATTTATTGAGCACTTACTACGTGCAGAGCACTGTACTAATCACTTGGGAGAGTAAAATACAACAGACACATTCTCTGTCCACAATGAGCTTAAAGTCTAGAGGAAGATAGACAGAGGTTAATAGAAATAAATTACAGATGCAGACAATAAGTGCTATGGGGCTGGGAGGTGGGGGATGAACAAAGAAAGCAAGTAAGGGAGACATAGAGGGGAGCGGGAGAAGAGGAAAGAGGGGGTTTAGTCAGGGAAAGCCTCTTGGAGGAGATGTGCCCTCGATAATAATAATGTTGGTATTTGTTAAGTGCTTACTATGAGCAGAGCACTGTTCTAAGCGTGGGGGAGATACAGGGTAATCAGGTTGTCCCACATGAGGCTCACAGTCTTAACCCCCATTTTACAGATGAGGTAACTAAGGCACGGAGAAGTTAAGTGACTTGCCCACAGTCACATAGTTGACAAGTGGCAGAGTTGAGGCTTTGGGGGGGAGGGTTCTTTTCATCTCACCTCTTTCCATCTTTCGAACCCCCCGTGGAAGCCGAGGGTTGAACAGGATGACCTGTGGAGGGCCCTGGCTCTCCTATAGAGCAGGGGCGTAGGTTAATTGAACTGGGCAGCCTGCAGGAAGTCCATAAATTCTTGTGGCATGACTTGTTGAACTGCAGCTCCTAGCAAAGCAGCAGGCACAGTTAATGATTAGGCGGAGAGGGCAGTGTCCCTAGGGCTCCAGCCATCTCTAGGAGGCAGGAAACCTAAATGAACCTCCAAATGGCTTGTTGGAAAATACCACTTGCTTGGTTCAGCCGGAGGGAACTCTGGCCTGCTTAGGGCAAAGGCGGCATTTTCATTTTCCTTATCCCTGCAGCTACTACCCACACAGAAGGGAAAAATGCCTCCTTCTGATGGGGAAGTTAACTACTGTCAGCTGAGCATTCCCACTGCTCTCTAGGGGGAAGGCAAATGGGAGATGGAACCAATCAGGAGATGGGCGGTAGCCAAAGTGAGTGAGTAGGGCCACAACTTTGGGCTGACAAACTGGTTAAGAGACAGGGATGTACAAGGCCTCATGTCATTAAGTCCTGAACAAGAAGAAATAGAGCAAAATTGCTCCCAGAGAGATTTGGGTTATTATTAATCAAACAATTACTCCAATTTATAGAGCACTTATAGTGTGCAGAGCATTAATAATGATAGTAATTGTGGTATTTGTGCTCTGCACATGGTAAGTGTTCAATAAATACAATTGAATGAATAAATGAATGAATTTGTTAAGCACTACTATGAGCCAGGCACAGTACTAAATGCTGGGGTAGGTACAAGGTAATCGGGTTGGACGCTGTCCCTGTCCCACAAAGGACTCACAGTCTTCATCCTCATTTTACAGATAAGGTAACTGAGGCCCAGAGAAGTGAAATCACCTGCCCAGGGTCACACAGCAGACAAGTGGCAAAGCCAGAATTAGAACCAAGGTCCTTTTGATTCCCAGTCCCATGCTTTATTCCACTAAGGCATGCTGCTTTAAGCGTAGCCTAGAGCACTGTAGTTAGCACTTGGGAAATACAACAGACAAACAATGAGCTTACAGTCTATTATTAATCACTAATAACATTGATAATAATGAAAATCTTAACACTAATACTAAATAATATATATCAAGAGCCCATTCTGTTCCAAGAACTATGCTAAACACTGGGAAAGATAGAAAACCATCAGGTCAGACACACTCCTGTCTCGTATTAGGCTCACAGTCTGAGAGGGAGGGAGAAGAGGTGTTTAACCTCAATCAACCAATCAGTGGTATTTATTGAGCACTGACTGTATGCAGAACCCTGGACTAAGTTCTTGGAAGGGTACAATATAGTAGAGTTGGCAGAATCAATCCCTCCCCACCGGGAATTTACAGTCTAGAGAAGAGATAGACGTAGCTCAGTGGAAAGAGTCTGAGCTAGGAGCCAGAGGTCATGGGTTCTAATCCAGGCTCTGCTGCTTGTCAGCTGTGTGACCTTGGGCAAGTCACTTAACTTCTCTGTGCCTCAGTTACCTCATCTGAAAATTGGGGATGAAGTCTGTGAGCCCTACGTTGGACAATCTGATTACCTTGTATCTACCCCAGCACTTAGAACAGTGCTTGGCACATAGTAAACCCTTAACAAATACCAACATTATTATTATTACTTAAAATAAATTACAGATAGGGGAAGCGGCAGAGTATAACTGTATATCCCCCTCTTGACTGTAAGCTCATTGTGGGTAATAACAATAATGGTATTTGTTAAATGCTTACTAAGTGCCAGACATTATACTAAGCTCTGGGGTGGATACCAGCTAATTGGGTTGGACACAGTCCTTGTCTCATGTGGGGCTTATAATCTTAGTCCCCATTTTACTGGAACTGAGGGCCAGAGAAGTGAAGTGACTTTGCCCAAGGTCACACAGCAGATAAGTGGAGGAGCCGAGATTAAAACCCATGACCTCCTAGCTGCCAGGCCTGTGCTCTATCCACTCTGCCACGCTGCTTCCCTAGGGAACGGGTCTGCCAACTCTATTTGTACTCTCCTAAGGGCTTGGTACAGGGCTCCGCACCCAGCAAGCACTCAATAAATACGGATGATTGCTTGATTAAACTGAGGCACAGACAAGGTGAAGGATCTGACTGAAGTCACAGAGCAGGCAAATATGGAGTCAGAGGACCTTGGTTCTAATTCCAGCTCAGCCACGTATTTGCTGTGTGACCTTGGGCAAGTCATTAACTTTTCTGTGCCTCAGTTACCTCATCTGTAAAATGGGGATTAAATCCTACTCTCTCCAATTTAGACCATGAGCTCCACATGGGACAGGGACGGTGTCCAACCTGATTAACTTGTATCTACCCCTTTGCTAAGGACAGTGCTTGACATGTAGTAAGCACTTAACAAATACTATAATTATTATTATAATTATTAGGAAGGGATAAGCATGGTATATGAGAAGCCACGTAGGATAGTGGATATAGCATGGGCCTGGGTGTCAGAAGGTCATGGGTTTTAATCCCAGCTCCACCATGTGTCTGCTGTGTGACCTTGGGCAAATCCTTCATTTCTCTGTGCCTCAGTTACCTCATCTGTAAAATGGAGATTGAGACTGTGAGCCCCAAGTGGGACAGGGACTGTTTCTGACCTGATTTGCTTGTATCTACCCCAGCGCTTAGTGCAGTGCCTGGCGCATAGTAAGTGCTTAACAAATACAACATGTGGGATAGGGACTGTTTCCAACCCAATTATCTTGTATCTACTTCACTTAGAACAGTGCCTGGCACATATTATCAAGTGTCATCGAGTTGTTTCTGATTCGTAGCAACTCTATGGATATATTTTCTCCAGAACATCCTGCCTTCTACCATAGCCCATAACGATTCTAATGATTCTTCCATTATCATTGTTATGGTCTCTATCCATCTAGCTGCTGGTTTGCCTCTTCCACATTTTCCCTGGACTTTTCCTAGCATTAGTGTCTTTTCCAGAGAATTAGTCCTTCTGATTATATGTCCAAAATATGCTAATCTAAGCAAGTCATTTGGCCTTCCAAAGACCACTTTAGTTTAATTTGCTTCAAAATCCATTTGTTGGTTTTTCAGGCAGGTCACAGTATTTGCAAAAGCCTTCTCCAACACCACATTTCTAAAGAACCGATGCTATTTCTATCCTGTTTTTTCACCATCTAGCTTTCGGATCCATACATTGTCGAATATTAAACACTTAAAAAATACTACTGGGGAAAAAAAAATGGGTTCTCCCTACCACTTGGAAGAAAAGACTGGAAGTTATGGAATGTCAGCAAGGATAAGGCTTTGGGTTAGCAGGAAACCAAGATCCTGCTACTTGGGCAGGGCTTGCTTTCTCGGACAGTCTAATCCTAGCTCTGCCACTTGCCTGCTGTGTGACCTCTGAGCAAATCACTTAACTTCTCTGTGCCTCAGTTTCCTCATCTATAAAATTAGATTAAGAATGGGAGCCCCAAGTGGGACATGGATCATTTCCAACCTGATTAGCTTGCAACCACTTCAGTGCTCAGTACAGTGTTTGGAACATAGTAAGCACTTAGCAAATGTCATTAAAAGTACCAAATACCACATTTATTATTGTCTGAAGATAAAGACAATCATCTTTGGGCTGAGGGTACCAGAGTCCACCTGTGCCAGGTGGACCCATTTTAGATACATTAGTCTGGAATGTTAGCTGCCTATGGCATTTTGAAAGGCAGAGAGAGGCTGTTTCCTCAGGAACACTTCCCTTACACCTCCTGGGGCATCTTAAATCCCAACTCAGGACCAGGAAAGGATCCGGAAAAAATCCCTCTGAGGGCCAGTAGAGTCAGAAGAATGAGCCAAGCCTTCTTCCCCTTGAAGACACACAGGGTCGGTGCATTTGGGAATATTTATTTATTAACTTAGCTGGATTTGCTTAGGGAGAAGCTTAAGGAATCCTCGGCAGGAGACTGTTGATAGCTTGGCGCTTTGCTCCATAGACAGCTTAAAGGCCAAAACTGGCACACTTGGGAAGACCTGACTCTGGCTGGTTTCTACCAGGAATTCCTTTTTATAGTCCTGTCCTAACCAGGCCACAAGTGGGCCGACAGCCTGAGAGGGAGGAGGTCAGTCAGTCAATTGTATTTATTGAATGCTTACTGTGTGCAGAGCACTGTACTAAGCACTTGGGAGAGTACGCCAGAACAATAGCAGACACGTTCCCTGCCCATAATGAGCTTGCAGTCTAAGAATAATAATAATAATAATTGTGTTTTTTGTTATGCGTTTACTAAGTGCCAGGCACTATACTAAGCACTGGAGAGGATACAAATAAATCAGATTAATAATAGTAATAATTATGGTATTTGTTAAGCGCTTACTATGTGCAGAGCACTGTTCTATTTGTTGCCACTGTTCTTGTCTGCCTGTCTCCCCCGATTAGACTGTAAGCCCGTCAAAGGGCAGGGACTGTCTCTATCTGTTACCGATTTGTACATTCCAAATGCTTAGTACAGTGCTCTTCATGTAGTAAGCGCTCAATAAATACTATTGAATGTTCTAAGCACTGGGGTACATATAGGGTAATCAGATTGTCACACGTGGGGCTCACATTTTTTTAATCCCCATTTTTACAGATGAGGTAACTGAGGCAAAGAGAAGTGAAGTGACTTGCTCAAGGTCACACAGCAAACAAGTGGTGGAGCTGGGATTAGAACCCACAACCTCTGACTCCCAAGCCTGTGCTCTTTCCACTAAGCCACGCTGCTTCTCTGATTGGACACACTCCCTGTCCCACCTGGGACTCACAGTCTAATCGCTTAATTCAGTGCAAGCTCTTAGTACAGTGCCCTGCACATATTAAGGGCTCAATGAATATGATTGAATGAATGAATCCCCATTTTACAGATGAGGTAACTGAGGTGCACTGAGAAGTGAAGTGACTTACCCAAGACCACACAGCAGACAAGAGGCGGAGCCGGGATTAGAACTCGTAACCTTCTGACTCCCAGGCCCAAGCTCTAAACACTACACCATGCTGCTTTCCCCTAGAGGAAGGGGCTTCGAGTGGGACAGTTCGGTGGTTTTAATGGTTGAGCTAGTCTTGGTGCTAGGGACCCCTGGAATCCTGGAAGGCAGCGGAGTTAGTCTCCAGGGCACCAATTAATTATTATTAATAATGATGAGTGGTATTTGTTAACTGCTTTCTTGTGCCCAGCACCGCATTAACTGCTGGGGTAGATTCAAGACAACCAGGTGAGACATGGTCCCTGTCCCACCTGGGGTTCCCTGTCTAAGAGAGAAGGAAAACAGATATTTCATCCCCATTTTACAGATGAGGAAACTGAAGCCCAGAGAAATTGTGACAAATACCACAATTATTATTCATTCAACTGTATTTATTGAGCGCTTACTGTGTGCAAAGCACTGTACTAAGCAGTTGGGAAAGCAATATAATAGCAAACAGACAAATTCCGGCCCACAACGAGCTCACAGTCAAGAGGGGGAGGCAGACATTAAAATAAAAACATACATACATAGATTACAGATCTATGCATAAGTACTGTGGGACTGGGAGGGAGGATGAATGAAGGAGCAAATAAGAGTGGTGCAGAAGGGAGTGGGAGAAGAGGAGAGGAGGGTTTAGTCAAAGAAGGCTTCTTGGAGGAGACGTGCCTTCGATAATGCTTTGAAGAGGGAAAGAGCAATGATCTGTCTGATATGAGGAGGGTGGGATAATAATGTTGGTATTTGTTAAGCGCTTACTATGTGCAGAGCACTGTTCTAAGCGCTGGGGTAGATACAGGGTAATCAGATTGCCCCACGTGAGGCTCACGGTCTTAATCCCCATTTTACAGATGAAGGAACTGAGGCACAGACAAGTGAAGTGACTTGCCCACAGTCACACAGTTGACAAGTGGCAGAGCCTGGATTCGAACCCATGACTGCTGACTCCCAAGCCTGGACTCTTTCCATTGAGCCACGCTGCATGTCTACTTTCTCTATGGCACTCTCCCAGGTGCTTAGTACAGGGCTCTGCATGCAGTAGATGATCAATAAATGCTGTTGACGCATTATAGCTAAATGAGGACTTCTGAAAGCGTCAGGTGAAGATATCCATCTGTGTAGACAGTGCTCAGCTCAGAATAAGCACTTGATGAATATTGTTTTTTATGGTATTTGTAAAGCACTTTAGTAGGTGCCAGGCACTGTACTAAATGCTGGGGTAGATATGAGTTAATCATGTTGGACAAGTTCATGTCCCATTGGGGTTCACAGTCTTAATCAACTGTGTGACTTTGGGCAAGTCACTTAACTTCTTGGTGCCTCAGTTACCTCATCTGTAAAATGGGGATTAAGAATGTGAGCCCCACGTGGGACAACCTGATTCCCCTGTGTCTATCGCAGCACTTAGAACAGTGCTCGGCACATAGTAAGCGTTTAACAAATACCAACATTATTATTAATCCCCATTTTAGAGATGAGGTAACTGAAGCCCAGTGAAGTGACATGCCCAGGGTCACACAGCAGACACATCACAGAGCTGGGATTAGAACCCAGGTCCTACTGATTCCCAGGCCCATTCTGGAGTGGTATTTGTTAAATGCTTACTTTATGCCAAGCACAGAAATAAGCACTGGGGTAGATAGAAGTTAATCAGGTTGGACACAGTCCCTGTCCCACATGGGGCTCACAGTCTTAATGCCCATTTTACTGATGAGGGAACTGAGGCCCAGAGAAGTGAAGTGACTTGGCCAGGGTCACACAGCTGACACTTGGCAGAGCCTGGATTAGAATCCAAGTCCTCCTGATTCCCAAGCCCAGGCTCTATCCCCTAGACCACGCTGCTTCTGCTTCCATTGATTGGTGGGATGTGTACCTCGGTTACTATATTGTACTCTCCCAAGTGCTTATAACAGTGCTTTGCACAGAGTAAGTGTTCAATAAATACGATTGAATGAATGAATAAATGAATGAATACTATCCCTTAGACAGGCTGGTGGATAGACAGAGTGAGTGCTAGTTCTGACTACTGGGCACTCCAATAATAATAATTATGGTGCTTTTTAAGTACTTACTATGTGCCAAGCATTGTTCTAAGCTCTGAGGTTGATACAAGGTAGTCAGGTTGGACACAGTCCCTCTCCCACATAGGACTCGCACTCTTAATCCCCATTTTACAGATGAGGTAACTGAGGCTCAGAGAAGTGAAGTGACTTGCCCAACATCACACAGCAGACATGTGGCAGAGCCGGGGTTAGAACCCCTGACTTTCTGACTCCTAAGCCTGGGCTCTAGCCACTAAACCATTGATTCTCAGTGAGCAAAGGACAGGTGAGAGGATTCACTCAGTCATATTCATTGAGTGCTTACTGTGTGCAGAGCACTGTACTAAGTACTTGGAAGAGTATACTATAGCAATAAAGAGACAGGATGGCCAGTGCAGGGTGGCCAGTGCATTCTGTTCACTTACACAGCATGGCTCAGTGGAAAGAGCCTGGGTTTCTGAGTCGGAGGACATGGGTTCGACTCCCTGCTCTGCCACTTGCCAGCTGTGTGTGACTGTGGGCAAGTCACTTAACTTCTCTGGGCCTCAGTTACCGCATCTTTAAAATGGGGATTAACTGTGAGCCTCACGTGGGACAACCTGATTACCCTGTATCTACCCCAGCACTTAGAACTGTGTTCTGCACATAGTAAGTGCTTAACAAATACCAACATTATTATTATTACACACTTATCCAAGCTCATAAACCCCCTGTGCCCTCCCTTGCATTGGTACCAAGACTGGATAAGGAAATTGTAGCCCTTCCTCCTCTGGGCAGTGGGGATTTCAACCCCTGCCAACCTGACGCTTGTCCTCTCTCTCCACTGGGTGGACAGTTGAACCCACTCGTGCCTGCTGACCCCCCATTAGAGCCTTTGGTGTCCCCCTCTACCTGCCCACCATGCCGCCACCCCTTGGGATCTCCTGGTTCTCCTCCTATCTCTCTGGCTGCTCATTCTCAGTCTCTTTCAATATCTCCTCCTCTGCCTCCCAACCTCTAAGTGTGGGGGTCCCTCAAGGCTCATTTCTGGGTCCCCTTCTATTCTCCATCTACACCCACTCCCTTGGAGAACTCATTCTCTCCCATGGCTTCAACTCCCACCCTTATGCGGGTGATTCCCAAATCTACATCTCTTGTCTTGATCTCTCTCCCTTTCTGCAGTCTCGCATTTCCTCCTGCGTTCAAGACACGTCTACTTGGATGTCCTCCTGTCACCTCAAACTTAATACGGCTAAAACTGAACGTTTTATCTTCCCACCCAAACCCTGCTCTCCCGCTCACCTTCGCATCACTGTAGACAGCACCACCATCCTTTGTGTCTCATAAGCCCGTAACCTTGGCGTTATCCTTGACGCCTCTCTCATTCATTCCGTGTATTCAATCTTTCTCTAAATTCTATTGGTTCAACCTTCACAACATCGCTAAAATCCACCCTCTTCTCTCCACTCTCCATCCAAATGGCTAACAGGTTAATCCAAGCACTTAATCCAATGAGGCTGATGCAGTAATCTCCCTTGATTACTGCATCAGCCTCCTTGTTAATCTCCTTGCCTCCTGTCTCTCCCTACTCCAATCCATACTTCACTCTGCTGCCCAGGTCATTTTTCTACAAAGCATTCAGTTCATGTTTCCCCTCTCCTCAAGAACTTCCAGTGGTTGTCCATCCACCTCCGCATCGAACAGAAGCTCCTCACCACTGGCTTCAAAGCATTCAATCACCTTGCCGTTTGCCATCTTCTACCTCACCTCGCTACTCTCCTATTCCAACCCAGACCGCACACTTTGCTCCTCTAATGCCAACCTACTCACTGTACCTCGATCTTATCTATCTTGCTTGCCGATCTCTCACCCATGTCCTGACTCTGGCCTGGAATGCCTTAATAATAATAATGTTGGTATTTGTTAAGCGCTTACTATGTGCCGAGCACTGTTCTAAGTGCTGGGGTAATAATAATGTTGGTATTTGTTAAGCGCTTACTATGTGCAGAGCACTGTTCTAAGCGCTGGGGTAAACACAGGGGAATCAGGTTGTCCCACGTGGGGCTCACAGTCTTAATCCCCATTTTACAGATGAGGGAACTGAGGCCCAGAGAAGTTAAGTGACTTGCCCACAGTCACACAGCTGACAAGTGGCAGAGCTGGGATTCAAACCCACGACCTCTGACTCCAAAGCCCAGGCTCTTTCCACTGAGCCACGCTGCCTTCCCATTTCATATCTGACAATTACTCTCCCCATCTTCAAAGTCTTTTTGAAGGCACATCTCCTCTAAGAGGCCTTTCCTAACTAAGCCCTCATTTCCTTTTCTCCCACTCTGCTTTGTATCACCCTGAGGGATTGCCTCTATTTGCCGAATTGTATTTTCCAAGCACTTAGTACAGTGCTCTGCACAGAGTAAGCGCTCAATAAATGCGATTGAATGAATGAATGAATTCACCACCCCCACTGGTCCTACAGCTGTAAGGTTATGTACATATTGGAAGCAGCGTGGCTCAGTGGAAAGAGCCCGGGCTTGGGAGTCATAGGTCATGGGTTCTAATCCCAGCTCTGCCACGTCAGCTGTGTGACTTTGGGCAAGTCACTTACTTCTCTGTGCCTCAGTTACCTCATCTGTAAAATGGGGATGAAGACTGTGAGCCCCACGTGGGACAACCTGATCACCTTGTATCCCCCCAGCACTTAGAACAGTGCTTTGCACATAGTATGGACTTAACAAATGCCATCATCATCATCATATCCACAATTTACTTATTTATATTAATGTCTGTCTCCTCCTCTAGAGTGTAAGCTCGCTATGGGCAGGAAATGCGTCTGTTATATTACTGTGTTGTACTCTCCCAAACAGTACAGTGATCTGCACACAGTAAGCTCTTAAGAGAAGCAGTGTGGCTTAGTGGAAAGAGCCCAGATTGGGAGTCAGAGATGGTGGGTTCTAATCCTGGCTCCACCACTTGTCAGCTGTGTGACTCTGGGCAAGTCACTTCACTTCTCTGTGCCTCGGTTACCTCATCTGGAAAATGGGGATTAAGACTGTGAGCCTCCCGTGGGGCAATCTGATTACCTTGTATCTACCCCAGTGCTTAGATGGTACTGGGCACATAGTAAGAGCTTAACAAATAACATCATTACTATTATTATTAATAAGTATGATTGATAGATTGATTGTTCCCTCCCCGACCCTCCTCCACAACACAGATAGACCACCATCCCACCTGCTTCACACCATTCTGGTGGAATGGAGAGAAGCAGCCACAGCCTGGCTGTGGCAGCTGCTGCTGGAGCGGTCGTCGTGGCCGCAGGCATGACTGTGGACTCCGAGTCACGTGGAGCCTGAAATTCTGCTCCATTATGCCAAAGATTAACGTTAGGAAGACTTGCTATGAAAAGCCTGGAAGAAGTCATGAAATGTGCTGATGGAACTATTGCCACAAAAATACAAATTGTCAACTCTGGCATTCCCAGTGACAATGTATGAATCCGAAAGCCAGACAGCGAAGAAACAGGATAGAAAGAACATCGATTCTTTTGAAATGTGGTGTTGGAGAAGGCTTTTGTGAATACCATGGATTGCCCGAAAGACAAACAAATGGATCTTGGAACAAATTAAATTGAAGTGTTCTTTGGAAGGCCAAATGACTCGACTTAGATTAGCACATTTTGGATATACAATCGGGAGGACTAATTACCTGGAGAAGACACTAATGCAAGGAAAAGTCCTGGGAAATTGTGGAGGAGGCAGACCGAGAGCTACATGGATAGATACCATAATGATGATAATGGAAGAACCGTTAGAAAGGTTGTGGATTATGGCAGAGGACAGGATGTTCTGGAGAAAGTATATTCCTTGAAGTGGCTCTGATTTGGAAATGACTTGATGGCACTTAATAATAATAACAGCCGCTGCATCCTATTGTTTTAATTTCTGACTGCCCATCTTTGTCTTTTATGTCTTAGTGTTTTATTTCAACTCTTCTTCTGTGTCTGTGCCAGTCCCCTCCCCGGCTTTTTAGTTTTAGATTTTGAAACCCCTGGGGGCCAGGGACTTTGTCTAGTGTCTTTCCTGGCACTTCATATAATGCTTTACACAGTAAGTGTATAATAAATATTATCATTACTAATATATTAATGTAAAAGTTTCGCCTCAATTAGATTATAATTACAGTAATGATCATGGTACTTGTTGAATGCTTACTACGTGCCAAGCACTGTTCTAAACCCTGGGGTAGATACAAGTTAATCAAGTTGGACACAGTTCCTGTCCCACATGGGGTTCACACTCTTAATCCTCATTTTAAGATGAGGTAACAGGTCCAGAGAAGTGAAATGACTTACCCAGGGTCACACAGTAGACATATGGCAGAGGTTGCATTAGAATTCAGGTGTTTCTGGACTCCCAGGCCCCTGCTTTATCCACTAGGCCACACTGCTTCTCCCTGTGAGCTCACTGCAAGCAGGGATTCATTCATTCAATATTGAGCACTTACTGTGTGCAGAGCACTGTATTAGCGCTTGGAAAGCACAATTGCGCAACAAATAGTGACAATCCCTGCCCACAACAGGCTCACAGTCTAGAATGGATCGTGCCTGCCAAAAATATTTTATTGTATTCTCCCAAGCAACTAGCACAGTGGTCTGGACACAGTAAGCACTCAAAAAATACTTGATCGATTGACTAAAGGCGAGGTTGCCAAATATCGATTGCCCGTTAGTAACTCTTTTCAAGGCTGCTGTAATAGCTGCAATATTCTGGGCCAGGAGCTAACGGCACTGGATAAGATTTAGACTGAACTCTCTGAAGAGCCGTGTCTGACATTTTTAGGAATGAAGTCACCACATCTGCTCTCATCCTCCTTTCTCCATGGCGTGACTAGAATTTGTGATCCACCAGACTGGAAGCTTCCTGAGGACAGGGATCTTGTCTACTTACTCTACTGCACTCTTCCTATGCCTCTAGACTGTAAGCTCGTTGTGGGCAGGCAATGTGTCTGTTTCTAGTTATACTGAATTCTCCCAAGCACTTAATGCAGTCCTTTGTCATTCATTCATTCAATTTATTGAGCGCTTACTGTGTGCAGAGCACTGTACTAAGCACTTGGAATGCACAATTTGGCAACAGATAGAGACAATCCCTGCCCAACAACAGGCTCATGGTCTCCAGTAAGTGGTCAATAAATACGATTGAATGAATGAATCGGTGTGGTAAGCTCAAACACACAGTAATCATTCAATAAATCGCACTGATCAATAGAGGTGAGAACTACATTTTTTCGTTCTTTTTTTTTTTTATTAAAATACTGTTATACCAAGTGGAATGCTACAGCAATCCTGGTACAGGGTGGCATAACAAAATAGCCCAGTTTACATTTAAATATGTACGATAATTTAAACATACAAACAAAAAATTCATTGTCTTTGGCAGAAAGTTTCACAGCACGAAAAAAATACTTTAAAAAGAAATACCAATATTAATCCAAAATATATTAAGTTGTTTTTTCCTCTTTCATGATACTTTTTGTTTTTGTTTTTTTTTTCTGCTTTGTAAACAATGCACAGGAACCAAATGCATTTTTAATGGTCTGGGGGAGGGGTGGAAGGGGAGAACTAGGAAGTGCATTTTGTCCGGCAAATGCACAGATGTTTATAGAAGTAAATTAAAGGAATCAGAAAAAAATATATATATCATCTAAAAATGAGGCAAAGAACAAAAAAGAGACATCTGAAAACAAAGCACTATGGCACACCATCTGTTCTGTAGAATGAACAGGGTGACTTTCATTAAAGTCAAAAATCCACTACTGCCAGAAGCCAGCTGCCAGTAGCCAGGAGAATTCCAACTAAAATACATCCTTGTCTTTTGCTCTTCCTCCCAGGTGAGGGGCAAAACCTGCAGCCAGCTAAGAAAATTGATATACTGCTTGCAAAAATACTGCTTCTATTTAAAGGGATTTTTTTAGCCTCACTCACCTGAACCCAAACCTCTACCCCATTCTCCTTTATGTTGTTAGAGGAGTCTCTCTTCCCAGACGCCACCACACCGGGGAAAAAAAAAATGTCCTTAAGAACGAAGTGCTTCTCGTGTCTCGCTGGAGAAGCTGGAGGAGGAGGGGTCCGCAGATAAGCCACACCCCACTTGGCTCATGGTTTGCCACTAAATGGACAGAAGGGAAATTCCAGTGAGTGAAATTGTGGGAGACTGTCCAAAAGGCGATGGAATCCAGAGGGTTCTCCAGGCGGATATTTCAAGTTTAAGACAAACAGGATACAAAATGGAGGAAGAGAACAGAAGGCAAACACTCGGAAGAGAGTTAACAGAAAACACTATGGAGTCAGGGCATCGAAGGGAGAGTCCCTGAAAATCATACCGGCAATGGAGTCGGAGTCAGGAGAGACGTTGCAGGGTGGAAAGGAATCGAAATGGCCACTGTCCATTTTGTCTCTGTCTCATAAAACATAGAATTATGTACAAATAAAATAACAGGCTACTGTCTAACCTTATCTACAGGTACACGCAGCCCGAATGGGGTGTGGGAGTGGGTTAAGGGACACATTCCCAAGGTTTCAGCCACAGGGCAGGAGAGTATGTGGGAGAGGAACGAGGAGGAAAGGGGAATTAAATTCTGGCACAACCAGCGGATCCACGGTTGACTTCTGGCAATGTGAACTTGAGACCTTGGGAACAAAGCGGTGATCTCCATGGGAAATGACCAGCCTCTTCTTCCAGTCACAGCTCTGTCCTCCGGCCCCACACCTGACCCTCCTCTCCTAACACTCTCCCCAGCCCCCCAAGTCGCAGGCTGAGAATCCTGTGGGAACTCGGCCTCTTGGCTGGACTCTCAGCAACTCCGTTCACGCCAGAGGGACGCCGCGGCCCCCCCGGCGGGCGGGAGTAAAGGTCCTCGGCCCTCATCGGCGACTTGGAGGTCCATCTCGGCTGCGACGGAGGCGTCGTCGGAGGTTGGTCATGGCAGTGGCTCTGCTCCACTGCCAGGCTGGGGTGGCCGAAGACTGCCGTCTCACTACGCTTCCAGGACCAAGACTCCCCAAGAAGTGGCCCAGTGGACGATGCCAATGCTCTGGGGGCTCCAGTGGACGATGCCTCAGGGGAAGGGGACAGGATTTCAGGGAACAGAGCAGGAGTCATCTAGGCTGAGCCCCTTTCAGATCAGAATCTCCACCATGTCAGAAAGATCCCGGATCCTAGGGGCGGCTGAAGATTCTGCAGACACACAAAAGATCACACAGTGAGGAAATGCTGTGCTCTCTCCCTCTCTCCTCTGGAGGACTCACCCAATGGAGGAAAAATAAATTACTCATAAGTCCCCTCTCCTTGCCTATCCCCCCCTGCAGTTGGCGATACAACTATTCAAACCTCAGGTAGAGTTCGGTCCTGGCTGGCTCTTGGACTTAGATCCTTGAAAGCCAGCCCTCTGCCCTCTTTCCCACCTCCCGCCAGCTCCCCCCGCTCTCCCCCAAGGAGAGTCAGGTATTTATCAACTGCAATTGGTTGAGGGGGGGAGGTAGGGAGATGGGAAGGGAGGGCAGCTGGGAAATTCTTCTCATGTTTGTGGTTTATGCTCATATCGTGAAACCTGAATAGAGAAATGTGAATCTGCTATGGGTCGGCAGGGCGGGGGAATAAATGGCATCTTCTCAAATTTCTCCACAGCAGCCCCCTTCTGAAACAAATTCCCAGTGACAGAGAGAGGCAGAGAGATCGAGAGAGGCAGAGAGATAGGGCCAGGGAGAGTCAGAAGAAGAGAGCCAGACAGTCAGAGAGAGACAGGGAAGCAAGGAAAAACAGAAACAGAGAATAGGAGACAAAGGGAGATAGTGATAGAGACAGATAAAAAAGGACACAGAAAGTCAGAGAGAGACAAAGAGAGGCAGAGACAGAGATGAAGAGAGACATAAAGAGATAGGGAGTTGGAGAAGTGCCTCGTGAGGCCAGCTTGTCTATCTCTGCTCTTTATTCCCTCTGGGAAGATGGAAGGAAGACCTCCAGAAAGGGTCACTGTGCAGCCAGGGAGAACAGGTGTGGAATACATACTTAAAAGATAAGGCAATTGAGGCCAAGAGAGGTTAAATTACTTGCCCAAGGTAACACAGCATAGTGGGGCTGGCATTAGAACCCAGGTTCTCTGACTTCCAGGCCCATGCTCTTTCTACTAGGCCGTAATGCTTTTTATTTCTGGGCTATGCTGGGTGTATCCAAGCATGTAGGGAAGGGAGCAAGGCTGGCGGGGAGATTGAGGAGAAGAAAGGAGGTGGAGAAGGAAGAGAAGGTGAAGAAGAGGAGGAGGAAGGGGGGAGAAGGAGGAGGGAAGGAGTAAAAGAGAAGGGGGAGGACAAAAGGAGGAGGAGACAGGAGAAGAGGAGGAAGAGGAGGAAGAACAAAAGAGGAGGAGGAAAAGAGGAGAAGGAACAGGAGAGGGAGGAAGAGGATGAGGAGAAGGAGAAGAAGAAGGCTCAGCATGTTTTCTGACTGGTTCCCACGTGCTCAGCTACAGGAATGCCCGGCTCAGTGGGAAGCAGAGGTAGGACGCTTACCGAGTGAGGCAATTCCCAGGCCGGTGCCATTCAGAAACATCTGGGGCTCAGCCTCCTGCAGGCCACCCGGGCCCTCGCCAAGACCATCCGTCTGAGTGCTGCCATCTTTGCTCCCGTGTTTGGAGTGGGAGGGGAGGGGGCCTCTGGGCATCTCCTCTGTCGAGACCCTCGCTGTGAGGAGAAACATCTGGTCTAAGTCTAACTTCTAAGGCTGGAATCTCCACAGGGGCTGGAGATCCCTCCCAAAAGTCTCTAACTGTACATCTGCCTCTGAGCCAGAGGGGCATTTGAACCCAACCTTTTCTGTCCACACAAGGGAGGGACCCCCCAACTTCCCTGTCCCCCCTTCATTTCTCCAATCAGTAAACTTCCTAGAACTGGACTGGTAGCCTCATTTCATAGCCCGGAAGAGACTGGGCTTCTTCAGGGGCTTTTGGCATCCCTGAACATGGCACTTTTTGTTTCTCCATGAGGTAACAAGAGATGGGAGATCCTGCCTCATAATCTCTTGGGCTAAAACCTCATTGGAAGCCACTGCCTGCTGACAGACCCAGGCCCTCCTGAGCCTAATCAGCGATATTTATCGCACGCTTCGTGTGCATACAGCACTATACTAAGCACTTGGGAGAGTCGGTAGACCCGTTCTCCACCCTAATGAGCTGCGGCAGGGTACAGTGTGACCATGTATGTTTCCCCAGCCCGGTGCTCCTCACCTGCTGTCTCCGGGCGCGAGGCCCCATCCACCGACTGCTCCCGGGAAGGGGCGCCTTGCCAGCCTGGGGCCGCCGAGGCCGCAAAGATGGAGGGCACAGACTTGGCTGGGCGCAGGGAGCCCTGTGCCGCCTTGCCTGGGTCCCTCCGGGAGCGCTGCTGCAGCACTTTGATCACGGCGTCTTTTTCCAGGATCTGCGCGTGAAGAGCTTTTAACCTGGCGGGAGAGGCGACAGTCGTGGGTCAGGATGGGGCCTGGCAACAGCACAACCCACACCACAGTGTGCCCTTCGCTCATTTGTTCATTCATTCATTCAATCATATTGATTGAGCACTTACTGTGTGCAGAGCACTGCACTAAGCACTTGGGGAGTACAATATAACAATGAACAGGACCATTCCCTGCTCACAACAAGCTTAGAGTCTAGAGACAAGACATTAATATAAATAAATAAATGACATATATGGACATAAGGGCTGTGGGGCTGGGAAGGGGGATGAATAAAGGGAGCAAGTCAGGGCGATGTGGAAGGGAGTGGGAGAAGAAAGGGGGGCTTAGTCAGAAAAGACCTCTTGGAGGAAAGGGAAGGTCTCTTGGAGAAGAGGCTCTCAGAACCCGGTCTGAGAATGACAGTCTGCCACACACCTGGGCCATGGCTCACCTGTGGCCCTTCAGGATTACAGTGGCATATTTGAGTGGTGCCTTAATTCCCCCCATTCCCAAATGACACTTGCCATCTTGAAGCCCAAATCGCCCTCATTACTTTAGATCACCTAGAAGGGTGGGGCAAAGGAAGCAAGCAGAGGGCAAAGAATCTGGATCTTTTATTTTAATGATATTTGTTAAGCACTTACTATGTGCCAGGCACCCTTCTAAGCTCTGGGGAAGATACAAGCCAATCAGGTTGGACACAGTTCTTGTCCCACATGAGGCTCACAGTCCTAATCCCCATTTTAAAGATGAGGTATCTGATGCACAGAAGTGAAGTGACTGGCCCAAGGTCACACAGTAGACAAGTGGCTGAGTCAGAATTAGAACCCAGGTCCTTCTGGCTCCCAGGCCCATTCTCTATCCACTAGACCACTCTGTTCAGACAACCGAGCGGGGCAGGGCAAAGGAAGCAGAGAGCAAAGAATCTGGATTTTTTTTAAATGGTATTTGTTAAGTGCTAACTATATGCTAGGCACTGTACAAAGCGCTGGGGTAGATACAAATAGGTTGGACATGTCCATATTGCATGTGGAGCTCATAGTCCTATTTTACTGAGGCTCAGAGAAGTGAAGTGACTTGCCCAAGGTTACACAACAAAGGACGGAGTCGGAATTAGAATCCAGGTCCTTCTGACTTCCAGACCTGTGCTCCAGCCACAAGACCATGCTGCTAATGAGAAGCAGCAAGCTTCTCTTGCTTCCTCTGCCTTTGCCTAACCTGGCTCTGGAATTCATTTCCAAGTGAAGCTTTCCTTTGATCAATCAGAAGCATCTTAAAGTTCAGTGCTCAGCTATTTCTCAGGCCTCCAGACTGCTACACTCCAGTGCAGGTGGGACTCAGATAATCTAAATTCTTTTGTGGTACATATTCAGCCTTAAAAGCCCACTCCAACTGGGGGAGAAACTGAAGCACGGGGAGGTGAATTGGCTCGCCAAAGGCCGCAGAGCAAAGTAAAGGGGAATCCAGGGGAAATCAGTCTTTGATGACAGGAAATCCTTGTCGACACCATGTTGAACCAGCATATACTGAGGGTCTCAATGGACAAAAATAGGTTCTAGACACTATGAGGCCTAATTCTAGGTAATAGGGTGTTTTATTCTAGGCATCTTTACTCTAGGAACTCAGGAGTTTTATTCTAGGCCCCATGGAGATATATTCTAAGCCCTTTGGAGCTTTATTCTAGTAACTCTAGACTTTATTCTAGGTACTGGGGAATTTTATTCTAGACCTCATGGTGCTTTTATTTCAGGCCCTTTGGAGCTTTATTCTAGGCCCTATGGAGATTTATTCTACAACTTGTGGGGCTTTATTCTAGGGACTCTAGAACTTTATTCTAGGCACTAGGAAGTTTTATTCTAGGACTCTAGAATTTTATTCTAGGCAACAGGGACCTTAACTTCAGATAATATGTATGGGGCCCTATTCTAGGCATTGGAGAGCTTTATTCTAGGCACTATGGGGTTTTACTCTAGACTCTCTGGAGCTTTATTCTAGACCCTATGGAGCTTTACCCCAGCACTTAATATAGGAAGCACTTAACAAATACCAAAAAAAAAAAAAAAAGGATTTCAGCCACCAACCACCAAGCACACGAGAGCTAAAACAAGGCTACAGCCGTGGGCCCCATCTTTGTTAACCAGTGCTCTCAGTGGAGGCTTGGAAGAAGGATGAGATGGATGCCCACGCACCCAAATGAGAGCTCAGGGCAGAGGTTGTTCTTTGCTTTCCTCCCATGGCTCCCCACGACATCCTAGTGGATAGAGGACAGGCCTGGGAGTCAGAAGGACCTGGGTTAATAATAATAATAATAATGTTGGTATTTGTTAAGCGCTTACTATGTGCAGAGCACTGTTCTAAGCGCTGGGGTAGACGCAGGGGAATCAGGTTGTCCCACTTGGGGCTCACAGTCTTAATCCCCATTTTACAGATGAGGGAACTGAGGCACAGAGAAGTTAAGTGACTTGCCCACAGTCACACAGCTGACAAGTGGCAGAGCTGGGATTCGAACTCATGAGCCCTGACTCCAAAGCCCGTGCTCTTTCCACAGCGCCATGCCACGCTGCTTCTTCTGGGTTCTAATCCCAGATCCACCACATGCCTGCTGTGTGAACTCAGCAAAGTCGCTTCACTTCTCTAGGGTTCAGGTACCTCACCTGTAAAATGGGGATAAGAGTGTGAGCCCCACGTGGGACAAGGCCTGTGTCCAACCTGATTAACTCGAATCTACCCCAGCACATAGATCAGGGCTTGGCACATAGTAAGTTAAAAACAAGTACCATAATTATTATCATCATCACCTAGCCAGGACCTGGCAGTCTGTGGGGTCTGAGACCGGAGGTTGACCGACTGTGTCCGTCTGGCACGATACAGGGCCGAGCTCGCTACAGCCCTGAGGATCGTAAGTACTCAAAGAATCTCACCATGCCTGTTCTCCATCACTATGGCCTTGAGGACCGTAATGACTCCGAGGACTGGGAATGTCCTAAGAATCCCACCCTACCTGTTCTCCATCTCTTGGTGCTTGTGGTTGGCCAGGAGCAGCTCTTCGTGCAAGCTGCTGTTGGGGGAATGGTGCGGAGAGCGGTTGATCAGGGTTGTGTCCCGCTGAGCAGCAGCCGTGGCGGCCGCGTCCATGACAAACTGCTTCATGGTGCATTCCTCCAGGTACTTCTGCTCCCACTTGGTCATGTCAGCCTCCAGCGCCAAGATCTTCTCCTCCTTCTCCCTCAGCTGCTCACGCAGCCTCGGGGTACTGAGCTCAGGGGACCCGCTGCTAGGTGCCCCCATCTGCCTCTGCAATGACACGGAACGACAAATTCACAAAACGGGTCAAGCGGCCAATGGACCAAAATAAGCTTCCGGCTCCTCCTGGGGGCCGGGCACTCTGCTAAGAGCTCGTGAGAATGCTGAGATGAAAGAGATGGTCCCTGGCCTCAAGGAGCTTACTTTCTAATAGGGAAGGCAGGCGGACAAGGGTTATTTATTTACATGTAGGTGGAGAAAGAACAGGGACAAAGAGAGTAGGGAGATGTGGATAAGTAAGTCAATTAAAGTGCAGAAGTGCTAAAGATAACAGTGATGATGATGACTGCCGGGCAGTGAGTGATCTGTGAGGGGTATGAGGAGTCAGTCACACACACACGCACACTCCTCCCTCTAACATTCTCTGGCCAGGCCAGTTTCTCTCTAAATCCTTGAATCCACCCTGGAAAAGTGCAGGCACGTTTCTGTGCTTCCTACGTTTCGACATCTTTTTATGGCCTAAGCCTCTCTCCTGTGCGCTGTCTTGCTATTTTTATGGTTGTTTGGTCTGCTAGATTCGAAGCTCCCATAAGGCTAAAGGTAGAAGAATACACACACACATATAAACACATATACAAAAACATATACACACTCCCTCAAGGGAACTCACGATCACTAAGCTCCCACATGCACAAATGCACACCCACAAGGGAATTGACTGTAAGTGGTATCTATACACACACACACACACACACACACACACACACACACACTTCCTCAAGGGAATTCACTGTCAACGATGTCTACACATGTGCGCACACACACAAGTACACACACACGAACTCACACGTACATACATGCTTCCCAAGGGAACTCACCATCAGTGGTGTCTACTCATGCTTACACACACACACGCGTAGGAACTCACCATGAGTGGGGTCTACACACACCCACGTGCACACATACACACATGATCCACACACCAAGGGAATTCACTGTCAGTAGTGTCTACACACACATTTTCCTAAGGGAACTCACCACCAGCGGTATCTATACTTACTCATTCGATAGTACTTATTGAACACTTACTATGTGCAAAGCACTGTACTAAGCACTTAGGAAAGTACAATATAACAACAAACACATCACTGCCCACATCACTGCCCACAATGACTGTGGTCTGGAGGGGGTCTACACACATGCAGACACACAAGAACTCAGGAAATACTAAAACCACAAGCTGAGTGAGGAGGGTTTATTTAGAGACTTTGGTAATGGGTTCAGCTCAGGGTCGCCCTGCACCTTTTCTGAGCTGCAGCCAGGAAAACTGCTCACAAGTCAGAGCTTAAAGAAGTCAGGCTACGGGCAAGTTTCAACGGAAAAAAAAAAAGAAGAGGAAAAGGCATCCCACCACCTCCCCAGCCACGGGGCCGGGCTATCATCGAGGGGCTCAGATCTCTGTTGGCTCAGTGCTGGGAACAAATTCTTCCCTCAAAGTAAATTGGGACACGGGTAGCGTCTGTCCAGATGAGGTGAGAAGTCAAGGCCAGGATTTCGCCATAGCTGTTAGCAAACCAGCACCTGACAGTACCATCGGTTGGCAGAAACAGTTTTTGTTAGTTTTTTGTCTCGGAGAACAGAGAAAACTCTTGATGCCCGACTGCCATCCTCAACACAGTCTGAGGGGTCGGATCCCGCTGGCCCCCACATCTTCTCCAGTGCTATAAAATGGACTCCTTGATTCTATGTATTTGTTATTGTCTTAATGAGATGTTCATCCCCTTGAGTCTATTTATTGCTATTGTTCTTGTCTGTCTGTCTCCCCCGATTAGACTGTAAGCCCGTCATAGGGCAGGGACTGTCTCTATCTGTTACCGATTTGTACATTCCAAGCACTTAGTACAGTGCTCTGCACATAGTAAGCGCTCAATAAATACTATTGAATGAATGAATGAATGACTCCTCAACCCAGGCTGAAGAAATAATACCTTGTATTTGCAGAATACTTTCTGTTTTCCATCTGACTGATTATTCTGGAAAGGCAGGTATTCCTCTTTTACAGATGAGGATACTGTGGTCCAGAAAAGTTGCCCGAAGTCACCCATCAAGGCCAGAGGCAGGACTTGTGCTAGAGTCCAGGTTCTCTGACTCCATGTCCCTTGTATTTCCTTTCTAGTAGACCTTACTGTCTCCATGGAGGAGGAAAAATGGGAGGGGAAGATCTACTTCCTGAGAGGCAGCGTGGCCAAGTGTAAAGAGTACTGGCCTGGGAGTCAGAGGACCTGGGTTCTAATCCTGGCTCCGCCCCTTGTCTGCAGTGTGATCTTGGACAAGTACTTCACTTCTTTGGTCCTCAATTTCCTCATCTGTTAAATGAGGCTTAGGACTGTGAGCCCCATGTGGGACATGGACCATGTCCAACCTAACTGGTAGTTACCACAGCGCTTAGTACGCTACCTGGCATGTAGTGAGCACCTAACAAGTACCATTAAAAAAAAAAACAGAGGAGAGAGTGAACAGCTTGGTCAGGAGGTGGGAGGGGAAGGGAGAGAAGCACCCAAGGGAGGGTTGTCAGACCTCGGTTTGTCAAACCCCAAACCAGAGGGCTTTGTGACCACGGGCTCCAGACAGCTTGTCATTATCTCTGAGTGGATTATGAGCTCAGTATACCATCGTGGGCTCATGTCTCCTCTGTCATCAGCCAGAGTTCTCTCCAACTGTCTAGTATGGGGGTGGCACTTGGAGTGCCCAGGCCCTACACCCCGGGGCTACTGCAGTGCCTACCCTGTCCTTCCCCTCCTGGCACCAACCACAGTAAACTAGGAAGCCCGTTTGGGCCTTCTGTGAGGGCTCGTGTACAACCCCCCCCCCCAGTGGATGGCGGTCACCGGTCCTGTTGCGGGGAGTCTGTCGGCTTCAGAGCCCTGAGCTTGCTGGCTCCAGCTCTCATCTAGGCCACGAGAAGCTGCCTGGGTCTGGGAGTCAGAAGGTCTGAGTTCTAACCTGCTCTACCACTTGTCTTCTGTATGACCTTGGATGAATCACTTTACTTCTCTGGGCCTCAGTTTCCTCATCTGTAAAATGGTTATTCAGGCTGTGAGCCCCAAGTGGGACAGGGACTGCATCTGACCTGATTATCTTGTATCCAACCTAGCGCTTAGTACACAGTAAGCACTTAACAAATACCCCAGTTATCTCCTCCAAGACTAAGCCCTCCTTTCCTCTTCTCCCACTCCCTTCTGCATCACCCTGATTTGCTACCCTTATTCATCCCCCCTCCCAGCCCCACAGCCATTATGTGCATTTCTGTCATTTATTTATTTATATTAACATCTGTCTCCCCCTCTAGAGTATAAGCCCATTGTGGGAAGGGAATGTGCCTGTTAATATTCTATTGTACTTTCCAAAGCACTTCATTCCCTCTCAGGACGGCATCAGCAGAGTTTCCAGTACTTGATCAGTCTCGGCTAAGGGAGGGAGAGTCAAGCAGAGGCCTACCCATTTCACTCCCAGTTTGGGCAGTGGCTAGCGAATGGAAGGCAATCTGCTACAAGTCAAAACTCCCCTGTGCCGGGCAGTGGCGGCACGGGAGAGAAGAGGGTGGAGACTCAAGTTTACAGAGGGGAAGGAGGCAATGATAATCCACTTCCGGATTTTTCCCAAGAAAACTCTATAGTTCCACTACCAGAATGACTGCAGACAGACGTGGGGCATTCTAGGAGAGACGTGTCCATGGAGTCGCTATGGGTCGGAGGGGACTCGAAGGCATAAGAAAAGCTCTTAGTACAGTGCTCTGCACACAATCAGTGCTCAGTAAATACGAGTGAAAGTTGACTGAATGAATGCTAACCTGTTGAGCTCTCAGGGTCTTCAGCTCCTGCTCCAGGCGGGTGCGTAGACGAAGCTCCAGCTGCTCCCGCTTCTCACAGGCGGCCTGGAGCTGGGCCAGGGCCTGCTGCAGGCGCTCCACCTTCTCCACATAGGCCCTCTTCTTGCGCAGCTCGTCCTCAGCTCTGGCCGCCCGGCTCTGGGAGTTGCCCAGCGCCTGTTCCAGAAGCTCCGCCCGCCTCCGCTGGTCCTCGTTCGACCCCCGCAGCAAGGAGATCTCCCGCTCCAGCTTCTCCTGCTCCTGCTGGTGCTCGTAGTCTGCGGCGGGAGAGAAGAAGGGGAAGGGGACGGGAAACCGGCTGAGTTTCTTGGGAGTCAGGGAGAAAAAGGCCCCCAAAAGACCCTGCACACCCACCCCACCCCCCGCAAATCCCAGTAGGTACTGGAGCCCCAAGTGCAGTTCTGTTCCCAATACATAGGCTGCAGGCCCTGCTTCTTAATAATAATTAGTAATTATGGTACTTGTTAAGCTCTTAATCTGTGCCAAGCACAGTTCTAAGCACTGGGGTAGACACAAGTTAATCAGGTTGGACACAGTCCCTGTCCCACATGGGGCTCTCAGTCTTAATTCCCATTTTACAGATTAGGTCACTGAAGCACAAAAAGGTTCAGTGACTTGCCCAAGGTCACACAGCAGACAAGTGGTTCTAATCCTCAGGGCCTTCCGACTCCCAGTCCCGGGCTCTATCCACTAAGCCATCTTCAAATCTGAAGACGTATCCCAGTCAATCAATCAGTCAAGCATATTTATTGCACACTTGGTGCAGAGCATTTTACTAAGAGCTCAGGAGAGTACAACACAACAGTGTAACAGACATCCCTGCCCACAGCAAGCTTCAGTCAAGGATGAGAGCCCTGGCCCTTGGAAGCTTGAGTAGGAAAGAAAGTGGGCTCGTTCCAAAACAGGTCTACCAACTCTATTATATTGTCCTCTCCCAACTCCTTAGTAGATTGCCCTGCACACAGTAAGTGCTCAATCAATACTGATTAATTAATCCCAAAGGAAACCGGGCAGCAGCTTCCACAGAAACGCTTCCTCCATTTCAGTGGAATGAGAGTTCTACTGAAGGGGAACTGTGAAAGGTTAACCTGCTGCAGGGAGATGTTTGAGGGGATTCGGGGTGGGAAGGGGAGAGCACAGGGTCACTGGGAGAGTTGAAGCCCCTGAGGTTGATCAGAGCCTATTTCTGGGATTACTGGGGACAAAGTTCTATTTTCCTGGCCCCCACTAGGATTCTCTCTTAGAGAACTGGTTATAATAATTAATAATTATGCTATTTGTAAAGCACTTACTATGTGCAGAGCACTGTTCTAAGCGCTGGGGTAGACACAGGGTAATCAGATCGTTCCATGTGGGGCTCACATTTTTTAATCCTCATTTTTACAGATGAGGTAACTGAGGAACAGAGAAGTGAAGTGACTTGCCCAAGGTCACACAGCAGACACGTGGAGTCGGGATTACAACCCATGACCTCTGACTCCCAAGCCCGTGCTCTTTCCACTTAGCCACGCTGCTTCTCTAAATTTCTCATGCTGCTTTATAGAGAAGAAGCGTGGTCTAGTGGCTAGACCACAGGCTTGGGAGTCGAAGGACCTGGGTTCTAATCCCGGTTTGGCCACTTGTCTGCTTTGTGACCTTGGGCAAGTCACTTTACTTCTCTGTGCCTCAGTTACCTCACCTGTAAAATGGAGATTAAGACGGTGTGTCTACAAAGGACAGAGACTGTGTCTGATCTGATTTGCTTGTATTCACCCCAGCACTTAGTATAGTGCTAGGCACATAGTAAGTGCTTAACAAATACCACAATTATTAGGTCTCTCCTATGTCAAGATGCCACTGACCAATGGGGCAAGTATCTCCATCAGACATCGGAGGGACGGATGCCACGACATTTAGAATGCTCCTTAAAATGCAACGATTGCTTCTCTGGGGATTGCAGGGTGGTGGGGGGCAGGGAGGGAGAGGGTGAGGGGCACAGCCTCTCCTCCCCTAAACCCTCCCCCCACCCCAATAACTGGCAAATCCCTTATCCTAACCCTGCTTGCTGGCAGCTCTCTTTAAAGCACTTAATCACCTTGCCCCCTCCTACCTCACCTCTCTACCCTTCTACCACAACCAAGCCCGCTTTATTCCTCTAACTCTCACTTTCTCACTGAACCTCAATCTCGTCTCTCTCACCGCCAACCTCTCGCCCACATCCTATCTCTGACCTGGAACACCCTCTTTGATCATATCAGACAGACAATTTTCTCCCCCACTTTGAAGCCTGATTGAAGGCACATCTTCTCCAAGAAGACTTCCCTGACTAAGTCCTCCTCTCCTCATCTACCACTCCCTTCTGCATCGCCCTGACTTGCTCCCTTCATTCATCCTCCCTCCCATCCCCACAGCACCTTCATGTATATCTGTCAACTTCTCTCATTTACTTATTTGTTTATTTTAATGTCTGTCTCCCCCTTCTAGACTGTGAGCTTGTTGTGGGCGGGACTGTATCTGTTTATTGTTATACTGTACTCTCCCAAGTGCTCAGTACAATGCTTCTGCACACAGTAAGCGCTCAATAAATACGATCGAATGAAAGAATGAGCTCGCCAGCAGACCTCAAGCAGCAGAGAGAATTTAGATCAGGTGAATAAACATTGACCAGGAGCTCAGCACGGAGCCTGCCAGACTCACTTGACTGGTTGTCTCATTAAACTCTAAAAGCAGGTTTGCAGAACAAGCCCCAAGTCAAAATGCCACAAAGGAAGGATTGCTCTATACCACCTAGGGGAGGGCAGGGGGGAACTCCTGGATATTGGGAAAGAAAAGAGTCCTGGGAAACATTTCCCTCCTCCCAATTCCAGCCTCTCCCTCTCTCCCCTCCACCAGATGATTGGCTAAGTTAAGGTTTGGAATAGGAATGAAGGAATCAGTCAAACATTGGGATTTATCGAGTGCTTACTGGGTGCAGAACACTGTACCAAGCACATAGGAGAGTAACCATACAACAGAGTTGGTAGATGCGTTCCCTGCCCACAACAAGCTCACAGGTTAGAGGGGTGACAGAAGACCTCTAGACCGTAAGCCTCTTGTGGGCAGGAAACATACCTACCAACTCTCCCAAGCACTTGGTGCTCTGCATACAGTAAGCATTCAATAAATGATTCATTGATTGACGACTGATTAAATGATTGATTGATCAAAAGAATGAAGAGGTGGGGGGTCAATTCCAGATTTGTTCTGTGTTCTCTTTTGCTTTTCTAGAAAGAAATGGAACCAGTGGTACAAATAGCTTTTGGGCAGGGTGCTTTTTTGTGAGAACTGTTTGGGATGAAACTTCATATCGCCTTGACTTGAGTTATTCATGATATGAGGACCAACATGACTTGTATGCGATTCAAGAATGTGATGGGTTGGTGCAGAAACTGGGGTCAGGGGATGCCAGTGGGAAGACTGGAGAGGGACCGTGCCAACTCTGATCATTTTGTATCTACCCCCAGCTCTTAGTACAATGCTTGTTGCAGAGTAAGTGCTTAATAAATACCACAATTGCTATCTCAGCATTATTAAATGTCTGCCTCCCCTTCTAGGCAGGGGAGGCAGGGAACGTGTTGGCTAATTCTGTTTTAAATGTATTCACCCAGGTCTTAGTACAGTTCCAGGCACATAGTAAGCACTTGACAAAGACCATAATTATTACTATTATTATACTGTACCCTCCCAAGTGCTTAATACAGTGCTCTGCATATAGTAAGTGCTCAATAAATATAATTGACAGTGCCTGGCACTTAGTGAGCGCTTAACAAATATCATAATTACCATTATTATTATTGTACTGTATCCTCCCAAGTGCTCAGTACAGTGCTTGACACATAGTAAGCACTTAATAAACACAACTATTATTATTAATGATTGACTATTATTGTTCTGGAGGAGCTTAGGATGGTAGAGAGAAGAGCTGGGGTCACTTTTACGAAGTGAATGAGGAAAAAGAGAGGGCAGGCTGATTGGATGGGGTGTCCCAGGAAAAGAGAAGGCAGGGGATTCAAGGGGGGGAGGATCTACAGTAATGGGGAGCCCCACCTTGCCCTCTCCACAACCCCTCTTCCCAGCTGTGCCTGGATATGCCCAAGCACCAGGAAGCTGCCCCTCCCTGGATCCATGCCTTTCTCCAGGCTCCAGAATGTGAGCAGTCTCTGCCAAGCCGGGCAGTTTCTGCCAAGTCCCAAACACGCCTCGCGTAGTGCACGGATAGGAAGAGCACAGTAGTCATGTGGATGGCATCCAGATCCCACTAAACAATCTCAGGTCCACAGCTCAGTCTCAAACAAGTCAGTTCCCAGGACACCCTCTGTGTGGGTGTGTGTGGGTGTGTGTGAGCACATGTGCAGGTGTGGGTGATGGGCCTGGGCCTGTGCTTGGGGTTGCGTGGGCATGAAATGGATCTGGTCTTCAGGTTCTTTCCCCTCTGCACCCTGGAAGGGATCTGGTCTTCTGGAGGGATGACATGCCAAAATTCCCAGGAAGCTGAGAATCCAGGCTATTTTGACCTTGGGACCCTTTCCGCTGATGGGTCCCACAGTGAGCTGCTATGCTCTGCATCAGGTCGAATCCCGTCTCATTTCAGCCATGGTCCGGCAGGCCACGAAGCCCAGTAGGATCCTCCAGACCACCTAGGAAAGGTCCCCCTAGAAACACAGGTCAGGTGCAGCACAATGGCAGCTTGGAAGTGGTGGCTGTTTAATGCCATTTGAAAGTTGGCTGGGATAAGTAGTGCATTCTGACCCAGAGGCAGGGGGGTGGATCCCGTGACCTCTGAAATTCTAAGGGCGAGGTCCCATATTGGCCGGCTTTTTTTATGTCCAGGGCTTTCAAGGCCAAAGGGCAGAGGCAGCAATTATGCCAGGCATTCTGAAGGTGAAAGTGGAGATATTTCAATCCTGCAGCCCAGGTGCAGCCATGAGGAGATGGAGCCCTCTAAGCAAAACACTTGTTTTCCGAACTCTCTTCCGAAGCAATGCATTGTCAACATGCCCTTTGCACACACTGAGGGCTTCCTTCCAAAAATTCCCCGCCTCTCTATCTTTAAAGGGCCTTTCCTGGAACAGAGTTTTTCCAGGACGCTTCCTTCTTCCTGTGCACCTGAAAGGGAGGGGAAACGAGCAGGATGTGTCCTTTGTTTTCTCTCGGCCAGCCAAAGAAGACATTTTGGTTTTTCTGGAAAGCAGATTCCCTAGCAATACGATTAAATGTTAAGCACTTTCCTACGTGTCAAGCACTGTTCTAAGCGCTGGGGTAGATACAAGCTAATCAGTTTGGACACAGTCCCTGTCCCACGTGGGACTCACAGTCTCAATCCCCATTTTCCAGATGAGGTCACTGAGGCCCAGAGAAGTAAAGTGCTTGCCCAAGGTCACACGGCAGAGCCGGGATTAGGACCCAAGTCCTTCTGGCCTTCTAGAGCTCTAGCCACTAAAAACGGAAGTATACCTTCAAAGACTGATCTGTGGGTGGGAGGGGGAGAGAGAGGGGAGAGAGAGAAAGAACTAGGCTAGTGTGAGGATCTGCCATTTGTGAGCACATCTCTCTGGAAAGGAAATACCAGGGGCAGAAAATGAAAGCGATGCAGCGCGGCCCCAAAGAGAGAAAATACTTTCGCTAACAAAGTTGTTTTGTTTGAATAATATGAAGAGACGATGAAATGGGAGATTGATTCAAGTTCCCCATGCCACATTTTCTCTTTAAAACTTTAAAAAATCTAAACACCGAGGGAGAGGAGCTAAATGGGACTTGGGCAGAGGCTGGAAAGAAAGGAGGGAGGGAGGCTGGCTGGGGAGTGGAACAGCCAGAAGAGCCACTGGAATGTGAAGAATCCAGGTCACTCTGATGGCTGTGGTGATTAATGACTCTAGTCAAAGTGCCAAGAACAGCTTAGTTCTCCCTGGGGAAGGCAAAAACTTCCAAGAGGAGACTGGCCTTTTCTACTGCCTTAAAGGAACCTTGTCCTGTTTCTCTCCCTCTCCTTATCTCCTTCCCGACATTCCATAGACCGAATACCCTGATAGAGAGGCCCAAAACAAAGGTATCCTGTACTCCCAGCCTGGTCTGGATGCCCCGCCCCCCAGGATCAGGCTTCCAGCACAGGTCTAGATGCCCCCAGCTCCTGGAATCGCACTCCTAGCACCTCCCTGGATGCCCCCGGTCTCCGGAACTGGGCTCCTGGCACTGATGTGGACACCCCCAGCCCCTGGAATCGGGCTCACACTGTTCTGGATGCTTCCGATCTCCAGGATCAGGCTCTGAGCACTGATCTGGATGTCCCTGGACCCCAGGATCAGGTCTCAGCACTGCTCCAGATACCCGGGCCCCTGAAATCAGGCTCTCAGCACTGTTCTGGACACCCCTTGATGCCAGGATCGGGGCCCCCAAGATTGGGTTCCCAGTACTGCTCTGGTTGCCCCTAGCCCCTGGAATTGGGCTTCCAGCACCTCTGTGGACTCCCCCGCTTCCCTGGATTCAATCTCCGGGCTGGCACTTACTCTGAGCGAGAAGCTTGGCTATTAGGCTCTGACCACCCTCCGGAGCCTCCGGCGCTTTGCTGGCCAGGCGTCTGTTGGCAGATTCCAGTCGTTCTGGGGCAAACAGAGAGAGGAAAGGCATAAGCATTTTTTTTTTTGAAGGCTTCCCCCTTTCCTCCCCAGAATTCAGGAGAACAACATTCACCATGCAAGCATTTTCTGGAAAATTGAGTGAGAGACCCATGCAGCCAGGCAGGGTTGTGGGGTGGGGAGGGCGGAGACTGGTAAAGAGGTCCAAACAATTAATGGTATTTATTGAGCGCTTACTGTGTGTGGAGCGCTGAACCAAGCACTTGAGAGAGTGTAATATGGCAGAGTTGGTAAAGATAATCCCCGCCCACATGAGTTTACGATAGTCCAGGCCTCAGAGGGCAGTCCAGCCCTATGTAGTGATGGTCTTCAGCCACATGAAGAAACTCCAAAGCCCATCTGGAAGAGGTGGAGTTCGGCTTGGGCTCGACTATGAGTATTTAGTCGTATCTGCCTGAGTTGGAGTTCCAGAGTTTTGCAGTTCCAAACTCCAAAGGGACATGTCTGCCCAGGCTTGGTCTCCAGGCATAATAATAATAATAACTGTGGTATTAACTTAGCACTTACTATGTGTCAAGCACTAAGTACTGGGGTAGGTGCAAGATAAGCAGGTTCCACATGAACCTCACAGTCTAAGTAGGAGGGAGAACAGGTATTGACTCCTCATTTTGCAGATGAGGGAAATGAGGTACAGAGAAGTAAGAGACTTGCTTAAGGTCACAAAGTAGGCAAGTGGCTCCCAAGGACTCCCAGGCCTGTGTTCTTTCTACTAGACTATGTTACATCTCCCAGAAGCTTAGCTTCCAAGCCTATCTCCTGTTAGATCTAGTTCACATCTTTGGGGGCCACAGAGATTCAGAGATTCTCCCATGGAGAAGCAGGCTATCTGGCTCTCTACCTCTGGATGGGCGGGTCTGGGTTCACTCAGCCTCCCTTCCACTTTCTCCTCAGCCCTCCCTCTTCCTCCAGGAACTTTTCCTCACCTCTCAGGTCCCGATTGAAGTCCTGCAGCCGCCTCATCTCCCCATCCATCTTGTTCCTCATGGTCTTCTCCAGAGTCTCCCGCTTGGTGGATGCCTTCATAAGGTTCTCATAAGCCTCTGAGATGCGCTGGATTTCTGTTTCCAGCTGGAGGAAGCAAAGAGAGGCAGTGGGATAAATCAAGACCTCTCCCCTGGGCAGAAGAACCTCCAGCACAGGCCCGCCAGAGCTCTATTTCCGAGTGATCGAGCCCAAGATTCTTCAGGCAGCGGGTACCTCTCAGTCCCCTCCATCGAGGGGGTGGCAGCCATTCCCTTCACATATATAGATCTTCTCTTTTATTTTGACCCCTCGAGATTTAAGTATTTATCAGTCTGCCCCTACCTTTAGAGGGTAAGTTCCCTGTGGGCAGGAAATGTGTCACTTCATCATTTTCTATTTCCTAAGCACCCACTACAGGGCACTACATCCAGTGAGCGTTCGATAACTGCTACTCGCACGGCTACTACTATTACAACACTGCATTAAAATCCGCTCTTGATTTCTGATGATCTCTGGCAAATTTTTAACTACCTCCTAGCCGCTAGCCAGTCAGCCCTTTGCCCTCGCCCCTGGCTAGATCCAAACTTGTTCTTGTTCCTGCCCTGACTATCCTCCTCACCTCTCCCATTAGATTGTAAACTCTTTGAGGGTAGGGGCCTAAGCAATTACTACAGTCCTCTACATAGGTGCTCAGCTCAAGAACTATGATTAGTTGATTGATTGATCGATTGAATAGTTCCAAAAATAATAGCCTTTCCTCCACCTTCATCACCCCTTAAATCCTCTGCCCACCTGGACCTCAACTCTAGGTTCTTCCCCATTCCCGTGTTAAGCAATCTGTTGCCTTTCACATTCTCCCCAGCACTGGAGAAAAATAATGGAAAATTGACTTTAATTGTAATTGCAAATGTGGTATTTGTTAACTGCTCGCTATGTGCCAGGCCACTGTTCTAAGCGCTGGGGTAGCTATAATCCAATCAGGTTGGACACAGTCTCTGTTCCACTTGGGGCTCACAGTCTTAATCCCCACTTTACAGATGAGGTAGCTGAGGCCCAGAGAAGTTAAGTGACTTGCCTAACAGACAAGTACTGGAGCCGGAACTAGAACCCAGATCCTTCTTACTCCCAGGCCCATGCTCTATCCACTAGACCACTCTGCTTCTCAAGTACCATTTAGTATCATTTTAGTATCATTCCTGCCAGCAGCAGCCACACTATTATCTGAGCTGGACACTGTGGTTGTGCCCATGGCTTTGGTTGTGGAAATACACCTCACTTTGGGACCAAAAAATCGTGTGCCTTGACTTAGGGAGGGTCTCAAGTACTGGCCCCACTGATAGCTTCCAAGCTGCCAAAGGACTTGGTGGAGAGACCTGGGATTAGAAAGTCTGCTGGATTTAAGCTAGATCCAGAGGACCCTACTTGTTCCATGCTCACACAATCGTTGAAGCTACCCCTCTTTTCCTGGTACCTTCCCCAGCACAACGCGCTGAATGAGGAAGTGGATGGATGAGTGGAAATCCCCACCTCATATACACGTTACATATATGCAGGAGTTCTAAATCCGGCTCTTCCATTTGTCTGCTATGGGACGCTGAGCAAGTCGCATCCCTTCTCTGGGCTTGTTACCTGACCTATAAAATGGGGATTGAGACTGTGAGCCCCACATGGGACAGGGACCGTGTCCAATCCATGTTGCTTGTATCCACCCCAGAGTTTGGTACAGTGCCTGGCATATAGAAGCGCTTAACAAATACCATAATTATTACTATTATCATCATTCTTATTCTCTTCAAGGCTGCCTTCATTATGGAAAAGGAACTTGCCTGTTAATTCTGTTATACTGTACTCTCCCAAGTGCTTAGTGTAGTGCCCCGCATGTAGTAAGCCCTCAGTAGATATCATCGATTGATTGATTGATTGATTGATTGATTTCCCTGTTCGGAGAGCTGATCGACAATTCCCAGAGGCTGCATGGGGACGAGGGAGGCTCACGCAGTCCAGCTAGGAGATTTCCCATCTCACAGAGCCTTGGGAATTTCATTTTTCCCCACATTCTCCCTTCATGAGGCCTTTGGATATCTCACAGGGGATAGCCCGTAAAGGGAGAAACCTCCCTTTCTGACGCAACTTTCCCAAAGTATCAAAGCCAAGAGCTCCGCTGGCTACAGACTCTGTTCTGAAGCAGAGGGTATGTGCAGAAATGTGTCTTTCTTCCTCTCTCTAACCGCGACACAGCTTCTTTGGAAATGAATCACTTCGCCCTTCTGCTTTTAATCATAGAAAGTTACCCGAGAGAGGTCTGCATCTTCAGCGTTTTTAGAGAACACTTGCATAAAGAAGGGAGGTGTTTCAAAGGTTTGCAAAGAGTAGGGGATTTGTTTGTTTGCTTTACAGTACTTGTTGAGCGCTTACTGTATGTCACATGCTGTTCTAAGCCCTGGGGGAGGTACGAGTGAATTAGGTTGGACACAGTCCCTGTCCTGCATGAGGGCTCACAGTCTTAAGTAGGGGGGAGAACACGCACTGAATCTCCATTTCAGAGTAGAGGCAAGTGAGGCACAGAGAAGTTAACTGACTTGACCAAGGTCACACAACAAGTAGTTAGCAGAGCGACTGGCAGATCTGGGATTTAAATCCAGGTCCTCTGACTCCCAGGCCGGTGCTCCTTCCACTAGGCCATGCTGCTTCTTGGCTGTCCTGATTTGGGCACGGATGAGAATATCCTCTTCTCTTCTTATTTCTCCTAGGGCATGTCACGTCAACATGTCTACCAATTCTGTTAAATGGTAATCTCCCAAGCGCTCAGTATGGTGCTCTGCACACAGCAAGTGCTCAATAAGTACGACCGATTGGTTAACTACGAAGGAGAGATCAACTCTCATCCACATCAATATAACTGAGAAATTCGCACCAGAAGTCCTAGGAGATCAATAGTACGGTTCTAAATCTGATCGGTATGATCAATCATGCCAGTCCTGGCTTCCCTCACCCCAGAGACCTCTCGATCAATCAATCGACAGTATTTATTGAGCGCTCACTGTGTGCAGAGCACCGTACTAGGCGCCTGACTTCTTCCTGCCAATCAGTGGGAAGCGAGCAGGTGATCTTGAGCCATTCCGTGAAATGTGCCATTTCCCTCCCGCCCGCGGCAGGCGTAGCACGTGCCCTGTCTCTCCCCCGGCTCCCCAGCCCCGAGATTCCGACAAGTCACCCATTGGTTCCGGGGGGAGGGGCCCTCGCCCGGGCTGGAGTTGGCTTGGAACAAGCTCCCCGTTGTATGCCTCAGGACAAAGGCCTCTCTGTGGGAGTGCGGCCCGATCCACGGAGCAGGGAATGGGAGGAGGGAGAGGGAGGGCCGGAGGGAGGGTGCAAATGTGAGAAGGGACGGTGAATGGAATCTTTCTGATCAACCCAACAACTGCCTCGGCCCCAAATCTGTTTTGTTGTTGGCTTCAGGTCCTCAGCTGTTTAAGGACAGGGAGAAGAGGGGGGAGAGAGGAAGGCCGGGTAGGAGAGGGAGGAGGGGAGGCAAATCACAGTAGGACTGAGCAGAGAGAAGTAGTGTGGCCTAGTTGAAAGAGCATGGGCCTGGGAGTCAGAGGGACCTGGGTTCTAATCCCCGCTCCGCCAGTTGCCTGCTGCACAACCTTGGGCAATTCACCTAACTTATCTGGGCCTCAGTTTCCTCAATTGTAAAATGGGGTTTCAATGCCTGTTTTCCCTCCTGTTTGGACTTTGCATCCATGGTGGGACAGGGATTGTGTCCAACCTGATCTATGCCAGCACTTAGAATCCTGCTAAGCACATAGGAAGAAGAAATAGCAGCACGGCTTAATGGAAAGAGGCTTAATGGAAAGAGCACGGGCCTGGGAGCCAGAGGTCGTAGTTCTAATTCCGGCTCCCCCACTTGTCAGCTGGGTGACTTTGGGCAAGTCACTTAACTTCTCTGTGCCTCAGTTACCTCATCTGTAAAATGGGATTAAGACTGTGAGCCCCAGGTGGGACAACGTGATTACCTCGCATCCCCTCCGGTGCTTAGAACAATGCTTGGCACATAATAAGCACTTAACAAATGCCATCATTACTATTATTATTATTAAATAGGTAGAGAAGGAAGAGGAGAAGGGGAAGGAGAAGAATGGGATAAAGAGGAGGAGGAGAAAGAGAGGGAGAAGAAAAAGAAAAAGAAGGAGAGTAGGAGAAGGAAGAGAAGAGGAAGAAGAAGTTTTTTTTGATGAGTCTGATCCTATTTAACATTATACCTGTTGTCTTTCAAAGAGCTCAGGTGAGAAACAAGATGCAATCCAAGGCAAGATGCTTGGTTAACAACCAATCAAGAGTATGAGCAGTTTACTCTGGGCAGAGCACTGTACTAAGTGCTCAGGAAGGAGAGAAAGGAGCTGGGCCTGCACCTCCTGTTATAAGCAGGAATGCTCCTGTCCCTGCTAAGTAGCCAAAGACTGGGGAGGCACGGGCACCCATCACTTTCATTCATTCAATAGTATTTATTGAGCGCTTACTATGTGCAGAGCACTGTACTAAGCGCTTGGGATGAACAAGTCGGCAACAGATAGAGACAGTCCCTGCCGTTTGACGGGCTTACAGTCTAACTTTCACATGGCTCTCCCACCAGGCCTGCTCGATTAGTAAAAGGACACCTGCCTCATCCCTAGAAAAACCACTCTGTCCTCCTCTCTCAGCTCGGGGGCCAAGATAGGACATTAACGGAGGGGACCCCAACTGATGACTGGGGCTCTGGAGCTCAATACATCCTTCATTCATTCATTCAATAGTATTTATTGAGCGCTTACTATATGCAGAGCACTGTACTAAGCTCTTGGAAAGTACAATACAGCAATAAAGAGAGACAATCCCTGGACACCTGATAATGTTGTTTTGTTTTTGTTTTGTTCTGTTTTGCTCTGCTGTCCGTCTCCCCTGGTTAGACTGTGAGCCCGTCACTGGGCAGGGATTGTCTCTATCTGTTGCCGAACTGTTCACTCCAAGCACTTAGTACAGTGCTCTGCACATAGTAAGCACTCAATAAATACTATCGAATGAATGGCACAACGGGCTTATAGTCTAGAGGACGGGCAGGGAGCCCCCTCCCCCCACAACTCTGGGCTGTAGGACGGAAGAAAATTCTAGTCATGCCTCTAGACTGTAAACTTGTTGTGGGGCAAGAACGTGTCTGCCAATTCTGTTGTATCGTGCTCTCCCAAGCGCTTAGTCAGTGCCAGTGCTTAGAACAATGCTCAGTCCTTACAACAGCGCTTAACAAATACCGCCATTATTAATAGTAGTAAGCGCTTAACAAATAACATCATTAGTAGTAGTAGTAGTAGTACAGGGCTCTGCACATAGTATGTGCTCAGTAAATACCATTGATTGATTTACTGATTGATGCCCATGCCTGTCTGGACCAGCCCTCCTGAGTTCTGAAGCTGTTTTGGTCTTTCACTTGTGGAGGACATGTAAATGTCATGTAAATGACATCTAAATGAGTCAGTCCCCTAATCTCCAGTCAAGGACAAGTCAGTTTCAAATTCCAACTGCACTCCAGACACAATCCCCTCATCCCCTCCCATACTGCCATAACTCCTCCTTTCCAGACTGCTGCAGACCCCCTCCCATGCTAGATCACTCCCTTATCTTGACTACTTTCCTTCTCCTGCCATTCTCCTGGGACTCTGCCCAGGGAAGTCAAAGGAGACAGGTTGTCTGTGAAAAGTCTGAACAGTCCCTTGACAAGAAGTCCCAGCAGTCAATCCATCGTATTTATTGAACGTTTCCTATATGCAGAGCACTGTATTAAGCGTTTGGGAAAGAAGCGTGGTTCAGTGGATAGAGACTGGGCTTGGGAGTCAGAGGATGTGAGTTCTAATCCCGGCTCTACCACTTGTCAGCTGTGTGACTTTGGGCAAGTCACTTAACTTCTCTGTGCCTCAGTTACCTCACCCGTAAAATGGGGGTTAAGACTGTGAGCCCCACGTGGGACAACCTGCTTACCTTTCATCCCCTCCAGCGCTTAGAACAGTGCTTGGCACATAGTCAGTGCTTAACAGATACCATTACTATTATTACAAAACAATATTACAGCCGTCCCCCGGCACTTTGCTTTACGCAATTATTATTATCATTTTTTACCTTCTGGATCCGGCTTGCCTTCTCGTTGAAGTTCTCCAGCTCCCTCAGCAGCTTCTCATTCTCTCTCTGCAGGCTCTCGTTCTCCCGCAGCACGGCCTCCATGTGGGCCAGGCGGCTATTAGCCGACGCCGCCTGAGCTGTCATCAGCGCCTCGACCCCGGCTGGAGTCAGAGAGCCCAAGGAACTATGAGCCATGGCTGCCTGATGTGGCTGCGGCGGCTGCTGCAGTGGCTGCTGTGGCTGTGGCTGCTGTAAAAAGACCTGGGGCATCTGGGACTGAAGGATCCTAAAAGAGAAGGGGAGACAATTGGAGAAGATGCTTAGTAGCCACATTAACATCCCAGATTCTGTTCTCAGCCCTGACTTGGTGGAAAATACTCAATTTGCACGTCCCTGTTTCTTAGTAAGGTTTCCCTGGCATTTACTCTAATAACACTATCATCGTCAATGGGACATATTGAGCACTTTCTGTGTGCATTCATTCAATCGTACTTATTGAGCGCTTACTGCGCAGAACACTGTACTAAGCGCTTGGGAGAGTACAATAGAATACTACCGGTATTAGTGTTTGATATGTGTCAAGCGCCGTTCTAAGCGATGGGGTACCGACAAGTTAATCAGGGCGGACACAGTCCCTGCCCCACACCGGAGGGAGGACTGGTACTGACACCCCATTTTACAGTTGAGGAAACTAAGGCGCAATAGTTAAGTTACTTGCCCAAGGTCATACAGCAAGCAACTGGTGGGGATTAGAACCTAGGTCCTCTGACTCCCAGGCCCACGTTCAGCCCACTAGGCCACGCTGCCTCTTCCTTGTTCAACATCTCTATTGTCTGTGCATCTTTCATGCATTGTCTAGGTTAGATGGTAAGATCCTGAAAGGAAAGACCAGGCCCGTATTACTCACTTTGGATGGTCCTTAGCAAAGCACTCTTTGCTGCCTGGAAGTAACTAGGTCGGTAGGGTCAGTGGTGAAGATAACGATGACGCTGATGAAAAGGTAGTCACCAAAATCCATGAGGTATAACTATGGGTATTGACTTTGTTTCTTTCATTCCCTTCTCAGAGTGGGAGCTGGTGGGCTTGGGTTAAACTTGGCAAGTCATTTTTGGAACCCAATCGGGGAAAGTTACCGGCTTCGAATTATACAGAGCTCAGTTCTTTTCTTAAAAGACTCCTGGAGGGCCGGGGAACGAAGTGTGAACCTGAGTATTTTTGTAATTTAACTGACTATTTACTTAGGAAGTTGGCAAAGGACAGGAGACCCATCTCCCTAGCTGGACCCAGCCCTCCTGGGGGCAGAGAGTTGCTCAAATGAAGGTCAGCTTTAAAAAAAGCCACACTCCACCTTTCGGGACAATGATGGACCCCTCTTTTTAGGTCTGGATGCCAATCTGGTTATTATCACTGCCCACGCCCCTTCCTGCTTTTTCTAGCTCTCTCAGTGGGCTGGTATGTGCTGGTCTGGCGCTAGGGTAGCTGCTACCCTGGTCTTCTGAACGCGGGCTCCCGGGCCCCACCAGAACTTCTGGCATTTTTCTATCTAGCAGTGATCCATCTCTCTATGGGCTTTCCAAAACACACAGACTCAACCCTCAATTAGGGGTGAATTCTCCTGCACACCCTGAATTCTGAGGTGGAGAACAGGAGGACTGTGCTCTGCTGGAGGCTAGCTAAGGAGTCCTATCTCCCTAATGTAGGGTGATGAATCTAAAGGAAGCCTGTTGGAGGCTGGGGGAGGGAGGCGTTTCCTTCCCCAAGACAGCCTAGGTAATAACTGAGGCTTAAATAGGGAAAGGAAATGACCGTGAAAGCGACATTCCCAGAGCCCCAGCCTTGCAATTACATTTTCAAAACTCAGTAAGCCACAAAGACCCACAAAATCGGCCCTGCCCTTGCCCACATTTAATCATCCCCTCTTAGCCATCATCTCCTTCCTTCTTTTCCCTCCCTTCCCTTCCCAGAGTCACAGGATACTCTCCCAAGCATTTAGGATAGTGTTCTACATACAGTAAGCACTCAATAAATACAACTGATTGATTCTCTTGGCCACCTCTTCCTCCACTTACCTCTACCGGACTCCTTAAGCCAATGCCTCTCAATGCTTTCATTCATTCAATTGTATTTACTGGGTGCTTACTTTGTGTAGAGCACTTTACTAAGTGCTTAAACTTAAATGCTTTCTGTTTGGGCCACATTTGGGCACGGTAGACATGGCTTGTGCACATTCTGTTCCTTTCCCCCTTGGAGACGTCCGGGGGTGGGTGTGTGTCTCTGTGAGTGTGTTTTCACAGTCCATGGCCCAGTCCATGCTTGGCACCTTACTACATCAGATTGGGCAGAGCACCTGTAGCCAGGCCCCTAAGTGAAATTACATTTGGTGGCTCCCCAAAACTTTGAGACGCATCTCCAGAAGGAGGTCCAGTACCTGCCCCCTGGGGCCAAAGAGCTCACAAGCACAGACACTGAGCTCCATGAAAACCCAGCAAACAGGGAAAAGACAAGAGGGATGAATTGTGCTGAATTTATCTCAGGCTTGTGGCCCAATTTTCTAATTTCTTTTGGCCCCTGGGCACACGGACCAGTGGTTGGTTTTAGGGCTGAGAGAGGCGATAGGGCATGTAAACCCTGGAGAGTATTTGATGGATCTTTCTCCCCTTTCTCCCTCACTGAAGGCCATTTCCGCACTCCCCACCACTACTCACCACACACACCTTTTTCCTTTCTCACCTCCCCCCTCTCTTCTCCGCCAGTGAATTCACCATGGCCGCTCTCCTGGAGCCTGACTGCCAGACACTTCCTGTGGGTCTCACACCTCCATTTAGCTGTGGTCTGGCTACAGAAGGCTTAAATACAACCCACATTCTTCTGTGATGACTTGGCTCCAAGAAAGAATAAAGACGTCTCCCCTTCTGTTCTTTCGTACCTCCCTTCCCTCCTCCTGCCCATCCCCCCCTCACCATCCCCCTTGCCTTTTTGTGCTCCTGGAAACAGTCCACTTCCTGTCCGTGACATTATCTTTTCCTGCCAGGGTCCGCTAAGGCTAGTCCAAGAGGAGAACCCTCGACTCAGTTTCCGCCACCCTTCCCAAACAGGCCCCTGAGAAGCCAGAGATAAGGTGGGTAATTGTAGGAGAAGAGTGAGGGGAGGGGTGGGGGGGGGGTGGTGAGGGGACGTGAACAGCAACAAGGTTAACTCCGGGCTTCTCTTCCTCCTCCATTCCAACTGTGTTAAGTCATTCATACCGGGCCACCAAGCCTTCATTACTAGAGCAAAATTCCAGACAACGTGTATTACTTAGTGGTGTACTGAAAGCACACAAGGAAATCCTCAATTGGTGGGCTTACTGAAAACCAGGGTGTGGGTTTAAAAGAAACTGAATAGATTCTGCCTCTCCTTCATACTACCTTTCTGTCTGGTTTATTATGGGCGTCTATGTCTATGGGAGTTGAGGGTTCCATCAGATTCTTTTAAGGCTGTGGTGAATTCCTGGAGCCCAGAGACATGGAGGTACAGCTCAATGGTTGGGAGCCAAACAGAAGAATCTCAAGTTTAATGTATTTTGGGGGAGGAAAACTTTTGGCCTCAGTTTCCTTATCTGTCAAACAGGTTCTCCCTGCCTTTCAGACTATGAGCCCCGTGTGGAACAGGGACTGGGTCTGATCTGACTATATCATATCTCAGTGGAAAGAGCATGGGCTTTGGAGTCAGGGCTCATGAGTTCGAATCCCAGCTCTGCCACTTGTCGGCTGTGTGACTGTGGGCAAGTCACTTAACTTCTCTGTGCCTCAGTTCCCTCATCTGTAAAATGGGGATTAAGACTGTGAGCCCCACGTGGGACAACCTGATTCCCCTATGTCTACCCCAGCGCTTAGAACAGTGCTTGGCACATAGTAAGCGCTTAACAAATACCAACATTATCCCCGGGTGCTTGGTTACCCCAAGTAAGCGCTGAACATACACTTACTTGTAAAATCATTTTTAGCAAGGATAAAGGAGGGAGATGGAGAAGCAGTGTGGCCTCCTGGATAGAGCACAGGCCTGGGAGTAAGCAGGACCTGGGTTCTAATCCTGGTTCCACCGCCTGTCTGCTGTGTGACCTTGGGCAAGTCACTTCACTTCTCTGTGCCTCAGTCACCTCATCTGTGCAATGGGGATGAAGACTGTGAACTCCATGTGGGACAGGGAGGATGCCCAACCTGATTACCTTGTATTTACCCCAGTGCTTAATATGGTGCTTGACGCATAGTAAGTGCTTACAAAAGACCATAAAAAGTGTGGGAAAATAGGGTCTCAGTCTAGATGGAGTTGGTCACAGTGCTAAGAGAGTGGCGGGAGACTTCATGAAGAGTCTGGTCTGCTGAATCTACAGAAGTTGCCTCTGGCTTTTGCCAATTCCTTGAGCCAGGAAAGGAGAAGTGGGCGAAGATAAAAAAAAGAGGCCTCAAGGAACTAGGGCCATGAGACAGGTCCAGTGTATTACCAGTCAATCAATCAACCCATCAAATAATGTTATTTCTAAAAGCTCTCAGGCCTGAATTTCTCTAAAACCTTTATTTCCTCTTTCTCTAAAGGGAGATGCAAATTATTCAGACAATTAACTCTCAATTATCCAGTTTGCAGACTTTGTAGGATGGGTCAAGTCCTTCTTGTTCCTCCCTTTCACTGCTTATTAGCACCTCCAGGAGAGGTAGGGATGGGTAGGCAGAAGAGAAGAAACTCAAACCAGTTCATTTCGCTTTGGTGAAAGTTTGGGTGGAGGGGGAAGTTGTGGATTCCAATCTTCTAGACTGCTCTGGGTCTGATTTAGTGGGTACCTTGGGTAGGCACCATTTCCTCTCTCGGGGCCTCCTCGGACTGGCCGGGGGAGCCATAATCTCTGGGAACACGGGCCTGATAATCTCCACCCCTTTCCACCTCCCAGGGATGACAGAGAAGGAAAATATTCCAACTGCCTTACTTTCCCTACGATCAGCTTTAGAAATAAATTCATCATTCTAGAATGACTTCCAGGAGACTGAATTCTCATTCATTCATTCAAGAGCACTGTACTAAGCACTTGGCAGAGTACAACTTTCTCCCATAAAAATGATTCTCTTTGGGATCCAAAGCTTCCAAATGAAACAGCCACATTGGTGAGGGTGACCACTAAACAGAGACATCTTGATCATCATTTCCGACACAAGGAGGATGGGGAGAGGACGGACGGAGGTAAGTGGACTAGAAGAGGCAGGCTGACGGGACAATCCAGGTTGGGGAATGGTTTGCACCTTTTCACTGGGGCCGACACTGATAAAACCTACTGAGGCACCCAAGGCCCAGTCCCAGTCCCATTTCTAATGCTGACTGAATTTTGGAATCATGGGTTGATTAACCTGTAGGTAGAATAAGCACTTAACAAATACCACAGTAGTAACAATAACCGTCTATTGATCTCAGTGCTTACTACGGTGTTTGGCATATTGTAAGCACTTAACAAATACCATTGTTATTAGCATTAAGAAAGGCAAGTCAATGCTGTAAAGTGGGGATTAAATACCTGTTCTCCCTCTTCCTTAGACTGTCCATACCATGTGGAACAGGGACTGTGTTCGACCTGATCGACTTGTATATCTACCTCAATGCTTAGAAGAGTGCTTGACAAATAGTAAGCGCTTAACAAATACCATAATAATAACAGTAATCTTGAATCTATCCCAGTGCTTAGAACGGTGCTTGACACATAGTAAGCGCTTAACACATACACTACTCCAATTTTTCCTCCTCTTGCTATCACTACTACTACTAATAATAATTATAATGATAATAAGGGACAGAAAAGGTCCCTCAGGAGGTCATCGAGCCCACCTGCTCAACTCCCTACCTTGGGCTTCTGCAGACCATTCCAGAAAGAACATCAATTCCCATCCTTAAAGAGCTCCGGTGAACGGGAGACTGCCCCTCTCTCCACGCCCCGCCACCCTCCCTGGAATTTCAGCATCAGCTAGAGGGATGGGGGAAGACCCCCCGAGATCCGGACAGGCGATGCCGCTGCCGGTTACCTGATTTCGGGATACTGGAATTCCGGACCGCCCCGGGAGCAGATCCTGGGGTCACCCAGGTAGCCGAGGGAGGAGGACTCGTGGGGCGGCGTGCCGTAGGGGTAGTCTGGGGGGGGTCCCCGTGACTCCGGGCCTTCGGGGTGGGGGCCCTTGGGGGTCACCACCTGGTGGTGGCGTGACAGCTGCGGGAAGCTGTGGGAGGAAGTCATGTGGTTGGGCGCCTTGGCCCCGTTCCTCTCCAGAGTCATCTGCATGAGGCGCTCGCTCAGGGACCTGACGTGCCCGTGCTTCAGTTCCTTCAGGGACTCGTCCTGGCGGCAGCCGCTGTCGGGCCCACAGGCCCTCCGCTGTCCCCGCTCGGAGACGGGGCCGGGGCAGGCCGGCCCGGGCGGGGGCCCCCGCTGACAGGCATAGTACTGCGAGTGGGCCTTGGCCTCTTCGTAGGTGGGCAGCTCCTCGCCCTTGTTCGGTGGCGGGTAGAGTCGGTAGAGGGCATTCTCTCGGTAGACGTGGTCGCCGTGGTGCTCCTGGCCCTGGGGCTCCTGCCTCGCCGACTGAGCTACCATCTGGCTCTCTTCCTGGGTGAGGCTCTCCAGGGAAGAGCGGGGACCACCGCCGCCCCCGCCGCCTCCGCCCCGCAGGGCCTGCTGCTGGATGGCCAGCAGCGTGCGGTTCTCCGTCAGGTTGCCGTACCTCAGCTGCTCCTGGATGAGGCGGTGGAGGACTGTGCCGGACGACTCCTCCACGGTCCTCATCCTTCGCTTCGGCCCACGGCCCGGGCTTTCGACACGGGGGGCGGGGGGGGGCCGGGGAAGGGGGAGCCTGGAGATCAGCGGTGGCTGGACTCCCGTGGGCACCTGCGAGACAGGAGGACAGGGGTGAGGGAAAGGCTCCCGCGGCCGGAGGGGGAAGGGGAAGAAGAGGAGGGGTGCGGCCTGACGGAAAGAGCACGGGCGTCTAGGAGTCAGGCTCTCATCCCCACTCGGCCGCTTGCCTGCTGCATGACCTTGGGAGAGTCACCTAGCTTTCCTGAGCTTCCGTTTCCTCATTTGTAAATGGGGATTCGGTACCTACTCGTAATAAGAATTTTGGTATCTGTTAAGTCCTTACTATATGCTGAACACTGTACTACGCGCTGGGTTAGATACAAGGACAGCAGGTCCCATGTGGGGCTCACACAGAAGAAGGAGGGAGAAGAGGTTTTATAGATGAGGGAACCGAAGAGAAGCTCTTATCCAACGTCACACAGCAAGTGAGTTGCAGAGGCAGGAATAGAAGAATGATCATAGTTATTGTATTTGTTAAGCACTTACTATCTACCAAGCACTGTTCTAAGCGCTGGGGTAGATACAAGGTAATCAGGCTGCCTCAAGTGAGGCTCACAGTCTTACTCCCCATTTTATAGCTGAGGCAACCGAGGCACAGAAGTGATATGACTTGCCCAAGGTCACACAGCAGACAACTTTAGAACCCAGGTCCTCTGACTTCTAGGCCTGTGCTCTCTCCACTAGGCCACACTCTTCTCCCTCCCCCTTAGACTGCAAACCCCACGTGGAATAAATGTTGTGTCTGACCCGATTATCTCCTATCTACCCCTCACTTAGTATGGTGTTTGGCACATAGTAAGCATTAACAAATACCACTACCCTTAATATACTTTATTATTATTATTATTTTATTAGAAAGAGGAGAAAGACGCCTGTGGCTTTCCACAAATCACTTTCTAATGGGGCTTTCTTTCCACCTCATCCTACTGTGTCATTCTCACATGAGAAAGTCACATCTATTAGAACCAGGAAGGATAGGGCTTATTTGGTCAATAACTCCATTGTGGCTACTGCCTTGTAGCCAAAGTCAAGTACTTTGTTCAGGGACCAGTACAGAGCAAATGTACTTGATGCATTGTCCGGTCGAGCTTATCCAATTTAGTTCAATAAAAGGCGGACGGCACTTGGGCAAATATTTTAGTCCCCCAGAATGAGTCCCTTAAGGCAGCCTCAGCAGAGGGAGATATCCATTGGACTCCTCTTTCTGTGCTACTCAGCATCTTTGAGGAGGTTAGGGTTTTTCCAAGACAGCCAACATCTGAGAGAAGGAAGGGGAAGAGGGATTTGGAGAAAATGGGACTGATGAAGGCAGGAGGACAGAGGATGCAAAGGAGAGAAACTGAGTACATGAAAAGTGGGTGAAATAAGCCACCATGGAGAAAAAATATTTTGCCAAAGAAAACATGTGTACTCTTCAAGAGGTCTGTGAGAGCTGACAATAAATATTCTTTCACCTGGCCCAATTTATCACGTCTTTGAGTGTGGATCTGTAGAGGATTAGGTGTTGGTGGGTGCTTGCTAAGTAGAAGCAAAGGAAAGGAAGTCAGCTTGTCTTAATATTAGAGTCCCAAGGTTTTCCATCAGTTCTGTTCACAGGACACATGAGTAGCGGTCAACAAATGATTGGTAACAATGATAATTATTATTATTCTAATAAGTATTCTCTTAATGCCGAGAGGCAGTTCTGAGGGTGGCACCTAGACAGTGGAAAGCAGCTTGGCCAGGCCTGGGGCTCTAATCTCGACTCTGCCATCTGCCTACTGTGTGGCCTTGGGCAAGTCACTTCATTTCTCTTTGCTTCGGTTCTCTCAACTACAAACTGGGGATTCAATACCCATGCTCCCTTCTACTCAGATTAGGAGCCTCATGTAGGCCAGGGACTATATCCAGCCTGATTAACTGGAATCAACCCCAGTACTTATAACAGTGCTTAATACATAGTAAGTGCTCAACAAATACCACAAAAAGAAGAAAAAAAACTGTGCAAGAAACAGGGGTCTGTGGTAGCAACAAGCCTGTTGTTACCTGAAGAATTTACTAGAAAAACAGACTTTCCAAGGTTCTCGCTTCCAGGAGAGTTTATCCTGTAGGAGAAAAGTTTCCAGGTTTCCCAGGCGGTCGAGGACTTCCAACTTTCCACTTAACCCTAGCCTGTGAAAACCCATCGACCCAAGGCAACACAGAGATGTCTTTTTTCAATGCCACTAAGGGGCAACTCGCCTGCCCTGCCCTGCTGAGACTAACTCCGGAGGATGGACCTTTTGAAAATAGAAATTCCTCTTAAAACAAGAGTTGCAAAGAATCCCTCATCCCTTGCCTTGCAGTTTTGCTTTCTGCTTTCACATTCTTTCCCTTGAAGCAGACTCTGACTATGGGCTTTTAACATAGCCAGGTCATATGTCAAGTCCTAGTGGACTAGTTCGGGTATGGTGTTGTGTGTGTGTGTGTGTGTGTGTTTGCATGCACAAGCGTGCAAACTCTGTCCCTAGCCAGACCAAAGTGGCCTGCATTCCTTCAGTGCTGATGCTGTGGGGGGAGGGGGGAGTGTCCTTTCTCCAGGGAGAGAGTGGAAAATATTGTCACCCACTTTCTGCCCAACCCTCTCTCCCTCCGAATTCACCCCCCTCCAAGGTTCCAGGTGGGGATACACAAATCACAAATCTCAGAGGGAACCAAAAGACTGTCAAAGAGTCAAGGCACCCTTTTGTTTCATAACCTCTGGGGCATTTCCAGAGTTAATCACAGTCTGATGGAAGGTTGGCTCACGAATTGATGGGAACAAGGAGTTACAAAATACAGGTCCCACACATACACACACAAACACACCTTCGATCGATTCCTATCCCCTTTAGTAGCAATGGATAGACTCACCAAGGCAGGATCCCTCTCCGTGAACCTTTTCCACTAATCACATATCCAAATCTCCAGCACCAAATTTCTGCTCCCGGGCACTGTTCCCTTTAAATAAAATGCTCTCCGGCCTTCCAGTGGGAGGACATGAAATAGCTGGCAGAGAAAGCCCAACGCTGTAAAACTCTTTACAGCATTCTTTGAGATGCCGAAAACACCGTGTTGTTAATCCAAACAAAGTCTTTCCAACAATGTAAGCAGGGAGCTCTAAAACTGGAAAAGCTACCAGAACCCAAACTCCGACTGTGGAAAGCCCCCCCAAACCCTCCAACTCCGGCCCCCCACCCCCCAAAAAATAAAAGTTCTTAAGCTCAGCAATCTGGACATTAATCCATCTCAAACGTGTCCAACCGATTGCCATCTGAAAAGTATTTCTATTTCCCTTGCCTCTCCGCTCCCTCTTTGTTTTCCAAATATTTCGACCCTGACATCATCCGGGTTTGCATTGCAATTAACATTCTTTCTAACTGAGAACCAGCTCATGGCTCCGGAGAGCATTTTTCCAAAGAAGACAAAGAGAATTCTTTGAGTTACAGGTACCTGTAACTCAGATAAAACTGCACAGATCACAAGGAACCCCCACCTTTTCTTGAATCGTTTGGGTCACCACCCCCCTCCACGCTGTTCCTGCCCTGCACCCCAGAAATTGGGGGGGAATCCGCGTTCAGGCAGCAGGACTGAGCGGGTAGAGCACGGGCCTGGGAATCAGAAGGTCATGGATTCTAATCCCGGATCCACCACTAATCTGCTGTGTGACCCTGGGCAACTCACTTCTCTGGGCCTCAGTTTCCTCATTTGTAAAATGGGGATTGAGACTGTGAGCCCCACGTGGGACAGGGATTGGGTCCAACCCCATTGGCTTGTATCCACCCCCGCGCTTAGTACAGTGCCCGGCACATAATAACAGTGATGGTATCTGTTAAGCGCTATGTGCCAAGCACTGTTCTAAACGCTGCACTTAACAGATACCAAAATTATTATTACTTGGGAAGGGGGTCGGCGCGACAAGCCCCCAGTCGTGAGCTCAGTGAGGAGTAGGAGAGGAGGGGCTCCACCCCTCACCCCCATAATAATAATAATAGTGGTATTTGTTAGGCGCTTACTATGTGCCAGACACTGTAGTAAACACTGGGGTGGACACAAGTAAATCAGGCTGGTGCCAGTCCCCGTGCCGCGTGGGCCTCTCAGTCTCAATCCAGAGAGGAAAGCTGGCCCAGTGGCAAGAGCCCGGGTTTGGGAGTCAGGGGTCGTGGGTTCTAATCCCGGCTCCGCCACTTGTCACCTGGGTAACCTTGGGCAAGTCACTTCTCTGTGCCTCAGTTTCCTCATCTATAAAACGGGGATGAAGACTGCGTGCCCCACGTGGGTCAACCTCATCACCTTGTGTCTCCCCCCAAGCGCTCAGAACAGAGCTTCGCACATCGTAAGCGCTTAATAAATACCATCATTATTATTGCTTTACAGAGGAGGGAACTGAGGCCCCCGGGAAGGGAAGTGACTCGCTCAAGGCCACGCAACAGGCAAGTGGAGGCGGGATTGGAACCCACGACCTTCTGACTCCAGGGTCTCCCCCCGGGTTGTGGGGGGCCTGCAGGCTGGAGGGACGTGTTCCCCCCCCCCCCCGTCCTCCCCAGGACCCCCGATCCCTTACCCAACCATGGCAGAGCTCGGCTTGGTCCCGGGGGTCCGGCCAAGGGAGGAAGGGTCGGCGCCGGAGCCTGAGGTCTGCGCCCGCAGGAGCCGGAGGTTTGCGCCCTGGGCGCTACGATGTGGCTCCCGGGAATGCGGCCTGTCCGGCCTCTGCAGGTCCGTCTGTCCCGGGCGAGGCCGGACACGCTGCGCCGCCTCCAGCGGGCAAGGACCGGCCCACTGCACGGCGGGGCTGCGCTGCTCTGCGAGGCGCTGCGCTGGGTGGGCCGGGCTGGGCTGTCCGGGCTGGGCTGGGCCGGGCCGGCGGCCGCTGCTATGCCAGGAATGTGACAGTTTCAGGTTCCCCCTTGGGATCAAAGCTGAGCCACAAATAACCCCGCCGCCGCCGAGCTCCGCCCAGGCCCGACAGCGGACAACGCCTCCCCCCTGCTGCAGACACCGCCTCCCCTGCAGCACTCACCTCCCCCCCTGCAGCAGCCACCTCCCCCCCTGCAGGAGCCACCTCTCCCCCTGCAGCCACCAGCTCCCCTGCATCCAACGCCTCCCCTGCAGCAGCCACCGCCTCCCCCTGCTGCAGCCACCATCTCCCCTGCTGCAGCCACCTCCCCCCACCGCTGCAGCCACCGCTTCCCCCTGCAGCAGCCACCTCCCCTGCAGCCCCCAACTCCCCTGCAGCAGCCGCCTCCCCCCTGCAGCCAACACCTCCCCTGCAGCAGCCACCAAGTCCCCCTGCTGCAGCCACCACCTCCCCTGCTGCAGCCACCAAGTCCCCCTGCTGCAGCCACCACCTCCCCTGCTGCAGCCACCGCCTCCCCCCCGTTGCAGCCACCGCCTCCCCCCACAGCTGCAGGCTGGAACTAGCGAGTCCCAGCCCCCGACCCCCCCAGTGGAAGCTGGGTCAGAACTCCAATCCCTCCCTCTTCGCTTTTCCTGGAGCCCTCCCCAAGCCCCCTTCCCAAAATGGGATAATAATAGTGATACTTGTTAAGCGCTGACTACGTTCCAGACACTGTACTAAGAGCTGGGGTGGATGCAAGCGAATGCGGTTGGACACAGTCCTTGTCCCACATGGGGCTCACGGTCTCAATTTCCATTTTAGAGATGAGGGAACTGAGGCCCAGAGCAGCAAAGTGGCTTGTCCAGGGTCATACAGCAGACGAATGGTGGAATCCAAATTAGAACCCATGACCTTCTGACTCCCAGGCCTATGCTCTATCCACTGCACATGCTTTCTCAGAGACTCGAGTTTTTAGGAGAGGGGCATTCCAGCTCAAAGAACTAATACTGTATCTAGCCATCATCCACATCATTATCATCACAGCAACATGGTTTTAGTGGATAGAACATTGGCCTGGGAGTCAGAAGGATTTGGATTCTAAGTCCTCTGCCTCCACTTGTCTGCTGTGAGACCTTGGGCAAGTCATTTCACTTCTCTGGGTCTCTGTTACCTCATCTGTAAATAGGGATTCACATGGAGCCCGCTATGTTGTCTCCAAATATTCCCCAAACATTCTCAATTTGTACGGAAAACGATGGCTATTTAACCCTTCTCTGGCAGTGTCACATTTCCTCTTGCCTTCAAGACCTCTGTACTTGGATGTCCTCCCATCACCACAAACTTAATATGTCCAAAACAAAACTCCTTACCTCACTACCCCGACCCTCTCCTCCCTGTGACTTTCCCATCACTGTAGACACCACCACTGTCCTTCCTAACTCATAAACCCATAATTTTGATGTTATCCTTGACTCCTCTCTCTCATTCAACCCACGCATTCAATCCTTCACTAAAACCTGTCATTCCCATCTTCACGACATTGCTAAAATCTGCCCTTTCCTCTCCATCCAAACTGCTACCCCATTAATACAATCACTCATCCTGTCCCACCTGGATTACTGCAACAGCCTCCCTGCTGAACTCCCAGCCTCCTGCCTGTTCTGGCTCCAGTCCATACTTCATTCTATTGCCCAGATCATTTTCCTACAAAAATGTTCAGAACATGTCACCCCACTCCTCAAAAAAACCCAGTGGTTGCCTATCCATCAAACAAGAACTCCTCACCATTGGCTTCAAAGCTCTCCATCACTTTGCCCCTTCCTACCTCACCTCCCTACTCTCCTTCTCCATCCCAGATCGCACATTTCTCTCCTCTAGTGCTAACCTTCTCGCTGTGCCTCAGTCTCGCCTATCTCACCGCCGACCCCTCACCATTGTTCTGCCTCTGGCCCGGAACCCCTTCCCTCCTCAAATCCCACAGTTACTCTTCCCACCTTCAAAGCCTTATTGAAGGGACACCTCCTCCAGGAGGCCTTCCCAGACTAAACCCCACTTGTCCTCATCTCCCACTCCCTTCTGTGTTGCCCTGACTTGCTACTTTTGTTCTTCTACCGCCCCAGCCCCACAGGACTTTTGTACCTATCTGTATTTTTTTTATATTAATGTCTGTCTCCCCACCACCCCCCAGACAGTAAGCTCATTATGGGGAAGGAAATGTGTCAGTTCAGTGTTGTATTTTACTCTCCCAAGGGCTTAGTGCAATGATCTGCACACAGTAGAGAAGCAGTGTGGCTCAGTGGAAAGAGTCCGGGCTTGGGTGTCAGAGGTCGTGAGTTTGAATCCTGGCTCTGCCACTTGTCAGCTGTGTGTCTTCGGGCAAGTCACTTAACTTCTCTGTGCCTCAGTTACCTCATCTGTAAAATGGGGATGAAGACTGTGAGCCTCACGTGGGACAACCCGATTGCCCTGTATCTACCCCAGCACTTAGAACAGTGCTCTGCACATAATAAGCGCTTAACAAATACCAACATTATTATTATTATTATTATTACAGTAAGCGCTCAAATATGATTGAATGAAGGAATGAATGAATGGTTAGCCTATTAGGCATGGTCCTTGCCTCACAATCTGAGAGTAAGAAATTGTGTAATTTATCCCCATTTTGCACATTAAGACACTCCCTACTATTCATCCACTCTCTTCTCCCAGCACCCCAGTTTCATACACCTCGCTTGCTCTTCTTCCATTCCCCAGCCTCATAGCACTTAATGTGTATATCTGTAATTTTATTTATTCACACTGATGTCTGTCTCTCCCCAACTCCCCCCGCAGCCAGACTGTAGGCTTTTTGTGGGCAGGGAATGTCACGGTTTACTGTTGTATTGTCCTTTCCCAAATTCTTGGTACAGTGTTCTGCACGGCTCTGCCATCTGTCAGCTGTGTGACTGTGGGCAAGTCACTTAACTTCTCTGTACCTCAGTTCCCTCATCTGTAAAATGGAGATTAAGACTGCGAGCCTCACGTGGGACAACCTGATGACCCTGTATCTACACCAGCGCTTAGAACAGTGCTCTGCACATAGTAAGCGCTTAACAAATACCAACATTATTAAATACGATTGAATGAATGAACACATCTCAAGATAACCGGCAGAAATGGTGCCTCTTTCCTGTGCCTCCTGATTGATTAGGCCTGGAGGTTCCTTCTCCTTCCAGTCTGGCAGGCTACAGCTCTCCAGATCTGCCCCAAATCTTCTGAAATCACGTCTCCTCCAAGAGTTCTTCTCTGATTCATTTCTAATCTCCCCACTTTATATCCCCTTATAGCTCCCTTAGCACTTCTAAGGTCTTAAGTACTCACAACTTCAACTTCTATAGCACCTAAGTACACATTGTACGCCCTTCATCACTTCCTCCTATGTCTAATTTCCTTTAACGTCTGTTTTCCCCTCTAGCCTTTTGATCACTGAGGCCAGCAATCATTTCTACTCAACTCTATTGGATTCTCCCAAGCACTTAGTACAGCGCTCTATACACAGTAGGCATTCAATCAGTTCTACTGATTAATTGTTTGACTGATTGTTTTACTGGAAACTTTTGTCCTTTACCAAGAGTAAATAGGGGAGAATGCTAATCTCGAAGGATTTTAATTTGGTTGAAAACCATTGGCTTCTAGGATCAATTAGTGGTATTTATTGAGCACTTACACATTACAAAGCACTGCACTAACCACTTGGGAGAGTGTGATAGTCACCAAGAAAAGTATGTCCCTCTTATCACTTAAGATCCCCACTCCCACTTGCGCTTAGATTCCTCTATTCATTTGTTCATTCATTCGTTCATTGATTCATTGATTCATTCATTCATTCATTCAATTGCGTTTATTGAGTGCTTACTGTGTGCAGAGCACTGTACTAAGCGCTTGGGAGAGTACAATACAAGAATAAACAGACAAATTCACTTATGTCCAGATCCCCTTAGAAGTAACATGGCATAGTGGATAAAGCATGGGCCTGGAAGTCTGAGGGTCATGGGTTCTAATTTCGGCTCTGCCACTTGTCTGTTGTGTGACCTTGGGCAAGTCACTTCACTTCTCTAGGCCTCAGTTACCTCATCTGTAAAACGGGGGTTGAGACTGTAAGCCCCATATGGGACAGGGACTGTGTCCAACCCGATTTACTTGTATCCACCCTAGCGCTTAGTACAGTGCCTGTGAAATAGTAAGCGCTTAGCAAATACCATGATTATTAGTTTTATTATTATTACACTCTGCAATTTCTCCAATCTGTAATTTATTATCTATCTCCTACCCCCTCTAGTTCTATCACCACTGAGACTTTGAGTTCACAATCAATCAGTCAATCATATTTATTAAGAGCTTACTGTATGCAGAGCACTGTACTAAGCACTTGGGAGAGTACAACATAACAGCACTGTATTAAGTGCTGGGGTGGATACAAGTAAATAGGGTTGGACACAGTCCCTGTCCCACCTAGGGCTCACAGTCTCAATCCCCATTTTAAAGATGAGGTAACTGAGGCCCAGAGAAGTAAAGCATCTTGCCCAAGGCCACACAGCATACAAGTGGCAGAGCAGGGATTATTCATTCAATCGTATTTACTGAGCACTTATTCTGTGCAGAGCACTGTACTAAACACTTGGAATGTACAATTCGGCAACAATTAGAGACAATCCCTGCCCAACAATGGGCTCACAGTCTAAACGATTAGATTGGATTAGAACCCAGGACCTTCTGACTCCCAGGCCTGAGCTCTGTCCACTAACTACTTACTATGGGCCAAACACTGTACTAAGTGCCGGGGTAGCTACAAGACAGGTTGGACACAGTCCCTGTCCCCCATGGTGGGAGTAGACTTTAAGCCTCATTTTACAGATGAGGAAACTGAGGCACTGATAAATCAAATCGCTTAATACAGTGCTGTGCACACAGTGATTAGACTGTAAACCCGTCAATGGGCAGGGATTGTCTCTATCTATTGCTGAATTTTACATTCCAAGCGCTTAGTACAGTGCTCTGCACATAGTAAGCGCTCAATAATACTATTGAATGAATGAATAAATATTAGTAATCGACTGAGTGATTGATTGATTCCCACTGGTGAAAGCGGCTTGCCCCTTATTGCCCTCTCTTCCCCCCCCCGCCAGGCAGCAGGAAGGTGCCGTGCTGCCCCCATGTAGGCAAAGCGGGAGGAGTCTTGGGCCTGAACACAGGCCTGTGCCCCCCGGGGTGGACTCTCATCAGTACAAGCTGCCAATACCTGTCTCTGGGGGCAAACACTGAACATCAAGGTGGAGTTGTGTATATTTGAATATATTATTTATTACTCTATTTTATTAATGATGTGTATGTATTCATTCATTCAACTGTATTTATTGAGCGCTAACTGTGTGCAGAGCACTGTACTGAGTGTTTGCAATGTACAATTCGGCAACAGAGATAATCCCTGCCCAACAATGGGCTATCTATGATTCTATTTGTCTATTTTGTTGGTATTGATGCCCGACTACCTGTTTTGTTTTGCTGTCTGTTTCCCCCTTTTAGATTGTGAGCCCAATGTTGGGCAGGGATGGACTCTATCTATTGCCCAATTGCACATTCCAAGTGCTTAGTACAATGCTCTGCACACAGTAAACTCTCAATAAATATGATTGAATGAATGAATGAATGAATGAGTTTCTACTCTCAGTAACAATAATTGTGGTATTTGCTAAGCACTTACTATGTGCCAAGCACTGTATTATTATTATTACTAATTATAATCATATTTATTGAGTGCTAACTCTGTGCAAAAGCACTGTATTAAGTGCTTAGGAGAGTACAATACATCAACACATTCCCTGTCCACAATGAGCTCGCTGTAACTCAGCGCTGGGGTGGATACCAGCTAATCAGGTTGGACACAGTCCCTGTCCCATATAAGGCTCACTGTCTTAATCCCCATTTTTACAGATGAGGTAACTGAGGCTCAGAGAAGTAAAGTGACTTACCCAAGGTTACACAGCAGACATGTAGTGGAATCAGAATTAGAACCCATGTCCTTCTGACTCCCAGGCCCAGTTTCTATCCTTCGAGCCTCGCTGCTTTTCACTAAGCCATGCTGCTTCACTCCAGTGCTTAGTCTTCTGCACATAGTAAGCTCTTACAAATACAATTATTATTATGGTGATAGTGATTGTTATTACTATTAGTCGTTATCATTTGTTACCACTGATTGATTGACTGATTGATCCAGGCCACCTCCCCTTCCTTTCCCCCAACTCCATCCTTAGCCCTCCTCTCACCCTACTGGCAAGATCCAGTAGCCCCAGTAGCTAGTTGTCATGATGTAAATTAAATGTTTTGCTCTGTCTCCTATAAACCTATCGGCACTGTAGTGAATATCTATGTTTGACCTGCCAGGGGCGAGGAGGAAAGCACAAGGCTGGATGGGTCAGAGGCAGGGGCTTAGTATTCCAGGAAGAGTGTTTGTTTAGCCCTAGAAGAGGAACTTGGCAACAAAAATGAAGTGGGTAGGGGAGAAGAAGAGGGGGAGGTTGGGAGGAATCCTGCTTCCCAGCTGCCGAGGGAATAAATTTTCTTATTTAATCAAAGCTAGGGAGGCTGTCTTGCTTTTACTGCCAAATAACTCTATGTCCGCTCTAACCTGCATTCGCCATCTGCTCCCTTCACGGCCTCTCCACCTGTTTCTCGGGGCTGCCCTTTCCTTTGCCTGGAGGGTGATGCCTGCTGACAAATGGGGCATTATCTGCCCGATGGACATTAAATAATGATGGTGTTTGTTGAGTGCTTACTGTGTGTCAAGCACTGTTCTGAGCGCTGGGATAAATACAAACTAATCAGGTTGGAAACAAATCACATCCCACATAGGGCTCACAGTCTTATTGCCCCATTTTCCAGATGAGGTACTGGAGGCTCAGAGAAGTGAAGTGATTTGCCTAAGGTCACACAAGTAGCGGAGTCGGAATTGGAACCCAGGTCCTTCTGACCCCAGGGCCTGTGCTCTATCCATTAGAGCATGCTGCTTCTCATTTTTGCATCTGCAGTCAAGACCCCAGCAGGCCCAGAGAAGAGTAATGAGTCTCTCTCCATTCATTCGTTCATTTAGTCATATTTAATGAGCACTTGCTGGGTGCAGAGCACTGTACTAAGCACTTGGGTGAGTACGATATAGCAACACACAGACATATTCCTGCCCACAATGAGCTCACAGTCTAGAGAGGGAGACAGATGTTAATATAAATACATAAATAGAAAAATAAATAAATTACAGATATATATGGATATATACTTATGTGCTGTGTGGAGGGGAGAATGGATGAATGAAGGAGCAAAAGGGAATGTGAAAAGAGGAGAGGTTTCAGGGAAGGCTTCTTGGAGGAGGTAGGCCTGCAGTAAGGTTTTGAAGTGGGGGACAGCAATGATAGATGAGATCAACCACTCAATCAATCAATCAATGGTATTTACTGAGCGCTTACTATGTTCATTCATTCATTCAATAGTATTTATTGAGCGCTTACTATGTGCAGAGCACTGTACTAAGCGCTTGGAATGAACAAGTCGACAACAGATAGAGACGGTCCCTGCCATTTGACGGGCTTACGGTCTAATAGGGGGAGAGGGAGACGGACAGACGAGAACAATGGCAATAAATAGAGTCGAGGGGAAGAACATCTCGTAAAAACAATGGCAACTAAATAGAATCGAGGCGATGTACATTTCATTAACAAAATAAATAGGGTAATGAAGATATATACAGTTGAGCGGACGAGTACAGTGCTGAGGGGATGGGAAGGGAGGGGGGAGGAGCAGAGGGAAATGGGGGGAAAAGAGGGTTAATCTGCGGAGAGGTGAAGGGGAGGTGGTAGAGGGAGTAGAGGGAGAAGAGGATCTCAGTCTGGGAAGGCCTCTCGGAGGAGGTGAGTTTTAAGTAGGGTTTTGAAGAGGGGAAGAGAATCAGTTTGGCGGAGGTGAGGAGGGAGGGCGTTCCAGGACCGTGGGAGGACGTGGCCCGGGGGTCGACGGCGGGACGGGCGAGACCGAGGGACGGCGAGGAGGTGGGCGGCGGAGGAGCGGAGCGTGCGGGGTGGGCGGTAGAAAGAGAGAAGGGAGGAGAGGTAGGAAGGGGCAAGGTGATGGAGAGCCTCGAAGCCTAGAGTGAGGAGTTTTTGTTTGGAGCGGAGGTCGATAGGCGACCACTGGAGTTGTTTAAGAAGGGGAGTGACATGCCCGGATCGTTTCTGCGGGAAGATGAGCCGGGCAGCGGAGTGAAGAATAGACTGGAGCGTGCAGAGCACCATACTAAGCACTTGGGAGAATACGATACAACAGAGTTAGCAGACACATTCCCTGCCCATAACGAGCTTACATTCTAGAGGGGGAGGCAGGCCAACCAAGAGTATTTATTATCGTTATTATTAATAACAATAATGGAATTTGTTAAGTGCTTGCTTACTATGTGCGAAGCACCGTATGCAGTGCTGGGGTAGATAGAAGCAAACTGGATTGGACACAATCAATTTAATCAGTCAACTGTATTTACTGAGCGTTTACTGTGTGCAGAGCACTGTCCTAAATGCTTGGGAGAGTACAATATAACAGACACATTCCCTGACCACAATGAGCTCATACTCTATACTGAGCACTGTACCAGACACTTGGAAGAGTACAATACAATAGCGTTGGTAGACCTGATTCCTGCCCACAAGCAGCTTACAGTCTACAAGGGGAAACAGACTGTACGAATGAGATATGTGATTCTATGAGATGTGAACTGTGGATATGGGAAATAGAGCATAAGGATAGTTACGTGTCTGCTGTGTGACCTTGGGCAAATCACTTCACTTCTCTGTGCCTCAATTACCTCATCTGTAAAATGTGGATTGAGACTGTGAGCCCCACATGGGACAGGGACTGTGTCCAATCTGATTTGCTTGTGTCTACCCCAGCGCTTAGTATAGTGCCAGACACAAAGGATGTGCTTACCAAATACCATTGCTATTATCATTATTAATATTATAGGAGTTGTGAAGCACTGATCTATTTGCTTGAGAGAGAGTGGAAGCAAGGACCATATTCTGTGTCCTTAAGGATCTCATAATCCAATGGGGAAACTGACAAAAATTGTTTATAAATTGTGGGATGAGGAGAAGGAGGAGGAAGGATATAGCAGAAAGTGTACATATATACATGTATATACATATACTGAGTGCAAATCTCCTCTGTAAACATGCTATATACACACATACTCTCTCTATATCTCTAAACACATACAAATATGTACACATTTATAAACAGGATGAAATTGTTGATTAATAACGAAATGTAGAAGTAAATAGAGAAGCAGGTTGGGCCTGGGAATCAGAGGACCAGGGTTCTAATCAGGGTTCTCCCAATTGCCCCGTTTGTGACCTTGGGCAAGTTGCTTAATTCATTCAGTAGTTTTATTGAGTGCTTACCGCATGCAGAGTAAGTGCTTGGGAGAATACAACAGTCAAGAGATACATCCTTTGTCCATAACGAGTTTACAGTCTAGAGGGGAGACAGACATTAATATAAATAAATAAATTACAGATATGTACATAAGTACTGTGGGGCTGGGTAGGGGGAAGAATAAAAGGAGCAAGTCAGGGTGATACAGAAGGGAGTGGGAGAAGAAGAAACGGGGGCTTAGTCAGGGAAGGCCTCTTGGAGGAGATGTGCCCTCAGTAAGGCTTTGAAACCTGTCTGAAATGAGGAGGGAGAGTGCCAGAAGCAGGACGTGGGCAAGGGATTGGTGATGAGATAGACAAGATCAAGGTACAGTGAGAAAGTTGACATTAGAGAAGCTAAGTGTGTCAGTTGGGAAGGAGAGAAGTGAGGTGAGATAGAAGGGGGCAAGGTGATTGAGGATTTTAAAGTCAATGGTGGGGAGTTTTTGTTTGATGCGGAGGTGATAATAATAATGTTGGTATTTGTTAAGCGCTTACTATGGGCAGAGCACTGTTCTAAGCGCTGGGGTAGACACAAGGGAATCAGGTTGTCCCACGTGGGGCTCACAGTCTTAATCCCCATTTTACAGATAAGGGAATTGAGGCTCAGAGAAGTTAAGTGACTTGCCCAAAGTCACACAGCTGACAAGCGGCAGAGCTGGGATTCGAACCCATGACCTCTGACTCCAAAGCCCGTGCTCTTTCCACTGAGCCACGCTGCTTCTTGAGGAGTAGGGATACATGTCCTGAACGTTCTGTAGAAAAATGATCCAGGCAGCAGAGTGAAATATGGACTGGAGCCAGAACAGGCAGGAGGCTGGGCGGTCAGCAAGAAGGCTGATGCAGTAATCCAAGAGGGATAGGATGAGTGTATTAATGTGCTAGCAGTCTGGATGGAGAGGAGAGGACAAATTTTAGTGATGTTGTGAAGGTGGGACCATCAGGATTTAGTGATGGATTGAATATGAGGGTTGAATGAGAGAGAGGAGACAAGAATAACATCAAAGTTACGTGCTTGTGAGACAGAAAGGATGGTGGTGCCGTCTACAGTGATGGGAAAGTCATAGGAAAGACAGGGTTGGGGTGGGAAGATGAGTTCTCTTTGGGACATGTTAAGCTTGAGGTAATGGGAGCCCATCCAAGTAGAAATGTCTTGAAGACAGGAGGAAATATGAGACTGCAGAGAGGGAGCCATAAGAGTGAATGAGTTTTCCAAGGGAGTGGGTGAGAATGGAGAATAGAAGGGGACCCAGAACTGAACCTTGAGGGACCCCCACAGTTAGAGGAGGTGGAAGGCAGAGGAGGAGTCCTGAAGGAGACAGAAAATGAATAGAAAATGAATGAAGAGAAATAAGAGCAGGATCAGGACTATTGACTGACTTCGGCCTTCCTCCATCCAACCACCCCTTCCCCCAACTTCCAACCTCCCCTTCCCCCGTCATCCCCAGCAGGTGAAAAATAGCCTAAAATGGACTCTAAACTGTAAGCTCGTGTGGGCAGGGAATTTATCTGTTTATTGTTATATCTTACTCTCCAAAGCGCTTAGTACAGTGCTGTGCACACCATAAGCGCTCAATAAATATGATTGAATGAAAGTAGCCACCCAGCACACACCCCTGCTAGGAGCTAGGATCCGAAGATGAAGTCTTTCCTAATGGCAAGACAAGAATGCGGTTCTCCGCCTTAGAGGAGACTTCAAAGGGGTAGGTGGATACATCAAAGGAGGAATCTTTTACTTGTGAAATTCCCATTTCCAAAGCCCCCTCCCTCCCCACCTCTTTTCTTCCTTCTCCCTTCCTCCCAGCTGGTTACCAGGCTCATTAGCAATTAGCCCACAAGAACCCCCCGGGTCACTTGAATTAGCATCAGAAGGCTAGGAATTAGCATCAGAAGACTGGCAAGAATTCCAGAATAGAGGAACACAACTTCCCCTCCGCGGGAGCCCTGCCATTCTGCTCAAGGTAAGAAGCAGCATGGCCTAGTGTAAGAGCACAAGTTTGGGACTCAGGAAATTAATCCTGACTCGGTACTCAGCTGGTTCGTGACCATGGGCAAGTCACTTCATTTAGTTTCATCAACTGTAAAATGGGGATGAAATACCAAATAATATTAATAATGATTATAGTATTTGTTAAGTGTTTACTTCATGTTAAGCACTGTACTTAACTCTGGGAAAGATACAAGCAAATTGGGGTGGACTCAATCTCTGACTCACATGGGGTTTACAGTCTCAATCTCCATTTTACAGATGAGGGAACTGAGGCCCAGAGCATTTAAGTGACTTGCCCACACAGCAGACCGTGTGTGGTGGAGTCAAGGATAATAATAATGATGGTATTTGTTAAGCACTTACTATATCCCAAGCACTGTTCTAAGTGCTGGGGGAGGGAATACAAAGTAATCAAGTTGTCCCACTAGTGGCTCGCAGTCTTGATCTCCGTTTTACAGATGAGGTAACTGAGGCACAGAGAAGTTAAGTGACTTGCCCAAAGTCACACAGCTGACAAGTGGCAGTGGCGGGATTAGAACCCATGACCTCTGCCTCCCAAGCCCGTGCTGTTTCCACTAAGTCACGCTGAACCCCTGACCTTCAGACTCCCAGGCCTGTGCTCCGTCCACTACATCACATTGCTTCCTGGTTTGGGCTGTGAGCCCTGCGTGTTCTGGTTCTATCTACCCCTAGTGCTTGGCGTATAGTAAGCAGTTAATAAATAACACAATGATCATCATTAATATTGTTTCTATGAAGGCAATAATCCACTGTGGTAAGACTGTGAAAATCAGCTGTCGAAAGAATATCCATTTAGAAGAGGCAGGTAGGAAGCAGGAAGCAGAGAAACAGCATGTCCTAGTAGATAGAGCATGGGTTGGGGAGTCAGGAGGACCGCGTTCTAATTCTGGCTCCACTACGTATCTGCTGTTTGACCTTGGCAAGACAGTTCACTCCCCTGTGTCTCAGTTCCCTCACCTGTAAAATGGGGATTAATAATAATGATAATAATGGTTTTTGTTGAGCACTTAATATGTGCCAGGCACTGTACTAAGCACTAGGGTGGATACAAGCAAATTTGGTTGGACACAATCCCTGTCCCACATGGGGCTCGCAATCTCAATCCCCATTTTACAGATGAGGTAACAGGCCCAGAGAAGTGAATCATAATAATAATGTTGGTATTTGCTAAGTGCTTACAATGTGCAGAGCACTGTTCTAAGGGCTGGGGTAGTTACAGGGTAATCAGGTTGTCCCACATGAGGGTCACAGTCTTAATCCCCATTTTACAGATGAGGTAACTGAGGCCCAGAGAAGTGAAGTGACTTGCCCACAGTCACATAGCTGAAAGTGGCAGACCCGGTATTCGAACCCATGACCTCTGACTCCCAAGCCCAGGCTTTTTCCCCTGAGCCATGCTGCTTCTCTGACTTGCCCAAGGTCACACAGGAGATAAGTATACTTGTACTCTGAATTGTACTTTCCAGGCGCTTAGTACAGTGCTCAATAAATACGATTGAGTGAATGAAATTAAAGTGGCGGCACCAGGATTAGAACCCATGACCTTCTGACTCTGAGCCTGTGCTCTAACCTTATGTATATTTGTATATACCTATGATTCTATTTATCTATTTTGATGATATTGATGCCTGACTACTTATTTTGTTTTGCTGTCTGTCTCCCCCTTTTAGACTGTGAGCACATTGTTAGGCAGGGATTGTCTCTATCTGTTGCCGAATTGTACATTCCAAGCGCTTAATACAGTGCTCTGCACACGGTAAGCGCTCAATAAATGGTAATGGGTTTTAATCCCGGCTCCGCCAGCTGTCCGCTGTGTGAATTTGGGCAAGTCACTTAACTTCTCAGTGCCTCAGTTCCCTCATCTCTAAAATGGGGATTAAGACTGTGAGCCTTACTTGGGACAAACTGATTATCTTGTATCTACCCCAGCGTTTAGAACAGTGCTCGCCACATAGTAAGCACTTAACAAATACCAACATTATTATTATAAATACAATTGAATGAATGAATGACTCCACAAGGTCGTGCTACTCCTTGTCCAACCTGATTTGCTTGCATCTACCCCAGAGTTTAGTATAATGCCTGTCACATAGTAAGTACAGTGTGGCTCAATGGAAAGAGGCTGGGCTTGGGAGTCAGAGGTCATGGGTTCCAAACCCGGCTCTGCCACTTGGCAGCTGTGTGACTGTGGGCAAATCACTTCACTTCTCTGTGCCTCAGTTCCCTCATCTGTAAAATGGGGATTTAGTGTGAGCCTCACGTGGGACAACCTGATTACCCTGTATTTACCCCAGTACTTAGAACTGTGCTCTGCACATAATAAGCACTTAACAAATACCAACAGTATTATTATAATTATTACTTAACAAATACCATAACAACAACAAAAAAGCAGAATGCTGCTGAGAAGCCAGTTTACAGGTTTCTGTTGATCTCTGGCTCCAAAACCTTATTATAGGCACATCTCCTCCAGGAAGCCTTCCCTGACTAAGCACCCTCCTTTCCTCTTCTCCCACTCCCTTCTTCATCTCCCTGACTTGCTTCCTTTGTTCTTATCCTTTCCGGGGCCCCACAGCATTTATGTTCATATCTGTCATTTATTTATTTAAGTTAATGTTTGTCTCCCCTGCTCTAGACTGTAAGCTCATTTTGGTCAGGGAATGTGTCTGTTTGTTGTGCAGTGCTCTGCACACAGTAAGCACTCAATAAATATGATTGAATGAATGATGAGTGAATCTGGGAGAGTCCCCCTGAAGATATAAGCCTCTTCTTTTCCTCCCTCTGTCCGCCTTGCCTTGCTCTTCCCTCCCCCGACCTCTCTGGCCCCTCAGTGGATTCCTCAGTGAGGAAGGCCGGATGAGGCCTCCCTTTCTATCTGAAGAGAACAGAACACATCCCCGACCCCCCACTGAACAGAGACAAGTAACCTCCTCCCTCGGACGCCAGGAAATGAAGATTTGGGCTTGAAGAGCCTCAGTTTCCCCCTGCTGCTCTTCTCTCAATTTCCTCTCCACTTTCTGCTCCGCTGGCTGTCACAGCAGGCATCTCTTCTGAGCCAGGCAGAGGAAGGGCCTGGCTGCTCAAGTTTCCTCAGACGGCTTGGGACACCTACGTGCTGCCCATACCAAAGACATGGCTCCTGCATGGCCTAGCGGAGAGAGCATGGGATTGGCAGCCGGGGGATCTGGGTTCTAATCCTGGATGTGCCTCTCGTCTGCTGCATGTCCTTGGTCAAATCACTTTACTTCTCTGCACCTCAGTTACCTCAACTGGTGACATGGGGATTCAATACCTGTTCTGTCTCCTACTTAGGCTCACAGTGGGATGGAGACTCTATGCGGCCTCATTAACTTTTGTCTATCCTGAGGCATAGAACAGTGCTTGATACATAGTAAGCGCTTTCCAAATTATTATTACTAAGTGCCTCCAGTCGTTTCTGATTCATAGCGATTCCATGGATATACTTTTTCCAGAACGCCCTGTCCTCTCCCATAATCCGCAACCATTCTAATGGTTCTTCCGTTATCGTCATTATGGTCTCTATCCATCTAGCTGCCAATCTACCTCTTCCACGTTTCCCTGGGCTATTCCTAGCATTAGTGTTTTCTCCAGAGAACTGGTCCTGATTATGTTTCCAAAATATGCTAATCTAAGTCTTTCCAAAGACCACTTTGGTTTAATTTGCTCCAAAATCCATTTGTTGGTTTTTTTGGGCAGTCCATGGTATTTGCAAAAGCCTTCTCCAACACCACAAATCAGAAGAATCGATGTTTTTTTCTATTCTGTTTTTTCTCTGTCCCGCTTTCGGATCCATTATTGTCACTGGAAACACCATAGAGTTGACAACTCGCCTTGTTTAATGCCAATTTGTAGCAAAGGAGTCAACAAATTAGAGACAGTCTCCCTTCCCCTTGATCCATAGGGTCTCCCCAGTCCTCTGGCCCTTCAAGTATGACAAGCCCTCATGCAGCATTTAGGTATGTGTATCTTTAAACCCTGTCCCTTCCCCCTACCTGTAACTGATTACAGATTGTCAGCTTCTTGAGGCCAGAAACAAAGTCCCAATTAAGCTCTCATTTCCTCTTTTCTCACTCCCTTCTGCATCCCCCTTGTACTTGGATTTTTATCCTTTAGTCACTCACCCTCAGCCCCAGGGGCACTTATGTGCATATCCGTAATTTATTTATTTTTAATCGATGTCTGTCACCCCATCTAGACTGTAAGATGCTTGAGGTCAGGTAACTTGTCTACCAACTCAGCTGTATTGAAACTCTTCTAAGCACTTAAAAGGGAGCTCTGTGAACAATAAGCACTTGATTGATTGATTGGAGATGGTATCTACTTATTTTATTGTACTTTCCTAAGCATTTTACACAATGCTGTGCAGGCAATTAGCAATCAATAAATACTATCAATTGATTATATAAGGAGGGAATGTGTTTGTTATATTGTTGGGGTACACTCTCCCAAGAGCTTAGTACAGTGATATGCACACAATAAGCACTCAATAAATACGATTGAATGACATTTTTGGGTCGGATTTTTTTAGGGGCGGTCACAGATATGGACTTCAAAGGGCAGCTTGCTGCAGCAGAAACACCACTGGATTATGACTGAAGTGACCTAATATCTAGATTCAGCTTCACCTTTGGCCTGAGCTGTTTTTTTATATTTTAAAATTTTTTGGTTGTGGTGTTTAAGTGTTACCATGTGCCAAACACTGTGCTACGTTGATCAGTTGGACACAGTGTGGCCTAATGGATAGAGCACAGGCCTGGGAGTCAGAAGGACCTGGGTTCTAATTTTGGGTCCATCACTTTTCTGTTGTATGACCTTGGACAAGTCAACTTCTCTTTGCCTCAGTTCCCTCATCTGTAAAATGGGGATTAAGACTGTGAACCCCATGTGGGACAGAGACTGTGTCAAACTCAATTACCTTGTATCCACCCCAGCGCTTAGAAGAGTGCCTGGCATGTAGTAAGTGCTTCATAAGTACCATTAAAACAAAACAAAACCACATTCCCAGGCACTTAATTAACCCCTGATGTAGATACAATTTAATCAGTCTGGACATAGTCCCTGTCCCACATGGGGCTCCACAGTCTTAATCCCCATTTTATAGATGAGGTAACTGAGGCATAGAAGTGAAGTGACTTCCCCAAGGTCACACAACAGCCAGGTGGTAGGAGGGAAGATCAAACCCAGATCCTCTTTCCACTAGACCAACCTGCTTTTCTAAAACAAGTCACAACTTCTCAGGGCCTCTATTTCCTCATTTGAAAATAGGGGCAATCTTCCTCCTCCAACCTCTCAGCGATGGTGAGAATAGAATGAGAACAGTGATGTGGGACAGTTTTGTTAGAATTCAGTTCAATTCAATTCAATCATCTTTATTGAGCACTTACCTTGTGAAGAGCACTGTACTAAACTCTTGGAAAGTACAATACAGCAATAAGGAGAGACGATCCCTGCCCTCAGTGAGCTCAGTCTAGAGGTGGGGGAAGACTGTCATCATTACAAGTAAACAGACATCAATAAAAAGAAATAAAATGACAGATATATGCATAACTGCTCTGGGGTGGGGAAGGGGTTGAAGACCAAAGGGAGCAAGTCGAGGTGACTTGGAATGGAGGGGGAGCTCTACCCCCAATTCCCTGCCCCACAGCCCCTGTGTACAAATGTGCATATCTACAATTCTATTTATTTATATTAATGCCTGTTTCACTTGTTCTGATGTGTATATATCTATAATTCTATTTATTTATACTGATGCAATTGATGTCTGTTTACTTGTTTCAGTGTCCGTCTCCCCACTTCTAGACTGTGAGCCCGTTGTGGGCCGGGATTGTCTTTTGCTCAATTGTACTTTCCAAGGATTTAGTACAGTGCTCTGCACACAGTAAGCGCTCAATAAATCCGATTGAATGAATGAGTCAATCAATCAATATAAACGGTTGGAAATTCATTTGAAGTCATTGGCCTTGTATGAGACTGGGACAGTGTCCAATCTGATGATCTTATATCTACCCCAGTTCATAGTACAGTGCTTGACACATAGTAAGCACTTTACAAATACCACAATTAGTGCTATTATTAGCATTATTATTATGGAAAGCCCCAAATAGAAATCATGTGTATTGTAAGAGCAATGGCATTTACCCAGAGCCTAAAATGCAAAGTGCTGCTTCAACACGCAACAATTGCACATAGCTTTCTATTTTGGAAGTCTTTCCTGGCTACAAACATTTTCATTTAGAAGTAAACATGCTGGCTTTTCAAACAGGACCACAGTGAATGTTTTCTGAGAACACAGTAGTTTATTTTGAAAACACTTGACAATGTAGAGACCAGTACCAAGGAAAACAAGAATTTGGCAAATACCTAGTGCATTTGGGCTGTGGAAACAGCAAAACCAGATCTTTTGAGGCCAGATGGAGATTTTGGCTTCTATTCTCTGGCTGCTCAGTTCAAGCTCATTAAATAATTACTCTCCCCCTTCCCAACCCTTGTTTTCACACACACGCACACGCCCCCCCCATCTTTGATTTTGTCTTGTATAATCCTGTCTTTGAAACGATATTTGTGCTTGAGGTCTTGAAAGTATTTTTGAGAATTTCTGCCACTTTTCATTCTTTTCATACCTTGCATTTGTAGAACCCTTTAAACTTTTTTTCAAAATAATAATAATAATAAATAATTCCAAAAGAATAATAATAAAAGCACTTAATAAGTGCCAAGTACGGTTCTATGCACTGGGGTAGATACAAGGTCACACAGCAGGCAAGTGGCAGAATTGGGATCAGAACCCAAGGCATCCTGACTCCCAGGCCCATGCTCTATCCACTGAGCCACGCTGCTTTTACATTCTAAGCACTGGGGTATATTAGAAGCAGTGAGGCTTAGGGGCATGAGCCTCAGCTTGGGAGTCAGAGGACGTGGGTTCTAATTCTGGTTCCGCCACTTGTCTGCTATGTGACCTAGGACAAGTCACTTAACTTCTCCGTGCCTCAGTTCCCTCATCTATAAAATGGAGATTAAGACTGTGAGCCCTAAGTGGAACAACTTGATTACCTTGTTTCTACCCCAGTGCTTAGAACAGTGCTTGGCACATAGTGCTTAACAAATGCCATAATAATAATAATTATTATTACAAGTTGATCTTCCCTGTCCTCCCAGTCCCAAAGCACTTCTATATACATATATAATAATGTTGGTATTTGTTAAGCCCTTACTATGCGCAGAGCACTGTTCTAAGCGCTGGGGTAGATACAGGGTAATCAGGTTGTCCCATGTGACGCTCACAGTTAATCCCCATTTTACAGATGAGGGAACTGAGGCACAGAGAAGTGAAGTGACTTGCCCACAGTCACACAGCTGACGAGTGGCAGAGTCGGGATTCAAACCTATGAACTCTGACTCCCAAGCCCGGGCTCTTTCCACTGAGCCATGTGCATATATATCTGTAATTTTATTTATTTATATTAATGTCTGTCTCCCCTTCTCGAGACTGTGAGTTTGTTGTGGGCAGGGAATGTCACTGTTTATTGCTGTACTGTACTTTCCCGGGCACTTAGTACAGTGCTCTGCACTCAGTTAGTACTTAATAAATATGATTGAATGAGATTTAGCCCCCCTTTTCCTCAAATCTCCCTCCCCTTCCCATCGCCCTGACTCGCTCCCCTTGCTCTATCCCCCCTCCCCGCCCCACAGCTCTTGTGTATATATGTACATATACTTGATTCTATTTATTGCTATTGTTTTTGTCTGTCTGCCTCCCCCCCTTAGACTGTAAGCCCGTCAATGGGCAGGGACTGTCTCTATCTATTGCCGATTTGTACATTCCAAGGGCTTAGTACAGTGCTCTGCACATAGTAAGTGCTCAGTAAATACCATTGAATGAATGAATACATATCTATAATTCTATTTATTTATATTGATGCCTGTTTAGTCACACCTGGAGAGTTCCAGTCGTCTCCCAGCCTTGGCTATGGGAGGGAGAGTCAAGCAGAGGCCTGTCCATTCCATGCCTAGCTTGGGCAGTGGCTAGCGAGCGGAAGACGATCTGCTACAAGACAAAACCCCCCTGTGCTGGGCAGCAGCGGCACGGGAGAGAGTCGAGGGTGGAGACTCGAGTTTACTGCGCGGAAGGAGGCAGTGGTAAGCCACTTCCAGAGTTTTATCAAGAAAACTCTCTGGATCCACTACCAGACCGATTGCAGATGGAGAGCGGGGCGTTCTGGGACAGATGTGTCCATGATGTCGCTATGGGTCCGAAACGACTTGACGGCATAAGACGAGACTTGCTTTGATGTGAGAAAAGAGACTTGCTTTGATGTGTGACAAGAGACTTGCTTTGATGTGTATATATCTGTAATTCTATTTATTTATATCGATGCTATTGATGCCTGTTTACTTGTTTTGATGTTTGACTTCCCCCTTCTGGACTCTAAGCCTGGCGTGGGCAGGGATTGTCTCTCTTAACTGCTGAAGTGTACTTTCATTCATTCATTCAATAGTATTGATTGAGCACTTACTATGTGCAGAGCACTGTACTAAGCGCTTGGAATGTACAATTCGGCAACAGAGACAATCCCTGCCCAGTGACAGGCTCATAGTCTAAAAGAGGGAGGGAGACAGCAAAGCGAAACAGAATAAAACAAAAACAAGTCAACATCATCATCATCTTTCCAAGTGCTTAGTATAGTGCTCTGCACACAGTAAGCGCTCAGTAAATACAGTTGAATGAATGAATGAATCAGTGAATCAACGACTACTGGGGCATCGCTCTGCTTGCCCCACTCTCCGATCCCCTCTTCCTATGCTGACATACCTAGAGGTGAAGGGGGCTTTGGGGAGGGTGGGGCCGTGGCGGTGAGCAAGCCCACTTTTGGGGGTCGTGGGGAGAGGACGAGAAGCCAGCCAGGCTTGGAAGAAGGAGCCAGGCACTGGGAACTTGACATGGAGAAGCCAGTCCAATGGCTCACTGTAGAACAGGGAATAATAATAATTATAATGTTGGTATTTGTTAAGTGCTTGCTATGTGCAGAGCACTGTTCTAAGCGCTGGGGTAGATACAGGGTCATCAGGTTGTCCCACGTGAGGCTCACAGTCTTCATCCCCATTTTACAGATGAGGTAACTGAGGCCCAGAGAAGTGAAGTGACTTGCCCAAAGTCACACAGCTGACAACTGGCAGAACGGGGATTCGAACCCATGACCTCTGACTCCCAAGCCCGGTCTCTTTCCACTGAGCCACGCTGCTTCAACATGGCCTAGTAGATAGAGCCCGGGTCTGGAAATCAGAAGATCCTGGGTTCTAACCCCGGCTCCGCCACTTGTCTGCTGTGTGACCCTGGGCAAGTCACTTTATTTCTCTGAGCCTCAGCTGGAAAATGGGGATTGAGACTGGAAGCCCCACGTGGACAAGGACTGTGTCTAACCTGATTTTCTTGTATCCACTCCAGTACTTAGTACAGTGCCTGGCACATAGTAAGCACTTAATAAATATTCAATTATTATTATTGTTATTATTATTAGAATGGGAGCAATGGAGTCGAGCCTGCTATCCCCGAAGGGTCTGCCCTCTGGCAGGGCCTTGGATCAGGCAGCTCCCTGGGGCCAGGTCAAATGAAGAAAGATGTGTCATCCTCTCCTCCTGATTGGCTCGCTTTCTCGTCAGTCAGCCTGTCAATCATATTTATTGAGTGCTTACTGTGGGCAGAGCACTGTACTAAGCGCTTGGGAGAGTACAATACAACAATAAACAGACACATTCCCTGCCCACTACAGCTTACAGCCTAGAGGCGGAGACAGACATTAATATAAATAAATAACGGATATTCATTCATTTAATTCAATTGAATCTATTGAGTGCTTACTGTGTGCAGAGCACTGTACTGAGCACTTGAGAGAGTACAATGTAACAATAAGCAATAAATATACGTTCCCTACCCCCAACAAATTTACAGTTTAAAAGGAGAGACAGACTAATATAAATAAATAAATGACATATCTGTACATAATAATAATGATGGTAAATTTAATGTATTTATTTTAATTGCAATGTTGGTAGGTATCTTTATGTTTTATGCCCTTAAATCTATACCTGCTAAGCACTCTGATACTCACGCCACCCTAAGCCCCACGGCACTTATGTCCATATCCTTAAACCCTGCCTCTTCCCTATCTGAAATTTATTTTAATGTCCATCTCTTATACTAGATTATAAATTCCTTGAGGGCAGGAATCATGTGTATCAACTCTATCATATTGTACTTTTCCATGCTCTTAGTACTGTGCTCTGCACACAGCAAACACTCAAAGACCTAGTGGCTAGAGCACGGGTCTGGGAGCCAGAATGTCATGGGTTCTAATCCCGTCTCTGCCTCTCGTTTGCTACATGACCTTAGGAAAGTCGCTTCGCTTCTCTGTCTCTCATTTAACCCACTCTGTAAAATGGGGATTGAGATGGTGAGCCCCATGTGGGACAAGGGCTGTGTCTAATGCTCTGGGCATGACAGTCCCCTCCATAAAAACCTTCAGTGGTTGCCTATCAACCTCCGCATGAAACAAAAACTCCTCACTCTTGGCATCAAAGCTCTCCATCACCTTGCCCCCTCCTACCTCACCTCCCTTCTCTCTTTCTACCGCCCACCCCGCACGCTCCGCTCCTCTGCCGTCGCTCCTCACTGTGCCTCGTTCCCACCTGTCCCGCCGTCGACCCCCTGGCCCACGTCCTACCGCTGACCCGGAACGCCCTCCCTCCTCACCTCCGCCAAACTAACTCTCTTCCCCTCTTCAAAGCCCTACTGAGAGCTCACCTCCTCCAGGAGCCTTTCCCAGATTGAGCTACTGCTTTTCCCTCCGCTCCCTCTGCTCTCTCTGCTCCCTCTCTGCTCCCCCGCCACCCTCTGCTCCTCCCCCTTCCCCCCTTTACCCCCCCACCTCAGCTAAGCCCCCTTTCCCTCTGCTCCTCCCCCCGTCCTTCCCCCTCCCCTCAGCACTCATGCTCAATTTGTATATATTTTTTATTACCCTATTAATTTTGTTAATAAGGTGTCCATTCTCCTTGATTCTATTATCGTGATAATGTTGTCTTATTTTTGTTTCAGTTCTGTTTTGCTCTGCCATCTGCCTCCCCCCTTTTAGACTGTGAGCCCGGCACTGGGCAGGGATTGTCTCTATCTGTTGCCGAATTGTCCATTCCAAGCTCTTAGTACAGTGCTCTGCACATAGCAAGTGCTCAGTAAATACTATTGAATGAACCTGATTTGCTTGTATCCATCCCAGAGCTAAGTACAGTGCCTGGCACACTGTAAGCACTTAACAGATGATTAGAGAAGCAGCGTGGCTTGGTGGAAAGAGCACAGGCCTGGGAGTCAGAGGTCGTGGGTTCTAATCCCTGCTCAGCCACTTGTCTGTTGTATGACCTTGAACAAGTCACTTAACTTCTCTGGGCCTCAGTTACCTCATCTGTAAAATGGGGATTAGGACTGCAAACCCTATGTGGGACAACTTGATTACCTTGTATCTCCCCAGCTCTTAGAACAGTGCTTGGCACGTAGTAAGGGCTAAACAAATAGCATAATCATCACCATCATCATCATCAAATACAGTTGATTGATTATATCTGTCTCCCCCATTAGAGTTTAAACTGCTCGATGACGGGGAATGTGTCTTGGGAACTTTCTCTAGCGCTTAGTGCTATTTAGCACTATATACTCCACCCAGCAATTGCACAATAAATACAAATTCTAACATGTTTGGGGAAAGCAGGACCCAATGACCACCCCAAAACTAATCTGAGAGCTTGACCATGTGTGAGCGAGAAATCCTCCCCAACCGTAAAAGTATGGCCAAAATCAAAGCCAGAAACCACCACAAACCTAGCAGGACAGCAACTGAAAACTTCCCATTAGCTGCAGAAGCAGCATAGCCTAGTGGAAAGAGCCCGGGCCTGGGAGTCAGGGGTGTGTGTTCTAATCCCAACTCTGCCACTTGTTTGCTGTGTGACCTTGAACAAAACACTGAACTTCTCTGGGCCCTCAGATACCTCATCTGTTAAAATGGGGATTAAGATTGGTGAGCCCCACGTGGGACAACGCCTGCTTACCTTGTATCAAAACCCAGTGCTTCAACAGTGCTTGACACATAGTAAGCACTTAACAAATGCCATTATTATTATTAGTTAAAAGAGCATGGGCTTGGGAGTCCGAGGACCTGAGTTCTAATACCTGGGTTTGCCAATTGCTTGCTGTGTGATCGTGGGCAAGTCACTTCAAGTCTCTGTGCCTCAGGTAACTCATCGGTAAAATGGGGATTAAATCCTTCTTGCTCCAAGACTGTGAGCCCTATATGGGACAGGGACCGTGTCCCACCTGATCAACTTGTGTCTACAGAGCATGGGCCTGGGAGTCAGAAAGTTATGGGTTCTAATACTGGCTCTGCCACTTTGCTGTGTGACCTTGGTCAAGTCACTTCATTATCTGTGAAACGGGGATTGAAACTGTGAGCCCCATGTGGGGCAGGGACCGTGTCCAACCAGATTTGCTTGTACCTACCCCAGTGAATAGTACAGTGTCTGGCACAAAGTAAGCACTTAATAAATACCACAATTATTATTATTATCCCAGTGCTTAGAACAATGCTGCGCACATAATAAGCGCTTAACAAATATGATAGATAAATAAGCGCTTAGTACAGTGTTAAGCACTTAGCACAGTGCTCTGCACACAGTAAGCGCTCAGTAAATATGATTGAATAAATGAATGATAAATGAACCAATATGAGGCCTCACCAGAGCACTCCCCCTCACACCTCTGGGAAGAAGCAGCATGGCTTAATGCCACGGGGCCTGGAGTCATGGTCATAGGTTCTAATCCCAGCTCCGTTGCCTGTCAGCTGTGTGACTTTGGGAAAGTCACTTAACTTCTTTATGCTTCAGTTACCTCATCTGTAAAATGGGGATGAAGACTGTGAGTCCCACGTGGGACAGCATGATTACCTTGTATTTCCCCCTCCCCCAGCACTTAGAACAGGTGCTTGGCACATAGTAAGAGCTTAACAAATATCCACACAATTATTATTATTATCATCCAACGTGATTTCTGTCCCTTCTCTGGACAGTGGAGAAGATGAAGCCTGTTATATTTTCCTTTCCTAATGTTTTTTCCCTGTATCTGCTGGGATCCCCTTGCTGGGAGGAGGGGAGGCATAAAGGCCTAGCTCAGAGGGAGAGGAAGGAAAGAGTGATAATCTTTAACTCAGGGATATCCATGTTGACTCCTTTCTTTCCACTGCATCCAAAAGGGAGGAGGAATACTTCCTTTCCTCTATTAGCCTATCAATGAAACCCCCTCAGAGCCAGGGAAGGGTTCTTGGAGGGAGGGGCCTGTACAGAGAAAGCTCCATCTCCTTTCTCTTTATTGTATGTCTGCAGAGGGATAAAGTTATTACCACCCCCCTCCCCTGCCCCCCATCCCCCTGCCATCTGCTACCTGGAAGTATGTTTGTGTGTATGTTCGAGGGAGTAGGGAGGGGGTTGCCACTCCAGCTGCCCTGAAGGATGCATTTCTTCCCCTCCTGGAGAGAGAATAATCTGGTGGGAACTGGACCCCAATTCAATTTCCCCCAAACAAATGGGTGCATCCCCATTACGTATATACCCTGTAATTTATTATTTTATTTACATTAACGTCTCCCTCTAGAGTGTGAGCTCGATGTGGGCAGGATATGTCTGTTTGTTGTTATAATAAAACTTAGAAATAGAGTGCTTTGCACACAATAAGTGATCAATAAATATGATTGAATGGATGAACGTCGGGCCCTCTAGACAGTGAGCTGGTTGTGGGCAGGAATGTGTCTGTTTTTTACTGTAATATAATTAATGGCATTTGTTAATCGCTTACTATGTGCCAGGCACTGTTCTAAACACTGAGCACTGTTCTAAGCTCTCCCATGCACTTTAGAACAGTGCTTCGCACACAGTAAGCGCCCAGATGAACATTGATTGAGTGAACGAATGAATCCTAGAGGCCTGAGAAAAAAAAGAGGTGCTCTGGGCAAACTGGAATGTTAAATAAAAAGTAGAAAATATTCCCCAACCAGTGTCCAGTGGTGACCCCGTGTTTGTTTAGGTTTCTGTTGTTCCGGAGGGAGAAAGAGACTGACCATTGCTGGAACCAGGCAGCAAGTTTGTTTTAGCTTGCTTTCACGGAAAAGACAGAGCGGGAGTTCAGCTCACTCCTGTGATCTGCAGGAACTGACTTACTCCTTGTGGACTCACATCCACGCGTGGATCTGGGAATCAGGACGCCTGATTTCTGGTCCTGAGTCTGGCGAGTTGGGGATGCCTGTTTAAGGGTAGTCAATCAATCCATTAGTGGCATTTACTGAGCACTTCATTCATGTCAATAGAATTTATTAAGCGCTTAGTGTGTGCAGACACATGTACTAAGCACTCGGGGAGTACGATGCAACAATAAGCAAATATATTCCCTGCCCACCAAAGTTTGCAATCTAGAGCAGAGCACTTAGGAGAGTTTAGTACCCACAGAGTTGAGAAGCAGTGCGGCCCTAGTAGAAAGAGCACGGGCCTGAAAGTCAGAGAACTAATCCCATCTCTGCCACGGGTCTACTGTGCGACCTTGGGCAAGTCAACTTAGCTTGTTCTGTGCCTCAGTTACCACATTCGTAAAATGGGGGTTATATTTTCCTCCCTCCTACTTAGGCTTTGAGCTCCATGTGGGACAAGGAGCTTAGTGAGTAACGGGACTGGACTACTAGCTCATTAGACTGTTAGACTGTAAACTCACTGTAGGCAGGGAACATGAGCAGTGTGGCTTAAAGGAGAGAGCCCAGGATTGGGGAATCAGAGGACTTGGGTTCTAATCCCAGCTCTGCCACTTCTCTGCCGTGTGACCATGGGCAAGCCACTTCACTCCTCTGTACCTCAGTTACCTCATCTGTAAAATGGGGATTGAGACTGTGAGCCCCAAGTGGGACAACCTGATTACCTTGTATTTACCCCAGTGCTTAGAACAGTGCTTGGTACACAGTAAGCGCTTATCAAATACCACAATTATTATTATTATTGCCAATTCTGTTATATTGTCCTCTCCCAGGCTTAGTACAGTGATCTGCACCCAGTAAGCGCTCAATAACTGTGATTGATCGATTGGACAGTCTGTGCTTAGTATTCATTCAATCATATATATTGAGCGCTTACTGGGTGCAGAGCACTGTACTAAGTGCTTGGAAGAGTGCAATACAACCGAGTTGGTAGACATGCTTCCTGCCCATAGTAAGCTCCAAGATTTTGAGTTCATCATTATCATCATCATCATCATCTTGGTCAAGTACCATATCCATAGCTTTGCACAATACTTTACATGCAATTCCATGGATTAAAAACCAAACAAACCCAAAACTCAAGTCTGTAATTTTACTATCATCCAAGCTGGTTTTCTTAAGGCTCTCGTCTGGAGCCTTCTTCTCTTTCCAATCAGAATCCTCAGATTCAAATCCTTTTTTTTTTTTCTTTTTAATGGTATTTGTTAAGCACTTACAATGTGCCAGGCACTCTTCTAAATCAGGGTAGACACAGTAGATGTCCCACTTACAGTCTCAATCCCCATTTTACAGATGAGGTAACTGAGGCACAGAAAAGTAAAGTGACTTGCCTGAGGACACAGCAGACAAGTGGCGATGTTGGGATTAGAACCCAGGTTCTTCTGACTCCTAAGCCCATACTTTCTCCACTAGGCCACACTGAGCCCCAACCCCACACTTATTTCCCCTCTGAAAGGTAGGCCGGACACTCTGCATCACTCTTCTCTTGGGATATCATATCCCAAATCAAAGCTGAAAGGCTTTTCCATGAAATAGTAATAATGTTGGTATTTGTTTAGCGCTTAACTATGTGCAGAACACTGTTCTAAGCGCTGGGGTAGATACAGGGTAATCAGGTTGTCCCACGTGAGGCTCACAGTCTTCATCCCCATTTTACAGATGAGGGAACTGAGGCCCAGAGAAGTTAAGTGACTTGCCCACAGTCACACAGCAGGCAAGTGGCAGAGCTGGGATTCGAACCCATGACTCTGACTCCCAAGCCCGGGCTCTTTCCACTGAGCCACGCTGCTTCTCTAAATAAGTAGAAGTAACAGCAGCTTTTATAAACTCCCTCTTGAACCGGGGTTCTATATTAGGCACTTGATAAATAATGACTAAGGAAGATGGTGTGGAAGATATGGAAGTACCCACAAGGAACTATTTATTTATATTAGTGTTTATCTCCCCAGCTCCGAGACCTGTAAGCTCACTGTGAGCAGGGAATGCGTCTGTTCCTTGTTATATTGTACTCTCCCAAGCACTTAATATAGTGCTTTGCACATAGTAAGCACTCAATAAGTACCATTGACTGACTGAATTTAACGAGAGAAACAATAAGAAATTTTACCCAGGTTCAGTGACCCCAGCCTAAATAAAGTCTGAAGAGCCAAAATATTTTCCCGATCAGTTGTCGTAGGATAAAGCCTCCTCATCCATGGAGTCAACTGTAGAGAATGTCCAAGACTAGTGTGCTTCATTTTCACTGTCAGCCCCTTCCTGTCGGTGAGTCAGTCGCATTTATTGAGCACTTACTGGGTGCAGAGCACTGTACTAAGCGCATGGGAGAGTACACTAGAACAATACTAGAGACACAAGCCCTGCCCACAACGAGCTTACAGTCTAGAGGAGGAGACATCCCTTGACAGAAGAGGTTCCTCATCTGTAAAATGGGGATGAAAATGGTGAGCCCCATGTGGGACAGGGACAGTGCCCAACCCAATTGGCTCGTGTCTACCCCAGTGCTTAGTACAGTACCTGGCGTGTAGCAAGTGCTTAACAAATACCACAATCATTATTATTATTATAGGGAAATGAACAGATTATGCTAACAAAATCATTCGATCCAACAATGGTATTTATCGAATGCTTACTGTGCGTAGAGCATTGTACTAATGCTTGGTCGAATACAATGTAACAACAGAACAGACCCAATCCCTGCTCAAAATCCCATCTGGCAGGAGTTCCCCTTTGGATAATGAAAATGAGGCATTCCAGACACCTTGCATTCTGGCCTGATGCCTCCAGGGAGTGTCCACTAAATTGCATCTGGAGCAGCTGTCTCATTTCCCTAAAGAACATTGGAGCGTTTTAAAGCAGAAATGCTCAATTACCAGACTCAGACAAGAGACGGGAGGAAGCCAGGGGAGGGAGGGCAGGGAGCCCACAAAGCACTCAGTACAGTCAGCCTGACACTTTGTTCTCCAAGCCCCTGAAGCTGTCTGGAGGCCTTACTCAAAATAATAATAATTAAGGCATTCGTTACTATGAGCCAAGCACTGTACTAAGCTTTGGGGTGGATTCGTAAATCGGGTTGGACACAGTCCCTTTCCCCCGTGGAGCTCACAGTCTCAACCCCCATTTTACAGATGAGGGAACTGAGGCCCAGAGAAGTGAATCGACTTGCCCAAGGTCACCCAGCATGTTTGTGACCTTAATATAACAGAGAGGTGGGTTTTATTTTGGTCTTTGTTGAGCTCTAACTATATGCCAGGCACTGTACCAAGACTAGGATAGAAAGGTGCAAGCTAATCAGGTTGGACAGAGTCCTTGTCAGTGGAAAGAGTCCTTGTCAGTGGAAAGAGCCCAGGCTTAGGAGTCAGAGGTCATGGGTTCAAATCCTGGCCCTGCCACTTGTCAGCTGTGTGACTGTGGGCAAGTCACTTCACTTCTCTGTGCCTCAGCTACCTCATCTGTAAAATCTGTAAATTAACTGTGAGACCCACATGGGACAACCTGATTACTCTGTAATGATGTTGGTATTTGTTAAGTGCTTACTATGTGCCGAGCACTGTTCTAAGCGCTAGAGTAGACACAAGGGAATCAGGTTGTCCCACGTGGGGCTCACAGTCTTAATCCCCATTTTACAGATGAGATCATTGAGGCACCTAGAAGTTAAGTGACTTGCCCCAAGTCACACAGCTGACAAATGGCCGAGGTGGGATTTGAACCCATGACCTCTGACTCCAAAGCCTGTGCTCTTTCCACTGAGCCACGCTGCTTCTCTGTATCTACCCCAGCACTTAGAACAGTGCTCTGCACAAAGTAAGCGCTTAACAAATGCCAACATTATTATGTGGTGGAGCCGGGATGAGAACCCATGACCTTCTGACTCCCAGGCCTGTGTTCTATTAATTATTCCATGCCGATTCTCTTGGCCACGCTTCTTCTCCAAAGTCCCTAAACTAAAGGCTGAGGAGCTGGGAAAAATGGGAGGGCAATCAATATGGGCCACGAGATTGATGGACCCTTCAGTCTGTCACCCCTCTGCACTGTTTTCTCTTAATAATAAAAATTAATAACTATGGTATTTGTTAAGTGCTTACTATGTGCCAGGCACTAAGTACTGGGATGGATACAAGCAAATCAGTTTGGACACAGTCCCTTGTCCCCAAGTGAGGCTCACAGTCTTCATCCCCATTTTACAGTAGGGATAACTGTTAAATTATGAAGTGACTTGCCCAAGGTCACACAGCAGACAAGAGGCAGAGACGAGATTAGAACCCATGACCTTCTGACTCCAATGTCCATGTTCTATCCACTAGATCATGTTGCCTCTCTTCTCTTGCTTTCAGTAACACTTCTCTTCTCCTTGGTCTTTCCTCCCCGTTCTACTGCCATTCACTTTCCCTTTGTTGAGGACCAGCTAGGGGAAGGGGCACTAATAATCATTATAATAATTATGGTATTTGTTAAGCATTTACTATGTGCCAGGCACTGTATTAAGTGCTGATCTAGGAGACTAGGTTTGCTCAAGTCCTAGTATGTTGGGTGACCTCTCTGCTGCTTGGTTTTGCCCTGTGAAAGGTGGAGTGAGACCCTTCACCCCCTCATCCCTAGGGCTGCTTGAGCCCCCAAATTCAAAGCTGGAAGGCCCCTCCATGAAATAATCAGTGTGACAGTGGTAAAGTGCTTACTGTTTTCCAAGCGTTGAAATCTGGACAGTCAGATCAGGCATATCCCGACTCTGCCCCTTGTCAGCTGTGTGACTGTGGGCAAGTCACTTCACTTCTCTGTGCCTCAGTTCCCTCATCTGTAAAATGGGGATGAAGACTGTGAGCCTCACGTGGGACAACCTCCTTCCCCTGTATTTACCCCAGCGCTTTAGAACAGTGCTCTGCAAGTAGTAAGCGCTTGACAAATACCAACATTTATTTTTTTTTATAAGGAGCTCACAAGAGGTAGGGAGAAGAGGAATTTGATCCTCATTTGACAGGTGAGGAAACCGAGGCCCCGAGAAGACAAAAGACTGGCCCCAGGTCCCCCAGCAGGTTAAAGGTAGAACTGGGATTAGAAATCTGGTCTCTTGACTCCCATGCCTCTGCTCTTTCCACTAGGCCATGCTGCTTCTCATGATTAGGGTGGGTCAGAATCACCCAAGTCAATCAATCAATCAATCAAGCACATTTATTGATCACTTACTGTGCACAAAACACTGTACTAAGCACTTGGGAGAGTACAATATAACAGAGAGGTGGTTTTTTTTTTCGGTCTTTGTTGAGCTCTTACTATATGCCAGGCATGGTACCAAGACTGGGATAGAAAGGTGCAAGCTAATCAGGTTGGACAGAGTCCTTGTCCCAAATAATAATGATAATAATAATAGCATGAGTTAAGTGCTTACTATGTGCCAAGCACTTTTCTCAGCACTGGAGTAGATACAAAGTAACTAGGTTGGCCACAGTCCCTGCCCCACATAATATTGATAATAATAAATATTGATAATAATAATAGTATTTGTTAAACGCTTACTGTGTGCCAAGCACTGTTCTAAGTACTGGAGTAAATACAAGATAACTAGATTGGACACAGTCCCTGTCCCACGTGGGGCTCACAGTCTTAATCTCCATTTTACAGATGAGGTAACTGAGGCAGAGAGAAGTGAAGTCACTTACCCAAAGTCACACAGCGGATAAGTAGAGGAGCCAGGATTAGAACCCAGATCTTTCTGACTCCCTGGCCTGTGCTCTTGCCATTAGGCACAGTCTTAATCCCCATTTTGTAAATGAGAGAACTGAGGGCCAGAGAAGCGAAGTGATTTGCCCAGGGTGAGACAGCAGAAAAGTGGAGGAGCTGGGTTTTGAACCTCAGTCCGTCTGGCTCCCAGACCTGTACTCTACCAGCTAGACTATACTGTTTCTAGGCCTTTTAGAAAATAAGGACTATCTACAATGAGGAAAGATACCAGGCCCTTGTTTTCTCTCCTTCAAACCACATTGACCTTAGTGACTCTCTCTGCCCCAGCGAGTGAGGAGGAGGAGGAATCTCCCGAATTCCTAAAGGAATTGAAGAATCACGCTGACTAGGTCTTCATTTCTGGCATCCGCTCCACCCGCCCTCATATTTGTCAAGCATGACCCAACGGAGGACGTCAATCCGTGGCTCGCCGAAGAGGGGCATTCGGCCCAAAACAGAGCGCAAGAGCCCGAAAAAGTGACGGTAGCAGCGATGACGCAAGCTGACTCATCTGGAGTCAGACCAATGAAAAAATTCAAGTTTCCATTCCTCGTTCCTCTTTGTTACGTGACCGTTTTCTAAAACAGAAGAAAGACTTTGGGGTTTGGAGTGGTGATGGTTCAGTGTTGAGTAACGACGTGTCAGGAGGAAATGTGGGAAAATTCTTGATGATTTTCCCTTGCCAAATCAAGCAGAGAATGCCCAGATCAATAGGCAATCAGCATCTTGACCAGGGAGCCTTTTTTGAACATCTATTCCATTAGGATCATTGTGCTAAAGGCTTGGCTCAGTACAATAGAGGTGAACAATAATAATCATTCATTCAATCGTATTTATTGAGCGCTTACTGTGTGCAGAGCACTGTACTAAGCGCTCGGGAAATACAGCTCGGCAAAAGTTAGAGACAATCCCTCCCCACCAGTGGGCTCACAGTCTAGAAGAAAATAATAATTGTGGTTTTTAAGTGCTTACTCTGTGCCAGGCACTGTACTAAGCGCTCAGGTGAATATAAGCAAAATGAGTTGGACACAGTCCCTGTCCCTCATGGTGTTCAGTGTCTTAATTTCTATTTTACAGATATGGAAGTGACTTGACTAAGATCACACAGCAGACAAGTGACAGAGCCAGGATTAGAACCCAGGTGCTTCTGATTCCCAGGCCCAGGTTCTGTAATAATAATAATGATGATAATAATAATAATAATAATCATGATGGTGACATTTGTTAAGTGCTTACTGTGTGCCAGGCACTGTACTAAAGACTGGGGTGGATACAAGCAAATCAAGTTGGATACAATCCCTGTCCCATGTGAGGCTCATATTCATTCATTCATTCATTCAATAGTAGTTATTGAGCGCTTACTGTGTGCAGACCACTGTACTAAGCACTTGGGAAAGTACAATACAGCAATAAAGAGTGACAGTCCCTGTCCACAACAAGCTCGCAGTCTAGAGGAGGGGAGACAGACATAAAATACAAATAGACATCAATATAAATAAATAAAATTACAGATATGTACATAGTTGCTGTGGGGTGGAGTGGGGGGAAGAGCAAAGGGAGCAAGTCAGGGCAACGCAGAAGGGAGAGAGAGAGGAGAAAAAGTGGAGCTTAGTCTGGGAAGGCCTCTGGGAGGAGATGTGCCTTCAGTAAGGCTTTGGGAGGAGGAGGGTAATTATTAAAGCACTTACTACATGTCAAACGCTACACTTAATTCTGGGGTAGATGCGAAATTATCAAGTCAGATTCATTCATTTATTCAATCGTATTCATTGAGTGCTTACTATGCGCAGAGAACTGTACTAGGCACTTGGAATCTACAATTCGGCAACAGATAGAGACAATTCCTGCCCCCAAACGGGCTCATAGTCTAAACGTTACAGTCTCTGTCCCAGATGGAGCTCTCAGCCAAAAGAGGAAGGACTGATATTAAATCCCCCATTTTATACAGGAGGAAGCTGAGACATGGAGAAGTAAAGTGACTTGCCCAAGGCCACACAGCAGGCAAGTGGCAGAGTTGGGATTAGAAGAACACCATCAATCAATCAGTTGTATTTATTGAGCACTTATTTTATGCCAATCACTGTACTGAGTCCTTGAGAGAGACACATTCCCTGCCCTCAAGAAGCTTATAGCCTAGTGGAAAAGCCGGGCACTCAAATAAACTACAGTTAGGGGAAACAGCAGAATATAAGGCTACATTGTACATACGTGCTTACGATGATGATGATGATTATATTTAAGTGTTTACTATGTGTCTACACTGTTCTAAGCACTGGGGTAGTTACAAGTTATTCAAGTTGGGCACCGTCCCTGTTCTACATGGGGCTCAGAGTATAAGTAGGAGGAAGAATGCGTATCAAATCCCCATTTTGTAGGTGAAGGAACTGAAGCATAGAGAAGTTAAGTGACTTACCCAAGGTCACATAGCGGGCAAGTAGAGGATCCGGGATTAGAACTCAGGTCCTCTGACTCCCAGACCTGTGTTTTTTCCACTAGGTCACGCTGCTTCTCAAACTTAACTACCAGTAGGCACTTTTTTTTCCTCGTTACAACCAGAGAAAGAAAGATACAGATTTAATGGGAGTAGCAAGAGAAAGGAAGAAAGGATAAGGAACTAAATAAGAGAATGAATAAGAAGAGAATTGTGCATGGATTGACAAACATATCTAGCAGTATGCTATATATAATAATAATAATAATAATGGTATTTGTTAAGCACTTACTATGTGCCAAGCCCTGTTCTAAGAGCTGGGATAGATACAAGGTTATCAGGTTGTCCCATGTGGGGTTCACAGATGAGGTAACGGAGGCACAGAGAAGTTAAGTGACTTGTCCAACGTCTCACAGCTGACAAGTGGCAGAGCAAGGATTAGAACCTCTGACTCCCAAGCCCGGCTCTTTCCACTAAGCCTCCGTGCTTGCTATATCAATATATCTATTTATCTCTACACTGTAAATTTGTCCCCTAGACTGTAAACTCATTTTGGGGGGGAAAACGTTTCTACCCACTCTTATACTGTACTCTACCAAGCGCTTAGTACAGTGTATTGCAACACAGTAAATGCTCAATAAATACGATTGATTTATATCTCCGCCACTTGTCTGCTGTGTGACCTTAGGCAAGTCACTTAACTTCTCTGTGCCTCAGTTACCTCATCTGCAAAATGGGGATTAAAACTGTGAGCTCCCCATGGGACAACTTGAGCACCTTTTATCCCCCAGCACTTAGAAGAGTGCTTTGCACATGGTAAGCGCTAAACAAATACCACCATTATTATATCATATATTTTTATGTTATCTATATATCTATATCGGTGCCCATCTTTAAGTGCTAAGGATAGTTGTATGGGCTAAGATCAGTGTTGGAACTGGATCTAACACAATTCCTGGCTTTCTTTTATCACGTATTTTGAATGGAAATGGAAATTATACCCCACAAACTAATCAGATGAATGGAGAGGGTACCATGTCTAAAAATGCAATTGTATTTTCCCAAGTGCTCACTTCAGTCTCTACTCACTGCAGATGCTCAATAAATAACAGTAATAATAATTGTAATTATGGTATTTGTTAAGCGCTTATTATGTGCAAGGCACTGTACAAAGCACTGTACCAGCAAATCGGGCTGGACACAGTCCCCGTCCCATGTGGGGCTCACAGTCTTCATCCCCATTTTACAGATGAGATAATGGAGGCCCAGAGGAAGGGAAGTGACTTACCCAAGGTCACACAACAGACGAGTGATGGAGCAGGGATTAGAACCCATGACCTTCTGACTCCCAGGCCCGTGCTCTATCCACTACGCCATGTTTTATAGCTTATTGCTATATATATTTGTCTATCATGCACAATTCTGTACTTATTCATTCTCTTATTTACTCCCTTATCTTTTCTTGCTGTGCTCCATCCACCCACGATGCGGCTTGTGGCGAGGATAATAATAGTAATCAGAATAATATATGTGGTACTTGTTTTGCACTTACTATGTGTTAAGCACTGTACAAAGTGAAGGGAGGGTGTAGGAGAAAGCTATTGCAAACCAGAAGGTTAAGAATTTAGATGTTAAAGTTGCCCTACCAGCCAGATCACAAATTTGGAGTGATAATCGATTCCTGGAAATAGGAATTTAAAGGGAATTACGACATCTGGACATATCAAGGAGAAACAGATTGGGCCCCTGTATAGTGGGTCAGAGGTGTGGATCATTGAACAACGCAATAGTAATTTGATGACACAGACGAAAGCCTTGGAGTTATTCTGGATGAAAGGGCAGACGCACTTCATGGCTCTGAGAATGGTATGTTTTCTCCTTCCAGAGATGAATGATAGTGCCCTGTTGCCATTAAACTTTCATACGCTTGGCTGCCAAAATGAGGAATCGACGAAGTGAATTGAGTCTAGATGAGATCTTCGATCGCTGGATAGCTTATGGACTATGCCTTCTATTGAAGGCAAAAAAATAAAAATAAAGAAGACAAAATGAAAGCAATCTTACGGAAGTTAACCGAAGCTCTTCTGGGTCTGGATTAGACTCATGAGATAAAATCCAGTCGTGGGGACAAAAGGGTTGACTTTTTCCTCTTCCCCTTGGGCACTCTGACTTCCCCATCTTCCCACCCTGGCTCCCCGCATGCCCGAAGTCCACCTTGCTCTTGGTTTGGTTAAAAAAAAACAAACCCAGGGCTCCAACTGTGAGCTCAGAAAACTGGCCCAGAGGACTCCTTTAGAGATTGGGCAAATTCACCTTTGAGCAGATGTTTATTAAATGCAGCCTTTGTGCAAAGCGCTGTCCTGAGCGCTGGGAAAGAGTATTCAGGTGGGATTTGGGGAAACAGCATGGTATAGTGGTTAGAGCACGGAGCTGGGAGTCAGAAGGTTGTGGGTTCTAATCCCTGATCTGCCTCTTGTCTGCTGTGTGACCTTTCACTTTGCTTCTTTGGGCCTCAGTTCCCTCCTCTATACATTGGGGATGGAGACCATGATCCCCATGTGGGGCAGGGACTGTGTCCAACCTGATTGGCTGGTATCCGCCTCGGCACTTAGTACAGAGCCTGGCACCTAGTAAGCGCTTAACAAATGCCACAGTGAATTTGATCTGGTCCTGAGTGAGGCTAAAGATTCCTTTTAGCCTGAGGCCATACCTCCCATCTTTGAGCAGACAGAAAACCCTCCCGTGGCCCCTGGACTACCCTCAAGGTCTGGATCGGCCAGTAGCTGGTTGCTCACTTGGTCAAGGTTAGGACCAGGATGAGGAGCAGCGTGGTGTAGTGGATAGAACACGGGCCTGGGAGTCAGGAGGTCATGGGTTCTAATCCTGGCTCTGCCACTTGTCTGGTGTGGGCTTGGGCAAGTTACTTCACTTCTCTGACCGCAGTTCCCTCATCTGTAAAATGGGGATTGAGACTGTGAGCCCCGTGTGCGACGTGGACTGCATCCAACCCGATTTCCTTGTATCCACCTCAAAGCACATAGTTAGGGCTTAAAAAATACCATGATTATTATTATTTATTTGCTTGGCTCCTTATATAATCATCATAATTATCATACTTTCTTTTTTATGGTATCTGTTAAGCAATCAATTTTTATTTCATTCAATCATATTTACTGAGTGCTTATAGACATATTCCCTACCCACAGTGAGCTTTCAGTTTAGGTGTATAATGTGTGCCAGGCAGTACACTAAGTGCTGAGGTAGATATAAGATAATCAGGTTGGACCCAGTCCCTGGCCCCCATGGGGTTCACAATCTTAATCCCCTGTTTACAGATGAGGAAACTGAGGCACAGAGAAGTTAAGTGACTTTTTAAAAATTGTATTTGTTAAGCGCTTACTATGTGCCAGGCACTATTCTAAAATTCTAGGATTGACACAAGTTAATCAGGTTGTTCCAGATGGGGCTCAAAGTCTTGATCCCCATTTTACAGATGAGGGAACTGAGACACAGAGAAGTTAGGTGACTTTTTAAGAAATTGTGCCTTTTTAAAGTGCTTACTATGTGCCAGGCACTATTCTAAATGCTAGGGTTGACACAATTTAATCAGGTCGGGCATAGTCCATGTCCACCATGGGGTCCACAGTCTTAATTCCCATCTCACAGATGAGGGAAGTGAGGTACAAAGAAGTTGAGTGACTTACCCAAGAATAACAATAATAATAATGTTGGTATTTGTACACAGCAGACAGTCGGCAGAGCAGGGATTAGAACCTAGTTCCTTCTGACTTCCAGGCCCCTGCTTTATCCATTAGGCCATCCTGCTTATTGTCAAGTGCTTTCTGTGTGCCAAGCACTGTACGAAGCACTGGGGTAGAAAAAGCAGACAGTCCCCGCCCCACATGAGGCTCACAGTCTAAATAACAGGATGTAAATAGGATTCAGTCCCCATTTTACAGCTGAGTTAATAGGCGCAGATAAATTAAGTGACTTGCTCAAGGTCACACAGCGGCAAGTGGCAAAATCAGGATTAGAATTCAGGTCTTCTGACTCTCAGCTCCATACTCTTTCCACTAAGCCATGCTGCTTCTCAAGATGCCACATTCTTTGGCCTGATTTCCTTATTGCCTCCTTGAGGGAGGTGGAGCAGGAGAGACCTTTTTTTCCAAGCCAGGAGAACTATCTTTAGACTTTCCTAAGCATCATAGTAGGTGGTTGATTACCTTGCTAATTTTGGTACCTGCCCAAATGTCTCTGTGTTTCCAGGGGACAACATAGATTTTGGAATGCTTCAGAGCTTGGAAAACTTTATTCCTCACACTTTAGTTATTAGAACATTTGCCTCTGATCCCTAACCTTTCCATCCCAACACCTTGCAAACATACACACCCACCCACGAATACACATGCACACATGTTCCCATATTTAAGGTCATGCTCTGCCACCCCCCACGTCCTTCCACCCCCCACACAACATAGGCCTGTACTCATGCCAAAAATGGTGGAATGGTGGAGACTCATCCAAGTTTGAATGTTTTTGCTCAACTGTTTTGGAATTACTTGCAGTGGAGAAGAACCAAAAGTTGGACAAGTATTGGACGAATATGGGAAAAGAACATTTTTCCCTTCTTGCAGCATACTGTTCTCAGCACACAGGAACCTCCACTATAATTCACTCCATCCATACCCAGCGGGGAATTCTGACACAATTCAGCCTTGCCAGTCAGTGAGGGGGAAGGACACGGGAAGTTTCTGGTGGCCTGAGTGTTGGCCATATGGTAGTGTCATGGCAAAGATTGGGGCCACGGTGCCAGGCTGAGAGGCGGGAAGCTTTTAAGTGGACCCTGGATTCTCCCCACACCTGCAAGGTGTGGTTTGAGGCGGATATCGACTCCAGGATGGCTAGGATGGTGACGCCCCCCTACGGCTTTCTGAGCTGGACCCATCATCATCATCATGATCATAATGGTATTTGTTCGGCGTGCTTCACTGCCGGGGACAGAGACCTGCCCGAGGATGTCGAGATCTCTCTGCCAAGAGGACACAAGCCGGCGCGGACCTTTGACCATAGCGGGGGACAGAGACCTGTCTAGGGTGCCGAGATTCATTCAGTTCATTCACTCATATTTATTGAGCGCATACTACGTGCAGAGGACTGTACTAAGATCTCTCCGCTGAGTGGCCTCAGTGTGACCAGATCATCATCATCATCAGCCATCCGCCCACTAGGATCATAGGACATTTCGTTTCTGATCTGTTGCAGCCGAGAAGTGGCCATTTTCTTCATCTTCCCTCTTTCCTGCAGTCAGATCAGGGTGTGACTGCCCAAGCCCCAGGTAACAAAGGCCTAGGTTCACAAATTTTTATTACTCTAAAGCTACCTGCCTTCACACCTAATCAGTCCCTGCTTTCTTCTAAGATCACAGCAACCCAGGATGTTTACTCTTATTCTTGGGCCTCTTCACTCCCAAGGAGCCAGGGATGATTCAATCATCTCCTTGGGGTTCCCCTCAACACTGACTCTTCACTCTCAAAGACCCAAGGACATTCAACCATCTCCTCAGGCCTCTCCTAATCTCTGGCCTTTTCACTCTCAACACCCAAGGACAATTCAACCATCTGTTCTGGTATCACCTGATGAAGTTGTTATTGCTGTAGTTTACCTCACCCACCCCACCGGTGACCTTTCAATCCCACCGCTCCTGTCAGTCCATCCCAGTCCTCTCCTCCCATCCCACCTTGCCCTCCAGCTTCGCCACTCAACTCCTCCCCACCCCTTGCGTTGATCTCACCCCTCTCGCTGCCCCATCTAATCCCATCCCAGCACCACCTCTCATCCCCTCTCTCCCCACACTGGCCCTGTCAACTCACTCCCATCCAAACCCACTCCACCTCCTGCACTGTCCTTTCCACCACTATCCCCTTCCACAACTTCAGCCACGTGTGGCCTGTGGAACCCCCGCTCCATTATGGAGACACTCCCCTTCATCCTTGACTTGTTCCTGTCCCGCTCTCTCCTCCTCCTCTTCATCACTGAAACCTGGCTCTCCCCAGATGACACGGTCTCCCCCACTGCTCACTCCAGAGGGACCTCTGCTTCTGCCACTCCCTCAGACTCACTGGGAAAGATGGAGGTGTTGGCTTCCTTCTCACGCCCCAGTGCCGCTTTCACAGCATTCCACCTCCCCCACACCTTTCTTTTCCTTCCTTTGAAGCCCATATCATCCTCTTCTACTACCCACTCCAGATTCTAATAACGGTCATCTACCGCCCCCCAGATCTCACCTCCAACTTCTTGAACCATTTTGATCCCTTTATCACAACCTCTCTTTTTCTCCATGTCCACACTGATCCTTGGAGACTTCAATATCCATATAGGTGTTCCTGATGACTCTTCTGCTGCCCGCCTTCGATCACTCCTCAACTCCACTGATGTTCCTCCTCCAACCCACCTCGCTCACCCATCAATGTGGACGCACACTCCATCTCATCATCTCTAATCACTGAACATTTTCTACCTTCACTAACCCTGAAATGCCTCTCTCTGACCACAACCTCCTCATGTGCCTCCTCCGTACTATTCCCCAGTGATCTTCCTACCCCATCCAATTTTCTCAACTCATCATGCCCCACTTAGCCTCCATACCCAAACTACCTTCCCTTGATGACCAAATTGATGCTCTCAATACCACCCTCTCTACTGAACTTAACTCACTCGCTCCCCTATCCCTTCGTCATTCTCATAACGCTAACCCCCAGCTCTGGATCACCTGCACAATCCTCCACCTTCGCTCTTGGCACGAGCCGCAGAGCGCTGCTGGTGGAAATCTAAATATCGAGCTGACCATCTCCTTCGAGTTTATCCTTGCATGCTTAAATCTGCCCTCTCCTCGGCCCCGCAAATCTATTTCTTTACCCTTACTGACATCCATGCCCATCTCCCTCGCCAGTTTTTCCAGACTCCTTCCTCAGGCCCCCTGTTTCCCCACCTTCCCCTCCCTTGCCCCCAATGACCTGGCCATCAACTTTATTAAGAAAATGGACACTATCAGGCATGAACTCCCTAAAATCACCTCTGCTCCTCCTCAGTCCCTCCCCCTTCCAGCCTCCTCTTCAACTTTCCCATATTTCCCAGCAGTAGCTCTAGAGAAGATCGCCTGTCTCCTCTCAAAAGCCACACCCTTCACCTGCGCATCTGACCCCATTCCTTCACACTCTATCAAAACTCTCACCCCCCCCCTAACCACCATCTTCAAATGTTCTCTCTCCATTGACTTCTTCCCCAATACTTTCATACATGACCACGTCTCCCTTGTCCTAAAAAACCCATCCCTGACTCCATGGCTCCCTCCAGGTATTGTCCCATCTCCCTTCTACCATTTCTCTCCAAATTCCTTGAGTGAGTTGTCTATTCCCGCTGTCTCAAATTCCTCTCCTCCAATTCTCTCTTTGGCCCTTCCAATCTGGCTTCCGTCCTCTTCACTCCACAGAAACCTCCCTCTCAAAAGTCACCGACGATCTCCTTCTTGCCAAATCCAATGGCTTCTACTCCATCCTAATCCTCCTCAACCTCTCAGTTGCCTTCAACACTGTGGACCACTCCCTTCTCCTGGAAATTTATCCAACCTTGGCTTCACTGACACTGTCCTCTCCTGGTTCTCTCATCTCTCTGGCCATCTCTCAGTCTCCTCTGTGGGCTCCTCCTCTGCCTCCCACCCCCTAAATCTGGGTGTGTCTCAAGGTTCAGTTCTGGATCCCCTTCTATTCTCCATCTCCCTTGGAGAACTCATTCCGTCCCATGGCTGAAACTCCCACCTCTACCAGATGATACCCAACTCCACATCTCCAGCCCTGATCTCTCTCCCTCTCTGCAGTCTTGGATTTCCTCTTGCCTTCCAGACATCTCAACTTGGATGTCCTCTGGTCACCTCAAGCTTAATAAGTCCAAAATAATAATAATAATAATAATAATGTTGGTATTTGTTAAGCGCTTACTATGTGCCGAGCACTGTTCTAAGCGCTGGGGTAGACATAGGGGAATCAGGTTGTCCCACATGGGGCTCACAGTTTTAATCCCCATTTTACAGATGAGGGAACTGAGGCACAGAGAAGTTAAGTGACTCGCCCACAGTCACACAGCCAACAAGTGGCAGAGCTGGGATTCGAACTCATGAGCCTTGACTCCAAAGCCCATGCTCTTTCCACTGAGCCACGCTGCTTCTTCCTTGTCTTCCCACCCAAAGCCTGACCTCTCCCAGACTTTCCCATCACAGTAGATGGAGTCTTCCTATCTCACCTGAACCTTGGTATTATCCTTGACTCCTCTCTCTCATTCAACCCACATATTCAATCCATCACTAAATTCTGTGGGTCCCACCTTCCCAACATTGCTAATACCCACCCTTTTCTCTCCATCCAAATTGCTACCACATTAATCCAGTTACTTATCCTATCCCACCTAGAATACTGCATCAGCCTCCTTGTTGACCTCCCTACCTCCTGTCTCTCCTAGCTCTAGTTCATACTTCACTCTGCTGTCTGGATCATTTTTCTATAAAAATGTTCAGGACATGTCTCCCTGCTCCTCAAAAAACTCCAGTGCTTCCCCATTGTCACCCGTCGCCGGGGACAGGTTCTTTCGGAATCGGCGGGGGAGAGAGAGAGAGAGAGGCTGGAGATGGAAAACCTGAGTTTTGTATAGAATTTATTCCGCGGGGCGGATTGAATTCATTAATTATTTAGACGCGACAGTCGGCCTTCCCTTTTGGGGGAATTTGGTGTTAGAGCTTCCCCTTTGGGAGGAATTTGGTGTTAAAGCTTCCCTGATGGGAGGATTACACTAGTATGTTACTCGAGTGTGGGCGGACCAGGGCCCGCCCAGGAAGAGCTCGTTAATGGTTTACTAACAACGTGGTGAGGCGGCTAGTTCCCACCATGTGCGCACCCACTTGGGAGGAATCCACTTAAGCGTTCAATCTACTTATGCGCCGACCCCATTTAGGCCTTAGATTTACTTATGCGTTACACACTCGTGCGTTAAACTCACTTGCGCATTACACTCGCTTGTACGCTACCCACTTACGCACTAAACTCACATGTGCATTATACTCACTTATACATTGCCCGCTTATACACTAAGCTCACATATGCGTTACACTCATACATTACCCACTTATGTATTTAACCCAGTATGTGTTACACTCACCCGTCCCGCGACCCCTGTCTCTGTGCGTTGTTCCTGGTGGCAGAATGGCGTCTGGTGCTCGGGACAGGGAGAGACACGTGGGTGGCCGTTGCTACTGCTGTGATCTTCCCAGAGAGAGACCCGAGCACCAGAGGCAACAGGTATTTATTACCTTGGTTTGGGTGGTCCCCACTTCCTTCCTGTTCAATCTCCTCCCCCTTCCGCTCCCTTCCCTTCCATACCTTATTGGGTGGGCACGGAACCCTGCCTTCCTCCCTTCCTTAACTTCTATTTTTAACCACTCAATCTCCAAGGGCTCCTTCCCCTCTGCCTTCAAACATGCCCACGTCTCCCCCATCCTAAAAAAAAAAAACCCGCTCTTGACCCCACTTCCCCCTCCAGTTATCGTCCTATCTCCCTACTACCCTTCCTTTCCAAAATCTTAGAACGAGTCGTCTACAATCGATGCCTAGAATTCCTTAACTCCCATTCTCTCCTAGACCCCCTCCAATCTGGCTTCCGTCCCCTCCACTCTACCGAGACTGCTCTCTCTAAGGTCACCCATGACCTCCTTCTTGCCAAATCCAATGGCTCCTACTCCATTCTGATCCTCCTTGACCTCTCTGCTGCCTCTGACACTGTCGACCATCCCCTCCTCCTCCATACCTTATCTCACCTTGGCTTCACGGACTCTGTCCTCTCCTGGTTCTCCTCTTACCTCTCTGGCCGATCATTCTCGGTCTCCTACGCTGGAGCCTCCTCCCCCTCCCATCCTTTAACTGTTGGAGTTCCTCAAGGGTCAGTTCTTGGCCCTCTTCTGTTCTCCATTTACACTCACTCCCTCGGTGAACTCATCCGCTCTCACGGCTTTGACTACCATCTCTACGCAGATGACACGCGGATCTACATCTCCGCCCCTGTCCTCTCCCCCTCCCTTCAGGCTCGCATCTCCTCCCGCCTCCGGGACGTCTCCACCTGGATGTCGGCCCGCCACCTAAAACTCAACATGAGCAAGACTGAGCTCCGCATCTTCCCTCCCAAGCCCGGTCCGCTCCCAGACTTCTCCATCACCGTGGATGGCACGACCATCCTTCCCGTCCCGTAGGCCCGCAATCTCGGTGTCATCCTTGACTCGTCCCTCTCGTTCACCCCACACATCCTATCCGTTACCGAGACCTGCCGGTTTCACCTCTACAATATCGCCAAGATCCGCCCTTTCCTCTCCACCCAAATGGCTACCTTACTATTACGGGCTCTCGTTATATCCCGGCTAGACTACCGTGTCAGCCTTCTCTCTGACCTCCCTTCCTCCTCTCTCGCCCCGCTCCGGTCTATTCTTCACTCCGCTGCCCGGCTCATCTTCCCGCAGAAACGATCTGGGCATGTCACTCCCCTTCTTAAACAACTCCGGTGGTTGCCTATCGACCTCCGCTCCAAACAAAAACTCCTCACTCTAGGCTTCGAGGCTCTCCATCACCTTGCCCCTTCCTACCTCTCCTCCCTTCTCTCTTTCTACCGCCCACCCCGCACGCTCCGCTCCTCCGCCGCCCACCTCCTCGCCGTCCCTCGGTCTCGCCTATCCCGCCGTCGACCCCTGGGTCACGTCCTCCCGCGGTCCTGGAACGCCCTCCCTCCTCACCTCCGCCAAACTGATTCTCTTTCCCTCTTCAAAACCTTACTTAAAAATCACCTCCTCCAAGAGGCGTTCCCAGACTGAGCTCCTCTTCCCCCTCTACTCCCTCTGCCATCCCCCCTTTACCTCTCCGCAGCTGAAGCCTCATTTTCCCCTTTTCCCTCTGCTCCTCCACCTCTCCCTTCCCATCCCCACAGCACTGTACTCGTCCGCTCAACTGTATATATTTTCGTTACCCTATTTATTTTGTTAATGAATTGTACATCGCCTCGATTCTATTTAGTTGCCATCGTTTTTACGAGATGTTCTTCCCCTTGACGCTGTTTAGTGCCATTGTTCTTGTCTGTCCGTCTCCCCCGATTAGACTGTAAGCCCGTCAAACGGCAGGGACTGTCTCTATCTGTTGCCGACTTGTTCATCCCAAGCGCTTAGTACAGTGGTCTGCACATAGTAAGCGCTCAATAAATACTATTGAATGAATGAATGAAAGGTGAGGGACACCTATCTTCCCATCCTGCCTCCTCTGGCCAGAGAGGTTATGTCACTGATGGCATTTTGACCTTTGGGTAGCCAGTGCCCAGGTCCACCTTGGCACACCCATCCACCTCCGCATCAAACAAAAACTCCTCACCATTATCTTTAAAACACTTCACCATCTACCTTACCTCACTACTCTCTTTCTACAACCCAGCCCGCGTACTTCGCTCCTCTGGTGCTAACCTTCTCACCGTGCTTGGATCTTGCCTGTCTCTCCACTGTCCCCTAGCCTGCATCCTGTCTCTGGCCTGGTAAACCCTCCCTCCTCAAATCTTACAGAATAATTACTCTCCCCCCTTCAAAGACTCATTGAAGATACACCTCCTCCAAGACACCTTCCCAGACTAAGCCCCACCTTTCCTCATCTCCCACTCACTTCTGTGTCACCCTGACTTGCTCCCTTTTTTCTTCCTCCCTCTCAGCCCCATAGCACTTATGTACATATCTGTATTTTATATATTTATATTAATGTCTGTCTCTTCCCCCTCCCCATGTAGGACAGTGATTGTGGACTGTGATTTCACTGTGGGCAGAGAATATGTCTATCTGTTTATTGTTGTATCACACTCTCCCAAGTGCTTAGTACAATGCTCTGCACACATTAAACACTCAATAAATATGATTGGATGAATGAATGAATGGAAAAATATGTATTAAGCACTTTTCTTAGTGCTTGGGTAGGATACCAGCTACACAGGTAGAACACATTTATTCATTTAATCAATCGCATTTATTGAGAGCTTCTTGTGTGCGGAACACTGTAATAAGAACTTGGGAATAGTACAATGAACTTATAGTCTACAATCACCATCCCACATGGGACTCAGAGTCTTACATTTTACAGATGAAATTCCCATTTTAAAGATGACTCTCATCCTTCAGAGTAGAGAAGAACCAGAATGGGGCCTTTCTGGCCTCTTGGCTTTGGTGGGGGTTGGTGGGGTCAAGGGGGTGCCAGGGAGGCACTGGTGGCCCTCAAGAAGCAGTGAGACCTAGTGGATACAATATGGACCTGGAAATCAGAAGGATGTGGGTTCTAATCCTGGCTTCGCCACTTGACTGCTATGTGACCTTGGACAAGTAGCTTCACTTCTCCGGGCCTCATTTACCTCATCTGTAAAATGGGGATTAAGAATGTGCCTCCCATTTGGGGACATGGACTGTTTCTAACCTTGTATGTACCCCAGTGCTTAGAACAGTGCCTGGCATAGAGTAAGTGGTTAACAAATACCACAATTATTATTATCACTAAAATATCAGATTCCCTTTTGTCCAACCCTCTACCTATGCCGGGCCGGAATGAAAGCCAGACTGTTAGAAAACAAGATGAATAGCCATTCTCTGGCTATTATCCTCTCTCTTTTCCCACATCACCTCTTTTTTCCTCTCAAGCCAACCCACATACCTACATACACAACCTACCTGTGTATAGTTTTATACTCTACTATCTCCCCTTGCTGTAGTTTATTTTACTGTTGGTCCCTTCCTCTAGACTGTAAGTGCCTTGTGGGCAGGGATCATGTCTACTACTTCCATTGCTTTGTACTTTCCCAAGTGCTTAGTGCAGTGGTCTGCACACAGGAAATGCTCAGGAAATATCATTGGTTGATTAATTCTCCCATCATCTTAGCATGTGACCACCCTCCCCCGTAGCACTATGTACATATCTTTTTACTTGCTCATTTCCTCCTGTCAGTAATTTATTTTAGGGTCTGTCTCTACTGCTAGATTGCAAACTCCTTGATGGCCAAGCAGCATGGTCTACTGGAAAAAGCATGGGTCTGGGAATCAGATGATGTGAGTTCTAATTTCATCTCTGCCTCATATCTGCTGTCTGACCTGGGCAAGTCACTTAATTTCTCTGTGCCTCAGTTCCCTCATCTGCAAAATGGGCATTCAATACCGTTTCTCCCTGCTACTTAGCTTGTGAGCCCCATGTGGGACCTGATTATCTTAACCCAGTTCTTAGTTCAGTGCTTGGCACATAGTAAGTATTCAACAATTATTATTATTACTATTATCTCCCTTCTGCACCATCTATGAACTTGAATCTGTGACCTTTGGACATTTGATGTTCATCCCATCCCCAGCCGCCAGGACTTATATACGTATGTACATAGTAGAGAATCAGCATGGCTTAGTGGTAAGAGCCCGGGCTTGGGAGTCAGAGGTCATGGATTCTAATCCCAGCTTCCTCACATGTCAGCTGTGTGACTTTGGGCAAGTCACTTAACTTCTCTGTGCCTCAGTTCCCTCATCTGTAAAATGGGGATTAAGACTGTGAGCCCCACGTGGACAACCTGATTAACTACTATCTACCCCAGAGCTTAGAACAGTGCTTAGCACAGAGTAAGTACTTAACAAATACCAACATTATTATTATTATACCTTTAAATATTATAAATTACTCATTTATTTACATTAACACCTGTCTCCCCTGTAGTCTGTAAACTCGTTATGGGTAGGGAACCTTTCTACTAATTCTGTTAGACTGCACTCTTCCAAGTGCTTAGTACAGTGCTCACACATATTAAGTGCTCAATAAATGCCACGGATTGATTAATTATCATTATAATCTTGTCTACTAATTCTACCATACTCTCACCTAGCACTTAGATCAGTGCTCTAGACAGAGTACAGTGGGTTTACTGATGATTGGCTCGAGTTGGCTACAGTTCTTTGAAGTTGTCTTCTCTCTCCCAACCTTCATCCCCACCTAAAATCCCTGCCTGCACATTCAAGTGGAAAATTTGGCACTTAGGATCCAGGATGGCAGAGCCCAGAGGGACAGCAGGGCCTAGATCTGGGGCATTAGTACTTATGAAGCCAGCTCCTCAGTGTCAGTAGCCCACGTGCGTGCTGGGCAATTGAAGACGGAAGCCACCCTACAAGTTCCCTGGGATCCGATCCGTTGCTTTTCAAGTTCCAAGACCTAAACCAGCCGTGGCTTCCAACTGACTCCTCAGTGGAGAACTGAGATGTTTTGCAATTACACAGTGCTCTTTAAATGCCAGATTACAAAAACAAATGTCATAAACCCCTCTCCTGGCCACAGTCATCCTGTTAACTGCAGGCAGTTTGGGTGAGATTGTGCCAAATAGTTGCACAGATTGTTACTCAATATCTTTAGGCAGAACCATGGGAGGAAGGAGGGAGGGGAGGGGAATATTTGGTTGGGGGAGGGCTCATATGACCTCCAGACTTGATTTTTTCAAGGTTACCTAGAAATGAATTAGAAAGAAAACTCTTCTTTGTTTGCGGGGAGTCCAGCCCAGCCTGGCCCACTCCCACATGCCATCCAGGGCCCCAGCCAGAACTGTAGCTGCTGTTGTCTGTAAGGGGGCTCTCAGACGGCAGATGGTCAGAGTCGAGAGAGACGGGTGGGGCGGGAGGAGGGCGGAGGGAGGGCAGGTGCAAAGAGAAGGGTTAATTCAAAGTTGAACATTGAGTTTCCCTTTGGAACAAGCTGTTAGTTTCCCAGCAAACTCTAGGCAGGCTTAGGAGTCAACAGAGAGACTTCGCAGTCATAGAATTCTCAAAGCAGAATGATATTTTTCCTCACAATCAAGTGCCTGGGGAGATGCGGAGAGACTCCTCATTGTGTTAGGCATTTGAGCCAGAAGCAGAATGGCCTAGTGGACAGAGCACCGGCCTGGGAGTCAGAAGGTCATGGGTTCTAATCCTTGCTCTGCCACTTGTCTGCTGGGTGAGCTTGGGCAATCACAACTTGTCCAGGCCTCAGTTCCCTCATCTGTAAAATGGGGATTAAGATTGTGAGCTCTATGTGGGTCAGAGACTATCCAACCCGACTCTCTCGTATCTATCCCTTCTCTTAGAACGGTGCCTGACACAAAGTAAGCACTTAACAAATGCCCTAATCATTATTATTACCAAAAGAATATAGCATCTCATCAGAACTAATTAAAAAGAAGATTCAGAGTTCTAATTAATATATAACATCTTCTGTTCCACAGCTACTTGATTCCCCTATTTTCACAACTAGCTTGTTGTGGGCAGGAAATGGGTCTATTGTTGTATTCTCCCAAGCGCTTAGTACACTGCTCTGCACACAGTAAGTGCTCAATAAATATGAATGAATGAATGAATGACAAACAGATCCCTCATTCTAATGGGACTTTTGTCTCTATTAATAGCCTTGCTTTCAAAATTCGTCTGGACCTTGAAGCTAAAAGTTATTCAACTCTTCAGGTAGAAAGATTTTTCAACTCCTCAGTTTCCTCATCTGTGAAATGGGGATTAAGACTGTGACCCCATGTGGGACAGGGACTGTGTCCAACCTGATTATCTTGTATCAACCCCAGCTCTTAGTACAGTGCCTGGCACATAGTAAGAACTTAACACATACCACTTTTAAAATGCTTTGAAAGGCATGTGTGGGAAGCTGCGTGGCTCAGTGGAAAGAGCCTGGGCTTCGGAGTCAGAGGGCATGGGTTCGACTCCCGGCTCTGCCACTTGTCAGCTGTGTGACTGTGGGCAAGTCACTTCACTTCTCTGGGCCTCAGTTCCCTCATCTGGAAAATGGGGATTAACTGTGAGCCTCACGTGGGACAACCTGATTACCCTGTATCTACCCCAGCGCTTAGAACAGTGCTCTGCACATAGTAAGCGCTTAACAAATACCAATATTATTATATTGAGTTCCAGCTATATGCCTTGGGGTTCCCTTGGATTTTAAAATTCCTTCTCCTTGCATCCATGGGGATCAACTACCAATCAATCAGGCCACAGTCCTACATCTCACTTCCATAATCAAACAGTCAATCAGTGAATAGTATTTTGTACATTTTTATGGTATTTGTTAAGTACTTACTATGTGCCAAGCACTGTTCTAAGCACTGGGGAAGATACAAGTTAATCAAGTCGAACACAGTCTTGGTCCCACCTGGGATTTATGGTCTTAACCCTCATTTTACAGAAGAGGTAACTGAGGCACAGAGGAGTGAAAGTGACTTGCCCAAGGTCACACAGCAGACAAGTGGTGGAGTCAGGATTAGAACCCAGGTCCTTCTGACTCCCAGGCAGGGGCTCTAATGGCGACAATGCATTCGGTGGATAGCAGAGTATGTCAGAGTTAGTAGACATGATCTCTGCCCTCAAGGATTTTACAACCTAGTGGAGCAGAGAAAAACTGAAATAAATTACAGGTAGGGGGAAGCAAGAGAATTAACACTGCTGGATTTTGTGGGGCTCAGTACACAAGTCCTTACATGATGAGAAAATTCTGCAGTGGCCATTGGAGAACAGGGTGGGGAGAGGCGGGATCCATCTGGGAAAGCTTCCTGGAGCAGGTGACCCAGTGGAAAGAGCAGGGGGCTGGGAGTCAGAGGATCTGGGTTTTAATCCTGGCTCTACAATCGGCCAAATGTAAGATCTTGGGGAAGTCACTGAAATTCTTGGGACCTCAGTTTCTCATTGAAGATTTAATTAATACCTGTTCTCCCTCCTGCTTAAGACTGTGAGCCCTATAAAAAAATGTAGTATCTGTTAAGCGCTTACTACGTGCAAAGCACTGTTCTAAGCGCTGGGGGATACAAGGTGATCAGGTTGTCCCACGTGGGGCTCACAGTTTTTTTAATCCCCATTTGACAGATGAGGTAACTGAGGCACAGAGAAGTTAAGTGACTTGCCCACGGTCACACGGCTGACTAGCGGCAGAGCAGGGATTAGAACCCATGACCTCTGACTCCCAAGCCCGCACTCTTTCTATTGAGCCACGCTGCTTCCATAGTGGACAGGGACTGTGTCCAGCCCCATTAACTTGTCTCTACCCCAGCGCTTAAAACAGTGCTTGACACTTAATGAGTGCTTAACAAATATTACACTTATAATTGGAGGATCTATGATTTCAGGTGGTCTTAGAAGGTGGGAGAGCTACAGACTGCTGAATGTGAAAGGGAAGGAAGAACAATACAATCCTACTGTATTGTACTCTCCAGAGTGCTTAATACAGTGCTCTGCACACAAGGAGCATTCAGTAAATATCATTTATTATATTGTACTCTTCCAAGTGTTTAGTGTAATGCCCTGTCCAAAATAAGCATTCAATTAATACCACTGTTTGATTGATTGTATGAGAGAGGGGAAGACATGTTGGGAAGCAGCGAGAGCCTGGGCTTTGGAGTCAGAGGTCATGGGTCCGACTCCCAGTTCTGCTACTTATCAGCTGTGTGACTGTGAGCAAGTCACTTCACTTCTCAGTGCCTAAGTTACCTCATCTGTAAAATGAGGTTTAACTGGGTACCTCATGTGGGACAACCTGATTACCCTGTATCTCCCCCTTCGCTTAGAACAGTGCTCTGCACATAGTAAGCACTTAACAGATACCAACATTATTATTATGTTCAAAATGATGTTTTAGAACAATGATCTGGGCAGCAGAGTAGAAAATGGACTGGAGAGGAAAGAGACTGGAAGCAGGGAGGCCTCCAAGGAGGCAAAATGAGCAAGTAGCTGGACCCTCCTTTGAATTTTCCCTACTTCACCTTTTCTAGCACCTCCTTCATGTCTCAGTACAAATCACCTTTCCCAAACACTAGTCCAGTTGAATCACTCATTACAAGAAGCAGCGTGGCTTAGTGGAAAGAGCACAGGCTTGGGGTCAGAGGTCGTGGGTTCTAATCCTGCTCTGCCAGTAATCAGCTGTGTGAGTTTGGGCAAGTCACTTCACTTTTCTGTGCCTCAGTCACCTCATTTGTAAAATGGGGACTGTGAGCCCCATGTGGGACAACCTGATTACCCTATATCTACCCCAGTGCTTTAGAACAGTGCTTGGCACATAGCGCTTAACAAATACATCATTATTATCACTCCTGTCTCAGAAGTCTCGCCCCAGCCCCTTATTCATTCATTCATTCAAACATTTATTGAGCACTTACTGTGAGCTGAGCACTGTACTAAGCGTTTGGGAAAGTACAATACAGCATTAAAGAGAGACAATCCCTGCCCACAGTGGGCTCACTGTCTGGGGGTGGGAGGAGGCAGACATCAGTACAAATAAACAGACATCAATATAAATAAATAAAATTACATATCTATCTATATGTAGATAGATAGATAGATAAATAGATAGATAGATAGATAGATAGATATGGTTTTGGTCAGGGAGAGGGGGAAAATAGTAAAGGGAGCGAGTCAGGGTGTTGCGGAAGGGAGTGAGAGCTGAGGAAAAGTGGGGCTTAATCTGGGAAGGCCTCTTGGAGGAGATGTGCCTTCAGTAGGGCTTTGAAGGAGGGGAGAGTCATTGTCTGGTGGATTTGAGGAGAGAGGGTGTTCCAGGTCAGAGGTAAAACTTGGGTCAGGGGTTGGCAGTGAGACAGGTGAAAAATATGAAATGTTTCATGAATCTGAATGTCATCCTTTCCCTTATGTACACATCCGCAAATATTATTTATTTTAAAGTCTATCTTCCCCTCTAGGCACTACTTGTGGGCAGGGAACATGTCTACTAAATTGGCTATATTACATTCTCCCAAGTGCTTAGTACAGTGCTCTGCACAAAGTAAGCACTCATTCATTCCCGTTGATTGATTGATTGATTGCCTGGTGGCTTACTTTCCCTTGCATCCCACTCCAGCTCTTGTCCATTTAGTTCAAAGCTCTCTCCCATTGCTGCCAGAACTCTAGACTGTAAGCTCATTGTAGGCAGGGAATGTGTCTGTTTATTTTTCTTTTGTATTCTCCCAGGCGCTTAGTATAGTGCTCTGCACAGTAAGTGCTCAATAAATATAATCAAATGAATTGAATGAAAGAACTTTTCTCTGGCTACAAAAGGGGGAAGCTCTCATCTTGTCCTAGACTCTATTCTCTCACTTCTCAACCATCACTCACACTACATGGCCTAGTGGAAAGAGCAGGGGTTTGGGAGTCAGAGGACATGGGTTCTAATCCTGGCTCCTCTGCTTGTCTGCAGAGTCACTTGGGCAGTCACTTCACTTCTCTGTGCCTCAGTGACCTCATCTTAAAAATGGGAATTAAGACTGTGAGTCCCCTCTGGGACACCCTGATTATCTTGTATCTACCAGGGCTTAGAACAGTGCTTGGCACATAGTAAGCACTTAACAAATACTATAATTATTATTAGGTGGGCAAGGAACGTACCTACCAACTTCTGTTATACTGTACTCTCCCAAGAGCTTATTACAGTTCTCTGCATATAGTAAGTGCTCAATAAATACCATTGATTGATTGATTTATTAATCCCTTCCACCCCATCTCCAATACCCTAGCGCAATCCATTTTTTCAAATCGTAGCTCCCATTCTCCTTTAAAACCCTACTCTAAATCAATCAATCTTATGTAGCCTTCCCTGATTCACCTTCTGGTTCTCCATTCTTAACGACCATGGCTCATTCCTTTGGCTCTTACCCTACAGGTTATTTGGAGTTTTATATTTACTTGCTTTCTCCTTAAGATGAGGTCCTTGAGGTCAACCACTTTACCTGACACAAGTTTTAGCAAAGATATATAAGATAACGTCTCCTCAGTGCTTGAATAATATATTGGTTACTAAAGCAGATTTTTGAAAATTCACCCCTTTGAAAAGCATGAATTTGGAAAAAACATTCAAACTGACATTAGGTTTGTTCTATTCAGACTTGACCTGTGCTCACTACAAATGATAATCTGACAATATCTGTTAATGATTCAATCTTGTATTTAGGATGGTGTTTTGACTGAGGAGCCTGTAGTTTTTTTTTTCATTTTCTGTTTTCTTTTAATCAGTCAATCATATTTATTGAGTGCTTACTGCGTGCAGAGCACTGTACTAAGTACTTGGGAGAGTACAACATAGCAGACTTGGTAGACATGTTCCTTGACCACAGCGACAAGAAGCAGCATGGTTTAGTGGAAAGACCATGGGCTTGGGAGTCAGAGGACATGGCTTCTAATCCTGACTCCACCATCTGTCTGCTGTGTGAGCTTGGGCAAGTCACTTAATTACTCTGTGCCTCAGTTAGCTCACCTATAAAATGGGGATTAAGACTATAAGCCCTACGTGGAACAACCTGATTACCTTATATCTACACCAGTGCTTAAAACAGTGCTTGGCATACAATAGTACTTAACAAATACCATAACTATTATCATTATTAACGACTTTATGGTCTAGAGGGAGAAACAGACATCAATACAGTGCTCACTTGCTGATAATGATGATGATACACATAAATAAATAATGGTTATTTTCATTTCTGATTGTAATCATGAAACGTTCTTGTTAAAGTGCATCCTCCCAAACCAAACTGAATTATTTCCAGAACGAAAATCTCTGTGTATGTTAGCTCGTTTTGGGGTGGGATTGTGTCTGCTATATTGTTATAGTATACTCTTCCAAACACTTAATGCAGTGCTCTGCACACAGTAAGCGCTCAATAAATATGATTGATTAATTAATTAGGGTTTTTGGATTTGCTTTCTTTTTTCTGATTTCGAAAAAGGTTCTCGTTTTTCCTTTTCCACCTGTTAAAGAATGATGGCTCTCTTTCAACAAACCCTTCAATAGATTAAATTGATGGCTGACAAGCTGAGCTTTCTCTAGACCTTCTAAGAAGGACAAACTGGTCAGGCACACACAAAAAATTCCTCTTTCTACGAGCTTGAAAGCATCATAATTGTTTTTAAAAGAAATGACATCAGTGCAGACTTCAAAAATGTTTTGAGAAAATTATTCACAGATAGTTGAACTTTATTGTATTTTTAAAAATACTTTAAAAATCAACTTTGCTGAGAGAGTGAACCGAGTGAAATAGGGTCCTTAGTGACTTGGTAAGCAGGGATAGGTACAATAGGGTTTTTCCAGGAATTACAAAAAAGTGCAAGACTGCTGGCTTTTCTATTACTCTTTCATTGGCAATATGCTCTTTATCAGAGAAAACAGATTTTTCACTCTAAAGTGTCCCCCTTTCTTAACCGCCTTGGTATTATTGTGTTTTGGAACCTACAAACACACACACCAGCCTCAGGACAACAAAGACTATATTGTTTAAATGACTTGTGAACTTTGCCCCTCCTTCCTCCTGCCTCTCACAAAAGGTTCAGATGTTCTTTTGATTATCATCTGGGCATTGGCAGATTTCACAACCCTCCCAACAGCGACTCTCTCAGAAGTAACATTCTTCTGGGAGCTAGCAACACAATTCACCTTTTTCTCCCCCCCCACCTCCCGCCCCCCACTTGTATCCCAAAGTGATCAAATGGTGAGAAAGTCAGCCGCTATGAGGTCATGGGAGACGCTCTATGCTGTGAAATAGCTGATTCTCTTTCTTTTCTCTGCACAAAGGCCACCTTTCATTTCTTCAAAAAGTAGACCACCTGTCTGGTTAGCAAAATGGACTATCTTCATCTTTAGAGGCAAGAGTAGTCCTTCAAAGGGAATTTTGCAGTTCCCCCCTTTGGGTCCTAGAAACCCCCTGGGCACATTTTTGCCTGCCGGAGGAGGCCTTAGAAGCAATAGCTAGTTAGACTGTAAGCTCCCTGTGGGTGTAATTTTGTGTCCTTCAACAGAAAAGCAGCCTAGCCTACTGGAAAGGATGCAGGTCTGGGAGGCAAAGGACCTGGATTTGAATCCTGACTCTGTACCTGAGCGTGCTGGGTGACCCTGGGCAATTTACTAACTTCTCAATAAATATGACTGATTGATTGATTCTCTGTGTCTCAGTTTCCTCTTCTGTAAAATGGGGATTCCAAACCTGTTCTCTACCTCTTTGCCTGGGAGCCCTTCGTGTCCTACCTGATTATCTTGTATTCATTCATTCATTCAACTGTATTTATTGAGCGCTTACTGTGTACAGACCACTGTACTAAGCACTTGGAGAGTACAATTTGGCAACAGATAGAGACAATCCCTACCTAACAACGGGCTCACAGTCTAGAAGGGGGAGCGTTTAGTATGGGCACATAGTGGTTAGCAAATATCAATTTTTTTATTAATCAATCAATCATATTTATTGAACACTTACTATGTTCAGGAGGACTGTACTAAGCGCTTGGGAGAGCACAGCACAATAGAATTAGCAGTCACGTTCCAGAAGCTTATGCTACAAATGGTTGTGATTTCCCAGGCGTTCAAGCACGGTGCTCTGCACAGAGTAGATCCTTGACAAATATTATTGATTGACAGATGGTTTCAGGCAGGGCTGCCACTCGGTTGATGAATTTATTCTACTCTTTCCCCATTCCCTAATATATTTTAATGTCTGTCTCCCCCTGTAGACTGTAAACTGTTTGTGGGCAAGATCACATCTTCCCAGTCTGTTGTACTGTAATAATAATGATGGTATTTGTTATGCTTTTACTTTGCTCCAGGCACTGTACTCAGTGCTGGGATGGAACAAGCAAATCGAATTGGACACAGTCCCTGTTCCATGTGGAGCTCATAGCCTCAATCCCTATTTTACAGATTAGGTAACTGAGGCACAGAGAAGTGACTTGACTTGCCTATGGTCACACAGCAGATTTGTTTTTCTATCTGTTTTCCCCCTTCTAGACTGTAAGCTGGGTGTGAGCAGGGATTGTCTCTCTCTATTGCTGAATTGTACTTTCCAAGCGCTTAGTACAGTACTCTGCACATGGTAAGCGCTCAATAAATACAATTGAATGAATGAATGAAAGTGCCGGAATTAGAACCTATAACTTTCTGACTCTCGGTCCTGTGCTCTATCCACTAGGCCATGTAGTTTCTCGAGCGCTTAATACAATGTGCTACAATTGGTAAGCATTCAATAAATCCCACTGATTGATCTATTGGTGACCCGCAGCCTTTTTGAAGCGAGAATGGGCTGGAGGGGGCTTTGCCTTTTACTTACATCAGCCCGTTTCCCTTTCATTCATTCAATCATATTTATTGAGTGATTACGGTGTGCGAGCATGGTACTAAGTGCTTGGAAAGTACAATTGGGCAACAGATAGAGACAATCCCTACCCAACAACAGGCTCACAGTTTCCCTGCCTCCAGCAGCTGCATTTAAAAAATAAATCACGGGTTATTCATCTCGTGGTGCAGGGAATACAGGAGGAGGGAAACGGCCATCCAGCATCTACTACAGTGCCCAGCACCAAGTCGGTGGGTGTTCAGTAAGTACCGTTACTACTATCACAATCCCTCCGGGCAGCAAAGGGCCACCTACGGGGTAGGGGGAAAATGCGGAATGGGCTGGAGTGGATCCAGAAGTATGTTTTTTGCTTCATCTTGTTTGTTTAAGAAAGACCACTCTGGCTCCAGGCTCTCATGAAAATCAACAAGATGGCATCCCGCCTCATTCCAAACCTCCCCAGGCACAGGTGTCTTTGCCCAGGGTCACAGAGAGGACACTGATCCCTCGGGCAACCCCGTCGTCCTTCTTGGAGCCAGTGATACAATGGTTTGTTTGTCTAGGGAAACTAGACTCTAGACTAAGCTCCTCGTGGACAGGGATCGGGTCTACCGATCCTGTTATACTCCCCCAAGCACTTAGAAATAATAATACTAATCTATTTATTAAGCCTTTACTATGTCCCAAGCACTGTTCTAAGCACTGGGGTAGATATAAGCTAATCAGGTTAGACACAGTCCTTGTCCCAGATGGGGTTCACAGTGACTTGTCCAAGGTCACACAGCAGACACGTGGTGGAACCAAGATTAGAACCAAGATCCTTCTGACTCCCAGGCCTGGGCTCTATCCACTAGGCCATGCTCTGCACAGAGTAAATGCACAATAAATATGATTGATTAATTGATTGGCCAAGGATGTTCTCATCTAAGGAGGATAAACTGGTGTGCAAGTCTGGGAAAATATTTTTTTCATCCTAAGGAACCATTGGAGTGCGAGCCCCCATGTGGGACAGGGATTGTGTCCAACCTGATTAACTTGTATTTACCCCAGTGGTTAGGAAGTTTCCGTAGTGTAGTGGTTATCACGTTCGCCTAACACGCGAAAGGTCCCCGGTTCGAAACTGGGCGGAAACACTTTAAGAGAAGCAGCATGGCTCAGTGGAAAGAGCATGGGCTTTGGAGTCAGAGGTCATGAGTTCGAATCCCAGCTCTGCCACTTGTCAGCTGTGTGACCGTGGGCAAGTCACTTAACTTCTCTGGGCCTCAGTTACCTCATCTGTAAAATGGGGATTAAGACTGGGAGCCCCACGTGGGACATCCTGATTCCCCTGTGAATACCCCAGCGCTTAGAACAGTGCTCGGCACATAGTAAGCGCTTAACAAATACCAACATTTTAGAACAGTGCCAACTCACCTCCCCCCGACTTTCAACCCTCTCCTCTACTTTTCCATCCTTCCCAGCAGTATCTTCAGAGGAAATCTCCTCCCTCTTCGAAAAATGCCACCCCCTCCACCTGTGCTTGGGACCCCATTCTTATGCATAGAAACTATCTCCCCTTCCCTCCTTCCCTCCTTAACTTCCATCTTTAACTACTCACTCTCCAACAGCTTCTTCCCCTCTGCCTTCAAACACGCCCACATCTCCCCCATCCTAAAAAGACCCTCTCTTGACGCCACTTCCCATTCCAGTAACCATCCTATCTCCCTCCTACCCTTCCTTTCCAAGCTCCTAGAACGAGTCATCTACACTCACTGCCTTGAGTTCCTCAACTCTAACTCTCTCCTTGACCCCCTCCAATCTGGCTTCCGTCCCCTCCACTCCACCGAGAATGCCCTCTCAGAGGTCACCAATGACCTCCTTCTTGTCAAATGCAATGGCCTCTACTCTTTCCTATTCCTCTTCGACCTCTCAGATGCCTTTGACACTGTGGACCACCCCCTTCTCCTCAACACTTTATCCAAACTTGGATTCGTGGACTCCATCCTCTCCCGGTCTCCTCTTATCTTTCTGGCCGTTCCTTCTTGGTATCCTTCACGGGCTCCTCCCCACCCCGCCATTCCCTACATGTAAGGGTTCCTCAAGGGTCAGATCTTGGTCCCCTTCTGTTCTCCATCTATACTGACTCTCTTGGTGAACTCATTTGCTTGTTGTATTGTACTCTTCCAACCCCTGAGTACAGTGCTCTGCACACCGTAAGTGCTCAATAAATACGATCAATAAATACGATCGAATGATCAATCAGTGAATAAGTCAATTGTCTTTATGGTGTGCAGTACTGTATTAAGCGCTTGGGAGAGTGCATACCCAGTACTGAGAGAAGCAGCGTGGCTCAGTGGAAAGAGCACGGGCTTTGGAGTCAGAGGTCATGAGTTCGAATCCCAGCTCTGCCACTTGTCAGCTGTGTGACTGTGGGCAAGTCACTTAACTTCTCTGGGCCTCAGTTCCCTCATCTGTAAAATGGGGATGAAGACTGTGAGTCCCACGTGGGACAACCTGATTTCCCTGTGTCTACCCCAGCGCTTAGAACAGTGCTCTGCACATAGTAAGCGCTTAACAAATACCAACATTATTATTACTGAACTAATATCTCGGGGAGATAAAATCAGATCAGGACCGACATATTTCTTGGGGTGTAGAATGGGGTGAAGGTGAATGGGGTATGTGGGGAGGGGCTGGAAGAAGAAGGAGGAAGGAGAGAGAATGGGGGAGGGAGGGAAGAGGGAAAGAAAAGCCAAAGCAGGGTTCTATAGCCACGTCGTTGTTCCACATGGAGTTCACAGTCTAAGGAAGAGAGAGAACAGGTATTGAATTCCCATTTTACAGAAGAGGAAACTGAGGCACTGGGAAGTTAAACGAGTTTCCCAAGGTCTCTTAGCAGGCAGGTGTCGTATCTGGGATTAGAACCCCGGTCCCCGACCTCCAAGTCTGTGGTCTTTTCACTAAGCCATGCTGCTTCACCCCCTTTGTGGCTGACACGCTCATCTTCTGAAGGGTAGTGCTGATGGAAGTGGGCAGAGAAAGAAAACTGGCACTTGGCAGCCCTTGTGTTTCGGGCTGGAGGGTACCTCTCTGGGTGGCTGGTAGATCTCTGCAGAATCTACAGCGGCCCGGGCGGTAGCAGCATTTACCTGCTACAGTGTACTCTCTCAAGCGCTTAGTACAGGACTCTGCACACCCCAAACACTCAATAAATACAATTGCTCCATTGAATTGTACACAATCTTTAGGCGGATGGAGCGATGGGGGAGTTAGAGTGGGAAAAGACTACCCTTAACCCCCAAACCTAACTGGCCTAGGTTACCCTTCTCCCTGTTGCCCCCTCTCCCCCACCAAAATTTACCCCTGCAACAACCAGAAGCAACACAGGTGTTGTGACAGAAGGGCTTCCGTTTGAAATTCAAGGAGCTTCCCCGTACCTGAACCTGACTCGAGTTTCACTTCTACTTCTTTTCTTTTCCGCAGCTCCATTTCTGATGGAGGTTCCAGGGAGTGGTGAGATTCCCAGAACACAGAGAGCAAGTTGGGGGAACAGAGAGAAGTCACCTCTACTTCTCTGGTTCTCTCCCAAGTAGCCATTTCAGTGCTCTGTGCTGTGAGTGTGGCTTAGTGGAAAGAGTACAGACCTGAGAGATGGGAATCCAGGGTTCTAATCCTGCTTCTACCGCTTGCCTGCTGGGTGACTTTGAGCAAATCGCTTGACCTCTCTGAGTCTCAGTCTCCTCATCTGTAAAATGGGGAAAAAGATCCCTGCTCACCCTCCCACTGAGACTGGAAGCCAAGTGTGGGACAGGGAATGGACTGGATCTCGTGATCTCTATCAGTCCCGTGCTTGGCTACAGTAAATACTTAATAAACACCATCATCTTTATTATTAGGTGCTTAAGATAGGATGGATAGTCCATTAACTGTGAAGCAATGTGGTCTAGTGGATAAAGCATGGGCTCAGGAGCCAGAGGAAGTGGGTTCTAATCCCAGCTCTGCCACTTGCCTGCTGTGTGACCTTGGGCAAGTCACTTCACTTCTCTGTGCCTCAGTTACCTCATCTGTAAAATGGGGATTAAGACTGTGAGCCCCACGTGGGACAACCTAATTCCCCTGTGTCTACCCCAGCGCTTAGAACAGTGCTCTGCACATAGTAAGCGCTTAACAAATACCAACATTATTATTATTATTAGTTATCTCATCTGTAAAATGGGGATTAGGACTGTGAGCCCCACGTGAGAGAGGGATTATGTCCGACCTGCGGAGAACCAGACCTCCAGCCACTCGGTTCACTGTCACAGTAACTCGGGAGGTATTTTGTTAACGTGTCCAACAACTCTGTCACATTGTCTTCTCCCGAGCGCTTAGTACAGTGCTGTGCACACAGTAATGCTTCCCTACTCCTGAAGAACCTCCACTGGTTGTCCTTCCACCTCCACATCAAAAAGAAACTCCTCACCACTGGCTTCAAAGCACTCAATCACCTTGCCCCCTCCTACCTAGAGAAGCAGCGTGGCTCAGTGGAAAGAGCCCGGGCTTGGGAGTCAGAGGTCATGGGTTCAAATCCCAGATGATAATAATAATAATAATGTTGGTATTTGTTAAGCGCTTACTATGTGCCGAGCACTGTTCTAAGCGCTGGGGTAGACATAGGGGAATCAGGTTGTCCCACGTGGGGCTCACAGTCTTAATCCCCATTTTACAGATGAGGGAACTGAGGCACGGAGAAGTTAAGTGACTTGCCCACAGTCACACAGCCGACAAGTGGCAGAGCTGGGATTCGAACTCATGAGCCCTGACTCCAAAGCCCGTGCTCTTTCCACTGAGCCACGCTGCTTCTCCAGCCACGCTGCTTCTCCACTTGTCAGCTGTGTGACTATGGGCAAGTCACTTCACTTCTCTGGGCCTCAGTTCCCCCATCTGTAAAATGGGGATTAAGACTGTGAGCCCCACGTGGGGCAACCTGATCACCTTGTATCCTCCCCAGCGCTTAGAACAGTGCTCTGCACATAGCGCTTGACAAACACCAACATTATTATCATTATTATTACCTCACCTCACTTTTCTCCTACTACAACCCATCCCACACACTTCAGTCGTCTAAAATTAATCTTCTCACTGTACCTCAATCTCATCTATCTTGTCGATGACCTCTTGCCCACATCTGCCTCTGGCCTTGAGTGCTCTCCTCCTTCCTTCGAAGACTTATTGAAGGTACATCTCCTCCGAGAGGCCTTCCCTGACTAAGCCCTCTTTTCCTCTTCTCCCACTTCCTTCTCCATCCCCCTGACTTGCTCCATCTATTCACCCACTCCCAACCCCACAGCACTTATGTACATATCTATAATTTATTTATTTGTATTGATGTCTGTCTTCCTCCCTGAAGAATGTAAGCTCATAGCGGGCAGGTAGAAGCAGCGTGGCTCAGTGGCGAGAGCCCGGGCCTGGGAGCCAGAGGTCATGGTTTCCAATCCCGGCTCCGCCGCTTGTCAGCTGTGTGACTTTGGGCGAGTCACTTAACTTCTCTGTGCCTCAGTTACCTCATCTGTAAAATGAGGATTAAGACTGAGCCCCATGTGGGACAACCTGATCACCTTGTATCCCCCCAGCACTTAGAACAGTGCTTTGCATATAGTAAATGCTTAACAAATACCATCATTATTATTATCATTCTATCATACTCTCCCAAGCGCTGTGTACAGCGCCCTGCACAGAGCAAGCACTCAATAAATAACATCGACTGACATAAATACCGCTGATTGATTGATTTACCTCAGAAGACATAGAGTGGAATACAGTATCTGACCCAACTCTGTCATCAGCTCTGACCCAACTGGCAGGCAGGGCCCGGCCCAGGGCCAGTTCCCGTTAGGAGGGCTGAAAGGAGGGTAGAAGAGGAGGGGGAGGGGAAGAGGAGGCTGAGGGGTGTGGGGTGGGGGTGAAGGCCTCTTGGCTCCTGTCTCTCCGGGGCTGCCGTCCATCTGCTTGCCCGGGGAATTTGCTCTAATGGAGTGTGCATTGTGTGGCGGGACAGATGACGGATTTCAAGGAACTATTATCTAAGCCGAGCATCTGCCCCTGGACCGGATCGAGTTACAGGCTTCTCCGGAACAGATGTCCGCAACCTGGCTTCCCTCTTTCTTCGGGCAACCGCAGGGGCTCCTCTGGGCGGCCGAGGTTCACGAAATCATTAGCCTTTGGAAGAACCGAAAGGCAAAACCGTCAAATAGCACAAGGTGAATGGGGTGTGAGGGGAGGGGCCGGAGGAAGAAGGAGGAGGGAGAGGGAATGGGTGAGGGAGGAAGGGAAAAAAAGCCAAAGCAGGGGTCTATAGCCGTGTACTCTCCCAAGTGCTTTGTATTCCTTCATTCGATCATATTTATTGATCGCTCACTGTGTGCAGAGCACTGTACTAAGTGCTTGGAAAGTACAGTTCAGCAATAAAGAGAGACAGTCCCTCCCCACACTGGGTTTACAGTCTAGAAGGGGGGAGACAGACATCAAATCAAGTAAGCAGGCATCAATATAAATAGAATTATAGATAGATGCACATCAAAAAAGTAAACAGGCATCAATATAAATAAATAGAATTATAGATATATGCACATCAAAAAAGTAAACAGGCATCAATATACATAAATAGAATTATAGATATATGCACATCAAAAAAGTAAACAGTCATCAATACAAATAAATAGAATTGTAGGTATATACATATATACCTAAGTGCTGTAGGGTGGGATCGGGGGAAGAACGAAGGGAGAAAGTCAAGGTGTCAGGGAAGGGAGGGCGCTTAGCAGTGCTTTGCACCCAGTAAGAACTAAATTTATACGATTGAATGAATGAGTGACTAAAATGAAGTATGTCACTTGTTGCACAATAAACACAGTCAGGGAGGATGGTAGGCAGAAAGGCTGGCTGGGGGGTCAGGGCGGTGTTCAACTGTGATCGGAAATCGGGGTGCAGACAGCCTCAGGACATTTTTTCGGAAAGCCCCAGTCCCACGTGGGGCTCATGATCTAAGGAAACAGGACTCAAAATCTCCTTTGCTTTCCCTGGGCAATTTTCCTTAGAAACAACGAGGTCGCCAGGAGCAAATGGCTGCTGGGAGAGAGCAAGGGATCTCCCCATCCCAAGCAGTGCAAACTTACAGCAACAGGTTGGATTGAACTAGCAGTCAATTACTGAGCCCTTACTATGTCCAGAACCTCTGCATTAAGCACTTGGGAGAGGACAATATTATACCATAGCATTATAGAGAAGCAGTGTTGCCTTGTGCATAGAGCAGGGGCCTGGAAGTCAGAAAGACCTGCCTCTTGTCTGCTGTGGGTTCTTGGGCAAATGGTTTCACTCCTCTGGACCTTAGGTACCTCTTCTGAAAAATGGAGATTAAGACCGTGAGCCCCGTGTGGGACGGGGGCTGTGTCCAACCTGATTACTTTGTATCTACAGTGCCTGGTACATAGTCAGTGTTTAAGAAATACCAGGAAAAGAACAGATCAGGTTGGATTGAACTATCAGTCAGTGGTGTTGGTTGAACATTTACTACGTGCAATCCCTCTCTGCCGCTGGTCAGCTGTGTGACCTTGGGCAAGTCACTTAACTTCTCTGTAACTCAGTTACCTCATCTGTCAAATGGGGATTAAAACTGTGAGCCCCACATGGGACAACCTGATCACCTTGTATCCCCCAGTGCTTAGAACAGTGCTTTGCACATAGTAAGCGCTTAACAAATACCACAATTTATTTTATTTATTTATGACTACCAACTCTGTTGCACTGCACTCTCCCAAGCGCTTTGTACAGGGCTCTGCACACAGTGAGCATTCAATAAATGCTAATGATTGATGTTTGATTGATAGATTGAGTCACGTAAGTGGGCAAATCCCTGTTTTCAAGGAGCTAAATGATCTCTCGTGCCATCGAGCTTGTATTATATAACTCCCAGGGCTCTGCCATCCATTTCCACATTCTTCCCTCACCCAAGCCCCTTAAAGAGAGAAGCAGCATGGCCTAGTTCATGGAGTCTGGGCCTGGGAGTCAGAGGGATCTGGGTTCTACTTCTGCCTCCACTACTTGTCTTCTGTGGTGACCTTGGGCAAATCACTTCACTTCTCTGGGTCTCAGTTAGCTCGTCTATGAGTCCTCTGTGGGAGAGGGAGTGTGCCCAACCTGATTATCTTGTGTTTACCCCAGCATTTAGTACAGTGCCTGGCTCACAGTAAGTGTTGAACATACACAAAATACGTATACACATATACATATGTGTTTAACGTATACAAAATGTGTATTTAACGTATACAAAATATACATATATGTATATCCTGAAGATTTGATCCTGTGTGTGTGTGTGAGAGAGACCTACTAGAGTTTGAATCCATCTTTCTCTCCCCTCCCCAACCTTTTCTGAGTTCTAGGTACCCAGGTCACCTCTTATCTCTACCTGATACTTCTCTGCTGCTTCTAGCCGAGAGTTTGGAGTCCAGGAGAGAGGGTAGGCCAGAGGGAGACAGGCTGGAGAGCCACAGGGCCGGATGTAACAAGAACAGTTCAACTAGGTCACGGAACTGGGAGAAGAATAAAAATAATAATAAAATAATGATAACAGTGATAATAATAATAATAGTGGTATTTGTTATGCACTGACTCTGTGCCAAGCACTGTACTAACAATAATGGTGATAATTATGGTATTTGTTAAGCACTTGTTCTGTGCCAAGCACTCTAACCGTGATAATGATAATTTTGATATTTGTCAAGAGTTTATTATGTACCAATCACTGTACTAAGCGCCGGGATAGACACACGATCATCAGGTCCCCACAGACTAAGTTGGAAAGAGAACAGGTATCGAACCTCCATTTTGCAAATGAGGGAACTGAAGCCCAGGGAGGATAAGCAACTTGTTCAAGGTCACACAACAGACAAGTGGTGGAGTGGGGATTAGAACCTGGATCATTCTGACTCCCAGGCCTGAGTTTTCCATTCATTCAGTAGTATTTATTGATTGCTTACTATGACAGAGCACTGTACTAAGCGCTTGGAATGTACAATTCGGCAACAGATGGAGCCAATCCCTGCCCAATGACGGGCTAACAGTCTAATCATGCTGCAAAACACTGGGATCGATAAAAGTTAATCAGGTTGGACACAGCCTCCGACGTAGCAGGGGTGACAAGGGATCTGTAGGAGTTTATCCAACCTGATTTGTTTGTATCTACTCCTGTGCTTAGTACAGTGCCTGGCGCTCAAAAAATGCCACAATAGTAATAATTACTAAGAATGATTATTATTATTAGAGGGAGAGACAGGCCTAAGGCAACTACGTGGCTTGCAGGTGCTCAGTAAAAAAGACTGTCGCCTGACACGATAAGGGCAGCCAAAGCTTTACTAACCAGCTAAGCCCAGGCCAGAAGAAAATGTAGTTCAGTCCTCCCCAGGTGATAGTTCTTGTTCCCCGGTGGGCATCAGGGTCTTCCTGAGGCTGGGGGAGCAAGGGAGAGCAGCTGGACAGAACCTCCCCAGATACAGGCCCCTCGGCCACAAGCGAAGGCCTTCCCAGACTAAGCCCCACTTTTCCTCATCTCCCACTCCCTTCTGCGTCACCCTGACTTGCTCCCTTTGCTCTTCCCCCACCCCCAGGCCCCACAGCACTTTATGTATATATATATATATATGTCATTTTATTTACTTGTATTGATGTCTATCTCCTTGCCTCTCCATTGTGAGCTCTTTGTGGGCAGGGAATGTCACTGTTTATTATAGTATTGTACTTTCCCGAGCCCTTAACATAGTGCTCTGCACACAGTGAATGCTTAATAAATACAAGTGAATGAACGGATGAAAGGAGACAGCTCTGCAGCCAGCCTTCCGCCTTCTCTGTTACGGAAAAGCAGCATGGCGTAAGGGATAGAGCACTGGCCTGGGAGTCAGACGGTCATGGGTTCTAATCCAGGTTCCACCGCTTGTCTGCTGGGAGACCTTGGGCAAGTCAGTTCACTTCTCTGGGCCTCAGTTCCCTCATCTGTAAAATGGGGATTAAGACCGTGAGCCCCACGTGGGACAGGGTTTGTGTTCATCACGATTTGCCTGTATCCACCCCAGCGCTTCATCCAGTGCCTGGCACGTAGTAAGCGCTTAACAAATACCATTATTATTATTATTGTAATTATTATTCTCTTCGGTGAATCAGGCCAGGGCCCCCAGGGCTTTCTTCACAGGACTCGTTTTCCCGACTCTGAGTCATGGCTTTCCAGGGGCGAAAGCGAGACTTGACTCATGGCAGCCTGCGAGGCGGGACGGGGTGTAGGAAAGCTTTGGGGTACGGGGTGGGGGGCGGCGGGGAACTCCAGCAGGGCGAGGGGAACCCAATAAACTGGAGTTGACAGTGCCACAGGTAGCCCAGTGGCTAACTGACAGCCTGCAGCCCTGCCCTTCTTTGGGGGCACATGCCAGGGAGGGGCAACGCAGTCTCCTCAACCTCCCCTCTTGGAGGTCCTGTCAGTCAGTTGTATTTATTGAGCACTTACTGTTAACAGAGCACTGTACTAAGCGCTTGGGAAAGTCTAATACCGTTGTGTGACCTTGGGCAAGTCACTTCACTTCTGTGCCTCAGTTCCCTCATCTGTAAAATGGGGATTAAGAGCGTGAGCCCAATGTGGGACCAGAGAATGTGTCCAGTCTGATTACCTTGTATCTGCTCCGGTGCTTAGAACAGTGCTTGGCATATAGTAAGTGCTTTGTTCAATCATTCAATCGTTCATTCAATTGTATTTATTGAGGGCTTACTGTGTGCAGAGCACTGTGCTAAATGCTTGGAAAGTACAATACAGCAATAAAGAGTGACAATCCCAGCCCATAACGGGCTTACAGTCTAGAAGGGGGGAGACAGACATCAAGATAGGTAAACAGGCATCAATCCGCTTAATAAGTACTATTATTAGTAGCAGTAATAATAATAATAATAAACTCAGTTTTAAGCACTGGAATAGAAAATGTATCTCCCTCACTATCTTGTTAGCCGGGATCATACGTGGTACTCTCCCAGGTGCTTAGTACAGTGCTCTATGCATACTAAGTGCTCAGTAAATAGCAGTGATTGATTGATTCTCCTGGAAAGGTTTACCAGAGAGAGGGACATGATTATCTTGAGTTTGAGCGAGCCAGGGCACTTGGTCTCGGGGGCCAAAGCCGGGTAAAATGAGATCCGCTTATGTCCAGAACGCTCAAAACTGAATTCTGGCAAGCTTTCTCTGGTTCATCCCGCCCCCTCCCTGCTCCTCTTCTCCCACAAATACACCACTATACACACTTGCACACAGATACACATATAAATAATCCTCCCCCCCAACACGTCCCCACGCTCCCAACCGCACAGGATTCAGTTTGCCAGCCATGATTCCCCCCGGGAAGCGCCTTCATGTTTCCTGCAGCTGTTTATCCTCTTCCTGCACGATGAAACACTGCAAATTTCTGGGTTAGCTTGGAAATCTGAGGTGGAGAGGTTCCTACTGGGGATTTTCCTTTGAGAAACAGCGAAGCCTGGTAGAAAGAGCACTGACCTGGGAGTCAGAGGACCTGGGTTCTAATCCCAACTCTGCCACTTGTCTGCTGCATGACCTTGGGCAAGTCACTTCACTTCTCTGGGCCTCAGTTACCTGTAAAATGGGGATTGAGACTGGAAATCTTTTGTGGGACAGGGACTGTGTCCTAACTAACTTTGCTTTGCTTTGCACATAGTAAGCACTCAATAAATGCAATTGAATGAATGAACTTGTATCCACCCAAATGCTTAGTACAGTGCCTGGCACATAGTAAGCACTTAACAAATACCACAGTTATTATGATTATTATTTTCCGTGCCTCAGTTTTCCTACTTAGACTGTGAGCCTTATTCATTCATTCATTCATTCAATAGTATTTATTGAGCGCTTACTATGTGCAGAGCACTGTACTAAGCGCTTGGAATGAACAAGTCGGCAACAGATAGAGACGCTCCCTGCCGTTTGACGGGCTTACGGTCTAATCGGGGGAGACGGACAGACGGGACTGCGTCCAACCTAATTAACTTGTATCTACCCCAGTGCTTAGAACAGTGATTGCCACATAGTTAAGCGCTTAACAAATACTACAAAAAGAAGGCCTCCTACAGGATTATGGGCAGCTTGGCATTTACCGAGTCCTACTGGGTGATTTCCCCTCTCACGATGACACCTGGAGAGTTTCAGTACTCTATGAATCTCGACTATAGGAGGGAGAGTCATACAGAGGCCTACCTATTCCATTCCTAGCCTGGCCAGAAGCTAGCAAGTGAAAAGCAATCTGCTACAAGTCAAAACTCACCTCTGCTGGGCAGCAGCGGCACCGGAGAGAGTCAAGGGTGGAGACTCGAGTTGACTGCTCAACTGTATATATTTTCATTACCCTATTTATTTTGTTAATGAAATGTACATCGCCTTGATTCTATTTATTTGCTATTGTTTTAATGAGATGTTCATCCCCTCGATTCTATTTATTGTTCTTGTCTGTCCATCTCCCCTGATTAGACTGTAAGCCCGTCAAAGGGCGGGGACTGTCTCTATTTGTTACCGATTTGTACATTCCAAGCGCTTAGTACAGTGCTCTGCACATAGTAAGCGCTCAATGAATACTATCGAATGAATGAATGAACTGCACGGAAGGAGGCAGTGGTAAACCACTTCTGTATTTTTACCACGAAAACTCTATGAATTCCCTACCCGAGCGTTTGCAGGTGGAGGTGGCGTGTTCTGTGAAAGATGTGTCCATGGAGTTGCTATGGGTCGGAGACAACTCAACGGCATAAGACAAAACAAGACTGGGTGATTGGATGATGAAGTTTGCCCCTGGATTTAGAGCTGTCTGATCTGATGAAAATGGTCACCGTGACGCTCGGTGAGGGGTGGGGAATTGGGGGCTGGGTTGGCGCCAAAGTTCCAGAGGGAACGATGACCACAGTGCAGCCATCCCTTTCCACTCCAAAGTTTGCTCCTCCAAGAGGGCCCTGTGGATGGTAATCGAGATATTTATTAAACTCTTATTAGGTGTCAAGCAATATGCTAAGTACTGGGGTAGACAGGAGATAATCAGATCAAACATGGCCCTGATCCAAGAGTGACAGCGAGCATCCTATTCCCATTTTGCATGGGAGAAAGCTGAGGCACAGAGCAGCCCAATTTCTTACACAAGGTCTCAAAAGTGGCCTGCAGCACAGCTGAGATTAGAACCTAAGTCTCCTGATTCCTAGTCAATCAATTAATCAATCAAGTGATCATATTTACTAAGTGCTTACTGTGGGCAGAGTGCTATTCTAAGTGCGGGGGAGAAGACAGTATAACAGAATTAGAAGACACATTCCTTGCCCACAACAAGTTTATAGTCTAGAGGAAGAGAAAGACCAGACAGTCCCTTGCTCTTTTTTTTTTAATGGCATTTGTTAAACACGTGCTATGTACCAGGCACTGTTCTAAGTACTTGGGGTGGTACAAGATGATCAGGTTGGATACGGTCCCTGTCCCTCACTCACAGTCTTAATCCTCACTTTCTAGATGAGGTAACTGAGACCCATAGAAGTGAAGTGACTTGTCCAAAGTCACACAACCTACAAATGGTGGAGTTGGGATTATAATCCAGGTCCTCTGACACTCAGGACCATGCTCTTTCCACTAGGCCATGTTGCTTCCTTCGAAGTGGTTTTATGAAGTTGCAGGCAATATAGCTCTGGCAGGCAAAAGAGTCTCACTGTATGTGCGTAGGTCAGATTTTCTTAAGAAGCTTATTCAGAGAGGGATGGTGTGGGTTAAGAAAAAGCTGAGGCATCTACAACGCTTTACCACGAAAACCAACAGGGTCAACGGTGTCTACGCGAAGTGACAGACATCCTGGTGTCCTTGGCTCGTCACTGGAAATGCTCTCCCCTCCATTCTGTAGCGCATTACGGGATAACTGAAGGTTTCCGCTCCTTCCTGCTACATTTTCATTTGGTCATTCGGAACATTTGGAAGGGGAACCTCCTGGGGGCCAAAATCAAAGCTTCTCCCTCAGCGTTCAGTGAGGGAGAATTGTTAAGGGTCTGTGCTGCTGAAAATCAGTATCTGGAAGCAATGGGCTCCCCCGTTTTGCTGAAAGCCAGCAGAGATTTCTCCTTCTGGAAGCCTCGTGCCAGCCCAGTTAAGTGTCTGATCAATGGTATATCTGTAATTTATTTATTTATGTAATTATTTATATTATTAGCCATCTCCCCTTCTAGACTGTAAGATCGTTGTGGGCAGGGAACGGGTCTGTTTATTATTCCCCTTTACTCTCCCAAGCATTTAGTACAGTAAGTACTCAATAAATACGAATGAATGCATGAATGAACAACCAGCTCACCCCTTGCTGCCCCTTGTAGACGACAAGCTCCTAGTTCACAGAGGTTGTATCTAGCAACTTTTTTTTTTCAAGGTATTTGTTAAGTGCTTACTATGTGCCAGAAATTGTACTGATCACTGGGGCAGATACAAACTAATCAAGATGGACACAGTCCATGTCACACATGGGGCTCACAGTCTTAATCCCCATTTTACAGATGAGGTAACTAAGGCTAAGGGAACTGAGGTCCCACAGCTGACAAGTTGCAGATCTGGAATGAATCTAGGTCCTTCTGACACCCGGGCCCGTGCTCGCTGCTTCTCAGTGGTATTATACTTTTCCAAGTGGTGAGTACAGTGCTCCGCTGCCTGTAAGCGCTCAGTAAATAGCACTGATTGATAGATTGGCCCCTCCTCTAGTCTTCTAGGTAGAAAGGGTGATCCCCACAAGCGGGCTTTGCCACTCGAGCCTCTGAGTTTTGAAGGGTGAACACAGTTTATCGTTCATTCATTCAACTGTATTTATCAAACACTTACTGGCTGCAAAGCACTGTACTAGACACTTGAAAGAGTACAGTATAACAACCAACTGACACATTCCTGCCCACAACGAGCTCACAGTCTAGAGGGGGAGACAGACATTAATATAAGTGAATAAATAGACAACTAAATAAATAAATAAATTACAGCTATCTACAGCCCTGCAGAGACAACAAACAAGTGTGCAGGAATCCTTGGGCTTACACCCCGGCATCCAGACCCAACATCTGCGCTTGGGCTGCCTCTGGACAAACTTCCTTTGTTTTGTCAACACCAAAATATCACGGGCATTTAGTCTCAGCTCAGATCTATTTGTTTTGGCAATAACCTGCCCCCCTCCCTCTCCCCCATTCCACTAAACTAGAATAACCTCTTCAGCCGAGAAGCCAAACAGGATTTGCACCCGCTTCCCTCATTTCCATTTTTGTGGTCAAAGGGGCAACAAGGTTTTCATTCAGATTGGGTCTCGGCCTTCTCGGAATGGAGAGGAGTGAGATTTATGGAAGCATTCTTGACATCACCCGCAACCAAGAGCGTTTATTAAACGCCTACCCGTGTGCGGAGTTAAAGGGTTGGGAAGATGTCTGTTTACGATTTTATTGTATTCTCCCAAGCACTTAGTACAGTGCTCTGCACACAGTAAGAGCTCAATAAATATGATTGAATAAATGAATGAATAAACTGTCAGGGTTGCTGGCCCCGGAAGGTTTTCCTCTGAGGTAGAGGTCAGAACGGAGCAAACGGGGCTCAGATACTACAGGTTGGCCTATATCTTACTCTGTTTTGCACGCAGTAAGTGCCTAATAAATATATTGAATAAATCTTTCCCTCTCAAAACCAACTTGGCTTCACCCCTTGTCTGCTTGTCCAGGCTTTACCGTTTGTCTTTTGGGTGACCTTGGGCAAGTCACTTAACTTTTTTGTTATCGCATCTGTAAAATGGGGATTAAGACTGTGAGCCCCACTTGGGACAACCTGATTACTCTGTATCTACCCTAGCTCTTAGAACAGTGCACAGCACATAGTAAGAGCTTAACAAATACCTTTAAAAAAAGAAGAAAGGAGGGACCCAAGAGCTGCATTGGTCACTGGGAATGTCTGTCTCCCCCTTTATACTGTAAGCTTGTTGTGGGCAGAGAATGTGTCCTTTATATTGTTCTATTGTTCTATTCCAAGCACTTAATACAGTGCTCTGCACATAGTAAGTGTTCAATAATATGACTGAGAGACTGATATTAAGAATAGTTATGGCATTTGTTAAGTACTATGTGCCAGGCACTGTACTAAGCACTAAAATATTGTTTTATTGTACTCTCCCAAGGACTTAATACATTGCTCTGCACATAGTAAGTGTTCAATAATATGACAGACTGAGAGACTGATAATAAGGATAATTATGGCATTTGTTAAGTACTTACTATGTGCCAGGCACGGTACTGAGCACTAGGGTGGATACAAGCAAATTGGCTTGGACACAGTCCCTGCCCCACGTGGGGTTCAAAGTCTCGATCCCCATTGTACAGGTGAGGTAACTGAAGGCCTGAGAAGTGAAATGAAGCCCAAGGTCACACAGCAGACAAGTGGCGGGGCCAGGATTAGAACCCATGACATTCTGACTCCCAGCCCCGTGGCTCTATCCACTCTGCCATGTTGCTTCTCTGAAAGAACGGAGACCTGGGGACACTATGAAGAGGAACACTGGCTTCAAGGCAAAGAAATAAGGAGACACTAGGAAGAATTAGCCAGAGGAGGGCCTGAAATTTGGAGAGTGGAGGTCAGATGGCCTGACTTTTCCACCGACGGTTTCAGAGGTTGCTGGAGGTGAAAGGTAAGCCGACATTAGTGCGTGGGTTCATAGAGCACAGGAGCAAAACCTCTGCATCAGATAGGAGGAAGACAGTAGAGTATTTCAGAGGGAGATAATGTCATGTCAGGCCGACTTCTGAAAGCCGTTCGTAAAACCGCCGGGGACATCTCCTTGGGATATTTACGATAAAGGAAGTAATAAACAACTCCCGGAGTTAGATTGGCATTAGGTGTGATGCAGTGTAAGGTAGTTGTCTGGCCACCGGCAAATTTCTCAGCAAGTGCTCTCATCACCCCTGTGATTAAAAAATGCCGAGTGGATTACGTTGCCACAGAGTGGTTGGGAAAGAGAATACTCTAAAGCTGGTGCAGAGCTGTCTTAGACCAGGCTGGCCGTGGTTCATCTCAGCTTACCAATTCACTTGGTTGAACTGGCAAGTGAGTTTTGGAAGCATATCATTATTATTACTGTGTTTGTTCATTCATTCGATCGTATCGACTGACCGTTTACCGCTTGCAGAACACTGTACTAAGTGTTTAAGTGGTATTTGTTAAGCGCTTACTATATGCCAGGTACTATGAACGCATAGTAAGTGTTCAATAATATGATCGACTGAGAGACTGATAATAATTATGGCATTTGTTAAGTACTTACTATGTGCCAGGCACTGTACTGAGCACCAGGTGGATACAAGCACTAGGGTAAGCAAATCGGGCTGGTCACTCTCCGTCCCACGTGGGGCTCACAGTCTCAATCGCCATTTTACGGATGAAGTAACTGAGGCCCAAAGAAGTGAAATGACTTGCCCAAGGTCCCACAGCAGACAAATGGCAAAGCTGTAATTAGAACCCATGACCTTCTGACTCCAGCCCTGTGCTCTATCCACTACCCCGCGCTGCTTGCCTTATAGGTAAGCACCAACTATGCGTCAAGCACTGTACTAATCGCAGTGCCCGTCCCATGTGGAACTCAAAGTTTAAGAGGGAGGAATGCTGAAGAGGGAGAGAGATTAAAGGAGTTTTTGTCCTTCCCTGGGATATTTATTAAGTGGCAGGGGAAAAGAATTGTCCATCTACATGGGTCCTTCTTTTGGAGGCACTGTAAAGGTGAATCAACTAAAAGCATAAGTGAGATTTTGATTGCTGTGTTTTCCTCTCCTTCTCTTTCCTGGGAAATTTGTTCAGAAAGGGAAGGAATAAAAACAGCATTTAAGAAAAGGAGAAACTGCAGTTTCAGAATGCCGAGGGCAGAGAAAGAGTCACTTTCTCAGAGAAAGAGCAGCGTTAAAGAAAATAACAACAATGATAATTATCGTCAGGAGCAGCAGTCATTAACGTCATAACAGCAACATTTGTGCTGAACTTACTATGTACCAAACACTGCGCTGAGCACTGGGGAAGATACAGAATAATCAGATCTGGCACAGTCCGTGCTCCAGAATCTTTGTGGAATTGCATTTTTTGTGGATTTTCAGTTCTGTCTTTCAGAAAGCATTTCCTTGATTGCGAAGAGTGTACTTGCTTATGCAAGAAGCCTATGGAATGTAATCTTTTTATCCCCTGCTTTGAGAGAATTTTTCATGTGAAATGTTTATGGCCAGTTGTTTTCTCTGTCAACTGTAGCATTTATGAATTTGTGTATACCCTCCACAATTCTCACAGATATATGAGTTTCTGCCTGTAGTGTTCTTGAGGGCGGGGCTCACGTCTCTTGACCCGCTTGTGCTCTCCCAAGCCTTCTGGCCTAATGGAAAGAGTTCAGGACTGGGAATCAGGAGACCTGGTTTCTAATCCCAGCTCTGTCAATCGCCTGCTCTGTGACCTTGGGCAAGTCATCTAACTTCTCAGTGCCTCGGTCGCCTCATCTGTAAAATGAGTATTCAAAATTCCGTTCTCTCTTCCCCTTATGTGGAACAAGAACTCTGGCTTATCCAGTTGTGCTTTATCTACCAGAGTGCTTGGCACATTGTTAGTGTTTAACGAATGCCACAGTTATTATTTTGAGGAACCGAGCAAGTGCTCATAAATACTATGGATTGATTGATATGTGTGTTGGGTTATTTCTTTGGACCAAGCTGGTTGGGAACATTTTTCAGTTTGTCTCCTCGACTAAAGTGTAAGCTCTTTGTGGGCGGGGAACATGCCACTTTCTTATTCTCTACTTATCAAGTGGCTGGTGCAGTGTGCTGCGCAAAGTGGGTACTTAATAATGCTACTACTATTACTACTGCTGCTGCTACTATTAGGATCATTAGCTGGCTTGGTGGCATAAACCCGGGCATGGGAGTCAGAGGTCGTGGGTTCTAATCCCGCCTCTGCCACTTGTCAGCTGTGTGACTTTGGGCAAGTGACTTCACTTCTCTGGCCCTCAGTGACCTCATCTGGAAAATGGGGATGAAGACGGTGAGCCCCATGTGGGACAATGTGATTACCCTGGAGTCAGAGGTCATGGGTTCGACTCCCGGCTCTGCCACTTGTCAGCTGTGTGACTGTGGGCAAGTCACTTCACTTCTCTGTGCCTCAGTTACTTCATCTGTAAAATGGGGATTAACTGTGAGCCTCACGTGGGACAACCTGATTACCCTGTATCTACCTCAGAGCTTAGAACAGTGCTTGGCACATAGTAAGCGCTTAACAAATACCAACATTATTATCATCATCATTATTATTATTACCCCAGCACTTATAACAGTGCTTGGCACATAGAAAATGCTTAACAAATACTGCAATTATCATTATTATTATTATTATTACTACTATTTCAACTCCTATTGCTGCTATTGCAGCTTCTGCTATTACTGCTACTATCATTCAACCTACTCATTCAATCTGTCACCACATCCTGTCCGTCCCACCTTCACAGCATCGCTAAAATCCACCCTCTCCTCTTCATCCAAACAGCAACCACGGGAATACAATCGCTCATCCTATCCTTCCTATCCTTATTGTATCAGCCTGCTTGCTGACCTCCCAACTTCCCATCTCTCCCCACTCCAGTCCATACTTCACGCTGCTGCCTGGATCATTTTTCTCCAAAAACGTTCAAGACACGTCACCCCGCTCCTCAAAATACTCCAGTGGTTGCCCATCCACCTCCGTATCAAACAAAAACTCCTCACCATTGGCTTTAAAGCAGTCCACCACCTTGCCCCCTCTTACCTCAGCTCGTTTCTCTCTTTCTATAACCCAGCCCGCACACTCCGCTCCTCTGGTGCTAACCTTCTCACTGGGCCTCGATCTCGCCTGTCTCGCTGCCAAACCCTAGGTCGCTTCCCGCCTCTGGCCTGAAACGCCCTCCCTCCTCAAATCTTACAGACAATGACTCTCCCCCCTTCAAAACCCTAATGAAGGCACACCTCCTTCGAGAGACCTTCCCAGACTAAGCCACACTTTTCCTCATCTCCTTCTCCCTTCTGCATCACCCCGGCTTGCTCCCTTTGCTCTTCCTCCCTCCCAGCTGCAAAGCACTTGTGTACATATCTGTCATTATATGTATTTGTATTGTCTGTCTTCCACTACCTCAAGACTTTAAGCTCACTGTGGGAAGGGAACGTGACTGTTTATTGTTGTATTGTACTTTCACAAGGCTTAGTCCTGCTCTGCACACAGTAAATGTTCAGTGAATTCATTCGTTCATTCAATAGTATTTATTGAGCACTTACTATGTGCAGAGCACTGTACTAAGCACTTGGAATGTACAGATCGGCAACAGATAGAGACAATCCCTGCCCATTGACGGGCTTACGGTCTAATCGGGGGAGACAGACGGACAAAAACAAGACAACTTAATCATGATAAATAGAATCAAGGGGATGTACAACTCATTAATAAAATAAATAGGGTATTAAAAATATATACAAATGAGCACAGTGCTGAGGGGAGGGGAAGGGAGAGGGGGAGGAGCAGAAGGAAAGGGGGGGAAAGGGGGCTTAGCTGAGGGGAGGTGAAGGGGGAAGGGGGAGGGAGCAGAGGGCAGAGGAGGAGCAGAGAGGGAGCAGAGGGAAAAGGGGAAGCTCAGTCTGGGAAGGCCTCTTGGAGGAGGTGAGCTCTCAGTAGGGCTTTGAAGAGGGGAAGAGAGTTAGTTTGGAGGAGGTGAGGAGGGAGGACGTTCCAAGACAGCGGTAAGATGTGGGCCGGAGGTCGACGGCGGGATAGGCGTCAAGGGGGGACGGTGAGGAGGTGAGCGGCAGAAGAGCGGAGCGTGCGGGGTGGACGGTAGAAAGAGAGAAGGGAGGAGAGGTAGGAGGGGGAAAGGGGATGGAGAGCCTTCAAGCCCAGTGTGAAAAGTTTTTGTTTTGTGAGGAGGTTGATAGGCAACCAATGGAGGTTTTTAAGGAGGGGAGTGAAAGGCCCAGAGCGTTTCTGCAGGAAGATGATCCGGGCAGTGGAATGAAGAATAGACTGGAGCGGGGAGAGACAGGAGGAAGGGAGATCAGAGAGAAGGCTGACACAATAATCCAGTCGTGATATTATGAGAGCTTGTACCAGTAAAATAACAGTATGGATGGAGAGGAAAGGGCGGACTTGGAGATACTGTAAAGGTGAGACTGGCAGGCATTGGTGACAGATCGGATGTGTGGGGTGAATGAGAGAGCTGAGTCAAGGATGACACCGCGGTTGCGGGCTTGAGAGACGGGAAGGATGGTCGTACCGTCCACAGTGACAGGGAAGTCAGGAAGAGGACAGGGTTTGGGAGGGAAGATAAGGAGCTCAGTTTTGGACATGTTGAGTTTTAGGTGGCGGGCAGACATCCAGGTGGAGACGTCCCGGAGGCAGGAGGAGATACGAGCCTGAAGGGAGGGGGAGAGGACAGAGGAGGAGATGTAGATTTGGGTGTCATCTGCAAAGAGATGATAGTTGAAGTCGTGGGAGCGAATGAGTTCACCAAGGGAGTGAGTGTAGATGGAGAACAGAAGGTGGCCAAGAACTGACCCTTGAGGAACCCCAACAGTTAGAGGAAGGGAGGGGGAGGAGGACCCCGCGAAGGAGACCGAGAATGAACGGCCAGAGAGATAAGAGGAGAACCGGGAGAGGACGGAGTCCGTGAAGCCAAAGTGAGATAAGGTGTGGAGGAGAAGGGGATGGTCGACAGTATCAGAGGAAGTTGAGAGGTCAAGGAGGATTAGGATAGAGTAGGAGCCATTGGATTTGGCAAAAAGGAGGTCGTGGGTGACCTTTGAGAGCAGTCTTGATAGAGTGGAGGGGACAGAAGCCAGATCGGAGGGGATCCGGGAGAGAGTTAGAGTTGAGGAATTCAAGGCAGTGAGAGTGTAGATGACTCGTTCCAGGAGTTTGGCGAGGAAGGGTAGTAGGGAGATAGGGCGATAACTGGAAGGGGAAGTGGGGTCGAGAGAGGGGTTTTTTAGGATGGGGGAGACATGGGCATGTTTGAAGGCAGAGGGGAAGGAGCCATTGGAGAGTGAGCTGTTCAAGATAGAAGTTAAGGAGGGGAGGAGGGGAGGGGCGATGGTTTTTATAAAATGAGCGGGAATGGGTTCCGAGGCGCAGGTGGAGGGGGTGGCACTTGCGAGGAGGGAGGAGATCTCCTCTGAGGAAACTGCAGGGAAGGATGGGAAAGTGTGGGAGAGTGTTGTGGGGAGGGGAGACAGAAGGCGGAGGGGTGACTTTGGGGAGCTCAGACCTGATTGTATATATATATATACATTTGAGTGAATGAATGAATATCACTACTACTATTACTTTCACTACTGATACTGCTGCTGCTTCAGCTGTGATCATTATTAATAATAAAAATAATAAGAACAATGTTGGCATTTGTTAAGCACTTACTATGTCCCAGGCACTGTTCTAAGCACTGGGGTAAATAGGAGGTAATCAGGTTGTCCCACGTGGGGCTCACAATCTTCATCCCCATTTTCCAGATGAGGGAACTGAGGCACCAAGAAGTAAGTGAATTGTCCAAGGTCGCAGAGCCGGGATTAGAACCCACACCCTCTGACTCCCAAGCCTGGGCTCCTTCCTCTAAACCATGCTCTTACTACACGTACTCCTACTGCTGCTGCTATAACTACTCTGCTGCTACTTCTACTATTATTATCGATCAATCTATTATAGTTATTGAGCGCTTACTTTGTGCAGAGCACTGCACTAAGTGCTTGGGAGAGGACAATATAACAGAGCTGGTAGACATGTCCCTCGTCCACAACGAGCATGCAGTCTAGAGGGGGACACAGAGAAGTGAAATGTGATGTAGTAGACCCTGAGACCGTTGTTGGGCAGGGATTGACTCTACTGGTTGCTGAATTGTATTTTCCAAGTGCTCAGCACAGTGCTCTGCACACAGTAAGTGCTCAATAAATACAACTGAATGAAAGGTACATCATTTGATTATATATCTGACTATCCCTCTAGAATGTCAATTCTTTGTGAGCAGGGAACACATCTACTGACTCTACTGGATTGTCCTCTCCCAAACACTTAGTGCAGTGCTTTGCGCACAGTAAGCACTCAATAAATCATCGATGATGATGATAAAACATGAGACCGATGATGACAATGATGAATATAACAACAACCCCCAAACCAATGTCTTGACCTTGGATTTTTTTCCCTTTCTTTCCTCAAGCATTCTGCTAGAGCAACCTCACGGACTTCTCTGAGCCTCAGTTACCTCTTCTGTAAAAGGGGTATTAAGACTTTGAGTCCCCTGTGGGACAGGGACTCTGTCCAACCTGATTATCTTGTATCTACCCTAGTGCTTAGTACAGTGCCCGGCCGTATGTGTTAAAAAAATGCCATTAAAAAAAAAAGACATTCCCTTCCCCGTAAAGAGAAGACGCGTATCAGGAGCAATGTGACTGCAAATCGTTCTCGTCTTTCTTTAAAGAATAAAACAGACCTTGAGAATCAGGTATCAGTATGCTCTGATTACAGGACACTGATCATAAATGTTAGGAGGGATTATATTGAGGAGATTAGGGGATGGAAAGAAAAGGAGGCTTGTGTGATGCAGGTGTGTGTTGGTTGAGGTTACAAAGTGGAAGATGGTTTAGTCATAGTGAGACTATTTGGGGAAAGCAAAAAGGGAGACAGGTGGGCAGGTGTTGGGTAGATCTGAGTGGAATTTGGCCAGGTGAAACACATTGTTTTTCTCTATTTAACCCTGGGAGAGCTCAGCCATTTCAGTGTCACTGACTGCAGCTTCTGGTTTGGGGTTTTTGTTTTTTTTTTTTTTTTTGTCTATGTGGGGAAGAGTATTTGTCTTTTAGGAATTATTTCTGGAAAGGAAATATGGGTTGAAAAAGGGAATCAGGTAAGATTGTTTACTCTTCGTTTAATTACTTCTTAGGGATACTTTTGTTTAGGTGTACTGATTTATCTGACTATAATGATAAATTTAAGTTGGAGCTCACATTGCCTTGCAGAGAATTGGTAAGGACAGTGGAAGAGAAGTTGTGTTTGAAGACTAAACATTTATATATATATATATATATACACAAAGTAATAATTGTAGTATTTGTTAAAAGCACTTGCTATGTGCTAGTCACTGTACTAAGCTCTGGGGGAGATACAAATAACTTGGGTTGGCCACAGTCGCTGCCCCACATGGGGCTCACTGTCTCAATCCCCATTTAAAAGAAGAGGAAACTGTTTCCCAGAGAAGTGAAGTGACTTGCCTAGGGTCACACAGCAGACAAGTGACAGAGTTGGGATTAGAACCCATGACCTTCTGACTCCGAGGCCCATGCTCTATCCACCATGCCATGCTGCTTCTCTAAGCTCATACTATGTGTCAAGCACTGTTCTAAGTGCTAGGATACATACAGGGTAATCAGGATGTCCCACATGGGGCTCACAGTTTTAGTCTCCATTTTACAGATGAGGTAATTGCGGCACAGAGGAGTTGTCACTTGCCCAAGATCACACAGCTGACAAATGGCAGAGAGGGGATTAGAACTCATGACCTCTGACTCCCAAACCCTTGTTCTTTCCACTAAGCCATGCTGCCTCTCTTTCTGACTCTCTCTTTCCCTCTTTCTCTCTCTCTCGCCCTCTTTTCTCTCTCTCTTTTCTCTTCCTCTTTTCTTCCTCTCTCTCTTCCTCTTTTATCTCTCTCTCTCCCTCTTTTCTCTCCCTCCTCACAGTTCCTGTTCTACATGGGGCTCGGTGCCCAAGAAGGAAGGACGAGTATCTTACCCCCATTTTACAGGTGGGAAAAATTTGGGATAGAAAAGTTAGTTGTTCAAGGTCACAATAGGCAAGTGGCAGGGCTGTGTCTACGACTTATGCTTTCTGATCCCTTAGTCTAATGCTCTTTCCCCAGCGCTTGGAACAGTGCTCGGCACATAGTAAGCGCTTAACAAATACCAACATTATTATTTCCACTAGGCCTGTGTGTGCGTGCGCAAAAATACCCTCAGCGTGGAGTCCTCCTACCTCACTAATGGAGGAGGTGAACTCTACATAGTTGATGCTGAATAAATGTTAATAGTTGCAGCTAGAGAAGCAGTGTGGCATAGTGGGTAGAGAACAGGCCTGGGAGCCAGAAGGTCATGGGTTCTAATCCCGGCTCTACCACTTGGCTGTAGTGTGATCTTGGGCAAGTCACTTCACTTCTCTGTGCCCCACTTACCTCATCTGTAAAATGGAGATCGAGACTGTGAGCCCCACGTGGGACGGGGACTGTGTCCAACCCCATTTGCTTGTATCCACCCCCAGCACTTAGAACAGTGCCTGGCACAAAGTAAGTGCTTCACAAATACCCTAATAATAATTATTATTAGCTGGAGAGTAAACCCCTAGGCTAGGAAAAAGTAAATGGAAGAGGAGCTCTTTTAGAACAGTTCTCTGTCCCTGCCACCACCAAATAATTATTATGTTGGTATTTAAGTGCTTACTATGTGCAGAGCACTGTTCTAAGCGCTGGGGGAGATACAGGGTCATCAGGTTGCCCCACGTGAGGCTCACGGTCAATCCCCATTTTACAGATGAGGGAACTGAGGCACAGAGAAGTGAAGTGACGCCCACAGTCACACAGCTGACAAGTGGCAGAGAGGGGATTCGAAGCCATGATCTCTGGCTTCCAAGCCCGGGCTCTTTCCACTGAGCCACGCTGCTTCAAGAACCCCAACCCCCAACTTTTGGGGCTGGCATTATTGAGGAATCATTCCTGACCTGCACTCCTATCCCTCAGTTTCCCTGTTCCAGATATGTTTGGTGCTGGAAGTTGACAGTAATGGAACTTTGGACTGTACAACAAATATACCACTTATAAAAATATTAAGGCTGGGTACAAGTGTTCTAGGGAGATAATTCATGATGAGAAGCAGAGATACCTAATGGATAATACACAGGCCTGGAAGTCAGAAGAACTTGGGTTCTAATCCTGACTCCACCACTTGTCCGTTGTGACCTTGGGCAAGTCACTTTATTTCTCTGCACCTCAATTCCCTCATCTGTGAAATGGGGATCAATGTGGAACGTGGACCTTGTTCAACCTAATTAACTTGTACTTATTCTAGTGTTTAGTACAGAAGCTGGCACATAATAAGATTTAACTCATACCATTTAAAAAAAAAAAGGTACAAAATAGAAGAAGGAAGAAAAATGCTATTGGGGTGACAAGTTGCAGGGAATTGAATTGCGGTTCAGCTCCCTTTCAATCCCATTTTTATTTTAGATGTTTGGATGCAGTGATCTTTTTGGAAGGCAGATGATCATACATTGCTTGAAAACTCTGCCAAGGGCAGCATGAAACTTGATTGGGGAGGGGACTGGTCATGGCTTTCTGTCTCCGATGCCTGGGTTTGGAGAGGGACGTTTCACTGGGAAACTGAGTCCCATGAGGACAGTTTCTGTGTGGCTTTGAGATGGGAAATCTTCAAATGAAAAGTAAAAGAGCCACAGAAGCTTTAGGGGCTGGAGGGAGTAGAGGGGAAAGGGAAGAAGGAAAAGGAGAGAAGGAAACTTTTTAAACTTTCAGGTGCCTCAAGTAGCTATGGCAAAGGCCTAGTTCTGTGCAGTCCGAGATGTTGCTTGGAACTATATAACTCCCAGCCAAGCTTGACACCTCCAGGCTCCCAGTCCCCATCTGGACTCCTCATTCATTCATTTCATTGATTCAACTGTATTTATTGAGTGCTTACTGTGTGCAGAGCACTGAACTAAGCGCTTGGGAGAGGATAATACAAGAACAGTCACATTTCCGTCCCACAGCGAGCTTAGAGTCTAGAGTTGGGGAGAGAGACATCAAAACAAATAAATAAATTGACAGATATGTATATAAGTGCTGTAGGTTGTGAGGGCGAAGAGCTAAGGGAGCAAGTCAGGGCAATGCGGAAGGGAGCGAGAGATGAGGAGAAGTGGGGCTTAGTCTGGGAGGGTCTCTTGGAAGAGATGTACCTTCAATAAGGCTTTGAAGCCGTAGAGAGTAATTGCCTGATGCAGCGCGGCTCAGTGGAAAGAGCCTGGGCTTTGGAGTCAGGGGTCCTGGGTTCGACTCCCGGCTCTGCCACTTGTCAGCTGTGTGACTGTGGGCAAGTCACTTAACTTCTCTGGGCCTCAGTTCCCTCATCTGTAAAATGGGGATTAAGACTGTGAGGCTCACGTGGGACAACCTGATGACCCTGTATCGACCCCAGCGCTTAGAACAGTGCTCCGCACATAGTAAGCGCTTAACAAATACCCACATTATTATTTGAGGAGGAGAGGGTGTTCCGGGCCAGAGGCCGGATGTGGGCTAGGGGTTGGCAGCAAGACAGGAGAGATGGAGGCCCAGTGAGAAGTTTAGCACCAGAGCAGAGAAGTGTACGGACTGGGTTGTAGTAGGAGAGTAGCGAGGTGAGGTAGGAGGGGGCAAGGTGAGGAGAGCTTTAAAGCCAATGGCGAAGATTTTTTTTTTGTTTGTTTGATGTGGAGGTGGATGGGCAACCACTGGAGGTTTTTTAAGGAGTGGGTTGATATGTTCTAAACATTTTTGTAGAAAAATGATTATTGGTAATAATAATAATGTTGGTATTTGTTAAGCGCTTACTATGTGCAGAGCACTGTTCGAAGCGCTGGGGTAGATACAGGGTAATCAGGTTGTCCCACATGAGCCTCACAGTCTTAATCCCCATTTTATAGATGAGGTAACTGAGGCCCAGAGAACTAAAGTGACTTGCCCACAGTCACACAGCTGACAAGTGGCAGAGCAGGGATTCGAACCCATGACCTCTGACTCCCAGCCCGGGCTCTTGCCACTGAGCCACACTGCTTCTCATGGTAGACACATTCCCTGCCCACAATGAGCTTACAGTCTAAGGGAAGTCTGGGCTCTATCAGATAGTTAAAACAATGCAGGCCTGAGAGAGAAGAGCAAGGGAAGTTTGACAAATAGTGCAGTTTCCAAATGTGTTTCTGCTAAATTGTGAGCTCCTTACAGCTCTAGATTGTAAACTCACCGTGGGCAGGGAACGTATCTGTTTATTACTATATTGTGCTCTCCCAAGAGCTTAATATAGTGCTCTGTAAGAGTCAGTGCTCAATAAATACAATTAACCCTGAGTCGCTAAGGGCAATGCTCTGCACACGGTAGGTAATCAGTAAATACTCTTGACTGATTGAGATTCCCCTGTGAAATGGGGATAAAATTCCAGGCCTCCTCCACACTTAGACCGTAAGGTCCACATGGGGGAGGAACTGTGTCTGATGGGAATATCTTGTATCTACCCCTGCAGTGAGCAGAGGGTTTGGTGCATAGTACATGCTTAATAACTACCGTTTTAAACAATGGGCAAGTGGTACAAAAGATGGTGCCTTGACCCCAGAAGGATCTGGGTGGGGCATTTATGTGCCGCAGATTTACTGTGAGAATGCTGTGGAAGGTGAGGAATTATGGTTAATTGATTGATTTTAAATTTCTCTGTGCACAGTAAGTGGTCAGTAAATGTCATTGATTAAAGGGAAAGCTAATTTTAATAAGAATAATGGTAGTTAAGTACTTCCTGTGTGTCAAGCTCTGGAGTGGATACAAGTTAATAAGGTCAGCCATAGCATGGTATGGGAGTCAGGAGGAGCTGGGTTCTAAACCCGACTCCACTTCTCTGCTCTGTGACCTTAAGCAAGTCACTTCACTTCTCTGGTCCTCAGTTTCCTTATCTGTAAAATGGGGATTGAGACTGTAAGCCCCACATGGGACAGGGATAGTGTCCATCCTGATTTGCTTGTATCTCTTCCCCCCCCCCCCCCAAGTGCTTAGTACAGTGCCTGGCATGTAATAAGCGCTTAACAAATACCACAACTATTCTTCTTATTTTTATGGGTATGGAAGCCATGTTTTACCAGATGAGGAAACTGAGGGACAGGGAAGTTAAGTAACTTTTCCAAAGCCAGCCAGCTGGTAAGTGGCAGAGCCAGGATTAGAACCCAGGTCCTCTGACTCCCATGCCTATGCTGTTTCCACCATGTCACCCAATCACTCCTGTGAACAAGGGGAACTCAAAGAGGGGAGGAAAATGGCAAATTATGATGGCCAAGCACTGAAAGACGAAGTGATGAACGATTGGGTTTGTGACTACTGATGATGAAGAACAATGGTAATATCATTTTCTATATTGCCAACATTTCTAGTTTCAAAGGATGCCTGCCCAATCTTGCCTGAATCTTGGCATAACTTTTTATTTTCCTTACATTCACCTCGGATAACTTTTGTACGTGGGGCCCAGCTGCAGAGTAACAGTTTTAAAATTCAATAGGCAAGTCCTGCCCTAAAATGCCAGGGCAGTTAGAACTTGTGAGGACTCTGGAGTTAAGCCCTTCCAGATCCTTAGTTGGAGGGAGCTCTATCTAAGAAGACAAACAACTATTAAGACGACAGACTCCCGTTCCCATTTCGAAATGCTTTTAAGACCGTCTTTAGAATTCTCTGCAAATCATTTTGTCTTTCTAAGGCCTTTCAGGTCATGAGACAAAGGACGATTCTTCATTTGTCTTTAATCCCCTGGAAGATGAAGTCGAGGGAGCCGCAGACAGATTTTTGGGTTGCTTTTGTGGATCTGTGGAGCCGGGCCAACGGCGCATGGATCTGTGGACGGCAGGTGACGCGAAGAATCTTCCCGTCTTTGTCGAGAGCGTTTCAGTTAGCGAGGATTCGAGGCAATCCCAAGACGGTGACTCTAATTCGGCGGTTGAGGCTGTCTCTGTTTGGGTTTTTGGAGAATGTCTGCTCTGTTCCTTTCTGTCTAGGACATGCACTCTCCTGCTTGTCCCCTCTAGCTGTCTGTCCACCCAAACACCTTATCTTTCCACCCAGACCCCGTCCTCTCGTGTCTTTTCCATCACTGTAGATGACACCACTCTCCTACCTGTCTCACGACTCGTCTTTCTCATTCTTCCCACATATTCAATCCATCGCCAAATCCTGCCGTTTCTACCTTGACAACATAGCTAAATTCTGCTCTTTCCTCTCCATCCAACCTGCTACCATGCTGATCCAAGCCCTTATCCTATCCTGCCTTGTCTATTGCGTCTGCTTCCTCTCTGACCTTCTGGCCTCCTGTCTCTCCCTGCTCCAATCCATATTTCACTCTGCTTCACAGATCATCTATCAGCAAGTGTTCAGTCCATGTCTCCCTTCTCTTCAAGAATCCAGTGGTTGCCCATCTACCTCCATATCAAACAGAAACTACTTATCATCAGCTTTATAGAGCTCAATCTGCTCACCCCCACCTACCTCACCTCACTAGTCTCTTACTACAACCCAGCCCACACTGTCTATTTCTCTGGCCCCAGTTTACTCGCTGTCCCTCAATCTCGCCTTACTTGCCACTGGCATCTTCCGCACATCCTCCCTTTAGTCTGGAACTCCTTCCCCCTCCATATGACCATCACTCTCTCCACTCTGAAAGCACAATTAAGGTCACATCTCCATGAAGCCTTCCCTCATTAAGCCCTCTTTTCCCTGGCTCGCTGACCATTTTGCTTTGCCTGAAACATTAAAACACAACACAAATACAGAAAATAGGCTCAACGTATCGGCAGGCGTGGAGAAGTCTGAGGACAGCTTTCGACCCTGGCTCTGTGTCCCTGGAGCATCCTGGGAATGGAGACCACTGGTGGCGGGATGGGAGGCAGCGGTTACCATGGTGATTTTCTTGGCAGTGATGGAGGGGTCCAAGAGCATGAAGGAGCAGCTTTTGTCTCTGGTCCAGGGTCCACAGAGCATGCTGGAAGGATGGCCTCTCGGTAGTGGAAGAGAAAGAGGCAGTTACACAGTGCTTTTCTCAGCAGGAATCAAGTCATTCATCAGTCAGTGGTATTTATTACGTACTTCCTGTTTGCAGAACACCTTACTAAGAAACTGGGAGAGTACGGTCCAACAGAGTTGATAGATTTGTTCTCTGCCCTCCACGAGCTAATGGTGTATGATGGTGGAGGGAGACGAGAGCTGGCAGGTGAGAGAGAAGCAGCTGATGGAAAGCCTTGAAGCCTAGGACATGGAGAATAGAGAAGAGGATGGAAAGAGGCTTAGATATGATTATGGTATCTGTTTAGCACTTACTCTGGGCCAGACACTGTTCCAAGCACTGGGGTAGATACAAGATAATCAGGTTGGACACGATGAAGTGTAATATAAATATTATATTTATATGCTTATTATGTATCTAGCAGTTATCTGTGCTAGGGTAGATACAAGTTAATCAGATAGGACTCAGTCCCTGTCCCACATGGGGCTCACAGTCTAAGTAGGAGGGAGTAAAACCATGGAATCCCCATTTTACAGTTGAGGACACTGAGCACAGAGAAGTTAAGTGATTTGCCCAAAGTCACGCAGCAGGCAACTGGTGGAAGGATTAGAATCCACATCTTTTTGACTCTCAGATTTGGGACCTTTTCATTAGATCATGCTGCTGCTCCTTGTGTGTGTCCATTGGATCCCGCTGAGGAAACAATTTTAGTGGTTCTGCCATCTCCATCTTACAATGTTCAATCAATCGATCTTATATATTGAGTGCTTTCTGTGTGCAGAGCACTGTACTAAATGCTTGAGAGAGTGCAATATAACAGAGTTGGTAGTTGTGGTCCCTGCTACAGTGCGTGGCTCAGTGGAAAGAGCACGGGCTTTGGAGTCAGGGCTCATGAGTTCGAATCCCAGCTCTGCCACTTGTCGGCTGTGTGACTGTGGGCAAGTCACTTAACTTCTCTGTGCCTCAGTTCCCTCATCTGTAAAATGGGGATTAAGACTGTGAGCCCCACGTGGGACAACCTGATTCCCCTGTGTCTACCCCAGCGCTTAGAACAGTGCTCGGCACATAGTAAGCGCTTAACAAATACTAACATTATTACTGTTCCTCTCTTTCACCCACTTCTTGGTTCTGGGCAATCAGCTGCCAATATTTATCGAGCACCTGCCCAACTGTGGAGGTGCTGCTATGCTACGAGCTGGCAAAACGCACAGTACAGAAAGTATACATTCACAAAATACATTTCAGATAGGAAGAAGGGCTTAAATAATAAGAGTATGCACATCGATATGTAAAAAGGAGTGACAGGAAAGTATGGTTGAAAATACCGAAATAGGGCAAGAGTTCTGAAGTGATGGTTGGGAGGATGTGACCAGGGGAGAAGAAAGATAAATCAGGGAAAGCCTGTTGGAGGAGGTGGAATTTCAGAAGTTTTTTAAGATGGGGAGAGCTATGATTTGGAAGATCTGATGTGGGGCAGGAGGAAGAAGGCTGTGGGTTTCTAGAACGTAAGCTCATCGGGGGCAGGAAACGTGTCTACCAACTCTGCTATATTGTGTTTAGTACAATGTTCTGTATATAGTGAGCACTCAATCTGTAAAATGGGAGTTAAGACTGTGAGCCCCATGTGGCAGCATGGCTCAGTGGAAAGAGCCCGGGCTTGGGAGTCAGAGGTCATGGGTTCGAATCATGGATCTGCCACATGTCAGCTGTGTGACTGTGGGCAAGTCACTTAACTTCTCTGTGCCTCAGTTACCTCATCTGTAAAATGGGGATTAAGATTGTGAGCCTCACGTGGGACAACGTGAATACCCTGTATCTACCCCAGCACTTAGAACAGTGCTTGGCACATAGTAAGCACTTAAATACCAACATTATTATTATTATTATAAACATGTTGAGTGGTTGAGCCAGGGTGCTGAGGAGTGATAATCAAGAATGAGGCAGAGTGAGAAAATGAGGAGGAATGGAAATTGTCAACTGGGGTGTAGTGGGGGAAAAAAAGAGTGGATTGGTAAGAGGGAGAGAGCTAATGAAGCACCTGATAAATCAATGATCAGAAGTTTCTGAAGCAGAGAGGGTCAGGTAACTAACGAAGGTTTTTGAGGAGTGGAGAGACATGTGGAGAATGTCTTTTCAGAAAGCTGTTCCAAACAGCAGAGTGAAGTATGGACTGGGAAGGGAATAGGCTGGAGAGGAGATTGGTGAAGGGGCTGATTGCCTAGTCAGGATGAGCTCAGTGTGGGCAGAAATGTTTCTGTTGTTATATTGTACTCTCCTAAGTGCTTAGTACAGTGATTGGCACCCAGTAAACACTCAATAAATACAATTGAATGATTTATAAGATGAGCACCAAACCAGGGTCTGTTTGGATAGGGAGGCAGTTCGACTGTGAGAAATTTGTGGAGGAAAAGTCAAGGATTTACCAAGAGACTGAATGTGAGGGAGGAGTCGAAGACAATGCCAGAGTCCTGTGTGGCTTAGGGGATAGAGAATGGGCCTGGGAGTCAAAAGGACCTGAGTTCTAACCCAGGCTCTTCCACATGTCTGCTGTATGACCGTGGGCAAGTCATTTCACTTCTCTGGGCCTCAGCTACTTCATCTGTAAAATTGGGATTAAGAATGGGAGCTCCATATGGGACAGAGACCGAGTCCAACCTGATTTGCTTGTATTCACTCCAGCGCTTAGAAGAGTGATTGGCACATAGTAAGCACTTAGCAAGCACCATTATTATTACTGGGGATCGTGGTGCTGTCAACTGAGGTGGTAGAGAGGATCTGGGGGGAAGACGAGGCATTTGGTTTGATATATTGAACTTACGATGTTGGCGGGGGAATATGACCTGCAAACTAATTGCATTCATTCAAAACGCTCTGAGTATGTCACCCCTACCAAAAGTCTCCAGTGGTTGCCTATCAACTTTCATATGAACTTAAAACTTCCTCACTATTGGCTTCAAAGCTGTCCATCACCTTGACCCCTCCTATCTCGCCTCCCTTCTCTTCATCTACAGCCCAGCCCGCACGCTCAGCTTCTCTGCCGCTAACCTCTTCACTGGGCCTCGTTCTTGCCTGTCCCATCATCGACCCCTCGCCCACGTCCTCCACTGACCTGGAATGCCCTTCTTCCTCACATCTGCCAAACTAGCTCTCTTCCCCTCTTCAAAGCCCTACTGAAAGCTCATCTTCTCCAGGAGGCCTTCCCAGACTGAGCCCCCTTGTTCCTCTACTCCTCCCCTCCCCATTCCCCCTTCTCCTGCCCTCTGCTCTACCCTCTTATCCTCCTCTCAGCACTGTGCATATTTGTATATGTTATTACCCTATTTATTTTGTTAATGATGTGTATATCACTAGGATTCTATTTATCTATTTTGATGCTATTGTTGCCTGTCTACTTGTTTTGTTGCCCATCTCCCCTCTTCTAGATTGCCATCCCATTGTTGGATAGGGATTGTCTCTATCTGATGCCAAATTGTACTTTCCAAGCACTCAGTACAGTGTTCTGCACACAGTAAGTGCTCGATAAATATGATTGAATGAACAAATCCATTCATTCAATCATATTTATCGAGCACTTACTGTGTGCAAAGCACTGTACTAAGTGCTTGAAAGATTACAATATAACATCAGACACATTCCCTGCCCACAGTGAGCTCACAGCCTAGCCGGGGAGACAGACGCTAATATAAATTTTAAAAATTACAGATATCTAGTGTCATGTGATATGGGGATGGGAGGGAGAATGAATGGAGTAAATATGAGTGGCACAGAAGGGAGTGGGAGAAGAGGAGAGGAGGGCTCAGTCAGGGAAGATTTCCCCGAGAAGAAGTGCCATCAGTAAGGCTTTGAAGTGGGAAAGAACAATTATCTGTCCGAGAGGAGGAGGGAGAATGTTCAAGGCCAGAGGTAGGATGTGGGCAAGAGGTTGGCGGAGAGATGGATGAGAATGAGGTACAGTGAGAAGTTCAGCATCAGGAGAACAGAGTGAATGGGCTGGGTTGAGGTAGAGCAGTGAGGTGAGGTAGGAGGGGCAAAGTGATTAAGTGCTTTAAAGCCAATGGTGAGGAGTTTTAGCTTGATGCGGAGGTGGATGGGCAATCACTGGAGTTTCCTGAGGAGTGGGGAAACCTGGTGTGAACGGTTTTGAAGGAAAATGATTGCAGAGGGAGGTATCGGGGCTAGATTTGGAAGTCATTCACAGAGTGGGAGCTGAAGCCATGGGAGTGGGTGGGTTCTCCAAAAGGTTGCCAATAAAGTGAGAAGGGGACCCGGAACAGAGCTCTGAGGGATACCCATATGTAGAGGAAGAGACATAGAAGAGGAAACAGTGAAAGAGATGGAGAGTGGCCACAGAGGTGGGAAGAAAACCAAAAGAGAACTGGATTGATGTTAAATAGTGTTTCTGGGACAGAGAGGGAGAAACACATGAGCAGAGGGAAGGATAACATAGTAATAAAAATAATAGTAATAATACTAATAACATTTCTGGAATGAAGCACTTCTCACCTATGAATCAATGCCTTAACGTGGCAGGAGAGTTTGTGTACGCTGATGAAGCTAAGAGCTATGCCTTATAGCGTTACCCAGAATGGAAAGGTCCAAGTCAAAACATCAAAGTTGATTTACCTATGCTGGACTGCAGCGGTATGGGAAAGAGTTAAAGGCAGATGATCAAGTGATCATATCACTGATCAAAGACAACAGCAGAGACTCATTTCAATCGCAGTCACTCGGCTCAAGCTTTTATTGCGCAGAAGAAGGCAGTGGTAAACCACTTCTGTATCTTTACCAAGAAAACTCTATGGTTTCAAATAGAACAAATTATGACAGAAAATGGGATCTTCTGAAGAGGGTGGAGTCGCTATGGTTGGAAATGATTTGACGGCATTTGAAGAAGATGAAGCACTTACTATGTGCTAAGCGTTGTACTAAGCAGTGGGCTAGATACAGGATAATCAGGTTGGAGTCAGCCTCTGTTCCTTTGGGACTCACAGGCTAAGGTTGAAGGAGAACAGGTGATGAATCCCCATTTTACAGATGAGGAAACCGACACCGAGAAATTAGACAATTTGACCAAAGTTACACAGCAGGCAAGTGGTGGAGCGAGGATTAGAATCCAGGTCTCTGAACTCCCAGGAGTGTTGTCTTTCCACTAGTTCATGCTGTTTCTCAATGAGAAAAGCATTAACTCACCTCCACTATGAACACCTTATCTCTTAGGCAAATTGGATCTTTTTATTCCAACACCATCTGGAATATAAAATAGGGTATGGACAACCTTGGTATTTTACAGAAGATGAGGTAATATGGAATAGAACTAAAAATTCTTATACCAACAAAAACTACAGTTTACTAAGACTGTAAGCTCCAGAAAGGCAGCTATCATGTGTACTCCCCGCTCCAATCTATTCTTCATTCCGCTGCCCGGATTATCTTCCTACAGAAATGTGCTATGTCACTGCCCTCCTCAAAAACCTCCAGTGGTTGCCTATCAACCTTCACATGAAACAGAAACTCCCCACTCTTGGCTTCAAAGCTCTCCATCCCCTTGCCCCCTCTACCTCACCTCCCTTCTCTCCTTCTCCAGCCCACCCCGTACACTCCGCTCCCCTGCCGCCGCTAACCTCCTCACGGTCTTCCGTTCGCGCCTGTCCCGCCGTCGACCCCTGGCCCACGTCCTATCACTGACCTCGAATGCCCTCCCTCCTCACATCCATCGAACTAACTCTTCCCCTCTTCAAAGCCCTATTGAGAGCTCACCTCCTCCTGGAGGCCTTCCCAGACTGAGCCCTCCCTTTCCCTCTGCTCCTCCTCCCCATCCCCCCTACTCCCTCTCTCTGCTCTTCCCCCTTCCCCTCCCCACAGCACTAGTGCATATTTTATATATTATTTATTACTTCATTTTGTTAATGATGTGTCTGTATCTATGATTTTATTTATCTTGAGGATATTGGCCCCAGACTACTTGTTCTGTTTTGTTGTCTGTCTCCCCCGTTTATAATAATAATCATGGCATTTGTTAAGTGCTTACTATGTGCCAAGTGCTGTTCTAAGCGCTGGGGGGAATACAAGTTAATCAGGTTGTCTCACATGGGGCTCACAGTCTTAATCCCCATTTTACAGACGAGGTAACTGAGGCACAGAGAAGTGAAGTGACTTGCCCAAAGTCACTCAGCTGACAAGTGGCAAAGCAGGGATTAGAACCCACGACCTCTGACTTCCAAGCCTGTGCTCTTTCCACCGAGCCACGCTGTGAGCCCTATGTTGGGCAGGGATTGTCTCTCTCGGTCCCGAATTGTACATTTCAATCGCTTAGTACAGTGCTCTGCACATGGTAAGCACTCAATAAATACGATCGAATGAATGAATAGCTCTTTTAGTCTTGCAAGCATTTGGTACAATGCCCTGCACAGAGTAAGTGCTGAATAAATATCCTCGATTGATTGAGCCAGCACTCATCACTCTGACTTGTAATGGATCACTTCAGAATCCCAAGGTGAGTTCTTCATTAATAATAATTATGGTATTTGTTAAGTGCTTACTATGTGCAGAGCACTGTTCTAAGCGCTGGGGTAGATACAGGGTAATCAGATTGTCCCACGTGGGGCTCACATTTTTTAATCCCCATTTTTACAGATGAGGTAACTGAGGCACAGAGAAGTGAAGCGACTTGCCCAAGATCACACAGCAGACAAGTGGCGGAGCAGAGTTTAGAACCCACAACCTCTGACTCCCAAGCCCGGTCTCTTTCCACTAAGCCACGCTGCTTCTTCATTCCCACAAGAGGCCTGCCTACTAACAATCGGTTCTCCCAAATTTCCAGAGATGCTTTTGTTGGCAACGGAATTGGAAATGTTTGGGGAGTCCCGGCATTCTTTTTCATTTGGGATGACATTCCAAAGAGTATGAGCCGTAACTCTTTCACCGCTCTTCGATCCATCTTCCCTCTTCTTCCGGAGACAACTGCTGCTCTTAATCTCTTAGAAGACATCAAGGAGAAGCAGCATGATCCAGTGGAAAAAACACAGGCCTGGGAGTCAGAGGACCTGGGTTCAAGTTCTGTCTCTGCCGCATGCCTGCTTTGTGACCTTGGGCGAGTCATTTCAATTCTCTGTGCCTCATCTGGTAAAATGGGGGTTCAATACCTGTTCTCCTTCTCCCTTAGGTTATGAGACTCACTGGGGACAGGAACCGACTGACCTGATAATCTTGTAGCTACCTCGGTGCTCGACACTTAGTAAACACTTAACAAATATCATTATTATTGTTACCCGTAGGCTTGAACAAACCTATTGGTCCTCTGTCTTTAAGACCAGTTTCCTGGAAGAGTAGGGATACGTTTCTATCGTTCCACCATCTTGGAGTTGAAAAGATGGGTCTTGACCTCCCGATCAATCGATTAGATTTATTGACTGCTTACTGTAAGCAGAGTAATGTCCTAAGCATATTAATAATAGTAATTATTATTATGCTATTTGTTAAGCATTTACTGTGTGCCAGGCACTATACTAAGTGCTGGGATGGATACAAGCAAATTGGGTTGTCCACAGTCATCTCACGTGGGGCTCAGTCTCAATCCCCATTTTATAGATGAGGTGACTGAAGCATAGAGAAGTTAAGTATCTTGCCTAAGGTTGCGCAGCAGACAAGTGGCAGGGCAGGGATTAAAACCCATGACCTTCTGCATCCCAGGTCCTTGCTCTACCCACTATGCCACGCTGCTTTGGTATGTAGAAAGAGTACATTGTAACAGAGTTGGTAGACATTTCCCTGCCCCAAATACACTCACAGTGTAGAGAAGACATATAACTTTTTGGATATGTATATAACCTTTCCTGAGGTTTTCCCAGCAAAGTGTAGAGAGGAGGAGGAGGGGAGGGTGTTAGCTAGCTCTTCACTATCTTTTTTCTTGCTTTTAAATGGTATTTGTTAAGTACTTACTGTGTGTCAAGCAGTGGGGTAGGATACAAGTTCATCAGGTTGCACACAGTCCCTGTCCTTTATGGGGCTGACAGTCAAATGGGAAGGAAAACAGGTATTGAATCCCCATTTTGCAGTCGAAGAAATGGAGGCAAAGAGAAGTTAAGTGAGTTGCCCAAAGTCACACAGCAGACTAGTGCGGGAAGTGGGTTTAGAACCTAGGTCCTTCTGATTCCCAGGCCCGTGCTCTTTCCATTAGGCCCTGCTGCGTCTATCTTCACAGAAAAGCAAACAAGAGGAAATGAGTCTGAAGTACAGCAGAAGTAACTGTGACTATACATGGAAGCAGGTGTCTCTGAGTGACCCTGAGGGGTGGGTCCAAAGACAGAGGACAGAAAGGGAGCAGGGCCTTCTTTAGAGTTTAATAAGTCATAGCCAAGCACCTGCCCGAAGACAGGAGGATGGACAACATGACCTTTGGCAGTTCTTGTTAACTTGAGTTTATGATTTTATGAAAGCTTTTCCTTGGGCAGGATGGGGATCCCCAGGTTTAGCTGAAGAAGAAACAACCAGAGAGAGAAACAAATCTTCCTTTCATTCCTATTTCTATTATTATCGTTGTGGTATTTTATTAAGAACCTTTGTGGGGTATTTAAGCACTTACTGTGTGTCAAGTGGTGTTCTAAGTGCTAGGGTAGATACAAGTTTATCAGTTTGGACACAGTCCCTTTACCACATGGGGCTCACAGTCTAAGTAGGAGGGAGAAGGATTTAATCCCCATTTAAGGTGACCTGCCCAAGGTCACACAACAAGCAATTTGGCAGAGCCAGGATTGTTATTATCATTAATAATAATAATTGTGGTATTAAAGTACTTACTATGTGCCAGGCACTGTACTAAGCACTGGGGGGGATACAAGCAAATCGGGTTGAATAGAACCCAGATCCTCTGACTCCCAGGCCCATGCTCTTTCCACTAGGCCACCTGCATACTATGTTTCAAGCCCTGGGCTAAATGATGGGGGAAATACAAGGTAGTTAGATCAGACGCAATCCCAGTCCTACACAAGAGGGCTCAGTCTGAAGTAGGGAGAGCAGCTATCATCCCCTGATTAACCTTTCATCTTTGCAAAGAAGCAGTGTGACAGAGCACAAGGGCCTGGGAGTCAGAGGGCCTGGGTTCATTCATTCATTCAATGGTATTTATTGAGCACTTGCTATGTACAGAGCACTGTACTAAACGCTTGGAATGTACAAATCGGTAACAGAGAGACAGTCCCTGCCCTTTGACGGGTTTACAGTCTAATCGACTGGCTTAGCTCTGCCACTTGCTTACAGTGTGACCTCGGGCAAGTCGCTACATCTCTCTGGGCCTTATCTACAAAATAGAGATAAAATATCCATTTTGCTTCTCAGATTGAGAGCCCCATGTGGGCCAGGGATTATGACCGACCTGATCATCTTGTATTTTGTACAGTGCTTGGCATGTAACAAGCGCTTCACAAATACCATTATTAATCCACACTTCTGTTCCCCCATTCCTTCCCAGTAACCGCTGCTTCAGCCCGTTGGAGTCACTAAGCATTTAGGTGCCCTGCCCCCCACCCACCACAACACACAGCAGCGTTGGCTTAGCGGGACAGAGCATAGGCCTTGGAGTCAGAAGGACCTGGGTTCTAATTCCAGCTCCACCACACACCTATGTGACCTATGTGACCTGACACTAAGTTCCATGCTCTTTCCACTAGGCAACACTGCCTCCCAATCTAACAGAAAAGAACCTAACTCCGTTTTCTCCCCTTCAGCTGTAGTACCATTTTAAATCTTCCTGGAAGGACTCAGTCATTCCAATGCAAAAGAAAATTCTCCAGAGGAGAGCAAAGTTTGGAAGGCCCAGCCTTGATCACTATTTCTCTCAGAAATGTGGGTACTGGAACCGGACTGAATTAAGAGCAGTCCTCTCTCCCTGCTTCTTGGGTTTCTGAGCAGAGGTGAGCCGTGAGCCCCAAACTCAGAAAGGCTAAAACTCTTCAGGCTCAAACCAAGCAGGCTCCTTGCATTCAGCTTGGTATGTGAAACATCTGCCTTCCATGTCGAATACCAAGTTAACTCTGTCCTCCCCTGATAGCTTTTCTTGCAGGCATGGAATGTGGGCTCAGAGATTGCCTTCAGACAGAAGCCAGAGAGGGGCCACATTGTCTACTGGAAGACCTCTAGTTCTTCCTTTTTTAAAAAATAGGTCTTTTTCTCAAGGGTGAGGAATGCATTCCCTGAGTAGATCGGACTCCCTAAATTCAGCGTTCTCCTTCTCATCCATCTCTTAACGAGGCGCCGTCAAATACAGCAGAGCTTTTAGCACAGGCATGCAGTCCCTCCCCCCTTCCCTCCCTCTTCTCTTTCTTTCTTTTCTCCCTCCTCCTCCTCACCCCCAGCAAGCATTCCAGACATACTAAAGGGTTCACCTGATAAAAATTCCCCAAAGGTGTGAGACTAGGATTCCTAGAGGAAGGTGAAAATAAGCAAAATAACCCAATAAATGGGATTTTTCTCATTAGCAAATCAGCTCAGACTGCTGAGAGCAGGAAACAGCCAGAGATGTGTGAATTTTATAGTAAATGTTCTTTTCTGAGAGCTGGGGTCAGTAATAAGCTGCCATTTTCCAAAATCCCAGGGGATCTTGGCTTTCAGTTTGAGTCCTTTCCCTCCTCTGCTCCTGCCTGCTCGCATTCTGGGTCCAAAAATAAAGGGGAACTGGTTTTCCACTGGGGCCATGATAAAGGAAAGGAAAAAGAAGACTGGGAAGGTGTTGGGGCAAGGAAAAGAGAGGGAGAGACAAGGAAAGGCAGCATGGTGTAGTGGATAGAGCACAGACCTGGGAGTCAGAAGGTCATGGGTTCTAATCCTGACCCTCCATTTGTCTGTTGTGTGACCTTGGGCAAGTCACCTTACTTCTCTGGGCCTCACTACCCTCATCTATTAAATGAGGATTGAGACTGTGAGCCCCAAGTGGGAAAGGGACTATGTCCAACCCGATTTGTTTGTATCTATCCCTGTGCTTAGTACAGTGCCCGGCACATGGTAAGTGCTTAACAGAAGCCATAATAATTATTATTATTAGATAGAGGAGAGAGGACAAGGGGTGAGGAGTGCAGAGAAGGGCAAGAAAGGGATAGAGATAGGGGAGAAAATGATCGACTTGAGGATCATATCTCTACTACCAAGTGGACTGGTATGATAAAAATCTGTGCTCACTGACAAATTCTCTAGAGGCAATGCATTCTCCAGTTAGGATGATAAGTAACAGCTGAATCCTCCAGAGAACTGATCAGTCTTCTGGAGGATTTAGGCCAAAGAATTTAGACAGGGACAAGGAGTTACTGTGTTTTGCTTTTTTTTTTTTTTTTTTTTGAGTCTTGAGATCCTTTTAAAAGACTTTCTGTTGAATTTACCCTGGATTAAAAAACCTTCCAGGTTGTGTAGTTCATTTGGATTATTTTCCTACTTGGGATTTGGGCAACTCATTTTGAAGGAGAGCTTTTTTTTCCTAATTTGGAATATGCATTTAAAAAAAATTGGTTATTTTAAATGCATCTAAAGATCCATAGTAGATTCCAGTGTCACTGCAAGTCAGTTTCAAGGAAATTGTTGTTAAAAAGCTTCACTTTAATAATAATAATGTTGGTATTTGTTAAGCGCTTACTATGGGCCGAGCACTGTTCTAAGCGCTGGGGTAGACATAGGGGATTCAGGTTGTCCCACGTGGGGCTCACAGTCTTAATCCCCATTTTACAGATGAGGGAACTGAGGCACAGAGAAGTTAAGTGACTTGCCCACAGTCACACAGCCGACAAGTGGCAGATCTGGGATTCGAACTCATGAGCCCTGACTCCAAAGCCCGTGCTCTTTCCACTGAGCCACGCTGCTTCTCTACCCACCCCCTCCTCATTCCAACCCCATTCCTTCTCCCCCATCCCCCCTAGGACTTTACTACTATCCCATCCCCTTTTAATCTGGGTTAATGGTAATACTATTTGCTAAGCATTTACTATGTGCTAAGCACTAGGGGAGTTACAAGATAATCAGTTCAGGCAGTTCCTGACGGGATAGGGCTCTCAGTCTAGGAGGGATCTCAGATATTTAATCCCCACGTTTAGAATGAGGAAACTGAGGCACAGAGACGTTAAGTGATTTGCCCAAGGTTATAGAATAGGCAACTGGTGGAGCCAGGATTAATAACAATAATAGTGGCATTTGTTAAGCACTTACTATGTGCTAGACACTGTATTAAGCACTGGGGTGGATACGAGCAAATCAGGTTGGACACAGCCCCTGTCCCACATGGGACTCACAGACTCAATCTCCATTTTACAGATAAGGGAACTGAGGCCCAGTGAAGTGACTCGCCCAAGGTCACACAGCAGACAAGCGGCAGAGCCGGGATTAGAAATTGCGCCCTTCTGACTCCCAGGCCCGTGCTATTAGAATCCAGGCTCCTGACTGTCGGCCCTGGGTTCTTTCCACGAATCTCCAATGGCTCCAACTCAATTCCATTGCTGACTCCCCCTTAAAGCACTACAGGCATGCAAGACCTAGTTGAGCAAAGTTATTGGGGAATAATTTTCGCCCAGGGAAAGACTCAGAGGTAAAGAACGGATTCTTTGGAAACGTATTGACTTTTTTTTGTCCCTTCCTTTATGATGTGCCTAGAATATTTCTTATTTACAGCTGTAGCTTTGTTCTTATGGCAAGTCTTTCCCTCCCACTCCCACTTTCCCATGAGCGCACATATACTAATGTACATACTCACAAACCTCTGGTGGATCCACACATTTTTTTCCACATTCATCAGACCATGTGCAGGAATTTCATTTAGAAATCATGGACCAAAGGGATTGAATGGGAACGAACTGTGACCTCTCCATTCGTAGATTTATTTTCCTTCAAAATGTATCACTGAAGGCTTTATCACTGAGGCCCGCCAAGCTAGACATTCAATCATTTGTATTGATTGAGCACTTACTGTATACAGAGCACTGTACTAAGCGCTTGGGAGCCAGAGTATCAAATACGAGTCGGTAGACACATTCCCTGCCCACGAGGAGTTTACAGTCTGAGTTATCTGGACTCAGGTCTCCCAAAACTCTGTTGTTCAGATGGCATATGTAGCTCCTCAGTTGTAGGGGAGAGAAATGGTGATAAATTTGAGGGAGAATTGAGGCCTTCAGGAAAAATAACAACTTTCAGTTGTTCAGTAAATGCAGCAAACTGCCAAATAGTTTGAAATAATAATAATGATGATATTGGTTATGCGCTATGTGCCGGGGACTGTACTAAGCACTGGGGTGGATCCAAGCAAATCCAGTTGGACACAGTCCCTGTCCCACGTGGGGCTCACAGTCTCATTCTCCATTTTACAGATGAGGGAATTGAGGCCCAGAGAAGTGAAGTGACTTGTCTAAGGTCACACAGCAGACAAGTAATAATGTTGGCATTTGTTAAGCGCTTACTATGTGCAGAGCACTGTTCTAAGCGCTGGGGTAGACACAGGGGAATCAGGTTGTCCCACATGGGGCTCACAGTCTTAATCCCCATTTTACAGATGAGGGAACTGAGGCACAGAGAAGTTAAGTGACTTGCCCACAGTCACACAGCTGACAAGTGGCAGAGCTGGGATTCGAACTCATGAGCCCTGACTCCAAAGCCCGTGCTCGTTCCACTGCGCCACGCTGCTTCTCTAAGTAGTGGAGGTGGGATTAGAACCCATGACCTTCTGACTCCTAGGCCCATTTGAAGGTAAGGAGCACTGAGGACCGGTTGAGTTAGTTGAGTTAGAGAAGCAGCGTGGCACAGTGGAAAGAGCCCGGGCTTGGGAGTCAGAGTTCATGGGTTCGAATCCTGGCTCTGCCGCTTGCAAGCTGTGTGACTTTGGGCGAGTCACTTAACTTCTCTGTGCCTCAGTGACCTTATCTGTCAAATGGGGATGAAAACTGTGAGCCCCACATGGGACAACCTGATCACCTTGTATCCCCCGGCGCTTAGAACAGTGCTCTGCACATAGTAAGTGCTTAACAAATACCAACATTATTATTGGGGAGGGAGTTGTCGACTGGGATCAGGATGAGGAAGGGATCAAGGAGACAGGGATAGTTAGGAAGAGGGCATTTATCCTTAATTGTTCTTTTGTATTCTCTCAAGTGCTTAGTACAGTGCTTTGCACTCAGTAAGTGCTCAATAATTACGAATGAATGAGGGCGTGTGAGCTCATTGTGAGCAGGGATTGTCTCTCTATTACTGTATTGTACTTTCTCAAGCATTTAGTACAGTTCTCTGCACATAGTAAGTGTTCAATAAATACAATTGAATGAATGAGTGAAGTGTGTAAGCCGAGGAATAGTGGATGAAGACAATATCTGGGCCATCGAGAGAAGCAATATGGACTAGTGGAAAGAACGGGGCCTGGGAGTCATAAGAGCTGGATTCCCTTCGGAGTCAGGGGTCATGGGTTCAACTCCCGGCTCTGCCACTTGTCAGCCGTGTGACTGTGGGCAAGTCACTTCACTTCTCTGTGCCTCAGTTCCCTCATCTGTAAAATGGGGATTAACTGTGAGCCTCACATGGGACAACCTGATTCCCCTGTATCTACCCCAGCGCTCAGAACAGTGCTCTGCACATAGTAAGCGCTTAACAAATACCAACATTATTATTATTATTATTATTCTAATCCTGATTCTGCCACTGTCCTGCTCTGTGAACTTGAGCAGTTCACTTCTCTGTACCTCAGTTGCCTCATCTGTAAAATGAGGATTAAATTCTAGTTCTTCCTCCCTCTTAGAATGTAAGCTGTAAGAGGGACAAGGACTGTGTCCCTCCTGGTAACTTTGTGTCTACCTCAGCACTTAATACAGTGCTTGACACATAGTAAGCACTTAACAAAGACCATTATTGTTATGAAAACTCCACCACTGTGAGTTAGATGCTGAGTATCAGGCTTTTCCCCAAACAGACCATTCATTCATTCAGTTGTAATCATCGAGCACTTACTGTGTGCAGAACACTGTACTAAGCTCTTGGAAAGTACAATTCAGCAACAAAGAGACAATCCCTACCCAATAACGGGTTCACAGTCTAGAAGGGGGGAGACACATAACGAAACAAAACAAGTAGACATAGCATCGATATAAATAGAATGATAGATATATACACATCATTAATGAAATAAATACAATAATAAATATGTACACATGCAAGTGCCGTGGGGCGGGGATGGGGTAGAGCAGAGGGAGAGAGTCGGGGCGATGGGGAGGGAGAGCAGAGGAAAAGGGAGGCTCAGTCTGGGAGGGCCTCCTGGAGGAGATGAGCTTTCAGTAGGGCTTTGAAGGGGTGGATGTGAGGAGGGAGGGCATTCCAGGCCAGAGGTAGGATCTGGGCCAGGGGTGGACGGTGGGATGGACCGATCGAAGCTTAAACAAAACTTTCTGCTGAAAACAGCTCCCTACTTTACTTTAATGTCTGATTCCCCTTCTAGGCTGTAAGCTCCTTGTGGGCAGGGATCACGTCTAACAACTCTCTTAGACTGTACTTTTCCAAGTGCTTAGTACGGTGCTCTGCACAAAGTATACACTCAAGAAATACCACTGATTGAAATCTTCGGTGGGGGAATACTGGATTGCTGGCCTAGAACCAATAATAATGCAAAGCTTCCCTCATTTGGGTTTAACATTTTTCTGAGAATGAGCCTGATACACAATTGGATCAGGTTCCCAAACCCATTTTCAGTGAAGTTTGGTATATGGTTGCCAAAGAGTGTTTCCAGTCATCTTAGATTACAATCACTTATTTGATTTTTCTAATTGTTCTACTCCTTCTTGGGGGAGTTAGTTTTACTGAATTCACTGTTATCTTTGTGTGGATCTGGGTTTCCTCTTTCCATTTTTTTTCTTCATAAATCTCATATCCAAAAGCTTGCTGCAACTCTCATTTCCTCTTATGCAATGAGCTAACTTGGGATTTTATTTTGCCAGTAGTTTCAAAATGGTTTCCTGGAGTTTTTGTGGGATTCTGCAACTTGATTAATCTAGAAATGATCTTCTCTGGTACCTCCTTAACTGGCGTATCCTTAGCTGTTCTCAGAAAAGGGGCCTTCTCTGAATTGCTATTAGCAAGCAAGCCGGAACAGGATAATAGGATTTCAGGTGATATTGAACTCAGCTGGAAAAAAGCCAATTTATCATGTTTTATTTTTGATCTCATCCTTAATGATCTTCTGGATTCATCTTGATCCAAGCAAATACTTTCCCGTTTTGTCTCTTAATTCAACAGCAAATCCTTGGGAGTGCCTTCCAGTCCACAACAGAAACAAAGATTCCTCAGGCGGAACAATCCCTTAGAGTTATCTCATTAAATCTCTTGCCTCAAGGCAGGTCTGAATCCAAGCTAAGGGCCTCTCCAGTAAGATACATACAGATGAGTTCCGTGCCCATTGATAAGGGCTTGAAAAAATCTAACCACTTAGTGTTGGGAAATTCTTCCTTATATCTCATATAAATCCCTATCGCTCACCGGACTCGGAGAATAGGTGTTTGTTTTTCTGAATATTATAGTCTAGAATGAAAGCAAAATTAAATTGACACCCCGCTAGTCATGACAGTGGGTAATAAATGTGAAATTTACCCAGTACTAGAATGAAAGACTTCCAAGTCTAAGTCCCAGAAGGCAAGTTTGTGGTCCTGCACAGGTGATTAGAGAGGTGTTCAAGGATGAAATCCTTCCTATTTTTCTTTCTGCTAAACCCAGTGAGCACAGGGTAACGTCAAGGGCACCAAAGTTAACAATCCAGGGTTGAAGGGCCAGAAACCCTCATCAATTAATGAATCAATTGTATTTTCTGTGTGCAGAGTGCTGCCACTCATCTGCTATGACACCTTGGGCAAGTCACTTCACTTCTCTGCTTCAGTTACCTCATCTGTAAACTGGGGATTGAAACTGTGAGCCCCATGTGGGACAGGGACTGAGTCCAACAAGATTTGCTGGCTTGTGTCCACCCCAGAACTTAGTACGGTGCCTAATACATAGTAAGTGCTTGACAAATACCATAATTATTATAGTTATTACTAAGCCCTTGGGAGAGTATAATGGGACACAGCTGGTAGATATGTTCCCTGTCCACACAGAGCTTACAGCCTAGAGGGGGAGAGTTCCTGTAAATTCTTCATAGGCAGGTATTGTATTTACCAAGTCTGTTGTACTGTATTAATAATAATAATAATGATGGAATTTGTTAAGTGCTTACTATGTGTCAAGCACTGTTCTAAACGCTGGGGTAAATATAAGATAATCAGGTTGTCCCATGTGGGGTTCACAGTCTTAATCCCCATTTTACAGATGAGGTAATGGAGGCACAGAGAAGTTAAGTGACTGTCCCAAAGTCACACAGCTGATAAGTGGCGGAGGTGGGATTAGAACCCATGACCTCTGACTCCCAAGCCCGGGGCTCTTGCCACTAAGCCACGCTGCTTCTCCCAAGCACTTCGAACTGTGCTCTGCACACAGTAAGTGCTCAAATACCACTGATTAATTGATTAACCAGCTCTAAGGAAGGTAGAGAGAGCATGGGTCTGGGCATCAGAAGGTCCTGGGTTCTAACCCCGGCTCTGCCACTTGTCTGCTGTGTGACCTTGGGCAAGTCACTTCACTTCTCTGTGCCTCAGTGTTCCCTCATCAGTAAAATGGGGATTCAGAATGTGAGCCCCATGTGGGACAGGTACTGTGTCCAACCTGATTAACTTGTATCTACCCCTAGCACTTAGAACAGTGTTTGGCACATAGTAAGCACTTAACACGTACCCTAATTGTTATCGTTAAAGGTAGCTTTAAGGAAAGAGTTCTAGTGACACGTTTTTGAAAGGGCATCTGAGCTAGTAGATCATGATGTGAGGCTTAAGGATGAGAATCCAAAATGGAATATTCCTCGCTAATACTATTTCGGAGCTCAGGAGGGGCAAGCCAGTGGTTATAGGAAACATTGCTGCCCCATGCACATGCCTTTTCCTCCCTCCCTCCCCCCCCCCCCCCCCCCGCCCCTTAAAAAAGAGAGAGAGAGAGAGAGCTTTTCTTGTTCCAGAGAGGCCTGGCTAAGGATGCTAAAATTCCTCAGCCTCTGTTTGTTGTTATCCTCGCGGCCAGTTTCCATGGTGACCCAGATTCCAGGCGAGCTGGCCGAGGGCCTAACATAACCCCATACCTCAAAGTCTCCTTGGAAAAGAAAAAAAAAAGAATTCTTACTCACTGAGGAAAGCCAGAGGGAATGAAGGAAACATCTCTGCCCTCCCCTCCTCTCTTCTCTCTCTCCTTTGCATACATTCTAGTCTATTACCCGAATACTTTGGGAGCTGCGAGTGGGTTTTGTTTATTTGTTTATTTTTAGGGTGAATGAAAGAAATATACAACCCCTCTCTAGGTCTCTCTATTCCAGTTCCTCGTTCCCCGTGCTTGCACTGAGGGATCACCACGCTGGGCTAACATTGTACCATTAGCAAACCTTCCAGATGGCTCTCATTAAAATTCCAGTTGATTTTTTTTTTTCTCATTCCCCACCAACAGCTCGCTCACTAAAGGCTCTCAAAAATGAAAGCCAAACGTAAGGCCTGACGGAATAGAGATTGGGGTGCTGCAAATATAAGTTGGGGAGGATAAACAGCGAACTCACCCAAGCCTTGGTTTTGTTTTCTGGGTGTGCTTTGTTTTTTCCCCATAGCATCTCTTCCCATTCACCCTTCTCGTTGGGTGGGGATGTGGGCAGTAGCCCCTGGTGATTTACTCAGGGACGATGACTCTGTGTCTCCCTTGGTGAGTCAGATGCAAATTTGGGAAGTCTTTGCAGCTGGATATTGCCCTTCTAACTTGCAGCCTTGGCTATTGGCTCTGCTGTTTTGAGGAGCCCTAGCTGGGACATATTGAACCCCAACAGCTATTACTTTCCATTTCCATCCTCCATTCATTTCTTGCCGTGTGGCAATTTGTGGTCGTTTGCCTCTCGTGAGCAGGGAACGAGTCTACTCACCCTGTTGTACTGTGCTCTCCCAAGAGCTCAGTACAGTGCTCTGCACAGAGTAAGCGCTCAATCGATCCCAAAGGATTGTTCGTAAAGACGATTAGAATATATCACTAGAGAGGATATGTGCTTTACAAAGTGCAAGGAATGATATAAGCTTGTTCTAAAGCACACCTGCATCAGTGTACTTTACGGATTTGTCTCGCGTGTCAGCAAATGGGCCGTTCGGATCTGCTTTTGAGTAAAACTTGGAATACCACCGTCAAGATTTAATGAAGAACGATCTTGTCGTTTTTACTTACCGTGGAGCCGGAGCCTTGAAGAGCTTAACCATCGTTAAAGAAATAAACCTGCTTTTATGGCACGTTTAAGACTGCTAATGGCATCGAGTTGCAATATATGGATCCTCGTAGGGCTCTGAAGGTTGTGTAATGACGCTGACGCCATAGGCTCCTTTCAGAAAGCTAGATTTGACTAATTCATGTTACATTTTTGCCTGTCTAGATAACTATCCAGTGAAAATACTACTAGTAGTTGACTGTGCTAAGAGCTAGTCAGAATGTTTAATCCGTCCTCTGGGAGTTTACCATCTGAAAGAAACAGAAACTCATCTACATGCTGTATCTACCATTATACATATGCGTACTTAACATCTATAATAAGAAACGAGAGATATTTTGTCAGGTGCTTTTTTGGTCTCTGATTTATCTGTGTCTGTCTCCTGTTTCGGACCGTCTCTCAGTCTTGGCTGGAATGCGTTCCTGCCTGGTGTCGGTCTTTGCCGTCTCTTTTGGGTCTCGGTCGCCATCGTGTCTCTGCGCCTCTATCTTTGACTCCGGGTGCAACTCCCTGCCCTCTCCTGGAAGTTCTGCCCCCTCTCTCAGATTTTAAAATCGGCCCTGCCATTTTTTTTCCCGACCTAAACTGAGTAATCTTTTCTTGTGTGCCCAAGCTCTTTGAGTTTGGGGGCGGCTCTCTCACTCTCCTCTCGGGTTTTTCCTATTGCCTGGCCAGAACAAGCTCTTCCATCCCTGACCAAGCTTTCCCTGGCAGAGTTGCTGTCATTGGCAGTAAACACAGGGAGTGCCCAATAAATACTATCGAGTGATCAGGATGAGCATTGAAGGGGCAGCGTTGGAAGAGAGCAGGGCAAAGGAGGAGGAAAAGAGCAGGGAGGAGGGGGAACGGGAGAGAAAAAATGGAGAGGGGACACTAGAAAGAGGAGAAGAGGAAGAGAGGAGGAGGTGAGGGAATAGGAAAAAAGAAATAGAGAAGGGAGAATGGAAGGGGAAGGAGGTGAGGGAATGGAGAGAAGAAATGGAGAGGGGACACTAGAAAGAGGAGAAGAAGAGAGGAGGTGAGGGAATAGGAAAAAAGAAATAGAGAAGGGAGAATGGAAGGGGAAGGAGGTGAGGGAATGGAGAGAAGAAATGGAGAGGGGACACTAGAAAGAGGAGAAGAAGAGAGGAGGTGAGGGAATAGGAAAAAAGAAATAGAGAAGGGAGAATAGAAGGGGAAGGGGGAGGAGGTGAGGGAATGGAGAGAAGAAATGGAGACGAGAGAAGTGGGAAAGAGGAGGAGGAAAAGGAGAGTGAGGAGGAGGAGGTGGGGTAGAAAACAGAGCAGAGGGCAAAGAAAGGGGTGGCACGGGTGTGGGGAAAGGGAGAAGAAGAGAAGAGGGTGCTAACCCTCCGTTGCCATATGCCAGCTCCTCTTCTTCCTAGGCTGCTGTTGCGGGTGCTGCTGCCAGCCAAGTGGCAGAAGGTTAGGGGCAAGAGCAGAGACAAGGGGCAAGAGGGGCAAGAGGTGCCTGACCTCTGAGGTCTGGGCGACAGTAGCGGTGAAGAAGCAGTGTGGCTCTTCTGTTGTACTGTCCTCTCCCAAGAGCTCAGTACAGTGCTCTGCACAGAGTAAGCGCTCAATCGATCCCAAAGGATTGTTCGTAAAGACGATTGGGGGGCTAGGGGGGTCACGGGTTCGAATCCCGGCTCTGCCACTTGTCAGCTGTGTCACTTCCCTTCTCTGGGCCTCACCTCATCTGTAAAATGGGGATTAAGGCTGTGAGCCCCATGTGGGACAACCTGATTACCCTGCATCTACCCCAGCGCTTAGAACAGTGCTCGGCAAATAGTAAGCACTTAACAAATAGCAAAAACTACCATTATTATTAGTAGCGGCCGAGGATGGCATTTCCAGGCTGGGAAGAGGCGTGGAGGGAGTTGGGGGTGGTGCGGCAGCCACAGAGGCTCCGGAGCTCCGACGCCCACCTCGGGTCCACAGCGGGCACGAAGCCAGGATTAGGCCAGAAGCCACGTTTGCCCACAGGAGGTAGAAAATAAAGCCACCACCTTGCTCCAAGGAGTGAATGAGCTAGCCGCCCCCCTTATCCGCAAGGCCGGGGAAACAAGGTCAATATAGAGAAGCAGCGTGGCTCAGTGGAAGGAGCCTGGGCTTCGGAATCAGAGGTCATGGGTTTGACTCCCGGCTCTGCCACTTGTCAGCTGTGTGACTGTGGGCGAGTCACTTCACTTCTCTGGGCCTCAGTTACCTCATTTGTAAAATGGGGATGAAGACGGTGAGCCTCGCGTGGGACGACCTGACGACCCTGTATCTCCCCCAGCACTTAGAACGGTGCTCTGCACATAGTAAGCGCTTAACAAATACCAACATTATTATTATTATTCTTCTCCAGGCCCGAGTTCCCTCATCTGTAAAATGAGAATTAAGACCGTGAGCCCCAAGTGGGACAACCTGATAACCTTGTATCTCTCCCAGCACTAGGAACAGTGCTTGGCACGTAGTAAGAGCTAAACAAATGCCATTATTATTCTTATTCTAGCCGCATGCCCTCCAAACAAGCTTAGCTTTACTTCCATGGTACCAATTCAATGAGGGGGGTGATTCCCTTCTCCAACATGGAGCTGATTCTCTAAGCCCTTAGTCTTTCTCACTTCTCTGACGCTCACTCTCCCACCTCATCACAAGCTTCCTCTGCGCTTCCATTGCTCCAGACCTCCTTTTTGCATTCTGTTGTAATTCTTGTTGCTTTGTTTGTGTGTATACACAGACACGTATGCTCAATCTTCCACCACACTTAACAATAATAATGTTGGCATTTGTTAAGCGCTTACTATGTGCAGACCGCTGTTCTAAGCACTGGGTTACATACAGGGTCATCAGCTCGTCCCATGTGAGGCTCACAGTCTTCATCCCCATTTTGCAGATGAGGTAACTGAGGCACAGAGAAGTGAAGTGACTTGCCCACAGTCACACAGTTGACAGGTTGCAGAGCCGGGATTCGAACCGATGACCTCTGACTCCCAAGCCTGGGCTCTTTCCACTGAGTCACGCTGCTTCTTCTGCTCCCAAGCCTCCTTTCTGCATTAGAATGTAACCTGGTGTAGTGGATAGAGCATGGGCTTGGGAGTCAGAGGTCATGGATTCTAATCCCTCCTCTGCTACTTGTCTGCTCTATGACCTTGGGAAAGTCACTTCACTTCCTCTGTTCCTCAGTTCCCTCATGTAAAATAGGGATTGAGACTATGAGCCCCTCCTGGGACAGGGACTGCGTCCAACCCGATTTGCTGGTCTCCACCCCGACGCTTAGTACGGTGCCAGTCGCGTAATAAGTGCTTAATAAATACCACAGTCATAATAACGATGACATTTTGTTAAGCTCTTACTATGTGCCAAGCACTGTTCTAAGCACTTGGGTAGATACGAGGTTATCAGGTTGTCCCACTTGGGGCTCACAGTCTTAATCCCCATTTTACAGATGAGGGATCTGAGGCACAGAGAAGTTAAGTCGCTTGCCCAAAGTCACACAGCTAACAAGTGGTGGAGCCGGAATTAGAATCCATGACCTCTGACTTCCAAACCCGGGTTCTTTCCACTGAGCCAAGCTGCTCCTCCAATACATTTCTTAAGTGCAAAATAACACACAGTTTTAGTTATCTATACAAAATATTGCCTAATTTAGAGTTCTAGATGAAATCATTTCCATTTTCACCAGTGCTAATCTATAAGCAATCGGAGTCACGGCCTGGAGAGCTTGTTAATGGGCCTCCAGAAAATCAGTGATATATCCAGGACCCAGTTGTTCTGTTGCTGAGACTGCTTCTCTAACCAAGGAGCGGAGTATTTCTGCTATTAAAGAGCCCAGATGTTGTGGGGAAAGAAATCCCACTGGTTTAGCTTTTCCATGAAATAGATCTTCCTCAAAACCCTCCCTCCTTTTGGTGGGAATATATCTTGGGGAAAGGAGACTTGTACAGAAATGAGCAGAACAGTACCCTCTAACCGTCCTTCTTGTTCTAATCCCGGCTCCGCCGCTAGTCAGCTGCGTGACCTTGGGCAAGTCACTTAACTTCTCCGTGCCTCAGTTACCTCATCTGTCAAATGGGGATTAAAACTGTGAGCCCCACGTGGGACAACCTGTTCACCTTGTATCCCCCAGCGCTTAGGCACATAGTAAGTGCTTAACAAATGCCACAGTTTTTTTTGTGCTCCTTGGGAGTCTGTAATCCCAGCTCAGTTGTTGACTGGTGAGGTCCAGGAAAGTTTTATGCAGAGAACTAACTCGCAGTCATATGGCTCTCCGTTTTGTCTTCCCTCAAACACATTCCACTCTCAGATTTTTCTATTACCACCCGTTGGGGGACTCAAATATTGCAAGGCCTATTATTATGTGAAGATCTGAGATCCAACCGAATAGCAATTTGGAATCGGTGCCGAAGCGGTCAAGAGCCAAGCAATTCGTCTCATTTAGTTGGTAATGTAAATCATTTGGAGCTGCTGTAGGTTGACGTCTTTGTAGACGCATACGGGTAACGAGATGCAGGGAAATGACTCTGACTGAATTATCAATCAGTTGTATTTATTGAGCACTGTGTTTAGAGCACCGTACTAAGCACAGACAGCCGTGGACTAACAAGAGGCCCGAAGAACGCTTTGGTTTGAAATCGACCAATAGTATTTATTGAGTCCTTACTGTATCCAGAACGCTCTAAGTACATAATAATAATGATGATATTAATAACTGTGGTATTTGGTAAACACTCACTATGCGCCAGGCACTGTAGATACAAGACGATCGAGTTGGACACGGTCTCTTTCATTCACGTTGAAGCAGCGTGGCTCAGTGGAAAGAGCATGGGCTTCGGAGTCAGAGGTCATGAGTTCGAATCCCAGCTCTTCCACTTGTCAGCTGTGTGATTGTGGTCAAGTCACTTCACTTCTCTGGGCCTCAGTTACCTCGTCTGAGAAGCAGCGTGGCTCAGTGGAAAGAGCACGGGCTTTGGAGTCAGAGGTCATGAGTTCGAATCCCAACTCTGCCACTTGTCAGCTGTGTGACTGTGGGCAAGTCACTTAACTTCTCTGTGCCTCAGTTCCCTCATCTGTAAAATGGGGATGAAGACTGTGAGCCCCACGTGGGACAACCTGATTTCCCTGTGTCTACCCCAGCGCTTAGAACAGTGCTCTGCACATAGTAAGCGCTTAACAAATACCAACATTATTATTCAATAGTGTTTATTGAGCGCTTACTATGTGCAGAGCACTGTACTAAGCGCTTGGAATGTACAAATCGGTAACAGAGAAGTCCCTGCACTTTGACGGGCTTACAGTCTAATCGGGGGAGACGGACAGACAAGAACAATGGCAATAAATAGAATCAAGGGGAAGAACATCTCATTAAAACAATAGCAAATAAATAGAATCAGGGTGATGTCCATCTCATTAACAGACTAAATAGGGTAATGAAGATATATACAGTTGAGCGGACGAGTACAGTGCTGAGGGGATGGGATGGGAGAGGGGGAGGAGCAGAGGGAAAGGGGGAAAGTCTCTTCCTCACATAGAGATCAAAGTCTTAGCCCCCATTTTACAGATGAGGTAACTGAGGCCTAGAGAAGTGAAGTCACTTATTCCAGGTCACGTGGCAGACAAGTGGAGGAGCTGGGATTAGAACCCAGGGCCTCTGACTCCCAGTCCTTTGGTCTTTTCAGCCTTCTGGGGAGATCTCAATGCAACGGAGTTGTAGACACGTTCCCTGATCACAGCTGACCTATGCTCAAGAATCCCGACACACAATCCTAGATTTCCATGTGCAATTCAGAGCTGAGTGCTGTCCGGGGACTTTGCAATACACATTGCTAGATAAGAAAATCAGTGGGATTGCTGACTCTGGGGCATCAAGCTTCAGACCAAAGTTTGTCAGGCAGCTGTAACACCCAACCTTCTATGTAGTTGCAAGGTCAGTCTCAAACAAATCCCACTTCTTGAGCTGTTTCATCAGTATTACTTAATATCAAATGGTAAGACGGGAATCACAAGGAGTTTGGCATCTTAGCACTTGGGGTCTTGGCCTCAGGCGCTGCTCATTGGAGCATACTTTTGCTGGTCAAGGTAGGTGTCTGAGCAGAGACTGGATCATTTTTCTATGGCATGGATTGGCTCTCATCTCCTCCCTGCTCAATAACATCTCATGCCTGCCCATAATAATAATAATAATTGTGGTATTTAGGTACTCACTATGCTCCAAGCACTTTATTTAGTGCTGGGGTGGATACAAGCAAATTCGGTCGGACACACTCCCTGTCCCACATGGGCTCACACTTAATCCCCCTTTTACAGATGAGGTAACTGAGGCCCAGAGAAGTGAAATGACTTGCCCAAGGTCACCCAACGTACAAGTGGAGGAGCTGGGATTAGAACCCAGGTCCTTCTGACTCCACTAGACCACGCTGCTCCCTCTATCCATCAAGCACATTTCTAGGCTTCAAGAGATGGAAATGGCTCTCTCCACATGATTTATTATTCCTCTTCTCTCTCTACATCCCAGTTCCTCCGCTTCGTTCCATTCAAGCCAAACTACTCACCGTGCTGTCTTCTCATCTGTTCCGCTGTATGACCTCCTCTTTGCCCAGAACTCCCTTCCTTTTTGACATCCGGCTGACCGCTGCTCTCCCCAGCTTCAAAGCTCATCTAAAGTTGCATCTCCTTCAGGTGATTTTCCTTGATTAACCTCTCATCTCCCTTCAGTATTCTCCCATCCCAGGCCCTCCTCTGCCCTTTCATTACTATAATTATTTATATTAATATCCATCTCACCCCCTCTAGACTGTAAGATCTTTGTGGGCAGGGAATGTGTTTATTTTTATATCGTACTCTCCCAAGTGCTTAGTACAGTGCTCTGCACACAGTAAGTGCTCAACAAATACGACTGACTGGATTGAATGTGTTTATTTTCATATCGTACTCTCCCAAGTGCTTAGTACAGTGCTCTGCACACAGTAAGTGCTCGACAAATACGATTGATTGACTGGCTGACTGACTCTTCAGCACTTTTGCTTCACCTAAATAAATCCTTGTGAACTCAAACTCTGCCCCCCAATCCCAGTTGAACTTTTGCACGGAGGTTTGGACTCTATTACTTCCTCCAACCCGTAGTTTATTTTAGTATTTGTTTTGGCAGGAGATAGGGAACTACTTGAGGGAGGGGCTCACTCTTCCCCAGCTCCCACTCCCTTCTGCGTCACCCTAACTTGGTCCCTTTGCTCTTCCCTCCCCTCCCTGCCTCACAGCACTTAGGAATACCCGTATATATCTATAATTCTATTTATTTATACTGATGCCTGTTGTATTGATGTCTGTCTCCCCCACTTCTAGTCTGTGAGCCCGTTGTGGGCAGGGATTGTCTCTCTTTATTGCCGTGTCGCACTTGCCAAGCACTTAATACAATGCTCTGCACACAGTAAGTGCTCAATAAATACCACTGAACGGATGAATGAGAGCACAGAGGTGGGTAAGTTTGGCTCCCCTTAACTTTGGAATTTATGTACGTTAATATCTACCTCCCTCTGTAGACTGTAAGCTCGTTGTGGGCAGGGAAGGCATCTACCAACTTTGTTATATTGTACTCTCAACATAGAGTTGCATATTTTGGATACATGATCAGGAGGACTAATTCTCTAGGGAAGACATTAATGCTAGGAAAGCCCAGTGAAAACCTGGAAGAGGCGGACCAGGAGCTAGATGGTTAGAAACCATAACAACGATAATGGGAAAAATCATTAGAAAAGTTACAGATTATGACAGAAGACAGAACGTTCTGGAGAAAATATATCAATAGATCGCTATGAATCGGAAACGACTCGACGGCACTCGACGATAATACTCTTCCAAGGGCTTAGGATGGTGTTCTTCACGGGGTAAGCACTCAAGCTCGTTGTGGGCAGGGATTGTCACTATTGCTGTACGGTACTTTCCCAAGCGCTTAGTACAGTGCTTTGCACACAGTAAGTACTTAATAAATACAATCAAACGAATGAGTGAATAACGTAAATGCCACTGATTGATTGGATGCTGGAAAAGTTGTGGCATTTTAGTCCTTTCAGGCGCTGGGAGGACCAGTTGTAATGGTAACCAGTTATAATGATCTGTTCATTTTACTGGTATTATTAATTAATTGGTCTGTTTGTGCTTATTTCTTTTTCCCCTTTCTCTCTTCCTACCCCTATCCTCTTCAGACAGTGGGTCCAGTGTGATTCTGAGTCCAAATCAATGCTTAGTGCAAGTGCTTCACCCATTGTTAATGCTGAATAAGTGTTGACATTAGTTGCTGATTGATTGATTGATGAGCTGAAGTGGAGGGATGGCAAACAGGAGGGCAAACAAAACATTAAAAAAAAAACTCAGTGAGAGCCCACGTAGTAGTGGCAGACAAACCAAATTTAGGATGGGCAGGGTCTTTTGTAGGAGAAGGATTTAGGAAGGTCATGATATTAAAAGGCAAAATGAAAAATGACAATAATAATGGATTTATGAAGCGCTTAGTAAGTGTCAAGTGCTGGGGTAAATAGAGGAGAATCAGAGCAAGACATAGTCCGTGTCCCACACAGAGCTCACAGTCTATCTCTATTCTCCTGATGAGGAAACTGAAGTCAATAGAGATAATAATGACTATACTATAAATGCTTATTATGTGCCAAACACCATATTGGGATTGTCACTCTTTATTGATGTATTGAACTTTCCCAAGTGCTTAGTACAGTGCTCTGCACACAGTAAGCGCTTAGTAAATAGGAATGATTGAATGAATGAATCCCTAGGGTAGATACAAGACAATCAGAAGAGACACAGTCCCTGTCCCACAAGGGGCTCACCATCTAAAGAGAGGGAGAACGGGTTATTTTACAGATGAGGAAACTGAGGCCACCCACTCAGGAGGCCAGAGCAAAAGAAGGACTAGAACCCAGGTCTTCTGACTCCTTGTCCCTGCTCTTTTCCACTAGGCCATACTGTGTCCCTTTAATGTAGAATGTAGCAAATGACCCTCTTAGGAAAGAGGGATTCGTTCATTCAATCAAATTGAGCACTTACTGGGTGTAGAGCACAGTACTAAGCGCTTGGGAGAGTAAGCAGCGTGGCTTAGTGGAAAGAGCACGGGCTTGGGAGTCTGAGGTCGTGGGTTCTAATCCCGACGCCACCACGTGTCTGCTGTGTCACTTAACTTCTCTGGGCCTCAGTTACCTCATCTGTAAAAATGGAGATTAAAAAATGTGAGCCTCAAGTGGGACAATCTGATTACCCTGTTTCTACCCCAAGCGCTTAGAACAGTGCTCTGCAGAGGAGCAGCATGGGTCAGTGGAAAGAACCCGGGCTTGGGAGTCGGAGGTCATGGTTTCGAATCCCGGCTCCGCCACTTGCCAGCTGTGTGACCGTGGGCAAGTCACTTCACTCCTCGGTGCTTCAGTTCCCTCATCTGTAAAATGGGGATTCAGACTGTGAGTCCCACATGGGACAACCTCATTACCCTGTATCTCTCCCAGCGCTTAGAACAGTGCTCTGCACTGTTAACAAATACCAACGTGATTATTATTATTACATAGTAAGCGCTTAACAAATACCATAATTATTATTACAACAACAGAATAATGAACAGACACATTCCCTGCCCACGACGAGTTTGCAGTCTGGAAGGGGAGACGGATGTTAATATAAACAAATTGCACGTATCTTTAAAACAATCCCTTGTGGGAAGAGACTGTGGGTCACCCATGAGTCCCAGGAGTCCCCTCCTGCTTTCTGGGGGCTGAGTGTTATCTTTGAACCCCAAAATTAGCTACTCTATGCTCTAAAGTACTCCGCTGAAAGACACAGAGAAACTGGATTTTAGTGGTTTAATTTCTTAACTCTAAAGGGCTTTGGGCTCCTCCTTCTGGTCTCAAGGCATCACTGAAAACACACCTCACCAAAATTCTTTAGTTACAGGTCTATAAATTCACTGCATCCTCTGCACCCATTAACATTTAAATGAAAAGTCTCTCAGTGATGGAACTTTGACGGAAAAAAACAATAAAAAAAGATATATAACCCGAGAGGAGAAAACTACGACTTACCCCAGAGCGTAAATTTAAGTGTTAATTTGGAGCGGCGGAGGACGGTTCTCCGGCTCCGCGCAAATAATTATGTTGGGATTCGTTGTCCAGCTGTCGGTGCTTTTCAGCTTGTTGCGGCAGTCACGTTTTAGAAAGAGGGCCGACGTTAGGAGACCTGAGGAAATGGACACTGTTGGGTAGGGTCATGGTAGGTCACGGGTTCGACTCCCGGCTCTGCCACTTGTCAGCTGTGTGACTGTGGGCAAGTCACTTCTCTGTGCCTCAGTTCCCTCATCTGTCAAATGGGGCTTAACTGTGAGCCTCATGTTGGTATTTGTTGGTATTTGTTAAGCGCTTACTATGTGCCGAGCACTGTTCTAAGCGCTGGGGTAGACATAGGGGAATCAGGTTGTCCCACGTGGGGCTCACAGTCTTAATCCCCGTTTTACAGATGAGGGAACTGAGGCCCAGAGAAGTGAAGTGACTTGCCCACAGTCACACAGCCGACAAATGGCAGAGCTGGGATTCGAACTCATGAGCCCTGACTCCAAAGCCCGTGCTCTTTCCACTGAGCCACGCTGCTTCCCTACAGATTTGTACATTCCAAGTGCTTAGTACAGTGCGTGGCTGAGGCGTGGAGCAGTTAAATGACCTGCCCAGGATCACACAGCAGATACTTTTCAGAGCGGGGACTAATAATAATAATGGTATTTGTTAAGCGCTTACTATGTGCCAAGCACTGTTCTAAGCACTGGAGTAGATGCAGTAGGTAAGTAGGTTGTCCCACGTGGGACTCCCAGTCCTAATCCCCATTTTACTGATGAGGGAGCTGAGGCACAGAGAAGTTAAGCGACCTGCCCAAAGTCACACAGCTGGCAAGCGACGGAGCCGGGATTAGAACCCGTGACCTCTGACTCCCAAGCCCAGGTCCTTTCCACTGAGCCACGCTGCTTCTTAATCCAGTGCCTGTACATAAGAAGTGCTTATCATGCCACAAGTATTATTAATGTTATTATCATTTTTGAAAATAGAACCTAGGTCCTCTGATTCCAAGGCCTGTGCTCTTTGTACTAGGCACACTGCTTCTCTACCACCTCGATTAATTCCTCTGAGCTGTTCCTCAATCTCCAAATCTCAGGACTGGGGCGCATTTGGCGTTCCCCAGGGGAGACTCCATCCGTCTACAGGAGGGTCCCGGCTAGGCGGGTAAAAGAAAAAAAATAGATGTAATCTCACTCAGCTTGAAAATAACATTCTCAGCATTCTCAGCCAACTCTGGTGTATTCTCCCAAGCACTTAGTTCAGTGCTCTGCACACAGTAAGGGCTCAGTAAACACCACCGATTGATTCTTATCAAAAGTCTAGGGAAGCGTGGTCTCGATCGTGTTACTATTAGGAGTTCATTCAATAGTATTTATTGAGCGCTTACTATGTGCAGAGCACTGTACTAAGCGCTTGGAATGAACAAGTCGGCAACAGATAGAGACGGTCCCTGCCGTTTGACGGGCTTACGGTCCGATCGGGGGAGACGGACAGACGATAACGATGGCGATAAATAGAGTCGAGGGGAAGGACATCTCGTAAAAACCGATGGCGACTAAATAGAATCGAGGAGATGTACAATTCATTAACGAAATAAATAGGGTGACGGAAATATATACAGTCGAGCGGACGAGTACAGTGCCGAGGGGATGGGAAGGGAGAGGGGGACGAGCAGAGGGAAAGGGGGAAAAGAGGGTTTAGCTGCGGAGAGGTGAAGGGGGGGTGGTAGAGGGCGTAGAGGGAGAAGAGGAGCTCAGTCTGGGAAGGCCTCTCGGAGGAGGTGAGTTTTAAGTAGGGTTTCGAAGAGGGAAAGAGAATCAGTTTGGCGGAGGGGAGGAGGGAGGGCGTTCCGGGACCGCGGGAGGACGTGACCCAGGGGTCGACGGCGGGATAGGCGAGACCGAGGGACGGTGATGAGGTGGGCGGCGGAGGAGCGGAGCGTGCGGGGTGGGCGGTGAAAAGAGAGAAGGGAGGAGAGGTAGGAAGGGGCAAGGTGACGGAGAGCCTCGAAGCCTAGAGTGAGGAGTTTCTGTTTGGAGCGGAGGTCGATAGGCAACCACCGGAGTTGTTTAAGAAGGGGAGTGACATGCCCAGATCGTTTCTGCGGGAAGATGAGCCGGGCGGCGGAGTGAAGAATAGACCGGAGCGGGGCGAGAGAGGAGGAAGGGAGGTCAGAGAGAAGGCTGACACGGTAGTCTAGCCGGGATATAACGAGAGCCCGTAGCAGTAAGGTAGCCGTCTGGGTGGAGAGGAAAGGGCGGATCTTGGCGATATCGTAGAGGTGAGACCGGCAGGTCTCGGTAACGGATAGGATGCGTGGGGTGAACGAGAGAGACGAGTCGAGGATGACACCGAGATCGCGGGCCCGAGAGACGGGAAGGACGGTCGTGCCATCCACGGTGATAGAGAAGTCTGGGAGAGGACCGGGCTCGGGAGGGAAGATGAGGAGCTCAGTCTTGCTCATGTAGAGTTTCAGGTGGCGGGCCGACATCCAGGCGGAGAAGTCCCGGAGTCGGCAGGAGACGCGAGCCCGAAGGGAGGGGGAGAGGACAGGGGCGGAGATGTAGATCCGCATGTCATCTGCGTTGAGATGGTAGTCGAAGCCGTGAGAGCGAATGAGTTCACCGAGGGAGTGAGTGTAGATGGAGAACAGAAGAGGGCCGAGAACTGACCCTTGAGGAACTCCGACAGTTAAAGGATGGGAGGGGGAGGAGGCGCCGGCGAAGGAGACCGAGAATGACCGGCCAGAGAGGTGAGAGGAGACCCGGGAGAGGACGGAGTCCGTGAAGCCGAGGTGAGATGAGGTGTGGAGGAGGAGGGGACGGTCGACGGTGTCAAAGGCAGCAGAGAAGTCAAGGAGGATCAGAATGGAGTAGGAGCCATCGGATTTGGCAAGAAGGAGGTCACGGGTGACCTCAGAGAGAGCAGTCTCGGTAGAGCGGAGGGGACGGAAGCCAGATCGGAGGGGGTCCGGGAGAGAATGGGAGTTAAGGAATTCTAAGCATCGATCGTAGACGACTCGTTCTAGGATTTTGGAAAGGAAGGGTAGTAGGGAGATAGGGCGATAACCGGAGGGGGAGGTGGGGTCGAGAGTGGGCTTTTTTGGGATGGGGGAGACGTGGGCGTGTTTGAAGGCAGAGGGGAAGGAGCCCTTGGAGATTAAGTGGTTAAAAATAGAAGTTAAGGAAGGGAGGAGGGCAGGGGCGACGGTTTTAATAAGGTGAGAGGGAATGGGGTCCGAGGCGCAGGTGGAGGGGGTGGCACTCGCGAGGAGGGAGGAGATCGCCTCTGAGGATACTGCAGGGAAGGATGGGAAAGTAGGGGAGGGGGTCGGTGGGGGGGAGGGGAGAGGCGGAGGGGTGACTTTGGGGAGCTCAGACCTGATCGTGTTGATTTTTGTGAGGAAATAGGTGGCCAGATCATTGGGGGTGAGAGATGGGGGAGGGGGAGGAACAGGGGGCCTAAGGAGAGAGTTAAAGGTCCGGAACAGTCGGCGGGGGTGACGGGCGTGGGTGTCGATGAGGGAGGAGAAGAAGTTTTGCCTGGCGGAGGAGAGGGAGGAGTTAAGGGCGGAGTTAAGGCAGGAAAGGATAAATTTGAAGTGTGTGAGGTCGGCTCGGTGCTTGGACTTTCGCCAGCAGCGCTCGGCAGCTCGAGCGTAGGTGCGTAGGAGGCGGACGGAGGAGGTGATCCGGGGCCGTGGGTTAGTGGAGCGAGAGCGGCGGAGGGAAAGGGGGGCGAGAGAGTCGAGATGAGTAGAGAGGGTGGAGTTGAGAGCGGAGACCTGATCGTCGAGAGTGGGAAGTGAGGACAGGGAAGTGAGGAGTGGGTCGGTGCTTCTTTGGGAAGGATGCCAGACTGAGTTCCCCCCTTTTTTTCCCTCTGCTCCCTCTACCCCCCTTTACCTCTCTGCAGCTAAACCCTCTTCTCCCCCCTTTCCCTCTCCCGTCCCACCCCCTCAGCACTGTACTTGTCCGGCTCGACTGTATATATCTTTATCACCCTATTTATTTGTTTATTTTGTTTAATTTGTTTATTTTGTTTAATCATCACCCTGATTCTATTTATTTGCCACTGTTTTTACGAGATGTTCTTCCCCTTGACTCTATTTATTGCCCCTGTTCTTGTCTGTCCGTCTCCCCCGATTAGACCGTAAGCCCGTCCAACGGCAGGGACTGTCTCTATCTGTTGCCGACTTGTACATTCCAAGCGCTTAGTACAGTGCTCTGCACATAGTAAGCGCTTCATAAATACTATTGAATGAATGAATGAATGAGAGGAGCAGTGCGGCCTCGTGGAAAGAGCATCGGCTCGATAGTCAGAGGCTGGCTTTAATTTTGGTTCTGCCACTTCCCTGCTGGGTCATTTGGGAAAGTCATTTAACTTCTCTGGGCCTAGTTTGTTGTGGGCAGGAAGCATATCTACCCAATAGTAAGCACTTAATAAATACTATTGAATGAATCTACCAGTTCTGTTATATTTCACTCCCCCAAGCCCTTAGAACAGTGCTCTGCACCCAGTTGGTGCTCAGTAAATATGAATGATTGATTTCCTCTTCTGTAAAATGGGGACAATACCTGTTTTGCCTCTTTCATAATCGGTGAGCCAATGTGAGATTCATACATTCAATCATATTTATTGAGCGCTGGCTGTGTGCACACCACTGTACTAAGCGTGCCTTAGTTGAAAGAGCACGGGCTTGGGAGTCAGAGGATGTGGATTCTAATCCCGGCTCCGCCACTTGTACGCTTTGGGACTTTGGGCAAGCCACTTTAGAACTGTGCTTGGCATACAGTAAGCACTTAACAAATACTGTAATTATTACTTGCCTGTGTGACCTTACACAAGTCACTTAACTTCTCTGTGCCTCAGTTACGTCATCTGTAAAAATGGGGATTAAAAAATGTGAGCTCCACATGGGACAATCTGATTACCCTGTATCTACCCCAGCGCTTAGAACAGTGCTCTGCACATAGTAAGCGCTTAACAAATACCATAATTATTAATTATTATTATTATTGTTATTACTTAACATCTCTGTGCCTCAGTTACCTCATCTGTAAAATGGGGATTAAGACTGTGAGCCCCACGTGGGACAACCTCGAAATTAGCCCGAGGCTTAGAACAATGCTTGGCACATAGTAAGTGCTTAACGAATACCGTAATTATTATTTTTATTATTATAATACAACAGACACATTCCCTGCCCACAACTACCTCACAATCTAGTGAGAAAGGGAATGTGTTCAACCTGATTAACCTCTAGCTACCCTAGCACTTAGTACATGGCTCAGTGGAAAGAGCCCAAGCTTGGGAGTCCGAGGTCATGGGTTCGAATCCCGGATCCGCCACTTGTCAGCTGTGTGACTGTGGGCAAGTCACTTCTCTTCTCTGGGCCTAAATTCCCTCATCTGTAAAATGGGGATTAACTGTGAGCCTCATGTGGAACAACTTGATTACCCTGTATCTACCTCAGCGCTTAGAACAGTGCTCTGCACACCGTAAGCGCTTAACAAATACCAGCATTATTATTATTATTACACTGCTTGGCACATAGTAAGCATTTAACAAATACTATAAATTTTAATTATAACTGGTTTGGTGTCGGCCTGGGGGCTCTTTTACAAAGTACCTCCTAGGGATTGGTTTAAAACTGGTTTTTTCTCATATCTTTTTTGGTGACTGACATAATGAAAGAGTATTTCAATCCATAAACCAAACAATAGTCTGCCTAATATCAAGAGAATGCCCACTGAATGCAGAGGAATGTACCGGGCGATTACAGCAGAATTGGAAGACACGATTCCTGCCTTTAAGAGAGCTTAAAACCTGGATTGTAAACTCGCCGTCGGCAGGGAATGGGTCCGCTAACTCTTGTATTGTGCTCTTCCAAGTGCTTAGTACAGTGCTGTGCACATAATGCTTAATAAATGCCATTGATTGATTGACTATAATCTAGCAGGGGAGACAGGAACTAAAATAAATTACAGCTAGGGGGAAGCAGAAGAGCATAAAGATAAAGACATGAGTGCTATCGGAGGGAAGTGCTTAGGTGAAGTAAAGTGCTGAAGTCGATCGTATTGAGCATTTATTACGTACAGAGCACTGTACTAAGCGCTTGGGAGGGTACAGTGCAGTAGAATTAGCAGACACGTTCCCTGCTCATGATAAGTTTAGGGTCTAGAGGGGGAGGTAAGGATGAATACGAATAATTTGTAATATGTAATTTAAAGATATGTAAGTAAGCGCTGAGGGGTTGTGGGTGGGAAGAATATCAAATATCCAAAGGGCACAGACTGAAGTGCGCAGATGAAGCTGAAGGGTGAGTGAGCCAGGGGAAAGGGGGTTTAATCAGGGAAGGCCTCTTGGAGGAGAGGCATTTAGGAGTGGAAATAGGTAATGGGAGATGAGATCGATCAGGTCAGGTTTCCTAGAGGAGTTGGGATGGCAGAGGAAACTAATCTTGAGTCACCCAATATTTCTCAATATTTCTAATGGGGAAAGATTGGCTAGGAATCAATACAGTTGAAATACTTGGGGCAATAGATGATCAGGAAACACATCACTAAGTTAATCATATTTATTGAGCGCTTAATGTGTGCAGAGTCCTTGGGAAAGTACAATATGACAATAAACAGACACATACTCTGCCCACAGAGAGCTTACAGGAGGAGACACACATTAATATAAATAAATAAAATTATGGATATATATGTAGAGAAGTAGTATGGCTTAGTGGAAAAAGCACGGGCTTGGGAGTCAAAAGACATGGGTTCTAATTCCGGCTCTGCCACTTCTCTGCTGTGTGACCTAGGGCAAGTAATTAATAATAATAATAATGTTGGTATTTGTTAAGCGCTTACTATGTGCAGAGCACTGTTCTAAGCGCTGGGGTAGACACAGGGGAATCAGGTTGTCCCACATGGGGCTCACAGTCTTAGTCCCCATTTTACAGATGAGGTAACTGAGGCACAGGCTTCTCTGTGGGGATTAAAGTGGGGATTAAAGTGTGCGGCCCAAACAGGACAACCTGATTACCCTGAATCTATCCCAGTGCTTAGAACAGTGCTTGGCACATAGTAAGCGCTTAACAAATACCACAATAATAATAATAGTGCCGTGGAGCTGGGAGGGGAGATGAATAGAGGGAGCAAGTCAGGGCAGTGCAGGAGGGAGTTGAAGAAAAGGAAAAGAGGGCTTAGTCAGGGAAGGCCTCTGGGAGGAAATGGGCCTTCAATAAGGCTTTGAAGCGGGGGAGAGTCATTGTCTGTCGGATATGAGGAGGGAGGGTGTTTCAGGCCAGGGGCAGGATGTGGGTCAGAGGTAAGAAGTGAGACAGACAAGATGGAGGCAGACTGAGAAGGTTTGGCACTAGAGAAGTGAAATGTTGTGGGCTGGGCTCTAGTAGGAGAGTAGCGAGGTGAGGTGGGAGGGGGCAAGACGATTGAGTGCTTTAAAGTCGATGGTGAGGAGTTCCTGTATGATGCAGAGGTGGATGGGCAACCACTGGAGTTTCTTGAAAAGTGGGAAAACGTGGCCTGAATATTTTTGTCGAAAAATGATCTGGGCAGCTGGGTGAAGTGTGGACTGGAGTGGGGAGAGACAGGAGGCTGGATGATCAGTAAGGAGGCTGATAAAGGAGGGATAGGATGTGCACCAGTTCTGTTGTACTGTACTCTCCCAAGTGCTTACTACAGTGGTTTGCACACAGTAAGGGCTCAATAAATACAATCGTTTGACCTTAAAATGAATTCATTCATTCAATTCATTCAGTAGTATTTATTGAGTGCTTACTATGTGCAGAGCACTGTGCTGAGCGCTTGGAATGTACAAATCGGCAACAGATAGAGTCCCTGCCCAGCAACGTGCTGCTCTTAATAAAGAAGCCAACATGGCACTGTAGTCTATTTACTGGAATAAGACCTGCAAGCAGCGTGGCTTAATGAACGGAGCATGGGCCTGGGAGTCAGGAGGATCTGGGTCTTAATTCCGGCTCCGCCACTTGTCTGCTGTGTGACCTTGGGCGAGTCACTTCACTTTTCTGTGCCTCAATTACCTTATCTTTCAAATGGGGATAAGTCTGTGAGCCCCATGTGGGCCAGGGATTGGGTCCAATCTGATTAGCTTGGGTCTACCCCAGCACTTAGAACAGTGCCTGGCACAGAGTAAGCCCTTAACAAGTACCATAATAATAATAATGGTCATTATTAAGCAGCGTGGCCTAGTGGAAAGAGCATGGGTCTAGGCGTCAGAGGACCTGGGTTCTAATCCTGGGTCTGCCATTTGTCTGTTGTGTGACCGTGGGCAAGTCACTTGATTTCTTTAGGCCTCATTTTCCTCATCTGTAAATTCTCCTTCCTACCTAAACTGTGCGCCCCATGTGGGAGAGGGACTGTCCCCAAACTGATAACCCACTACTCAGAATGGTGGTTGGACTGTAGTAACTATTTAACAAATGCCATAATTATTATTTGTTTAAGGGGAGTTAATATAGTGTTGGGGAAAGCATATAGATCCCCAGTTTTAGTCCCAGCTCTGTCCCCGGCCTCCTGTATCACCAGAGCGAGTCGTTTAACTTTTCAGGGCCTCGATTTCATCGTCTGTCAAATGGGAATGATAACACCCGCTTCGGCCTGACGGGGTGGTGAGATCATTAAGGTGAAGGCCTTTGGAAAAATCAAAGCACTTGACAAATACAGATTCTTAAAATCAAGTTGTTAATGGGATAATGGATCAGACAAATGGTATTTACTGAGCACTTACTATTTACAGAGCACTGTACTGTTTGGGTGGGTATAATACAACAGAATTAGCGGACATGTTCCCTGCCCGTAATGAGCTTACGGTCTCGAGGGGGGCTAGGAGGGAATCTACCAACTCTGTTACATTATACTTTCCCGAGCTCTTAGCACTTGCACACGGTAAGTGCTCGATAAATACCTTTGATTATTAAATCCATTATGGATTATTATAAATGGATTATTAAATCCATTCTCCCTTTATGAATCGGTCACATCCTCGTGGATGACTTGGACATAGTTCTGTCCATCACACATTAGGAAGGATGAGGAGAAAATGGGAAGGCTTTAAGGAAAACAGACAAAAAAGATGGAAAATACGTTATGTGAGTAAAGATGAAAGGAACTGGGTTGTTTTGTTTGGGGAAGAGAAGATCAAAGTGTGATTTAATAACCGACTTTAAGTATACAAAGGGCTTTTACAAGGAGGATGCGGACAGCTGTTCTCTATGTCAACAAAGACAAGGGGAAATAAGCCGAAGCGTTCGGTTGGACATAAGAAAGAACTTGAACATCAGGGTCGTAAAAGCCCAGAAATAGGCTCCCTAGGGAGGGAAGTTGTGGTTACTCCAGCCCGCGTAATGTTTCCGAAGAGGATAAACATATGCCCTGGGTGCTGGAATGACATTACTTTCAGTCGTCCTCCAGAGACGAAGAAGATGTCGTTGGTGGCAGAGTTCATCCATAAGCGCGTGTCTGACAGAAAAGGCCAGCGAGAGACCCAGTTCCGTCCACACCGGCGACATAAAAAGGTGGCCCCTTGTTATTCATTACCTACATTCAGTATTCACCTGACGGGAGGAGAGAGAACTTCTCAGGGACTTTCCAAATCTATAATTCTCTAATCTAATCCTACCCCCCGGGGGGGGGGTTTCTTTTCTATAATACACTCTCGGACGTCCAGTGCGATTTCAAATTGTTCAGACTGATGTAACGTTATCTTTTATTTATGAACTGTAAGTGAGTTTTCCATCTTTATTCTTAACCAAGGCAATTCAAACAAATTATGCAAATGCAATTTCGTGAGATTCTCTTATCAAACGCTTCACTAAAATCCAATTATATAATATCTACTGGATTCCATCCTTTCCCTTTTGATTTCCAGAGAAGTACTCATCAGGTCTGTCTGGAACAATTTGTTCTTAATAAGTTCATGCTGTTTATTGCTTAGGTTTCATTATCCTTTATATATGATTTTTCATTCTTAATGTGTTCCAAAAGTTTCCAAAGTATTGCTATCAGGTTTAGTGGAAAATAACCTTCAAAATGACTTCTCTTTGGAGGGAGGGTTGTAGCACTCTCCCTTTCTTGCAACATGCCTGATTACCTTGTATCTACCCTAACTCTTATAACGGTGCTTGGCACATAGTAAGCGCTCAACAAATGCCGTCATTATTTATTATGATTTCTAAAGCCTGCAGCCTCGGTATTATTGATCTATCACTGAGAGAAGCAGCAAGGCTTAGTGGAAAGGGCATGGGCTTGGGAGTCAGAGGTCGTGGTTTCTAATCCCGACTCTGCCACTTGTCAGCTGGGGGACTTTGGGCAAGTCACTTCACTTCTCTGGGCCTCAGTTCCCTCATCTGTAAAATGGGGATTAAGAGTGTGAGCCCCAAGTGGGACAACCTGATAACCTTGTATCTATCCAAGTGCTTAGAACCGTGCTTGGCACACAGTAAGTGCTTAACAAAGACCATCATTATTATTATCTGTCTCTCCTCTGACATATTCATTCTGTTGTCAAATGCTGTCAGTTTTCCTCTCCATTTCCATGATTGGCTCCTATCTCTCTATCCAGGCCAGAGCTTTCTCCGCTAGACCACGCTACTCCCATCGATGGACCTTGGGGAATGTCAGGCAAGATGATTAAGCTCTTTATCATAGTAGAAGCAGCGTGGCTCAGTGAAAAGAGCATGGGCTTGGGAGTCAGAGGTCATAGGTTCGAATCCCCGCTCTGCCACTTGTCAGCTGGGTGACTGTGGGCAAGTCACTTCTCTGTGCCTCAGTTCCCTCATCTGTAAAATGGGGATTAAGACTGTGAGCCTCACGTGGGACAACCTGATGACCCTGTATCTACCCCAGCGCTTAGAACAGTGCTCTGCACATAGTAAGCGCTTAACAAATACCAACATTATTATTATTACGTCTTGAAACTGTTTTCCCGCTTCCCAACACCCTCTTTACTGTTTCTCCCAAAGGACAGGTATCGCCTCCCACGTGACAGTTGGGAATCGGCTTTTTCCACTTCTCCAAGCATCCCCAGCTGGGTCACGGTGCTTCTTTCCCTGCTGTGTTTCGGTAGAACTTCCCCTACTAGTGAACGGTCGCCTTCGGGATGGGCCACCGAGGCCTGTTCATCCATTCAATCGTATTTATTGAGCGCTATGTGCAGAGCACTGTACTAAGCGCTAGGGAGAGCACACGAATCTCTGGGCCCTGGGACAACTCCTGCCCCAGCCGCTCTTATTGTGGGACTTGGGGCTGCGCTAACCCCCAAATTTAGGACAGCGAGGTGTACCCCAAACCGCTCAGCACCCCCGTCCGCCAATTCCCATTTCATTGCCTCTCACATGAGCAGCGGCCCGCGGGTAGACAGGTGTGTCAGGTAATGTGTTCCGGAGGAGAAATCATCAGGCTGAAAGGCAGTTGTGAACCGGAGACGGTGGCCGGCCCGGCCTGAGTGGAGAGGACAGCGCAATTACCTGGATGATTGGCTCTGTTCCACGTAAGAGTCCAAACGGATCATTCGGTCCCCAAAAGACTCTGTTTTTGACCTCCCCGATCCGGCTGGGTGGTTATCTGGAACAAATCGGCTGGATAATTGCTCAATTCTCCACTTTGCTTAGGCTGTGCAAAACCCAGCGCACCTCACTGTAATTGTCCTAAATATGTATGTTCCTGAGCAGTCAAGGAAGTTTTCCCCGGTTGTTCCTTCCCTTGCTGACGGGTAGGACCTATTTTTCGGACATGGCTCAGTTCGCAGGGCTCCAAGGCTCGCTTCAGAACAATTCGGAATAGCCTGCCGATCTGACGAGTTAGGCCCAGCAGCCTGAGAGTCAAGGAATCGAGCTTTATTCAGCTGGATTGTCCGTCGGCCACTGAGGGAGACGACAGCGGCTCGTCTACCTCACTGCCGGCCTCTCGCCCACGTCCTGTCTCTGGCCTGGAATGCCCTCCCTCATGTCGGATAGGCAATGACTCTCCCCCCGACTTGCAAGTCTTATTGAAAGCACATCTCCTCCAAGAAACCTTTCCTGACTAAAGCCGTCCTCTCCTCTTCTCCCACTCCCTTCTGCCTTGCCCCTGACTTGCTCCCTTTATTCATCTCCCCTCCCAGCCCCACAACCCTCATATATCTGTCACTTATTTATTTATATTAATGTCTGCCTCCCCCTCTAGACTGAATAATAATGTTGGTATTTGTTAAGCGCTTACCATGTGCAGAGCACTGTTCTAAGCGCTGGGGTAGACACAGGGGAATCAGGTTGTCCCACGGGGGGCTCACAGTCTTAATCCCCATTTTCCAGATGAGGTAACTGAGGCCCAGAGAAGTGAAGCGACTTGCCCAAGGTCACACAGCAGACAAGTGGCAGAGCTGGGATTCGAACTCATGACCTCTGACTCCAAAGCCCGTGCTCTTTCCACTGAGCCACGCTGCTTCTCTAATGCTCATTGTGGGCAGAGAATGTGTCTGTTTATTGTTGTACTGTACTCTCCCGAGCGCTGGGGACAGCGTTCTGCACACAGCACTCAATAAAGATTGACACGGGTAAGTTTTTCGGTCACTGATTTACAGCTATTCATTTTTTAACAATGAGAATTGTTACCCAGGCATGGACCCCACACTTACACGACTGTACGGGAAACGAGAATGTAAGCTGTTTTATTCACTTCACACTTTTCTGTAAGGGATGCCTACCTTATATGGTAATCTACCTGAACGCTGGGCTGCCGAAACTCCACAAAAAGAATACTGTGACATTCACGTATCGTTGATAGATATCACGGTTAAGACATGCCTGCAAATGAATAAACTAGTCTTGTATAACAGCTTAGAATGAGTCCCAGTTTGGGGACTAGAGTCCCAAAAGGACAGCAGTGAAATAGTATACAGATTAAAGGTTCCATGCATCGAAAAGAAAAACAAATAAGAAAAATTTTGAAAAATACAAATTGACCAAAACATTAAGCATTCCAGAAAAATGTCAAGGTGTTGTCTCTTGTATTCTTCCCTCTAGACTGTATTACGGGCAGGGAACGTGTCTGCTAATTTAGTTGCACTGTACTCTCCCAAGAGTTTAGCACAATGCTCTGCACGCAGTAAGTGCTCAAATACCATTGTTTGACATCTGTCAGCAGGATCAGTGACAAAGTTATACACAGTGTTTAGCAAATCACGTCCAGCATCCAGATATGAAGGACTTTTTTATCAAGCAAATCACCTAAAAAAAAAATTGTCTTTATTGAGCACGTTCTGTATGCAGAGCACTGTAGTAGGCGATTAGAAAGTGTACAACGTAACAGTACGATAAACTAGAAAATGTGCACAAGCCACGTCACGAGAATGGAGTTTCAGGTATAAGAAACCGAATACATGGGAAGTAAAAATGTGAAGAAAATGGCATTATCTCCTTATAATAAACACTGTCCTGCCATGGAAATACAGCTGTTAAGGGATGAGAAGGTCTGAAATGATAACGGCTTAAAGACCAGATTTTATAAGAAAGATTTTCCACAAAAATCAGGCTCCTCGGAGATCAGCAGCCCCTTAGTTTCCGATTGTGGGCACATTCTCATGGAGGTACTGTAAGGCTAAGTCGGTCCACTTCATTTCTTGTTCTTTCACCGACTCCGTCGTGCCGCCGTTGTCTTGTTCCGGCTCGGGAAGCTCATTCTGAAACAAGTGAAATGAGAACCCGAAAGGTCACCGAGCCTGATTCTACCCCAAATTCGAGGAGAGGATAAGCGGTACTACTGATAATGATACTACTACTAATAACTGTAGTATTTGTTAAATGCTTACTACGTGCCAGGCACTGTACTTAGCACTGGGGTGGAGACAAGCAAATTAGTCCCTGTCCCAAGTGGGCTCACAGTCTTCCTCCCCATTTTACAGATGAGGGAAATAAGGCACAGAGTTTAGTGACCTGCCCAAGGTTACACAGCAGACAAGTTGGGGGAGACGGCATTAGAACCCAGGTCCTCTGACTCCCAGGCCTGTATTCTTTCCACTAGGTCACGCTGTTTACTACGAACCGGCAACATGGCGCAGGGGATAGAGAGCGGGCCGGGAGTCAGAAGGTCATGGGTTCTAATCCTGGTTGTGCTTGTCTGCTGTTTGGCCTTGGGCAAGTCACTTCACTTCTCTGGGCCTCAGTTGCCTCATCTGTACAATGGGGATTAAGACTGTGAGCCCCACGTGGGACAGGGACTGTTGTCCAACCCAATTTGCTTGTCTCCACCTCAGTGCTTAGTACGGTGCCCGGCATGTAATAAGCATTTAACAAATACTACAATTATTATTATTATTATTAATCAAGAACTGTGCAAGTGGGGGAATAGGGACAAGATAGGTTGGACCCAGTCCCCGTCCCACATCTCCACACAGTAAAAGCGCTCACTAAATGCGACCGATCGATGGGACTCACGGGATAAGGGGGAGGGAGCGGGTACTGAATCCCCATTTGACAGAAGGGGAAACGGAGGCACAGAGAAGTTAAGTAACTGGCTCGAGGTCACACGGCAGGCAAGTGGCAGAGCTGGGATTAGAACCCAGGTCCTCTAACTCCTAGGACTCAGCTTGTTCCACCAGGACATGCTGCTTCTTGAGTGGTAAGAAAATTCAGCCTGTGTCAGTGCGCCCTCCCTGATGTGCTTGTGGGGAAGAAAGAACTTGCTCTCCCAAAGCCCACACGCAGGGCCCGGGATAATGATAATTATGGTGTTTGTTAAACACCCGCTATGTGCCGAGCACTGTTCTAAGCGCTGGGGTAGACACAAGGTAATCAGGTTGTCCCACGTGGGGCTCACGGTTTTAATCCCCATTTTACAAAAGAGGTAACTGAGGCAAAGAGAAGTTAAGCGGCTTGCCCGAGGTCACACAAGTGGCGGAGCAGGGATTAGAACCCGCGACCCCTGACTCCCAAGCCCATGGGGTCTTTCCACTAAGCCCCGCTGCTTACTGTGTGTTGTCTCTGGCCAGACACCCTAAAAGTGGCACGGAGTGCGATTGCCCTGGCTGGTGGCACGCCAGTGCTCCTGGCCCTTTGGTTGTTAATAATAAGAATAATAATAATAATAATGTTGGCACTTGTTAAGCGCTTACTATGTGCAAAGCACGTTCTAAGCGCTGGGGGAATACAAGGTGATCAGGTTGTCCCATGTGGGGCTCACAGTTTTAACCCCTATTTGACAGATGAGGTAACTGAGGCACCGAGAAGGGAAGCGACTTGCCCAAAGTCACACAGCTGACAAGTGGCGGAGCTGGAATTCGAACCCATGACCTCTGACTCCCAAGCCCGGGCTTTTTCCACTGAGCCACGCTGCTTCTCGCAGGGATGAATAAAGGGTGCAAATCTACGTGCAAGGGAAAGGGGGAATCAGCATCTGAAGCCGGTGTGCGCTTCCTGGAGAGAAAAAGGTGGGTGAGAAGGGGATGAGAGGGAATTGGGGAGTTGGAGTGCGGGAGCTTTGGGGAAAAGATGCTGTTTTCCTATCCAAGCTGCAGTATATCACATGAGAAGCAGCGTGGCTCAGTGGAACGCGGCCGGGTTTGGGAGTCAAAGGTCATGGGTTCTAATCCCGGCTGCGCCGCCTGTCAGCTGGGTGACTTTGGGCAAGTCACTTCACTGGGCCTCAGTTCCCTCATCTGCAAAATGGGAATTAATAATAATAATAATGTTGGTATTTAAGCGCTTACTAGGTGCAGAGCACTGTTCTAAGCGCTGGGGGAGATACAGGGGAATGAGGTTGTCCCACGTGAGGCTCACGGTCTTCATCCCCATTTTACAGATGAGGGAACTGAGGCACAGAGAAGTGAAGTGACTTGCCCACAGTCACACAGCTGACAAATGGCAGAGTCGGGATCTGAACCCATGACCTCGTACTCCCAAGCCCGGGCTCTTTCCACTTAGCCTGTGAGCCCCACTTGGGACAACTTGATCTCCTTGTAGCACCCCCCCCCAAGTGCTCAGAACAGTGCTTTGCTCCTAATGGGTGCTTAACGAATGCCATCATTATTAATCTAGGAGCACCAGGGGTGTCGACAAGGCTCGATATGCTCTCCACATGCGAGGCCGTTCCAAGTGGAGAAACGTGAATGGGTTAGAACAGTGCCGGCGCTTAGAACGGGGCTTGGCACGTAGTAAGCGTTTAACAAATACCATCTCTATCCTTATTAAGATCGGAAGGCATAATTACGAACGATAGAAATGCACTGATGGGTTAGAAATATTTCAAATCTAGCTGCGAAGAGTCAGTTTCGAGAAGAGGAGACGGAACAGTAGCAGGCACGATGGGCAGAGTCGCTACGGGGCATCCATTTGCTGGGCTTTTGCTCAGATTTACGGGAACTAATATTGAATGGTTTTGTTTTTTTAAGGCCAGGAGACTCATTCATTCATTCGATGGCATTTATTGAGCGCTTACTGTGTGCAGAGCACTGTACTAAGCCCTTGGAAAGTACAATTCAGCAACAGAGACGATCCCTAACCAACAACGGGCTCACAGTCTAGAAGGGGGAGACAGACAACAAAACAAAACAACCGGGCAGGCATCAATACCATCAAAATAGATAAGTAGCATTATAGATATATACACATCATTAATAAAAAAGAGTAACAAATATGTACACGATATATATACAAGTGCTGTGGGGAGGGGAAGAGCAGAGGGAGGGAGTCGGGGCGATGGGGAGGAAGAGCAGAGGAAAAGGGGGGATCAGTCTGGGAAGGCCTCCTGGAGGAGGGCTTTGAAGAGGGGAAGAGAGTGAGTTTGGCGGAGGTGAGGAGGGAGGGCGTTCCGGGACCGCGGGAGGACGTGGGCCAGGGGTCGACGGCGGGATGGGCGAGACCGAGGGACGGCGAGGAGGTGGGCGGCGGAGGGGCGGAGCGTGCGGGGTGGGCGGTGGAAAGAGACAAGGGAGGAGGGGTAGGAGGGGGCGAGGGGATGGAGAACTTTAGAGCCAAGAGTGAGGAGTTTTTGTTTCATGCGAAGGTTGATAGGCGACCACTGGAGGTTTTTGAGAAGGGGAGTGACATGCCCAGAGCGTTTGTTTAGGAAGATGATCCGGGCAGCGGAATGAAGAATAGACTGGAGTGGACAGAGACAGGAGGTTGGGAGATCAGAAAAGATACTGATGCAGTAATCCAGTGGGGAGATGTTGAGAGATTTGGCCAGCAAGAGACCATCTGGATGGAGAGGAAAGGGCAGATCTTGGCGATGTTGTGAAGGTGAGACCGGCAGGTTTTGGTGACGGATTGGATGTGTGGGGTGAATGAGAGAGTGGAGTCAAGGATGACACCGAGGTTGCTAAGTGTTTACTATGGGTCAAGCACTGTATTAAGCACTGGGGTAGATACACAGCAGTCAGACTGGAAACATTTAATAGTAATGATAATTATGGTACGTTTTTAGGCACTTACTATGTGCCAAGCACTGTTCTAAGCCCTGGGGTAGATATAAGATAACTGGATTGTCCCAAGTGGGGCTCACAGTCTTAATCTCCATTTTACAGATGAGGTAACTGAGGCACAGAGAAGTGAAGTGACTTGCTCAAGGTCACAGAGCAGACAAATGGCGGAGCCAGGATTAGAAACCTTCGTCCTCTGACTCCCAAGACCGGGCTCTTGCCACTAGGCCATGCTGCTTCTCTTGTCCCACAAGAAGCTCACAGCCTAAGCGGGAGGGAGAACGGCTATATAATCCCCATTTTACGATGAGGAACCTAAAGCGCTGATAAATGAGGTGACGTCCCCAAGGTCACAGATCAGGCAAGGGGCAGAGCCAGGATTAAAACACAGGTCACCTGAAAACCAAGCAAGTAGTCGGGAATCGATACCACCAAAATAGATAAACAGAATCATAGATATAGACACATCATTAATAAAATAGGGTAATAAATAATATATACAAATATACACAAGGGCTGTGGGGAGGGGAAGGGGGTAGAGAAGAGGGAGGGAGTAGGGGGGATCGATTAGACTGTGAACCCGTCATTGGGCAGGGATTGTCTCTGTTGCCAAATTGTCCATTCCGAGCACTTAGTAGAGTGCTCTGCACACAGTAAGCGCTCAATAAATACTACTGAATGAACGAATGGGGAAGGAAAGGCAGAGGGAGAGGGAAACCCTTCGGAAACTCAAGCCGGGCCTCATGCCTTAGGAGATCCAAGATCTCTTCCAACCCACCTTGCTGCCCACCTTGCGGGATTAAAGTCCCATCCCTCCGCAGAGGAGGAGCAGAGACCACGAGCCAGGCCACGAAATCTGAAGCCCTGACACACCAGCATCACCGATGACATTTACTGAGCACTTACTATGTGCAGAATACTGTACTAAGCGCTTGGGAGAGTTCCTCCCTTCTCTCTTTCTCCCGCCCACCCCGCATGCTCCGCTCCTCCGCCGCCCACCTCCTCACCTTCCCCCTTTCTCGCCCATCCCGCCGTCGACCCCCGGGCCACGTCCTCCCCAGGTCCCGGAACGCCCTCCCTCCTCACCTCCGCCAAACTAACTCTCTTCCCCTCTTCAAAGCCCTCCTGAGAGCTCACCTCCTCCAAGAGGCCTTCCCACACTGAGCTCCCCTTCTCCCTCTGCTCTCTCTACCCCCCCCTTACCTCTCTGCAGCTAAACCCTCTTCTCCCCCCTTTCCCTCTGCTCCTCCCCCTCTCCCTTCCCCTCCCCTCAGCACTGTACTCGTTCGCTCAATTGTATATATTTTCATTACCCTATTTATTTTGATAATGACATGTACATCACCCTGATTCTATTTATTGCTATTGTTTTAATGAGATGTTCACCCCCTCGATCCTATTTATTGCTATTGTTCTTGTCTGTCCATCTCCCCCAATTAGACTGTATAATGGGCAGGGACTGTCTCTATCCGTTACCGATTTGTCCATTCCAAGCGCTTAGTACAGTGCTCTGCACATAGTAAGCGCTCAATAAATACTATTGAATGAATGAATACATTCCAACAGAGTTGGCAGACCCGTTCCCTGCCCAGCACACTGCCACGACCCAGCGGTCAGGTTTCTTACACCAGGCACCGTACTAGGCGCTGGGGTAGACGGAAACGAATCGGGTTGGACGCAATCCCCGTCCCACGTGGGGCTCACGGTCTCAATCCCCATTTTGCAGATGAGGGGACGGAGGCCCAGAGAAGTAAAGTGACTTGCTCAACGTCACCCCGCAGACAGGTGGTGGAGCCGGGATTAGAACCCATGACCCTCTGACTACCAGGGCACTGCTCTAGCCACTCCGCCAGGCTGCTTCTACCCTACTCTCCCAAGTGCTTTGCGCCCAGCGGGTCTTCACTCATGATACTAGTTCTTTTCTACCCCCAGCCCTTCCATCTCCACCCAAAATCCACCCCAAATCCACAACCCTTAATAATAATAATAGTATTAATAATGTTGGTATTTGTTAAGCGCTTACTATGTGCAGAGCACTGTTCTAAACGCTGGGGGAGATACAGGGTCATCAGGTTGTCCCACGTGAGGCTCACAGTTAATCCCCATTTTACAGAGGAGGGAACTGAGGCCCAGAGAAGTGAAGTGACTTGCCCACAGTCACACAGCTGCCGAGTGGCAGAGCAGGGATTCGAACTGGTGACCCCTGACTCTTTCCACTGAGCCAGGCTGCTTCTCCCCCCAAAATCCATTACTTACCAACGGTATTGCCACATCCTCATAGGGTAACTTATCTTCCCTCCACGCATCATCAATCAAATCCAGTATTCTTCCATCTCTCTGTACCTCACTGTCCATTTCTGTTCCGTTTCGGTCTCGCGAATTCTACGGCACATAAACCGCTTCCATTATTTGGTGACCGGCCAGAACGGACAGGCCAATGTGGTGGTTGCAAATCGACTCGCCGGATTGCCGCTTTGAGAATACGGGAACCTGGCCCGGGTCCGGGTTGACTCTGGCCTGGCAGGGGCCGGGATTTTAGCCCTCAGAGATTGGAAAAAAATATGCACCCCCCCCCCGCCCCCCCCCGCTCATCTCTCTGGAAATGGAAGACAGAGCAATAAAAGAAAGATTACTCCGGGAGATAAAATACATCCGGCAACCCATACCGGAAAAATTTAAAAAGCTTTCTGGCATCTGACGTTAGGTTTGGGAACAGGCCCTTGCCCAGAATAGCAGAGTGCTGATTTTCATTTCTTTTGCTGCCAGTGTAACTCAGAGGAGGTAAGGGGGCTGTCAAATTTGGCCTAAAAGGTCTTTTTTCCCCGTGTAAAAACCGGTAAATACCAGAATGGGACAGCTTCAAGCTCGTTAAGAGTTTATTCATAATGTTGGTATTTGTTAACTGCTTATTATGTGCAGAGCACTGTTCTAAGCGCTGGGGGAGATACAGGGTCATCAGGTTGTCCAACGTGAGGCTCACAGTTAATCCCCATTTGACAGATGAGGTAACTGAGGCCCAGAGAAGTGAAGTGACTTGCTCACAGTCACACAGCTGACAAGTGGCAGAGCCAGGAGTCGAACCCATGCCCTCTGACTCCGAAGCCCAGGCTCTTTCCACTGAGCCACGCTGCTTCCCCGCTTTACTATTCCCCGCTTTATTATTCCCTGCTGCTTTATTATTTTTTTTACCTGGAGAAATTGAAATCCAGTTAATTTACTCATTTTGGAAGGACAGGGCTAGGATAGGGGTGGGGAATTGTGAAGGGAGAGAAAAATGAACTAGCTGCTAGACCCAGCGGCTAGAGCTCAGGCCTAGCAGTTGGAAGAACCCGGGTTCTAATTCCGGCTACCCCATTTGGCTGCTGTGTGACTTTGGGCGAGTCACTTCTCTGAGCCTCAGTTACCTCATCTGTAAAATGGGGATTAAAATTGTGAGCCCCATGTGGGACAGGGCCAGTGTCCAACCTGATTTCCTTGATCTACCCCAGGGTTCAGGACAGTGACCGGCACAGGGTAGGCACTTAACAAATACCATCATCATTATTATTTTCAGGGCCTCAGTTCCCTCATCTGTCAAGTGGGGATGAAGACTGGGACTGAGAGAAGCAGCGTGGCTCAGTGGAAAGAGCCCGGGCTTGGGAGTCAGAGGTCATGGGTTCGAATCCCAGCTCCGCCACTTGTCAGCTGTGTGACTGTGGGCAAGTCACTTCCCTTCTCGGTGCCTCAGTGACCTCATCTGTAAAATGACGATTAACTGTGAGCCTCACAAAAGGGGCAACCTGATTACCCTGTATACCCCAGCGCTTAGAACAGTGCTCTGCACATAGTAAGCGCTTAACAAATACCAACATTATTATTATTAACAAATACTATTAAAAAAAAAGGGCTAGGAGAAGGGAGTGTGGATGGGAGCAGTTTCGATGGAGCACTATCCAATAATAGAAGTCATAATTGTGATATTTGTTAAAAATGCACCAAATAATAATAATGTTGGTATTTGTTAGGCGCTTACTATGTGCCGAGCACTGTTCTAAACGCTGGGGTAGACACAGGGGAATCAGGTTGTCCCACGTGGGGCTCACAGTCTTAATCCCCATTTTACAGATGAGGTAACTGAGGCACTGAGAAGTTAAGTGAGTTGCCCAAAGTCACACAGCTGACAAGTGGCTGAGCCGGAATTCGAACCCATGACCTCTGACTCCAAAGCCTGTGCTCTTTCACTGAGCCACGCTGCTTCTCTAATGGGTAGATAGAATCCACTCAGATTGGACAGTCATTATCCTACACTGGCCTCCCTTTCTCACAGGGAGGGAGAACGGGAATTTAGCCCCATTTTACTCCTAATAATGAATAATAAGCAGCGTGGCTCAGTGGAAAGAGCCCGGGCTTGGGAGTCAGAGGTCACGGGTTCTAATCCCGGCTCCGCCGCTTGTCAGCTGTGTGACTTTGGACAAGTCACTTCACTTCTCTGTGCTTCATCTGTAAAATAGGGATTAAGACTGTGAGCCCCAGGTGGGACAACCTGATGACCCTGTATCTACCCCAGCGCTTAGAACAGTGCTCGGCACATAGTAAGGCCTTAACAAATACCATCATCATTATTATTGTCAGGGCCTCAGTCCCCTCATCCGTCAAATGGGGATGGAGACTGTGAGCCCCTCATTGGACAGGGATGGTCTCTATCTGTTGCCAAACTGTCCATTCCAAGCGCTTAGTACAGTGCTCTGCACAGAGTAAATGCTCAATAATAAATACGATTCAATGAATGAATGGACAGGGACTGTGTCCAACCTTTCATTCATTCAATAGTATTTATTGAGCGCTTACTCTGTGCAGAGCACTGTACTAAGCGCTTGGAATGGACAAATGGGTAACAGATAGAGACAGTCCCTGCCCACTGATGGGCTTATAGTCTAATCGGGGGGAGACGGGCGGACAAGAACAATAGCAATAAATAGAATCAAGGGGATGCACATCTCATTAAAATAATAGCAATAAATAGAATCAAGGGGATGAAGACGGTGAGCCTCATGTGGGACAACCTGATGACCCTGGATCTCCCCCAGCGCTTAGAACAGTGCTCTGCACATAGTAAGCGCTTAACAAATTCGATTAGAATGCAAGCCCGTCAAAGGGCAGGGACTGTCTCTATCTGCTACCCATTTGTACATTCCAAGCGCTTAGTACAATGCTCTGCACATAGTAAGCGCTCAATAAATACCACTGAATGAATGAACATCTTATTAAAATAATAGCAATAAATAGAATGAAGGGGATGAACATCTCATTAAAATAACAGCAATAAATAGAATCAAGGGGATGAACATCTCATTAAACCAATAGCAAATAAAGAGAATCAAAGTGATGAACATCTCATTAAAACAATAGCAAATAAATAGAATCAAGGGGATGAACATCTCATTAAAACAATAGCAAATAAACAGAATGAAGGGGAAGAACATCTCATTAAAATCATAGCAAATAAATAGAATCAAGGGGATGAACATCTCATTAAAACAATAGCAAATAAATAGAATCAAGGGGATGAACATCTCATTAAAACAACAGCAAGTAAACAGAATGAAGGGGAAGAACATCTCATTAAAATAATAGCAATAAATAGAATCAAGAGGATGCACATCTCATTAAACCAATAGCAAATAAATAGAATCAAGGGGATGTAGGGCTCATTAACAAAATAAATTTCATAAAACCTGATTTGCTTGCATCCACCCCAGCGCTCAGCACAGTGCCTGGCACCTAGTAAGCGCTTCCTCCATCCCATCATTATCATTAGGATGATGCTGACCCCTCTTACCAGGGCCAGCAGGCCAGGGGCTTCAGCGCGCATGCGCCGCGCGCCCCCTCCTCCTCCCCGGCCCCCCTCCCTTCGCCGGCCGCGGCCCACCGGAAACACGTGACCCTCCCCCCCCACATCCGGGTCCTCTCTAGGCCCGCCCTGACCAGCGAGTGCCGGCAGCCGGACCGGTCCATTCTGCCCCCAGGGGGAGCAGGGTGAAGATAACGGAGAGGGAGGAGTTCGCTCCTCTCTGGGGCCGGGAAGGTGAGGGCGGCTCCGCGCTCCGGGTCGGAAAGTGAAGGGGAGAATGGCGGCGGGGGTGAGGAGCGGGTGGGAGGGAGGGGAAGGGGGAAGGGGGGGGAGGAGAAGTGGATCGCGCCGGGGAGGCGCGCATGCGCGCGGCGGGGCGCTAACGGCCGACAGGGGCGCGAGGACGCCGGAAGTCAGTCCTGGGGGGGGGCAGTTGGCCTAATAATAATAATAATAATAGTGGTATTTGTTAAAAGCTTTGCCAGCCACTGTCCTAAGGGCTGGGGTAGATGCAGCACACATAATAAGCACTTAACAAATACCATCATTGTTATCATTATTATTATTATTTCAAGTTTATTAGGCTGGACCCAGTCCCTGTCCCACGTGGGGCTCACAGTCTCCATCCCCATTGGACAGATGAGGGAACTGAGGCCCAGAAAATCAGAAAATAATAATAATAATAATGATAGCATTTGTTAAGCGCTTACTATGTGCAAAGCATTGTTCTAAGCTCTGGGGGATACAAGGTGATCAGGTTATCCCTTGTGGGGCTCACAGTCTTCATCCCTGTTTGACACATGAGGGAACTGAGGCCCAGAAAATAATAATAATAGTAATAAAAATGGTATTTGTTAACTGCTTACTAGGTGCAAAGCACTATTCTAAACGCTGGTGGGGATACAGGGTGATGAGGTCCCTTGTGGGGTTCATAGTCTTCATCCCTATTTGACAGATGAGGGAACTGAGGCCCTGAAAAAAAAAATAATGGTATTTGTTAAGCACTTACTATGTGCAAAGCACTATTCTAAATGCTGGGGGGGATACAAGGTGATCAGGTTTCCTCACGTGGGGCTCACAGTCTCCATCCCCATTGAACAGGTGAGGGAACTGAGGCCCAGAAAATCAGAAAATAATAATAACAATGATAGTATTTGTTAAGCACTTAATATGTGCAAAGCACTATTCTAAACGCTGGGGGGGATACAAGGTGATCAGGTTGTCCCTTGTGGGGTTCATAGTCTTCATCCCTTTTTGAACCACATGAGGGAACTGAGGCCCAGAAAATAATAATAATAATAATAAAAATGGTATTTAACTGCTTACTATGTGCAAAGCACTATTCTAAACGCTGGGGGAGATACAAGGTGATCAGGTTGTCCCTTGTGGGGTTCATAGTCTTCATCCCTTATTTGACAGATGAGGGAACTGAGGCCCAGAAAATAATAATAATGATGGTATTTGTTAAGAGATTACTATGTGCAAAGCACTATTCTAAGCACTGGGCCGGGGGGGGGGGTGGATACAAGATGATCAGGTTGTCCCATGTGGGGCTCACAGTCTTAATGCACATTTGACATATGAGGGAACTGAGGCACAGAGAAGTGAAGTGACTTGCCCAAGGTCACACAGCAGACAGGTGGCAGAGCAGGGATTAGAACCCATGACCTCTGACTCTCAAGCCCGGGCTCATTCCACTGAGCCTCGCTGCTTCTATAATAATAATAATTATGGTATTTGTTAAACGCTTATTCTATGCCAGACTGTCCTAAGGGCTGGGGTAGATACAGCACACGTAGTAAGCACTTAATAAACACCATTATTATTAATAATGTTGGTATTTGTTAAGTGCTTACTACGTGCAGAGCACTTTTCAAGCGCTGGGGTAGATACAGGGTGATCAGGTTGTCCCACGTGAGGCTCACAGGTTTAATCCCCATTTTACAGATGAGGTAACTGAGGCGCAGAGAAGTGAAGTGACTTTCCCACAGTCACACAGCTGACAAGTGACAGAGCCGGGAGTCGAACCCATGACCTCTGACTCCGAAGCCCAGGCTCTTTCCACTGAGCCAGGCTGCTTCCCTAAAGAAAAAAAAAATTAAGCGCTTACTATGTGCAGAGCACTGTTCTAAGCGCTGGGGTAGTAGACACAGGGGAATCAGGTTGTCCCACGTGGGGCTCACAGTCTTCATCCCATTTTCCAGATGAGGTAACTGAGGCACAGAGAAGTGAAGTGACTTGCCCACAGTCACACAGCTAACAAGTGGCAGAGCTGGGATTCGAACCCGTGACCTCTGACTCCAAAGCCCATGCTCTTCCCACTGAGTCACACTGCTTTATTATTATTATTATTGTTATTATTACAAGTTTATTAGGTTGGTCCCGGTCCCTGTCCCACGTGGGTCTCACAGTCTCCATCCCCACTGGACAGATGAGGGAACTGAGGCCCTGAAAATAATAATAATATTGGTATTTGTTAAGCACTTACTATGTGCAAAGCAGTATTCTAAGCGCTTGGGGGGGGATACAAGGTGATCAGGTTGCCTCACGTGAGGCTCACAGTCTCCATCCCCATTGGACAGATGAAGGAACTGAGGCCCAGAAAATCAGAAAATAATAGTAATAATGATAGTATTTGTTAAGCGCAGCGTGGCTCAGTGGAAAGAGCACGGGCTTGGGAGTCAGAGATCATGGGTTCGAATCCCTGCTCTGCCACTTGTCAGCTGTGTGACTGTGGGCAAGTCACTTAACTTCTCTGGGCCTCAGTTACCTCATCTGTAAAATGGGGATTAAGACTGTGAGCCCCACGTGGAACAGCCTGATTCCCTTGTGTCTACCCCAGCGACCCCAGAGGCTCAGAGAAGTGACCTGACTTGCCCAAAGTCACACAGCTTATTATTAATGCAGGTTTATCAGGTTGGACACAACCCCGTCCCACATGGGCCTCACAGTCTCCATCCCCATTGGACAGATGAGGGAACTGAGGCGTAGAGGTGTGAAATGACTTGCCCAAGGCCGCAGAGCAGACAGGTGGCGGAGTCGGAATTACATCCCATGACCTTCTGACTCCCAAATCCGTGCTCTATCCACTAGGCCATGGTACTTTTCAACTCCTCTGGGACTCCCAGGCCTGAGCTCCATCCACTGTGCCACGAGGCCCTCCGATGGGCCTCAATTTATCGTATTTATTGAGCGCTTACCGTGTGCAGAGCTCTGTAATAAGCGCTTGGAAGGTCCAATTTGGCAACAGATAGAGGCAATGCCTTCCCAACAACGGGCTCGCAGTCTAGGAGGTTGGCCCAGGCAGCCCCTTCCCCTGTTAATAATTTTTGAGGAGGATAATAATGGCATTTGTAAGGCCCTTACAATGTGCCAAGTGATAATAATAATGATGATATTTGTTAAGCACTTATTAGGTGCCAGGCACTGTACTGAGCGCTGAGATGGATACAAGCAAATGAGATTGGACGCAGTCCTTGTCCCATGTGGGGCTCACGGTCTCAATCCCCGTTTTACAGATGAGATACTGTGAGCCCGTTGTTGGGCAGGGATTATCTCTATCTGTTGCCGAACTGTACCTTCCAAGCGCTTAGTACAGTGTCCTGCACACAGTCAGCGCTCAATAAATATAACAGTGAATGAAAGAGCGGGGAAGTGATTTGCTCAGTATTGAATACTGATATTCATCTGTATTGAGTACGGATGAGGAAACTGAGGCCTCGAGAAGTTGACACACAAGGTCACAAAACTGGCAAGTGGCAGAGCCAGGATTAGAATCTAGGTTCATTCCTTCAATCGTATTTATTGAGCGCTTACTGTGTGCAAAGCACCGGACTGAGCCTTTGGGGGAGTACAATACAACGGAGCATTTTTGTCCACAACAAGTTCACGGTCTAGAGGGGAAGACAGACATTAGGATACGTAAGTAAATAAATTGCAGATATGTGGATATGTGCTGGGGGGATGGGAGGGAGGATGAATGAAGGGAACAAGTCGAAGCGACACAAGAGAGAGTGGGAGATGAGGAAAGGTGGCGCTTAGTCTAGGAAGGCTTCTTGGAGGAGATTTGAAGGCTTTGAAGGTGGGGAGAGTCATTGTTGGATATAATGTTGGTAGTTTTTAAGCACTTACTATGTGCAGAGCACCGTTCTAAGCGCTGGGGGAGATACAGGTTCATTAGGTCGTCCCATGTGAGGCTCACAGTTAATCCCCATTTTACAGATGAGGTGACTGAGGCACAGAGAAGTTAAGCGACTCGCCCACAGTCACACAGCTGACAAGTGGCAGAGCCGGGAGTCGAACCCATGACCTCTTTCCACCGAGCCACGCAGTGAGGACATGAGGAGGGAGGGAGTTCCAGGCCAGAGGCGGGACATGGGCCAGGGGTCAGCGGCGAGACAGGTGAGATGGAGGCTCAGTGAGAAGGTGAGCACTAGAAGAGCGAAGTGTGCGGGCCGGGTTGAAGTAGGAGAGTAGCGAGGTGATGTAGGAGGGGGCAAGGTGATGGAGAGCTTTAAAGCCAGTGGCGAAGATTTTTTTTGTTTTGACGCGGAGGTGGATGGGCAGCGACTGGAGTCTCCTGAGTGCGGGGTGACGTGCCCTGCGTGCTTTCGAAGGAAAATGATCCAGGCAGCGGAGTGGAATATGGACTGTAATAGGGAGAGGCAGGAGGAAGGGAGGTCGGCTATGAGGCTGATACGATAATCAAGGCGGGAAAAGATACGTGCTTGCATCGTGATAGCAGTGTGGATGGAGAGGAAGGGGTGGATTCTATTCATTCATTCATTCAATAGTATTTATTGAGCTTTTACTAGGTGCAGAGCACTGTACTAAGCGCTTGGAATGGACAAATCGGCAACAGATAGAGACAGTCCCTGCCCTTCGACGGGCTCACGGTCTAATCAGGGGAGACGGACAGACAAGAACAATGGCAATAAATAGAGTCGAGGGGAAGAGCATCTCATGAAAACAATGGCAAATAGAATCGGGGTGATGTACATCTCATTAAACAAAATAAATAGGGTGATGAAGATATATACGGTCGAGCGGAGGAGTACAGTGCTGAGGGGGTGGGACGGGAAAGAGGGAGGAGCAGAGGGAAAGGGGGGAGAAGAGGGTTTAGCTGCGGAGAGGTGAAGGGGGGGTAGAGGGAGCAGAGATGTTGGGGTGGATTTAGCCCTCTGACTCCCAGGCCTGTGCTTGTTCTACTAGGTCACATTGCTTCTCAGTATGGCTTTTGTTCTGTCCCCCTAATGGTATATGTGTTAAACATTGAAGTCAGTAATTAATAATAATGTTGCTGTTTGTTAAGCGCTTACTATGTTCAGAGCACCGTTCTAAGCGCTGGGGTAGAAACAGGGTAATCGGGTCGTCCCACGTGAGGCTCACAGTTAATCCCCATTTTACAGATGAGGTCACTGAGGCCCAGAGAAGTGAAGTGACTTGCCCACAGTCACACAGCTGACAAGTGGCGGAGCCGGGATTCGAACCCATGACCTCTGACTCCCAAGCCCGGGCTCTTTCCACTGAGCCACGCTGCATTTCCTGAGTAAACCAACTGCTCTGTAGAACTAAACAAAAGCTCCTCCCTATTGGCTTTAAAGCTGTCCATCCCCTGGCCCCCTCCTACCTCACCTCCCTTCTTTCCTTCTCCATCCCAGCCCGTGCACTCCGCTCCTGTGCCGCCGCTCACCTCCTCGCCACGCCTCGATCTCGCCTGTCCCGCCGTCGACCCCTGGCCCACGTCCTACCACTGACCTGGAATACCCTCCCTCCTCATATTCACCGAAAAATCCCTCTTGCCCCGTTCAAAGGCCTACTGGAGGCTCACCTCCTCCAAGAGGCCTTCCCAGACTAAGCCCCCTTTTCCTCAGCTCCCCCCGCTTCCGCGTCACCTCAGTTCGCTCCCTTTGCTCTTCCTCCGTCTTCCCGCCCTGCGGCACTTTCATTCATTCATTCGATCGTATTTATTGAGCGCTTACTGTGTGCAGAGCACTGTACTGAGCTGTTGGAAAGTACAGTTCAGCAATAGAGACGATCCCTGCCCACGGCAGGGCTTACAGTCTAGAAAGGGGGAGACAGACATCGAAACAAGTAAACAGGCATCAATATAAATAGAATTATAGATATATGCACATCAAAAAAGTAAGCAGGCATCAATATAAATAGAATCATAGATCTATACACATCAAAACAAGTAAACAGGCATTAATATAAATAAATAGAATTATAGATATGTACATATATACACAAGTTCTGTGTATAGAGCAAAGGGCAGGGAGATGGGGAGGGGAGAGGGAGCGTTCATGTATATACGTATATATATTTGATGCCTGTTTACTTGTTTTGATGTCTGTCTCCCCTCTTCTAGACCGAAAACCCCTTGTGGACAGGGATCGTCTCTCTTTATTGCTATATTGTACTTTCCAAGCGCTTGGTACAGTGCTCTGCACACAGTAAGTGCTCAATAAATATGACTGAAAGAATTAAATAAAATTAAGAAGGTAGATAAAAAATGTGGTGTTAGATCACCAATTTCTAATAAACTCTATTAATGAAGGGTCAGTGAAGAACAACTTGCCAACATACTGGCATTTGGATTTTCTTTTTTGCGGTTAGGAATGAAAATCCACTCATGCGTCGCTCTTAGTACAATGCTCTGCACATAGTGCGCAATTAATACCACCGATTGATTGAGAGGCATCGGTAGACCTGTCTTATTTGGGGAGGTATCAGAGCAATACTTTCTATTTGATATAGAAAGATAAAGGGGAAAGGAACAAGGGTACCTATCTGCCCGATTCTGCTCTTAACCAGTAGTTTAGTATTCGGCCTAGAAAATTAATTTGTTCAAGCGTTTAGAACAAACTAATTCATAGCAAAATAGCAGGAAGCATTAGAAACATACATCAGCAAGTTAAGTGCTTTTGTGAAATGACTGCATTCTGGAAGATCACTTTGGAAAATCTATTAGCCGGTACAGCATGCAGTCAATTCACAGGTTGATTTTACAGTTGAATGTATTTCCACCCTTGCTTACCGCCACCTCCCTCCTGCATTTTGGCCACTTTTTGCTGCTTCACAGCACCTCCATTAGGGGACAAAGGGAGCTGTGAAAAGCAAATGTCAGAACTTGTTTTTTATTGGCGACGTCTGTCAAAATTGAATGGGAAAGGACATGGAAATTAATGGACAAAATGTAATTTTTGGAACACTCTGACTTTCACTTATCTTTGAATCCTTTTCTCTCCAGACACATGGGTTGGTTGGCTAAACGAGATCAATATCTAATAATTTTCCTACCCCTTCTCATGCCTCTCATAAAATAGTGGTAAAACTTTGAATGCATTCACAGCCTTAAATGTTACACTTTTAAAATAATAATACCGATGATATTTGGTAAGCACTTAGTATGTGTCAAGCAGTGTTTCAAGCTCTGGGGTAGATACAGACTAATCAGGTTGGGCACAGTTCATGTCCCATATGGGGCTCATGGTCTTAATCTGCATTGTACAGATTAGGTAACTGAGGCACAGAGAAACTAAGTGACTTGCCCAAGGTTACACAGCAGAGGGGGATGGAGATGGGATTAGAACCCAGGTCCTTCTGACTCCCAGGCCTGTGCTCTATCCACTAGGCCATGATGCTTCTCATAATCATTCAGTCAATAGTATTTATTGAGCGCTTACTATGTGCAGAGCACTGTACTAAGCACTTGGAATGTACAATTCGGCAACAGATAGAGACAATCCCTGCCCAAATTCAGTCTTTCTCTGTCTTCTTTTTTGGCCTTTCTAGTGTTCTGTAGCGCCTGCCTGGGCCAGTTTTCAGGGCTAATATACTTCATACCACCAAATTTCATTTTCAGTAATTTCCCCTGTGCTTCAATATTTTATTTTTCTTCAAAGTATGAGTTGCTAAAACCTTTACACTTTTAACGCTTCCTTGTTGACGATTGTAAGAACTGAATTGTGGTGTTCAGGGTTATGTGCCTTTAATTTATTGGGTAAATGGCTGATTTTGGGACCTGGTAAGGGGAAGACCCAGTTTTATTGAAAATCCCAGATTGAAGCCACTCCAACAGACAATTAGATTTGAGGGCCTGGAGATTATTATTTAAGCCTCACAACACCATCCAAAAACTACCGCAGGATTCACTAAGAATAGGGGCTTAGGTGTAGTGCCTGAATACCATTTAGCCATTTTAATATTATAGGTGTTTGCCTGGAGTGTCAATTTATCAATCAGTAATATTCACTGAGCCTCTGCTGGGAGCAGAATAGCAGTTTTGTATGAAACTGTTTATTGTGTTCCTTAATTTTTTTTTTTTTTATTTTGATTTATGTTTCTTGCAAACAGCCCAAGGCAGTGAATAAAGAATGTCCAACTTTACATTAATAACCACCTATTACTCATCACAGCAAAGAAAATAGCAGCGGAGGGTGGGGACGGATGGGTAGAAAGTGGATGAATAGCGGAGGAAAAAGAGCAGGGAAAGCAAGAAATGGAAAACTAGCTGAGGGGAGGGAAGCGGAATGATCCGTGTCTCTACTCTGGCCTGGACTTGAAAACAATGTTCTGCGTTTGGTGGAGGAAATAATCAATTAAGCAATGGTATTTATGGAGCGCTTACTGTATGCTAGGCACTCGGGAGAGTACATTAATGGAGAGTTGGCAGACACGTAGTTGGCAGACACGTTCCCTGCCCACGACGGGCTGATGTATCAAAAATGTCATTCATTCATTCATTCAATAGTATTTATTCATTCATTCAATAGTATTTATTGAGTGCTTACTATGTGCAGAGCACTGTACTAAGCACTTGGAATGTACAGATCGGTAACAGAGACAGTCCCTGCCCTTTGACGGGCTTACAGTCTAATCGGGGGAGAGAGACAGACAAGAACGATAGCAATAAACAGAATCGAGGGGATCAACATCTCATTAAAACAATAGCCGTAGTTACCGAGGTCAGAGGTTCGGTTTCCAGTTGGCCCGACCCCTGTCCGGTTCTGATATAAATGGTGGTATTTGTTAAGCACTTACTAGGTACAAAGCACTGTTCTAAGCGCCGGGGGATACAAGGTGATCAGGTTGTCCCACGTGGGCTCACAGTTTTAATCCTCATTTTACAGATGAAGTAACTGAGGCATGGAGAAGTTAAGTGACTTGCCCACAGTCACATCCAGTTTTTAATTCTCGGCACGGAGCATCGATCAATCAATCGTATTTATTGAGCACTTATGTGCAGAGCACTGTATTAAGTGCTCTGGAGAGTACAATACGACAGAATAAGCAGCCGCATTCCCTGCCCATATTGAGCTTACCATCTTGAAGGGGAGACAGACATTAATATGAATGAATAAGTACTGAATCATCTTGCCAACTATGGCTCGGATGCTTCGGTACATTGCTCACTGACTCGGGCGGGGATGAAATGGATTTAGAGAAGCAGCGTGGCTCAGTGGAAAGAGCCCGGGCTTGGGAGTCAGAGGTCATGGGTTTGAATTCCGGCTCTGCCACTTGTCAGCTGTGTGACTCTGGGCAAGTCACTTTACTTCTCTGTGCCTCGGTGACCTCATCTGTAAAATGGGGATTAAGACTGTGAGCCTCACGTGGGACAACCTGATTCCCCTCTATCTACCCCAGCGCTTAGAACTGTGCTCTGCACATAGTAAGCGCTTAACAAATAGCAACATTATTATTTAGCAATTGAAGGGCTCAGGGGGTTCCCTTGAAAAACTGTCTTAATTGCATAAAATCTGCCCTTTTCTGTAAAATAGTACTTGTGACATCATCCTGTCCTTCCCCATCTGTCACTTATTATTAGTAGGAGTAATGATAATAATAATTATGGTATTTATTGAGCACTTACTATGTGCCAGGCACCGTACTGGATTGGATTGGTTGGACACAGACCTTGTCCCATGTGGGGCTCACAGTCTCAATCCCCATTTTACAGATGAGGTAACCGAGGCCCGGAGAGGCGAAGTGTGTTGCCCATGGTCACACCGCAGATTAGTGGCAGGGCTGGGATTAGATCCCTTGAGCTTCCGACCCCCAGGCCCGCGCTCTAGCCACTACACCATGCTGCTTCTAATTTAAATTTTAATTCTGTCTCCTCATCTGGACTGCAGCTCCTTGTAGTAGAGCGTTCTCTACTTCATAATGATCTGCCCACAGTAAGCTGATTGTGCCCCATGCCCGGTGAAATACCTGGGACGCCAGGTGAGTCTTGCCGTGCGGTGTATGGGAGGTCCACCGATAGCCACCCTAGCCATCAAAGCAGCGTGGCTCAGTGGAAAGAGGCCGGGCTTGTGAGTCAGAGGTCATGGGTTCTAATCCCCGCTCCGCCGCTCGTCAGCTGTGTGACTTGGGGCAAGTCACTGTAAGCCAGTCAGTGGGCAGGGACTGAATCTATCTGTTACCGATTTGTATGTTCCAAGCGCTCAGTACAGTGCCCTGCACATAGTAAGCGCTCAATGAATACTATCGAATGAATGAGGGAATGAATAATGCTGTGAGTCTCATGTGGGGCCGGAACTCTATCCAACCTGATTATCTTGTATCTGCCGCCAGGGCTTAGAACAGTGCGCGGCAAATAGTAAGCGCTAACCAAGTACCATTATTATTATCATTATCAGAGCGGTGGTCAGTCAGATATGAGGGAGGAGAGAGGAGTTCCAGGCAAGGGGAAAGACGTGAGCAAAGAGAAGTCAGCGGCAGAGAGGCACAGTGAATAGGTTCGCTTGAATGAGTTCAAGCTGGGGTGCGGTGGGAGTAGGAGAGGCTAAGTAATAATAATAATGTTGGTATTTGTTAAGCGCTTACTACGTGCAGAGCACTGTTCTAAGCGCTGGGGGAGATACAGGGGAATCAGGTTGTCCCACGTGAGGCTCAGAGTCTTCACCCCCAGTTTACAGATGAGGGAACTGAGGCACAGAGAAGTGAAGTGACTTGCCCACAGTCACACAGCTGACAAGTGGCAGAGCCGGGTGTCGAACCCATGACCTCTGACTCCGAAGCCCAGGCTCTTTCCACTGAGCCACGCTGCTTTCCCGATAGAGCACGGATAGAGCACGGATAGGGCACGGGCCCGGAAGTCAGAAGGTCACGGGTTTTATTTCCTCATCCAACACCTGTCTTCTGTGTGGCCTTGGGCAAGCTACTTCACTTCTCGATGCCTCAGCTGCCTCATCTGTAAAATGGGGATTGAGACAGTGACCCCTGTGCGGGACAGGGACCGTGTCCAACCCTACTTGCTTACATCCACCCCAGCGCTTAGTACAGTGCCTGGACATAGTAAGGGTTTAATATATAACATTATTATTATTATTTTTGAATACCAAGTTTTTCACTCACTTCTGCTATAAAGAAGTGTATTTTCTCTGAATTTTGGCTAGAATGCGGTTGGGAAATTAGGGACTGCTCTTCTGACTACGTGGGGCTGTATGAATCCAGTGCAAGGCAGTGTGAGGAGAAGCAGTCATGCCCAAGCATGTGGCTTGGGTGGGGGGTGAATACTCTCATGTGACTTTTCCTCAATATAGGATATGCAAGAATGAAATTATTATCCATTATCCCCCTGGGAAGCAGCAGGACCTAGTGGATAAAACACAGGCCTGGGATCTGCGTTCTAATTCAGATGCTGCCACTTGTCTGCTGCGTGACCATGGGCAAGTCACTTAACTTCTCTGTGCCTCAGTTACCTCTTCTGTAAAGTGGGGGTTAAAACAGTGACCCTAATGTAGGACGGGGACTGTGTCGAACCTGATTAGCTTGAATTTACCCCAGCGCTCAGTACAGTGCCCGGAACATAATAAGTGCTTAAAAAATACCATAAAAAAAAGTCCGTGTCACAGGAACTGGGTACAAATTCTAGAGTGACTTCTGGAATTTTTATCTAGCTTCGTCTGGAATAGCTCCTTTAGTTGCCTCTCTTCTTTCCCCTGTTTTTTACCCATAAACACCTTCAAATTGTATTTATTGATAAAAATAATAATTGTGGAATTTGTTAAGCACTTACTATGTGCCAGGCGCTGTACTAAGCACTGGGGTAGATGCAAGGAAATCGGGTTGGACACAGTCCCTGTCCCATGTGGGGCTCACAGTCTCAATTCCCATTTTATAGATGAGGTAACTGAGGCCCAGAGAAGTGAAGTGATTTCCCCAGGGTCACACAGCAGGCAAGTGGCAGGATTAGAACCCATGGCCTTCTGATCTCCAGACCCGTGCTCAATCCACTATGTTACACTGCCTCCCTTGTAGTCAGGAGCAACTGTTGTACATTATCCCTCCACTTTCCCATCGTTTTCCCCTGTGTTATTTCCTAGATACTGCTGCCCCTCTGACCCAAAATATTTTATTTACTGAATCTTGTATCTACCCCAGTGCTTGTACAGTGCTTGGCCTGTAGCAAGCGTTTAACAAATGTCCCTATTTTTTATTTATATTTTAATAGTGTTTGATAAGTGGTTACTATGTTCCAGGCACTATGCTAAGCACCGGGGAAGATACAAGATAATCAGGTTGAACACGGTCCATGTCCCACTTGGGGTTCATCTTATAGATGAGGTGACTGAGGCCCAGGGAAATTAAGTGAGTGGTCACACAGCAGACAAGTGGCAAAGCCAGGATTAGAACCCAGGTCCTCTAACTCCCAATTATTACCGCAGTTATTGTGTTTTGCAACCTCCTGAGATAAAGAAAGCTGATAATCGTATTAGTATTAAAAAGCAAGCAAAACCTAACATCAGTGGAATAATTGCACAGCTTGGAAAAGCAGTGTGGCTCATTGGAAAGAGCCCGGGCTTGGGAGTCAGTGATCATGGGTTTGAATCCCGGCTGTGCCACTTGTCAGCTGTGTGACCGTGGGCAAGTCACTTCACTTCTCTGTGCCTGTGACCTCATCTGTAAAATGGACATTAGCTGTGAGCCTCACGTGGGACAACCTGATGACCCTGTATCTACCCCAGCGCTTAGAACGGTGCTCTGCACATAGTAAGCGCTTAACAAATACCAACATTATTATTTCCCCCTTTCAGTTCCCTTTTCACCAGAGACTGTTGCTTAGAGTTTTGAACCCTTCCCTTTGCTCCTTATCGAAACACTTGTCCCCTCTCTTCTTCCCTCCTTAACCTCTATCTTCAACTGCTTGCTCTCCAATGGCTTTTTCCTCACCGCTTTCAAACATCCCATGTTTCTCCTATCTCAAAAAGAAACCCTCCCTTGACCCCATGGCTCCCTCCAGTTATTGCCCCATCTCTCTCCTAACCTTTCCTCTCCAGACTCTTTGAGCGAGTTGTCTACATACACTGTCCCAAGTTCCTCTCCTCCAATTCTCTCCTTGACCTCCTCCCGTCTGGCTTCTGCCCCTTCACTCCACAGAAATCGCCTCTCAGAGGTCACAGATGATCTCCAATCACCACATCCAATGGCCTCTACTTCATCTTAATCCTCAGCCGCTCAGCTGCCTTCGACACTGTCGCACCCTTTCTCGTGGAAACATCATCCAACCTCGGCTTCACTGACACTGTCCTCTCCTGGTTCTCCTCCTATCCCTCTGACCGCTCATTCCCTGTCTCTTTTGCGGTCCTCTCCTCGGCCTCCCACCCCCTAACTGTGGGAGCCCCTCAAGGTTCAGTTCTGGGGCCTCTTCTATTCTCCACTTACGCCCATTCCCTTGGAAAACTCATTCACTTCCATGGCTTCATTCATTCATTCAGTAGTATTTATTGAGTGCTTACTACATGCAGAGCACTGTACTAAGCGCTTGGAATGTACATTTTGGTGACAGATAGAGACCATCCCTGCCCAGTGACGGGCTCACAGTCTAATCGGGGGAGACAGACAAAATAGCGATAAATAGAATCAAGGGGATGTACATCTCATTAACAAAATAAATAGGGTAATAAAAATATATATAAATGAGCAGATGAGCACAGTGCTGAGGGGAGGGGAAGGGAGAGGGGGAGGAGCAGGGGGAAAGGGGGCTTAGCTGAGGGGAGGTGAAGGGGGCCAGAGAGGGAGCAGAGAGAAAAGGGGAAGCTCAGTCTGGGAAGGCCTCTTGGAGGAGGTGAGCTCTCCGTAGGGCAACCACCTTTATGCGAATGATTCCCAAATCTACATCTCCAGCCCTGACAATAATAATAATAATGATGGTATTTGTTAAGTGCTTACTATTTGCCAAGCACTGTTCTGAGCACTGGGGTAGATACAAGGTAATCAGATTGGCTCACAGTCTTAATGCCCATTTTACAGATGAAGGAACTGAGGCCCAGAGAAGTAAAGTGACTTGCCCATGGTCACACAGCAGACCAAGTGGCGGAGTTGGGATTAGAACCCACGTCCTCTGACTCCCAAGCCCATGCTCTTTCCACTAAGCCATGCTGATTTCTATCCCTCACAGCAGTTTTGCATTTCCTCCTGCCTTCAAGACATCTCTTCTTGGCGTCCTGCAGTCACCTCAAACTTAACATTTCCAAAACAGAGCTCCTCATCTTTCCCCCCCAAACCTGTCCTTCCCCTGACTTTCCCATCATCGTAGACAGCACCACCATCCTTCCTGTCTCACAAGCCCGTAACCTTGGTGTTATCCTTGACTCCTCTCTCTCATTCAACCCACATATTCGATTAAATCCTTTCACCAAATCCTGTCAGTTCAACCTTCAAACCCTTGCTAAAATTCATCCTTTCCTCTCCATCCATACTACTCTATGTTAATCCAAGCACTTGTCCTATCCCACCTTGATTACTCTATCAGTCTCCTTGCTGACCTCCCTGTCTCCTGTCTTTCCCTACTTCAGTCCATATTTCACTCTGTTGCTCGGATCATTTCTCTACAAAAATGTTCGGTCCAAGTTTCCCCTCTCAAGAAACTCAACTGGTTGTCCATCCAACTCCGCATCAAACAGAAACTCCGTACCACTGGCTTTAAAGCAATCACCTTGTCCCCTCCTACCTTACCTCATTGCTTTCCTACTGTAACCCAGTCTATACACTCTGCTCCCCTAATGCCAACGTACTCACTGTACCTCCATCTCGTCTATCTCAATGTCAACCTCTCGCCCATGTCTTGCCTCTGGCCTGGAACACCCTCCCTCTCCATATCTGACAGACAATTACTCTCACCCTCCTTCAAAGCCTTACTGAAGGCACATCTCTTCCTTGACTGAGTCCTCATTTCCTTTTCTTCCACTCCCTTCTGCATTGCCCTGACTTGCTCTCTTTATTCACCCCCTCCCACCCACACAGCACTTCTATACATACCCATAATTTATTTATATTAATGCATGTCTCTCCCTCTAGACCGAAAGCTCACTGTGGACGGGGAATGTGTCTTTCATATTGTACAGTGCTCTACACGCAGTAAGCACTCAATAAATATGACTGATTATTGACAGGGAATGTGAACTGTTGAGGAGAAACAAAAAATTCTTCTCCACAGAAATTATTTTTATGGTATTTGTTAAGTGCTTACTATATGCCAGGCCCTGGGGTAGGTTCAAGCTTATAATGTTGGTATTTGTTAAGCACTTACTATGCGCAGAGCACTCTTCTAAGCACTGGGGTAGGTACAGGGTAATCGGGTTGTCCCACGTGAGGCTCACAGTTAATCCCCATTTTACAGATGAGGTCACTGAGGCCCAGAGAAGTTAAATGACTTGCCCACAGTCACACAGCTGCCAAGTGGCAGAGCTGGGATTCAAACCCATGACCTCTGACTCCCAAGCTCCGGCTCTTTCCACTGAGCCACGCTGCTTCTCCGTCCAAGTTTATCAGTTTGGACACAGTCCCTGTCCCACGTGCGGCTCACGGTCTTATTCCTCATTTTACAGATGAGGTAACAGGCACAGAGGAAGTGAAGTGACTTACCCAAGGTCACTCAGCAGGTACGTGGCAGAGCCTGAATTAGAATCCAGGTCTTTCTGACTCCCAGGCCTGTGCTCCAGCCACTAGGCCAAGCTGCTTCTTGTGTGTCTGCCTGCATGTCTGCCAACCTTCTACCTCGGATCTAATCCCCACCACCAGAAGTGGAAGGGGCAGGAGGAAGTAAACATTCATTCAGTCATATTTATTGAGCGCTTACTATGTGCAGAGCACTGTACTCAGCGCTTGGAATATACAGTTCGGCAACAGATAGAGACAATCCCTGTCCAACAACGGTCATTAATGACCAGTGAACAACTTATTCCTGACTGGGATGCTCCTTTCATTGTTTATTTAATTGGCAGATAAGAGTGAGAAAGAGAGATATTGAGAAAAGGCAAGAAATCAACTAATCCAGTTCAACCAACCAACAGACAGACCTTTAAGGCAAACCACTTCTGATTAGTCGTAATTTGGTTTGACCAAATTTGACCAAGTTGTTGATTTAGCTAGCTGTGTGTCCTGGAGGAATAATGTGGCTCCACAGGAGTGCGGGAATGAGGAAGGACGGAGGTGTTCCAGAATTTGAAGCACATTCATGATTCCAGCAGGCCAGTAGTGACAAGGGGTAACCTCCTCTTGGCTAGAGGAAACCATTGTGTGGATTATCTGCTGTGCTGGATTAAATGACATTTTCATTCATTCATTCAATAGTATTTATTGAGCGCTTACTATGTGCAGAGCACTGTACTAAGCGCTTGGAAGGTACAAATCGGTAACAGATAGAGACAGTCCCTGCCCTTCGACAGGCTTACAGTCTAATCGGGGGAGACGGACAGACAAGAACAGTGGCAATAAATAGAATCGGGGGGATGAACATCTCATTAAAACAATAGCAAATAAATAGAGTGAAGGTGATGTACATCTCATTAACAAAATAAATAGGGTAATGAAGATATATACAGTTGAGCGGACGAGTACAGTGCTGAGGGGAGGGGAAGGGAGAGGGGGAGGACCAGAGGGAAAGGGGGAAAAAGAGGGTTTAGCTGCGGAGAGGTGAAGGGGGGGCGTAGAGGGAGCAGAGGGAAAAGGGGAGCTCAGTCTGGGAAGGCCTCTTGGAGGAGGTGAGCTCTAAGTAGGGTATTGAAGAGGGGAAGAGAATTAGTTTGGCGGAGGTGAGCAGGGAGGGCGTTCCGGGACCGAGGACGTGGCCCAGGGGTCGACGGCGGGAGAGGCGAGAACGGGGGATGGTGAGGAGGTGGGCGGCAGAGGAGCGGAGCGTGGGGGGTGGGCAGTGGAAAGAGATAAGGGAGTAGAGGTAGGAGGGGGCAAGGTGATGGAGAGCCTTGAAGCCTAGAGTGAGAAGTTTAGCCTAGAGTGAGAAGTCATCACTTAGAAATCAACCAACAACTAGTTGGGACAATTCTCAATCCACAAAATGCTGAAATAAATGGCGAACGCTCCTCGGTTGGGTGTTGACATTTCCTCCGCTTGCCAGCTTTATCGGTATCTTACCAAAGTGACCTGGACCCTGGCAGTTTTCAGCCATTTAGTCAGGCAACTTGGTTCTGACTGTTCGAATGAGAAATCTCTCTAGATTGGTAAAACCAAGTAGCATCCATTCATCACAGCAACTTAATCCCGAAAGTGAAATATAGAGCTCAGTGAGTTATCGGTTTGATGGCTTTCCCGGCTCTGAATGGAGGGAGATCCCCCTAATCCTTTGCAAAAGCAGAGTCGGAGGGAGAAGAGAAATAATTTAAAAAAAATCCAGTGAATTGCTTTGTGTAAAATGAACTTTGCTTATGCAACTGGTCTCTGGAGTTACATTGATCGTATCTGTTTCTCACTTGTTCTGATCGTATCAGTCAATCACCAATATTTATAGAGCGTCTGTGGTGTGCGGGGCACCGTACTGAACTCTTGGGAGAGTTCACCAGTGACAGAAGGCCTTGTATTTCCAAAGTGTTACTTTTCTGCTCCCCAGAGAGTCGCACTCAGCACAGAATTTGACGTGTAATAAGCACTTAATAAATGCCACGCAAAGCCGACTAGTGGGTTGAATGTTTTGGGGAATTAAATATAAGGAATGCCACGTACGCATAGAGTTCCCTACGTATGGCGGTTTCCGTGCCATATGGCGTGTGCACTTTGAACCAAGATTCGATTCCCGTCAACTATCAGATGATTGGTGAGCTATAATTCAAATCATTTTTAAATGACTCCTCTTCTCAGATGTAACCTTCCAACATTTGGCCCCCAAATGCCTTGAAACGAGAGCTCCTGCCGGCCTCCGCGTTCTTCCGAAGAAGTCTCCGTTTCCACATTCCTCTTCTATCGTCTGGATGTTTTCACACACATTCTTTAGCCGTGGCCTCTGACAGCCTAGACTTTCTGATGAATTGTGGTTTTATGACCTGTGATTTCTTTACCTTTCCAGCTGCCAGAAGAGGGGTGATTTGGTGATGGAGGCGCTGTTGGAAGGAATGCAGAGAAGAGGGCAAGGAGGGTAAGTTGACTTGGGTTGATAGCCGGCTCCAACTCCTGTCGGCATTAAGCCCGACTGTCTTCCCTCCGTCTGACTCGGGGGAGGTACGTGTGTGAGGCATTCCTGTGACCGTCTCTCTCTGTACCTCTGAAGGCTGAATGAGGCCTTGAGAGTTCCCGGAGAAAGAAACAACTGGGGGAAAAAAAAAGAGCGTTGTCGATTCAGATAGTGATATCTGTGGATGGGTTTTACCAATCTAGGGAGATTCCTCATTTGAACACTCAGAACCAAGTTGCGTCCATTCGTCACGGCTACGTCTCCCTGCCATGTGGGTGAACGCTATTAGATGCCAAATCACTCCACATTTTTCATTATGTGGTGAAAAGGCACTGTTGATTCCTTTTACCTACTTATGCAAGCGCTGTTGGGCTAGTTTAATCTCGCTTTCTGGGCTATCTGTCACAAGGCTTCAGTTTTCTTGGCTTACTCGTCGGGATCTTCCAGCCAACTCTCAATTAATTGGAGGTTTATTATTTGATTTGTGGATTATTCAGGGCCCTTTGTTGCAACCTACCCATCAGTCATTTATTAACAATAATTGTGCTATTTGCTAAGCGCTTACCGTGTGCCAGGTACTGTACGGAGCCCTGGGGTGGATACAAGCAAATCAAGCTGGACACAGACCTTGTCCCACGTGGGGCTCACAGTCTCAATCCCCATTTTACAGATGAGGTAACTGAGGCACAGAAAAGTGAAGTGACTTTCCCAAGGTCACACGGCCTTCACCGCATCGCCAAGATCCGCCCTTTCCTCTCCGTCCAAACCGCTACCACGGTAGTAGTAAGCGCTTAACTAATGCCATCATCATTATTATTATTACTATAATCACTCACCATATCTCGACTGGATTACTGCATCAGTATCCTTTCCGATCTCCCAACCTCCTGTCTCTCCCCACTTCAGTCTATACTTCACTCTGCTGCCCGGATGATCTTTCTCCAGAAACGCTCTGGGGACGTCACCCCGCTCCTCGAAAATCTCCAGGGGTTGCCCGTCAACCTTTGTATCAGGCAAAATCTCCTCACCATTGACTTCAAAGCTCTCTATCCCCTTGCCCCCTCCTACCTCACCTCCCTTCTCTCCTTCTCCAGCCCAGCCCACACGCTCCGCTCCTCTGGTGCCGCTAACCTTCTCCCTGTACCTCATTCTCGCCTGTCCCGCTGTCGACTCCTGGCCCACGTCCTACCTCTGACCCGGATGCCCTCCCTCCTCACGTCCGCCAAATTAGCACACTTCCCCCCTTCAAAGCCCTACTGAGAGCTCACCTCCTCCAGGAGGCCTTCCCAGACTGAGCCCTCCCTTTTCCTCTACTCCTTCTCCCCTCCCCATCTCCCCGACTCCCTCCCTCTTCTCTACCCCCTTCCCCGCCCCACAGCACTTCTGTATTTGTATATATGTACATATTATTCTATTTATTTTATTAAGGATGCGTATATATCTACCATTCTATTTATATTGATGCTATCGATGCCTGTCTACTTGTTTTGTTTTGTTGTCTGTCTTCCCCCTTCTAGGACCATTGTTGAGTAGGGAGTGTCTTTATCTAATAATGTTGGTATTCGTTAAGCGCTTACTATGTGCCGAGCACTGTTCTAAGCGCTGGGGTAGACATAGGGGAATCAGGTTGTCCCACGTGGGGCTCACAGTCTTAATCCCCGTTTTACAGATGAGGGAACTGAGGCCCAGAGAAGTGAAGTGACTTGCCCACAGTCACACAGCCGACAAATGGCAGAGCTGGGATTCGAACTCATGAGCCCTGACTCCAAAGCCCGTGCTCTTTCCACTGAGCCACGCTGCTTCTCCATCTGTTATCTGTTACCGAATTGTACTTTCCAAGTGCTTAGTACAGTGCTCTGCACACAGTAAGCGCTCATTAAATATGATTGAATGAAGGAATGACAAGTGGCAGAGCCAGGATTAAAACCCATGACCGTCTGACTTCCAGGCCTGTGCTCTATCCAGTACGCTACGTTGCATCTCACTACACCATGAGGGCTTACTCTCTGCAGAGTACTATACTGAGTGCTTGGAAGAATACAACAGCGAAATAGATGGGATCCCTTCTCTCAAGGAGAATCTAGCAGGGGAGACAGACATTAAAATCAAATTATAAGGAGGGGAAGCAACCTAGAATAATGATGCACACTTAAGTGCTGTATGGGTGGGCTATTAAGGATGGGAGGAGAGTACCTAAGTGCTTAGTGAATACGGACTCTAACACATAAGGGACGCAGTAGGGAGAGGAAATATGGTGGGGAGATAAAAGATTAATCAGGGAAGGCTTCTTGGAGAAGATGTGATTTTAGTCAGGCTTTGAGGAGGGGAAGGGAGTGGTCACCAGACCCCCAGTGGGGAGAATGTTTCAGTCAGAGGGAGGACGTGAACATGAGGTCAACGAGGAGAGAGACAAGAACGAGGCCTAGTGAGTAGGTTGGTATTCGAGGAGCAAAGTGTGAGGGCTGAGTTGTAGTTGGAGAGGAGCGAGGATAGTTAGGCGGCAGAATTCATTTAGGCGGCGGTCATGGGTTCGAATTCCGGCTCTGCCACTTGTCAGCTGTGTGACTGTGGGCAAGTCACTTCACTTCTCTGTGCCTCAGTTACCTCATCTGGAAAATGGAGATGAAGACTGTGAGCCTCACGTGGGACAAGCCGAATACCCTGTATCTACCTCAGCGCTTAGAACAGTGCTGTGCACGTAGTAAGCTCTTAACAAATACCAATATTAATTCTGCCGCTTCCTCCCTTGGGCCGAACAGATTCTCCTCAGCCATTCGGCCTCCCACGAGAGTCTGCTACGGTTCTCGGTGACTATCCCGGCTATCCGCAGCTGCCCTTTCTTCTCCCTTCTACACTTTCTGCCCCCTGGAATGCCAGGGCCTGCTCGGGGAGAACTTCCTCATGCCATTGGGTCTTCCATTAAACCCCTGCTTCAGCCCGGGACAGACTCAGATGTGAACAGCATGGCGCCTCCTCGGCTTTTAGAGTGGCAAGAAGCCTTTGGCGGTGGTTTGTGGCTTGAGCCTCGAGGAGCCTGAATCCCTTCTCCTCTGACCACGGTGCCTCACGGCTCTCATCGTATTGCTCATCAATCTTGTCTTTTGTTTTTATGTTTTCATCATTTTTTGTGTGTCTGTTGCCGGCTGCCTCACTCTGAGATCATGCACCCCCTCTAGACTGTAAGCTCTTTGTGGGCAAGGAACGTATCTACCGATTCTGTTATATTGTACTCTCCCTAGCACTTAGTACAGTGCTCCGCACACAGTAAGCGCTCAACAGATACCATCGACTGATCGATTGATGAACTCCTTGGCAGCTAAGGACCATGTCTATAGCTCATCAGTAAACTTTTCCTATAGTACTTAGTACCGGGCTTTTCAAGTTCTACTAGGAGAGTTTACACCTGCGGAGTGTAGAGCCAGGTACAAGATCCGGCATTTGGTGGGACTTGAAATGGGATCCAGGTCTTGCACACTTCCACTGATTAAGAAGAATTTATGTTGCTGTCTTGTAAGATCACAGTCAGTCCACAGATGACTCAAGGATGGATTTCATGACGGAGCATTGTAAATTTCTCCTTCACTCTCCCGTTAGCCAGCCAACTTGGTCCTTATGACTTTTGGCCAGACGGAGTGTCTGGAGGGCCTAGATTATCAAATCTAACAGAAACATTTTGGATCCTTTTCAAAGATAGAACTGAAACCCCTCTGTATTACTCAGCAATCTTTGATCGGTGTAACATTCATTCTGTTGAAACCTTGCTCCACGAACAAACGGTCTGAGAAATGCCTACCCCAGGGTTTGTGTTTGATTAACTAGGTGAGCAGTTGGCAAGGATTTGCTTTGCGATATTTACAGAGGAAAGTGTGGGGAGCATTCTTCCTTCCTCTCAGCCATCAACAGTATTTATTGAGAAGCAACACGGCCTAGTGGTTAGAGCATGGACCTGGGAGTCAACAGGATCTGGGTTCTAATTTTGACTCCGCCACTTGTCCGCTGTGTGACCTTGAGCATGTCACTTAACTTTTCTGTCCCTCAGTGGCCTCATCTGTAAAATGGGGTTTAAGACCGTGAGCCCCATGTGGACAGGGACTGTGTCCAACCTGATAAGCTTGTATCTACCCCCGCGCTTAGAAGAGTGCTTGCCTCACAGTAAGTGCTTAACAGATACCGTCATCATTTATTATTATTGTTGAGTGCTTATTGAATGCTTACACATATCATCCGCCTTTACCATCCATTCCAGGTACTAGTTGTGGTCATCTGTCACCCCCAGGCCCTTCCTGCAACTTTTGAAACCTTTCTAATATTCTTTTCTTTCTCCATCCCTATATTAATTCTTGGGGAGTTCATTGTCCATGTGGATGTCCCCAACAACCGTTCCACTTCCTTTCACTCCTCAACTCCAGTGACCTCCTGCTCCACCTCACCAACACTTCAACTTGGGCGCCCACTTGATCTCAACATCTCTTGTCACTATGCAATCTCTACCGTCACCAACTCTGAACTTCCACTCTCTGACCACATCCTCCTTACCTGCCTTCTCTCCCACACGGCCCCTCCCTTCAAATCCATCCTTTCCCCCCCACAGAGACCGCCGATCTTTTGGCCCCCTTGTCCAATATTCTAAAGTCATCATCCCCCCGTTGTTCTATGTACCCAAACTACCTTCTCTCGATGCACAAATTTACACTCTCAACACTGCCCTCTCCTCTGTACTCAACTCCCTCACTTCCCTGTCCCTCTGCTGACCTCGTACCACTAACCTGCAACCCCGGATCACCATCTCAGTACGCTTCCTCTGCTCCTGCTCTCGTGCTGGTGGCAGAAATCCAGACACCGGGTTGACTCAACATGAGCAAGACTGAGCTCCTCATCTTCCCTCCCAAGCCCGGTCCTCTCCCAGACTTCTCTATCACCGTGGATGGCACGACCATCCTTCCCGTCTCTCGGGCCCGCGATCTCGGTGTCATCTTTGACTCGTCTCTCTCGTTCACCCCACGCATCCTATCCTTTATCGGGACCTGCCGGTTTCACCTTTACAACATCGCCAAGATCCGCCCCCTCCTCTCCACCCAGACGGCTACCTTATTGCTACGGGCTCTCGTTATATCCCGGCTAGACTACTGTGTCAGCCTTCTCTCTGATCTCCCTTCCTCCTCTCTCGCCCCGCTCCGGTCTATCCTTCACTCCGCTGCCCGGCTCATCTTCCCGCAGAAACGATCCGGGCCTGTCACTCCCCTTCTTAAACACCTCCAGTGGTTGCCTATCGACCTCCGCTCCAAACAAAAACTCCTCACTCTAGGCTTCGAGGCTCTCCATCACCTCGCCCCTTCCTACCTCTCCTCCCTTCTCTCTTTCTACCGCCCACCCCGCACGCTCCGCTCCTCTGCCACCCACCTCCTCACCGTCCCTCGGTCTCGCCCATCCCGCCGTCGACCCCCGGGCCACGTCCTCCTGCGGTCCCGGAATGCTCTCCTTCCTCACCTCAGACAATCTAATTCTCTTCCCCTCTTCAAATCCCTACTTAAAACTCACCTCCTCCAAGAGGCCTTCCCAGACTGACCTCCCCCCTTTTTCCCTCTGCTCCCTCTACCCCCGCTTCACCTCTCCGCAGCTAAACCCTCTTCTCCCCCCTTCCCTCTCCTCCTCCCCCTCTCCCATCCCACCCCCTCAGCACTGTACTCCTCCGCTCGACTGTATATATCTTTATCACCCTATTTATTTTGTTTAATGAGATGTACATCACCCTGATTCTATTTAGTTGCCATTATTTTTACGAGCTGTTCTTCCCCTTGACTCTATTTATTGCCATCGTTCTCGTCTGCCCGTCTCCCCCGATTAGACCGTAAGCCCGTCAAACGGCAGGGACTGTCTCTATCTGTTGCCGACTTGTTCATTCCAAGCGCTTAGTACAGTGCTCTGCACATAGTAAGCGCTCAATAAATACTATTGAATGAATGAATGAACCTTATCTATTCAAATTTCATCCTCACCTACTTAAACTCTGCTCCCTTCTCTGCTCAGCAAAATTATTTCTCCATTCTTATTGACTCCCGTGTCCATTGGCTGTGCCAGCTGTGTTAGAGTTTTAACTGCCTCCTCAAAACCCTTTCCCCCGCCCCCTTAATCTGTTCCCCCAATGACCTGTCCACATAAGTTTTTGATTAAACTGAAATCATCAGGTGTGATCTCCCTAGAATCTCCACTGCTCCACTCCAGACCCTCTTTCCTCCTGCCCCCTCTTTGACTCTTCTGCCTTTCCCAGTAGTATCTCCAAAGGAAATCACTTGCCTCCTCTCAAAATATTACCTCCTCCACCTCCACCTCTGACCGATCCCTTCGTACTTTATCAAAACAATGGCTCCCTCCCCTCTTCCCCCCCGACTGTCGTCTTCAACTGTTCACTTTCCAGTGGCTTCTTCCCCACAGCTTTCAAACATACCTAGGTATCCCTAATCTAAAAAAAACTCCATTTGACCCCACGGCTACATCCAGTCATCACCTCTTCCTCCTTCTACAGAGCACGTGCTTGGGAGTCAGAAGGTCATGGACTCTAATCCCGGCTCTGCCACTTCCCTGCTGTGTGACCTTGGGCAAGTCATTGCACTTCTCTGTGCCTCAGTTACCTCATCTGTAAAATGGGGATTGAGACTGTGAGCCCCATGTGAGACAGGTCCTATGTCTTACCCAAATGGCTTGTATCCACCCCAGTGCTTAGTATAGTAGCTGGCTTAATATTAATAGTCTTGACTCTATTTATTGCCATTGTTATTTATTGCCATTGTTCTTGTCTGCCTGTCTCCCCCGATTAGACTGTAGGCCCATCAAGGGGCAGGGACTGTCTCTATCTGTTGCCTATTTGTACATTCTAAGCGCTTAGTACAGTGCTCTGCACATAGTAAGCACTCAATAAATAAATACTATTTTGTTAAGCGCTTACTATCTGCAGAACACTGTTCTAAGTGCTGGGGGAGATACAGGGTAATCGGGTTGTCCCACGTGACGCTCACAGTCTTAATCCCCATTTTACACATGAGGTAACTGAGGCACAGAGAAGTTAAGTGACTTGCCCACAGAAACACAGCTGACAAGTGGCGGAGCAGGGATTCAAACCCATGACCTCGGACTCCCAAGCCCATGCTCTTTCCACTGATCCACGCTGGCTAAAGAAATACCACAATTATTATTATTATTCCTCTCAAAACACTACGAATAAGTTGTCTACACCCGATGCCTCCACTTCTTCTCCTTGAATTTTCTCCTCGACCTCCTCCAGGCTGGTTTCTGCCCCTTCACTCCAGGGAACCTGCCCTCTCTGAGCTCACCGTTGACTATTTCTTGACAAATCCAGCGGCCTCTACGCCATCTTAATCCTCTACAACCTCTCGGCTGCCTTCAGCCCTGTAGACCACTCCCTTCTCACGGAAACGTTATCCAACCGTGGTTTCCCCGCTACTTCCCTCTCCCGGTTCTCCTCCTCTTTTTCTGCTTGCTACATCTCAGTCCATTTTACAGGCTCCTTCTCTGCCTCCCACCCTCCAGTTGTTAAAGTACCTCAGGGCTCGGGGCTGGATCCCCTACTGTTCCCCATCTACACCCACACCCTTGGAGAGCTCATTCTCTCCCATGGCTTCAGCTACTATCTTGAGTTAGATCTACATCAGATCTACATCTCCAGCCCTGATCTCTCTCTGCAGGCCTGCATTTCCTTCTGCCAACAGGATATCTCTACTTGGATGGCCCACTGACACCTCAAACTAAACAAGTCCCAAACAGAACTCCTCCTCTTCTCACCCAAACCCTATCCTCGCCCTGTCTTTCACATCATCGTGGACAACACCACTCTCCTCCCTGTCTCGCAAGCCGAAACTCTGACATTATCCTCAACTCATCTCTCTCATTCAACCCGTATATTTAATCTGTCACCGAATCCTGTCCATTCAACCTCCACAACATCTCTAAAATCCATCCTTTCCTCTCCATCCAAACTGTTGCTGCACTGATCCAATTACTTCTCCTATCCTGCCTCGACTACTGCGTCGTCCTCCTCACTGACCTCCCTACCTCCTGTCTCGCCCCGCCCTAGTTCAAACTTCACTGTGCTGCCTGGATCGTTTTTCTAAAAATGCATTCAGTCCACATCTCCCCTCTCCTCAAAAGCTTCCAAGGTTGTCCATCCACCATCCCGTCAACTTTAAAGCACTCAATCATCTCAAATAGGGATTAAGTACCTCGTCTCTGCCCCACCCCCTGAACCGTGAGGCCCTTGTGGACGGGGAATGTGTCCGACCTGATTATCTTGACTCTACCCCAGCCGTTAATATGGTGCTGGTCGTGTTGAAAATGCTACACAAGTTTACTACTACTACTACTAATAACAATTACAATAATGATAATAGTGATAGTATATTGGTAGACATGATCCCCGCCATCAAGAAGCTTAGGATGCAATGGAAGGATATTAGTTCATTCATTCATTCATTCATTCATTCATTCATTCATTCGTTAGTATTTATTGAGCGCTTAACTATGTGCAGAGCACTGTACTAAGCGCTTGGAATGGACAAATCGGTAACAGATAGAGACAGTCCCTCCCCCTTGACGGGCTCACGGTCTAATCGGGGGAGACGGGCGGACAAGAACAATGGCAATAAATAGAATCGGAGGGAAGAACATCTCATTAAAACAATAGCAAATAAAGTGAATCAGGGTGATGTACATATTAGTGGCCTGTAGGTTTTGAATAGTAATGATAATTGCATTTGTTAAGCACTTTCTATGTAAGAAGCAGCATGGCTCAGTGGAAAGAGCCTGGGCTTGGGAGTCAGAGGTCATGGGTTCTGATCCCGGCGCCGCCACTTGTCAGCTGTGTGACCTTGGGCAAATCACTTAACTACTCTGTGCCTCAGTTACCTCCTCTGTAAAATGGGGGTGAAGACTGTGAGCCCTATGTGGGACAACCTGATTACCTTGTATCTACCCCAGTGCTTAGAACAGCGCTTGGCACATAGTGCTTAGCAAATACCAGCATTATTAGTAATAATAATAATTCCGTATTTGTTAGAGAAGCAGTGTGGCTCAGTGGAAAGAGCTTGGGCTTGGGAGTCAGAGGTCATGGGTTCAAATCCCGGCTCCGCCGCTTGTCAGCTCTGTGACTTTGGGCGAGTCACTTCACTTCTCTCTGCCTCAGTTCCCTCAACTGTCAAATGGGGATTAAGACTGTGAGCTCCACGTGGGATAACCTGATCATCTTGTATCCTCCCCAGCGCTTAGAACAGTGCTTTGCACATAGTAAGTGCTTAACAAATGCCATCATGATTATTATTATTATTATTAGGCACTCACTGTGTGCCAAGCACTGTACCAAGTGCTGAGGTGAAGACAAGCAAATCAGGTTGGACACAGTCCCTGTCCCACATGGGGCTCACAGTCTCAATCCTCATTTTACAGATGAGGTAACTGAGGCACAGAGAAGTGAAGCGACTTGCCCATGATCACCCAGCGGACAGGTAGCAGAGCCGAGATTAGAACCCATGATCTTCTGACTCTCAGCCCCGAGCTCTGTCCACTACTCCAGGCTGCTTCTCTAGAGGCACCGGTTTAAAGGCACCAGCTTTGTCATTTTAATGTGTTCCTTTTTTGTGTCTGCAGGGGTTTCCTGACATCTTGTGAGGCTGAACTTCAGGAACTGATGAAACAGATCGACATAATGGTGGCTCTTAAGAGGTCTGAATGGGAAGGCCAAACCCAGGCTCTGGAAACCTGCTTGCAGCACCGAGAACAGGAGCTAGAGTCTCTCAGGGTACAGTTGGACCAGAAACGCAAAGAGGTACAGCCACGTTTTTTTTAAATAAATAGTATTTATTAAGCTCTTCCTTTGGGCCAAGCGCTCCCCTAAACAACGGGTCGATACATGACAGTTTTTCACACGGCCCCTATCCCACATGATAATAATAATTGTGGTATTTTTTAAACGTTGCCAGGCACTGTACTAAGTGCTTGGATAAATAGAAGACAATTGGGTTGGACACAGTTCGTGTTCCGCATGGGGCTCACAGTCTTAAACCCCATTTTGCAGATGAGGTCACCGAGGTCCAGAGAAGTGAAGTGACTTGCCCAAGGTCACACAGGAGATAAGTGGCAGAGAGGAAATCAGACCGCAGGTCCTTCTGACTCCCAGGCCCACCCTCTTTCCACTAGGCCACGACTGAGAGGGAAGACAAACGGGTAGTTTACCCCCCTTTTATAGATGAAGAAACTGAGGTACAGAGCAGTCACACGAAAGGAATATGGAGCAATGTCTAGAACTTGGCTGGTCCTGATTCCCAGATTCCCCAATTCTCTTTCTGCTGTCCAGCAGTATTCGCTGACCAGTCTTTAATACAGATAGAGAAGCAGCGTGGCTCAGTGGAAAGAGCCCGGGCTTGGGAGTCAGAGGTCATGGGTTCGAATGCCGGCTCGGCCACTTGTCAGCAGTGTGACTGTGGGTGAGTCACTTCACCTCTCTGCGCCTCGGTTACCCCATCTGTAAAATGGGGATTAAGACTGTGAGCCTCACGCGGGACAACCTGATGACCCTGTGTCTCCCCCAGCGCTTAGAACAGTGCTCTGCACATAGTAAGCGCTTAACAAATACCAACATTATTATTATTATTACTTCACTTCTCTGTGCCTCAGTTACCTCATCCGTCCAATGGGGATTAACTGTGAGCCTCACATGGGACAAACTGATGACCCTGTATCTCCCCCAGCGCTTAGAACGGTGCTCTGCACATAGTAAGCGCTTAATAAATGCCAACGTTATTATTATTATTACAAGTATCCCTCATTTGTCTACAGGATATTGATATCCTGTATCTATTCATTAGCTTGAATAGTATTCAATAAATACTACTGAATGAATGATATACAAATGGGCCTCTGATGTGTTCGTAGGATAAATTTCTGCCTTAGAATAATAATAATAATGATGGAATTTGTTAAGCGCTTACTGTGTGTCAAACGCTGTTTAAGGTCTGGGGTAGATACAAGCTAATCAGGTTGGACATAGTCATTCATTCAGTAGTATTTATTGAGCGCTTACTATATGCAGAGCACTGTACTAAGCGCATGGAAGGTACAAATGGGTAACAGATAGAGACAGTCCCAGCCCTTTGACGGGTTTACGGTCTAATCGGCCCTGTCCCACATGGGGCCCGCAGTCTTAATCCCCATTTTACAGGTGGGGGAACCGAGGCACAAAGAAGTTAAGGGACTTGTCCAAAGTCACACGGCAGACAAGTGGCAGAACTGGGGTTAGAACCCAGGTCCTTCTGACTCCCAGGCCCGGGCTCTCTTCACTAGGCCCGGCTGCTTCTCAAAGGTTTATAAATATGCCTTTTTTTGCTAAATATATTGACCCCAAACGAACAATGCAAGGGAATTTTTCAGGCCTCTGTCAGGTCTCCCATCAAGGCTGCAGTGAGAAGCAGCGTGGCTCAGTGGAAAGAGCCCGGGCTCTGGAGTCAGAGGTCATGGGTTCCAGTCCCGGCTCGGCCACTCGTCAGCTGCGTGACTGTGGGCAAGTCACTTCACTTCTCGGTCCCTCGGTTCCCTCATCTGGAAAATGGGGATTAAGACCGCGAGCCCCACGTGGGGCAACCCGATTGCCCTGTGTCTACCCCAGCGCTTAGAACGGTGCTCGGCACATAGCAGGCGCTTAACAAATACCAACATTATTATTATTAGCCGTCCCTTAGACCGGAATGCAATTGCAGGTGACCAGCCGTGGGCAGTTTTAAGCCTTTCCCCAGATAAACCTGGGTCCGGAAGAAACTTTTCAGCTATCTACTCTTCTGTTAGAACTTGGATTATAGTTTAGAAGTCCGTGACCTGAAGGCTGCTCGGACAATAGCCGATCTTGATGGTGTGGTGCTTTGCTGCCGTCTTTTTCTCTTTTTTCTCCCTCAGAACAGAGATTTGATCCCGGGAAATGATAGGCAAGGGTATTGGTGTTGAGAGTTGTTATCTCTGCGGGTTGGTAGCTTTTCTTGTTCCTTTCCGAAAATCTCATTTTGTAGGATAGGAAACTTGCCTTCTCTAAGGAAGGAATTCCTAGTCTTGGCTAATGAGGTACCGCGGGATTTCCTAGGAGTTTTTGCTAGCTATAGGTTGTCGATAGCATTTATTGTGATCTAGGGGCAGCGTGGCTCGGTGGAAAGAGCCCGGGCTTGGCAGTCAGAGTTCATGGGTTCGAATCCCGGCTCTGCCACTTGGCAGCTGGGTGACTGTGGGCAGGTCACTTAACTTCTCTGTGCCTCAGTTACCTCATCTGGAAAATGGGGATTAACCGTGAGCCTCACGTGGGACAACCTGAGGACCCTGCATCTCCCCCAGCGCTTAGAACAGTGCTCTGCACGTGGTAAGCGCTTAACGAATGCCATCGGTATTATTATTATTATTATTAATAAATGCTTCGTATGCGCCAGGCCCTGTGCTTGGTCCCGGGGTAGGTGGAAGATAATCAGATCCCTGTTCCGCATGGGGCTAACAGCCTAAGAGCGACGGAGAGCAGGCATTTTATCCTCAGTTTACAGGTGAGGAAACTGAGGCACAGAGGGAGTAAGTGATTTGCCCATGGTCACACGGTAGTGTGTGAAAACTGGGAAGTGGGTCTGCAACCCAGTCCTTTTGACTCTGCTTTTTGTGGTATTTTCACTATGCCACCCTGCCTTCCCTGAATTATGTCATTTAATAATGATAATAATAATAATAATAATAATCGTAATGACGGCATTTGTTAAGCGCTGATTATGTGTCAAGCACTGTTCTAAGCGCTTGGCTTAGCAGAAAGAGCCCGGGCTTGGGAGTCAGAGGTCGTGGGTTCTAATCCCCGCTCCACCGCTTGGTAGCTGTGTGACTTTGGGCAAGTCACTTCACTTCTCTGTGCCTCCGTTAGTTCTTCTGTAAAATGGGGATTAAGACCGTGAACCCTACATGGGACAACCTGGTTACCTTGTATCTACCCCAGCTCTTAGAACAGTACATGGAACATAGTAAGCGCTTAACAAATACCATTATTATGATTATTATTATGGTCATTATTATTATTACTGTGCCTGGCACACAGTAAGCGCTTAACGAGTACCGTGATCACCATATAATACGTGGGACGGGGATTGTGTCGAATACCCATCATTTTCGGTGCTTAGAACAGTGCTGGGCACATAGTAAGCGCTTAACAAATATTATCATTATTATCATTATAAGGTAATCAGGTTGTCCCACTTGGGGCTCACATTCTTAATCCCCATTTTACAGATGAGGCTCCTGGGGTCCAGAGAAGTGAAGTGACTCGCCCAGAGTCACACAACTGACAAGTGACGGAGCCGGGATTAGAACCCACGACCTCTGACTCCCAAGTCCGGGCTCATTCCATTTAGCCACGCTGCTTCTCATTTACGTGCTCAGTTCTATGAATCACAGTGCTCTCCGTATGTTACGTTTATTCAGCCCTAAATAATCCATTTTCCTTCCTTTGGGCAAAAGCTCTGAACGTTGAGAACAGGGACCAAGGTCTTATAATAATAATAATAATGTTGGTATTTGTTAAGCGCTTACTAGGTGCAGAGCACTGTTCTAAGCGCTGGGGGAGATACAGGGTCATCGGGTCGTCCCACGTGAGGCTCACAGTTAATCCCCACAATGAGCATTAGAGAAGCAGCGCGGCTCAGTGGAAAGAGCGCGGCCTTTGGAGTCAGAGGTCATGGGTTTGAATCCCGGCTCTGCCACTCATTCATTCAATAGTATTTATTGAGCGCTTACTATGTGCAGAGCACTGTACTAAGCGCTTGGGGTGAACAGGTCGGCAACAGATAGAGACAGTCCCTGCCGTTTGACGGGCTCACGGTCTAATCGGGGGAGACGGACGGACGAGAACGATGGCGATAAATAGAGTCGAGGGGAAGAACATCTCGTAAAAACCGATGGCGACTAAATAGAATCGAGGCGATGTACAATTCATTAACAAAATAAATAGGGCACTCGTCAACTGGGTGACTGTGGGCGAGTCACTTCACTTCTCTGGGCCTCAGTCACCTCATCTGTCAAACGGGGATGAAGACTGTGAGCCCCACGTGGGACAACCTGATTCCCCTGTGTCTACCCCAGCGCTTATAACAGGGCTCTGCACATAGTAAGCGCTTAACAAATACCAACATTATTATTATTATTATGATTCTGATTAGCTCGTATCTACCCCAGTGCTCAGTATAATACCTGACACGTAGTAAGAGCTTAAAAAGTACCATTTAAAAAAAAATGCTTAGGAAATACCGCTGAAGACGACCCTCAGAAAAAATCAAAGTGACTGCTCTCTGTGGCCCTATTACTGCTGGTAGAGGTGTCCACTGATTCTACATCCAACCCCATTTGTTTGTATCCACCCCAGTGCTTAGTACAGCGCTTGGCGCATAGTAAGCGCTTAACAGATACCACCATTATTGTCATTCCACGAGACGATAGCTGTTTGCAGTCTCCTTTGCCTCTTCTCGTGGCTCAGTGGAAAGAGCCCGGGCTTGGGAGTCAGAGGTCGTGGGTTCGAATGCCGACTCTGCCACCTGTCAGCTGTACGACTGTGGGCAAGTGACTTCCCTTCTCTGTGCCTCAGTCGCCTCATCTGCAAAACGGGGACGAAGACTGTGAGCCTCACGTGGGACAACCTGATGACCCTGTATCTACCCCGGCGCTTAGAACAGTGCTCCGCACGTAGTAAGCGCTTCACGAATGCCAACGTTATTATTCTGCTAGTTTCTCAGGGTACACTTGGAAAGATTGGATCAGGCGGGCCGATGATATAGAGAGCTGGCGATGATCCGGTAAGCCGGCCACGGTATCGCTACTTTCTTCCTTCCGGGTACCGTGGCTTCCCTGCCGGAGCAAGTACTAGGAAGGATAGACGTGCTCTCAACATCTCAGCCCGAGGCCTGATTCCCAAACGTCTCCCGGATTTGGGTGAAGATGGGAAGAGAAGTAAATCTATTCAGTACGCAGAAGCATCTTCTTCCAAACCCTCCGTTACACTTACTAGCTTTTTTTTTCCCGGGAAGCCAAGAGCAATTAAAACAAAGAATTGGGTTGCTTCTAAATCGCTCTTTTGAACTGCTTCTTCTGCTCTCGGAGCTAAAAGTTGTGGATTTAGTGGCGTTCGTTCACGCTGTACTCCTTAGAACGTTAATATCCACCTGACTCATTGACAACTAGCGCCTGCACAGAACCGTGTTTCCCCCGATTAGACCGTGAGCCCGTCAAAGGGCAGGGACCGTCTCTATCTGTTATCGATTTGTACATTCCAGGCGCCGAGTACAGTGCTCTGCACGTAGTAAGCGCTCGATAAATACTCTGGAATGAATGAAAACAACCCCGTACGGGCTTGATTAGGGGCACTAACCTGAGGCCTTCCCCGACTAGGCCTTTCCTCATCTCCCACTCCCTTCTGCGTCGCCCTGACTTGCTCCCTTTATTCATCCCCCCTCCCAGCACCACAGCACTTATGTCTATATCTGTCATTTATTTATATTATTGTCTATCCCGCCCCCCCCAATAATAATAACGATGTTGGTATTTGTTAAGCGCTTACTATGTGCGGAGCACTGTTTTAAGCACTGGGGGAGATCCAGGGTAATCAGGTTGTCGCACGTGAGGCTCACAGTCTTCACCCCCATTTTGCAGATGAGGGAACTGAGGCACAGAGACGCGAAGTGACTTGCCCACGGTCACGCGGAGCCGGGATTGGAACCCATGACCTGTGACTCCCAAGCCCGGGCTCTTTCCACCGAGCCACGCTGTTTCCATAAGCGCTGCTTATGGAATGCACAAGCATAAGCATTCCATTATGCTTCCATAAGCATAAGCATTCCTGGCTCAGTGGACAGAGCCCGGGCTTGGGAGTCAGAGGTCATGGGTTCGAATCCCCGCTCTGCCACTTGTCAGCTGTGTGCCTGCGGGCAAGTCACTTTACTTCTCTGGGCCTCAGTTACCTCATCTGTAAAATGGGGATGAAGACTGTGAGCCCCACGTGGGACGACCTGATTCCCTTGTGTGTACCCCAGCGCTTAGAACAGTGCTCGGCACATAGGAAGCGCTTAACAAATACCGACATTATCATTCCACTGCTGCTCTAGACCGTATGCTCGTTTTGATCGGGGAATGTTTTTGTTTATTGTTATAGCGTACTCCCCTAAGCACGTAGGACAGTGCTCTGCACACGGTAAGCACTCAATAAGTACAACTGAATGAAAGAGTGAATAGCCAAGAGCAGCATTATTATTATTATTTTTTTTAATGGTATTCGTTAAATGCTCACTATGTGCCAGACACTGTAATAATAACAATGTTGGTATTTGTTAAGCGCTTACTACGTGCAGAACGCCGTTCAAAGCGCTGGGGTAGGCGCAGGGGAATCGGGTTGTCCCACGTGGGGCTCGCAGTCTTAATCCCCATTTTACAGATGAGGGAACCGAGGCCCAGAGAAGTGAAGTGACTCGCCCACAGTCACGCAGCCGACAAGGGGCAGAGCGGGGATTGGAACCCATGACGTCTGACTCCAAAGGCCGTGCTCTTTCCACTGAGCCACGCTGCTTCTCCGACTGTACTAAGGTCGGGGGCAGATGCGTGCTAATCGGGATGGACGCGGTCGATCCCGGCCCGAAAGCAGCACCGGGTGGGTTTGGGCTCTGGGTCCCAATCGCTCCGGTGGCTCTGGAGCTTCGCCCCTTTGTCCACCCTCACCTGGGCAGATGGCTATCTCTCCCTCCTAGGGCTAGGAGAAGCAGCGTGGCCCAGTGGAAAGAGCCCGGGCTTGGGAGTCAGAGGTCATGGGTTCGGATCCCGGCTCTGCCGCTCGCCAGCTGTGTGACTTGGGGCAAGCCACTTCACTTCTCTGGGCCTCAGTTCCCTCATCTGGAAAATGGGGATGAAGACTGTGAGCCCCACGTGGGACAACCTGATCACCTTGTATCCCCCCAGCGCTTAGAACAGCGCTTTGCACATAGTGGGCGCTTAACAAATTGTGGGCAAGTCACTTCACCTCTCTGGGCCTCAGTTCCCTCATCTGGAAAATGGGGATGAAGACTGTGAGCCTCCCGTGGGACGACCTGATTCCCCTGTATCTCCCCCGGCGCTTAGAACAGTGCTCTGCACGTAGTGAGCGCTTAACAAATACCAACATTACAAATACCACCATTATTATTATCAGTAGGAGGCTTCAGGGAAGGGGGTTGGGGTGGAGGGGGTGAAGGAGCTGCTTCAGTCCAGGTTTTCACTCAGGACAAGAAGGGCAACATCCCAGCTTCTTCCTCCTCTTTCTGCTGGCAGAGAGAAGAGGTAATCGATCAGTACGTACTCAGCTTGGTCTGGTGGAAAGAGCTCGGGCCTGGGAGTCAGAGGACCCGGGTTCTAATCCCGGCTCTGCCGCCTGTCTGCTCTGTGACTGTCACTTCACTTCGCTGGGCCTCAGTTCCCTCATCTGTCCAATGGGGATGAAGACTGGGAAGCCCACGTGAGACGTGGACCGCGTCCAACCTGATTGACTTGCGTCTTGCCCGGCACTCAGCGCGGCACGTGGCATATAGTAAGCACTTAACGAATACCATTTAAAAAACAAAAAGGGTTGCGTGTGCAGAATGCTGCACTGAGCAGTTGGCAGAGTACGTTAGAATTGTCAGACATTATCCCTGCCTCCAACGAGCTCAGAATCTAGTCGGGGAGACGAACAATAAATTAATTACAGATAGTCGATTGTATTTATTGAGCGCATACTATGTGTAGAGAGCTCCATACTGAGCGCTTGGGAGACTACCGTATTAATAATAATAATAACGCTGGTATTTGTTAAGCGCTTACTATGTGCAGAGCACTGTTCCAAGCGCTGCAGGGTAATCAGGTTGTCCCACGTGCGGCTCACAGTCTTAATCCCCATTTTCCAGATGAGGGAACTGAGGCACAGAGAAGTGACTTGCCCACAGCCACACAGCTGACGAGCGGCAGAGCTGGGATTCGAACCCATGACCCCTGACTCCCAAGCCCATGCTCTTCCCACTGAGCCACGCTGCTTCTCCAATTTACACTGCCTACAGTATTCCTTGCCCAGGATGAGTTTAGAATTTAGAGGCAACCAAGAATAAAGTTACGCTCATCAGTGCTCTGGGGATGAGGTGAGTATTAAAGTGAAGCGGCGTGGCTCAGTGGAAAGAGCACGGGCTTTGGAGTCAGAGGTCATGGGTTCGAATCGACTCGATTCCATTTACTGCCATCGTTCTCGTCTGTCCGTCTCCCCCGATTAGACCGTAAGCCCGTCAGAGGGCAGGGACCGTCTCTATCTGTTACCGATTTGTCCATTCCAAGCGCTTAGTCCGGTGCTCTGCACATCGTAAGTGTTCAATAAATACTATTGAATGAATAAATGAATCCCGGCTCTGCCGCTTGTCAGCTGTGTGACTGTGGGCAAGTCGCTTCACTTCTCTGGGCCTCAGTTCCCTCGTCTGTAAAATGGGGATTAAGACCGTGAGCCCCACGTGGGACCACCTGATTCCCTTGTGTCTACCCCAGCGCTTAGAACCGTGCTCAGCACATAGTAAGCGCTTAACAAATACCAACATTGTTATTATTAAAGTGCTTAGCCGGTATGGACTCAACTGCTCAGGAGGGAGCGAAGGCTGGGGAGATGAGAGGTTAGGCGGGGGTGCGATTTTAGTAGGGCTTTGAAGACGGGGAGAGTGGTGGTCTGTCAAATAAGAAGGGGCAGCGGGAGGGAGGGAGAGATAAAGCAATTGATGGTGAGAGGTGAGATAGAGACACTGGAAGTATTCATTCATTCAAGAGTATTTACTGAGCGCTTACTATGTGCAGAGCACCGTACTAAGCGCTTGGAATGTACAAATCGGCAACAGATAGAGACGGTCCCCGCCCACCGACGGGCTCACGGTCTAATCGGGGGAGACGGACAGACGAGAACGATGGCGATAAATAGAATCGAGGGGAAGAACATCTCATTGTCCTAGTGAAGTGTGTGGGATATGTTGTAGTGGGAGAGGAGTGGGGACAGATAGGAAGATGGAGGGCCTTTCTTCTTGGTTCCACCTCTGGTTTTTTTTCGTTTTGTTATTTTTTTTTTTTTTGTATTTGTTAAGCACTCGCTATGTGGCAGGCACTGTTCATTCAATAGTATTTACTGAGCGCTTACTACGTGCAGAGCACCGTACTAAGCGCTTGGAATGTACAAATCGACAACAGATAGAGACGGTCCCCGCCCACCGACGGGCTCACGGTCTAATCGGGGGAGACGGACAGACGAGAACGATGGCGGTAAGTAGAATCGAGGGGAAGAACATCTCATTGTCCTAGTGAAGTGTGTGGGATATGTTGTAGTGGGAGAGGAGTGAGGATAGATAGGAAGATGGAGGGCCTTTCCTCTTGGTTCCACCTCTGGTTTTTTTTGTTTTGTTTTCTTTTTTGGTCTCTGTTAAGCACTTGCTTATGTGGCAGGCACTGTTCTAAGGGCTGGAGTAGACATAAGCTAATCAGGTTGGACGGAGTCCACATAATAATAATGTTGGTATTTGTTAAGGGCTTACTATGTGCCGAGCACTATTCTAAATGCTGGGGTAGATATAGCGTAATCAGGTTGTCCTACGTGAGGCTCACCGTCTTCGTCCCCATTTTACAGATGAGGTAGCTGAGGCCCAGAGAAGTGAAGTGACTTACCCACAGTCACGCAGCCGGGAGCCGGGAGTCGAACCCATGTCCCCTGACTCCGAAGCCCAGGCTCTTTCCACTGAGCCACGCTGTTTCCATATCCCACACGGGGTTCTCAGTCTTAATCCCCATTTTACAGATGAGAGAACCGAGGCATAGAGAAGCGAAGAGACTTCCCCAACGTCACATTCCCCCATTTATTTTGTTATTGAGATGTACATCATCTTGATTCTATTTATTTGCTGTGGCCTTAATGAGATGTTCTTCCCCTCGATTCTATTTATCGCCATCGTTCTCGTCCGTCCGTCTCCCCCGATTAGCCCGTGAGCCCGTCAGAGGGCAGGGACCGTCTCTATCTGTTACCGATTTGTCCATTCCAAGCGCTTAGTCCGGTGCTCTGCACATAGTAAGCGCTCAATAAATACTATCGAATGAATGAATGAAGTCACTCGACAGACGAGTGGCAGAGCCGGGGTCCTTCTGACTCCCAAGCCCGAGCTCTGTCCGCTGGCCCACACTGCTTTCCTGTTGCCTTTCCAACTCCAAGGGCCTCCTCTGAACCAAACGGACTCTACCCTTTCCATGCCGACGTAACGGGGGCCGCTGCTCTCCTTGCCCCGCTGGAGCCGGTGTCTTTATCCTCTTGAATTCTGTAATGTCTGTTGCTCATAATGGAAAATAACAGGGGCAGTTGCTGTCCTTGCCCCGCTGGAGCCAGTGTCTTTATCCTCTTGAATTCTGTAATGTCTGCGGCTTGTAATGGGAAAAAAAACAAGTCTACAACCCATCTCTCTTTAGGTTGGGATGTTGCATGAACAAATAGAAGGTCTCGACAAAGTCAAGCGAGATATGACCGTAGAGTATGAGCAGGAGTTGAAGAAGCTTCAGGAAGAAGTGAGTACTTCTTTAAGTTATTTTTGAGATATAGCCACAGCCGCTTAGCCTATGGAAACACAGTGTAAATACCAAAAAAAACCCCCCCGGTTTCTAAAGCGCTGCCATCGCCACTTAACGTTTAACGAACAACATGAAACGTAACGTGCACACATTCCTCCCCCGAAAAATGTGCATCATCCATTAAACATGTATTTGAAAAGGGTTGGGGTTTTTAAAGAAAGCTTGCCTCCAGATGGTGAGCAGCAACAGATTGCAGTTGTTGGGGGAGACTGGCTTCGTGCTCTACGTACTTTTACTGTTAAACCCATCGGGCAGAAATTAGGTCAGATTTTGTATCTGGTTCATTGCCTACGGCATGCGAGCAATTTCTGTGGGGTGGTTATATTTTTGTAATTATTATCCGGGCTTTTATGACACATTGGTAATTGGTTTTTTTTCCCTTATTTGCCTTTTTTTTTGCACCTGAATAGGTGCATTCGGTTATTCTCCCTGACGTGTTTTCACCACACATTTTGCTGTTAGGGAATTAGAGATCATTCTTCTGTCTGGATAGAACACAGAGCGCTGTCAGGAAAAGAATCGTTCTCCCGTCTGTGTCTCGTTCATCAGAGTGTCCGTACTGGAATGCGGTCAATCAGCGGTATTCATTGAGCGCATACCATGCGCAGAGCACTGTACTGAGCGCTCGGCAGAGTACCCCAGAACAGAGTTGGTCAAAACATTCGCGGCCCGCAATGAGCTGATTCCCTTACCTTGGGGTTCCTCAAGAGTGTCACCTCCACGCTTTTGAACTGTGTGAGTGTCTTGTAGTTTCTTATCTCCCCCCGCGCTTAGAACAGTGCTCGGCACATAGTAAGCGCTTAACAGAGACCAACATTATCATTATTTCTCAGCCAGTCCCTCGACGGCGTTTATTGAGCGCTTTCTGTATGCAGAGCTCTGTGCTAAGCACTTGAGAAAGTAGTAATAATTAAGGTATTCGTTCAGTGCTTATTATACGTCAAGACCTGTTTTAGTGTCCAACCTGATTATCTCGTATCTACCCCGGCGCTTAGAATAATAATGTTGGCATTCGTTAAGCGCTTACTAGGTGCAGAGCACCGTTCTAAGCGCTGGGGGAGATACAGGGTCATCAGGTCGTCCCACGTGAGGCTCACAGTTAATCCCCATTTTCCAGATGAGGTCACTGAGGCGCAGAGAAGTTAAGTGACTTGCCCACAGTCACGCAGCTGTCAAGTGGCAGAGCCCGGGAGTCGAACCCATGACCTCTGACTCCGAAGCCCAGGCTGCTTGACACATAGTAAGCGCTTAACAAATACTATTATGATGTTAATCAGGCTGGACACAGTCCCTGTCCCCATGAGGCTCTGTCTAGTACAGTAGAGTTCATTCAATAGTATTTATTGAGCGCTTACTATGTGCAGAACACTGTACTAAGCGCTTGGAATGTACAAATCGGTAACAGATAGAGACAGTCCCTGCCCTTTGACGGGCTCACGGTCTAAACGGTGTCAGCAGGACATCCAAGTAGAGATGACCTGAAGGCAGGAGTGAATGCCAGACTGCAGAGAGGGAGAGAGATCATGGTTGGAAATGTAGATTTGGGAATCATCCACATAGAAGCGGCGCTCAATACATACTCTTGAATGAGTGAATAGAGTTGGAAGACCTGATCTCTGCCCACAAGGTGCTTACAGTCTAGAGGACCAGAGGACTAGACTATTAGCGCATTATGGGCAGAGAATGTGTCCGCCGATTCTGGTATATTATACTCTCCCAGGCTCTTAGTACAGTGCTCTGCACATGATAAGCACTCAATAAATACCACTGGTTGCCTGATTGAGGAGGTGCTTTTCCCACACGTTCTCCTATCATTCATTCATTCAATAGTATTTATTGAGCGCTTACTATCTGCAGAGCACTGTACCAAGCACTTGGAATGTACAAATCGGTAACAGATAGAGACAGTCCCTGCCCTTCGACGGGCTTACGGTCTAGTCGGGGGAGACGGACAGACAAGAACGATGGCAATAAATAGAATCAATTTCCAAAATCAATAAATATCCCCGCTTCGCCTAACATTTTTCTAGCATTTCTTTCCCTGGTGCTGTTTTACCGTCGTTCTTGCCCGCCTTTAGATGATCCATTTTCTCCTCTCCGCGCCGATGCTTCTTGATTTATCCAGGTTTGCCACCGTTAGAGTCTCATACTAGCTGATGTTCTCCAACGGCATCTCCTGTTTTACAGCTAGCCAGGTTGAAGAGGAACTATGAAAAGTTGCAGAAGAAGCAGACGCGCAAGTCCAGAGAAGGAACCAGAAGTCAAAGGGAGGACTGGTGTGAAATGGAGAGGTTGACTGGAAAGCTGGAGGTAGGACCACCGAAAAATCTCGTTTGAAACGGGCGTTGGCCTTCACGGAGGCCAATATTTGCTTATGATGATGTTGGTATTTGTTATGCGCTTACTACGTGCGGAGCACCGTTCTAAGCGCTGAGGTAGATACAAGGTAATTAGGTTGTCCCACATGATAATTACAGATAATCCCCATTTTCCAGATGAGGCACCAAGAAGTGAAGTGACTTGCCCAAAGTCACACAGCTGACGAGTGGCGGATCCCGGATCAGAACCCATGACCTCTGACTCCAAAGCCCGTGCTCTTTCCACTGAGCCACGCTGCCTCTCTGATGTGGATGTCTGCCTCCCCTTCTAGACTCATTGCAGACAGGGAATGTGTCTGTCTGTCGTTACGTTGGAGTCCCCCGACCGCTCTAGGGCAGCGCTTTGCACGCGGTAAGCGCTCAGTAAATACGACCGAATGAATGGACGACTAAAGGGAGAAAACACCTCGGTAGAGTTGGTGCCTCCTGAAAACTGCGTCCTTGCCGTCAGCAGGACTTGGGCGGGAGGTGACGGAAAATAGGTCGATTCTGTACCGCGCCGCTTCCCTGCGATGGTGACTTGCAGGCAGAGGGCAGCAAATGGTCGTCTTGTGTGCCCAGCAAAGAAAAATATTACGTGGACTTGAGACTAGAGGAAAGTGGAAGCGGGGAAGGAGGGGGAAGAGATGGGAGAGACTGCAGAGGTCAAGAGGTGTGAGGAAGTCAGAAGGGCAGAGAGGAAGAGAGGCCACCAGGATGGAGTAAGAAGAGCAGCTGTGGAGAGGAGGAGATGGTCACGTCTCTGGACTTTCTCCCTCTTCCTCTTCCATCCCAGCGAGCGTTTTCCAAGTCCAGGAATGGTGTTTGAGTTGCCTATTTTACTCCCTTCCCCCCCGCCCCCCCGAACTCCCGCTATAATCCCACTTCAGGTTCAAAGTGACTCAATAATAATAATAATAATAATAATGTTGGTATTTGTTAAGCGCTTACTATGTGCAGAGCGCCGTTCTAAGCGCTGGAGTAGATACAGGGGAATCAGGTCGTCCCACGAGAGGCTCACGGTTAATCCCCCTTTTACAGATGAGGGAACTGAGGCCCAGAGAAGTGAAGTGACTTGCCCACAGTCACTCACCCATGAACTCTGACTCCCGAGCCCGGGCTCTTTCCACTGAGCGACGCTGCTTCTCTGGCAATCAGTCGACCAGTGGAATTAATTGAGCACTTGGGCACTTCTGCACTGTGTGCAGAGCACTGTGCTGAGTGCGTGGGAGAGTACACTATAACAGAGTCGGTAGGTGTGGTTCCCTGCCCACGACTCTCTCCTAAATGTCCCAGAGGTGGGTTTTTCTGAAATTCCCCAGCAAGGACTGTAGTATAGAAGCAACGCCGGGGCAGGTTGGGAAAACCAGAAGCAAAATGACAAGTTCCATCACTGAGTCGGGGAGAGAGGTTTGGTTGAAGTTGTCGGTCTGGGTGAAGTTCTAAGGCAGTCTGGTCTCCAGTGATGTGGGATTGGTCTCCTTAAAAACACTTTCATTTAGGAGAAATCACCTTATAGGACTCATGGCTGGACTATTCCACATGCGCCTGTATCTTCTAATCGCAGGCCTGGTTGTATCCAGATAGAGGCATGTTACGAAAGTCACATTCCCCAATTCTTAAAGAGCCTCCTAACCAGATTGTGTAATGCACACAAAAACGAATTAATAATTATAATAATGTTGGTATTTGTTAAGCTCTTACTATGTGCAGAGCTCTGTTCCAAGCGCTGGGGTAGATACAGCGTAATCAGGTTGTCCCACATGAGGCTCACAGTCTTAATCCCCATTTTACAGATGAGGGAACTGAGGCCCAGGGAAGTGAAGTGACTTGCCCACCGTCACCCAGCTGCCAAGAGGCAGAGCTGGGATTCGAACCCATGACCTATGACTCCCACGCCCAGGCTCTTTCCCCTGAGCCACGCTGCTTCTCGGTTTGCGGGACAGGGACTGTGTCCACCTTGATTAGCTTGTATCTGCCCCAGCACTTAGTACAGTGTCTGGCACATAATGAGCGCTTACTAAGCACCATTAAAACAAAACAAAAGTTATGGCACAACTGACTATCGGAGATGTAGCCAGTTTAACCTTCGCACATCTGGACGAGGCAAGCCATCAAAATGTCAGACAAAAGTAAAATGTTAATAAAAGAAGATATTTTATTTTTTCGACACTCTTTGGCCATCTTTATGGATAAGAAGCTTTTTTTTTTTCCCCATGGGTCACGGCGTAGCATTTGGTATCCATTATACTTCCACATTGTTGTTTATCAGTGCATGTGCTTTGGAGAAATCGTTTGGAATGATTTCAAAATACGTCTTGGTCCTTCTGTTTTAGCTTCTTAGAGGTGTTGGAATATTTTTAATGACTGTGTCTGTATGCCATATGTGTAAGAACAGTGCGTAGTTGGCAATTTTAAATTTCAGAAGAGAGTCATTAAGCAGGTATCAGTTTATTCAAGATTTGAAGCAACAATTATTCTCCATCTGACGAGCTGCCTGGTTAATGCAGTCTGGAAAAAAATAGACTGAATTAATCGGGTTGAGATTAGCCAATTAAAAATGAAACGAAACAAAAGTCATCTAATTAGCAAGGTAAGAGCGGCAGTAAGGTAATAATAATAACGTTGGTATTTGTTAAGCGCTTACTATGTGCAGAGCACCGTTCTAAGCGCTGGGGTAGACACAGGGGAATCGGGTTGTCCCACGTGAGGCTCACAGTTAATCCCCATTTTACAGATGAGGTAACTGAGGCCCAGAGAAGAGAAGCGACTTGCCCACGGTCACACAGCTGACAAGTGGCAGAGCTGGGATTCGAACTCATGACCTCTGACTCCAGAGCCTGTGCTCTTCCCACTGAGCCACGCTGCTTCTCTATATAGAAGCTATATATGCTTCTCGTATATAGCAATTATAGCTATATATGAGATATATCTATCTATGATATAACTATGATGTAAGTTTATCTATATGTATTTCTATACCTATAGATATAGATATAGTTATATCATATATATGTGAGAGAGGAATGCCATGCTGTAGCAGTAAATTCTTTATTTTTTTATGGTATTTGTTAAGTGTTTACTATGTACCAGGCACTGTACTAAGCGCTGGGGCAGATACAGATTAATCAGATCGAACCCAATCCATGTCCCACGTGGGGCTCGCGGTCTTAATCCCCATTTTGCAGATGAGGTAACTGAGACACAGAGAAGTGAAGTGACTTGCCCAAGGTCACACAGCAGACAAGAATAATCTGTATTTCACCACACGTTTTGGATAGAATACTATAATCCTAGTGAGGAATAAGAGAAGATTCTTCCCCTGAGTGACTCAGTCTGGCATCAGGAGAAAGGTACATGACATCGTTCAAGACGTGAGGACCGGAACGGGAGTTTACGTGACGGCGAGCTCCTTTAAGCTCAATTCCCCTGGTTATGGAAGTCGCGACTGTTTCTTTGAATTCAAGCTGTCTCCCTTTATTACACCTGCCTCATGAATTTTGGACTTTTTACCTTTGGAATTTTTCTTATTGTGATAAACATTTTGAAGCACATGAATAATCGGGATGAGAAACTGCTAGGCCAGGGAGGGGATGGTGGCGTAGACAGCTTAAAGCATAAAGACACCCCCCGCCCCACATCTCCCCAGGCCTGGGGATCTTGAGGAAGATGTCTTGTGAGGCTGTAAAAACATTGTCCACCTTGGTTTGGGTCACTAAGGTCACTCTCATAACTGTCAGGTGCTACCTTCCTTCCTTAATGACCCCATTTTGGTGGTTTAGTTACGCCTGACCCTCCCCGCAATTACAGTTTTCTGAACGGTTTGACTTCTGAGTCAAAAATCATTGATCGCATTAGGCGGTTTGAGTTTGAGCCTACACTTATCTCAGCAGCAACCTTGACTGAAAGCCGGCAGAAAATCACGACCGTTAACCCTTAGACGCAAGTGAATCGGTGACCCTTGTCAAGAATCCGGGAGTAGTCGGGATCGAACCCATCGGGGCCCTCAGCATCAGAGTGTTAAATTTGGAAAGACAGAAAAATCCAGAGGCACAGTATGGGAGGAGGTCTGAATTGCTCTGCAGCTACATCGGATGGCTGAGTGATGGGGTTCCCGCTGCGGAGAAGGGGGCGTCCGTGCCCGGGGACCGGGGAGAGAGATTAGAGCCGACGTGAGACTCGGAAACGGGGACGGCGAGGAGGTGAATTTGTAAGTCGGGTGTCCCGCTTGGCTTTGCAGGAGTTCCGTCAGAAATCGCTAGACTGGGAGAAGCAGCGCTTGATTTATCAGCAAAAAGTGGCGTCGCTGGAGGTACAGAGGAAGGCCCTGACTGAGGAATCTAGGCTAATGCAGGTAGAGTTGGTGCGAGAGGTGATGTGAGTTTGCCTGACGTTTGGATGAAAGTGGAATCCACACAAGGGGTGCAAGAAGACGCTCGCTCACGTGTGTCATTGGATTGCAATAAGCTCGCTGTAGAACGGGAGCGTGTGGGCGCTCTTTAAAGCATTTAGTTCAATTCCCTGCACAAAGTAAGCGCTCAATAAATACCACCGACTGAATACTTTGGGGATGGCTGGAGATCTTCCCCAATTTCCCCAGTCCCCTCTTTCCTTATCGTCCCTTATCCCACTGACCTTCAGCACCTGCAACAGCAAGTGAAGGGAGAGACGTTGATGAAGCTCCTTTGCCTTTATATCGTAGATGATGATCACCCTCCGACTCATTTATCGAATACCTACATGGGAGAGAACGTTATCTTAAGCCCTGGGTTTAATTAATCAACTAGTCCGTGGTATTTCTTGAGCGTCTACTGTATGCTGGGCGCTGGACTAAGTGTTCTGAGGGATGGGAAGACGTCGAATGGTTTCCTATTCCTAGCGACTCCCTGGACCCACTTTCTCCGGAACGGCCTACCTTCGCCTCGTTCTGGCATGTGTATCCGTAGAGTTTGCGGGGTAAAAATAAGGACGTGGTTTACCCTTGCCCCCTTCCGCAAGACATCCCTGGGAACGATTAATATGACATTAACGTGACGGATTTGCATCCCCGGGACCTGTCCCTCAGGGAAGCAGCGTGGCTTAGTGGATAAAGCACGGGCCTGGGAGCCAGAAGGACCTGGGTTCTAATCCCGGCTCCTCCACTTGTCTTCTGTGTGACCTTGGGCAAGTCATTTCACTTCTCTGGGCCTCAGTTCTCTCAACTGTAAAATGGGGGATGAGGCCGTGAGCCCCTTGTGGGAGAGGAACTGTGTCCAACATGATTAACTTGTATCGACCTCAGCATTTAGTACAGTGACTGGCACATAAGCGCTTAACAAACACCATAAAAAGCTAAAGCCCGGGGATTTCACAAACACATAAAAAACTAAAACCCAGGAAACTCCCTCCTCCTTCCACACTCACGGTCCAGTAATCAGTAGTTCACCCCAGTGCTCTAATGTTTGTGAAGGCGGCACTTTGGTTCTTTTGTCCCCTGCTTGTGGGGGTCAGTGCTTGAATACTGAAGATTGGGGGTAATTTCACCTTTGGAAGAACAGACGCTCCCTATGGGGATGCAGATTCCTTGCCAGAAAAATGGGAAGTGGAATTTTAACCCTTGGCCTCAAGAAACAGGGACTCTGGACTAAGAAATTTAGGGAAAGAATGTTTAGGAAGATCCCGCTGGGTTCCCAGCACGGGAAGAGTAACAAGGAGGGAAGGGATTTTCCCAGAATGGGAAATGTCTTTTAGCAGGAGAGCACGAAATTCAGGGAAGAGGTAGGATTTGGCTACGCAGCCCCTCTTGGCTGTGACAGGCGGACGGAGTTAGGGTGGGCTGGGGAGTAAGGCATTGTTTACTGTTTGCCGAGCACCGGAACACAATAGATGGTGTAAAAAACTTGGACCGATTTGCCTATTGGTCGTGTGCATTCAACTGGTACACAAGCCAGCCGATTCTTGACTCTATTTACCTTGATTCTATTTATTGCCATTGTTCTCGTCTGTCCGTCTCCCCCGATTAGACCGTAAGCCCGTCAAAGGGCAGGGACTGTCTATCTGTTACCGACTTGTATATTCCAAGCGCTTAATACGGTGCTCTGCACATAGTAAGCGCTCAATAAATACCCTTGAATGAATGAACAAGCCACCAACCCAGAAACTGTATTGAGGAAAAGGAAGGACATTTGAGATACTCCCTGTAGCCATTCATTTCAATCAGTCGTATTGAGTGCTTACTGTGTGCAAAGCACTGTGCTAAGGGCTTGGGAGAGTACAGTATAATGGAAGACCGCAGCTCTCCCCATCTTCTGAGGTTTCTAGGAGGCCAGGTCTTCCAGGAGGTCTCTTCTGAGTAATCTCTCCCTTTCAGCCCTCGCTCCGCCCTCTAAACCTCTCAAAGTAGTCCGATCCCCGTAGCGATTCCGTGCCGACTAATACCCTCTATTTACTTCTCATATCTAGCTGGAATTTCAGTGTCCATACCCACCCACGCCCCTAGATTATGAATTCCTTGAGGGCAGGGATTCTGCTCTGTAGCTCTTTTGTATTCCCCTAACTTCTTAGTACTATGCACTGCACGCTGTAAATGTTCACTAAATGCTAATGATTTATCGATTAGGAAATGAATAGAGAAGGGAGAGGGAAATTGGGACGTAAAAAGGAGCTAAGCAGATGTTTTCACTCTGCAGAGGAGAGACGCTTTACCGAGGAAAATCTTAAAAATTCCAGGAGGATAGTGGATGTGGAGCACAAAGAATGACGCCGTCATATCCCGATTCATCATCGAGAGTAAAATCTTTCTTTTTCAAGTAGATTTGCGTCTTGAAATTGAGAGCAACTTTTTTCTACACAATATACTTGGCTTCTAATCACAGCTCCACCTTTTTCCTGCCGGGTGACCTTGGCAAGTCGCTCAATCAACCGATCAGTCCTATTTATTGAGAGTTTACTGTATGCAGAGCACTGTACGAAGTGTTTGGGAACGTGATTTAGCGGATAGAGCACGGGTCTGGGAGTCAGAGGACCTGGGGTCTGATCCCGGCTCCGCCTCAGCCTGCCGTGTGACCTTGGGCAAGTCACTTCACTTCTTTGAGCCTCAGTTACCTCATCTGTAACATGGGGATTAAGAACGTGAGCCACATGAGGGTCAGGAACTGCGTCCAACCTGATTAACTTAATAATAATAATAATGTTGGTATTTGTTAAGCGCTTACTATGTGCAGAGCACTGTTCTAAGCGCTGGGGTAGACACAGGGGAATCAGGTTGTCCCACGTAGGGCTCACAGTCTTAATCCCCATTTTACAGATGAGGGAACTGAGGCACAGAGAAGTTAAGTGACTTGCCCACAGTCACACAGCTGACAAGTGGCAGAGCTGGGATTCGAACTCTTGAGCCCTGACTCCAAAGCCCGTGCTCTTTCCACTGCGCCACGCTGCTTCTCAACTTGTATCTGTCCCAGCTCTTAGAACAGCGCTTGGTTCATTCAGTTGGTTTAATCGTATTTATTAAGCGCTTGCTGTGTTTAGGGCACTGTTTTAAGCGCTCGGGAGAGTACAATGTAACAATAAGCAGATACGTGCCCTGCCCGTAACGAGCTAATAAGTGCTTAACAAGTACCTTATTCGTTATTATTAGTACGGCATAGCAGAGCTGGAAGACATTCCCTGCTTACAGCCTAGAGGGGGAGAAATACATGAATATAAATCAATCAATTGCGGCTGTCAGCTGTGTGACTGTGGGCAAGTCACTTCACTTCTCGGGCCCTCAGTGACCTCACCTGTAAAACTGGGGATGAAGACTGTGCGCCTCACGTGGGACAACCTGATGACCCTGTATCTACAACAGCGCTTAGAACAGTGCTCGACACATAGTAAGCGCTTAAGAAATACCAACATTATTATTATTATATAACCTCCCTGAGATTCCAGTTTTTCTTCTGCAGAATGGGAATAAGATATCTGCTGTCCCTCCCCGTAAGACTGTGCGACACCGGGGACTGCAAACAACTCTCATCTGATACTTGCTGCTGCTGACATTACCAGCAGTGTAATGACAGAAAAAGAGCAGTCATTTTCTTTCCTCGGAAAGTCATCTTCATTATATTCTTAAGCGCCTAGCGAATGGAAAGCGCCCTCCAAGTGTTTAGAAAAGATGTAGAAGAAATTAAAGAACTGATCCCTGCCCTCCGTGACCTCACAGCTTGCGGACTGATTGTGTCAATGGAAAGAAAAATGAAAGCTAAACAAATGGAAACTATATATATATATATATATATATATATAGATTTGGAATGTGTCAGATTGAAAAGTCACGCAGAGCCTCCATCGTTCACGAGGGGCTGCGTAGTCTGCCGGAACGAGTACGGGCCTAGCTGTCGGAAGACCTGGGTTCTAGTTCCTGTACTGCCCGATGCCCGCTTTGTGACTTAGGGCAAGTCACTTGACCTCTCTGGGCCTCAGTTTCCTGATCTGTAAAGTGGGAGAAAAATACCTGGTCTCCCTCTTAGCCCATGCACCCCATATGGGACAGGGGCTATGTCACATCTGATTATTTTGTATAGAGAGCAGTGCTTGGCATGGATAAGCACTTAATATAGACCAGAAGAGCAGTAATAATAATAACAATAAAAATTATAGAAAGAAAATGCTGGTTTGAAATATATATTGTTTATCAAGTGGGCCTTTAGGGTGATAAGAAGGAAAAAGGAAGCCTTTAAAAAAAAAAAAAGAAATCCAGTCTGGTCTCCCCTACTCCCTCCCCCTGCAAGAAAATGCCAATAATCCCAAATGTGAAATGACAAAAACACCCTCGAGAGAACCCAGAAAAAAATCGGTACTACTGCAGGTTTAGAAGATAGATAGTGTCGGTGCCATTATCAGAAAATGTTCAATACTCTATTTACATCCGCAATGAGAGAGATGGTTAAAAAATATCTATTCCGTTGAGCCGGCGACCGACCCAGCACCGATCATCTAGCTGGAAACTTTAGATTGACTGCTAATCGGGGACTTTTACTGAAGATAATGCCCTCCAACTAAACGGTCTTTGCCTAACTCAATTTTTTTAGGTGTTTGTCTCTAAAGGGTAATCCGCTGCTTTGAGTTAGTATAACTGCAGCGGTTAATTGAACAGACTGGGATTCCTGCAGGGAAGAAGCCCATGTTGACACAATCACAGCAGACAGCGGTAAGAGGTTCTCGCTGAGAGCTTCTCGCTTAATGGGTTGCTTCACCAGCTGTCGCTCCGCAGACCCTCCTGCAGGGAGGGATTCTGCCCTGACAGGATTGGAGCTGACACTGATGGAGCCTTCGAGAGCCACTGGAATAATAATAATAATAATGACGACGATGATGGAACGCTTACTATGTTGCCAAGCCCTGTTCTAAGCGCTGGGGGAGGTACAAGGTCATCAGATTGTCCCACGTGGGGCTCACAGTCTAAATCCCCACTTACAGATGAGGGAACTGAGGCACAGAGAAGTGAAGTGACTGCCCCAAATCACACAGCTGATAAGTGGCGGAGCCAGGATAAGAACCCACGACCTCTGACTCCCAAGCCCGTGCTTTTTCCCACAGGGAGCTTCTGAGAGGAAATCCACGAGAGGAAGCGCTCAATCAATCGATCGTATTTATTGAGCGCTTACCGGGTGCAGAGCACTGTACTAAGTGCTGGGGAGAGTACAGCAGAACGATAAACAGACGCATTCCCTGCCCGCAACGAGCTTACAGTCTAGAGGGGGAGGCGGACGGGAACAATGATAATAATTACGGTATTTGTTAAGCGCATACTGTGTGTGAATCGCCTGGGGTAGATACAATAATAATAACAACAGTGTTGGTATTTATTAAGCGCTTACAATGTGCAGAGCACTGTTCTAAGCACTGGGATATACAGGGTAATCAGGTTGTCCCACATGAGGCTCACAGTCTTAATCCCCATTTTACAGGTGAGGAAACTCAGGCACAGAAAAGTTAAGTGACTTGCCCACAGTCACACAGCTGACAAGTGGCAGAGCGGGGATTCGAACTCATGACCTCTGACCCCCCCCAAGCCCGGGCTCTTTCCACTGAGCCACACCGCTCCTGCTAATCAGGTTGTCCCACGTGGGGCTCACAGTCTTAATCCCCATTTTTACAGATGAGGGAACTGAGGCCCAGAAAAGTGAAGTGACTTGCCCGAGGTAACACAGCAGACAAGTGGCAGAGCCGGGATTAGAACCCAAGTCTTCTGACGCCCCAGGCCGTGCTCTTTCCATTCAATAGATAAATTATGGATATATACAGAATTCCTTTGGGGGTGACTACAGGGAGCAAGTCAGGGTGATGGCGAAAGGAGTGGGAGAAAAGGAAATGAGGGCTTCGTCGGGAGATGTGCCTTCAGTAAGGCTTTGAAGTTGGGGGGAGAGTAATTATCTGTCACATATGAAGAGGGAAGGAGTCCATGCAGCTGGTTTGGAAGTGCCTCTTTTAGGATATTAGGTGCTCACTATGTGTCAAGCACTGTGCTGAGCTCTGGATTAGGTATAAAGTTATCAGTTCTGACACAGATTCTATCCCACCTGGAGCTCACAGTCACCCCTATTTTACAGTTGAGTAAACTGACACACAGAGAAGTGCATCGACTTCTCCGAGGATACACAGAGGCGAGAGGCGGAGCTGGATTAGGACCCAGATCTTCTCACTCTAGAGAAGCGGCGTGGCTCGGTGGAAAGAGCCTGGGCTTCGGAGGCAGGGGTCATGGGTTCGACTCCCGGCTCTGCCACCTGTCAGCTGTGTGACGGTGGGCAGGTCGCTTCACTTCTCTGTGCCTCAGTTCCCTCATCTGTAAAATGGGGATTAACTGTGAGCCTCACGTGGCTGATTCCCCTGTATCTCCCCCAGCGCTTAGATCGGCGCTCTGCACATAGTAAGCGCTTAACAAATACCAACATTATTCTGACTCTAAGAGTCGGTGCTCTTTCCACTAGGCCACACTGCTTTCCCTAAGATTGTGTTTTCGGAGCATCTGTTAGGACTCAGAACCTCCACCTTTTGTCCATCCCTGACTACCCCACTGAGCAGACTGCTGCTTTTCTCCTATCCCCCGTGGCAAATGGGCTTCCAGGTGGGCTAGTTGCTGACTTTGTTTCTGCATCTGCTTTGGCTACAGTGCTGCCAGATTAATGCTCTTTTAAGCCTATCTCTTCCTAGGTCTAGAACTTTACAGGTCAGATGAGGGAATCTCAGCAGGAGAAAATTCTGATTTCTGGCACACTGATGGAAAATCTCTTCAGAGGGCATTTAGGAAGCATAAAGGAAACTGACAGTTTCACCCTGTTTGTCCTCCTCAAAAAAAAAAACAAAACTGTAGTAAAATAACTGGGCATTTCTCTTCAAAGAGTATTATTAGGTATATCAGCTTGTGCTGTAAAACTCTTTCTGGCCTCTCTTTTACCCAGTGATGACTAAAGTCCAATAATAATATTAATTGTGGTATTTGTTAAGTGCTTACTCTGTGCCAGGCACTGTATTCATTCAATAGTATTTGTTGAGCGCTTACTGTGTGCAGAGCACTGTACTAAGCACTTGGAATGTACAAATCGGTAACAGATAGAGACAGTCCCCGCCCACCGCCGGGCTCACGGTCTAATCGGGGGAGACGGACGGACGAGGACAATGGCAGTAAATAGAATCGAGGGGAAGAACATCTCATTAAAACAATAGCAAATAAATAGAATCGAGGTGATGTACATCTCATTAACAAAATACATAGGGTGATGAAGATATAGACAGTTGAGCGGACGCGTACACTGTACTGAGAGCCGGAGGGGATACAAGCGAATCAGGTTGGACCCAGCTGTCATTTGACAGCCGAGGTAACTGAGGCACAGAGAAGTGACTTGCCCGTGGTCACACAACAGGTGCCTCAGTTCCCTCATCCGTCAAATGGGGATTAACTGTGAGCCTCACGTGGGACGACCTGATGACCCTGTATCTCCCCCAGCGCTTAGAACGGTGCTCTGCACGTAGTAAGCGCTTAACAAACACCAACATTATTATGAGTGGCGGAGCCGGGATCAGAACCCAGGTCCTCGTGCCTCCCAGGTCTGTGCTCTGTCCCCCGGGCCGCTCTGCTTTAACACCAATCCTTTCTAATTTGTCGGACTTTAGACTGGGCTACCCAGTGAGAGAAGCTGTCCTAGGGTTCAAGGACAGTGTTGAAGAGGATGCGATTACACCCGCCCACCTGGGTGTCGCTGAGAGAGAATCTCCGGCCTATGGCACCCGGGTCATCTGGCCCCTTGCAGTGGCCGAGTGGCGTTAATAATAATAATAACGATAATACTAGTGTTGGTATTTGTCAAGTGCTCACTATGTGTCGAGCACTGGTCTAACTGCCGGGTAGATACAGGGTAATCAGGTCGTGCCGCGTGAGGCTCCCGGTCTTAATCCCCATATTCCAGATGAGGTAACTGAGGCACCGAGAAGTGAAGTGACTTGCCCGAAGTCCCACAGCTGACGGGTGGTGGAGCCGGGATTGGAACCCATGACCTCTGACTCCTCAGGCCGGGCTCTTTCCACCGAGCCACGCTGCTTCATTGCTCGGCCCCCTCCCCCCCCACCACAGAAAGAGGTCAGTTTAAGGCCAAGCATAGTGAGGAATCTTGGCCCAGCGTGTCTCTTAGCCATTGTGTTCTCACTGAGGGAAGCAGCGTGGCTCAGTGGAAAGAGTCCGGTCTTGAGAGTCAGAGGTCATGGGTTCGAATCCCCGCTCTGCCCCTTGTCAGCTGTGTGACTGTGGGCGAGTCACTTGACTTCTCTGGGCCTCAGTGACCTCATCTGTAAAATGGGGACGAAGACTGTGAGCCTCACGTGGGACGACCTGATGACCCCGTATCTCCCCCAGCGCTTAGAACGGTGCTCTGCACGTAGTAAGCGCTTAACGAATACCAACATTATTATAAAGGGAAGATACATCTAGAGGTACATATCTCTGTGTGTATGTAGATAGACTGATTATTATGATGTAGATAGACTGATTATTATCATGATTAGACTGTGCGCCCGTCAAAGGGCAGGGACTGTATCTGTCACCGATTTGTACGTTCCAAGCGCTTAGTACAGTGCTCTGCACATAGTGAGCGCTCAATAAATACTATTGAATAAATGCTATTGAATAGAGATATGCATCCCTGTAGGTAAGTATATAATAATGTTGGTATTTGTTAAGCGCTTTCTATATGCAGAGCATATAGTGAGGCTCACAGTTTGAATCCCCATTTTCCAGATGACATAACTGAGGCACTGAGAAATTCAGTGACTTGCCCAAAGTCACACAGCTGACAAGTGGCCGAGCCGGGATACGAACCCATGATCTCTGACTCCAAAGCCCGTGCTCTTTCCACCGAGCCACGCTGCTTATGGGCAAGTCACTTAACCTCTCTGTGCCTCAGTTGCCTCATCCGTCAAATGGGGATGTGAGCCTCACGTGGGACAACCTGATGACCCTGTATCTACCCCAGTGCTTAGAACGGTGCTCTGCACTTAGTTAGCGCTTAACAAATACCAACATTATTATTCTTTACAACTTTTGATTTGCCCTCCCTCCTTGCCTCCTTGCTCCTTGGGAAGCAGCGTGGCTCAGCGGAAAGAGCACGGGCTTGGGAGTCAGAAGTCATAATAATAATAATAATAATAATAATGTTGGTATTTGTTAAGCGCTTACTATCTGCAGAGCACGGTTCCGAATCCCGGCTCTGCCACTTGTCAGCTGTGTGACTGTGGGCGAGTCACTTCACCTCTCTGGGCCTCAGTTACCTCATCTGTAAAATGGGGATGAAGACTGGGAGCCTCACGTGGGACAACCTGATTACCCTGTATCTAAGCAGCATGGCTCAGTGGAAAGAGCCCGGGCTTGGGAGTCAGAGGTCATGGGTTCGAATCCCCGCTCTGCCACTTGTCAGCTGTGTGACTACGGGCAAGTCACTTCACTTCTCTGGGCCTCAGTTACCTCATCTGTAAAATGGGGATGAAGACCGTGAGCCTCGCGAGGGACAACCCGATGACCCTGTATCTCCCCCAGCGCTTAGAACAGTGCTCTGCACGTAGTAAGCGCTTAACAAATACCGACGTTATTATCATTATTACCCCCAGCCCTTAGAACAGTGCTCTGCACATAGTAAGTGCTTATTATTGTATCAGTTAATCAGTGGCATTTATTAAGCCCTTACTATGCGCAGAGCACTGTTCTAAGCGCTTGGGAGAGTACAGTACAAGAGAATTAGCAGACAGGTTCCCCGCCCATAATGAACTGACAGTCTAGAGGGGGAGACAGGCATTAATATGAATAAATAATGTGTAGTAAATCATTTAAAGATATGTACATAAGTGCCGTGGGGTGGGGGCGAGTATCGAATGTCCAAAGGTAACAGATCCAAGAGAGGCAGCGTGGCTCAGTGGAAAGAGCCTGGGCTTTGGGGTCAGAGGTCATGAGTTCGAATCCCAGCTCTGCCACTTGTCAGCTGTGTGACTGTGGGCGAGTCACTTCACTTCTCTGGGCCTCAGTTACCCCATCTGTAAAAGGGGGATGAAGACTGTGAGCCCCACGTGGGACAACCTGATTCCCCCGTGTCTCCCCCAGCGCTTAGAACAGTGCTCTGCACATAGTAAGCGCCTAACAAATACCAACATTATTATTATCATTATCCAAGTGGATAGAAGACGCAGAAGGGAGAGCCACCCGGGGAAAAGAGAGTTTAACCGGGGAAGGCCTCACGGAGAAGATGCGACCTTAATTGTGCTTTGAAGGTGGAGAGAGTGACGGTCTGGCGGACGCGGAAGGGGAGGGGGTTCTGGCTAGAGGGAGGATGCGGGGAAGGGGTCGGCGGCGAGATAGACGAGACCGGGGCACGGTGGAGCTGGCGCCAGAGGAGCGGAGTGCGCGGGCTGGATCAGTGTGGCGAGATGAGAGGGGGGCGAGCCGACTGAGTGACGGGTTCCAAAGCACCGCTGGGCAGCCGCTTTGGGGCCCAGAAGTTACTCGTGTTTTCTTCGAGTGAGGAATATCGCCACTCTGTTAGCGAGCTGACTGGATTCCACTCCCTTGTTGCCAGCTTTTTCTTTCATTCGTTCATTCAGTAGTATTTATGGAGCGCTTACTACGTGCAGAGCACTGGACTAAGCGCTTGGCATGTAGAAATCGGCAACAGATAGAGACGGTCCCTGCCCTTCGACGGGCTTACGGTCTGATCGGGGGAGTCGGACGGACGAGAACGGTGGCAGTGCCATTTGACGTCAAGTACGAGGGTAGGCCCGGAGGTCGGCCGGCCTTCCGTCATCGAGCCGGGCCTCGCGGTCAGATAGCAGTCAATCAGTCGTCGGGATCGATTGAGCGCTTATTATGTGCGGAGCACTTGGAAGAGTACAATATAGCAGATTTATTATAGACTGTATAAGCCCGTCGATGGGCAGGGACTGTATCTGTGGCCGATTTGTCCATTCCAAGCGCTTAGTACAGTGCTCTGCACATAGTAAGCGCTCAGTGAATGCTATGGAATGAATTTAGTGGACACGCTCCCCGCCCCTAATGAGCTTACAATCAATGGTGTACATCAAGTGCTTACTGTGTGCAGAGCACTGGTTAAGTGCTGGGGAGAACTTAATTCTTGATTCTATTTATTGCTATTGTTTTGGTTTTGGTCTCTCTCCCCCGATTAGACCGTAAGCCCCTCAGAGGGCAGGGACTGTCTCTACCTGTTACCGATTTGTCCATTCCAAGCGCTTAGTACAGTGCTCTGCACATAGTAAGCGCTCAATAAATACTATTGAAAGAATGAATGAGAGAACAGTGCAATAGTTGCAGTCATGATCCCTGCCCTCACGAAGCTTATAATCTAGATAAAATCTTGTGTCGGACTGCGACGTTACGGACCTTCTCGCCTGATTGTTGGGCTTTTCAATGGAAGCTAGCGCCCGCCCCCCGCCCCAGATTGTACAGTTCAGTGATTCTAATTCATTTGTCTCTTATGAACTGCTGAAAACTCTGGTTCCGTTAGCCTTTCCCCAGTCCAGCCCAGTTTGAAGACTGACTTTTCTTCGGGCCGATGTCAGCACCGGACTGACCCGGTGAAGCAGTTCGTGAGCATTTCCGGGTCTTCTTGGGTAGACTCCCCCAGCTCACAGTCGTTCACCAAACGGTAGCTCCTGGCGGAGCATCTCAGAGGCTTTCGATGATGCCCGTGGCCTGTTGAGCTGGGAGAGTTTCCCGAGGAATCGGTGACGCCTTCTGATCTCAGCTTCCCGGCGCCTCGTTGAAACTTCAAGCGATGAACGACAGAATAGCGTGAATGAGCTTGGATCAATTATTCGAGCGTGAATTAGTAGCGATTAAAGTGATACCGAACATACCCAGAGGCGGCAAAGTTTGATATTTGCGTATTGCCTTGCCTCCCTAAAAAAAGTTTACTCCTTCAGTATTTTATTGGGTTCCCATTTTAGGGGTGATGAACGGGCTTTTCAAAGTTAAAGAGGCCCACCAAAAGAAGTCTGTCAGTGGAAGAACTTGAATTGACATTTCTCTACTGAAATGATTCCATCCAGAGTTCCTAAATTAGTTCTTTTTTTTCAGAATCCCAGAGGCTGCTTTTCCAAGTAGAGATTAATGTAATACTTATATTACTCTCCTTTACTTATTTAAAACATTTTAAACAATAAAACCCGCAATCTTAAGAGAGTGACCTTTTCTGGAGTGACTTTATTCTGGGATTTTTTTCACAAAAATGTCATTTTTCATGTATAAATATTTTACATTTTGTATTTTGCTTTGGGAAGCATTGGCAAGAGCTGCAGTTATTTTTGACAACATGTAGAAAAATAGAATAGTGGAGGTTTTGATGCTTGGCTTTCATCAAGTCTTGTCAATCATAAAAGCAAGATCATTTTTGAGGTTTAGAATCGGAGAATAAAGAGAGATGGAAAGAAGCTGGAGAAAAAATCCAGTCCAGTTGAATGACACCATTTAAGTGAATGACAAAAACAACCGAGATAAATTATTTCACGTCGGAGGGCTATTTTTAGCACTCGGGAAGAAATTCAAAATTGGAATTGCGTTATGTTTCAACCGAGGGAATTCAGCAAACACTTCTGACGATGCTACAGTCGATGATGAAGGAGGTTAAGAGCTTGGAGAACCGGAAGCAACAAGAGAATCATAATATTATGCAAAGAGATCTTGCTTTCAAATTTCACATGCGGGAATTAGCTACTTCTTGGCAGATACTGAAGAATGACTTAGCCAGTCCTACCCAATAATCGTGGTATTTGCCAAGTGCGGTCAGCGTGCCAAGAGGTCACACGTAGTCCTTGTCACAGACGAGGCTTGCAACCTAAGTAGGAAGGAAAGAAAATCCCCATTTAACGTCGGGGAAGACCGAGACACAGAAAAGTGACGTGACTTGCCCAAGGTCACATCAGGCAAGTGGTGGATCTGGGATTAGAACCCAGGTCTGGTGACTCCAGGCTCGTGTTCTTCCCACTTGGCCATGCCGCTTCTCGCACTGCCCCCCGGGATCTCGATCCTGAGGTCTGGGGATCGGGCGTGAAGGTGGGGCTACGGCAGGCATGGGGAAGAGCGGTGCTGTGGCATGTGATTCATTCAATATTCATTCAGTAGTGTTTATTGAGCGCTTACTACGTGCAGAGCACTGTACTAAGCGCTTGGAATGTACACATCGGTACGCGATGTCCGTCACCACTAGCTTAAAGCAAACGAAGCGGTGGAGGGTGGGGAGGGGAGAGGCAGGAAAGGGGAGGGTCCAACTGAGGGAACGGGAGGGACACAGGGAAACTCTTGGGATCAGAGGAGGGAAGGGAATGGGAGAAGAGGAGGATGTCGACTTGCAGAGAGCGATCGGTCATTAAGTCGGGGGCGGGGTTGACGTCTTCCGGGGTATGTCAGCCCGGAGGTATGGCGCGTATCCCCGCCCCGTCCCGTGGCGTGCATTGCGGAGCGCTGTGAACGTGGAGTATGCCTGTACTCACCTCATCAGACTCTGTGTTTCCAGGCTCAGCTGACCAGTTGGACCCAGAGGCTAGAGTCCACCAAACTGTCCAATCAGTCAGAAATCCAGCACTTGACCAGTAAGCTAGAGAGGGCCAATGACACCATCTGTGCCAATGAGTTGGAGATAGAGCGACTCCACAGGAGGGTAGAGGATCTGGTTGGAACCAATAAGGCGTTACTGAAGGACCAGCAACGAATCCAAGAGGAGTTGAGACATTCTGAAACGCGGTTGGAGGTCAGTGTAAAAATAAGAACCCAGGGACTTCCGGGGGTAGAGGAGAATGGAAGTCGGCACCTTTCTTCTCGTCCGGTATCCGCGTCCACCATCGTTTTCTTTACGTTCCACATATTATACGCGATCGTTGGTTTTGTCCATTCGTTCATTCAGTCAGTCAGTCGTATTCATTGAGCGCTTACTGTGTGCAGAGCGCTGTACTGAGTGCTAGGAAAGTACAGTTCATCAACAGAGAGAGACGGTCCCTGCCCACAACGGGCCCGTTCACCCATCCAACCAAATAACCACCTGTCACATTCCTTCTGCCTCTGATTTTTTTCCATTAGCTTTAGTTCGCTTGCTGTCATCTCCCTAAAACAGAATTGTTAATTGCATCTAGAATTAAGGGCAGTAGAACGCTTTCGTTGAACGCCGCTCGTCTCAGAGCTGTGTAGTCAACTGCCCGATCGTTCGTATTCTCTTTTTTTCTTTCAAACCCTTTGGTCAGACGGTTCTAAGCGGAGGAAATGGCTCCTGTCGTTTTTCTTCAGGTGCTCCAGGAGGAAAAGATGGAGCTGAAGGCAACCCTTCGGTCCCAGGAGGATTTCATTAATGCGTCCAGAATTCAACAGGAGCAGTTACAGAATGAACTCGGCAGAGTAACGGAGACCCTGCATCACAAGGAACTCATCAGGTGCATTTCGTGGCTTGTTTCTATGAGACTTGAAGTTGACCCCGACTCCAGCTTTTTCCAGGGAGTTCAGTCTGATGCCTCCTTCGGAGCACATTCGTATAATTTTCCCGCAAGACCCGTGGGCTTGCACGACTCGACGGCGTTTGCTGCCTCGAAGGATTGTGGGCCAGGGAAGACGTCGTCTAGGCCATTTCCCTCTTGTAGTTTTCTCCCCTATATAATTTTATGTTCTCTTGGAAAAGCAACGGGGCCGATCTGGAACAGGGAGAAAGGAGTACATTTCTCCATTTCTGGAGGTATGTTACAATTTGCACGATGGATCCCAAAAGACTGCAGGCGCCATCAGAAAGAGAGTAATTTAAATACCTTGTGTTGAACTGGTCTGAAGGCAAAAAACCTCTCAAGTGAGCCTTTCTGCAGGGTATTGGAGGGGCAGTGGGGCATAATATAGTGATATTATGTTATATTATCAGGAGAAGCAGCGGTGCTCGGTGGAAAGAGCGCGAGCCTGGGAGTCGGAGGCCATGGCTTCGAATCCCGGCTCTCCCACTTGTCGGCTGGGTGACTGTGGGCAAGTCACTTCACTTCTCTGAGCCTCAGTTCCCTCATCTGTAAGATGGGGATTAAGTGTGAGCCTCACGTGGAACAACCCGATTACCCCGGATCTACCCCAGCACTTAGAACGGCGCTCTGCACATAGTAAGCGCTTAACAGATACCAACGTTATTATTATAGGGAACAGGACCCTTCGAGAAGAGACTCAGAGCTTCTCACAGTTGGATTTTGGTCACCGTAATGAAAACATTCTGCCCGGTTGTCTGGAATGGTAGACAACTATTTGAAGCGGTCTCAGGAAGTCAGCGAGAAACTGGAACCTAGTAATTCCGTTCAAAACAGTTTATTGATCCTTAAAGTAAGAACAGTTGTTCGGAGAAAGTTATTTGATTATAGCATTATACAACTTGAAAGTAGTGTTATGTATAGAATGGATATACGCGAGAAGCCGTGAACAAAAGAACCTTGGGAAACGGAAACTACGTTTACGATGATGATTCTTGCGAAGCCCAGTGTATCGCGATTCAGTTGGAGATGGGGAGGAGGTGTGAGAAGGGAGCTAGGTTAAAGATGTTGTAGAGGGAGTGAAGGTATTAATGTCTTCCATGGGCGCGTAGAATAATGACGCCCACTTCCGGGGTCGATTGATTTGCGTTCTAAGAATCTTGACAGACCGAGAAGTCAAATTCAAATTCATTCATTCAGTTCATTCAATAGTATTTATTCTCAGAATCTTGACAGACCGAGAACTCAAATTCAAATTCATTCATTCAGTTCATTCAGTGGTATTTATTGAGCGTTTACTTTGTGCAGAGCACTGGACTAAGCGCTTGGAATATACAGTCCGGCAACAGATAGAGACAATCCCTGCCCAATGAGGGGCTCACGGTCTAATCGGGGGGAGACAGACAGATAAAAGCAAGACGACGTAGTCGCGATAAATAGAATCAAATTCTCAATTCACATGGGTGCCAAGCCACTCTATAGGCAAAATATGGCAGCTCTCATATTATTATTATTATTTTTTGTATTTGTTAAGTGCTTATGTGCCAGGCACCTGAATACGTGCTGGGATAGATACAAGTTAGTCAGGTTGGACACAGTCCCTGTCATTCAGTAATTCCATTAATTCATTCATTCATTCGTTGTATTTATTGAGTGCTTACCGTGTGCAGAGCACTGTACTAAGCGCTTGGGAAGTACAGTTCGGCAACCGGTCGAGACAGTCCCTACCCAACAACGGGCTCACAGTCTAGAGAGGCAGCGTGGCTCAGTGGAAAGAACCCGGGCTTGGGAGTCAGACGTCATGAGTTCGAATGCCGGCTCCGCCACTTGTCGGCTGTGTGACCGTGGGCAGGTTACTTAACTTCTCTGGGCCTCAGTGACCTCATCTGTAAAACGGGGATTAACTGTGAGCCTCACGTGGCACAACCTGATAACCCTGTATCTCCCCCAGCGCTTAGAACGGTGCTCTGCACGTAGTAAGCGCTTAACAAATACCAACATTATTATTAGAAGGGGGATTAGACTGTAAACCCCTCAATGGGCAGGGACTGTCTCCGTCTGTTGCCGATTTGTACACGCCGAGCGCTCAGTACAGTGCTATGCACATAGTAAGGGCTCAATAAATACTATTGAATGAGACAAACAAAACAAAACGAGTAGGCGGGCATCAAAAGCCTCAAAATAGATGCGTTCAGTCGCATTTACTGAGTGCTTACTCTTGGGAGGGTACAATATGATATTAAGCAGACACATCCCCTGCCCGCAACAAGCTCACTGTGTAGGGCTCATAGTCTTCACCCCCATTTTCCGGATGAGGTAACCGAGGCCCAGAGAAGTGAAGTGACTTGCCCGAGGTTCCGCGACGGGCAAGTGATGAAGCTAGAATGCGAATCCAGGTCCTCGGACTCCCGGGCCCTTGCTCTTTCCACCAGGCCGTGCCGGACCTCCGGGGGTTGGAGAAGCAGCGTGGCGTAGGGGAGAGAGCCCGGGCCCGGGAGTCAGAAGGTCACGGGTTCTAATCCCACTTCTGCCACTCGTCTGCTGTGTAACCTGGGGCGGGTCGCTTCACTTCTCTGGGCCTCAGTTACCGTATCCGGAAAACGGGGCTCGAGACCGGGAGTCCCATGTGGGACAGGGACTGGGACAACCCGATTTGGTTGGCTCCACCCCAGAGCTCAGAACTCTGCCTGGCACACAATAAGCGCGTAACAGAGGTGCTCGAGGGTGCAGCGTGGCTTAGCGGAAAGAGCCCGAGCTTGGGAGCCAGAGGTCGTGGGTTCCAATGCCGACTCCGCCACTTCTCTGCTGCGTGACCTTGGGCGAGCCACTTAACTTTCTGGACCTCAGTTATCTCATGTGTAAAATGGGGATTAAGACTGTGAGCCCCATGTGGGACAACTTGTATCTACCCCGGTTATTAGAACAGTGCTCGGCATATATGAAGTGCTTAATAAATACCGTAATTAATTATTATTATTAAACACCACAATTATCCTTATTATTATAATTACCTCCAGTGCCTCTCTACTCCCTCCCCTTCCAATCAATCGATCGATCGATCCTAGCGCTTACCGAGATCTCGGGGCCCCCTGCTATTATCTGATGAACCTGTGGACTGATAAGAGCAGGGATGAGCCCTGACCGCGTGGCTCAGTGGAAAGAGCCCGGGCTTGGGAGTCGGAGGTCATGGGTTCGAATCCCGGCCCTGTCGCTTGTCAGCTGTGTGACTGAGGGCAAGTCACTTCACTTCTCTGGGCCTCAGTTCCCTCGTCTGTAAAATGAGGATTAAGGCTATGAGTCTCACGTGGGACAACCTGGATTACCCTGTATCCACCCCAGCGCTTAGAACAGTGCTCTGCACATAGTAAGCGCTTAACAGATACCAACATTATCATCTTCAAAGTTCTATCTAACTCCTATCTTCTCCAGGAGGCTTCCGTGATCAGCTTCTGCTCACCTGAGGTTATATTCCTCCCTGCCCCGATTCCACCCTCCCCACCCCCGGCAGTAATCTGGCCAGTTATCTTTTATGAATGCCACATTCTTCCAAATATTCCCGGTGTTATGGAAGGAAACTGGTTCAGATAGAACAGAAAGTATGGTTTAGTTATGAATTTTTTTATTTGAAGAAATGATTTAAAGATAATGTCCTCAAACTGCCTCTCGGTAAATTTACCGTTTATATTTTAACTCTGCTTTCACTTCTAATATTTCTTACTGGATTTTGGAGTGGGTTCATTCTTTTTCCATTCTCCTTTTATTTTTAATCCATTTCATGTTGGTATATTTACAGTGTCTTTTGGTTATAAATTATTTGGAGGTGACTTCTTGTTTTTTGTCATCAAAAATGAATTAAGGTAGTAATTTTAAATTCCTCTCCGAAGAACTCAGGAGCCGAAGCTTTTGCTTTTATTTATGTTAATATACTGTAAAATGTACTATTTTTGCCACCTCTTAATTAGGATCGCTGAGGTTGATTTCTTATTATTGTGGGATTTATTGAATGATTATTATAGATCGAGCCCAGTGTTCAACCCTGAGACGCTATAGTCCAGGCAGGCTCGAGGTCAATGCCTTAAGGGTTTCACAGGCTAAGAGGTAAGGGGAGCAATGTTTTATCGCACAGAGCGGTTCGGTGACTTGTCCAGGATCACACAGCAGGGCAGTGGCAGAACTGGGAGTGGGATGTGGGTCTCCTGTCGCCTTTCCACTTGGCTATTAGTACCTCTTTCTTTCTGAAGACAGCGCTGTGAAATTAGAAGGGGAGTGGGGCAAGCGAGATAATTATCTAGGGCCGGAGGTAAAACAAAGTTCAGCTTCGAAAAGTGGCTCAGTGGAAAGAGCCCGGGCTGGAGAGTCAGAGGTCATGGGTTCTAATTCTGACTCCGTCACTTGTCAGCTGTGCGACTTGTGGCAAGTTCATTCATTCATTCAGTGAATAGTATTTATTGAGCGCTTACTATGTGCAGAGCACTGTACTAAGCGCTTGGAATGAGCCAGTTGGCAACAGATAGAGACAGTCCCTGCCGTTTGACGGGCTTACGGTCTAATGGGGGGGAGACGGGCAGGCAAGAAGAGTGGCAATAAATAGAGTCAAGGGGAAGAACATCTCGTAAAAACAGTGGCAACTAAATAGAATCAGGGTGATGCACATCTCATTAAACAAAACAAACAAATAAATAGGGTGATAAAGATATATACAGTCGAGCGGACGATTACAGTGCTGAGGGAGTGGGATGGGAGAGGGGGAGGAGCAGAGGGAAAGGGGGGAGAAGAGGGTTTAGCTGCGGAGAGGTGAAGGGCAAGTCATTGAACCTCTCTGGGCCTCAGTTAGCTCATCTGTAAAATGGAGATTAAGACCGTGAGCCCCATGTGGGACAACCTGATTATCTTGTATCCCCTCCCCCAGTGCTTAGAACAGGACTTGGCACGTGGTAAGTGCTCAACAAATGCCATCATCATTATTACCGTTAGTAAGGGAATAATGGCAGCAGAGGCAGTAGGCCTTGTCAGCGCCTTGGTTTCAGGACCTCGGGAGCAATCAATCCATCGTAGTTATGGAGCACGTACCATGTGCAGAGCATTGTACTAAGCACTCGGGAGAGCCGGTACAACAGAGTCGGTGTAGCAGAACTATGGAGATGTCCTGAAGTGCTGTGGGGTTGAAGATGGGGTGAATTAAGGGTGCAAATCCAAGTTCAAAGGTGAGGCAGAGGGAGGAGGGGAAATGAGGGCTTAGTCGGGAAAGGCCTCCTGGAGGAGACCTGCTTTTCACGAGGCTTTGCAGGTGGGGAGAGTGATCATCCGTTCGATATGAAGGGGGAGGGAGTTCCAGGCCAGAGGCAGGATGTGGACGAGGGTGAGTTAGACGAGATGGAGGCACAGTGAGAAGGTTGGCATCAGAGGAGCCAAGTGTGCGGTCTGGGTTGTAGTAGGAGAGAAGAGAGGCGAGGTAGGACTGAGGGAAAGTTAGGACGGGAGCCCTTCGACGAGCAGCCCGAATTGAAGGGTCTAGTGGCAGGAAATCGTTCAGAAGAGAAAGATCGGGCAGCAGCCGCTGTCAGTCAGCCAGCGGTATTTATTGAGCGCTTACAGTGTGCAGAGGACTATTAAATGTTTGGGAGAGTACAATGCGAGAATAGAGAGACACATTCCCTGTTTGGGTGCCCCTCTTTCCACCATCTCATCCCTTGTTTCTTTTGCGTGTCCTGCCGGAGACACCCACCTCCGAGATCCTGAAGCAGGGGAACTCAGCCCCGACCAGCACAGAGAGAGAACCTGTATAATCGGGGGTGGTTTCCCAGAGGAACGCTTTGAAGATGGCGGAGACCTGTGGTCTAGTGGATTTAGAGGGGAGAGGGCGTTCCAGCCTGGAGAAATGGCATGATCCAGGAGTTGGAGGTGGGAAAGTAGGGAGCGAGGAAGTTGGAAAGTGAGCGTTGGGCCACGCAGAGGATGGGAGACGGGGAGTAGCGGCTGAACAAAGCCCAGAGAGCAGGTGGAGATCTTTGCTGCTGATTGTGAAGGATTGTGTTTGATGCAGCGGGAGATGGGTCACCATGGAAGCCGGATTTTGAACTCTTCGAGAAGACCGCCTGTGCTTCGGTGACTTTCCCATCTCGGTTGACTACGCCGCCATCCTAGGAGCCCACAACCTCGGTGTCATTCTCCACACTTGACTCTATTTCAACTTTCACATCCAGTCCACTGCCAAACCCTGTCGTTTTTTCTTGCGCAACACCTCCCGAATCTGTCCCTTCCTTTCCACGCTGCTACCAATCGGTATAAGCTATGGGCTTGCCAGTCTAGACGATAGCATCAGTCTCCCCACCAGTATCGCACTACACGCTTCTACACAGACCGTCTTCGGAGGGCGTAGACGACTAACTGAAGGAATTTGGAGAGGAATGGTGGGAGGCAGAGGAGGTGATAACTGAAGGGAGCTCTGGGGTCAGTGGAGGGTGTTTTTAGGATAGGGAAGACATGGGCGTGTTGGAAAGTAGTGGGGAAGAAGTTATTGCTTCTGAACTGTTCTGGAAAGTGAACGGTTGAAGGTGGCGGTCAGAGAGGGGAGAAAGGAGAGCACGAGTGTTTTGATAAACTGCGAAGGAACGGGGTTAGAGGCACAAGTGGAGGGTCTGAGCTTTGAGAAGAGGCAGGAGATGGCCTCTTGGGATACTTCTGGAAATGATGGGAGAGTCACATAGGGGACAGGTGGAAGGAGGGCCTGGAGAGGAGCCAGGGAAATTTTAGGGGTATCACACCTGGTGATTTCAATTTTATCAATAAAGAACCGTGGCCAAGTCACTAGGGGCTAGACCCAGATCATTTTTATATATTAAAAAAATGTTCAGCCACATCTCCCCACTGATCGAGAACCTCCAGTCACTGCCCACCACTTCCACATCAAACAGAAACTCCTCACCCTAGGCTTTAAAGCACTCCGTCTGCTCGCCCCCTCATGTTTATCCCACCAATGTCCTACTATAACTCAACCCGCACACTTCGCTCCATTAACGCCAACCTTCTCACTGTACCTCGCTGCCGTCCCCTCGCCTGCGTCCTCCCTCTGGCCCAAAACTCCCTCCCCTTTCACATTTGATAGGCCAGACTCTCCCCCCTTTCAAAACCTCACTAAATTCACATCTCCTCCAAAAGACCTTCCCCTACTAAGCCCTCATTTCCCCTACTCCTTCTCCTTTCCGCATTGCCCATTCACTAGGATCTGTACCCTTTTAAGCCCTTGGTATTCGCCCCACCCTCAGCCCCACAGCACTTATGCTAATGCTATAGTCTAGACTGGCAAGACAGAGCGCAATTTATTAAGTTTAATTTAATTTAAAAGACATTTGTTGCTCTTGTCTTATGCTGTCGAGCCGTGTCCGACCCATAGCGACGCCACGGACCCGTCTCTCCCGGAATACCCCACCTCCAACTGCAGTCGTTCTGGTAATGTAGCCGTACAGTTTTCTTGGAAAAAATCCAGAAGCGGTTTACCGTTGCCGCCTTCCGCGCGGTAAACCTGAGTCTCCGCCCTCAACTCTCTCCTACGCCCAGCTTCCCAGCACGGGTGAGTTTTGACTTGTAGCAGATTGCTTTCCACTTGCTAGCCATCGCCCAAGCTAGGAATGGAACGGATAGGCCTCTGCTTGACTCTCCCTCCCATAGTCGAGACTGGTAGAGGACTGGAAACTCTCCGGGTGTGACCCTGAGAGGTGTAAAATACATTCATTTAATTAAATCAATAAAATAATTTATTTTAATGTCATTCCCCCCCTAGACTGTTAGCTGCCTGGGGTCATGGAACATGTTTGCCAACTCTGTACTCTCCGTAGCGCTCATTAAGGTGCTCTGCACACAGTAAGCATTCAAAAAATACCATTGGTTGATTGAGTACTTACTGTGTACTCTACTAAGTAGTTCGAAGAGTACATTAGAGTTCGTAGAAATCATCCCCGCCCTCAAGGAGTTTACTGCTTACCGGGGACTACAAACACTAAAATAAATTCCAGATTGGAGAAATAATAATAATAATGTCGGTATTTGTTAAGCGCTTACTACGTGCCGAGCACCGTTCTAAGCGCTGGGGTAGATACAGGGTCATCGGGTTGTCCCACGTGAGGCTCGCAATCTTAATCCCCATTTTACAGATGGGGTAACTGAGGCACAGAGAAGTGAAGTGACTTGCCCACAGTCACACAGCTGACAAGCGGCGGAGACGGGATTAGAACCCATGACCTCTGACTCCCATGCCCGGGTTCTTTCCACTGAGCCACGCTGATACGTATGCTGTGCTCCAGGGAGTGGTGACATGAATGAATACCAATGCGCTTAGGTGACCAGGAAGTTCTGAAGTTGTATTAGGTGGGGAAATGGGATAAAGAGATGACAGAATCAGAGAAGCAGCGTGCTCAGTGGAAAGAGCACGGGCTTGGGAGTCAGAGGGCATGGATTCGAATCCCGGCTCTGCCACTTGTCAGCTGTGGGACTGTGCGCAAGTCACTTCCCTTCTCTGGGCCTCAGTTCCCTCATCTGTAAAATGGGGATGAAGACTGTGAGCCCCATGTGGCGCAAAATTGACGGATATATACGTAAATTACGGTGTCAGCCTCCCTGGGCCTCATTTTCTTCATCTGTACAATGGGGGAAAGATACTCGGTGGATGGTGAGCCTCATGTGGGATTATCTTGTATCTACCCAAGCGGTTGGCATGGACTCAGTTCTTAATGCTTGCTACTGTTATTTCTTGTACAGCATTTAGAACAGTGCTTGGCACGTGGTAAGTGCTAAACAAATACCGTAATGAATGAATGAATTGATCATACCGATCAATCTTTCGTATTTATTGAGCGCTTACGATCGAACGCATGAAGCCCTCAATAAATACCGTTGATCGATTGATTCCAGTGTGGAATTTTCACCAGGTCACCTCTTTGAGCCCGTTGAGACTGTGAACCCCACGTGGGTCCAACCCGATTTGTTTGTATCAACCCCAACCCTTAGTACAGTGCCTGGCACCTAGTAAGTGCTTAACAAATACCACAGTTATTATTATTATTATTATTGTTCCTCTTTCAGAGAACTTTAAAGGAAAGTGTTGTTGTCAGCAGGTTTGTGTTTGACTAAGAGTCACACCAACTATTATGCAAACATTCTTAAAATGGAACAATACTTTAAAAAATTAAGTTGGACAACTTTCCATTTTTTTGGGTGGCCGGCGCACATGGTGGAATGGTGCTAAATGCCTAGTCCAGTGCTCTGCACGCAGTGGGCGCTTAATAAATACCATTGGTGGAGTGATTGATGTGTCAGCGCCCACAATGAGTTTACAGTCTAGAGGACGAGCTTTCGCACCAGTGGCTGAAAATCCTCTGCAGTAAATTATGTACGGTGGTAAAAGACGACGGGGGCAAACCTGGCAGAATGCAGCCTCTAATAGCATCAGGCCCCAAGAGCAAGGAGAGCGAGAATCAACGGCTCCTCTTCCCCCTCTGGACTGAAGTTCATCATGGGCCGGGAATGTGAACGCTAATTCTGTTGGATTGCACTCTCCCGAGCGCTTAGTATAATGCTCTGCACATACTTCCCAGACGAATCCCCCCTTCTCCTCAGCTCCCCCGCATCGTCCTGACTCACCCCCTTTGCTCTACCTCCCCTCCCCGCCCCACAGCCCTTGTGTATATATTTGTACTTTATCTAAAATTCTATTTATATTAATGCCTGTTTACTTGTTTTGATGTGCATATATATCTAGAATTCTATTTACACTGATGCTATTGATGCCTGTTTGTTTGTTTTGATGTCTGTCTCTCCCTTTCTAGAATGTGAGCCCTTTGTGGGCAGGGATCGTCTCTCTTTGTTGCCGAATTGTACTTTCCAAGCACTTAGTACAGCGCTCTGCACACAGAAAGCGCTCAGTAAATAAGATCGAATGAATGAAGCCCTCAGTAAATGCCACTGATTTATTGATAGCTTGATTCCATTGTGGAATTATCACCAGGTCACATCTGTGTGCCCCGTTGAGACGCTGAACCCCATGTGGGACAGGGACTGTGTCCAACCCCATCTGTTTGTATCCACCCCAGATCTCAGTACAGTGCCTGGCACCTAGTAAGTGCTTAACAAATACCACAGTTATTATTATTATTCCTCTTTCAAAGTACTTTAAAGGAAAGTGTTGTCGTCAGCAGGTTTGTTTTCGATTAAGAGTCACACCGAGTAGTATGCAAACATTCTTAGAATGGAACGATACCTAAAAAATGAAGTTGGACAACTTTCCATTTTGGGGGGCGGCCGGCACACGTGGTGGAATGGATGTGTCGGTGCTAAATGCCTAGTCCAGTGCTCTGCACGCAGTGAGCGCTTAATAAATGCCATCGGTTGAGTGATTGCTGTGTCAGTGTGGGCGTCCGGGGTTTGGGGTATTTTCTCATTTGTGTTTCTGTTTCTGGCATCCAGCTTGGAATCGGAGAGTGCAACTTGTAAGGAACTGAGTCAAGAACTAATTGAGAAGCATGAAGAATTGAAACTGATGGAAGGATACCACGACCAATGCAAAGCTGAGATGAGAAAAGTAAAGACTTTTTACGGTAGCATTTCTGAGGGCTTACTGTGTGCAGAACACTGAACTTAGTGCTCTCTTCTAATTGTACTATATGTACGCTAGAGGTAAAGGACCCCGTTCCTATCCACAAGGAGTTTACAATCTAAAGGTCTTGGCAGAATACAAAATAATTTAAAGGTAGGGTCGGGGGGAAAGAATGGAAAGATGGATAGGTAATTGAATCCATGCTTAAATAGTGGAATGAATCAACGGAGGTATTCCCTCTAGACTGTAACCGTACAGGCCGGGGAATGTATCTACCAATTCTAGTACATTCCCTGTGCTGTCTGGGGTTCACAGTCTTCATCCCTATTTTACAGATGAGGTAACTGAGGCACAGAGAAATGAAGTGAATTGCCCGAGATCCACACAGCAGACAAGTGCCAGAGCCGGGATTAGAACCCATGTCTTAACGGATAGAGCAGGGGCCTGAGAGTCAGAAGGTCATGGGTTCTAATTCTGGGCTCCTCCACTTGTCTGCTGTGTGAATTTGGCCAAACTTCGCCATGTCTCAGTTACCTCGTCTATAAAATGAGCACTTATCGTGTGCAGAGCACTGAACTAAGCGCATAGGAGAGTGCGATATAGTTTTGTTTCTTGGCTAGTCATTCATTCATTTAATTGTATTTATTGAGGGCTTACTATGTGCAGAACACTGTACTAAGAGCTTGCCTGCCCTGGTCCCTGCCCACAGTGACCTTGCAGTCTAGAGGCGGAGACAGACATTATTATGAATAAACAAATGAATAATAGTGACCAAGAGAGATTGCCCCACGGAACCAGAAACGATAACATCCCGATCATCTTGATTGGACATTCATCCACCTACAGAGTTCAGTAAAAACAAGTGGAATCTCTAAAAGAAACCCTCAAAAAGAATGGTGCCAAAATGGAGAAATCTGTGCAGTTAGGCTACCCTAAGAATGAAGATTACCCTATGCCTAGATGTTGTTCTTCCGCTTCTTTTTTCCCCCCAGATAGTGGTGGCTTTTTGGTTTTTTTGTTTACAGATGAAAGAGCAGATGTTGCAGGCTGAACAGACATACAGCTGTGCACTAGACGGCATGAAAATGGAGGTCACCCAGCTGACCCGGGAGTTGCATCAGCGAGACGCGGCCATTGAGGGAGCCGAGAGAAAAGAAGCAGAACACAGGGTAAAATGAGGAGGGGCTCTCGCGGGCTCCAGTGCTCCAGGGCTCGTGAGGTGGTGTCTGGTGAGATCATCTCCTTGATGAGAATGTTCTCTTTTCTGCATTTTTTTAATAGTATTTTTTAATATTTAATTTAATGTCGTGTGCCAGCCACTGTACTAAGCGCTGGGTTGATACAAGCTAATCATTCATTCATTCAATAGTATTTATTGAGCGCTTACTATGTGCAGAGCACTGTACTAAGCGCTTGGAATGTACAAATCGGCAACAGAGAGAGACGGTCCCTGCCCTTTGACGGGCCTACGGTCTAATCGGGGGAGGCGGACGGACAAGAACAATAGCAATAAATCAGGTTGGACACAGTCCATGTCTCACACGAGGCTCGTGGGTTCAATCCCCATTTTATAGATAGAGGTAACTGAGTCACAGAGAAGTGAAATGACATCCCCGAGGTCACGCAGCAGACAAACGGTGGAGTCAGGATTAGAGCCCAGGTCTTTTTGACTCAAAGGCGTGTGCTCTCTCCATTGAGACCCGGGTTCTAATCCCAGCTTGTTGTGAGCAGGGAATGTGTCTGTCTGTTGTTTCATTGTACTCTCCCAAGGGCTCGGTACAGTGCTTTGCAGACGGTAAGCTCTCAATAAATATGATTGAGTGAACGAATGGATGAATGAATAAGTGAATGTCTCTTGTCTGCTGTTTGACCTCCCCTCTTTCCCTCTGCTCCTCCCCCTCTCCCTTCCCCTCCCCTCAGCACTGTGCTCATTTGTATATATTTTCATTACCCTATTTATTTTGTTAATGAGGGATACATCCCCTTGATTCTATTTATCGTGATTAAGTTGTCTTGTTTTTTGTCCGTCCGTCTCCCCCCGATTAGACCGTAAGCCCGTCAGTGGGCAGGGATTGTCTCTATGTTGCCGAATTGTACATTCCAAGCGCTGAGTACAGTGCTCTGCGCATAGTAAGCGCTCAATAAATACTATTGAATGAATGAATGAGTGTCCTCGGGCAAATCACTTAACTTCTCTGTGCCTCAGTTACCTCATCTGGAATATGGAGATGAAGACTGTGAGACCGGTTTGCTTGTATCTACTCCAGCGCTTAGTACAGCGCCTGGCCCATAGAGCCGACAGATACCACAATTATCATTGTTATTATTATTAGCTCTAATAATAATGTGATAGCATACGAAGATGTCGATTTGCATTTATCGTCATTTAAGTTCATCTCCTCCGAGAGGCCTTTCCGGACTAAGCCCTTTTATCCCACTCCCTTCTGCAACACCGGTGCACTTGGATTTTTCCCCTTTATTCACCCCTCCCTCAGCCCCACAGCACATACGTACATATCTCTAATTTATTGGAGTCAATGCCCGTCTCCCCTTCTAATCTGTGAGCTCACTGTGGGCGGGGAGGATGTCTTGTCTTATGCCGTCGGGGGGTTTCCGACCCACGGCGACACCACGGACGCGTCTCCCCCAGAACGCCCCGCTCTCCATCTACAATCGTTCTGGTAGTGGATCCATAGACTTTTCTTGGTAAAAATCCAGAAGCGGTTTACCGTTCCCTCCTTCCGCGCCGTAAACCTGAGTGTCCACCATCAACTCTCTCCCGTGCCGCTGCCGCCCGGCATAGGTGAGCTTCGACTCGTAGCCGACGGCCTTCCCCTCGCCAGCCACTGGCCAAGCTAGGAATGGAACGGACGGGCCTCTGCTTGACTCTTCCTCCCGTAGTCGAGACCGGTAGAGGACTGGAAACTCTCCAGGTGGGACCCTGAGAGAGGGGGAAGGTGTCTACCAGCTCTCCCAGGCGCTTAATGTGGTGCCCTGCACACCATAAGGGCTCAATAAATATGATTGATTGATTGATCATCAAAAGAGGAATGTGAGGACTGGCATCTTTTCTCGAGATACAGGAAAGGATAAATTAGGAAAGAATTACTTTTCAGAAGAGTTTCTCCTTAAGACTCAGCAGAGTCCTCACCTGTTTTAATGCAGCTTTGCTTAGGTCTTTTATTGGAGTTTACCTTTGTGGTTGACGAAAAATGATTTCCTCTCAGGGTAATGATCAGACCAAGCGTCCATTTGGATTTAACAACTCCTCACCTTCCCAGCCACTGATTGATCAATGATCAACGAGGTCACCAATGATCTCCTTCTTGCCAAATCCAGCAGCCTCTACTCCATCCAGATCCTCCTCAACCTCTCGGCTGCCTTCGACGCCGTGGACCAACCCCTTCTCCTGGAAATGTTATCTGACCCGGGTTTCACTGACTCTGTCCTCTCCTGGAACTTCTCTCATCTCTCTGGCCGTTCGTTCTCGGTCACCTTCATGGTCTCCTCCTCCGCCTCCCACCCCCCAGCTGTGGGGGCCCCTTAAGGTTCGGTTCTGGGTCCCCTTCTATTCTCCATCTACACCCATCCCCTTGGAGAACTCACTCACTCCCACGGCTTCAACTCCCGTTTCGACCCAAATCTCCGTCTCCGGCCCTGATCTCTCTCCCTCTCTCCAGTCTCGCGTTTCCTCCTGCCTCCAAGACATCTCTACTTGAGAAGCAGCGTGGCCTAGTGGAAAGAGCAAGGGCTTGGGAGTCAAAGGTGTGGAGTTCTAATCTCGGCTCCTCCACGTGTCGGATGTGTGACTTTGGGTGAGTCGCTTATCTGTGCCCCAGTTACCTCATCTGTAAAATGGGGATGAAGACTGTGAGCCCCACGTGGGACAACCTGATTACCTTGTATCTACCCCAGCACTTAGAACAGGGCTTGGCACATAGTAAGCGCTTAACAAATACCGTTCTTCTTCTCCTTCTTCTTCTTATTACTTGGATGTCCTCTAATCACCTCAAACTTAAAATGGCTAAAACTGAATTCAACTTCCCACCCTAACCCTGTCCTCCCTCTGACTTTCCCATCACTGTAGACGTCACTACAATCCTTCCTGTCTCACAAGCCCATTACTTTGGTGTTATCCTTGACTCCTCTCTCTCATTCAGTTCACATATTCAATCCTGTCAGGCTTATCTTCGCAACGTCGCTAAAATCTGCCCTTTCCTCTCCATCCGTACTTCTACCATTTTAATACAGTCACTCATCCTATCCTGCCTGGATTGTAATAATATAATAATAATAATGTCGGTATTTGTTAAGCGCTTGCTAGGTGCAGAGCACTGTTCTGAGCACTGGGGGAGATACGGGGTCATCAGGTTGTCCCGCGTGAGGCTCACAATCTTAATCCCCATTTTACAGATGAGGAAACTGAGGCCCAGAGAAGTGAAGTGACTTGCCCACAGTCACACAGCTGACAAGCGGCGGAGCCGAGATTCGAACCCATGACCTCTGACTCCCAAGCCCGGGCTCTTTCCGCCTGCCACGCTGCTTCTCTAACTCATTTCACGATTACTCATATCAGCCTCTTTGCTGACCTCCCAGCTTTCTGTTTTTCCCCACTCCAGTCCATACTTCACTCTGCGGCCCAGATGATTTTACTACGGAAACGTGCTGGACATGTTACCCTGCTCCTCAAATACCTGCAGTGGTTGCCCGTCCACCTCTGTGTCAGATGAAAACAGCTCTCCATTGGCTTTAAAGCAGTCCATCCCCTTGCCCCCTGCTACCTCACCTCACTTCCCTCCTACAACCCAACCTGCACACTCGGTTCCTCTGGTGCTAACCTTTCCACTGGGCCTCCGTAATAATAATAACGTTGGCATTCGTTAAGCGCTTACTATGTGCAGAGCACTGTTCTAAGCACTGGGGTAGGTATAGGGTAATCAGGTCGTCCCACGTGAGGCTCACAGTTAATCCCCATTTTCCAGATGAGGTCACTGAGGCCCAGAAAAGTGAAGTGACCTGCCCACAGTCACACAGCTGACAAGCGGCAGATCTGGGATTCGAACCCATGACCTCTGACTCCCAAGCCCGGGCTCCTTCCACTGAGCCACGCTGCTCCATCTCACCTGGCCCGCCACCGACCCCTCACCCACGTCCTACCTCTGGCCTGGAACACCCTCCCTCCTTCTAACCCGACAGACGACCACTCTCCCCTGTTTCAAAGCCTTACTGTAGGCCCGCCTCCTCCAAGAGGCCTTCCCCGACTAAGCCCCACTTTTCCTCATCTCCCACTCCCTTCTGCCTCGCCCTGACTTGCTCCCTTTGCTCTTCACCCCTCCCAGCCCTAAAGCACTTATGTACATATCTGTCATTTTATTTATTTGTATCGATGTCTGTCTCCCCACCTCGAGACTGTGAGCTCATTGTGGGCTGGGAATGTCACTGTTTGTTGTTGTACTTTCCCAAGCGCTCAGTACGGTGCTCTACACCCAGTAAGTACTCAATACATACGATTGAACTAATGAATGTATGACTGAATCAGCCCATTTCCATGTTTTAAAAGGTGCTCTTGATTTTGGTTAATGTAGATGAACAGATTCTGACGCACCAGTTCCTTTGACGTGCCCACGCTTGACCTTAGGGAAGCGGCGTGGCTCAGTGGAAAGGGCCTGGGCTTCGGAGTCAGAGGTCGTGGGTTCGACTCCCGGCCCTGCCGCTTGGCAGCTGTGTGACTGTGGGCGAGTCACTTGACTTCTCTGGGCCTCGGTTACCTCATCTGGAAAATGGGGATTGACTGCGAGCCTCACGTGGGACGACCCGATGACCCTGTATCTCCCCCAGCGCTTAGAACGGTGCTCTGCACGTAGTAAGCGCTTAACAAATACGAATATTATCATTTAAGGCTCCTCAGGAAACTTGCCTGCCTCTCAAACACTACAGTTAAACCCTCCCTTGCTGTTGGCCTACTAGTTCAACCAGCATAATTCCACCCCTGCTACACGTCATTACTCTCTGTTCAAATCTCTGTTTAAAAGTTTATCGACTCTCTCATTTGATTCACGTTAAACTTCGCTAATCTTCTTGCACTTCTTAAACATATGCCTTAGCTCTTTTTTGCAAGGTCGATAGTTGACAAGAGCCCTCCGTTTTTCTGCATTCTAATTTTGTAGCCATTTGGTTTCTACTCTTAAGTGCAAGTGTGTTTCTTAAATGATTAAAGCTTGGGGAAATGGGTCCTTTGAGGAAAGGTTAAAGGAACTGGGGTTGTTTTGCCTGGAGAAGGGAAGGCAGAGAGGTGACTTAATAACTGTGTTCAATCACTGCCCAGAAGGTAACGCGGCCTAGTGGAAAGATTCAGTTTTCTCGTCTGTAAAATGGGGATAAAAATACCCGCTGTCCCTGTCTCTTAGACTGTGCGCTCTCTGAGCGGCGGGGCTTGTTCATTCATTCGTTCAATAGTATTTATGGAGCACTTATTATGTGCAGAACACTGTACTGAGCGCTTGGAGTGGACAATTCGGCAACAGATAGAGACGACCCCTGCCCAATAATGGGCTCGTGTCTGAGCTAATTCTCTTGTAATAATACTTGTGGTATTTGTTAACTGCCTAGCGTACCGGGCGCTGTACCAAGCACTGGGGTGGATGCAAGCAAATCGGGTTGGACACAGTCCCCGTCCCATGTGGGGCTCACAATCTCAATCCCCATTTTACAGATGAGGTAACCGAGGCACAGAGAAGCGAAGTGACTTACCCAAGGTCACCCAGCAGACAAGTGGTGGACCTGAGATGAGAACCCGTGACCTTCTGACTCCTAAGCCCGTGCTCTATCCGCTCCACTATGCTGCTGCATTGAGCCCAGTGGTTAGCACATAGTAGCGCTTGATAAATACCATCGTTATCATGGTAAGGGTTTTTAAAGCGCGGAGACCAACGGTTCTCCATCATCTCCCGGGGTTTGAACGAGAGGCGTTAATTCAACCAAGAGTCAGTTGGGTTGGATGTAAAGAGGAACTTCTCGAATATCAGGGTGATAAAACACTAAAGAAAGCTACCAAGGGAAATTACAGGGTTCCCGTTCCTTGAGATATTTCAGAAAGAGACGGCAACCTCCTCTCGGGAAGCAGCTTTGGCGTAGTGGATGAAGCACGAACCTGAGAGGCAGAAGGTCGTGGGTTTTTATCCTGGTTCCGCTAAGGGTCTGTTTGTGTGAACTTGGGCAAGTCGCTGCAGCTCTCTGGGTCTCAGTTCCCTCATCTGTAACCTTCCTGTGCCTCGTTCTCGCCCGTCCCGCCGTCGATCCCTGGCCCACCTCCTACCTCTGGTCTGGAATGCCCTCCCTCCTCAAATCTGCCAAACTAGCACACTTTCCCCCCCCCTTCAAAGCCCTACGGAAAGCTCACCTCCTCCAGGAGGCCTTCCCGGACTAAGCCCCGCTTTTCGTCTGCTCCCCTCCCCATCTCCCCCAGTCGCTCCCTCTGCTCTACCCCCCTCCCCGCCCCACAGCACTTGTGTGTATATATGTACATATTTATAATTGCATGTATTTTATTAACGATGTGTATATGTCTATAATTCTATTTATGTTGATGTTATTGATGTCTACTTGTTTTGATGTCTGTCTCCCCCTTTCTAGACCGTGAGCCCGTTGTGGGCAAGGATCGTCTCTATTTGTTGCTGAATTGAGCTTTCCAAGCGCTTAGTACAGTGCTCTGCACACAGTAAGAGCTCAATAAATCCCATCCCCCTCAGCACTGTACTCGTCCGCTCAACTGTCTATATCTTCATCACCCTATTTATTTTGTTAATGAGATGTACATCACCTCGATTCTATTTATTTGCTATTGTTTTAATGAGATGTTCTTCCCCTCGATTCTATTTATCGCCATCGTTCTCGTCCGTCCGTCTCCCCGGATTAGACCGTAAGCCCGTCAGAGGGCAGGGACCGTCTCTATCTGTTTCCGATTTGTACATTCCAAGCGCTTAGTACAGTGCCTGTGCACATAGTAAGCGCTCAATAAATACTATTGAATGAATGAATAAATACGATTGAATGAATGAATGAGTATGGGGAACTGGACCCCACGATCTTCTCAGATTCCTTCTAGCTCCATGATTTTTTTTTTAACCAAGCCTTCATCATAGAATATGGCTTTTTATTTTCATTGTGTATTCACGCTTAACCCAGGCCGATACAGTCGTGGCTCAGTGGAAAGAGCACGGGCTTTGGAGTCAGAGGGCATGAGTTCGAATGCCGGCTCTGCCACTTCTCAGCTGTGTGACTGTGGGCAAGTCACTTCACTTCTCTGGGCCTCGGTTCCCTCATCTGTAAAATGGGGATTAAGACTGTGAGCCCCACGTGGGACAACCTGATTCCCCTGTGTCTACCCCGGCGCTTAGAACAGTGCTCCGCATGTAGTAAGCGCTTAACAAATACCAACATTATTAATAGTGCATTTTGGTACAACACATATTATATTGCGATGTTACAGTAAATTGCAGGTGAAGGGCAGCATACTCTCCTATGGCTTTTTACAGTCCTCTAGACTGTAAACTCCTTATGGGCAGGAAACATGTCTACCGATTCTGTTATATTGTACTCCGCTAAGTGCTCAGTTCAGTGCTCCGAACACATAAATACTTCTTAATGCCACTGGTTGATTGATTGATTTTGGTGTCCCGTGTGCTAAACCTATGGCTTGGAGCCGCTCTGGGTTTGCAGTGCCATGGGAGATCTGGGAACTGGGCTACCAATCAATCGATCGGTGCCATCTACTGAGTGCTTATGCGTGCCGGGCGCCGTACTAAGCGCTTGGGAGAGTACACTGTAACAGAGTTGGTAGACACGTTCCCCGCCCACAACGAGCTTCCAGTCTAGAGGGGGAGAGTACCGTCCGTGAGGAGCCGACCTGGCGGAAGAGACACGGACCCCACCCCCGGATCCCAACCCGAAAGTCAAACGAAAGTGACGCTGTCGGGTCTCCAGGGACTCGTGCCACGTTGGCCACTGTTCCTGTGCTCATCCTCTGGTGCTAACCTTCTCACCGGGCCTCCGTCTCGCCTGCGTCGCCGCCGACCCCTGGCCCACGTCCTACCTCTGGCCTGGAATGCCCTCCCTCCCCAATCTGCCGGACAATTATTCTCTCCCCCTGCTTCAAAGCCTTACTGAAGCAACATCTCCTCCAAGAGGCCTTCCCGGACTAAGCCCCACTTTTCCTCATCTCCCACTCCCTTCTGCGTCGCCCTGATTCGCTCCCTCTGCTCTTCCCCCGTCTCCCCACCCCATGGCACTCGTGTATGTATCTGTAATTTTATATTTTATATTTGTTTATATTGATGTCTGTCTCCCCCTCACAAGACTGTGAGCTCGTTGTGGGCAGGGATTTTCTCTCCTTATTGTTCATTCATTCATTCAATAGTATTTATTGAGCGCTTACTCTGTGCAGAGCACTGTACCGAGCGCTTGGAATGTACAATTGGGCAACAGATAGAGGCAGTCCCTGCCCAATGAGGGGCTCACGGTCTAAACAGGGGAGACAGCAGAGCAAAACAGAACAAAGCAAACCAAGACGACATCATCAAGATAAATAGAATCAAGGAGATATACACCTCATTAACAAAATAAATAGGGTAATAAATAATACATACGTAGGAGCACTTGCTGAACGGTACTTTCCCAAGCGCTCAGTACAGTGCTCTGCACACTGTAAGTATTGAAATAGGACCGAAAGAATGAACGAATCCCTTCGTTACCTGCCCTGGAGACACCGTAAGGGGAAATATGCTGGATTTCCGATTCTTCATTGGTGGTGCCCACTGGAGCCCTGCAGACACCATGTGGGACCTGGATGGCGGCCATCCCACCATGCTTCTTTCTCAGTTCCTCAAAGGTGGCAATGGCAGGGAACATTATAATAATAATAATGCTATTTGTTAAGCACTCATTGCCGTTGTTCTTGTCTGCCCGTCTCCCCCGATCAGACCGTAAGCCCGTCAAACGGCAGGGACCGTCTCTATCTGTTGCCGACTTGTTCATTCCAAGCGCTTAGTACGGTGCTCTGCACATAGTAAGCGCTCAATAAATACTATTGAATGAATGAATACGTGCCAGGCACTGTACTAAGCGTGGAGGTGGAAACGAGCTACTCATTCAATAGTATTTATTGAGCGCTTACTATGTGCAGAGCACCGTACTAAGCGCTTGGAATGAACAAGTCGGCAACAGATAGAGACGGTCCCTGCCGTTTGACGGGCTTACGGTCTACTTGGGTCGGAGAAGATCCCTGTCCCACGTGGGGCTCACAGTCTCAATCCCCATTTTACAGATGAGGGAACTGAGGAACAGGGAAGTGAAGTGACTTGCCTGAGCTCACACAGCAGACAAGTGGCGGAGCCGGAATTAGAACCCATGGCCTTCTGACTCCCAGGCCAGGGCTCTGTCTACTACACCACTGAGGGCAGGGATTGTACCAACTCGATTGTTTTATTTTCTCCCAAGTACTTAGTGCTAAGCTCTGCACAGAGCACTAGCTCAGGGATTGATTGATTGATTGGTTGATTGGGACAAGTTCCAGGGTATAAGAGTGGCTCTCTGGGTTCCCTTTTTTCTTTTTTTTTTTCATGAGAGGGAATGAAAAGACAAGGAGAGACCTTATTTTCACAATTTTCTGATTAAAACCGCAGTTAAAATGTATTAAATTATGTAAAGACAGTGTGGTGTTTGGCACATAGTAAGCGCTTAACAGGTGCCGTCATCATCATTATTATTATTATAAGAGCTCAAAGCTATTTTTTGATAAGCTGCATCTGAACTTGTTTTGTGTGCTTATGCTTTCTCTGTTTTTCCATCCTTTATTTCTTAGCTTTATTCTCCTCTCCCGCAGGTGGTTTTGGCTCAACTAGAAACCCTCAGGCAAGAAAACCATCACCTTTCCGAGACCCTGGAGAAGTTGGAGTCTGGTGTGTTTCGGGTATGAAAATCAATTTTTCCAGTTGTTTTTTTTCCCAATTGACTTTAGAATTAACAGGTAGACTTGTCTTTGGCAGCCAAGAAAAGGGGGTAAGGAATCAATAATCCCACATTCTCAAAATCGAAGGTAACCTAGGCGACGGTGCTGTAATAACGGCTGTTGTGTGGCTCTTTGGCTTCAGATCACTTAGAAAAGGGGCAGTGTGGCCTGGTGGAAAGAGCAGGGGTCTGGGGGGGGTCAGGAGCCTCAGTTTCTCGTTCTGGCTCCGTCTCTGACCTGGCGTGGGACCTTGGGCATATGACTTAATCTTTCTGAGCCCCAATTTCCTCAGCTGCAAAGCAGAAGTAGGATAATAATAATGTTGATATTTGTTAAGCGCTTACTAGGTGCAGAGCACTGTTCTAAGCGCTGGGGTAGACACGGGGGAATCAGGTTGTCCCATGCGAGGCTCACAGTCTTAATCCCCATTTTACAGATGAGGGAACTGAGGCACAGAGAAGTGAAGTGACTTGCCCACAGTCACCCAGCTGACAAGTGGCGGAGCCGGGATTCGAACCCATGACCTCTGACTCCCGAGCCCGGGCTCTCAAGTTCTCACTCCCTTTTAGGGCTTCATGTGGGACGGAGACCAATCTGATCCTCCCTCACCTCCGCTCCCTTCTACATCAAGTGCCATTGCACTTGGATTTGTACACTTTATTCACCCTACCTTCAGTCCCACAGCACCTGTGTGCAGCTCTGTAATTTAGTCAAATGTTTGCCTCCCCTTCCGTCATTCATTCATTCAATAGTATTTATTGAGCGCTAACTATGTGCAGAGCACTGTACTAAGCACTTGGAATGTACAAATCAGTAACAGATAGAGACAGTCCCTGTCCTTTGATGGGTTTACGGTCTAATCCGGGGAGACGGACAGACAGACAAGAACAGTAGCCATAAATAGAATCAAGGGGATGAACATCTCATTAAAACAATAGCAAATAAATAGAATCAAGGTGATGTATATCTCATTAACAAAATCTAACAACTCTGCTATTTGTACTCTCCCAAGCACATAACACAGTGCTCTGCATCCAGTGAAAGTGCTCAGTAAATACCATTGATTGATTGAGGAAACTGAGACACGGATAAGTTACGTGATTTGCCTACGGTCACACGGCAGGCAGGTTGTGGAGCTGGGATTAGAACTCGGGGCTTCTCACTCGCAGGCTGATGCCCTTTGCATTAGGCCACTCTGTTTCCAAAGTGTGTTTTTCATTTTGCTGTGAGAACTGAAATTTTACTCGTCAAAAAACCCGAACCAAACCACAGTATCCGAGAAGGCAGGCAAGCGGAGAATGGACAATTTCCACGGGGTTGTGTTTTTAGGAACACGCTTTTGTGTTGCACGTGGAAGTGTTCTCTTGCAAGTGTTCTCTCCATTTTGTGTGTTGCTCATCAGTCTCACCGTCGACAGTGGAGTGAATTTCTAACACATGTGAATCCGTTTGGAAAAGACTTTATGATTTATTTATTCTTCTTACTTCAGAAGATGGAGAATTCTACCCTGCCTGGCTCATTGCCCCCTCCGCCTTCTTAGACCATAGTAATAGATCACTGTAAATTTCCATTCAACCTTTATTGGGAAAAAGGTTCACGAAAGCAGCATGACCATGGGCCTGGGTGTCGGAGGACCTGGGTTCTAATCCTGGCTCCACCATTGGCCTGCTGTGTGTGTGACCTTGGGCGAGACATTTAACTTCTTGTGCCTCAGTTTCTTCACTTGTAAAATAGGGATGAAATGCCTGTCGTACCCCTGGCTTAGACTGTGAGCCTGATAATGATAATTATATGAAATGTGAGCCTCACGTAGGACAACCTGATTACCCTGTATCTACCCTAGCCCTTAGAACAGTGCTCTGCACATAGTAAGCGCTCAACAAATACCAACATTATTATTAGTGCTTGCTAAGCACCTACTATGTGCCAAGCACTGTTCTAAGTACCAGGGTAGATACAAGTTAATCAGGTTGGACACAGTCCCTGTCCCACAGAGGCTCACACTGTTAATCCTCCATTTGTAGATGGAGTAACGGAGGCCGAGAGAACGTAAGTGACTTGACCGACGTCACGTAGCAGACGTGCGGCGGAGTCAGGATTAGAACCCGGGTCTTTCTGACTTCACAGGCCCATCCTCTATCCTCTAAGCCATGCTGCTTCTCCTGTGTGTGTCTGACCTGATTAATTTTCACCTACCTCAGTGCTTTGAACAGTGTTTGACACATAGTAAGCACTTAACAAATAAAGGAACCGACTAGCATAGGAAGAGCTTAACAGATACTATAATGATGATGATGATGATGATAATGATAGTGCTTGTTAAGCGCTTACTCTGTACCAAACACTGTTCTAAGCACTGGGGGAGATGCCTGAGTCCCACATGGGACTCACTCTCTCAATCCGCATGTTACGGTGTGGAAACAGGCCCGGAGAGGTTCAGCGACTTGACCAGGGTCACACAGCAAACACGTGGCAGAGCCGGGATTAGAACCCAGGTCCTTCTGACTCTCAGTCCTGATAATAGTAATAATAATAATAACCAGCAGTGGAGGGGGCAGTTTTAACCTCAGCAGAAGCTTGGACTGTCCTTCCTGCTGGTCATGTTGATGACGACAGAGAGAAACCACTCTAAAATCTTGAAGAAATGTAGGTTTCCCATATAGGTGATATCACGATGGGGGGGCTCCGCAGAGTGTGAAACAAAGTAAGCAGCAAAATTTTGGAGCAAAAGAATTGCTAGCGAACGCCCTCTCGCCATTTTCCCCAAATTAGATGGAATTGATTTTCTCTGGCGAATTCACGGGTGCCGAGTGGCCGAATTCTAAAGGTCTTTGAGACTGCTGTGCGATGCTAACTGAGACGAAGGGGGTTAATCCGGGCGTCTCAGAAAGGAGAGTGTCTGACGGTGTGTGATTTGACCCTTTGGCTGTGGCCAGACTGTCCGTGTCCTTAAATAGTCCCGATTCTTTGGGAAAATTCCATCCTTGCAGATGAGAGAGCCCGTGGCTGGCCCAGCAGACTGGCCAGTGCCCCCCGGCGTGCGTCATTCGTCGGCGAGGCCGACGGTGACTGGTGGCTTCAGGTGGTCGCAGGGGTGACCTTTAAAGTTCACAAGCAACTCAGATCGGTGGGAGAAACGAATCCTCTCTAGCGTAGTTCATTCTGGCCGCTGCTCCGCCACTTGGAGAGGTCATTTTACTTCCCTGTGCCTCAGTTTCTTCACCTGCACAATGGGGATTCAGTACCTTCTCTCCCTCCTACATGGACCGCGAGCTCCACGTGGGACCCGATTATCTTCTTTCTACCAGTCTAGGCTGACTGATTATCTTGTTTCTACCAGTCTAGACTGTAAGCTCTCCGCCAGCTTGTTTTGGGCAGGGAACTCCTCTGCTCATTCTGCTTTCTAGTACCCTCCCAAGCACTTAGTACAGTGCTCTGCACATAGTAAGCACTCAATAAATATGATTGATTGCCGAAGTCAGGCTCCAAAGGATCACTGGGTCCAGTGGCAGTCCAGAAAGATGAGGGCAGCCCAAAGACCAGAAAAGGTGTAAAAAAAATCCTTATATTCATTCATTCATTCAATCGTATTTATTGAACACTTACTGTGTGCAGGGCACTGTACTAAGCGCATGGAAAGTACAGTTCGGCAACAGATAGAGACAATCCCTACCCAACAGTGGGCTCACGGTCTAGAAGGGGGAGACAGGCAACAAAACAAGACAAGTGGACAGGCATCAATACCTTCAAAATCGGTCAATAGAATTATAGATGTGTACACATCATTAATAAAATAGAGTAATAAATATGTACAAATATACGTAAGTGCTGTGGGGCGGGGCGCGGGTTAGAGCAGAGGGAGGGAGTCGGGGCCATGGGGAGGAGATGAGGAGGAGAGGAAAAAGGGGGGGCTCAGTCTGGGAAGGCCTCCTGGAGGAGGTGAGCTTTCAGTAGGGCTTTGAAGAGGGGAAGAGAGTTAGTTTGGTGAACGTGAGGAGGGAGGGCATTCCAGGTCAGAGGTAGGACGTGGGCCAGGGGTCGACGGCTGGACAGGCGCGAACGGGGGACCGTGAAGAGGTGAGCGGCAGAGGAGCGGAGGTTACAAAGAGGGCTGGAGAAGGAGAGAAGGGAGGTGACGTAGGTGGGGGCAAGGTGATAGAGAGCTTTGAAGCCAAGAGTGAGGAGTTTTTGCTTGATATGAAGGTTGATAGGCAACCACGGGGGGTTTTGAGGAGGGGAGTGACATGCCCAGAGTGTTTCTGAAGGAAGATGATCCGAGCAGCGGAATGAAGAACAGACTGGAGTGGGGAGAGACAGGTGGAAAGGAGATCCGAGAGGAGGCTGACACAAGAATCCAACCGGGATATGATGAGAGCTTGTACCAACGCGATAGCAGTTTGGATGGAGAGGAAAGGGCGGATCTTGGTGATATTGTGAAGGTGAGACCGGCAGGTTTTGGTGACGGATCGGATGTGTGGGGTGAGTGAGAGAGCCGAGTCAAGGATGACACCAGGGTTGCGGGCTTGAGAGACGGGAAGGATGGTTGTGCCGTCCACAGTGACGGGGAAGTCAGGGAGAGGACAGAGAACAAGCATTGTTCTGAGCGCTGCGGGAGATCATCAGTTTGTACCACGTGGGGCTCACAATTTAATACAGTTGAGCGGACGAGTACAGTGCTGTGGGGAGGGGAAGGGAGAGGTGGAGGAGCGGAGGGAAAGGGGGAAAAGAGGGTTTAGCTGCGGAGAGGTGAAGGGGGGTGTAAAGGGAGCAGAGGGAAAAGGGAAGCTCAGTCTGGGAAGGCCTCTTGGAGGAGGTGAGCTCTAAGTAGGGCATTGAAGAGGGGAAGAGAATTAGTTTGGCGGAGGTGAGGAGGGAGGGCGTTCCAGGACCTCCGGAGGACGTGGCCGGCGGGGCGAGAGAGGAGGAAGGGAGGTCAGAGAGAAGGCCGACACGGTAGTCTAGCCGGGATATAACGAGAGCCCGTAGCGGTAAGGTGGCCGTCTGGGTGGAGAGGAGAGGGCGGATCTCGGCGATATCGTAGAGGTGAGACCGGCAGGTCTCGGTAACGGATAGGATGCGTGGGGTGAACGAGAGAGACGAGTCGAGGACGACACCGAGATCGCGGGCCCGAGAGACGGGAAGGATGGTCGTGCCATCGACGGTGATAGGGAAGTCTGGGAGTGGACCGGGTTTAACGCTGTACTAGACACCTACTATGTGTGGAACACTGTATGAGATGCTTGGGAACATGAGGCATGGTGGAGACAGGCAGGCAGCATGGCTCAGTGGCAAGAGCCCGAGCTTGGGAGTCAGAGGTCGAGGGTTCTAATCCCAGCTCTACCACTTGTCAGCTGTGTGACTTGGGGCAAGTCACTTCACTTCAGTTCCCTCATCTGTAAAATGGGGAGTAAGACTGTGAGCCCCATGTGGGACAACGTGATTACCTTGTATCCCCCCCAGCACTTAGAACAGTGCTTGGCACATAGTAAGCGCTTAACAAATACCATCATAATTATTATTATTATTATTTTTACATCGTCTCTACCCCAGCACTTAGAACGGTGCCTGGCACGTAGAAAGCGCTGAACAAATACTATAAAAAAAAATAGGTCTAGAAACAGGTGCCAGTTCCTCTTCTGGTCTAAAGCACATTTTGGTGACCTGTCCCTTTTGAGCTGGCAGTTGATTTATCTTCCTAAGAGCCGTAATGAAATTTTCCATCCTTTTTTTTTTTTTTTAATAGGTCCACAGAAGGCAACTCTGCCTAGTCGCGTTAGCTCCCATGCACTATATTCAGATACTGAAAAGTACAATGCAGGAATGATAGCAGCTTATGTTCTTTCATTAGGCGCAAAACTTCCCTCCAACAGACGTCGGCGGTGGTCCTCTCAGGATGTTAGGGATGGCACCTCGGGCCATCCTGGAAGGCTCGGTGGAGGCCAGGGCTCGGCCGGAGGAGGGGGCCACCCAGACCCTCTTCAGGGAAAGAAGGGATCATCCGGTGGACCCGATGCCCAGCGGAGGTGGGCACCTCGACAATGCCGAGAGCAGGTAAGCGGGGTTTTCCGTTCCGCCCAATGATGTCCATTTCAAAAGCTTGTCTGTGCAATGTGGGAAGTTAATGCTTATTTTTGAAAAATTCAAATCTCAAATTTCCAAAACTGAACTTGCAATAACATAGCTCTGTATATTCATCTATTTATTTTTTTTAATGGTGTTTGTTAAGCAGTCACTATGTTCCGGGCACTGTACTAAGCACTGGGGTAGATATGAGGTAATCAGGCTGGATGCAGTCCACGTCCCACATGGGGCTCACGGACTTAATCGCCATCTTACAGGTGAAGGAACTGAGGCCCAGAGAAATCAAGTGACATGCCCAAGGTCACACAGCAGACAGGTTGTGGAGCTGGGATTAAAACAGATCCTTCTGACTCCTAGGTCCGTGCTCTATCAACTAGGCCATGCTGCTCTTCACCAAAGAGTACCTAACCCGCAAGCAATGTACTGTGAGCTTATCTTTCCTGTTAAATGAAAAAAAAAAAAGATCTAGCCTTCTAGTGAACTCCTGGGAAGGATTAAATGAATGCAGTTCATTTCCTTGCAGGACTGGGCGGTTTACATTTGGAGATTCAGTGGCAGAATCTGGAAAATATAAGCAAACAGGTGTGCAGTAGAGGAGCACATTCGGATGCAGAGCTGTGTTTTGTTCTGTTTTTAAATGGTATTTATTAAGAGCTTTCTAAATGCCTGACACTGTCTTACTCCCCATTTTGTAGATGAGGGAACTGAGGAACAGAGAAGTTAAGTGACTGGCCCAAGGTTCCACAGCAGACACGTCATGGAGCTGGGATTAGAACCCAGATCCTCTGACTCCCAGACTCATGCTCTTTTCACTAGCCCATTCCGCTTCTCTAGGTTTCTAGGCAGAGTGGGAAGATTCACCTTTTCCTCCCCACGTAAAGTCTTTTCTTCTCTGGTCCCATGAAGAGCAGGCTCTCCCAAGGCACTTAATTGGACTTTTTAGGCATGTGGGCAGGGAATGTGTCTATTTATTGCTATATTGGACTCTACCAAGCGCTTAGTACAGTGTTTTGCACACAGTAAGTGCTCAATAAATACAATCGAATGAATGAAGGAATGAAGCAGCAGGGCATAGTGGATAGAGCCCGGGCCCGAGTGTCAGAAGGTCATGGGTTCTATTCCCGGATCCACCATTTGTCTCCTGTGTGACTTTGGGCAAGTCACTTCACTTCTCTGGGCCTCAGTTACCTCATCCGCAAAATGGGGATTGAGACCGTGACCCCCACGTGGGACGGGGACTCTATCCAACCTGATTCGCTTCTCTCTACCCCAGTGCTTGGTACAGTGCCTGGCACGTAATAAGCACTTAACAAATACCACAATTATCATTATTATTATTCTGAATGAAGAAGATGTCTTAAGAACCCCGCCTTGTGGACGGGGAAAGTAGCTGCCAATTCTGTTCACTGTACTCTCCCAAGCATATTGCTCAGTGCTTTTGAATGCACTGAGTGCTCAGTAAATATCATCGATTGATTATAGAAACACAGACAGTTCACCTATAATGCGGGGGTTGCGATCCCAAACAACCCCATGTCGATGAAAATTCACATTGTCGCACTCATGCTGTGTCCGTGACTATTTGTGACTCCGTATCGCATTCTATTCAGACAGATCTTTGTTGTCAGAGAACGGTCCCCTCCTGCTATCATTGAGAAGCAGCGTGGCCTAGTGGATAGAACACGGGCCTGGGAGTCAGAAGGACCTGGGTTCTGATCCCGGCTCCGCCACTTGTCGGCTGTTTGGCCTTGGGCAAGTCACTTCACTTTTCTGTGTCTCAGTGACCCCATCTTTTATTATTATTAATTATTATGGTATTTATAGTATTTGTTAACTGCCTAGCATGTGCCAAGCCCTGTTCTACGCGCTGGGTTAATACAACGTAATCAGGTCGTCCCACGTGGGGCTCACAGTCTTAATCCCCATTTTACAAATGCGGTGACTGAAGCCCAGAGGAGTTAAGTGACTTGCCCAAAGTCACACAGAGGACAGGTGGCAGAGCCGGGATTAGAACCCACAACCTCCGACTCCGAAGCCCCTGCTCTTTAAAATGGGGATTAAGACCGTGAGCCCCATGTGGGACAGGGACTCTCTCCAACCTGATTACCTTGTCCCTACCCCAGTATTTGACACATAGTAAGCGCTTAACAAATACCATCATCATTATCATCACCATCATTGCATTCTACCCTAAACGGTAGTGAAAACGTCAGGGCGAAATCGTCCAGATATAGAGTCACCAAGCAATGCCACGTAATAGTTTGTTTCTGGTTGTGTGTGTTTTTTTTTTAAAAGTAGAGCCATTGCAAATTTTCTGCTCTTCCAACCAAGCAACACTGACATGCATCTGGATTCTCCTTTCTCAGGCTGACCAGGAGAAGCCATGAATATAAGGAAATTACCAAAAAGCCCCAAACCACCGACTGTGACAAGATTATTCAGCTCTACCAGGGGGAAATAGAAGCTCTGGAAAGCCGCTCTTCATCCGCTGGAAGGGAACCTGGGCCCAGCGCAGTGATGGGACCAAGCCCCCAGTTAAGCAGCAGCAGCTCCACGGTCTCTCTGTCTTCCGATTTTCTTCTAGGAGCTGAGGCTCTGCCCGCAGCACCAGATGACAACGAAGCAGATTCTTCTGATAACGGGTCTGAGGAATCTGGTTCAAATCAGCGAGGAGAATTTCTATCGCTGGTAAGGAAACTTTAATAATAATAATGTTGGCATTTGTTAAGCGCTTACTATGTGCCGAGCACTGTTCTAAGCGCTGGGGTAGACATCGGGGAATCAGGTTGTCCCACGTGGGGCTCACAGTCTTCATCCCCATTTTACAGATGAGGGAACTGAGGCACAGAGAAGTGAAGTGACTCGCCCACAGTCACACAGCCGACAAGTGGCAGAGCTGGGATTCGAACCAGCTTCCTTTGAAAGGTAGAAACTGATGTTGCCCAGGCCCAAAAGAAGATAAATACTCTTTTCTTTTGTTTTATGATGGCATTTGGTAAGCATTTACTTTGTGCCAGACACTTTACTAAGCGCTGGGGTAGGTACACAGCGTGGCTCAGTGGAAAGAGCCTGGGCTTGGGAGTCAGAGGTCATGGGTTCGACTCCTAGCTCTGCCACTTGTCAGCTATGTGACTGTGGGCAAGTCACTTAATTTCTCTGGGCCTCAGTTCCCTCGTCTGTAAAATGGGGATTAACTGTGAGCCTCACGTGGGCCGACCTGATGACCCTGTATCTCCCCCAGCGCTTAGAATCGTGCTCTGCACATAGTAAGCGCTTAACGAATACCAACGTTATTACAAGCGGATCAAGTTGGACACAGTCCATGTCCCACACGGGATTTACAGTCTTAATCCCCATTTTTGCAGATGAGGGAACTGAGTCGTAGAGAAGTTAAGGGACTTACCCAAGGTCACACAGCGGACAAGTGGCTGAGCCAAGATTAGAACGCAGGTCCTTCCAACTCTCAGGCCCGACCTTTAGGCCACGTTGCTTCTCTGAGTGAAAGCAACCGCAGTTTTCCCATTTTCTTGCGACTTCCATGAAGCAAACCCCTTGTCGTCTACTCGAAAGCAAGGGGCATTTGTTTCTGTTTTCTGCTTTATATGGTGATGATGGTATTTGTTAAGCGCTTACTGTGTGCCGAGCACTGTTCTAAGCCCTGGGGTAGATACAGAGTCATCAGGTTGTCCCACATGGGGCTCACAGTTTTAATCCCCATATTACAGGTGAGGTAACTGAGGGCCAGAGAAGTGAAATGACTTGCCCAAAGTCACCACAGCTGACAGGTGGCGGAGCCGAGAAGCAGTAGTGTGGCTTAGTGGATGGACCACAGGCCTGGGAGTCGGAAGGAATTGAGTTCGAATTCTGGCTCCGCCACTTGTCTGCTCTGTGACCTTGAGCAAGTTACTTCACTTCTCGGTGCCTCAGTTATTTTGTCTGCAAAATGAGGATTAAGACTGTGAGCCCCATGTGGGACGGGGACTGTGTCCAACCTGATTAGCTTACATCTACATCAGCCCTTTGTACAGTGCCTGGAACATAGTAAGTATTCAACAAATATGATGATGATTATTATTATTGCTATCCTCAAGGAGATTACAGTCTAGTGGGGAAGAACTCCTCTATATGAGCGTTTTAAATGCCACGTTCTGCATTTTATAAATGACATGATGCTGTCATCGCTTTTAAGTCACCGGTGTTCTTTGTGAGAGAGCAAAAAAAGGTGTGATCATCTTTTCTCGAGGGCTTAAAGGCACAAAATGGCAAGGAAATACGATCAGACTGGGAGCCCGTCACTGGGCAGGGGTCGTCTCCATCTGTTGCCGGATTGTACATTCCAAGTGCTTGGTCCAGTGCTCTGCATATAGTAAGCGCTCAATAAATACTATTGAATGAATATTGTTTTGAAAGTAGGAGAAGCAGGTGCTACATATGTACAATTCTCCATGGAAGTGGAGAACTCCAAACTCTAACCTAGTTTATCTCGTGATATCATTTCCAAACTAAGGATTTCACGATTGTAGAATACCTGCAGTTGGGGTGGAAGCTAGGAATTTGTTAGAAAAAAATTCCACCCTAGATTTTCATTTAAAATCATAATAAAGGATCCACTCTCTCAATCAAGGGTATTTGAGTGCTTACCTTGAGTGCAGGACACGGCACTAAGCACTGAAAACGTGAGGTGCAATACTTCCCTTTTAACCTATGTGATTTGGGGACTTTTTCTTTTTAGTGTCCTCTGCCAACATCCCCCATTGCTTCAATAGCAACCAGGTTTCTCAGAGAGGAGGAATGGAGGTCTCATCATATCTTGGAACGCTTAAATGCTCATGTCGAAGAATTGAAAAGGGAGAGTGAAAGAACAGTGAGACAATATTCTCAACCAAAATAACATCTTCGAACCACAAACCCCAAAATAAAATCAAACAGCAAAGTCAGCATCATCTCCAGAATAACGACTTTCTAAAAAAAATACGAGTGTTTGCAAGGGATAGAAAAAAGCTAAGGTAGCGGTAACCTGAAACCTGAAAATTATGCCTCTTTCTGACACTATCGAACGAATACAGATATAGTTTGTTTTCTATCAGAAGTACTTTTTTCAACACCTTTAGCTCACAGAGAGAGATTGCTTTTCTGTTGTCTCCTACATATTTATGATCACAGATTGTGATTTGGAATTGAAATGCAAATTTTGGTGTAAATCTCATGCAAAATAAACTTTTATAATATGACAAATAAAGCAAATGCAGGAAAATATTTTGTATGAAAAGGAAAAAAAAAATATTTGAAGTTGTTGGATAGGAAGGAAATCTGCACTTAAAAGAATGAAATAATGGGTTGCCTGTCTAAATGTTGGGGGAAAATATGTTGAAAGAGTTTTCTCTTCTCTGTGCGCTTGAAATACGATCTCTGTGGTGTTTTGCAGCATTTTTATTTACAAGGCTTGATGTGGATTTCTACTTGAGAGTTATATTATGGCTGGGCTTTGACAATCTAGAGAATGTAGAATCCCAAGGCTGCAAGGCAAGAAGTAAGCCAAGTACATTTCTCACTGAGATTGTTAGAATAGGGCAAGGAGTAGAAGGTGAATGGGAGAGTTAGGAACATAAAAACGAACATTGCTTTTTTGGCACTACTGCTTTATTATCGATCATTTCCTGGCCTAGTGGAAAGAGCACGGCCCTGGGAGTCAGAAGACCTGGGTCCTATTCTTGTCTCTGCCATTTGCCTGCTGTGTGACCTTGGGTCAGTCACTTCAGTAATTCATTCATTCATTTATTCACTCAATAGTATTTATTTGAGAGCTTAGGGTGTGCAAAGCAGTCGTATCTATTGAGCACTTACGCTGTGCGGGGCGTTCATTCAACCGTATTTATTGAGCGCTTACTGCGTGCAGAGCACTAAGCCCTTGGGAGAGTACAGTATAACAATATAACAGACCCATTCCCTGCCCACAGTGACGTCACTTCTCTGTGCCTCAGTTCCCTCATCTGAAAAATGGGAATTCAATCCCTGTTGTTCCTCTTATTTCCCAGTCACTCCATGAGGGACAGGGATTATTTTGGATCCCAGCTCTGCCACTTGTCAGCTGTGTGCCTGTGGGCAGGTCGCTTAACTTCTCTGTGCCTCAGTTACCTCATCTGTAAAATGGGGATTGAGTGTGAGCCCCACGTGGGACAATCTGATTCCCCTGTGTCTGCCCCAGCGCTTAGAACAGTGCTCTGCACATAGTAAGCGCTAAACAAATACCAACATTATTATCTACCCCAGTGCTTAGCGTGGCTGAGTGGAAAGAACCCGGACTTGGGAGTCAGAGGTCATGGGTTCGAATCCTGACTCTGCCATTTGTCAGCTGTGTGACTGTGGGCAAGTCACTTTATTTCTCTGTGCCTCAGTTCCCTCATCTGTCAAATGGCGATTAACTGCGAGCCTCACGTGGGACAAACCGATGACCCTGTATCTACCCCAGCACTTAGAACAGTGCTCTGCACATAGTAAGTGCTTAACAAATACCAACATTATCATTACTTAGTAGTTAGTAAGCGCGTAACAGATCCTACAGTTATTATCATTGTTATTATCTGGGGTCAACTGCAGTAGGGTTTGCAAAGTTGGTCACTGTGGCAGTCAGATATTTTGTTTAGTTATAGGTGGAAGTTCACATTTTAAAGAAAACTCTTCTTGGAATTTTGTATTTAACAACTCTAAGGATCACCGCCTTTGGAGCCTCTGAGTTCGACTCCCGGCTCTGCCACTCGTCAGCTGTGTGACTGTGGGCAAGTCACTTAACTTCTCTGTGCCTCAGTTACCTCATCTGTAAAATGGGGATTAACTGTGAGCCTCACGTGGCACAACCTGGTTACCCCGTATCTACCCCAGCGCTTAGAACAGTGCTCGGCACACAGTAAGCGCTTAACAGATACCAACATTATTAGCATTATTATTAAGATAGATTACAGTCAACCAGTAATGGAGTTAATAATTATTATTGTTATCATGGTATTTATTGAGGATTTACTAGGTCCCAAGACTGGTATAAGGCGAATCAGGTTGGACACAATCCCTCTCCCACCTGAAACTCACGGTCTAAGTAGGAGGGAGAACAGGTTTGACTCCCCAATTTACAGATGAGGAAAATGAGGCACAGAAAAGTGGCTTTTCCAAGGCCACCCAGTAGGCAACCAGTAGGCAAGTGGCAAAGCCCAGATTAGAACCCAGCTCCTCTGACTCCCAGCCCCATGATCTTTTCTTACTAGGCCACGCCGTTTGCCAGCACTGGAAGTTGGCATTGTCCTCTTTTAGTACTGTTTTCAGGTAAATATTTTCAAAGTTAATCTTTCAAAATATCCCAAAGCATTTGCCCCGCCAAATCAGAAGTACTTATTTGAAGGCGTATTTTGTCAGAGCTTTCTTCCTCCTAACTCCACATTCTATTCTGGGCCGAACTTGATCTTAAGTCAAGCCACTTGTTCCTCATTTTTCCCACTTATAAAAAGAACACCGTGTTATTAATTGGTTAATAATAGTTACCGATGAAGCTAATTTCCCACTGGTATTTTCCATATATTTTTGCCCTAGTAGGGAAATGAAGCAATCAGGCTATGAAGTTACACCTGACAGCATTTCGCCTCCACTCATTTAAAATGCATATAAATCAGCTCAGCCACGTGGCCTGTCATGTTAATTTTATTTGGGAACAGCTGCTGTGTTTAAAAACTGATATCCACCGAGTGTGTTTTCCTCACCTCTAACCCTATTTCAACCTGAAAAATGGCAGTTTGTCGTGGCCCTGCCTCTTACCATCTCAATGAAATATGATCGAAGGAATGTCCTCTGTTTCCCCAGGACTCTTTGACATGAGAAAAACAAAGCAGCTTCAGACCCCAAGTCTGAAATCTAGATAGTGGGGAAAAATGTTTCCAGGAAGGTTGACTTGTGCTGAACTTTCCATGGAGGTGAATGAATTTTATCAAAACATCATCTTTTACGTACAGTTGTCCATCATATTGGCAGTGTGACACACTGAATGGAACACGGGCCTGGGAATCCGAGGACCTGGGTAAAAAATAAAAATAAGTAAATTGTGGTATTTGTTAAGCGCTGTTTGCAAAGCACTGTTCTAAGCGCTGGGTGATACAAGGGGATCAGGTTGTCCCACGTGGGGCTCACAGTTTTAATCCCCATTTGACAGGTGAGGAAACTGAGGCACAGAGAAGTTAAGTGACTTGCCCAAGGTCACAGAGATGACTAGTGGCGGAGCCGGGATTAGAACCCATGACCTCTGACTCCCAAGCCCACGCTCTTTCCACTGAGTCATGGATACTTATCGTGGCTCCAATGGTTGTCTGCTGTGAGACCTTGGAAAGTCACTTCACTTCTCTGGGCCTCAGTTTCCCCATCTGTAAAATGAGGATTAAGACTGTGAGCCCCAAGGGGGACAGGGACTGTGTCCAACCTGATTATCTTGAACCTACCTCAGCGTTTAGTACAGTGCCTGGCACATAGTACGTGCTTAACAAATTCCATTAAAAGAAAAAAAAATCACCCCAGATGGTGAAGCCGGTGTGCGTGTCTGTGTGTGTGTCCAAGTCACATGGGTCACACAAAAACAGAAGCAGCAGTGGAAAGAGCCCTGGCGTGGGAGTCCGAGGTCGTGGGTTCGAATTGCGGCTCTGCCACTTGTCAGCTGTGTGACTGTGGGCAAATCACTAAACTTCTCTGTGCCTCAGTTACCTCATCTGTCAAAATGGGGATTAAGACCGTGAGCCTCACGTGGGAGGACCTGATGACCCTGTATCTCCCCCAGCGCTTAGAATAGTGCTCTGCACATAGTAAGCGCTTAACAAATACCAGCATTAAAAAGGAAGTCCCTTATTTTGTTGTTGTGCTTAATGTTTGTGGCTGTTTTCCCTTTTGCTTCCTTGTCTCTGTCTTCTCCTGTCACCCTTTTGGCCCCAAGAGTCCCTCTCTTCTTGGTGGCAGCGTACCGGACAAGTCTGTCCTCTGCAATTGACTCCCAATTTTTAGCTGGGAAGCAGCAGTGTCTGACCAGGTCCTCGGTAATTAACGTTAACAAACTTGGAGGAGAGTCTGTCATGTGATTTCTGGAAGGGTCATTGGCGGAGTCACTGATTAACTGTGTCCCAAGAATAACTAGTCACAGGTTTTACCATCTGCACGGACTTCACTTCTGGGTGCCGTCCAGGCAGGGATGATTCGTTCATTCATTCACTCATATTTATCGAGCGCTACGGGTGTAGATCACTATTCTAAGCGCTTGGGAGAGTACGATACAACAATAAACAGTCACATTCCCTGCCCACAATGAACTTACAGTCTCGGGGCGCCCGAGGGGAGACAGACATCAGTACGAATAAATCAAATTACAGATATGTTCGCAAGTGCTGTGGGGCGGGGAGAGGGGTCGGATCCCCAAGCTTCACCCATTCTGGGTTTCTGACAAGAAGGAAGAGTTTCCCATCAGCTGAAAAGCAGCATGGCCTAGGAGGATAGAGCACAGGCCTGAGAGTCAGAATGACTTGGGTTTTAATCTCACCTCCCCACTTGCCTGCTCTGTGACCTGGAAGCCCATCAACGGGCGGGGACCGTCTCTATCTGTTGCCGGTTTGTACATTCCAGGCGCTTAGTACAGTGCTCTGCACATAGTAAGCCCTCAATAAATAAATAGTATTGAATGAATGACCTTAGGAAAGTCACTTCACTTCTCTGTGCCTCAGTTCCCTCATCTGTAAAATGGGGATTAGGTTTGTGAGCCTTATGTGGGATAGGGACTGTTTCTGACCTGATTAGGTTGTATCTATCCTAGTGGTTAGTACAGTGCCTTGCCCACAGTAAGTGCTTAACAGATTCCATTTTAAAAAGCCCCAAAATGGTGGCTTTCTGGCCTGTGAGCCCTTTGTTGACTGTCCCCTCCCAGTACTCATTCCCCCCACCCCTCGAGGCCCCCGCTTCCTCTTCACCCCTCCTCTCAGATTGGCAAGTCAGAGAATCAGCATGGCATAGAGCACGGGCCTGGGAGTCAGGAGGTCATGAGTTCTAATCCTGACTCCCCCACATCTGCTGTGTGATCTTGGGCAAGTCATTTTACTTCCCTGGGCCTCTATTACTTCATCTCTGTATAGTGGAGATTGAGACTGTAAGCCCCATGTGAGACAGGGCCTGTGTGCAACCCAATTTGCTTGTATCCACCCCGGCGCTTAGTACAGTACCTAGCCCATAGTAAGCGCTGAACAGATACCAAATTATTATGATTAAAGTCAGCTTCTATGATGCCAACCTCGTCTCGAGTGCCAGGCGCCAAGCTAGCCTTCGTGGGAGAGTTGTTATGACTCCGGTCCGTGAGCCCCGGATGAAGTGATTTCTCAGGACTAGAAATCAGTGATTGTCTAAGAAAGACTGGACACCGAGGGTTGGGATTTGCTTAGTCCAGTTTGGCAAATGACCAGTCATTCTGTGGTATTGTGCCGACTCTGCAAAAACTGATTTGCTGCATATCTTTGAAAAGTTTTTTTTTTTGTTTTTTGTTACAAGACCTATTTCTCAGTTACTGTAGCCAACTCCCTAGTTTGAGAGAGACGGTATGTGGCAATTTTTTTTTTTATAGGTTTGCAGTCTATTGAGGTGGAAATGTGGAAATTGAGCTTTGGAAATGCATCCTAACACCAGCAACCACCTTCCTCATTATGTCCACAAGCATGACTGCATAAAGTAGATTGAAAAAAAAAAATTCAGCCATTACATAGCTGTGCCTCACCCCATTGATGATGGGGAATAGATCAGGCCACATCAACAGTAACTTGACTAGTCCCTGCATATGGAAATAGTCTAAACTTCCCTTCACAGCCATCTTATTAGTTAATTCCCCCTCTAGAATCTAAGCTTGTTGTGGGCAGGGAACATAACTACCAACTCTGTTTTGCAGTATATTTTTATGGTATCTGTTCAGTGCTGACTATGTGCCGGGTACTATACTAAGTGCTGGGGTAGATATAAGATAATCAGGTTGGACTCATGGGGCTCACAGTCTCAATCCCTATTTTACAGATGAAGAAACTGAGGCACAGAGAAGTAAAGTGACTTGTCCAAGGCCACACACCAGACAAGTGGTGGAAACAGGATTAGAACCCACGCTCTTCTAATACAAGTCAGTCAGTCATATTTATTGAGTGCTTACTGTGTGCAGTAAGAGCTTGGGAGAGTAAAATCTAACAACAGATGCATTCCCTGCCCACAACAACCTTACAGTCTGAGATCTATGTTCGCTCCAGTAGGCCACACTGCTTCTTGTCCTCTCCCAAGTGCTTATTATTGCTATATTAAGCTTCGCAAACAGTTAAGTGCTCAATAAATACCATCGATCGCTTGATTGATAATTGCCAGGGCCTGGATCTGATGATAATAATAATGTTGGTATTTGTTAAGCGCTTAATAATAATAATAATAATCCTGGTATTTGTTAAGCGCTTACTATGTGCAGAGCACTATTCTAAGCACTGGGGTAGATACAGGGTGATCAGGTCGTCCCACGTGAGGCTCACAGTCTTAATCTCCATTTTACAGATGATGGCATGAAAGACATGGCATATTTTTCAGACATAGTGGAGTGGTTTCCGTGCTATTTGTAGTTCAGTGGAAAGAGGATGTGACTGGAAGTCAGCCATCTGCTGTGTGGCAGTGGACAAGTGAGCTCTCTGAGCCTCAGTTTTGTGCTGAGCCCACAATGAGCTGCCTTGTTAGTGACTATTTATTATCCCACTAACAACAACAAGGAAGAGACTTTGTAAAGGCACTGACGAGCTCTACCTGGGACAGGTGATTGCTGGCCTGTGGAGCCGGAGCATGGAGGGAGGAGGGGCCTTATCTCCCTTCTCTACCCGGTAATGGGCCTGGACCCATCAGTGGCTGCTCCGGAGAGCCACAGCTGCCATGCCTAAGGCAGATAAAAGGCAGTGCTTTGAAGGTCCACCCAGGGACATGCAGTTTGGAGGAGTTGAAGCATGCAGAGCAGTAGAAGACAGCAGCACTTGGATGCAGGGAGAAGAAGCATTGGCAGAATGGGCTCTTTTGACCACAGATAGGTATTGGACCCTTGGGTGGTGGAGTGAGTGAGTATATGTACGTATCACTCCCTTGTGTATTGATAAAGCTAAGTAAAAAACTTTCTATGGCAATCTTGGTGATCAGAGGTGTAGTTTGCCTTCTATTATATGTCACTGAGGCTCCTTTTGGTTCAGGAAGTTCCTGGTTGCTACCAACTGGAGTTGGCAAGTTTCCCCATTTGTATGAGATGAGGTAGACTGTGATCCCTGTGTGGGATGGGGACTGTGTGTGATTTTATAATCTTGTATCTACTCAGCACCGGGTACAAAGTGTGTAATCTGCCATTATTAGTAGACTTGGTTGAAGCTGGAATTAACCAGGCTGGGCTCCTTTTAAAAAACCAATAGTATTTGTTAAGCACTTACTCTGCGCCAGGTAGTGGAACAAGTAACTCACATTGGACGTAGTCTGTGCCCCTTGGTCTTAAGCCCCGTTTTCAGATGAAGTAATGGGGGCCCAGAGAGGTTAAGTGACTTGTCCATGGTCACTCAACGGACAAGTGGCAAAGCTGGGATTAGAACCCAGGTCCTTCCAGACTGGTGCTCTAGGCATTAGGCCGTTCTGCTTCTTGACTCAAGTCACTGACTCATGCCCTGGTCATTTTAAGGACCAAATAATTTATAGTTTCTTTGTTTAGTTATATTATGATTATTCCATTTATTATTTCATCTGACTCCCCCATTAAAAAGTAATAAGCAGATTGAGGCCAGGGAAGATCTTGTGCTTCTTTGGAACTTTCCCTCAGGTTTTAGTATCAACCAGTGGATGCTCAATAAGTATCATTATCTCTTATGTGTACATTTATGTTCAATCTCCTTTTGATTATAAACCATTAGAGGTCAGGGGTGATGCCACCTGGAGAAAATCCCCACGATAAAGAGAAGTAATTATAACATGTATTGAATACCCACCGGGTGTGTTGCACTTAGGAAGTGCAGAATAACAAAATGGTACATTCCCCGACCATGGGCAGCTTACACTCTCACGGGGTAGAGAAAGATAAGAATTTTTACAACTAGAGTAGTCAGAATTAACAAAGTGAACATATGTGTATGAATTCATTCATTCATTCAATTGTATTGAGCAGTTACTGTGTGCAGAACACTGTACTAATTGCTTGGAAAGTACAATTTGGCAACAGACAATCCCTGCCCAGCAATGGGCTCACAGTCTAAAAGGGGAGACAGACAGCAGACAAGTAGACAGGCATCAATACCATCAAAATAGGTAAATAGAATCACAGATATATACACATTAATAAAATTGTAATAAAATATATAAATATACATAAGTACTGTGGGGAGGACTTGGGTTCTTAAGCCTGAATGCTGAGGGGGATGAAAAGTTCATTAGCTGTAGAGTGGGCTGAGGGGATATGACTGAAGGTTCTGGGAAATTAATTGGAGAAAGTTTTTTGTTGATAGAGATGGGGTTTGTGTTTGGCAGTTGATTTGTTGTACTTAAGCCCTTACTATGTGCAGGGCACTGTACTAAGTGCTGGGGTGGATACAAGCAAATCGAGTTGGACACAGTCCCTGTCCCCCGTGGGGCTCCCTGTCTCAATCTCTGTTTTACAGAAGGAGCAACTGAGACCCAGAGAATTTTAGTAACTAGCCCAAGCTCACACAGCAGACAATGGCAGAGGCTGGATTAGAACCCAGGACCTCTAGCGGCCAGTCTGCTTTGGCCTGACTTGCTCCCGTTGCTCTTCCTCCCCTGCTCTCTGCCCCACAATGCTTATACATCTGTAATTTTATTTCTTTGTACTGATGTCTATTTGTACTGATGTCTGTCTCCCTCCCCCCTCCACCGCCCACTCTAGACCGTGAGCTTGTTTTGGGCAGAGATTGTCATTCTTTATAGCTGTGTTGTACTTTCCCAAGCACGTAGTACAGTGCTCTGTGCACAATAAGTGCTCAAATATGATTGAATAAATGTGTAGAGCACTGTACTAAGCACTTGGGAAAGTACAGTATAACAGAGTTGGTTGATACTATCCCTGTCTACTAGGAGCTTTACAGTATTGAGAAAGGGAGTCAGATATTGAAATAAATACAGATGGGGAAAATGGCAGAATATAAGGATATCAATCAATTGTTCATGTTTATTAAGTGCTTACTGTTCAGTCATATTTATTGAGTCCTTACTTTGTGCAGAGCACTATTCTAGTGCTAGGACGAGTACGGTAGAGCAATGAACGACACATTCACTGCCCACAATGAGCTTACAGTCTAGAGGGGGAGATAGACATTCATATAAATAAATGGTACATGTGCAAAAGTGATGGGCTGGGAGGGGAGATGAATACAGGGAACAAGTCAGGGCAATGCAGAAAGGAGTGGGAGAAGAAAGGAGGGCTTAGTCAGCGAAGGTCTCCTGTAAGGCTTGAAGCGGCGGCAAGGGACATTGTTTAATATGAGGGAGGCATTTCAATTGATCATATTGAGCGCTTACTGTGTGCAGAACACTGTACTAAGTGCTTATTATTAAGTGCCGTTGAGTCGTTTCCAATTCATAATGACTCCATGGATATACTTTCTGCCATAATCCACAGTCTTCTAATGATTCTTCCGTTACTGTCGTTATGGTTTCTATCCATCTAACTGCCGGTCTGCCTCTTCCATGTTTTCCCTGGACTTTTCCTAGCATTAGTGTCTTCTCCAGAGAAATTTGTCCTCCTGATTATGTGTCCAAAATATGCTAATTTAAGTCCAGTCATTTTGGCCTTCCAAAGATCACTTTGGCTTAATTTGCTCCAAAATCCATTTGTTTGAATGAATCCATTTGTTTCGAAATCACCAATTTCGAAAGAATCGATGTTCTTTCTATCCTGTTTTTTCATTAAGTGCTTAAGAGGGTGAAATATAACAGTCGGTAGACATGTTCCCTGACCACAGTGAGCTTACTATTTAGAAGGGAGATCAACATTAATATGAATCAATAAATTCTGTACCAATATGTACAGAAGTGCTGCGAGACAGTTATTTCCCTGTAGTTGTCAAGTCACCAGTCCAACTGGGAATCGGAGCCAGGGAGGTGTGGGCAGAGAGGCCTTGGGTGGAGGAAATGATGTGGTATGTGCTAGAGGCAGATTTGAGTCGGAGTGTAAGCTTGTTGTGGGCAGAGAATGTCTTATGTTGTTTTAATGTACTCTCTCAAACTCTTAGTGCAGTGCTCTGCACACAGTAACTACTCAAATATAATTGACTGACCGAGATTCAGTGAGTGGCTTTCCTCTTGTTACGCAGAAATGGAACTTGGAACCCAAAGTCTGGGTTTTGTTTTCATTTTTTCCTCCAACCCCTAGGGCCTGATTCCCTGGTAATTTACTAATCACAAGGCCGGGGGCAACCCTCTCTTTGGTGAAACTCACCCCAACTACAAGACAACCCTCTCTGGTCCTAATAGGAGCCATTTCTTCTGTTCTGTAATCAGATCTGTTAAGTGGCTTAAGCTCTTTAAAATGATGAGCAATTAGCATCTCTACATTCCCGAACTCCTGAGGGAGTATGAATTTTGCATAACGAGGTCTGAGCTGCAGACCTCCCAAAATCTTGCAAATAAAAAAAAACACAAACCCAAAAAACCAGAGCTGCGTGAAGCCGAGAAAGGCCTTGAGGTAAGGGAAGTTTTTCAGGCAATCATGTCAATAAATATTTATGGGGGGCAATGGAAAAGTACATTTAAGCGGCCAATTATGCAGTAATAACTCTTCCCAGGAATAGGCAAAGAAGCCATCGTGGGCAACCTCATCTCAGAAACTGCATGCCCTAGAAAAGGAATCAATTTTTATATTAGAAAAATAGCTCTGATGTCCCCGTTTTTCTTTTAGAATGGGTGAAGTAACTCAGTAGAGAAAATTCCTTCTCTTCTAGGTAATACATTCTCCTCTGGGGCTTCTAGGAGGTGGTATTTCCTGAATATCAGTTGATTCAGTTGTCTGTAATTAAAAAAACAAAAAACAATCTCTCAGCCCATCTTTCCTGATTTCCAAAGTGTGACTGTTTGAAACCCACTCCCGACAAGTTGTATAACCAAAGTTATGTATCCTATTGCTCCTTTGCCTCTTTAATCTTATGGCTCCTCTTGGAAATCTACCCAGGGTTGGCTTTTTTTTTTCATTTGTTTCAGAATTTTACTCCTACAATATGAAAGCCATAGATTAATATTCTCTAATTTTTCCCATTTTGCCCAACTGCATTCATAGGCAAAAGACATATGGCGGAGGCACCATCTTCATAGACATTCAGTTGCTTAATACAGTGCCCTGTACACAGTAAGCATTCAGTAAATGTGATAGATTATGATTATATTTAAGTCCTTACTATGTATCAGAGCTGTGGTAAATACAAGTTAATTAGATTAGACTCATTCTCTGGCCCCCATGGGACTCCCCGCCTAATTAGGAGGGAGAACAGGTAATGATTCCCCATTCCACAGTTGAGGAAACTGAGGCACAGAGAAGTGATGGAGCCGGAATTTGAATGCAGCTCCTCTGACTCCTAGACCCGTGTTGCCTGGCGGAGTGGACGGAACACAGACCTAGGAGTTAGAAAGTCATGGCTCTGCCATGTGTCTTCCGGGTGACCTTGGGCAAGTCACTTCACTTCTCTGGGCCTCAGTTGCCTCATCTATAAGGTGGGGATTGAGACTGTGAGCCCCATGTGGGACAGGGACTGCGTCCAACTTGATTTGCTTATATCTTCCCCAGCACTTAGTAAAGTGCCTGGCACTTAGTAAGTGCTTAACAAATATCATTATTATTATTAGGCTGTGCTGGCAATCAATCCAGGCTCTTGCTACCTTTCTGGATCATGTATCTTAACACTAATGTTCATTGACATAAAGTGGGGAGTTGAGTGGGCTAGGAGTGGCGGGAAGTGGGGAGACAATGATATGGACTCCATTTTCCCCTCCTTTAGTCTTGACACAGAATGGGCCAGGTGACATCTTATTCTTTGTTTCATTTGGAGCAGCTGGCAGTTCTTCTTGCCACAAAACAAAAGCAATATACACACAGCAGGTGGGGTTTCTCTAGAGGTGAAATACCCAGGCACTCCTTAACGGATTGATCTGTGGAAGAAACACTGATTGCTTCCTAAAGGCTGTAACAGCACCACTTTCAACCAGATTGCTTTTTTTTATATATTGCACCCAGGGGCTCGAAAGAAGAGAAGGGGCCTTTTGCCTCTAAATGCCTGTATTTGGTTACTGCTCTCAAAAACAAACGGACAATTATTCAGGATGTTACTTCCCATTGGTCTTGGCTACCAGCTGAACATTGCTTTCTTAAAACATAACTCATTGATTCACTCAATCGTATTTATTGTGTGCAGAGCACAGTACTAAGCGCTTGGAAAGTACAATCAGCATGTTTGGATGTGGTTAACTTTGCAGTCCTGCCTAGAGGCAGGGGGATGAACCAGGTGAACTCTGCAGGTTTCTTTGGAGTCTGGGAGCCTATGAAGATGTTTTAAAGTGCTATTGGATTGTCCTTTGTAATAACTGGGAGGTCAGCACTATTCATTCAATTGTATTTATTGAACACTTATTGTGCAGAACACTGTACTAAGCCCTTGCAGTGTACAATTTTGCAACGGATGGACAGTTCCTGCCCAACAACAGGCTCACAGTCTAAAAGGGGGAGACAGACAACAAAACAAGTGGTCAGGCATCAATACCATCAAGATAAATAGAATCATAGATATCTACCCATTAATAAAATAGAATAATAAATATATACAAATATACACAAATGCTGTGGGAAGGGGAAGGAGGTAGAGCAGAGGGAGGGAGTAGGGGGAATGGGGAGGAGGGTCAGAGGGAAAGGGAGAGCTCAGTCTGGGAAGGCCTCCTGGAGGAGGTGAGCTCTCAGGGCTTTGAAGAGGGGAAGAGAGTTTGGCAGATGTGAAGAGGGAGGGTATTCCAGGTCAGTGGTAGGATGTGTGCCAGGGGTCGACGGCAAGACAGGTGAGTACGAGGCCCAGTGACGAGGTTAGCAGCAGAGGAGCGGAGTGTACGGGGTGGACTGTAGAAGGAGAAAAGGGAGGTGAGGTAGGAGGGGGCAAGGTGATGGAGGGCTTTGAAGCCAAGAGTGAGGAGCTTTTGTTTCGTGTGAAGGTTGATAGGCAACCACTGGAGGCTTTTGAGGAGGGGAGTGACATGCCCAGAGCATTTCTGTAGAAAGATAATCTGGTCAGCGGAATGAAGTATGGACTGGAGAGGGGAGAGACAGGAGGATGGGAGATCAGAGAGGAGGCTGATGCAATAATCCAGTTGGGTTATTATGAGAGCTTGTACGAGCAATATAGTGGTTTGGATGGAGAGGAAAGGGCAGATCTTGGTGATGTGAAAGTGAGACCGGCAGGTTTTGGTGATGGATTGGATGTGTGGGTGAATGAGAGCAGAGCCAAGGATGACACCAAGGTTGTGGGCTTGTGAGACGGGAAGGATGGTAGTCCCGTCCACAGTGACCCTGGTCCCGTAAGTTTTTATACAGATACGATGAAACTAGTTCAACTTTATGGACAGAGATCCTCACGTTTGGCAAACTCCCCAAGATCTATAGTTTGAGGCAGTTTTACAAACTTATGATTCCCTTTCTTAAACCTACTAAGGCTCGATTTCGGTGTCCCTAGGGAATCAATCAATTGTATTTATTGAGTCTGAATATGTGCAGAGTATTGTATTAAGTGCTTGGGAGAATATAAAAAAGATGGTAGACAAGTTCCCTGCCCACAATGAGCTAACAGTCTGGAGGGAGAGGAAGCCATAAATAAATTACAGATATGTACATAAGTGCTGTGAGGTTGGGATGGGGAAATGAACGAAGAGAGCAAGATGAAGCAGAAGGGATTGGGAGAAGAGAAAATGAGAGCTTAGGCAAGGCCTCTTGGAGGAAATGTGGTTTGAGTGATTTTGAAGACCAGGGTGAGGAGAGTGATTGTCAGGTAAGAGGGAGGACATTCCAGGCCAGAGGCAGGACGTGGGTCAGCGGTGAATAGATGAGATTGAGGTACAGTGAATAGGCTGGCGTTAGAAGAGCAAAATATGTGGGCTGGGTTGTCATAGGAAAGCAGCAAACTAAGATAGGAGGGGGCAAGTGCTTTAAAGGGAAAAGGGGCCAGGAGAGGAGGAGGAAGCAGGGTAGATTCAGACCCTGTCCTCTCCACCATGGCACCATTCCCTCTTATCCCAGGCCTTCCACAAACCACCCACCCACTCCCCAATTTTTCTGGGGCTGAAAGCCTGGGTCTAGAAACCTATGGTTTTTTGTTTAAGAGGATTTGCAGGGAAAAAGCAAAGAGGAGAACATCTCAAAGCCTCCTTTAACAGTTCTGCTTCCATTTCTCCCCTCCAGTGCCAGCCCTGAGAAGCAGGGAGCAGGAGACAGACTGTAGGGCTTTGCCCCACCCTCACAAGCCTCTCTCCAGCATCACTGCTGCCAATACTTCGCCATAAGACTATAAGCTTGTTACGGGCAAGGAATGTGCCTGTTCTACAGTTTCGTCGGACTCTTCCAAGCACTTAGTACCGTGCTCTCACCTTCTGCCTCACCTCGCTACTCTCCTGCTACAACCCCGTCCACACCCTTTACTTCCCTAATGCCAACCTTCTCACTGTCCCTGGATCTCGTCTATCTTGCCACTGACCTCTTTCCCACATCCTGCCTCGGGCCCGGAACATCTTCCCTTTTCAAAGGTGACAAACAATGACTCTCCCCACCGTTTCAAAGCCTTATTGAAATCGTATCTTCTCCTAGAGGCCTTCCCTGATTAAACCCTCCTTTCCTATTCTCCCATCCCTTTCTGTGTCGCCCTGACTTGCTCCCTTTGTTCATCCCCCTTCCCGACCCCACAGCATTTATGTACATATCTGTCATTTATTTATATTAATGTCTGTTTCACCCTCTAGACTATAAGCTCATTCTGGGCAGGGAATGTGTCTGCTTATTGTTGTACTCTACCAAGTGCTTAGTATAGTGCCCTGCGCACAACCAATAGATAGGATTGGTTGTTTGATTATGTAGGTTCCTTTGCAGATCCAGTTCCTTTTTCAGCTATTTCATCCTGCTCTATGGGCACCACTACCTGTTATATCCTTGGTCTCTCCCCTACTCCCGCCATTTCTAAACCATCTTGGGTATTTTAAAACTCTTTGAGGGCTGGTTGTGTGTGCCTTGCTTCGAGTTTACTCTCCCAAGGGCTTAGTTTAATATTTTGCCCTGGGTACGGGGCTCTGTCAATACCATTGGTTGGTTGATTTGAGTTCTGACCTTTCCAGGATGGAGTTGGCTCAGTCCTCTCTGGACTGTGAACTTATTTTGGGCAGGGAATGTTGTCTACCAACTCTGTTATATTGTACCCTTCCCAAGAGCTTAATACGGTGCTCTGCGCACAGTGTGTGTACAATAAATACCGTTGATTATGATTTAGTGTACTGGGAGGGAGGCAGAGGAAGAGAGGGAGACGGGGGACTGACTGGGGAGAGGATATGAAGGGGTTGATTTCAATCAATATATTGAGCACTTACTATGTGCAGAGCATTGAATTAAGTGCTTGGGAAAATACAGTGTAACAGAGTTGATAGATATGTTCCCTTTCCACAATGAGCTTACAGTCTAGAGGGAGATTTCCACCTTGAGGCTGCAGTTCTGAAGTGATACTATCATTCAGTTGTATGTATTGAGCACTCAGTATGTGAAAAGCACTCTACTAAGCACTTAGGAGAGTACAATAAAACAAGAGACACATTCCCTGCCCACAGCAAGCTCACAGGCTATAGGTGGAGACAGACGTTAATACACATACATAAATACATACATAACAGATCTGGCTAGACTACTGTGTCAGCCTTCTCTCTGATCTCCCTTCCTCCTCTCTCTCCCCGCTCCAATCTATTCTTCACTCCGCTGCCGGGCTCATCTTCCTGCAGAAACGCTCTGGGCATGTCACTCCACTTCTTAAAAACCTCCAGTGCTTGCCTATCGACCTCTGCACAAAACAAAAACTTCTCACTCTAGGCTTCAAGACTCTCCATCACCTTGCCCCTTCCTACCTCTCCTCCCTTCTCTCTTTCCACCGCCCACCTCACACGCTCCGCTCCTCTGCCGCCCACCTCCTCACCGTCCCCCGTTCTCGCCTATGCCTCCGACGACCCCCGGGCCACGCCCTCCCTCCTCACCTCCGCCAAACTGATTCTCTTCCCCTCTTCAAAACCCTACTTAAAGCTCACCTCCTCCAAGAGGCCTTCTCAGACTGAGCTCCCCCTTTCCCTCCGCTCCCTCTACCCCTCCCTTCACCTCTCTGCAGCTAAACCCTCTTCTCCCCCCTTTCTCTGCTCCTCCCCCCTCCCATCCCATCCCCTCAGCACTGTACTCGTCCGCTCGACTGTATATATCTTCATTACCCTATTTATTTTGTCAATGAGATGTACATCTCCCTGATTCTATTTATTTGCTATTGTTTTAATGAGATGTTCTTCCCCTTGATTCTATTTATTGCCATTGTTCTTGTCTGCCTGTCTCCCCCAATTAGACTGTAAGCCCGTCAGTGGGCAGGGACTGTCTCTGTTACCGATTCCAAGCGCTTAGTACAGTGCTCTGCACATAGTAAGCGCTCAATAAATGAATATACACAGATAGATATATGCACATGTACTGTAGGGGTGGGAGGGAGGATGAATGAAGGACCAAGTAAGAGCAGCAGAGGAGGGAGTGAGAGGAGAGGAGAGCTTAATCAGGGAAGGTTTCTTGGAGGACATGTGCCTTCAGTAAGGTTTTGAAGTGGAGGAGAGCGATTATCTGATAGGAGGAGGGAGGGTGTTCTAGGCCAGAGGTGGGATTTGGGCAAGAGTTCGGCGGTGAGATAGATGAGATCGAGGTACAAACAGTAAGAAGGTTAACACTGGAAGAACGAAGTGTGTGGGTTGGGTTATGGTAGGAGAGTAGCCAGGTGAAGTAGGAGGGGCAAGGTGATTGAGTGCTTTAAAGCCAATGGTGAAGAGTTGGTTTGAGAAGGTGGATGGGAAACCAATGGAGTTTCTTGAGAAGTGGGAAAACATGGTCTGAACACTTTGGAAGGAACACGATCTGGGTAGCAGAATCGAGTGTGGACCCGAAGAGGGAGAGACAAGCGGCAGGGAGGTCAGCAAAGAGGCTGATAAAGTAATCAAGGTGGCATAGGATAAGTACTTTTGTTAATGTGATAGCAGTTTGGACAGAGAGGAAGGGGTGGATTTTGGTAATGTTGTGAAGGTAGAACTGACAGGATTTATAATAGTAATGTTGGTATTTGTTAAGCGCTTACTATGTGCAGAGCACCGTTCTAAGTGCTGGATTTAGTGATGACTTGAACATGTGGGTTGAAGAGAGAGAGGAGTCAAGGATAATACCGAGCTTACAAGCTTGTGAGACAGGAAGGACTGTGGTGCCAGAAACAGAGATGGGAAAGTAAGCGGGAGGACAGGGTTTGGGTGGAAAGATAAGAAGTTCAGTTTTAGCTCTGTTAAATTTGAGGTGACAGGAGGACTTCCAAGAAGAGCTGTCTTGAAAGCAGGAGGAACTTTCTCCAACCTTGAGAGATTACCAGATCCAAGCTACATTTCATGTGAGCTCCCCCCAGACCAATTTTTCTGGATGAAAAGAGCTTTTCCATAATTTTCCATAATTTCCATAATTGTCACTTCTATTCTATTGTCACTTCTTTCAAGCACCCTAGATACTTCGTGTCCCTTTTCTTTTAATAATAATTATGGTATTTAAGCATTTACTATGTGCCAAGCACTGTACTAAGGTGAGGTGGATACAAGCAAATATTCATTCATTCATCAATAGTATTTATTGAGCGCTTACTATGTGCAGAGCACTGTACCATGCGCTTGGCATGAACAAGTCGGCAACAGATAGAGACCGTCCCTGCCCTCTGATGGGCTTACAGTCTAATCGGGGGAGACGGACAGACAAGAACAATGGCAATAAATAGAGTCAAGGGGAAGAACATCTCGTAAAAACAATGGCACCTAATGGCAAATAGTGTTGGACACATTCCCTGTCCCACATAGGGCTCACAGTCTCAATGCCCATTTTACAGATGAGGGAACTGAGGCACAGAAGTGAAGTGACTTGCCCGAGGTCACACAGCTGACAAGTGGTGAAGCTGGGATTAGAACCCATGACCTCCTGACTCCCAGGCCCTCATTCTATCCCCTACACCATGCTGCTGCCTTCATCAAGACAAACAACTGATGACCATCTATAAAATAACCATTTTGTTTACTTGAAGGCCCCCTCAGCATTGCCTCTTCTGAGTTAAATAGTCCCAATTCTTTTACCCTTTCTTTATTTTCCAAATTTTTGATCACTTTTTGCCCAAGGCTGAGTCCTCCCCAAATTCTTTACATCTCAATTATGTAGCAAAGTCTCTCAGAGGATTTTCTCTGTCTTGGGTATAGTGGGAAATTATTTTGCAGTTCTTTTTTTTAAAATGCACCCTCAATATTGTATTTATTTTTTTAACTGTAGCCCTAGAAGACGTATCACCTCACCTGTAGGATCTATTTGGTGGCATCTGTCATATCTCCTAGCACTCTATTGGCATTTTTGGTAATTCTTTTTTCCCCCACTTCTCCAGTGGCAGTTCTATTTCACAACTCTGATGTCATCGGAGAGGTTTTCATAGCCATTGCAATGAAATATCAGCATGTAGACAACACAAATCGAAACACGACTGTTCAGGAACTGGTGTTCAGGGATTTGCTCTCCTCTTTATATCGTCAGCTGTAGTTTGTTACATACATATATTTATTGGTAGAGTGATTTTGCATATGTATAATTTGCACTGTCTGCAAAGACAAAGAGTTCTTAACAGTGCTGATTAAGTGGAATATGAAGAGGTGCCGGCTGCATCTGAAAGAATCAGAACCTGGAGCGGGCGACCGCTGATTTGTTTCTCAATCGTATTTATTGAGCGCTTACTGTGTGGAAAGCACTGTACTAAGCGCTCGGGAGAGTACGATATAACAGACATTCTCTGTCCACAATGAGTTTATGGTCTAGTTGCAGTCTTCCTCCTCGTTAGCTCAAGGTTGGGCTGAAACTTAAGCCAGCCTGGGGTAACTCTGGAGGTTTTGACTGCATAGGGAATGGACTCTGGTGGTCAGCGCAGTCCGGTAAGACCCTCAGGCATTTGGAAGTCTGGACCAACCAACTGAATTTTTTGAGAACTGTGTGCAGAGCACTGTACTAAGGCCATGAGAGAGTACAGAATGATGGTAGACACACTTCTTACCCACAAGGAATTTACAATCTAGAGGTGGGAAACGGACATATTATGGATGTGGACATAGTGCTTAGTACAGTGCTCTGCACACAGTAAGTGCTCAATAAATATGATTGAATACTCTGCAGGTTTGGGGTGAGGGCCCACAGGGTGACTAAGACTCAGTGGTCTTGATTGAGTAGCTCGCTGTGGGCGGGGAATGTGTCTGTTATTGTCTTGTGCTCTCCCAAGAGCTTAGTTCAGTGCTTTGCATCCAATAAGCACTCAATAATTAGGATTGATTAAGTACTATGTGCAGAGCAAGCAAATGATCAATCCGTACCATTTATTGAATGCTTATTTAATGCAGAGCACTGTATTGACTACTTGGAACAGTGTTGCGGTCTGGGATTGTCTCTATTGCTCAATTGTACTTCAAGTGCTTAGTATAATAATGTTGGTATTTGTTAAGCGCTTACTATGTGCCGAGCACTGTTCTAAGCGCTGGGGTAGACACAGGGGAAGCAGGTTGTCCCACGTGGGGCTCACAGTCTTAATCCCCATTTTACAGATGAGGGAACTGAGGCACAGAGAAGTTAAGTGACTTGCCCACAGTCACACAGCTGACAGGTGGCAGAGCTGGGATTCGAACTCATGAGCCCTGACTCCAAAGCCCGTGCTCTTTCCACTGCGCCACGCTGCTTCTCGTGCTCTCCACACAGTATGAGCTCAATAAATACAGTTGAATGAATAATAATGTATAGTGTATATGTATATGAGAGTATAGTGCTCTCCACACAGTATGAGCTCAATAAATACAGTTGAATGAATAATAATGTTGGCATTTAAGGACTTTTCTTAGTGCTGGGGTAGATCCGAGGTTATCAGGTTGTCCCACATGGGGCTCACGGTCCTAATACCCATTTTGCAGATGAGGTCGATGAGGCCCAGAGAATTTGACTTGTCCAAAGTCACAGAGCTGACAAGTGGCAGAGCTGGGATTAGCACCCAAGACTTCTGGCTCCCAAGCCCATCCGCTTTCCACTAAGCCACGCTGCTTCTCAGATAGTGCTGGTAGACACGATCCCTGCCCTCGAGGTACTTACAGCCTAGTAGGGATGGTGATAATAACAGTGGTATTTGTTAAAATGCTTACTCTGTGCCAAGCCCATTAAAATAAATTACAGGTAGAAGAATGAATCCAGTATTCATTCATTCAATAGTATTTATTGAGCGCTTACTATGTGCAGAGCACTGTACTAAGCGCTTGGGATGAACAAGTCGGCAACAGATAGAGACAGTCCCTGCCGTTTGACGGGCTTACAGTCTAATCGGGGGAGACGGACAGACGAGAACAATGGCACTAAACAGCGTCAAGGGGAAGAACATTTCGTAAAAACAATGGCAAATATGTTCGAAAAGGCCGTGGAGATGGAGGTGGGGTGAGATCTTGGATTGTGAGCCCGCTGAGGTACAGGGTCCAATAATAACTGTGGTATTTGTTAAGCGCTATTTGTTAAGCGCTTACTATGTACCTGGCACTCTTCTAAGCACTGGGGTGGATAGAAGCAAATCGAGTCGGACACAGTCCCTGTCCCGCGTGGGACTCATAGTCTCAATCCCCATTTTCCAGAGGAGGCACAGAGAAGTGAAATGACTTTCCCAAGGCTACACAGCAGACCAACGGGGGAGCCGGGATTAGAAGCCATGACCTTCTGACTCTCAGACCGTGCTCTATCCACTACGCCATGCTGGTCGGATTTGTCACTACCCACTCTGATTATCTTGATTCTACCCCAGCGCTTACTATTTACATAGTAAGCACTTAACCTTATTGTTGTTCTCATTAATACCTAAAAGCTTAGGGGGTATGGACCCAAGTGTCACAAGAGGAAGGGAAAACGGTGGGGAGTTGAGAAGTTAGGAAGACCTTCTAGACCGTAAGCAGCGTGGTTCAGTGGCAAGATCCTGGGCTTGGGAGTCAGAGGTCATGGGTTCGAATCCCGGCTCCGCCACTTGTCAGCTGTGTGACTGTGGGCAAGTCACTTCACTTCTCTGTGCCTCAGATACCTCATCTGTAAAATGGGGATTAACTGTGAGCCTCGTGGGACAACCTGATGACCCTGTATCTACCCCAGCGCTTAGAACAGTGCTCTGCACATAGTAAGCGCTTAACAAATACCAACGTTATTATTAATCTCGTTGTGGGCAGGGAACATCGCTGTTAATTTTTTTGTACTCTACCGAGCACTTGGTACAGTGCTCTGCACATTATAAGCACTCAGTAAATATGATTGACATTGATTGGAGAAGATATTATTTCAGTAAGGCTTTGAAGATTGTGTCCAACCTGATTTGCTTGTATTGCTCCACAGCGCTTAGTACTGTGCCTGGTACATAGTAAGCACTTAACAGATACCATTATTATTATTATTTAATAATAATATGGGGAAACCAGCAAACTGTTGGATTTGAAGGGGAAGGGAGTTCCCAGTAGGAGAGGGAGCACGAGCATGGGGTTGATGACGGGAGAGATGAGATCAAGGTACCGTGAGTAGGGTAAGAGGAGTGAAATGCGTGGGCTGGGTCACAGTAGGGACAGGATGAGGATGGATAGAGGGGAGAAAGCTGGCGAGTGTCTTAAAGACGAGGGTAAGGAATTTCTGCTTGATGTGATGAGAGATGGGCAACCATTGGAGGTTGTAGGGAAGTGGAAACCTGTGTGTAGCTTTATTTCTTTTAGAAAATGATCCAGAGTGAAGTGTGGACTGGAGGGTGGAGGCTGGAGGCAGGAGGCAGAGAGGAGGCTGATGCGATTGTCGAGACAGATGACGGTGAGCGCTTGGACCAGCGTGGATGGAAAGGAAGGGGTGGATTCTGGAGATGTCGTGGAAGTAGAATCAAAAAGACTTGGCCACTGACTGAATATGCAGGTTGAAAATGGGTCAAACATAATGCCAAGGTTGAAGGTCTGAGAGACAAGGAAAACAGTGATGTGGCTGACTGGTAGGGGGGAAACGAGGGGGCTCTGCTTTGGATATATTGTGTTTGAAGTTTCAGCAGGACAACCAAGTGGAGATGTCCTGAAGAGATATCTCTTGACTCTGTAATATTTTAATCTCCCAACCAGTAAGTACAGATTACTGCACACATTAAGAGCTCAGTAAGTATGATTGATTGTTTGAAATATGAGATTAGAGAACGAGAGCAGTCAGGACTGGCGAGGTACATTTGGGAAGGAGGAGAAGAACTAGAAAAGGACAGTATCAGTGAAACTGACATCTCACTGCTAACCTCTGGTCCACCACTGGCCTGGAACGCCCTCTTTCATATTAGATAATTGCCCTCCTCCACTTTAAAACCTTATCAGAAGCCATCTCCTCCAAGAAGTCTTTCCTGACTAAGCCTTCCTCTCCTCTTCTCCCACTCTGTTCTCCACCACTCTTACTTAGAGAAGCAGCGTGGCTCAGTGGAAAGAGCACGGGCTTGGGAGTCAGAGGTCATGGGTTTGAATGCCGGCTCTGCCACTTGTCAGCTGTGTGACTGGGCAAGTTACTTAACTTCTCTGTGCCTCGGTTCCCTCATCTGTAAAATGGGGATGAAGACTGTGAGCCTCATGTGGGACAACCTGATTACTCTCTATCTACCCCAATGCTTAGAACAGTGCTCTGCACATAGTAAGCGCTTAACAAATACCAACATTTTTATTATTACTTGCTCCTGCATTCATCCTCCCTCCCATCCCCACAGCACATATGCATTTCTAAGTATATCTATCTGTAATTTAACTATATTTATATTAATGTCTGTCTCGCTTTTGAGACTGTGAGCTCACTGTGGGTAAGAATGTGTTGTTAGAGTGTACTCTCCCAAACACTTAGTACAGTGCTTTGCACACAGTAAGCTCTCAATACAATTGAATGATTGAAATCGAGGTTAGATGGTGCTTTTGGGAGAAGGGGATACTCCACAGTGCCAAATGAGGTCTAAAAGAATTAGGATGGAAGAAGAGTTGATTGGATTGGGCTAGGAGGAAGAGAGAACATCTTCATTTCCCTGAAGACCATTAGCTCCTTGTGGACAGGGAACATGTCTACCTACTCTGTTATACTATACTCTCCCAAGTGTTTACTACAGTGCTTTACACACAGTAAATGCTCAATGAATACCACTGATTTTTTTTTTTTTCAATGGAATGAAGAGGGTGGAAGCCAGGGTGCAGGTTGACCTTTGGACATTTGATATTTGCTCCATCCCCAACCCCACAACACTAATTGTGCACATCTTTAACTTATAACAATTTATATCTTTAGGCTGGTTGAGGAGATTGTGGTCGAAGAATGAAATTTTCAGAGTTGGTGAGGCTAGAGATTGGACAGTGACTAGAGATGATGAAATTAGTGCTTTATTAACAATGGGTTTTGATTTTCTACGTTATCCCCGCCATCTTTTACCACAGATGATTGGTGTGATGGAGAGACGGATACACCTTGAGGACAAGCTTTGCCATTGGCCTGGGTGTGACTTTGTTCAAGTCATTTAACCTCTTTGGGCCTCAGTTTCCTCAACTGTAAAATGGCATCAGTGAGGTGGGGGGGTTTAGGGTAGAAGATGCATGGGCATGTTTGAAAACAGAGGAGAAGGAGCCACTGGAGGCCATGAGACTAGTGAGGTGATAGATACAGTAGACTACACAGTGAGGTGACAGGAGGTTGAACCATGGTGGTGGCTATTTGGGTAGAGAGGAAAGGACAGGTATGGGAAATCTAGCAGACAGCAAGCAGTCAAAGATGAAGACCAGATTGCCAGCATCTAGAACAGGCAGGGTGGCAGGGTTGTTGACTCTGAGAATGTTAGGAGGAGGGTTCTATTACCGGCTTTGCCACCGGTCTGCTGTGTGACATGTCACATGACTTCTTGGTGCCCCAGTTACCTCAATTATTAAAAAGGGATTAAGACTGTGAGCCCCATGTGGGGCAGCGACTGTGTCCAATCTGATTAGCTTGTATTGTCCCCAGTGCTTAGTAAAGCGCCTGGTACATAGTAATCACTTAAATGCCATTAAAAAAAAAATAAGGTTCCTGGAGTGGCTTAGGTGTCATTCTGCCTCAGGAGCAGAGGGAAGGCCAAAATGACTGTGCATGATCTAGTGAATAGAGCATGGAACCAGGAGTCAGAGGACCTGGGTTCTTAGTACATTGCCTGGCACATAGCACTCTACCCCTCTAGACTGTAGGCTCGTTGTGGACAGGGAATGGCACTCTTTATTCTTGTATTGCGCTTTCCCAAGCACTTAGTACAGTGCTCCGCACACAGTAAGCACTCAAATACAATTGAAGGAATGAACAAATACCTTTTAAAAAAGAGGAGTAGTTTTAAGAAGGTATGAGTTCAGTTTTTAGCAGGTTTGTAACACTTAGGTTGAACCTCACCCTCTCCTTAAGGGGGTCTGGACCTGCTCCGTAATCCGGGAGACCCTTCCTGCTGGGATCACATCCGGACTTTTTTTTCCCCCAGTGATGATCATCAGGGATATGTGCTATGGACACAACTCCCTAACTGGAAATTAAAGATCAGTCCATTTCCTTTTGGTTCCTAGTGATGGCAATCATAGATAAAACCAAAATATAAATGCAGCACTGCTATGAATTGGAGAATTGGAGAAGCAGCGTGGCTCAGTGGAAAGAGCACGGGCTTTGGAGTCAGGGCTCATGAGTTTGAATCCCAGCTCTGCCACTTGTCGGCTGTGTGACTGTGGGCAAGTCACTTAACTTCTCTGTGCCTCAGTTCCCTCATCTGTAAAATGGGGATGAAAACTGTGAGCCCCACGTGGGACAACCTGATTCCCCTATGTCTACCCCAGTGCTTAGAACAGTGCTCGGCACATAGTAAGCGCTTAACAAATACCAACATTATTATTATTATAAATGAAGACATTCATTCATTAAGCACTTCCTATGTGATATGCAGGGGGGTAGAAAAAAAGGTATGAGATCAGAAACGCTTCCCTGTCCAATATGGGGCTCATGGTCTATTTTGTCCCCATTGTACAGTTGAGGAAACTGAGGCCCCAAAAGGTTAAATGACTCGATCAAGGTCACACTGCAGGTTAATTGCAGAACTTATACTCAAGTGTGTCTCCTGACTCTCCGTCCAGATAACAGGGCTAACGTAGATAATCAAAATCCATAGTTAAGCAATGATTTCAAATTCCACTTTCACCAATATTTGTTAGTAGACCTCACATCAATCGGTAAGATGTATTGAGTATCTACTATACACTGAGCACTGTAATAAACATTTGGAGGAGTAAGATAGAATTACTAGATGTGAAACCTGTCCTTGGTGAATTTACAATCTAGTGGGGAGGACAGACACTAAAATAAATTACAGATAGGAGCAAGAAGGGAAATGTATATTCATTCAATCATATTGAGCACATATTGTGTGCAGAGCACTGTACTAAGTGTTTGGAAAGTACAGTTTGGCAAAAGATAGAGACAATCCCTACCCAACAATGGGCTCACAGTCTAGAGGAGGGAGAAAAAAATATCCCTTAGCCCTTGAATATTAAGGCGCTTACAGTATCTAGCGGATAGAGCACGGGCCTGGGAGTCAGAAGATCATGGGTTCTAATTGCAGCTCCTCCACTTGTCTGCTGTGTGACCTGTGTATTTCAGTTACCTCATCTGTAAAATGGGATTGAGACTGTGAGCCCCACATGGGACGGACTGTCCAACCCCATTTGCTTGTATCCATCCCAGCACTTAATAATAATGTTGGTATTTGTTAAGCGCTTGCTATGTGCAGAGCACGGTTCTAAGCGCTGGAGTAGATACAGGGTCATCAGGTTGTCCCACGTGAGGCTCACAGTTAATCCCCATTTTACAGATGAGGTAATTGGGGCACAGAGAAGTTAAGTGACTTGCCCACAGTCACCCAGCTGACAAGTAGCAGAGCCGGGAATCAAACCCATGACCTCTGACTCCGAAGCCCAGGCTCTTTCCACTGAGCCACGCTGCCTGGCACATAGTAAGTGCTTAACAAATATTATTATTATTATTATTATTATGTGTTCAGACCCTCTCTCATGCTTTGAACTCCCTCCCACTTTGTATGTTAGACCACCACTCTCCCCCTCCTCAAAGCCTTACTAAAGTCACATCTCCTCTAGGAAGCATTCTCTGACTTAACTGTCATCACCCTGCCTATTCATTCATTCAGTTATATTTATTGAGTGCTTACTTTGTGTAGAGCACTGTACTAAGCACTTGGAATGTACAATTCATTGTAAATGTACTATTCTCTTTCCCTTCTGTGTCCCCTATGCACTTGAGTCCAAACCTCCTAAGCACTTTGCTGCTCATCCCACCCCCATCCCCACAGGCATTAGGTGCACATCCTTTATTGCTTCCCCAAACTATAGTTCATTTTTGTGCCTGTCTCCCTGACAAATCAATCAATCAATGGTATTTACTGGGCATTTGCTGTGTGCAGAACACTAGAAGCAGCGGGGCTTAGTGGAAAGAGCCTGGGCTTGGGAGTCAGATGTCGTGGGTTCTAATCGTGGCTCCACCACTTATCTCTGTTGTTTTGGACAAGTCAATAATAATGGTGGTATTTGTTAAGTGCTCACTATGTGCAGAGCACTGTTCTAAGCGCTGAGGTAGATTCAGGGTAATCAGGTTGTTCCACGTGAGGCTCACAGTTAATCCCCATTTTACAGATGAGGTAACTGAGGCACAGAGAAATTAAGTGACTTTCCCACAGTCCCACAGCTGCCAAGCGGCAGAGCTGGGAGTCGAACCCATGACCTCTGACTGCCAAGCCCGGGCTCTTTCTACTGAGCCATGCTGCTTAACTTCTCTATGCCTCAGTTCCCTCATCTGTAAGATGGGGATGAAGACTGTGAGTCCCACGTGGGACAACCTAATTACCTTGTATCTATCCCTGTATATACAACAGTGCTTGGCATATAGTAAATGCTTAATAAATACCATTATTATTATTCCTAAATGCTTAGAGTTCTATACAAGAGTTGGGAAAAACATTCCCTGCCCTGGAAGCCAGAGGACCTGGGTTCTAATCCCTTCTTTCCACTTGCCTGCTGTGTGTGACTTGCCCAAGGTCACTTCACTTCCCTGTGCCACAGTTCCCTCAATTGTAAAACGGGGTTAAGAGTGTGAGCCCCATGTGGGACAGGGACTGTGTCCAACCTGACTAACTTGTATCTACCCCGGTACTTGGAACAGTGCTTGACACATAGTAAGCCCTTAAGACAATAATTATTGTTACCTGTTCACTCTCGTACTTAGACTGTGAGCCTCACGTGGAGCGGGGACTGTATCCAGCTTAATTGCTTAGAACATGCTTCACACCTAGGAAGTGCTTTAACAAATACCATTAAAAAACCTCTGTTGTATTCTCCCAGTGGCTTAGCTCAGTATTCTACATCCATTAAGCACTCAATAAATTCCATCAATTGATTTAATTGATACCTGTAGGAGATAGTGAGTACTTAAGTGTTTAGATGGAGCAGAAATGCTGAAATGCCATTTATGGGGAGTTAAGGAATGAATCTGGGAAGGCCTCACAGGGGAGTTGGAGCACTTGGGGCGAATTGAATTTCATCCCCTTGATCTCTCCTGACCATCTTCTGGAGAAAGTGGCGTGGAATGGGCAGTAGGATGGATTGGGGAAATAGGAATGTTGCACAACTTAAATACGTTGAGGATTTGGTTCCTAAAGAGAAACAGCAAAGGATCTGGGTAATAGGGTAGATCATAGACGGTTGAGTGACCAGGGGAAAGGAGTGAGGGATATAGATGGGGCAGTGTCATCGAGGAAGGGTCTGTTTTTCTCCTCCTCATAGGAGCCCTCCACCGTTTCCCACTCAATCATAATAATGATACTTGTGGTATTTAAGTACTTACTATGTGCCAGGCACTGGGGTGGATACCAGCAAATCCGGCTGGACACGGTCCCTGTCCCATATGGGGCTCTTGTGGGCAAGGAGCCTGTCTACCGACCCTATCGTATTGTTACGTTTCCTCTCCGAAGCACTTAATACGGTGCTCCACACACAGTAAGCGCTCAATAAATACCGTTGATTGATCTTCTCTCACTCTCTTCTGCCTCTCCCTGACCTGTTCCCTTTATTCATCTCCCTCCCAGCCCTTCAGCACTTACATACAAATCTGTCACTTCTTAATTTATATTAACAGGAATAATAGTGATATTTGTTAAGCACTTACTATGGGGCAGGTATGCCCTACTGTTTTGGCCCCTTGGAGAGTGTGCACACGTGTGAAGGAGTATGTGCATAACGAAACACATACTCGTATGTGTGAGAGGACCAGAGCAGTAAAAGGAGTCCTGGGGAAGGGGCAGCACCAACACTTGGCCCCCAGCATTCACCCCCACGGTGCCTGGGTTTGGATGTAAATAGGTCAGGTCACAGGTCCAAAACTGAGCTCCTTATCTTCCCTCCCAAGCCCTGTCCTCTTCGTGACTTCCCTGTCACCGTGGATGGTACGACCATCCTTCCCGTCTCTCAGGCCCTCAACCTTGGTGTCATCCTTGACTCGGCTCTCTCATTCACCCCACACAACCGATCCGTCGCCAAGGCCTGCCGGTCTCACCTCTACAATATCGCCAAGATCCGCTCTTTCCTCTCCACCCAAACGGCTATCTTACCGGTACAGGCTCTCATAATATCCCAGCTGGATTATCGTGTCAGCCTTCTCTCTGATCTCCCTTCCTCCTATCTCTCCCCCCTCCAGTCTATTCTTCATTCTGCTGCCCGCATCATCTTCCTGCAGAAACGCTCTGGGCATGTCACTCCCCTCCTTAAAAACCTCTAGTGGTTGCCTATCGACCTCCACACGAAACAAAAACTTCTCACTCTAGGTTTCAAGGCTCTCCATCACCTTGCCCCCTCCTACCTCTCCTCCCTTCTCTCTTTCCGCTGCCCGCTCTGCTCCTCTGCCGCTCACCTCCTCACCATCCCCCATTCACAGCTATCCCGCTGTAGACCCCTGACCCACGTCCTCCCGCTGTCCTGGAATGCCCTCCCTCCTCACCTCCACCTAACTAACTCTCTTCCTCTCTTTGAAGCCCTACAGAGAGCTCACCTCCTCCAAGAGGCCTTCCCAGACTGAGCTTCCCCTTTTCCCTCTGCTCCCTCCGCTGCCTCTCTGCCCCCCCTTCACCTCCCCTCAGCTGAGCTCCCCTCCCACCCCCCTTTCCCTCTGCTCCTCCCCTTCTCCCTTCCTCTCCCCTCAGCACTGTGCTCATTTGTATATATTTTTATTACCCTATTTATTTTGTTAATGAGGTGTACATCACCTTGATTCTATTTCTTGCTATTAAGTTGTCTTGTTTCTGTCCGTCTGTCTCCCCCGACTAGATTGTAAGCCCTTCAATGAGCAGGGATTGTCTCTCTCTGTTGCCTAATTGTACATTCCAAGCGCTTAGTACAGTGCTCTGCACATAGTAAGCACTCAATAAATACTATTGAATGAATGAATATAAGATAATCAGGTTGGACACAGTCCCTATGCCACATGGAGCTCACAGTCTTAATCCCCATTTTTACAGGTGGGGGAGCTGAGGCCCAGAGAAGTGAAATGATCTGCGCAAGGTCTCACACCAGATGTGGCAGAGCAGGGATTAAAACCCATGTCCTTCTGACTCCCTGGCTCGTGCTCTATCCACTAGGCCATTCTGTTTCTTTGCCTCCCACTCTAGAACGTAAGCTTGTTGTGGACAGGGAATGTGTCTATTATATTGTACTCTCCCAAGTGCTTAGTTCAGTGTTATGCACCCAGTAAGCACTCAATAGATTCAGAGAACTGGCCAGTTTTAGTGAGAGGCTTGATTATTCTGCCAGTGTCTATGATGCCGTGTTCCACTGATACTCTTTTTCAGATCTGTGGTTCATTTGACTATTTCACCACTTGTGATCTGTGAAGAATGACTCGTCAGGGAATTTGGGGGCATTAATAAGATGACAAATTGCTCTCTGAAACAAAGGGCCTCAATGAGCCACCCATCTGTAAATCAACTTCTTCATCTGTAATATGGAATAAGAAACCAGACACTTCCCAAATCCCTTCCCAACCACATCCTGGGCAGAGTGAGGGGGTGGTAAGGATCAGAGGGGTCAGTTCTTTCATTCATTCTTTCAATAGTATTTATTGAGCACTTACTGTGTGCAGAGCACTGTACTAAGCGCTTGGAAGGTACAAATCGGCAACAGATACAGTCCCTGCCCTTTGACGGGTTTACGGTCTAATCGGGGGAGACGGACAGACAAGAACAATGGCAATAAATAGAGTCGAGGGGAAGAACATCTCATGAAAACAATGGCAAATAAATGGAATCAGGGTGATGTACATCTCATTAAACAAATAGGGTGATACAACCCTGACACTGACAGATATCTTCTCTCTCCCCCAACCCCCACCTCAGGACGACTGTTGATTCTTCAGATGGTGGGGGCCGGTCTATAGGCAGGGCGGAGGGAGAGGTGGCTATCTCGGGCAACGTCCGGGACCCACTGGCTCTACTCCTCTCTTCCCCTCTTTCCCGAGTCTCCTCATTCCCACTCGGGCCGGGGGGTGCCCTCAGTCGCCAGCCGTATGCAGCTGACTCTTCGAGAGTCTCTGTGGTGCTTGACAAACGAGCACCCCGAGTGCTTGTTGTGCTGATAAAATGCTCTACCTTCCGAATAAATGGGAAAAGGACTGGGATAATTAGATTATCAAAGTAGAATGGATATTAATCTTCCAGGGAAAATAGGTCCGCCTGTGAAGTCTTCTGGCTCTGCTTCTCTCGGACTGGATTTTGGGGCGATGGGTCTCGGAGGTGATGCCCTCTGACCCTGCTCCTCAGCGGCTAAGCCAGGTGGGGCTCCTGTCTTAGCCCTGGCACTGACAGGCGGCTCCAGGTTTCCTTATCTTATGGACAGTATAGACTGCTGGAAAGAGGGTGGATCTGGGAGTCAGTGGAATCTTAGCCTTGCCACTGGTCAACTGTGAAAATCACTTGACCGCTTTGGGCCTCAGTTTCCTCCTCTGTAAAATGGGGATGATGATGATTCTTTGCCTACCTCGGGGGGAAGCAGCATGGCGTAGTGGAGAGAGCACGGATTCAGAAGATCGTGAGCCTGGTTCTGCCACTGATCTGCCGTGTGACCTTGGGCAAATCGTTTCACTTCTCTGGGCCTCAGCTCCCTCATCTGTAAAATGGGGATTGAGACTGTGAGCCCCACGAAGGACAGGGTCTGTGTTGCGTCCAACCCGATTTGTTTGTATCGACCCCAGTGCTTAGTAAAGTGCCTGGCACGTAGTAAGTGCTTAACAAATACCACTATTATTATTATGTGGTCAGGACAAAATGGGGAATGTTCTAAGAGAGCAACTGTTTATCTTAGAAACTAGGAAAAATAACCCCTTGGGTCTGTGGTGGTGGTTTTTTCGAAGGCCCTTCCCATTAAGTATCTCCTCTTCTCCTTACCACGTCCCTGAGGTGGGCAAAAAACATAGGCCTGGATGTCAGAGCATCTGTGTTCTAATCCTGGCTCTGCCACTTGCCTGTTGTGTGATCTTGGGCAAATCATTTAACTTCTCCATGACTCATTCATTCAATCATATTTATTGACCACTTACTATATACAAAGCACTGTACTCAGTTTCCTCGCCTGTAAAAATGTGGATTAAGACTGTGAGCCCAACTTGGGGCATGGACTGTATTCAACCTGATTATCTTGTACCCACCCCCGCACTTAAAGTGTCTGCCACATAATACTGTATCTGTTTATTGTTGTAGTGTACTCTCCCAAGAGCTTAGTATACAGTAAGCACTCAGTACAATGGAATGAATTAGTTATAAACACTAAACAAATACTATAAAAAATAGGCCATAAAGAGTTTGAGGGTCTCCATCTCTGAAAGTCCTGTTAGTTGGGTCATAAGAGGTGAGTAAGAGCTCCTTCCTTCTCCCCCTCCTCTCCTCCCTCCATGTCCCACATGGGTCTCATGTCTTAATTCCCATTTTACAGTTGAAGTAACTGAGGCACAGTGAAGTGAGTTGCTCAAGGTCACACAGCAGACAAGTGATAGAGCAGCGATTTGAACCCAGGCCCTTCTGACTCCCTGGCCCGTATTCCATCCCTTAGGCCACACTGCTTCTTGTGACTGCTGTTACTTCCCTCCTTTCTCCTTGCCTCTCTCCTTGCCTCCTGTAATTTATTTTCTGTAACTTATTTATTGTGCTCATTCATTGGTTCATTCAATTCTATTTATTGAGCACTTACTGTGTGCAGAACACTTTACTAAGCACTTGGGAGAGTACAACACAATAAACAGACACGGTCCCCGCCCACAGTAGAGAAGCAGTGTGGCTCCGTGGAAAGAGCCCGGACTTGGGAGTCAGATGTCATGGGTTCGAATCCCGGCTCTGCCACTTGTCAGCTGTGTGACTGTGGGTAAGTCACTTCACTTCTCTGTGCCTCAGTTGCCTCATCTGTAAAATGGGGGGTTAAGACTGTGAGCCTCACGAGGGACAACCTGATTACCCTGTATCTACCCCAGCGCTTAGAACAGTGCTCTGCACATAGCAAGCGCTTAACAAATACCAACACTTTTATAGAGGTGGGCAGACAGACATCAGTAAAAATAACAGATATGTACATAAGTGCTGTGGTCCTGGGAGGGTGAAGAGCAAAGGGAGCAAGTCAGGGAGACACAGAAGGGAGAGGGAGAAGAGGAAAAGTGGGGCTTAATCGGGGAGGCCTCTTGGAGGAGATGGGCCTTCAATAAGACCCTGAAAGCAGGGAGAGTAATTGTCAGGAAGAGGGAGGGCATACCAGACCAAAGGTGGCACGTGGGCCAAGGGTCGGTGGCAAAACGGATGAGTTCGAAGCCATGGGAGAAAGTTGGCATTAGAGGAGTGAAGTGTGTGGGCTGGGTCATAGAAGGAGAGAAGTGAGGTGAGGTAGGAGGGAGGGCAAGGTGGTGGACTGCTTTAAAGCCAACGGTGAGGAGTTTGTGGCGGTGGATAGGCAACCACTGGAGGTTCTTGAGGAGCAAAGTGATATATCCTGAATATGTCTGTCTCCCCCTCTAGATTGTAAGCTCACTGTGGGCAGGAAATGTCTTTTATTGTTGTTGTGCTCAAGTGCTGAGTACATTGCTCTGCACTCAGTAAATATGATTGAATGAATGAATTCCTTGCCTTCCTTCCACTCAATATCCTATAGGGGCAACTGGAGAGCCAGTTCCTCCTTTTGTCCCCTGGGTTTCCCTGGCTTCATCTCACTCAGTCGGAAAATAGAGAATAAATCAGACGGTCGTATTTATTGAGCTCTTACTGTGTAGATAACACCATTGTAAGTGCTTGGAAGAGTACAATATAAGAATGTAACAGACTTAAGAGACATGTTCCCTGCCCACAATGAGCTTACAGTCTAGAGAGAAGAAGTTTTAGCAAAGGACAGACTTTGGTGGGCTCCTGACATTATGTTATAATGTAAAGACTTTTGAGAAAGTCCTGAGGAAACAAATATGCTAATATCTAATAATGGTACTTGTTAAGCACTTAGTATGTGCCAAACACTGTACCGAGCACTGAGGTGGATACAAGCTAATCAGATTTGACATAGTGCTTGTCCCACATGGAGCTCACAGTCAATCCCCATTTTACAGATGAGGTAACTGAGGCCCGGACAAGTGAGGCGACTTTCCCAAGGTCAAACAGCCGGCGCATGGAGCCAGAATTAGAGCATGAGCCTGACGATCAGAGGATCTGGGTTCTATTTATTTATCTTAATGTCTGTCTCCCCCTCTAGACTAAACTCGTTTTGTGCAGGAAATGTCTGTTTATTGGTATGTTGTACTCTCCCAAGAGCTTATTACGATGCTCTTCACCCAGTAAGTGCTCAATAAATATGATTGAATGAATGAAAGCCATGCTGCTTCTCTTTAAAAGCAATTCCTTCTTCCGCGGTCCCAACATTTCCCATGTGCCTGATGTCAAGTCAAGAAAAAAAAACAACCATCAGGATAAACAGATTTTCTCCAGCTAGGAAAATGGTTGTGTTAGGAAATACTTTTAAGTGCCTAAGTTAAGCGAGACGCAGAGAGAGAGAGAGATCTTGGCTCTCCTCCACCTTAAAAAGGGTTGATGAGCCGTAGGAGGACACTGAGTTACCTCTAATTGCGCTTTCTTTAATGGGAAATGGCCATTTGCTCTGAGGCCCCCTCTCCATCGCACCAGCACACTCCAATGGCTGGAATATTGATTTTTCCCTTTTTGGCTCCCCTTGAACATGGAAATGTTTTTGATCGGGGTGCTTTTTGCCTCAAGCGTGGTGATAAGAAAGGATCGATAATTACATTGTTAGATAAAAGTGAATATAAATTTTATTGAGAAACACCAGCACTGAAGAGGGGAAGCTCCCAGCTCCACCAGCTCCTGGCCCACTCAACTGAGAAGCAGACAGACCTAGGGGAGAGAGCACGGGTCTGGGAGGCAGAAGGCCTGGGTTCTAACTGCGGCTCCGCCACTTCATTCATTCACGCTCGTCTGCTGTGTGACCTGGGACAAGTCGCTTCCCTTCTCTGTGCCGCAGTTACTTCAGCTGTAAAGTCTTAAACCCTGTGAGCCCCGTGTGAGATATGGACTGCACCCAACCTGATTATTTTGTATCCATCCCAGGGCTGAGTACAGTGTCTGGCACATAGTAAATACTTAACAAATGTCTTTTTTCTTTTTAAAAAAAAAACACCACAAACCCTCAATACAGGCCATCAGACAAGTAATCCCATTTTAAGTGGGCTGCTTACTTAGAGAAGCAGCGTGGCTCAGTGGAAAGAGCATGGGCTTGGGAGTCAGAGGCCGTGGGTTCTAATCCTGGCTCCGCCACGTGTCTGCTGTGTGACTGCTTCGGGCAAGTCACTTCACTTCTCTGGGCCTCAGTTACCTCATGGGAAGCGGCGTGGCTCAGTGGAAAGAGCCTGGGCTTGGGAGTCAGAGGTCATGGGTTCTAATCCAGGCTCTGCCACTTGTCAGCTCTGTGACTGTGGGCAAGTCACTTAACTTCTCTGGGCCTGTAAAATGGGCATGAAGACTGTAAGCCCCATGTGGGACAATAATAATAATAATAATGTTGGTATTTGTTAAGCACTTACTATGTGCAGAGCACTGTTCTAAGCGCTGGGGTAGATACAGGGCAATCAGGTTGTCCCACGTGAGGCTCACAGTTAATCCCCATCGTATCCCCCAGCACTTAGAACAGTGCTCTGCACGTAGTAAGCGCTTAAAAAACAACATTATTATAGCATTGAAGCAGCATGCTGTCAAGTCGTCTCCGACCCATAGCGAAGCCATGGACACATCTCTCCCGGAATGTCCCACCTCCATCTGCGATTGTTCCGGTAGTGGATCCAGAGAGTTTTATTAGTTAAAATACTAAAATGGTTTACCACTGCCTCCTCCCGTGCAGTCAACCTGAATCTCTGCCCTCTACTCTCTCCAGGCTGCCGCTGCCCAGCACAGGGGAGTTTTGACTTGTAGCAGATTGGCTACCACTCGTTAGCCGTACTGGGCAAGCTAGGAATGGATATGTCTCTGCTTGACTCTCCTTCCCATAGTCGAGACTGGAAGAGTACTGGAAACTCTCCAGGTGCGACCGTAAGGGGATATATAGCATTAGAGGTCTAGAATTCTACTGTACTCAGCAGTGCTAGAAGTGAGAGATGGACCCAGGATGCTTCTGGGTCCATCTCTCACATCTAGCACTGCTGAGCAGAATTGAATTTTCCAGGATGCTTCTGAAAATGATTGTGGTATTTAAGTGCTTACTATGTGTCAAACACTGCTCTAAGAGCTGAGGAGATACAAGCAAATCAGGTTAGACACAGTCCCTGTCCCACATGGTTGGGGGGGGGGGGGGGGCGGTCAGTCTTAATCCCCGTTTTACAGATGAGATAACTGAGGCACAGGGAAGTGATTTGCCCAAGGTCACACAGCAGACAAGTGGCAAGGCTACGATTAGAACCCAGGTCCTTCTTACTCCTAGGCCTGTGCTCTATCCAGTTGGCCACACTGCTTCTCAACCTTAAAAACCTTAAATGATGACCAACAGGAAGAATTCCATGGCGGTTGCAGGAAAGGAGATTGTGCCAGGGAATCTGTCCCTTAGACAGTCACTAAATCCTTTCACAATATCTCTAGAATGCACTCTTGCCTTCTCATCCAAACTGCTACTCCACTGATCCAAGCACTTCTCCTCTTCCTCCTTGATTACTTTATCAGGCTCCTCGCTGACCTCCCTGCCTCCTGTCTTCCCCCTCTCCAGTCCAAAATTCACTCTGGGGCCACAACTACTCTTCTCGAATATCGTTCTGCACGTGTCGCCCACTCCTCAAAAACCTCCAAAGTTTGCCCATCTATCTTTGCATCAACAGAAACCTCTCACCGTTGTCTTTTAATCAGCTCTCCCTACTAGCCTTCGTCAGCCCTCTCCCATTACAAACCAGCCCTCACACTTCACTCCTCTAATAGCAACCTACTTTCTGGGTCTTAACCTTGTCCCTCTCTTTACAATCCCACACAACCAGGCTCCCTCCTCCCTAGATCTCCCTCCCCCTTCATATCTGACACACCACCCCTCTCCACATCTTCAGAGCCCTACTAAAAATTGCAACTCCTCCAGGAAGACTTCCATGACTAATATCTCATCTCCTCACCCTATCCTCCCTTCTGCCTCACCTTGGCATTTAAGTCTGTACTCCCTAAGCACTTTGGTAGTCACCCACCTCCTCCCGCCCCCGCAGTGCTTTTATACATATCCTTGCACTTTGGTGTTTCTCCTATCTGCACTTCTTTTTAATGTCCACCTCCCCGATAAAGATATAAGTACGTAGGGGACCTGGCTCCACCTCTCCAGTCTCAACATTGCTCCTTCTCTGCAGACTCTCATTTCCTGCCTTTAGGACATCACTACTTGGATTCTAGACTGTGAGCCTGTTGTTGGTTAGGGATTGTCTCTATCTGTTGCCGAATTGTACTTTCCAAGCACTTAGTACAGTGCTCTGCACACAGTAAGCACTCAATAAATAAATAAATTTATAAATACATAAATATGAGAAGCAGCATGGCTCAGTGGAAAGAGCACAGGCTTTGGATTCAGGGCTCATCAGTTCGAATCCCAGCTCTGCCACTTGTCAGCTGTGTGACTGTGGGCAAGTCACTTAATTTCTCTGTGCCTCAGTTCCCTCATCTGTAAAATGGGGATTAAGGCTGTGAGCCCCACGTGGGACAACCTGATTCCCTTGTGTCTACCCCAGCGCTTAGAACGGTGCTCGGCACATAGTAAGCGCTTAACAAATACCAACATTATTATAATAAATACGACAATGAGTGAATGTCCAGCTGACACCTCAAACTTAAAATGTTCAAAACGGATCTCCTGATATTCTCTTCCAAGTCCTCTCTTCCCCAAACTTTGCAATCACTTTAATAATAATGTTGGTATTTAGACAACACCACCATCTCCCTGTCTCAAAAGCCCTTGAATGAGGGAGACTCGTCGAGAGTAACACCATTCTCCACCTACATCCACACCCTTGGAGAGTTCATTCTCTCCCATGGCTCATTTTCCATCTCACTGAAGATGTTGCTTAAATGGACGTTACCAGTCCCGATCTTGCTCTCCGGGTCTGCGATTCCTCCTGCCATCAGAATCTATTTGGGTGTCCCACCGCCACCTCAAACCTGTCCGAAACAGAGTTCTTCATCTTCTCTCCCAAATCCCGTGTTTCCCATCATTGTAAACACCACCACTGCCCTGCCTGTCTCACAAGCCTGTAACCTTGGCATCATCCTCAACTCCTCTTCCTCGTTCAACCCATTTATTTAGTCTGTCACCAAATCCTTTCAGTTTTACCTTCGCAACATCTCTGGAATCCACTCTTTCCGCTTCATCCAATCGGCTACTACACCGATCCAAGCACTTATCCTCTCCCACCATGATTGCTGTATCAGCCTCCTTACCGACCTCACTGTCTCTTGTCTCAGCCCTCTCTGGTATGTTGCCTGGATCACTTTTCTACCATGGAGTCCATGTCTCCCCACCTCTTAAAAATCTCTAATGTTTAGTCATTCCCCTTCATATCAAACTCCTTACCATTAGGTTGAAGGTGCTCGATCAGCTCCCTCCCTCCTAAATTAAAGCACTGTTCTACTACAGTCCACACCTTACACTTGACTACTCTAACGCCAACCTACTTAGCGTACCTCGATCTTGAAAATCTTGCTATGGACCCCTTCCCACCTATTCCCACCTGATTGAAACTCCCTCCCCTACCATATAGGACAGGCTACAGCTCTCCGCATTTCGAAGCGCTCCTAAAATTGCATCTCCTCCAAGAGGCCTTCCCTAAGCCCCCACTTCCCCTATTTGCACCAACTTTGTTATAATGTTACATTGTACTTCTCCCAAGCACTTTGTAAAGTGCTCTGCACACAGTACGTGCTTAATAAATACCATCGATTGCCTTCGTCATCCTGGGTCATCACACTCTCAAGGTGGGCGGGGAATGTGTCTGTTTATTGTTGTGCTGTACTCTCCCAAGTGCTCTGCACACAGTAAGTGCTCGATAAATACCTTTGAATGGATGGAATGAATGAACACCCACCTATCAGACTTTGGCACCTAATCAGGGAGTTCATCAATTTCAGCAGCTATATCGGGACAGCACGGCAGACAGGGGCTGTCAGAGTCAATCTATCATGTGTTCTGGGTATGGGAAGGGATTATTATAACGTGCTTCTTCATTTCCAGTAACATTCCAGATCTCACTGGCAACCGACTCTGACATCCGGTGAGGCTGTTTCTATCTTCTCTCCCTTGCCTCAAAGAGATGCTACGAATGATAAAGAGGAGGAACGATTGCAAATGCAGCAATCGCTCCGCCTGAGAGGAACTGTGAATATTATTGGAAGATAATAATAGTGGTATTTGTTAGGCACTGAAAGTATGTCAGACACTGTTCTAAGCGCTGGGGTGGAGACAAGCAAATCACGTTGGCCGCGGTCTCTGTCCCACATGAGGCTCACGGTCCTGATCCCCATTTTACAGAGGAGGTAACTGAGGCACGGAGAAGCGGTCACACAACTGAGAAGTGGCCGAGCCGCGATTAGAATCCAGGCCCGTGCTCTAGCCGTTAGGCCACGCTGCTTCTCTGTATTAGATGGGAAACCCAGTGGGTTAAAGAAACAGCGTGGCTCAGTGGAAAGAGCCCGGGCTTGGGAGCCAGAGGTCAGGGGTTCAAATCCCGGCGCTGCCGCTTGTCAGCTGTGTGACTGTGGGCAAGTCACTTCACTTCTCTGTGCCTCAGTTCCCTCATCTGTAAAATGGGGATTAACTGTGAGCCTCACGTGGAGCAATCTGATGACCCTGTATCTACCCCAGCGCTTAGAACAGTGCTCGGCACATAGTAAGCGCTTAACAAATACCAACATTATTATTCCTTGGGTTTTGGGGAGGACCATGGACAAGTAGTACTGTGGCTGAGGCAGCAGGGGGCTCCCATGCTATTCTTTCAGCAGGAGGAGAACCATCGGAAAATGGCCCAAAATCAATGAAATACGCAAAAAAGGTTTACAGACTCCAAAATTCTATTCATAGGGATGCGGGATGGCACCCTGCATCTCCAGCTTCCTGATAATGATGCTGGTATTTGTTAAGCGCTTACTATGTGAAGAGCACTGTTCTAAACGCTGGGGTAGATACAGGGTAATCAAGTTGTCCCATGTGAGGCTCACAGTCTTAATCCCCATTTTACAGATGAGGTAACAGGCACAGAGAATAATAATGATGTTGGTATTTGTTAAGCGCTTCCTATGTGCAGAGCACTGTTCTAAGCGCTGGGGTAGATACAAGGTAATCAGATTGTCCCTCATGAGGCTTACAGTCTTAATCCCCATTTTACAGATGAGGTAACTGAGGCACAGAGAAGTGAAGTGACTTGCCCAGTCACACAGCTGACAAGTGGCGGATCCGGGATTCGAACCCATGACCTCTGGCTCCCACGCCCATGCTCTTTCCACCCGAACCACTTGGCCACAGTCGCACGGCTGACAAGCTGCAGAGCTGGGATTTGAACCCCTGACCTCTGACTCCCAAGCCCGGGCTCTTTCCACTGACCCACGCTGCTTCTCTTAGGCTATGAGCCCCATGTGGATTAGGGATTGTGTCCGACCTGATTAATTGTATCTACCCCAGCGCTTAGAACAGTGCTTGACACACAGTAAACATTTAAGATATACCATAAAAATTTCTATCTTCCTGAAGATGGTATGCAATCAGACTCCTTAGCACTCATTTGTATAACCGTTTACTGATTTATGATAAATGAGGTATTTGTTAAGTGATTACTAGGGGCCGAGCACTGTTCTGAACACTGGGGAAGATACATGATAGTCAGGTCCGACACAGTCTCTGTCCCAAACAGGGATCGCAATCTAAGTAGGAGGGGGAAGAGGTATTGAATCCCCAACCTGAAGATGAGGTAACTAAGGCACAGAGAAGTGAAGTGATTTGCCCAAGGTCACTCAGCAGACATGAGGCGAAGCTAGGATTAGAACCCAGATCCTCGGATTGCCAAGCCCATGGCCTTTCCACAGTGACCCTAGAAGAGAAGAGTTCCTCATCTGGTCCCCTGCACCTCAGGATGCTCTTTCCACTAGGCCATGCTGCTTTCATGGCGTGTCATAAATGCTGAATAAATACCATGATTATTCTCTCCGAAATACGGACGCTTTCTTTTCACTCCCCTCCCCCTAGAAAAACACGATGGAAGAAAAGACTCTTTCAGTGACAGGAAAATTCCAAGTTTTATTCGAGGGTTCATGTAAAATAGACTCGCCCCCATCCCTCAGGGGAGTGTTTGAGGTTTAGAGGGTTAGCCAAAAGGGTTAGACGAAAGAGAGACAGCGCCGAGGAGTGGATTTCTTCCAAAATCTTGCTTTTTCCTCCCTCTTCAGTGGGGCCCAGCCCTCCGGCGATGCTGACGGCAGAAGTGGGGCATTTGGTTGAAGGTGTTGGGTGGCAGAGGGGATCCCTTCCTGTAAGATGCTTCCCCCTTCTTTGCCTCCAGCAGAGAGAGGGCTGCTTCCCCAAGGAGTCACAGTGGAGACACCATGAGCAAGACAGTTGAAGGGGAAGGAAAACCAGAGAAAACGCTTTTTCCTTTCCTTTTCCCAGAAAGGCCTCGTATGAAAATGGGGTTAGTTTGGGTAACGGAACCTGACTTCTCTTCCCAGTTGCTTGTACCGTCACCAGGAGGGAGCTCTGCCTCTTTGTTCTGAGCGGGCAAAATGATCCCGGCTCAGCCCGAGCTGTGGGTGTAGAATCGGGCTGGGGTAGATGCAAAATAATCAGATCACACACCATCCCTGTCCCACGTGGGGCTCACAGCCCAACCAGGATTGAATCCCCCAATTTACAAGTGAGGAAAATGAGACTTAGAGAAGTTAAGTGACTTACCCAAGGTCACACAACACAAGTGGCAGAGGTGGAACTAGAATCCAGCGGGGTATGGCTGCAGGGCAGAGAGCTGAGGGCTTCTGGCATTTCCCTTTTAGCTCTACTGATTTGGGTGGATGGGATGGCGGGGGAGGGAGGCGGAGGAGATGGAGTTGGGGTGCTGCTTCTGCTGAGGATTTGCTGCTCCCCTGCCAAAGGGATCTAGAAAGGACCTAGCAAGCCTAGGCCCCTCTGGGAAAGTGTTGGGCTTGCCCAGTGTGACTGCTAATTCTCTAGTATTCTCCCAAGACCTTAGAACACACACAATAAGCGCTCAGTAAATAACATCGATTGATTGTCAAGGGGGTGAGGCTGGGGAGAAGGGTTTGAAATGGGCACCCCATTCTCAGAAGCCTTCTGCCTCCCCCAGGGATGGGAAAAGCAGCATGATGAGGTGGCACGGGCCTGGGAGTCTGAAGGTGATGGGTTCTAATCCTAACTCCACCACTTGTCTGCTGTGTGACCTTGGGCAAGTCACTTCTCTGGGACTCAGTTCCCTCATCTATAGAACGGGGATTGAGACTGTGAGCTCCACGTGGGATAGGGACTGGGTCTAAGCTATTTGCTTGTAATCACCCCAGCGCTTAGTACAGTGCCTGCCATATAGTAAATGCTTAACAAATACCACTGATAATTATTATCGTTAAGAGGGAGTGGGCAGATGGAAATCCCTTGCAGGAGGAAGGAAAATGAAAATTCTGCCTGGCTAGGAGGGGCAGTTACCATCGAGGCCACCTTTCTTCTTTGGGCGCTTTTCTTCTAGGCTCAGGGCTCTGGCCTACCCTCACTCCCCACCCTGCACTAGTCCCTGGACCCAACCTGTCTCCCGTTGCCATGGAGATGGGAAACCCTCCTGGAGGGAGTAGCCGAGACTTTGGATGAGACGCGGAGGAGCCAGCGAATGACTGAAAGGGAGAAGGAGCGGTCGGAGAGGGCGGAGGAGAACCCAGTGAATCACGTGTCAGCAAAACGGAGGCCTGAGGCTTTTCAGAGAGGAAGGAGGGGTTCACGGCCTCCAAAGCAGTTAAGGAGCCAAGGAGGATCAGCGTCGAATAGACCCCCTCGGTCCTGGCTTTAGAGAGCACAGTCTCCATGGTGCCACAGGCTCTACAGCCTGGCGGCACTAGGGCAGGAACAGAGGTGGTGGAGAAACTAGGAAGGCAGTGGGTGTACATTCCAAGCGTTTGGATGGGAAGGGGACCGGGGTGATAGGGAGCTAGCACCAGGGGTGATGATGACAACGATGATGATGATAGTGGTATTTGTTAGGTGCTTCTTATGTGCCAAACACTATGTCGAGTGCTGGGGTAGATGCAAAATAATCAGATCCCACAGTGTCCCTGTCCCACATGGGGCTCACAGCCCAACCAGTATTGAACCCCCCCCCCCAGTTTACAAGTGAGGAAAATGAGGCCTAGAGAAGTTAAGTGACTTACCCAAGGTCACACAACAGACAAGTGGCAGAGGTGGAGCTAGAACCCGGGGCCTCTGACCCCCATCACCCCACCTGGTCTGGGCTTTTTGGTTTGTCAGGTGGGCAGGGAGAGTGAGCGTAAGGCTGGGAAAGACCAATCAACAACTAAAAGACCTTTGGAAAACACTGCAGATTGAAAATTCACTTGGAGACGGGAGGGAGAAGAGGATGTCGAGTCTGATGATAACTTAATTTTCTTTATTCCTCAGAGGGAGGCTCCAGTGGTAAAATACTTTTCTGGGCTGGTTAATTTTTCATTCTTAACAACCAACTCTTGATGCTCCCTGCTAATAGGGAACAGAGCAGTGTGGGTGATTGAAATCCAAGGATTTAGTTTGGATGGACTCTCTTTCCATGAGAATTTCAGTTGAGTTACTAGGCCTGGGAAGTGATTCCTCCACTTACGTTGCCTCCCCTGGTCTTGAGGAAGAGGCAGCCCCTGTGGTGCTGACTTCCTGCTTCGCTTTCATGCATTCATTTATTACTTCAGTCTTATTTACTGAGCGCTTTCTGGGTGCGAAGCATTCCCATTCCCCACCCGCAATTGCATCCTTGCTAGACCATAAGTTCCTCCATTCACTCAATCACATGTATGGAGTGCTTACTGTGTGCAGAGCCCTGTACTAAACACTCGGGAGAGTACAGTGTAAGAAACATTCCTGTTCACAACAAACTCACGGTCTAGAGCTACTAAGTCTGTTATAATGTACTCTCCCGAGCAGTCTGTACATTGTGCAGTAAGAGCTCAATAAATACCATCGATTGATTGATTGCGGATCCCCTCATTAAGGATAACTCACACTGCTTTACTCACAAGGTGGTACCCCACGGGCATGCACGTAATTGTTCCGCCAGATTGGAAGCCCCTCGAGGGCAGGCCATGTCATACTCTCCCAAGTGCTTGGCACAGAGTAAGTGCTCAATGAATACCACTGATTAACCAATTGATTCCCTTCCGACCTCTTCCTAGCTTCCTAACTCACCTCTCTCTGTTGTCACATCCTTAATCCTGGAAGTTGCACCGTACCCAGGCAGGTTCATGCTTTTGGAAGAATGAACTCCTAATTCTGCTGTCATGTTCTAGCCACAATAGGGAGTGAAAATTACATGTTCTGGCAGAACTGAGTGCCTGGTCGAAAGGAGGAGGTGGAGGAGTAGGAGGACGATGCAGATTACATTCAAACTGGGCTGCTCTGAGGTTGGCCGGGGGCGGGGGGCGGCTCTGTTTTTCTGTTACTAATTTGAGGGTCTGAGAAGGAACCAGCATGGCCTAGTAGATAGAGCACGGGCCTAAGAATAAGAAGGACCTGGGTTTTAATCCTGACTCTGCCACTTATCTGCTCTGTGACTTTGGGCAAGTCACTTAACTTTTCCGTACTTCATTTCCCTCATCTTTAAAAGGAGGATTAGGGCTGTGAACCCAATGTGGGACAGGGACTGTGTCCAACCAGATTAGCTTGTACCCACCCCAGTGCTTTGCACAGTGCCCGGCATATAGTAAGTGCTTCACAAATGTCATCATCATCATCATCATTGTTGAATGCCACCTTTATTTTGGAGCGAGGTCCTCCTTGGCCTCATTCTTAGGGGATTCCCCCCAACTGCTCAAGAGATGCCAAGCGGCCAGAAAGGGGTGCGATGGGCTGATGATCCTGCTAAGACCCATTCTTTTCTGGCAGTCATTTGTCACGCCTCCGCAGGGGGAGGAGGAGGAGGAGTATGGGTGAGGAGGAGGAATATGGGTGAGGAGTTTGCCACGGCCCCCAAGAACATGTAGATTCTGTCTTCCCGTTGGTCTGGTTGGTTCAGGGAGCCCAGGTGGTCTCTGAATCACGCAGGGTCAGCAGTCGGTCTCTCCCGGAGCTGAAGGCATTTTCCTTTCTATCCTCTCAGGTGCCCTCACCGCCACTCGTCGGGAAGTAGGTCAGATGTGGGTCGGGGTTGGCCACCCAATTATGCGTGCCAGAGGGAGGCACTCTGAGCCACTGGAAGGACGGGTGTGTTGGGTTCTGGGGGTGGCCACCTTTTCCGCCGCCACTTCCAGTTCGCAGTAGTCCCACGAGAGTCACGCGTGGTCAACCCGGGCCAGTCCACCTCCCGCCCCCTTCTTCCTCCTCCACTCCACCCCCAGCCTCCACCGAGATCCCAAGCTGGGGCTTGTTCTGCCAGTGGGGGCCCCGAGATCCAGAGGGACTCCTCAAAGTCACCGAGGGAGGCGTCCGCAAAGCCGAGACCCGGATCGGAATCCCCGGACCACCATCCCGGTCCTCTCCCTGTTGGAAAATGCGGCATTCCTCCTTCCTCCTTTTTTCTCCTAGTCGATTCCTCCTCATGGAGTTTGGCCACTGGAAGAGGGCAGTGCTTAGTCCCAGGGGGCAAGGGGTGATGGGGTGAGGGTCTGAGGAGGGAAGGAGGGGTGGTCATTGGGCCTTGACTTTGTATTTCAAGATGTAGGAGTAGAACTGGTGGTTGGCATTCTCCAAGACCATGACGTAGACCTCCCGGCAGCCTGCGGTGTTGCAGGTGCCCTCCCAGTAGCCATCGCGGCTGAGGGCGAGGGGCCAGGCGTGCTGGCCCTGTACCAGGGCCTCGGCCACGCCGTGCAGCTTCAGTTTGAAGGGGACGTTGCGGTTGGCCGGGAGCACCCCCGAGAGCGGCTCCAGCAGTTCATTGTCCTGCCCCCAGTTGCCGAAGCTCTCGGGGAAAACCGGCCACTCGACCTCGGCGTTGGAGCAGCAGAGAAGGTAGTTGAAGATGAAGACGTAGTTCCCCGGGTCGGCCCTCTTCTTGGCGAAGATCTTCAGGGCGAACTTCCCCGCGTGAGGGAGCTGGACCCGGAACTCGGTCCGCTTCTCCCGATGGAGCTGGAAGATGTGGCGTCGCCGCTCCTCCTCGCTCAGGCGCTCGTGGTCGCCGTGCAGGGAGGCCAGGACGCTGACCCCCTCCTCCACGGCGAAGCTGACGGAGCAGCGCCCGTCGTTGGTGTGGATGACGGGGTCCGGGTGGGAAGGCTTCAGGATGCCCGCCCGCTCGGAGGACCAGCTGGGCCCCACGGGCTGGTGGAGGTCCCGGGGGAGCGGGGCGCCGCCGTCCACGGCCTGGCACTCCACCGTGTATTCCAGCACGGAGCTGTAATCCTCTGTGGTGCCTTTGGCGAAGATCTGCAGTTTGTGGCTCCCTATGGCCCGCGGGTAGACCTCCAGCTTCATCCCATTCTTCTTCAGCGTCATGAGGCCGTGTTCCTGCTTGCCGTCGAGCATGAACATGAAGGGGGTCGGCGAGCAGCTCTCTACGCACACCGTGGCTTTCCCGTTCACTGTGGGGAAAGGAGTCAGAGGCGCTGGTCAATTAATTCATTAATTATCGTATTTGTTAAGCGCTTACTATGTGCCAGGCACTGTACTAAGTACTGGAGACAAACAAATCGGGTTGGGGCATAATCCCTGGCCCACATGGGACTCATGGTCTTAATCCCCAATTGACAGATGAGGTCACTGAGGCACAGAGCAGTCTCACTGAGGCACAGAGCAGTCTTGTGATTTGCCCAAGGTCACAAAACAGGCAAGGGACAGAGGTGTGATTAGAACCCATGAACTTCTGACTTCCAGGTCCGTGCTCTATCCACTAGGCCATGCTGCGTTAATAATAATAAATCAAAACCCTGGTATTTAAATGCTTAGCATGGCGTTGTGGATAGAGCAAGGGCCTGGAAGTCAGAAGGTCATGGGTTCTAATCCTGGTTCCACCACTTGCCTGCTGTGTGACCTTGAGCAAGTCACTTCTCTTCTCTATGCCTCAGTCGTCTCATCTATAAAATAGGAACTGAGATTGTGAACCCCACATGGGATAACTTGATTTGCTTGTTTCCTCTCCAACACTTAGTACAGTGCCTGGTTCTCAGTAAGCGCTTAACAAATACTATCGTCGTTATTATTATGTGCCAAGCACTGTTTCAAGCACTGGATAGACACAAGGTTATCAGGTCAGTCACAGTCCCTGTCCTGCATGAGACTCAGAGTCTCTATCCCCACTTTCATTCATTCATTCAATCGCATTTATTAAGTGCTTACTGTGTGCAGAGCACTGCACTAAGCACTTGGGAAAGTACAGTACAACGATAAAAAGTGACGATCCCTGCCCACAGTGAGCTTATAGTCTAGAGCAGGGGAGAGAGACATCAATACAAATAGACATAGACAGAGGCAAATAAAATGACAGATATCTACATAAGTGCTGTGGGGCGGGGAGAGGGTGAAGAGCAAATGGGGCAAGTCAGGGCAAAGCATAAGGGAGTGGGAGATGAGGAAAAGTGGGGCTTAGTCTGGGAAGGCCTCTTGGAGGAGATGTGCTTTCCGTAAGACTTTGAAGAGGGGAGAGTAATTGTAGGTCAGATTTGAGGAGGGAGGGCGTTCCAGGCCAGAGGTGGGACATGGGCCGGAGGTCCACTAAGATGGGGGCGCAATGTGAAGGTTAGCAGCAGAGGAGAGAAGTGTGCGGGATGGGTTGTAGGAGGAGAGAAGCTAGGTGAGGTAAGGAGGGGTCAAGCGGACCGAGTGCTTTAAAGCCAGTGGTGAGGAGATTTTGTTTGATGGGGGGTGAATAGGCAACCACTGGAGATTTTTGAGAAGGGAGGTGACACGTCCTGAACGCTTCTGTAGAAAGATGATCTGGGCAGCAGAGTGAATTGTGGACTTGAGTGGGGAGAGGCAGGAGGTTGAGAGGTCAGCAAGGAAGTTGAGGCAGTCATCTAGAAGGATTAGGTTGAGTGATTGTATTAACATGGTAGCAGTTTGGATGGAGGGGAAAGGGTGGATTTTTGCAATGCTGTGAAGGTCAGACCAACAGGATTTGGTGACAGATTGAATACGTAGGTTGAAGGAGAAAGAGGAGTCCAGGATAACGCCAAAGTTACGGGCTCGTGAGACAGGAAAGATGGGTGGTGCCATCCATCTATAGTGACGGGAAAGTCCGGGAGAGGTCAGGGTTGGGGTGGCACAATAAGGAACTCTGTTTGGATGTGCTAAGTTTGAGGTGACGGGAGGACATCCAAGTAGACAAGTCTTGAAGACAGGAGGAGAGGCAAGCCTGGGGAGAAGGAAAGAGATCGGGGAAGACATGTAGATTTGGGTGTCACCTGCACAGAGATGGCAGTTGAAGCCGTGGGAGCAAATGAGTTCTCCAAAGGAATGAGTGTAGATGGAGAACAGATGGGGCCTGAAGACTGAACCTTGACGGTCCCCCATAGTTAGGGGATGGGAGGCAGATGAGAAGCCCATGAAAGAACCTGAGAGTGAACGGCCAGAGAGATAGAGAGGAGAACCAGGAGAGAACGGAGTCAGTGAAGCCAAGGTTGAAAGCCAAAGTTGGTGCCTCAGTTCCAGATGTGGGAACTGAGGCACAGAAAAGTGAAGTGACTTGCCCAAGGTCACACAGCTGACATGTGGTGGAGTTGGAATTAGAACTCAAGGCTTCTGACTTCCAGGCCTGTTCTCTTTCTACTAGGCCACGCCTCCCTTAGGGGTATGTGCCTGGGCAGCCCTGGACAACAGGCTTCCCTGCTGAGCCCAGACCATCCCCCCACAGACTCAATTCTCCATGGCAGTGAAAACTTGTGTTGAGTGGAGGTGACTTCTTGCTGAGCAGACCCTTCTTGCTATTTGGGGACCGCGGAGGACCATCATCCATGCAGTGGTCCTTCCCAGGTTTCCCTCTGCCCCTCTCTTCCACCGATCCCCCAGCCCTCTGGCCAGCTCATTGCCCTTCAGCCTCTCTCCCGGCAGTGGCAGGTGAGTCGCCTGCTGTCGATTCCCCCCTCCCAGCCCCATGGCACTTATGTTCATATCTGTAATTTGATAGTATTTATGTCTATATCCCCCTCTAGATTGTCAGCTCATTGTGGGCAGGGAATGTTTCTGTTAATTGTTGTATTGTACTTTCCCAACCACCTATGCACACAGTAAGTGCTCCGTAAATATGACAGACTGACTGACCGACTGAAACGGGCTGAAAGGACAGATCTGGTGAGATTTGGAGCCTCTTTCTGGGTTCCAGTGAATATGCTTTCCCTGCCTTCGAGGTCCCCCAGAGGCATGGGTAATGAGAACTGACTTCACATCCCTGACTCGTTCCTTCTCAAGAGGGTTGTCGGTTTTGTGGGAGCCGATTCTGGGCTGCTGGCCCTATTTTCAAAAGGGTGGTATTAAAGAGAGTGATGCTTTCCGCATGGTTTCCCAGAATCCTATGGACTCTCATGTCCCGATCTTGGGGGAAATGTCCTTGCTGAAGAGGCAGAAGATGATGTTTGGGAGACCAGGTGTGACTGTGAGCCTCCAGGGTCCTCCACCTCAATCTGCTAGTTGAACATCAGTTGTCCTCTGCCCTCCGGCGGGGCACAGCTGACCGGAGGGAACTGAGGAAAAGCAGAGAGACTGAAGGGTATAGCAGGGTTTATGGCCCTCACCGGGCCGCTGCCATAAGGGCAGACTGACCTCGCCCCTCCAGTAGCAGAGGGCAGAGGGGCAGAAGCCCCCCCACACAAGGCTCTGAACGTCGGGAATGTCACCGCTGTTTCTCATCGAACGGTCTCTGCCGGAAGCGGTCAGTTGCTCTCAGCTTGTCCTTCCAAATAGTGGGAAACCTAGCTACTCTACTGTATGGACCCTAGCAAAATGGAATTTGAACCCGCTTTTATTTCGTTGTATGTTTTAATTTTCCTGTTGAGATAATCCAACAGACTCCTTTTTATTTTGGTCTGGTTTATGTTTTAATTTTTCCGTCTGGTAGCTCTACTTTATTTGGATTGCGAACCCTCTGGGGACCAGGGATCGGGCCTTAATTGATTGTTGTGTAATTTTCCAAGCACTTGATACAAGGGCTTGTCTGTTGTAAGGGCTCATGCACCATAAGTGCCTAATAGATGTCAGGATTAATAATGACCGTTCATCTGGTGAAAAGTTACCTCGATGATGAGGGGAACTGCAGGTGAAATTTGTAACGTCTAAATTCCAGAAGCAGTTCATTCCAGAAGGGGGACAGCATTTTGACATTTATTTTAAACCATCAGAGTCCTTCAGGAGCCCGGCGCTAAAAGGGTCGCCTTGATTTCACTCTCAGCTTTCCCCCAGCCCTGAGCAGGATACAGCTGTCTGACCTCTGAACCCTGTGGCACTGGCCTGACCCATTGGATAGGGTGGCTTGGCTATATCAGAGGAGCAGAGGTTGAAAATGCAGGTCCATTATTATTATTACTTTTTAAAATAATGTGGTATTTATTAAGCACCGTATGCCAAGCACTGTGTTAAATTCTGGGATAATAATAATAATAATAATGATAGTGGTGTTTGTTAAGAGCTTACTATGTTTCAAGCACTGTTCTAAGCACTGGGGTAGATACAAGGTAATCAGGTTGGACACAGTCCATATCCCTCATGGGACTCACAATCTTCATCCCCATTTTACAGATAAGAGAACAGTTATTACTGTTATTATTATTATCACAATAATAATAATAAATAGAACCCTGAAGTGATGCCTTCCTCCACACAATAGAGAAGCAGTGTTGCCTAGTAGTAAGACTGTGGGCCAGGAGAGTACCTGGGTACCAGTCCCAGCTCTACCACTTGTCTGTGGCGTTACCTTGGCCGAATCATTTCACTTCTCTGTGCCTCGGTTCCCTCATCTGAGGGTTAAGACTCGAAGCCCCGTTTGGGACATGATGATGATGATGGTATTTGTTAAGCGCTTACTATGTGCCAAACACTTTTCTAAGCACTGAGTAGATACAAGGTAATCAGGTTGTCCCATGTGAGGCTCACAGTCTTAATCCCCATTTTTCAGATGAGGTAACTGTGGCACAGAGAACTGAAGCGGCTTGCCCAAGGTCTCACAGACAAGTGATGGAGTTGGGATTAGAACGCGCGTCCTCTGGCTCTCAAGCCGGTGCTCTTGCCACTAAGCCACACTGTGCCCTCTAGACTGTTGTGGGCAGGGAATGTGTCTGTTGAACTGTAGTCTCCCAAGGGCACAGTACAGTGTTCTGCACACAATAAGCACTCAATAAATGCCACTGATTGATTGATCCAACCTAATTAGCTTGTACCCACTCCAGCTCTCAGTAAATGCCCGGCACATAGTAAGTACTGACCAAATACTACTAAAAAACAAAAAAAGGTGCTAAAGAGGATATTTTCCAAGACCCGGATTTTCTTAAATTGCAGCCATGGGGACATAATAATAATAATAATGTTGGTATTTGTTAATCGCTTACTCTGTGCAGAGCACTGTTCTAAGCGCTGGGGTAGACACAGGGGAATCAGGTTGTCCCACGTGGGGCTCACCGTCTTAATCCCCATTTTACAGATGAGGTAACTGGGGCACAGAGAAGTGAAGCGACTTACCCACAGTCACACAGCTGACAAGTGGCAGAGCCGGGATTCGAACCCCTGACCTCTGACTCCAAAGCCCGTGCTCTTTCCACTGAGCCACTGAAACGTAATGGAGCCAGTCTGCCCTGGGGAGTCCTTGAGTGCTCTTTGGGCTTTGTTATTGCATTAATGCCCAGCGGGAACGATGGTGCATCCGCTTTGTTTCTGGTCCTGGGCGGCGTCATTGGTCGTGGGACTTTTATATTCTTCCTAAAGGAGGGCTGATCTGTCAGGGCTTAGTGTGCAAGGGGTGGCGGTGGGGATTCTTGGACCGGAACTCCTGAGCCCTGGGTCACGGCGGTGCGATCTGGGGCAGAGGCTGGAAGTTTGGGCTCCTGCTAGTTTTAATCCCAGCTTCACCCGGGCCTCCCTGAAGGGTCGGTCCGGAGAGTCCTCCCTGGGCTTGTTACCACAGCAACAAATTGCAGACCATAACCTCTTCCTCACACCAGAAGCAGATGGAGGTGTGAGTGCAAGAGATCTTGAACTCCTGTGATATTTCATAGAAGCAAAAAGGCTTGAGCAGTGAGAAGAGAGAGAGAGAGAGAGAGAAAGGGAGGGAGACAGGGAGGGCGAAGGAATGGAGAAAGAGAATTTTCCATGGGTGGAAGAAGGTTCAATTGAAAGATGATTACGGCAATCCCAAACTGAGACCACAAACAAAGAGCGGATGTATTCTTTTAGCCTAAGTGAAGCAGTATAGCCTAGTGGAAAGCGCACAGGCATGGAAGTCAGAGGACCTGGTTCTAACCCTGACCCCACCACTTGTCTGTTGTGTGACCTTGGGCAAATCACTTCACTTCACTTCTTCTCAGAGAAGCAGCGTGGCTCAGTGGAAAGAGCCCGGGCTTGGGAGTTGGAGGTCATGCGTTCGCATTCCGGCTCTGCCACTTGTCAGCTGTGTGACTGTGGGCAAGTCACTTCACTTCTCTGTGCCTCAGTTACCTCATCTGCAAAATGGGGATAAAGACTGTGAGCCTCACGTGGGACAACCTGATTACCCTGTATCTAGCCCAGTGCTTAGAACAGTGCTCTGCACATAGTAAGTGCTTAACAAATACCAACCTTATTATTATTATTCTTCTCTGTGCCTCAGTTTCCTCATCTGCTCAATGGGGATTAAAACTCTTAGACCCATGTGGAACAGGGACAAGGTCCTACATCTTGTATCTACCCCAGTGCTTAGAACAGTGTTTGGCACGTAAAAAGTGCTTAACAAATGCCATTATTATTACTTCAGTGCCTGGGGCAAAATATGCACTTAACAAATACCACGATTATTATTCTTATAAGTTGGTAGATATTTTTTAGATTTTTAAAGGCAGCTAGAGCAGTGCAGCCTGGCTAAAGAATCAGGTGTGATCTGAACAGGCCAGGTCTTTCGTTCATTCATTCAATCGTATTTATTGAGCGACTACTGATTGCAAAGCACTGTACTAAGAGCTTGGAAGAGTACGATATAACAACAGACACATTCCTGCCCACAACGAGCTCCCAGACTAGAGGTGGAGACAAACCTAGGGCTCTCTGACCTCTTCCAAATCCTGGGTTAACAGGATCGAAGGCCTGAACCTCTAACGTAGACATCTCCCATCTGGGGGGTGCTTGGAGCAGGGGCAGAGAAGTGGCTTGTGACTCCGGTGATTTGCCCGGTAGACCGTGGCCTAGGGCCTCTCGTTGCCTCTGCCTCCTCAGCCAGGGGGGTGGCCAGGCTCCAAAGAGGCGGCAGGCTCCCACCCAACCGCAGCTGCAGGATGAAGAGGAAGGAGGAGGGGAAGGAGGGGCTTCCATCATAGATGGAGGGGTATCGCTGGAGGAAGGGAATGATAACTCTTCTCTCTCTTCCACTGAGCTAGACAAGTGGGATTGAAGGGATCACTGCTGGACAGAAGAAAGAACCTTGACTTTTAAGTAATGGGTTATCCAGGGAAGTCATGGACTCACCTTCCCGAATGACAAATAAAAAAACAGGAGAGACTTCTGCCTGCTAGGCGATTTCAGGTGCAATTCAGTGTAAAGGCAGGGGGATGGGCTAAGTGACCTCAGGGTGCCTTCTGATCATTAGACTTTCCGCGTGATTCTACAGGCACCCGTGATTGGAATCTTCATTTTATTCACATGGTTGTTTTTTTTTAAAAAAAGCGCTGGGTCCTCAAAGATCCCGTTAAGAGTCTCCTCAGGAGGCCGAGAAGGGAAGGAAAGGGAGATCGATCTGAGAACGATCGCTAGAGATGAGCTAGAAATGAAAGCCGGGAGTCCAGCAGTGACCTCTCGAGGCCCCGGAAAGCCGGAGCGAAGAGCTTTTCTGGAGTTCATCTGTGCTGAAACTGAGAAAGGAGTGAGAAAAGCCTGTCCTGCCCTGCCCTCCCCGGCAAAGGAATGAGAGAGGAGGTGGGAATCACATCAAGGGAGCACCAAACCGTGAAGCTTGAAAGCTGAAGCGTCGCCTAGTCGATGCCGCCGCGGCCGTCTAGGGAGTACAGCAGGATCAAAAAGGACACAGATAGCCTCTGTCCAGCCTCTGCAGAGGATCGTTAACAGTTTGCAAAGATGCTGTTGTCGTGGCGGAGTGGAGTGGGGGGCTCCGATCTCAGATGTGAAAGGCTCTGACTAATCCATGCAAAGCCAAGGGCGAGGGAGAGCCCATCGCTAAGGAGAGGCTGGGCACCTCCAGCCAGGGTTTAAAAATTGGAAAAGCGTGCACGCACACACACACACGCACACCTGAAATCAAAGGGCAGCGTCTCGGAGAGCTCGAAACCCATCCAGTCACTGATCAAATGCCAAACCAAAGGAGAAACTTTCCTGGAAGAAAACCTGAGAAATCTGAAGATTGTATGTCAGAGAGGAAGATGTGATGGCATTTGTTAAGTGCTTGCTCTGCGGTTTGCCTAAGATCACACAGTAGGTAAGTGGCAGAGCCAGGATTAGAAACCAGGCCCATGTTCTTTCCACTAGGCCACACTGCTTCACATCAATCCCCTCTTACCCCCTCCTCCATCTCCCTCCCCACCCCCTGCTGCCTCCCACATTTTCTTCACCCAGGTTTGGGGGAGTGTGGTCGGAGAAGCAACATGGTCTAGTGGATAGAGCACGGTCTTGGGAGTCTGAAGGACCTGGATACTAATCCTGGCTGTGCCACTTGTCTGCTGCCTGATCTTAGGCAAGTCACTTAACTTCTCTGTGCCTCAGTTGCCTCCTCTGTAAATTGGGGAATAATTCTGTGAACGCCATGCGGGACATCGACTCTGTCCACCTGGATTAGCAGGTATCTACCTCAGCGCTTAGTACAGTGCCTGGCATACGGTATACTTTTAACAAATAGCATTAATAAAAATGGTACTAAGCATTGGGTTAAATAAGAGATAATCAGTTTGGACCCAGTCTCTGTCCCTCATGGGGCTCACAGTCTAAGTCGGAGGGAGAACAGGTTTTTAATTCCCATTTCACAGATGAGGAAACTGAGGCACAGAGAAGTTAACTGCCTTTCCCAAGGTAATTTAGCAGGCAAGTGGTGAGGCTGGGATTAGAATTCAGGTCCTCTGACTCCCAGACCTGTGCTCTATATACCAGGCCATGCCGGGAGGCAATGAGGCCTAGAAAATTCCAGCTGCGCTCCATCCCCACTGAAGTGCTCAGCTCAGTGTTCTGCACACAGGAAGTGCTTGATAATTACCACCGATTGACTGAAGGCAGGACATTCAGCATAGATGGAAGCAGGAGGAGTCGAGGTTAGACACTGGGCAGAACTTTCAGGTGAGGGGTTGTCGGACACTGGCATGGTTTGTCCAGGGAGGTGGTGGAGGTAACTCCTTTCCTGGAGATCTCAAAGGGCCCTGGATCTACTGGTCTGGAACGGGGAAGGGGATGGGAGATGCAAAAACTCATTTGGAAGGTCATTTGCAGTCCCGAGATTGTATGTAAGAGTAAAAGACGGAATAAAGGGACGAAAACATCGTAAGAGAAACGCGGGAGATGCCGGAGAAGAATGTCTCCCACCCTTAGCAAGATTTATGGAAAGTGTCAGAAAAAAATGGCAACGTTCAAAAGCTCTGAAATAAATAGCTAGAAATGAAGTCTGCTTCTCAACCTCATGTTCTGGCTGGTTTCAATGGGGCTGGCTATGACAGTGATTGAATTGTGTAGGGGTGAATTTATCCAACATAGTTAGCTAAGCATTACTGTAAAGCATGACAGGACTGCTGGAAATGTCAGAAGAAGCTGAAACAATCCAACTCCACCCTCCCTCCGGGACGGAGAGCGGTATCTCGGCGAAGAGGTGGCTGTTTTGAGGAAGACGGGGGGATGTCGGCCACATAAATGCTCCCCCGGAGAGGGTAGGGATGACAGCTGAGGAAACTACAGCTCCGACGGGGGGTGCCGCTTGCTCTGGTCGGTCAGTGGGATGGGGAGGACGGGTTTGGGAAGCCGGGGGTCAGCTCTGTCCTGGAGTGCTATGAGACAGTCCTCCTCCATCCCCTCAGCTCCATTTTGCCCCCGAAACTCTCCTCCTGGTGCTTGTGAGGCCCTAGGTGGTCACCCCTTGTGACACCCTCCATCTCTAGCACTACAAAGTGGGACACGGGGGATATAGGGCTTCTCCCTCGGGGCTGGGCATACATCAGGATGGCCAAGACCTCGCTGAACGCACTTTAGGGAAGAAGCGTCCGCCCTCTTGTCGGCGTGTACAACCTGCACGTGTGGTGGAGGAGGCTGCAGCAGCAGAGGGGAAGGGGGAAATGGGCTGGCTGCTGAGCATGCTCTGATCCAGGCTTCCCTGGGCGGAGAAGCTGACGTCTGATGACAGACCTGCTCTCCAAAACACTCTCTGGGTCTCGGGTCCTTCGTTTTTAAAGTCGTCGTGGGTAGGGAATGTGTCTGCTTATTGTTGTACTCTCCCAAGGTCTTATTACAGTGGTCCTCTTTCTACAGTGGTCTGCACACAGTAAGGGCTCAATAAATACCACTGAATACCAACTTCAACTGAATGAATGAATGAATGGTCCCATCTATCCATCTGGACCTGACCACTCCTCTTCGTCTTTTTCAGAGCCGGCACTACTAAGCGTGGCTTCCCCTCCCAGAAGCCTGAATTCTGGCCAGCACAGTTGGGGCCACCTACAGTGTCTAGACTGTAAGCTCATTATAGGAAGGGAATGTGTCCGTTTATCGTCGTACCGTACTCTACCAAGCGCTTAATCCAGTGGTCCGCACGCAGTAAGTGCTCAGTAAATATGATCGACTGACAACGAGCTCAGACTCTGACCCAAAGTCCTCCGGACCCGGCTCCCCCGAGGCCCGGCGTCACTCGAGGGTGAGCCACCCATCTGTCCCTCATCCTTTACCTGTTTTTATGACGGGGGTCTCCGGGTGGGCGGCGAGCATCCCCTTGACGTAAAACTCACTCTTGTGGTACATGTTGCTCTCGAACTGTCTGAGGGACAGGGCCGGCTTCAGCAGCTGCCAGTTCTTGTTCTCTGGGAAGTGGTCCTCGATGAACAGGGCGGGGTGGGTGAGGAAGTAAAATTCGTTGTATCTGGACAGGCAGATGGGAGAACTGGTAAGCGGACAGTTAGGAGAAGACCGAGGCTTCAGCGACAGGATGTGGGGCGGGGTGAACGGGGAAGGCCCCCAGCTCCTCTGATGAAACAGAAGCTTCAGGGAGAAAATGGAATGTCACCTCCAGAGGTGGCCCCCGCTGGGAGCCGGACAGGCAGGCAGTATCGTACTAGCCTGAGGAGCGACTGACCTTTTCCCAATAATAATAATGTTGGTATTTGTTAAGCGCTTACTATGTGCAGAGCACCGTTCTAAGCACTGGGATAGACACAGGGTAATCAGTTTGTCCCACGTGGGGCTCACAGTCTTAATCCCCATTTGACAGATGAGGGAACTGAGGCATAGAGAAGTGAAGTGACTTGCCCACAGTCACACAGCTGACAAGTGGCAGAACCGGGATTCGAACCCATCAACACTGGCTCTCAAGCCCGTGCTCTTTCCACTGAGCCACGCTGCTTCTCATCTGATCAGGGTGCTAGGGAGGCAGCTAGGTAGGCAGGTAGGGATGGAGTGGGATAATAATAATAATGATGAATAATTATAGTGTTTGTTAAGCGCTTACTCTGTGCCAGGCACTATTCTAAGCTTTGGAGTGTATACAAGCAAAGCGGGTTGGACACAGTCCTTGTCCCACATAGGACTCACACTCTTAATCCCCATTTTACCAAAGAGGGAACTGAGGCAAAGAGAAATGAAGTGACTTGCCCAAGGTCACACAGCAAAGGTTGTGAGCCATAATGCTGATTTCAGCCAGGGGTGTCAACTTCTCATTCTCATCCCCCCTGCAGGAGACACCATCCTGGCTCTTTCTCGGGACACATTTAGGCCAGGGCTGCCCGGCCTACCGATAAGATTATAGGGATAATAATGATAATAATGTTGGCATTTGTTAAGCGCTTACTATGTGCAGAGCACTGTTCTAAGCGCTGGGGTAGACACAGGGGAATCAGGTTGTCCCACGTGGGGCTCACAGTCTTAATCCCCATTTTACAGATGAGGGAACTGAGGCACAGAGAAGTTAAGTGACTTGCCCATAGTCACACAGCTGACAAGTGGCAGAGCTGGGATTTGAACTCATGACCTGTGACTCCAAAGCCCGTGCTCTTTCCGCTTTGCCCCCAACTCCCAGTGTTAATCCCCAGGAGGCCAGGGGGACCACTGTCCCAGAGGATGGCATGGAGATGGCATGAAGAGGTTACTGTCTCAGTTACCGATTTCTACATTCCAAGCGCTTAGTACAGTGCTCTGCACATAGGAAGCACTCAATAAATACTATTGAATGAATGAATTGCATATCTTTAAATTATACCATATTTTAAAATTATGTATTATAAATCACTTATTCTTTCATAGTATTCCCTGCCCCTCAAGCCTGTAAGCACATTATGGGCAGGGAATACATCCATTAATTCTGTTGTATTGAACTCTCCCAAGCTCTTAGTACATAGTAAGCGCTCAATAAATACAACTGATTGATTAATCGATTGAGAGGCTCCTATGCAGTTGGTACTGGGGTCCAGATAGCCTCCTGGCAATTCTGCAGGGGAGATCCTTTCTACCCCCCAGTTCTTTCCGTGTCTCAGGCATTGGATAGAGAACGGAGCCGGGGGTCAGAAGGACCTGGGTTCTAATCCCAGCTCCCTGACTTGTCTGCTGGGTGATCTTGCGGAAGTCACTTCACTTCTCTAGGCCTCAGTTATCTCACCTGTAAAATGGGGATTGAGACTGTGAGCCCTCTGAAGGACAGGGACTGTGTCTGACCTGATTCTCTTATATCTATCTTAGTGCTTAGTACAGTTCCTGGCTCATAGTAAGTGCTTAACAAATACCATATTTATTTTTTTTTAAAGGCTGGTTCACTTCTGGAGTCCCATGGCTAGGAAAGCTGCATTGAGACCTAAGTCTGAGACACCACGGGGCTGAACTGGAAGGTTTTATGCGGCTTCTTGAGGTAGGAGCGGTGTTGTCTAACTCCCATGAAACAAACCTTGGAGCCTCAAGCCATTTAGAAACGGGTAATTAAGAAGCAGAGGTGTAGGGGTGCTGAGGTATGACAAGATTTCAATTTTAAAAGGCAGGGAACATTCTTTTTAAAATAAAAAGAAATTAATATTGGATACAGGTGCTGAGATCATTAAACAAGCCCCTTGCCTGGGGCTAGTGTGGCAGATGAATGAGACCACGGAGGTAGGGTCTGATGGATCCAGCATACCACTTTCCCAAATCCTCATAATAATTCTGATATTTGTTAAGCGTTTACCATGTACGAGGCACTGTTCTAAGTCCTGGGTCAGAAAACAAGCTAATCAGAGTGGACACGGTCCATGTCCCATAGTCTTAATTCCCAGTAAGGCTCACAGTCTTATTTCCATTTTACAGATGAGGTAACTGAGGCACAGAGAAGTGAATTGAATCACCCAAGGTCACACAGCAGATAAGAGGCAGAGCGGTGGTCAGAACCCAGGTCCTTCTGACTCCCAGGCCCGTGCTCTATCCATTAGGCCATGCTATTTCTCTAATTCTAATGATAATAATAATAATGTTGGTATTTGTTAAGCGCTTACTATGTGCAGAGCACTGTTCTAAGCACTGGGGTAGACACAGGGGAATCAGGTTGTCCCACGTGGGGCTCACAGTCTTCATCCCCATTTGACAGATGAGGTAACTGGGGCACAGAGAAGTGAAGTGACTTGCCCACAGTCACACAGCTGACAAGAGGCAGAGCCGGGATTCGAACTCATGACCTCTGACTCCCAAGCCCGTACTCTTTCCACTGAGCCACGCTGCTTCGAGCAACCAGTACCACATGACACCTTGGCAGGGAGAAAAATCTCAGTTGTCGCCTTCTCTCCTTCTCCCCTTTTTCCTGGATACGGCCTTCTGGTGCACCAGCCTCCCCAGTCAGAGTCCTGGTGCTCCCCATTATTTATCATTCAATCAGTGAATCGAACAATCATTCGTACTAAATACTTGGGATAATTCAACAGAGATAATTCAAGATCCCTGCCCTGAAGGAGCTTGTGGCCTAATGGGGAGACAGGGACCAAAATGCTTTACAAGCCGAAGGAAGAAGTGGATAGAAGCAGTGGAAAGAGCACGGGCCTGCAGTCAGAGGAACAAGGTTCTAATCCCGGCTCCGCCACTTGGCCTCTGTGTGACCTTGGGTGAGTCACTTCACTTCTCTGGGCCTCATTTTTCTCACCTGTTAGCTCACAGTCGATGTAGGGCAGGGACTGTAATCAGCCTGTTTTGTGTTGCATATACCCCGGAGCTTAGTATAGTGCTTGGCACATAGTGAGCACTTAACAAGTACCCTACTGATTCATCGCTAATTATGTACTCAGGCGCCTGGGGCCAGTGGGAGCGATGGCCCTCCCAGCTTTCCGTGCCAAACTCCCAGACTGGCTCAGCCCACGTCTCTGATGAGAACTGACAGCGACCGATCGAGGCCAAACTAAAAACATGGCAACCTTTGGCCCATTAGCTCTTTGCGTCCTGGCTCCTAAAATCTCTCTGCTCTTTTTTCACTCCCACACTCAAAGTAAGAGCCCGTCACCTCCTGGGTCTGAATATAAATTAATGGCTATGTAACAAAGAAGCACTGCGGCCTAGTAGAGCAAGGGCCTGGGAGTCAGATGGATCTGGGTTCTAATTCTGGCTCTGCCACTTGTCTGCTGTGTGACCTTGGGCACTTCATGTCTCTGGGCCTCAGTTGCCTCATCTTTAAAATGGAGATGAAAACTCTGAGTCCCATGTGGGACAAGGATTGTGTCCAACCTGATTTCTTTGTGTACACCGCAGTGCTTAGTACAATGCCTGGTACATAGTAAGCACTAAACAAATACCAAAAATCTTATTGTTATTACTTCTCCGTGCCTCAGTTTCCTAAACCTTCTGACTCCCAGGCCCTTGCTCTAGCAAGCAAGTGGGGGAACGGGGATTGGAACCCTGGTCTTCTGACTCCCAGGCCCTGGATCTTTCCAGTAGGCAACCTTGAGTCAACTCCATCCCCTCTTACCCAGTCCTCCATCCCCGCCCCCCTCTGCCACTCACACATTCCTCAACCAGGTTTGGGGGCGGAGTGGCCGCAAGTGGTACCTACATGAAGGTGAACTTGGTGGTGACCGGATCCACCAGGCCGCTTCCCCACGTGCTGTCCAGAAGGTGCCATTTTCCTTGGAGGTAAACGGCGTTCCAGGCGTGGTCGAATTCCCCCGAGAAGTTCTGTCCCGGCCGGTAACCGTAACCTTTGGAGTAGCCGGCCACCGTCATGCACTGCACTCCGCCAATCCTGGGGGGCAAACGAAGCGTTAGTGAACAGCAGCACTTCCCCAGCCGGTTGGCGCAACCCTCTGGATTCTCTCAGCCCAGGGCAGTCCTCAATTGCCAGAGACGGGGAGGAATTGGCTGGAAATGGCAGAAGCGGTGACACATGCAAGATCATAATCGATTGAGCCATGTGCTTTGACTAGTTTTTCTTTGTAATTTTCTTTTTTCTCCAAGAGGCTTGATTTCAGTTTTCGGGGACATTTTGCTCCATTCTCTCCCTTTAGTTTCTGTACATCTCTCTCTCTCTCTCTCTTTCTGTCTCTCCTGCTCTCTCTCACTTTCTAATAATAATAATAATGATAATCATGGCATTTCTTAAGTGTTTATTATATGTCAAGGAGTTTCATTTCACTGGGGTATTTTTTTCTGCGCTTACCATGTGCCAAGCACTGTGTTAACACCGGAATGGATGCAATATAATCAGATGAGACACAATTCCTGTCCTTCACAGGGTTCACCATCTAAGGCTGGGAGGGAGAACGGGGATCTTACCGTGATTTTACAGGTGAGGGTAAACTGAGACAGCAAAAAGGTGACTTGCCCAAGGTCAAACAGCAGGAAGAGTGGCAGAGGCGGTTTCTCTCGTCACTGACGTCTGGTCCACATCATAGCTCTCCTTCGCTCTCCATGTCCGATGGACAATTATTCAGCCCCACTTCAAAGCCTTTTTGAAGGAATATCTCCTCCAAAAGCCCTTTCCTGATTAAACCCTCATTTCCTCTTCTGCCACTCCCTTTTGTGACCCCGATTTGCACCCTTTATTCACCCCTCCCTCAACCTCACAGAACTTACGTGGGTAACCATAATTCGTTTATTTACATTAATATCCATCTTCCCCTCCAGACTGTAAGCTCATTGAGTGGACAGGAAAGTGTCTGTCAACTCTGTTAGATTGCGCTCTTCCAAACACTTAAAATCAATGCTTAGAGCAGTGCCTGGCACATAGTAAGTGCTTAACAAATACCATAATTATTATTATTACAGTGTTCTGCACCTAGGATGCGCTCAATAAATATGATTGATTGATTGATGAGGCTTTTAACGTTGGCGTGTTGGGAATGTTTTGCAGAGGCAGGGAGCCATCTTCTGACACCAAGTACCTAGTGCCTTGAGTCACATTGGCATGGAAATAAAGAGTAGGTTGAACAAGAATAGGTAGAATAGACAACCCTGCTTTACTCCATTAATAATGATAGGGAAAGGAACAGACACACCCAATACACACTAAAGGAACAAACTGACTGTAAGTTTCTCGTGGGCAGGGAATCTGTCTACCGACACTGTTATATTATACTTTCCCAAGGGCTTAGTACAGTTCTCTACCCGCAATAAGCACTCAATAAATGTGATTGATCGAATGATCGAATCTGAAGAACGTGATAAAGTAGGTGATGGTATTTGTTAAGCGCTTACTATGTGACAGGCACTGATCTAAGCAATGGGGTAGATACATGGTAAACAGGTGGTCCCACATGGGGCTCACAGTCTTAATCCCCATTTTCCAGATGAGGGAACTGAGGCACAGAGAAGTTAAGTGACTTCCCAAAGTCACACAGCTGACAAGCGGCGGAGCCGGAATTAGAACCCATGACCTCTGACTCCCGGGCCTGTGCTTTTTCCACTAAGCCACATTCCTTCTCTAAACTTACCGGGGAAGCTAAACTTGGGCGTAGATTGCCAGAGTGTCTTCATGGAGGGCAATGCTTTTTAGCAGCTGGTCTAAGATCAGTTAATCAATCATATTTATCGAGCACTTTGGGAAGTATCTTGGGAAAATACCCTAGAGCTAGTAGACATGAGCCCTCCTCTCGTGGAGCTGATTTTGTCCAGGATACGGCCAGAATTGGAGATCCAAAGAGATGCAGTCAGCTCTCCCACTTCTATTCTTGAAGACGGGTGGTGTCTTGGAGATTTTGGGCATCTCTTCATTGCTGCAATTATTTGAAACCTTAGCCAAACATCCCTCCCTGCTTGCACACCAAGTATACTATCAGATCCAGGAGTCTTTACTATTCTGCAGTTCTAGCATAATTGTGACTTCATTAGGTAGATTAACCTCTAGACTGTAAGCTTGTTGTGGGCAGGAAATGTGTTGCTAAGTGTTGTATTCTCCCAAGCGCTTAGTTCAGGGCTTTTCACACAGTAAGCACTCAATAAATACGATTGAATGAATGAATCAATATTTAATAGATGCTCATGGGGCAAAGATTAACTACCCTTGAGAAGCAGCATGGTGTAGTGGATAGAGCAAGGGCCTGGGAGTCTGCCACTAGTCTGCTGTGTGACCTTGGGCAAGTCACTTCAGTTCTCTGTACCTCAATAACCTCATTTGTACCTCAACCTCATTGAGAATGTGAACCCCACATAGGATAGGGACGGTGTCCAACCTGATTTGCTTGTATCCAGGGCTTAGTACAGTGTGTGGCACACAATAAGCATTTAATAGATACCACAATTATTATTATTACTTCAATAATAACGTTGGTATTTGTTAAGTGCTTACTATGTGCCGAGCACTGTTCTAAGCGCTGGGGTAGACACAGGGGAATCAGGTTGTCCCACGTGGGGCTCACAGTCTTAATCCCCATTTGACAGATGAGGGAACTGAGGCACAGAGAAGTGAAGTGACTTGCCCACAGTCACAAAGCCGGCAAGTGGCAGAGCGGGGGTTCGAACCCATGACCTCTGACTCCAAAGCCCGTGCTCTTTCCAGTGAGCCACGCTGCTTCCAAGCCACTTCACTTCTCAGTGCCTCTGTTCCCTCTTCTGTAAAATGGCGATTAAGACTGTGAACCCCATATAGGAACTGTGGTCAATCTGATGATCTTGTATTTATTATCAGGTGCCTTCGAGTCATTTCTAATTCAAAGCGACTCTATGGATATACTTTCTTCAGAAAGTTCTGTCTTCTGCCATAATCTGTAACCTCTCTAATGGTTCTTCCGTTATCGTTGTTATGGTCTCTATTCCATCTAGCTGCTGGTCTGCTTCTTCCGCGCTTTCCCTGGGTTTTTCCTACATTAGTGTCTTCTCCAGAGAATTAGTCCTCCTGATTTTGTGTCCAAAATATGCTAATCTCAATCCAGTCATTTGGCCTTCCAAAAACCATTTTAGCTTAATTTGCTCCAAAATCCATTTGTGTTTCGGGCAGTCCATGGTATTCACAAAAGCCTTCTCCAACATAACATTTCAAAAGAATCGATGTTTTTTCTCTCCTGTTTTTTTACTGTCCAGCTTTTGGACCCATTCATTCTCACTGGAAACACCAAAGAATTCACAATTGGTATTTTTGTGGCAATTGTTACATCAGCACACTTCATGACTTTTTCCAGGCTTTTCATAACGAGTCTTCCTAACATTAATCTTAGGCATATTTCTTAACTACTAGATCCTTTATTATTGACTATTGATCCCAGGAGACAAAAAATGCCAACTATTTCAATCTTCTCTCCATCCACTACAAATGTGTTAAAACTACCCCAACACTTAGTAGAATGCCTGGCATATAATAAGTACTTAACAGATATCACTAAGAAAAAAATAAAAAGGTACTCCACCATCTGGCCCAACCTTTCTTTTTTGCTCAATTCACATGCTTCTCCCCATTTTACTGTCTTCATTTTTACCACACCAACCTTCTAGCTGAATCTTGCTCTTGACTCTCCCTCCTCTGTCCCCTTGCTTAAACAGTTCTCCCGGCTTGGAACTTTCTCCTGTCCCGTATCATTCAGACCACAGCTCTCCCTGCATTACAAACCTTCTAAAATCCCAACAAACCTTCCCTATTAAATCTCCCGGCATCCTGAGCCAATCAATTAATCAAAGGTATTAACTGAGTGCTTGCTTTGTGCAGAGCTAACAATCAATCAATCGGTGGCATTTATTGAACGCTATGTGCAGAGCACTGAACTAAGTGCTCTGGAGAGTATGATGTAACAGAATGTCCCCTGCCCATAATGAGCTTACATTCTAGGCATACCTTCAGCCATTTTTGCACTTATGAATTTTTTCACACTGTACTTAGCACTCATGCATATAGAGACACTCAGTTTATTTATTTTGACAGGGTTGTTATTCCCCATTAGAGTGAAAACTCCTGGAATGTATCATTTCATTATTCTGTCCTCAAGTGTGAAGTGCAATTTAATTATTACGGTTAATTATCATGGAACTCGTTAGTCACCTACTATGTGCCAAGCACTGTTCTAAATGCTGGGGTAGATACAAGTTAATCAGGATGGACATAGTCCCTATCTCACATAATAATAATAATGTTGGTATTTGTTAAGTGCTTACGATATGCGGAGCACTGTTCTAAGCGCTGGGGGAGATACAGGGTAATCAGGTTGTCCCACGTGAGTCTCACAGTCTTAATCCCCATTTTACAGATGAGGGAACTGAGGCACAGAGAAGTTAAGTGACTTGCCCACAGTCACGCAGCTGACAAATGGCAGAGCCCATGACCTCTGACTCCCAAGCCCATGCTCTTTCCACTGAGACACACAGTCTAGTTAGGAGAGAGTAGGATTTTAGCCTCATTTTACAGATGGGGTAAATGAGATACAGAAAAGTTCAGCAACTTGCCCAAGATCATGCAGTAGACAAATAATAATAATAATGTTGGTATTTGTTAAGCGCTTACTATGTGCAGAGCACTGTTCTAAGCGCTGGGGTAGATACAGGGGAATCAGGTTGTCCCACGTGAGGCTCACGGTTAATCTCCATTTTACAGATGAGGTAACTGAGGCACAGAGAAGTGAAGTGACTTGCCCACAGTCACACAGCTGACAAGTGACAGAGCTGGGAGTCGAACCCATGACCTCTGACTCCGAAGCCCAGGCTCTTTCCACTGAGCCACGCTGCTTCCCCTCTACAAATGGTAGAGCTGAGATAAAAACCCAGGTCCTCTGATTCCCAGGCCTGTGCTCTTTACACTAGGCTGTGCTGCATTGTCTTTTTTTTATGGTATTTGTTAAGCACCTACTATGTGCTAGTCACTGATCTAAGAGCTGTCCTTTTTGATCAGTAAATGCTTGTCTTGTCTTATGCTGTCGTCGTCTCCGACCCACAGCGACTCCAGGGACACATCTCTCCCAGAATGCCCCACTCTCCATCTGAAATCTTTCTGGTAGTATATCCTACTATCTCTCAAAACAACATAAAGTATGTCCTGAGCACTTATTCTGCAGAGATAACTGCCCTATTCATTTGGGAGAGTACATTAGAGTTAATACTGACTATTAACTCCCCGCCGTTAAGGAGCTTACAGTTTAGTGGACTGAAGTGTTATTACCATTAGTTGAAGATTCCCTCTTTGTCTCTTGTAAGGAGAGCATCCATTCATTTATTCAGTTGTATTTATTGAGCACTTACTGTGTGCAGAACACTGTACTAAGTGCTTGGAAAGTACAATATGGCAACAGATAGAGACAATCCCTACTCAACAATGGCTCACAGTCTAGAAGGGGGAGACAGACAACAAAACAAAACAAGTAGACGGGTATCAATAGCATCGATATAAATAAATAGAATTACATATTCAGATCTATGACAGCTGCCACTTGTCAGCTGTGTGACTGTGGGCAAGTCACTTCACTTCTCTGTGCCTCAGCGACCTCATCTGTAAAATGGGGATTAAGACGGTGAGCCCCACGTGGGACAACTTGATTCCCCTGTGTCTACCCCAGCGCTTAGAACAGTGGTCTGCACATAGTAAGCGCTTAACAAATACCAACATTATTATTATCAGCAATAAAACAAACAGAATAATAAATATGTGCATATATACACAAGTGCTGCGGGGTAGGGGGTGGTAGAGCAGAGTCTAATATATAGTGTTGTTCTGCTCCGGAAGGTGTCATGGTGTGTATGGGAGCGAAAAGCCCGAGACACAGCTCACAATTAGGTGCATGTGGAGAAACCTTCCCCTCTCAGGGTCGCACCTGGAGAGTTTCCAGGCCTCTACCAGTCTCGGCTACGGGAGGGAGAGTCAAGCAGAGGCCTGTCCGTTCCATTCCTAGCTTGGGCAGTGGCTAGCGATTGGAAGGCCATCGGCTACCGGTCAAAACTCACCCGTGCTGGGCAGCAGCGGCGTGGGAGAGAGTCGAGGGCGGAGACTCGAGTTTACTGTGTGGAAGGAGGCAAGGGTAAACCACTTCCGTATTTTAACCAAGGAAACTCTACGGATACATTACGAGAACGATTGCAGATGGAGAGCGGGGCGTTCTGGAAGAGATGTGTCCGTAGTGTCTCTACGGGTCGGAAACGAGTCGGCATAAGGCAAGACAAGAGACGCCTTGGCTCTGAGACAGCCTCTTGGAGTCCTATTGGTCTTAAAAAACCTCTTTAATATAATTATTGCTATTTTTCTGTTGATAATCCAATAGAATTAAATCTTGAAGGAGCCTAAAGCAATCTATGGTTATTTTTTTTAATCTAAGGAGGCATTTTGGTAGAAAGCTTATTTGTTATTATTCTTTGGATTATTAGTTGTCTTTCTCCAGCCATAACTACCGAGAGGCAGGTTTTGCCAGAGAGAGTGGAGGCTTCTCTGGGCTCAACAGTTCTAGAGCCATATAAATGTCTGTGATATTTAAAATCATATGGATGATGAAAGCGGTAACCAAGACACCCGCCCTTCAAACGCAAAGTAACTATCTTCAGGGTAGCTGAAGCTAATCTAAGTTCCTTTCGGCACTTTTGGGACCAAGCTATTTTGCTGAAATGACAGGAGACCTTATTGCTATTAGTAGTAGCACAGCTTTAAATGACAGCGTTGTTCCACATCAAGAATTTTCTGGATCAGAGGATAATGGGGCCGGAATCTAATATGTGATATAGAGAACTCCCGGATGGTGTATATAGAATCAGAACGGGACCCGCTAGTCATAAATATCATGAATTTATTAAAAGTCACACTAGAAAAACTTGATAGCTTTAGGTGATAGAGTAACATTATCGGGTGAAGGGAATGCAATGAAAGCTGAATCAAAATGGAAGGAGGCTGGAAGAAACTGAGCAAGACGAGGCAGAGGCAATTAAGATTGCCAGTAATAAGAGGCAAAGCAGAATGAGTTACAGCTTGACACCAGGGCATAAGAAAAGATTGAAACTAGCATTTCTGGAGGGCGAGGACTAGCACAAAACACACTTATTATCTGATAAGGAAGATGAGGAAATGAATAACGTTGCAAAAATATCTGAATTCTCGACCAGTTTGCTTCATTAAATCAGACTTCAACGAGAAAGATGTAGGTAGGCAGTAGGAACTATTAGGAAATAACAATAGCCATGGCAAAACAACTCTAGATAAGAGACCACTTGGACAAATGAACATAGATAAATCAGCTGGTCTGGATCATACATCCTAGGTTATTACGGGAATTAGTTAATGAATTTACAAAAGGGCTGACCATTTTTTAAAGTCAAGAAGAATTAAGGAGACAAGGAGAGGACTGGGCGAGAATAAAGTAGCACGGATCTTTGAAGGAATATAAAGAGAATCATCCAACTGTAAAATAACAGAATTTGCTCTGACCGTAATTTAGAGATCTAAAATGCATTTATGCGCATGTCTTTAAACTGTGCTGTGTCCCCCTACCCAGAATGTATTTTAATGTCTGCCCCCTGCTAGATTGTATACTCCTTGAAGGTGGGCATCATGGCTACTTTTCCTATTATAGTTTCCCAAATGTTTAATACAGTGTTCTGTAGAGTAAGCGCTCAGTAACTACTACTGATTGACTGACGAGTCTTTGCTAAATCCACTGTCCAGGCATAAAATACTGCATTTCCTGAATTGGACTAAACCTGATTGTGTTGTAGTGAAGGAAAAGACTGAGCCAAAGTAGACAGAATGAAAAACACCCACCACAAAAACAGTAGAAAGCACTGAAGCATGCAGGTGAATGGCTTATCTCTTAGATCTAACGGTCTTCTACCTTTCCGTTGCTTTTGAAATGAGGAATTTCTCAAAGACAGTCTCTCTGGCCATTTTCCTGGTCCTCTTTCTTGCCTCACTCTTCAAGGGAGCTCAAACACTCACATGATTTCTATGAACTCCACTAAGTAGAGCAATCAAATTCACATATCCACATATCTCTTACTTGACAATCTTGTATGCTCAGGTCTGCTGTAACATATTTTCACCGAATGTTTTGACTAGAACACTGGAAGGGAGTTAGGGATCATTTATCCAACAATTTTCTCTTTTCTTCTCTTGCCTTCAGGCTATTTCCAACCGGATGGAAGGAGAACTCCTTAAACCAAATGTACAAAATGAAACTCAGCTTCCCTTTTGTCCTCTTCCTAACTTTTCTTTTAGGGAAGAAGCTTTGCCTAGAGGATAGAGCACAAGCCGGGGAGTCAGAAGGACCCGGTTTCTAATCCCAGCTCCACCACTTATCTGTTGTGTGACTTTGGGCAAGTCACTTCACTTCTCTGTGCCTCAGTTGCCTCATTTCTATAATGGGGATTATGACTATCCATCATTTATTGAGTGCTTACTATGTACAAAGCACTGTACTAAGCACTTGGGAGAGTACAGAATAACAAAATTAGCAGACACATTCCTTGCCCGTCACGAGCTTACAGTCTAGAAGGTGATGATAATGAGGTTGATACCCACGGTTATGGGTTTCAGAGGTGGGGAGGTTAGTGGTGTAATGGGAGTCAGATAATAATAATAATGAAATTTGTTAAGCATTTACTATATGCCAAGCACTCTTCTAAGCTCTGGGGTAAATACAAGGTAATCAGGTTACCCCTCATGGGGCTTACAGTCTTAATGCCCATTTTACAGATGAGGTAACTGAGGCACAGAGACGTTAAGTGGTTTGCCCAAGGTCACACAGCTCCTAAGTGTGCAGAGCTGGGATTAGAACCCATGACCTCTAACTCCCAAGACTGTGCTCTTTCCACTAAGCCACGCTATCAAATGGAGCAGTTGGAAGTAATGTGGCCTAGTGGAAAGAGCACAAACCTGGGAATCAGAAGATGTGGGCTCCAATCCCTGCTCTACCATTTGCTTGCTGTTCAATTTTGAACAAGGCACTTCTTTGTGCCTCAGCTTCTTCGTCTGTAAAATGATGATTTGATGTGTGTTCTCCCTCCCTTAAACTGTGAGCCCTATGTGGGACAAGGACTGTGACCTGACTGTATTAATAATGATTATATTTGTTAAGCTTACTATGCAGCAAGTACTGTGCTACGTGCTGAGCACTGTTCTCAGCGCTGAGCGCTGCTCTAAGCACTGAACTGTATCTACGACTGTGAGTCCCATGTGGGACGGGGACTTGGTCCAACCTGATTAGTTTGCATCTACTCTAGCATTTAGAACACAGCTTGACACATAATAGAAACTTAACAAATACTACTACTATTAATATTATTATGATTATTTTCTATCCCAGTTGTCCACACCTCAATCCTCCCTGACCCATAAGCCCACCAAAGCTGACTCATTTTGGGTATCTTTCATTTTTGTCACACATTCAATCTGTCTGCAAGATGTGTGAAGTCTTTTTCAGTGATATAATAATAATAATGATAATGATGGTATTTGTTAAGCGTTTATCATGTGCCAAGCACTGTTCTAAGTACTGGGGTAGAGACAAGGTAATCAGGTTGTCACAGATGGGGCTCACGGTCATCAATCCCCATTTTACAGATGAGGCCCAGGGAAGTGAAATGACTTGTCCAAGATCACACAGCAGACATGCATGACCTTCTGAGTCCCAGGCCCAGGCTCTTTCCACTAAACCATGCTGCTTCTCAATGGATGATCCGTTCCATCTGAAGCGGTGTAGCCTGGTGGAAAGAGCATGGGCCAGGGAATCAGAGGCTCTGGATTCTAAACCCAGCTCCTCACTGGTCTGTTGTGTGACCTTAGGCACGTCACTTAGCTTCTCTGTACCTCAGTTCCCTCATCTGCAAAATGGGGATTCAATACCTGTTCTTCCTCCTATTTAGACCGTGAGCTCCATATGCGATCTGACGATCTTGTTCCAACCCCGGTATTTAGTCGGGTGCTTGCTACATAGTAAACGCTTAACAAAAAACACAGTTATTATTATTACCTGTTCCACTTTTACCAGTACAACTCTAGTACAATCTCTGATCACCTCTAAGCTGTTCGACCTTTCGTCAGGCCCCTTCTTGGCCTTTCTACTTCAGGTCTCTCCCCGCTCCAGCCTGACATATAGTCCGACATAGCAGTCGTCATAATACTGAGTGCACAGAGTGGCATGCTCTGTACTAAGTATGTATCGTTTTCCTCAAATACAGAGGCCAGGGATGAGGTCTGGAAACTTCTTCTATATATCCCCCAGTATCTGCACACAACAGGTGCTCAAAACACTCTTTGGAGGATGATGTGGAGGATGATGACTCATTTAAAATGTGAAAACTTGGCTGGGTGCTAAATGTGACTGTCCCTATGTTACATAAGCTTCTACACTTCCAGGGTGAAAGCAGGAGTTTCAAAGCCCAAAAGAGACCCAACTTGAAAGACACACAAAGGGCATCCAAAAAAATTAAAAGTAAAATAGACTGGGCAGTGTCATTTTATCATACGGGAAGGAAAAACTAGCAACAGTTGGCAGTAAAAAAGCCAGAGACTTTAATTTTCTTTTTACCAGAAAGAATCTTATCCCAAAAAAGTCATGAGCCATCAAAATTCCAGAATGTGTGACCATATGGGATGGGAGGGTAGAAAGTCAACCTGGGACAGGGAAAGATCTGGTTGGAGCTGTTTGAAACAGCTGGCTATTTTCAAACCAGCAGGCTCAGATGACATGCACGTTGAAATAAGTAAGGAATTGGCTGAGTTAGTGCAGGGCCATTAGCTAATATTTCTGAGCACTTCCATGGTACAAGCGAAATCCCGTAGAGATGGGAAAACAGTAAACAGTGTGACTCTCTTGAACTCAAGGGAAATAGTTCATCTGAGAGTCTAGAAAGATTTTGGAATCGATCATCTGATGAAACGTAAAGCCCAAGAAGAGAAGCAGCATGGCCTAGCGGCTAGAGCACGGGACTGGGAGGCAAAAGATCATGGGTTCTAAGCCTGCGTCCTCCATTTGTCTGCTGTGTGACCTCGGGCAAATCACTTCCCTCATCTGTAAAATAGGAATTGCGACTGTGCGCCCCACATGGTTCAGGGACTGTGTCCAACTCCATTTGCTTGCATCCACCTCAGCGCTTAGTACAGTGCCTGGCACATAGTAAGTGCTTAACAAATACCATCATTATCAGCAGCATGGCTCAGTGGAAAGAGCCGGGGCTCGGGATTCAAGGGTCATGGGTTCGAATCCCGGCTCTGCCACTTGTCAGCTGTGTGACTGTGGGCAAGTCACTTCACCTCTCTGGGCCTCAGTTACCTCATCTGTAAAATGGGGATTAAGACTGTGAGCATCACGTGGGACAACCTGATTACCCTGTATGCCCCAGCACTTAGAACAGTGCTCTGCACATAGTAAGCGCTTAACAAATACCAACATTATTATCAACCACATAGCACTGCTCTGGACATGGCACTGCCCAGGACAAATCGCAGCAGAGCAATGGCAGAGAGGCGGACTCAGTTTCCATAATGTGCAAGTTGGTCAACCAGAGCAGAGGACATTATTATTACTATAATGATTATCAGTTCGGTATTTGACAGTATACAGAAATGTTGTGAGGAGTGTCCAAAGAGTAATAATTGCCACTATTACTATTATCACCCTACTATTATACTATTTCCCCTATAACTAACCGTTGGTATTGGGTGGAAAGATTTTTGAGGTACCCCCGTCAGCTCCGTCTTTAATCTCCTTCTGGGCTGCATGGACAGATTCCCCCCTCCTCCAGTGGTCCCCCTCTTTCTCCTCCTTCCCTCCGAAGTGACTCGCACGGTTCTGTCCACCCTCTCCCCCCTTCCCCACTGTTCTTTCTGTTGCTCATTCCTCCTTCTTCCCTTCTAGACTGCAAGCTCATTGCGGGCAGGGAATGCGTCTACCAGCTCTGCTGTATTGTCGGAGAAGCAGCGTGGCTCAGTGGAAAGAGCCCGGGCTTGGGAGTCAGAGGTCATGGGTTCGAATCCCCGGCTCTGCCGCTTGCCAGCTGTGTGACTTTGGGCAGGTCACTTAACTTCTCTGTGCCTCGGTTACCTCATCTGTAAAATGGGGAATTAAGACTGTGAGCCCCAGGTGGAACAACCTGATCACCTTGTATCCCCCCAGCGCTTAGAACAGTGCTTTGCACATAGTAAGCTCTTAGCAAATACCACCATTATTATTATTATTACTCTCACAAGTGCTCAGTACAGGGCTGTGCACAGGGTAATTGCTCAATAAATACCATTGATGATGATGTTGATGATTATGATGATGATGACGCCTGTCTCCCCCCTGTAGACTGTGAGCTCCTTACGGGCAGAGATCATAACTACCAACTCCATTGTATTCTCCCTAATGGTTCATTCATTCATTCAATAGTATTTATTAAGCACTTACTATGTGCAGAGCACTGTACTAAGTGCTTGGAATGTACAATTTGGCAACAAATAGAGACAATCCCTGCCCAATGACGGGCTTGCGGTCTAATCGGGGGAGACAGACGGACAAAACGAGACAATATAATCATGATAGATAGAATCAAGGGGATGTACACCTCATTAACAAAATAAATAGGGTAATTAAAATATATACAAATGAGCACAGTGCTGAGGGGAGGGGAAGGGAGAGGGGGAGGAGCAGAGGGAAAGGGGGCTTAGCTGAGGAGAGGTGAAGGGGGAAAGGGGGAGGGAGCAGAGGGCGGAGGGGGAGCTGAGAGGGAGGAGAGGGAGCAGAGAGAAAAGGGAAGCTCAGTCTGGGAAGGCCTTTTGGACGAGGTGAGCTCTCAGTAGGGCTTTGAAGAGGGGAAGAGAGTTAGTACAGTGCTCTGCAGACAGTAAGTGCTCAATAAATACCATTGATTGATTGATTGACTGATAATTGGAGGTAGGTTCAGCAGTGTCCTCTAGGGTCCCTCAGTCGGGGTCTAAGACCTCCAGAATGATTCCCAGTGCTTAGGACAGTGCCTGGTACATAGTAAGTGCTTAACAGATACCATAATTATTCTTTTTATGAGTGATGCTGAATTGTTTTCTTGTAGTACTCTCTGGTTCTGCCAAGCAAGCCTGCTTACCTTTCCCAGTGCACAACTCCTACACTGCATCAACTGTTTACATTTCTTAGAGTTGATTCTTTGCCCCATTCTCTACCAAACAAACCAGTCTCTAGTCTCTCCATCCAAATCATCCACCAGTTAACCACACCAAGTCATTCTGGTTGTCACTGGCCCTTAGGAATCTCTCTCTGCCAATTACATTTACATTCATTCAATCATATTTATTGAGCACTTACTGTGTGCAGAACACTGTGCTAAGTGCTTAGCACTGTACTGTGTTTACATCACAGGTGCCCTGACTTCTTATATTCTAGAACAGTATATATATATTATTATATATAGAACAGTCCTCTGCACATAGTAAGCGCTTAACAAATACCAACATTATTATTATATTCTCTCTGTTGACTATTTTTTAACCACATATGTTTAATGACTCAGAAAACATTTCTGTTTTCTATTAGCATCTTGGAAGGATAAAAAGCACATCTGCGTCGTCGTTCTCTGCTTGCTGTCTTTCCCAGCTCCATGTCTCACACCCTCACCTCCTCATCCATAATCAATCAATCTAATTTTCTGAGAACTTTCTGTGTTCAAAGCAATGTACTAAGCACTGAGGAAAGTACAGTATAAGAGAGTTGGCAAATATATTTCCTTCCCAAGCAGATCTTTCGATCTAGAGGGGGAGACAGACATCTAAATACATTTTAGCTATGTACGTAAGTGATTGGGGTGGAAGATGAAGAGAATGAAGGGTACAAATTCAAGGGCAAGGGTGACACAGAAGGAGGGGAGGGGAAATGAGGACTTAGTTGGGGAAGCCCTCTTGGAGGTGATGTGATTTTAATAAGGCTTTGAAGGTGGAGAGAATGATCATCTGCCAGATATGAAGAGGGAAGTTGTTCCAGGCGAGAGGCAGGATGTGGGCAAGGGGTTGGCTGGGAGATAGATGAGATTGAGGTATGGTGAGTAAGTTGGTGTTAGAGGAATGAAATGAACGTACTGGGTCGTAGTAGGAAATCAGTGAGGTACAATAGAAGAGGGCTAGATGATTGAGTGTTTTAAATCGTATTCATTAAATCATTCAATCATATTTATTGAGCGCTTACTGTGTACAAAGCACTGTAGTAAGTACTTGGGAGACTACAATATAACAACAAACAGACACATTCCTACCCACAATGAACTCATGGTAAGGAGTTTTTGTTTGATAAGGACTTGGATTAGCAACCATTTGGCGGTTCTTGAGGAGTGGGGAAATACAAACTGAATGGTTTCATAGAAAAATGTGTGATGTGGAAAGCAGCGTGGCCAAGTGGATAGAGCTCAAGCCTGGGAGTCAGAAGGACCTGGATTCTAATCCTGGCTTCACCATGTTGTCTGCTGTGTGACCATGGGCAAGTCACTTTACTTCTCTGAGCCCGTTACCTCAGCTGTAAAATGGAGATTGAGACTGTGAGCCCCATGTGGGACATCGACTGTGTCCAATCTGATTATTTTGTATCTACCATGGCACTCAGTACAGTGTCTGGCACATAGTAAGTGCTTAACAAATACTATTAAAAAATAGTATGGACGGAGTGAGGAAAGACAGGAGGCAGAGAGGTCATAATAAGACTAGTGCAGTAGTCAAGATGGGGTAGAATAAGTGTGTGGATCAATGCAGTAGCAGCACGGATGGAGAGGAAAGAGAGGATTTCAGCATTGTAGTGAACGCAGAACTGACAGTATTTGGTGACACTGAATATGTGGGTTGAATGAGAGAGGCAAATCGAGCATAATACCAAAGTTATGGGCTTGTGAGACAGGGCAGATAGTGGTGCCGTCTACACCAGTGGGAAAATCATGGGGAGAACAGGGTTTGGATGGAAACATGAAAAGTTCTGTTTTAGACGCGTTAAGTTTGAGGGGTCAGTGGGACATCCAGGTAAAGATGTCCTAAAGGCAGGAGAAAATATCATATCACAGAGAAGCTGAGAGATCAGGACTGGAGATGTAGATCTGGGAATCATCTATGTAGAGATGATAATCGAAGCCATGGGAACAAAATGAGTTCTCCAAGGGAGTGGGCGTAGATGGAGAATAAATGGGGATCCAGAACTGAGCTCTGATGGGCCGAGAGGCACATGAGGAGCCTGTGAAAGAGACTGAGAATCAACGGCCAGAAAGATAGGAGGAGAATTAAGAGAGGATAATAACAGTGAAGCTAAGGTTAGATCATGTTTGTTTCCAGGAGAATAGGGTAGTCCACAGGGTCAGAGGCAGTTGAGATGTCGAGAAGGATTAGTATGGAGCTGAGGCCGTTGGATTTGGCAAGAAGGAGATCATTTATGAGCTTTGAGTGAAGGTGAAGGATGCGGAAGCTAAACTGGAGGCCATCAAAGGGAGAATTCAAGGAGAGAAAGTGGAGGCAGGAAGTCTTCCCATGCCCCTGCTCCCCCCTTCCTGCCTTGGTCCAAAGCTTCCCATTGGCTCTTTGCTCCCCGCCTCACTCTCCTACCTCCAGGAGCTCCCCCAGGCTCCCGATATCCCCCCAGAATTGTGAGACAGGGCAGATAGTGTCTCATGGATAGTCCCCCCAGTCCCTGATGCATCCCTAAATTCATCCCTGGTCTCCGTGTCCCTGTTCCTCTCCCTCTGATGCTCAAGCTACGCTCCCGTGCTCCCCCAGACTCCAGTGCTTCCTCAGACTCTTCTGCTTTCCCTCCGGGCACTCCCTGACTGGAAAATGTCTAAGCATTTTCAAGGACATTTCTATGTCATCCTATGATTTGCTCATGCCGCTTTTGTCAGATGCTTTTTTATGTTGAGGTCGATCCTGTCTGCTCCCTTAGCGTGTGAGTCAAACGCTCTGTAAAGTGCTCTGAACACAGTAAGCACTCAATAAAGACGATTAACTGACAGACTGACTCAAAGGCAGGAACCGTGGATTGCTGTTCCTGTGTAAATCATCCCAGGTCTCCGAAGAGTGCTCTACCAACAGCAGAGGCGTGGCTCAGTGGAAAGAGCACGGGCTTTGGAGTCAGAGGTCATGGGTTCGAATCCCGGCTCTGCCACTTGTCACCTGTGTGACTGTGGGCAAGTCACTTCACTTCTCTGGGCCTCAGTTACCTCATCTGTAAAATGGGGATTAAGACTGTGAGCCCCACGTGGGACGACCTGATTCCCCTGTGTCTACCCCAGCGCTTAGAACAGCGCTCTGCACACAGTAAGCGCTTGACAAATACCAACATTATTATTATTGTTAGGGGTAAGTGAGGCGAATCGAAAACCTCCTTGTTAAATTGACGAATGCCACCATAGTGTTCAAGTTGAGGAACTGGTGTCTCATAAGGCAGGGAAAAACCGGCTGTTTCCTAGGGCGACGACAAATAATTAAGGTGCCTAAACCTCCCACTGTCTCTAGACTGTGAGCTTGTTGTGGGCAGGGAATGCGTCTACTATATTGTTACACTGTACTCTTCCAAGCGCTCTGCAGTGCTCTGCATGTGGTATATGCATAATAAATATGATCAGCCAACTGACTGACTCTCCCTTCCCCCGGCACGGATTCCAAGTGAGGAAAGGAGTACTGAGGCAGGAAATCGTTGTTTTGTTCATAGTGGATAGTTTGAGTGGTCCACGTTGTATGGTTGTAAAGAAGTGTGGGTTGAGACGCACAGAAAGATGTTGCAGCATGGAGGGGTTTTTCCGTAGGACAGAGGCCCGAGAAGACACAGTATTTTCTCTTTAGGACTGCTGAAGCAGCTCGGCTTAGTGGAACGAGTTTGGGAGTCAGAGGACGTGGGTTCTAATCCCGACTTCATCAGCTGTGTGACTTTGGACAAGTCACTTCTCTGGGCTTCAGTGACCTCATCAGTAAAATGGGGATTAAAATCGTGAGCCCCACGTGGGACAACCTGATTACTTGGTATCTACCCCAGCGCTTAGAACAGTGCTTGGCATATAGTGAGTGCTTAACAAATGCCATTATTATCATTATTATGTAGGATGGCAGAGAATTGGGCAAGAGCCGAGGGCCAGCAACAGAGCTGGGATAAGGGAACGGAGAGGAAAAGTTCAGGAATTGGATTCTTTAGGCAAGATGGGAGACAGATCAAGCAGGAAGGATGAGAAGGTGACCGGGGGCACAGGTAAGACCGGGCCAGGGAGCCTGGGGATAAATGACGCAGAGAGCTCTGTCACCAGTCTCGTTGATCAATTCTTTCCAGACGACTTCCTTGTCTAGTTCCTCATTTCCTGTGTTCTAATCCTGCCTCCACCCCTTGTCTGCTGTGTGACCTTGGGCAAGTCACTTAACTTCTCTGTGTCTGAGTTACCTCATCTGTAAAATGGGGATTAAGACTGTGAGCCCCATGTGGGACGGGGACAGTGCCCAACCCGATTTGCCTGTACCCAACTCAGCGCTTAGTACGGTGCCTGATTCAGAGTAAGTGCTTAACAAACACCACAATTATTATTATTATTATGATGTCACCTTCCTCCATAAGTCTCCTCTGTTATGTCATCCTCTTTCCATAGGGCCCTTGTGCTAGGTCAACCTTATTCTGTAGGTCTCCTGTGTTATGTCACCCTTCTCCACATTTCTTTATAGGTTCCCTCTGCTACGTCACCCTCCTTCTATAGGTCTCCTGGGCTGTCACCCTTCCTCTGTAGGTTTCCTGTGCTATTGTCACCCTCCCTCTGTAGGTCAGTCCTGAAGATTTTCCAAACGTGGAGGGCAGTTTGGGCCTGGCTCAGCTTCAGGGCAGGGTGGTCCTTCCAGACCAGAGATTTTTATTCTTTTCCTGAGTCCGAAAGCCTGACCCACATTTTTGGCATTAGCACTCCACTTTGTTCAGCCCTCTTCCCCATAGAAAAATTGCCTGTTCTCAACTAACCTCCACCCAGGAGGTTCCAAAATTCATCCCCATCCGATTGGCTGAATTAGGTCCACCCTGCTAATTTAGGTCCCTTAACAACAGTCTCCAATCCAGACTCCCCCAGGAGTGTCACGATGGCCATTTAATGAAAGGTGCTAGCGTCCATTTTTACTCAAAGGGCAAACATTGTTATTAAACCTGTGTGCTGGAGTGGGTGGATGATCCTAAAACCGCTTTCTGCTGAGTTTGCTGGAAGCTGAATTCCTACAAGCAGCATGGCAGAGTGGCTAGAGCACGGGCCTAGGAGTCAGAAAGTCGTGGGTTCTAATCCCGGCTCTGCCACGCGTCTGCTGTGTAACTTGAGCAAGTCACTTCACTTCTCCATGCCTCAGTTTCCTCACCTGTAAAATAGGGATTAAGACTGCGAGCCCCCTGGGGGACAGGGACTATATCCAAAGCAATTTGCTTGTATCCACCTTGGCATTTAGTGCAGTGCCTGGCACACAGTAAGCACTTAAAAGATACCACAATTATTATTATTATTACTATTATTATTAATCATTCACCTTTTCCTACTGCCAACCCTTTCCAGACAGAAGACCTTTATATATTTATCTATATAGTTTCTATATTTGTACTTTTTTGTATTTATATTAAAGTTCGTCTCCCCCTCTAGACTGTAAGCTCATTGTGCACAGTGACTGTGTCTGTTTACTTTTATATTGTACTCCCCCAAGGGCTTAGTACAGTGCTCTGTGCATGGTAAGTGTTCAATAAATACAACTGACTGATTGACTTTTTGTTTCCACACGGGGACTCCTGGACAGAAACCGAGAACGGTTTTTCACGCAAGTCCACATCTGTATGTAGATACGTTTCTCTAGTTCCCAAACCCGCCACTCCTTTAACCTTCAGCTACGCCGAGACCCGGAGTAGACGGAGCAAAAGGAAGCCTTTTCTAATTAAATTATCTCCGAGCCATCATCTGCCATTATGTTAATGCAACATGAAGTTCGGCAGATGGCACCAGGTAAGAGATGCTGGAAGGAAAAATGAGAAAGAGATTGACCTTCCGTGGTTTCCTTTGGATCCTAAAGCCAAGTTGGCAGACTGGATTCTTGGGGACCCGACCGGGTGGCAGACGGCGCGGGACGGTCATTGCCTTCAGCGGGGACTCGAGCTCGCTAAAGCCGGCTCCCCGAGTTGTGTTCTCGTACCTGCACATTTTCTCAAAGAGCTCGGCATAGCCGTCGCAGTCGCTCTTCTTGTTTTGCAGAATGTCGGTGAGAGCGTAGGACTGCCTATCTTTCTCCTGGGCCCCCGTGATGTCGTACTCTGAACACGAGCGGAGAAGAAAATAGTTACAAAGGAATGCTAGATTCGAAGCCAAATTTCCCAAATGTCCCGGGTAAGTGAAATTCCATTTCTCTTAGGCTCCAGGACCTCTCGTTTTCTTAGGTGAGCAAAGTCGTCCACAGTTGGCGTGCACTGAGTAATGGAACTCATCATTAGCCTCGTGGAAAGAACCCAGGCCTGGGAATCAGAAGACCTGGGTTCTAAGCCCGGTTATCCAGCTTACCTGCTGTGTGACCTTGGGCAAGTCACTGCAATTCTCTGGGCCTCAGCTTCCTCATCTTTAAGATGGGGATCCACTACTCATTCTCCCTCCTACTTGGACTGTGAGCCCCACTGGGACTGGAACTCTTTCCAACCCAATTACCTCATGTGAAATGTTGGTATTTGTTAAGCGCTTACTATGTGCAGAGCACTGTTCTAAGCGCTGGGGGAGATATAGGGTAATCAGGTCGTCCCACGTGAGGCTCACAGTTAATCCCCATTTTACAGATGAGGTAACTGAGGTCCAGAGAAGTGAAGTGACTCGCCCACAGTCACACAGCTGACAAGTGGCAGAGCCGGGAGTCAAACTCATGAACTCTGACTCCGAAGCCCGGGCTCTTTACATTGAGCCACGCTGCTTCCAGTGCTTAGAACAGTGCTTGGCACATAGTTTGGCACACAGTAAGTGCTTAGCTACCACAGTTATTACTACCTTAAGTGCAATGGGCTGTAAAAGTTGCTTGAGGAGATTCAATAGAAGGGTGGGACAGCTCTTTTTTATGGCATTTGTTAACCACTTACAATGTGCCAGGCAGTGTTCTAAGCGCTGGGATAGACAGAAGCTAATCTGCTGGGACTCAGTCCCACATGGGACTCAAAGTCTTAATGCCCATTTTACAGATGAGGTAACCGTGGCTCAGAGAAGTTAAGTGACTTGCCCAAGGTCACACAAAAGACAAGTGGCAGAGCCGGGCTTAATACCAAGGTCCTTCTGACTCGCAGGCCCGTGCCCTATCCATCCATCCATCCATCCATCCATCCATCCATCCATCCATCCATCCAATCATATTTATTGAGCGTTTACTGTGTGCAGAGCACTGAACTATGCCCTTGGGAGAGTACACTATCATAATAAAAGACATATTCCCTGATTAGCTTGGCTCAGTGGAAAGAGCATGGGCTTTGGAGTCAGAGGTCATGGGTTCGAATCCCAGCTCCGCCACTTGTCAGCTGTGTGACTGTGGGCAAGTCACTTAACTTCTCTGTGCCTCAGTTCCCTCATCTGTAAAATGGGGATTAAGACTGTGAGCCCCACGTGGGACAACCTGATTCCCTTGTGTCTACCCCAGCGCTTAGAACAGTGCTCTGCACGTAGTAAGCGCTTAACAAATACCAACATTATTATTATTATTATCTACCCCAGCATTTAATACAGTGCCGGGCACACTGTAAGCGCTTAACAAATACCATAAGAAACCCATGCGTGCAAAAAACTTTCTTTGCAATTCAGTGAGCTCGCAAGGTGTAGGTTGGCTTGCTTGCTTTCAATCAACCAGTGATATTTATTGGGCACTTATTGTGGAGAGATCACAGTCTTTCTTCTAGTGGAGTTCTCGCTGGCAGTTAGCTGCCCAGCTGAAAAGAAGATTTGAGCTGAGGAATGCTAAGCAGCTCTTACTTATCCACTAGGCCACGCTGCTTCTCAATCCACTTCCTGTCCAATGGCCTGGGACGGTGTGGCTCCTTTATCTTCAAAATCTGCCGGCCATCGGACGTGGCTCTGACTGAGGTTCGGGCTAGGCCAGGTCAGGAGAAATGTCAATGCATGATCCAACTAGACAGTCTGCCTAGGACTAATAATAGTAATGATAATTGCTATTGTTTCTGTTTGTCTCCCCAATTAGACTTTAAGCCCATCAGTGGGCAGGGACTGTCTCTATCTGTTGCCGAATTGTCCATTCCAAGCGCTTAGTACAGTGTTCTGCACATAGTAAGCGCTCAATAAATACTATTGAATGAATGAATGAATAATTATTCTGCTTTATTTATTATTTATTATTGATTTCTTGCTATTGTTTTTGTCTGTCTCTCCCGATTAGACTGTAAGCCCGTCAGCGGGCAGGGTCTGTCTCTATCTGTTGCCGATTTGTACATTCCAAGCACTTAGTACAGTGCTCTGCACATAGTAAGCGCTCAATAAATACTATTGAATGAATGAATGAATAATTTGGATATTTCTTTAGCGCTTGCTATGCGTTAAGCATCATCCAAAGCACTGGGGTAGATAGTCAATACAAGCAGAAGAGATACAGCCTGGTAATAATAAATGTGGTTATTCTTAAGTACTCTGGGCCAGACACTGTGCTAAGCCTTGGGGTAGGTTCAAGATAATAATAGTAATGATAACTGTGATATCTGTTAAGCATTTGCTATGTGTTAAGCATTATCTAAAGCCCTGGGGTAGATGAAATCAATCTAAGCAGATCAGACACAGCCTGGTAATAATAATTGTGGTTATTCTTAAGTGCTTACTATGGGCCAAGCACTGTGCTAATCTTTGGGGTAGGTTCAAGATAATCAGGCCAGACACAGTCCCTGTCTCACACAGGGCTCAGTCTAAGAAGGAGGGAGAACAGGTATCTTAAACCCATTTTTTACAGATGAGGAAACTGAGGCACGGAGAAGTTAAGTGACTCGTCTGAGGTCAGCAGGCCTAGAAGAAAATGAGGACACTCGGCCTCACCCTCCCATTTCCATCTGTCTGGAGTTGTGAAGAACTGGATTAGGCCCCACCACGAAGGGGATCCAACAGTCAGGCTGGGCTTGGCTGCTTTTTTGCAGCTCTGGACAAAGATGGAGGCAGGAGGGAGTGAAGGGAAGGAAGATGGAGAGGAGGAGGAGAGGGAGAGATGTAAAATGGGTGGATGAGGTGTTGAGATGGGGATTGTCTCTGGATTTCAGTTCTCTGTGCTGTCCCCTGACCACGAATGGAATAATTGAGGTCTGCCTGTTCACCCATCCACTGAGCGACCAAATACCAGTGGTTGCCCTGGTCAGGAAAATGCAGGGACTCCTGCCATAATAATCATTATGGTATTTATGAAGCTCCTACTATGTGCCTGGCACTTTACTAAGCGCTGGGATGAATACAAACAAATCCTGTTGGACATGGTCTCTGTCCCACATGGGGCTTACAGTCATTCAATTCATTCAGCAATATTTATTGAGCGCTTACTGTGTGCAGAGCATTGTACTAAGCACTTGGAAAGTACAGTTCAGCAACAGAGTCAATCCCTACCCAACAACGGGCTGACATTTCTAGAAGGGGGGAGACTCTGGGTTTGCCACGTGTCTGCTATGTGACCTTGGGCAAGTCATTTCAGTTCCCTGTGCCTCAGTAACCTCATGTGTCAAATGGGGAATAAGACTGTGAGCCCCACGTGGGACGAGGACTGTGTCCAACCCTCGATCCCTATTTTATAGATGAGGTAACTGAGGCCCAGAGAAGTCAAGTGACTTCCTCAAGGTTAGACAACAGACAAGTGGCGGAGCCGGGATTAGAACCCATGACCTCATGACTTCCAGGCCCGTGCTCTATCCACGTCGTCTCGCTGCTCCACAGATAAAGTAAAATAGGGCTGGGGGGGAGGTGGGGTGTTGGTGGGATGAGGGAAGGAGCGCAGTTTGCAAAGCCACAGGCCCGTGAAAATTGTGCGCACTGTCCCGGGCTTCGGTAGTACAAGCAGTACAAGCAGTACAAGCATTAGAGCTGGGACAACAAGAGGGAAAGTTGCACAAGGCACAGTGGCCGAAGAGAGCTGAAACTCTGAGACGAGTCCTCTGCCACATGCTGCTGGAATGGAGAGATCGCTTTCTGTCCTAGCAATCTGCCCTCCCTCAGGCCAGGGGGCCATCGAAGAGGAGGGTTCTGACCCCTGAAGCGTAGTGGATAGAGCCAGGCCTGGGAGTTAGAAGAGCTCACTATGACAGACTAAGCCCCCTTTTCCTCTGCTCCCCCTCCCTTCCCCATCGCCCCGACTCACTCCCTTTGCTCTACCCCCTGCCCCGGAGCACTTGTGTATATATGTACATGTCTCTAATTCCATTTATTTATATTAATGCCTGTTTACTTGTTTTGATATGTATGTATATCGATAATTCTATTTATTGATATCGATGCTATTGGTGCCCGTTTATTTGTTCTGATGTCCTTCTCCCCCCTCTAGACTGTGAACCCCTTGTGGGCAGGGATTGTCTCTATTGCTGAATTGTACTTTCCAAGCACTCAGTCCAATGCTCTGCATACAGTAAGCGCTCAATAAATACGACTGAATGAACGAATGAATGAAAGTTCATAGGTTCGAGTTCCGGTTCCACCACTTGCCAGCTGTGTGACCTTGGGCAAGTCACTTCACTTCTCCGGGCCTCAGTTCCCTCATCTGTAAAATGGGGACTGAGACTGTGAGTTCCAAATGGGACAGGAACTGTGTCCAACCTGATTTTCTTGTATCCATCCACCCCCGTGCTAAGTACAGCGCCTGGCACATAATAATAATAATGTTGGTGTTTGTTAAGCCCTTACTATGTGCAGAGGACTGTTCTAAGCGCTGGGGTAGACACAGGGGAATCAGGTTGTCCCACGTGGGGCTCACAGTCTTAATCCCCATTTTACAGATGAGGTAACTGAGGCCCAGAGAAGTTAAGGGACTTGCCCACGGTCACACAGCTGACAAGTGGCAGAGCCGGGATTCGAACTCATGACCTCTGACTCCCAAGCCCGGGCTCTTTCCACTGAGCCACGCTGCTTCTCACTAAATGCGTAGCAAATACCATTATTAGTATCACTATTATTATTATTATCATCATTTACTGATACCACTACCCATCTGAATGCCCGTTGTTGGGTAGGGATTGTCTCTATCTGTTGCTGAATTGTACTTTCCAAGCGCTTAGTCCAGGGCTCTGCACACAGTAAGCTCTCAATAAATACGATTGAATGAATGAATGGAGTGCCTAGATGGCATCGACATTCTGATGGGCCAATGCCCTGAACTGTGCCAGAAAATGCCTTTGTGTAATGACACAGGACGCAACACAAATTTTTAGATTGCGAGCACCCTCCACACCAAAGGAAAGGGACATGTCTAATTCCTTCGTATCTTTTCTTTCCCAGTGCTTAGTACAGTGCTCTGCACACCGTAAGGAGAGTGGCCTAGTGGATAGAGCAGGGGCCTGGGAATCAGAAGGATTGGGATTCTAGTCCCGTCTCTGCCATTTGCCTGCTATATGACCATGGGGAAGTTACGTAACTTCTCTGTGCCTCAGTTACTTCATCTTGTAAAATGGGGATTAAGACTGTGAGCCCCATGTGGATATGGATTAACTTGTAACTACCCCAGTGTTTAGCACAGTGCCTGACACAGAGTAAGTCCTTTACAAATACCACTAAAAAGAAGTGCTTAATAAATAAGATTATTATTACTACTCCCAAACCACTGAATTTTAAAAGTTTCACTGAGCTCATCTGTCAATCATAAAGGATACCAACAGGGTGAACGCCAGAGGAACTCAGAATCCAGAATAGCATGACAAGAAAGCATCCACTGAAGCCTGGAGGCATGACATAGAGGAGGTGGAGTGATTAATTGTGGTATTTGTTAAGCACTTATTATGTTCCAGAAACGGTTGTAAGCTCTAGGGTAGATACAAGCAAATAGCATTGGACACAGTTCCTGTCCAAGATGGGGCTCGCAATCTTAATCCCCATTTTATAGCTGAGGTAACTGAGGCACAGAGCAGTTAAGTATCCAAGGTCAAACAGCAGACAAGTGGCCCAGCCTGGTGAAGGTCTGAAAGACAGACGACCGGGATCAAATTCAAGCTTCACCACCAATCTGTGGGGTGTAACCTTGGGCAAATGATTCAACCTCTCCGGGTCTGAGTTTTCTCAGCTGTAAATTAGAGATAATAACACCTGCTTTCCTCCCTATCTCACAGGGTTGTCATGGAGGCAAAATGAGAGTGCCTTTGGAATAAAATCAAGGTACTAAAGCGGCTCTTTTTAAGCAAAAACTTCATAAAGATTAAGAGACGAGGAAACAAGAGAAAACAACACCGGGCACTGCTAATATCAAGCATAATGCAACACAGCAAGGTACAGTCTTTCTGTGTGCCCAATAATACTAGGACTGTAAGGAGAAGCAGCGTGGTCTAGTGGAGAGAGAACGGGTCTGGGAGTTAGAAGGAACTAGGTCCTATTCCTGGCTCCAGCACTTGTCTGCTGTGTGACCTTGGGCAAGTCACTTCACTTCTCCCTCCCTCAGTAACCTCGTTTCAAAAAGGGGATTAAGACTGAGCCCAGTGTGGGACCATGACTCTCCCTCTGCCTTCAAAGCCTTACTGAAGGCACATCTCCTCCAAGAGGCCTTCCCAGACTAAACCCCACTTTTCCTCATCTCTCACCCCCTTCCGCGTCACCCTGACTCACTCCCTTCGCTCTCCCCCCCCACCCCGACACACCCCACGGCACTTATGCATATATATGTCATTTCATTTATTTATATTGATGTCTGTCTATTTGTATTGATGTCTGTTTCCCCTCGTCTAGACTGTAAGCTCGTTGTGGCCAGGGATTGTCACGCTTTGTTGTACTTTCCCAAGCTCTTAGTACAGTGCTCCGCACACAGTAAATGCTCAATGAAAGCGATTGAATGAATGAATGAATGAATGACAGGGACTGTGTCCAATCTGATTAGTTTGTATCAACCCCAGCATTTAATACAGTGCCTGGCACATAATTAGCGCTTAACAAATACCTGTAAAATTGAAAAAAAAAAAAGACTGTGGATCCCCAGTTGGCTTTTCAGCTACATACACACTCAGAGATGTCGTTCGCTGTCTTTGGTTTCTTCTTCTAATGCAAAAGACAACTATGTATATGCTAGAACAAAGGAGAGGGGAATGTGTGACAACAAAATGCTCAATGTGTGGAATTGAATGCTGCAGGAAACTATGGGCCCAAGATATCACTGGGTTTGAGTTTGGACAAATGCTGAGAGGAAAGGGTTCTACCGATGTGATGACAGATCCATATCCAAAAGGCTCTGACTTTCTCCAGGTCCGAATGGGCTTCTTGAATCAAGTCTCTCACCAGTTCTTCCAAGTTGGTCTTGACCTTCACCTATTTGGCAAAGTAGAAAAGAACTTTAGAGGCCAGAGACAGAAGGCCAGAGGAATGACAGGATTCGTTTTCACTTTCCAGAGGAGGCAAGACTTGGGTAGTTTGACAACTTCTGAAAGATGGCAATTAGAATAAGGACAGAGATGCAGCCCTATGTGGGATGGGGACCGTATCCACTCTGATAAATTTGTTATTTAGCCCAGTGTTTCGTAAGTGCTTATCAAATATTATTAATATTGCTATTAGTAGTAGTAGTATTGTTGCTTCTACAGGGCAGGGATCGTCTCTCTTTATTCCTGTTTGATCTGCACGCAGTAAGTGCTCAATAAATCCGATTGACCGAATGAATGAATGAAAGTGCTTACCAAAAAAATATCTTTTGACTTCCTCCTCAAAAATTGGGAATGGATGATGAGGTGGAGGTTATTATGCGAGAAGTAGCATGGCCAAGCAGAAAGAGCGTGGGCCTGGGAGTCAGAGGACCAGGGTTCTAATCCCGGTTCTGCCACTTGTCTGCTGTGTGACCTTGGGCAAGTCACTTCACTTCTCTGTGCCTCAGTTCTCCCTCCTACTAAAAATAATGACACTTGTTAAGTGCTTAATATGTGCCGAGCACTGTTCTAAGCTCTGGGGTAGATACAAGGTAATCAGGTTGTCCCACGTGGGACTCACAGTCTTAATCCCCATTTTACACTTGAGGTAACTGAGGCACAGAGAAGTCAAGTGACTTGCCCAAAGTTACACAGCTGATCACTGGCGGAGCCTCGATTAGAACCCATGACCTCTGACTCCCAAGCCCGGGCTCTTTCCACTATGTCACGCTGCTTCTCTTACTAGACTGTAAACCCCATGTGGAACAGGGACTGTGTCCAAACTAATTAACCCCAGCACTTAGAACACTGTTTGACAATAGTAAGTGCTTAACAAATACCATAAAAAAAGTGGTATTACATTTTACCCCTTCTTCTAGCTGTCACTGAGGATTTGGGGTAGGGGAGCCTGGGACACAGGTATGGCCCAGTAGATAGAGTACGGGCCTGGGATTCCGTAGGAACTGGGTTCTAATTCCAGCTCCACCACTTGTCTGCTGTGTAATCTTGGGCAAGCTGCTCCACATCTCTGTGCCTCAGTTACCTCATTTATAAAACGGGAATTGAGACTGTGAGCCCTATGTGGGACAGGGACTGTGTCCAACCCAATTATTTAGTATGTACCCCAGCACTTAGTACTGTGCCTGGCACATAGTAAGAATTTAACAAATACCACTATCGTTATTATTATCCCCCTTGACCACAGAACCCCTTTGGTTTGGAAGACTTGTGGTTGAGCAGAAATATAAAATATCCTCAGCCTATCAGTCAATCCATCAAGAACTTACTGTGTACAGAGCATTTTGCTAAGCCCTGTCCCGTGTCCTGTCCTGTCCCCTGTGACCTTGAAAGCTGAATTTTGGAGAGTCCTTCCCAAAGTCTTTAGGGCCTCACAGGAAATTGATGCCCCACCAGGGTTTCCAGAAGGGTTTTCTTACAGAGGATTGGGAGTCTTGGCCAGTGAATTCTTACCTTGGAGGCATAGGCATCCAATTCCCCAAACTGCCGCAGGTCCAATGGCATGGATTTCAGACTGGATCTGTCCCAGGGGTAGGCTGAAAGCAAGCATTAATCGATCTCCTAATTATTTAATTCATTCAAGTAATAAAATAATTATGGTATTTGCTAAGCACTTACTGTGTGTCAAATACTCTTGTGAGGGCTCTGGTCAACAGACTCCCTCTATGCTGTGAGCTAGTTCATTCATTCATTCATTAAATCGTATTTATTGAGTGCTTACTATGTGCAGAGCACTGTACTAAGTACTTGGAATGTACACTTCGGTAACATATAGAGACAATCCCTACCCAACAACAGGGTCACAGTCTAAACAGGGGAGACAGACCACAAAACAGAACAAAACAGGCTGTGAGCAGGGAATGGGTCTACCAACTCTGTTATATCATTATACTGTGCTCTCCCAAGCACTTAATAAAGCACACAGTAAATGTTCAATAAATATGATTTATGGATTGATCATTCGAGTAAATGCAAGTTAGTCAGGTTGGACACAGTCCCTGTCCCACACAGGGCTCACAGTCTAAGGAGGAGGGAGAAAGGTATTTCATACCCATTTTACAGTGGAGGAAAGTGAGGTGCAGAGAAGATAAGTGAAATACCCAAGGTTAAACAGCAGGCAGATGGCGGATCTGGGATTAGAACCCAGGTCCTCTGACTCCCAGACCCGTGCTCGATGCTGAGCTGGAGGATTGTGGGCTGGGAACGTGTCTACCAACCCTCTTTCTCTGTACTCTCCCAATGCTTACAGTAAGTTCTCAATAAATATGGTTGAGTGATTGGATTGATTCAAGGGGTGAATAAGGGTTCAAATCTAAGTTCTAGGGCCACCCAGAAGAAAACAGGAGAAGAGGAAATGAGGCCTTAGTCGGTGAAGCCCTTTTAGAGGAGATGCGCATGTGGATGACAGCCCTCCCCAGATAATGCGTCCAACTCATTCTAGTCCAGACCACAGTTTGAATCTCCTCTCCCTGCAAATTCATTCATTCAATAGTATTTATTGAGCGCTTACTATGTGCAGAGCAATGCACTAAGCATTTGGAAAGTATAATTCGGCAACAGATAGAGACAATCCCAGCCCAATGACGGGCTCACAGTGCAAATCTTTGATTAGAGCAGTTTAGAAGAAGTTAGTGGACTGATTTGAGTTCCACCTCCTTTCATTCCCCCTGCTTCCCTCAAATACAGGTTCAGGGCAGGGAGAGAAGGAAGGGAGAGCATCACCAAAGCTGGATAATTCCCAACAGCAACAACACTAGTCCTGCAGAGCTGAATTGCTCACCACATAGCTAAAATCCCCCAAGGGGCATTTGGCCCTTGGGGGTGACAGAGAGTTGACTAGACCAAACACATGGTCCCTTCTGCCACCTACTCTTCTCGGGGATACACGCTTAGTACAGTGCTCTGTGCATAGTAAGTGCTCAATAAATATGATGGAATGATAATGCAAGGGTGAGCTGACCCAGCCCAGGCTCTTCAGCTGCCTAGACACACATGTGGAGCGGGGATCGAGCCATCCGATGTATCCTCCCTGAGCAGCAGAGGAGCTTTACGAAGCCCCTCCCGCATTAATCAATCAATAGCATTTATTGAGTGGTTGCTGGGTTAGCACAATGCTAAATGCTTAGTACAGTGCTCTGCACAGAGTAAGTGCTCGATAAATACGATAGAATGAATAGATAGAGCCTCATATCATTTAGGTACATATCTATAATTTACTTATTTATATTAATGCCTGTCTCCACCTCTAGAGAATAAGCTCATTTTGGGCAGGGAATGTATCCGTTATATTGTCGTATCATACTCTCACAAGCACTTCGTACAGTGCTTTGCACAGAGTAAGTGCTCAATATATACGATTGAATGAATGAATGGATGCAGAGCAATATCAAAGCACTTAATGACCACTCCATGTCCTCATGAGATGAAACCTGAGGGAGAGAGAGCCCTGGCCCTGAGAATGTGGCATCCCCACATGACTGAGATGTAGTTTATTTTTTATTTTGATTTTTTATGGTATTTGTTAAGTGCTTACTACATGTCAGGGGCTGTACTAAGCACTGGGGAAGGTACAAGCAAATCAAGTTGGACACAATCCCTGTCCCAACATGGGGCTAACAGTCTTAATCCCCATTTTAGAGATGAGCTAACTGAGGCCCAGACAAGCAAAGTGACTTGCCCAAGGTGACCCAGCAGAACCCAGGTCCTTCTAGCGGATAAAGCTAGGCCATGTGGTGACCAACACACAGTTCCAGAGAGGAACCGGGCAGGGAGCCGAGAGACAGGCTTCACGGTGGCAAGACGCCAAGAGGAAAAAGAGCATTAGATTTTGCATTTGAATGCAAAATAATAATAATAATGGTATTTGTTAAATACTTACTATGAGCCGGGCACTGTACTAAGCGTTGAGGTGGATACAAACCATTCTGGTTGGAAACAGTCCCTGTCCCACATGGGGCTCACAGTCTCAATCCCCATTTTACAGATGGTAATTGAGGCCCAGACAGGTGAAGCGACTGGCCCAAGATCCCACAGGAGACATGTGGCTGAGTCAGGATTAGAACCCATGTCCTAACTCCCAGGTTCACTAAACCATAATAACTTTGCCAAGTTTAAGGGGGACAATGGGGAGATAGGACCGAAAGCTGCCACAGCTCCCATTATATCTTGTAAACTTTCCATTTGCCCAGAGCAGGCTACTGACCCTACCCTCTCCCCCTCCTCCTCTCCCTGCTCAGGGTGAGTCTGAGGGCATGGGAGGCGGCTAGTAAGATGGCAGGTCTTTCTTCCACGTACTTATCAGACCTCTTTCAAGCCGCCCCTCTCACCCTCCCCATGTAGTGGGGCTTCTCAGGGCTAGGTTTGGGGTTCAAGGGGTTCTACGGGCAGTGCTCAGTCCAGGAGAAAGAGATGGGGCAGAGAGGAGGCCCTCCCATGCCCACTATTCTTCTGTCCCATTGCTTCATTACTTGTGGCCCGTCTGAGAGGAGACTTCAGGATGGAGTTCTGGTGGCAGGCGGGGGTGAAGGGGTTTGGGCAGGAGCCTGAGGAAATCTTCCTTTCCCCCGTATCAGAATAGACCAGAGGCCTCCTGGATTGGTGCTGCACATTCCTGTCCTTTCCTGTCTAAATCTGAGCCACCGCCTGGGGCTTGGGACTTTCCCACCCACCAGGCTCCAGGGCGCTCGTTCCGCAATGGGCCAATTATCTGATCGGCAGGATCTGATCCTCATAAACCTATATCTGGATCCTCCTGCATGCCAGAGCTCAGCATTCTCCTCCTTGTCCTCCTAACCCTCCTCGTCCTCCTCCCCCCATCCTCCTCCTCATACTTCTCCTTCTCCTCCTCCTCCTTCTCTTGCTTCCCCCTCTTCCTCCTCCTCCTCTTCCCCCTCCGCTTTCACCGCTTCCTCCTCCTCTTCTTCCTCCTCCTCTTCCTCCTGTTCCCCCTCCTCCTCTTTCTCCTCCTCCTCTTCCTCCTCCTTATCTGGGGCTAACAACGTATCCTGGTGCAGCCTTCCCTGGGGGATGCCGCTCTCCCCCGACCTTCCCGCCCAAGCGGAAAAGGCACAAGCCACCGCTTTCTTTTCTTCAGACACCTTCCTGGTCTTTGCCAGCTATCTATTGCATCGTCTCTGACAGGGCGCTCTTGCCTTGACCTAAATGGATGGAAAGTGGATTTCCACATTTAACAGGTTTCTTCCTTATATAGCTCTTCAAGTGAGGGCTTTTTTCTCTCCTGCTATTTGGAAGCAGAATGACATTTCTAAAATGAAATGGAAAACACTTAGTGACTAGCTCCCCTCTTGCTCAGCTTCGTTCGGTAATATCTGCAGATTAAAAAGAAACATAATAATTTATGCCTCATTAAATCTATCCTCTGAGCAGATTATATTGGGCTCTTAGGCACAGCACCCTCACCCAAATATATTGGGCATACATACATTTAAACTATCTGTGGCATTAACCAAGCTGATCTGATTTCAAATCACAATGCGTGGAATAAAGCTAACTATATTTAAAGCCTGCTAACATGCTTTCAAAATTACAGACATTTAGTCATTCGTTTCAAGTTAACATAGTTATAATAGAGCTGGGTTCCTACCATGAAAATATGGGGATCTGAAACCAAGCATTTTGGAGCCCGAGTCTGGATTTTTATGGGTTTCCTATTAAAGGGTGTTCCGGTGTCTGTGGAAGCAATACTCCAGCTGTTACAGTTAGCATGAGCAAGTCATATTTACCGTGTGCGTCTTTTCCTCCAGGCTGTTGGGGTCTTGTGTTTCCATTTCTATCCCCTTGTAAGCCTACGAAATTCCAAAGGTGAACATGAGCTTTTTTTTTTTCTTATGGTATTTGTTAAACGCTTACTATGTGCCAGTCACTGTATTAAGAGCTGGGGTACATAAAAGTCAAACAGTTTGGACAAAATCCCTCTCCTAGGGGCTCACAGGCTAAGTAGGAGGAAGTAGGATTTAATCCTCATTTTAGCAACTGAGGAAACCGAGGAACAGGTGGTTAAGTGACCTGCCTAAGGTCATACAGCAGGTAAGTGGTGGATCTGGGATTAGAACCCAGGTTTGCCAGCTCCTGGGACCAGGCTCTTTCCACTAGGCCATGAGTTTCACCTCAAGACTCTCAATTACCCAGTGGTTACAGTAGATTTTCCTCCCTTCTCCTCAACCTCTAGCCCCTTTGGAACATAGTAATATTAGTAATAATAATCATAATAATAATGGTATTTGTTAAACACTTGCTACGTGTCAAGCACTGTGCTAAACACTGGGGGAGATACAATGCCATCAGACCAGACATCCTGCCACTCACAAGGGGTTCACAGTCCTTAGGGGAGGGAGAACAAATACCCTCTCCTTGGTGTGGGGAAAAAGGTGTCAACTTTCACTGATTGTTAGCCCTTCCTAGGAAGGGGGCTAAGGAAGAAACTGGAAAACCCATCTTAGGGAAAGAAGAATTACTCAAAAAGAAAGCAAAAGGAAAAAAAAAAGGAGCAACTGGGAAAAGGGAGTTTCTATTAGAGTTGCTATTTTGATATTTCCCTTGGAGGATAGAAGGGGGAAAGGGCCTATAATCACCTTCTTTATAGGTGGTGGGGTCAACCTGTTGTCCAGAGAAGACCAAAATCCTAGGAAAAGGGTGAAAACTACAGCCTGAGCTCTGGTGATTAAGAAATTTGGTGGGTAGCGGAAAGGGTGGTGAAAGAAAGCTGTGAGGGTCACAGTCCTGGGAGTCAGAGGACTTGGGTTCTAATTCTGACTCTGCCACTTGTCTCCTGTGTGACCTCGGGCAAGTCACATATCTGCTCTGTGCCTCTGTTTCCTCATCTGTAAAATGGATGTTAAGACTGTGAGCCCCGTATGGGACAGGGAGTGTGTCCAACTCTATTATCTTGTATCTACCCGAGCGCCAGGCACATAGTAAGTGCTTAACAAATACCATAAATATTAGTAGTAGTAGTAATAGGGTCTATGCTCTAGATTCCCATCTATCTGGAATGGGTTGAGGTGAAGCTTCTCCACTAGACTGTTAATTCCTAGAGGGCAGAAATTATATCGACTAACTCTGTTGTTTTCTCCCAAATGCTTACTATATGGTTCTGTCTGTACCTAGTGTGTGCTCAAGAAATACTACTGATCGATTGAGAACACTGGCTATCCAGGGGGGTAGAATAATCGACTCCTCAAGGTTTGACCCCAATTCAAAGTTCTATAAATAGAAGATGAGAATAGGGTATTTAGAAAGAATTTATGCCCATGCATTGTTCTTTAAAGCCAGCCTGCTACCTTTTCTATTCCCTTCTCTGTAGTTACTGAAATGCCTTGATCTCTGATACGAGCTAATAATAATTATAATTGTGGTATTTGTTTAGCACTTACTACGTGCCAGGTACTGTACTAAGCTCTGGGGTGGGTACAAATCAATCAGGTTGGACACAGTCCCTGTACCACATGGGGCTCATAGTCTCAATCCCCATTTTAAAGAGGAGGTGACAGAGGTGCATAGAAGTGAAGTGACTTGCACAAGGTCACACAACAGATACGTGGTGGAACGGAGATTAGAACCCACGTCCCTCTGACTCGGAGGCCTGTGCTCTATCGACTATGCCAGGCCTCTTCTCTGTTTGGAACTGGGCAGTTGGTGGGGAAGATGGGACAGAGCGGTGCTGAGGGGCAGGATGAGAAAAGGGAGAAGCAGAGGATGATGGAAACAAGGAGATGGAGACCATGTCTTTCTTCCCATGATCCCTGGATATTTCACTGGATGACCAACAAGGGGCAGTGAGTGAAATCCCACTGGGTGGTAACGACGATAATAATAATTGTTAAGCATTTACTATGTACCAAGCGCTGTACTAAGCACTAGGGTAGACAGCAGATTATCAGGTTGGCTCAGTGGAAAAAGCACGGGCTTTGGAGTCAGAGGTCATGAGTTCGAATCCCAGCTCTGCCACTTGTCAGCTGTGTGACTGTGGGCAAGTCACTTAACTTCTCTGTGCCTCAGTTACCTCATCTGTAAAATGGGGACTAAGACTGTGAGCCCCACGTGGGACATCCTGATTCCCCTGTGTCTACCCCAGCGCTTAGAACAGTGCTTGGCACATAGTAAGCGCTTAACAAATACCAACATTATTATTATTAGGTTGGACACAGTCCCTGTTCTACATGAGGCTCACAATCTAAGTGGGAGGGAGAATGGGTACTGAATCCCCATTTTACAGATGAGGAAACTGAGGCACAGAGAAGTTAAGTGACTTCCCTAAGGTGGTACAACAGGCACATGGCATAGCTGGGATGAGAACCCAGGTACTCTGACTCCCAGGCCTGTGCTTCCTTATCAGGTACATAATAGGTTTTGTGGCTTGATAATATATAGCTCACTCTGCACATAAGTATTTAGGGAAACTTTTACTGTTTGGGTTCTTCCAATTAAAACATTGGTTGACCATCCACCCTTCCTTTGGTTCCCCCTAGTCAAGCTCTGATTGGTGGGCAAATCTGCCAGTTGAGTCCCTGGGGTTGAAGGTGGGACGGTGAGTCGGGTGGGCATACAGAAACTATCATATATTGCTTCTCATGGCAATAGGTGCTCTGCTTCCCGGCTCTTCTGATTACCCATCCTGTATTCTTTCTAAAGCAAAAGCGCAAATTCTGGGGCAAGGTATATCCGAAATTGTGGGAGGTGGGGAAATGGAGGGAGCCGTCTGGATGTGATTACTGGAATTTGAGGTGGAAAGGAAGAGAGGGGTTTTCTGCCTCATAAAAAGTGATGAAATTTCAAACCCTTTTGAAGTCCAATAACAAGTGAAAGGGAAAGCAGAAAAAGCTTTATTTTTCCTAGCAGCATTTCACCAGCTTACCCGCAAAACCCTGTGAAAAACCCACAGGTTTCTTCCTCGATAGAGGCAGCATTACCGGGAAGGGAGAGAAGGTAGGGGGAGGTATGAGGTTGGGACCCAGGCTTCAGCCCCAAGAAAATGGGGGGAGTCAATGGATAAATCGAAGTGGGGGTGGTCCCATTGGTGGGGGCTAGAAGAACTATACAGGCAGCTTTTCTTCTGTTTGTCCATGAAATTCCCATGAAAGCCCTGGGTGGTGGCCTGGTCCAACGACTTCCTCCCCCAGTCCCTGTCCCTCTTCACCAGCAAAACCAATACTGAGCCTTAGTACACTTGAGAAAGGGAATAAGTGGTTTATAAAGCCACCTCGAGAACCTCCAATCATTCAGGAATTCACCCAACATGAGGAACTCTGTCCATAAAGACAGATTGCCTTCATGGTACCATCCCATCAATTCATTTGGATGCTGAAAATCTGGGCAATGAGAGACAGGGAAATCACTGTGGAGGGGAAGGGAGGGAAGGAAGGAGAGGAGAAAGAAAGAAGCTGGCACAAGGGCTCATATTTTAAGAATTAAAATCCCAGCTGGGCATCAGGCAATGAATCTCTTTTTGGTAGGTGAGGACACTAGGGTGTTTGCAGATGGGACACATTACACGTATTACATCAACCGTCTTGTCTGTAAGGTCATCCTGGGCAGGGAATGTGTTTCCCGACTCTGCTACATTGTACTTTCCCAAGCGCTTAGACCAGTGCTCTGCACACAGCTCTGCCACTTGTCTGCTGCGTGATCTTGGGCACGGCACTTCTTTGCTCTGTGACTCAGTTACCTCATCTGTAAAATGAAGATTAAGATTGTGAGCTGGTGCCCATTTTACAGATGAGGTAACTGAGCCACAGAGAAGTGAAGTGAGTCGCCTGAGGTCACACTGAAGACAAGTTGCGGTTGAGGAGACTGAGCCGACGTGCCCAGGTTGGATGGGTCAGTCGGCTAGTCAGTTGTATTTATTGAGCGGCTACTGAGTGCAGAGCACTGTACTAAGTGCTTGGGAGAGTACATTAAGGTCCTCTGGCCCAGGATATCTCTGCACATTTTCATCATTCAATCTATCAGTCGTATTTATTGAGTGCTTACCGTGTGCACAACTCTGTACTATGAGCTTGGAAAGGATAATATAACAGAGTTGGTGGACATATTTCTTGCCCACAACAAGCCTACAGTCTAGAGGAGGATATAGACATTAATATAAATTCCTGATATATACAGAGGTGATCTGGGGCTGAGGGAGTGGCGAATAAAAGGTGGAAATCCAAGTTCAAAGGTGTGCGGAAGGAATGGAAGAAGAGGAAAGGAAGGATTTCCGGAAGAAGTGCGGACGCAGCACGGTCTAGTGGTTAGTGCATGGGTCTGGGAGTCAGAAGGACCTGGGTTCTAATCCAAGTTCCACCACTTATCATCATCATCACTTTTCTGCTGTGTGACTTGGGCAAGTCATTTCACTTTTCTGGCCTCAGTTATCTCATCTGTAAAATGGGAATTGAGACTGTGAGCCCCATGTTGGGCATGGACTGTGTCCAACCTAATTAACTTGTATCTACCCCAGCGCTTAGGACAGTGCTTGACCCATAGGTCAGCGCTTAACAAATACCTTCATCATCATTCATCTTGTAGCTACCTAGTGCTTAGAACAGTGCTTGACACATAGGTGAGCGCTTCACAAACACCATCATCATCATCATCATCAAGTAGGAAGGGAGAACAGATCCTTGATCAGTGGCATTTATTGAGTGCTTACTGTGTGCAGAGCACTTTACTAAGCACGAAGATTAAGTCCTAAGACTCTTTCCACCGGCTTTGAAGAATCTCTCCTGACTTCACCGTGTGATGTCAGTGGGGAACTTGTCTATCTACTCTGTTATATTGTACTCTCCTAAACGCTTAGTACAGTGATCGCTTATTAATTACCATTGATTACCTATTTGTTTGCTGACTTTCCTACTGCCTCTGACTGGGCCGTATCGATGGGGGAATGAATGGTACCCATGCCCGACCCTATTTTCTCTTCCTCTGACCCCCACCCATCCTCTCCTTGCTACAGTGGTAGTATTCCCAGATTCCATAGGACTTTGAGCCACTCCTCAAGACCCCTCTTCTCCCCCGACACCGTCCTCCCACTCGAGACCATCGCACGTACGCTTTTCGAAGGAGAACTTCTTCAACAGCTGTGGGGTGGTGTCCCTCGGATGGATCTCCACTGTCAGGTGCGTTCCTGCCGAGGAGCGGTCGATGCGAGAGGTGGGGAAGGAGAAAAAGGAGAAATGGACACGAGATTCACATATTGGGCCCACACGTCTTTTGATCAGGGAGTAGGGGAGGAGGAGGATGGGCGAGGCTTAGCGGAAAGAGCACGGGCCTGGGAGTCAGAGGTCGTGGGTTCTAATCCCAGCGCTGCCACTTGTTAGCTGGGTGAGAAGCAGCGTGGCTCTGTGGAAAGAACATGCGCTTGGGAGTCAGAGGTCATGGGTTCAAATCCGGGCTCTGCCACTTGTCAGTTTGTGACCGTGGACAAGTCACTTAACTTCTCTGGGCCTCAGTTCCCTCATCTGTAAAGTGAGGATTAAGACTGTGAGCCCCATGTAAGACAACCTGATTACCTTATATCTACCCCAGCGCTTAGAACAGGGCTGGGCAAATCGTAAGTGCTTAACAAATGCCATTATTATTATTATTACTTTCTGTGAAGCTCTGTGGAAGGAAGAGATTGGGTGTGGGAAGCTAGCTGGGAATATGAGTATGTGTGCTTTCTTCAGGAAATGAAGGATGTGAGAGTGAAGCTGGAGCTGACCCCCACAGCAGGGGCCCACTCTGGGCTGTCCCAGGTCCCCGGGAGGGTTGGTGTTTCCTGAGCATCTGAGGGTGAATAATAATGGTGGCATTTGTTAAGCCATCATTAAGCCATTTGTTTACAGTCTTGTGTGAAGAAAAGGGACAGAGAGATATAAGAAAAGGGAAATTGGACAAGGTGTCTGAAACAAAATCCAAAGTGAGTACAGAGTTGGCCCATTAGATCTTTTCTAGAGGGACACTGAATGGTCTTCTGAACCCTCCCTCTTCTTTAGTGGGATTTCACATCCTCTCTGAGGTGCTTTTAGACGAATATCCTTAATGTGTTAAGAGAACTGGAGTGTAAAAGTCAGAGGCTTATCCATTTGAGCACCAAAGCCTAATCCTATTGAGTCTCTGGGAAAGCTGTTAACTCCCACTGTTACTATTCTCTGAAGAAAGGCAGGCCTCAAGTAAAACACAATGAATTGAACCTGCAGCTATTCTCCAGCCATTGCTGTGAAAAGAATTCATTGTTCTCTCCTCTCCAGTCCAGCCTTCTCCTTGTAATTTCCTGGGGTCTCTGAGATTATCATTGGTGTTTCCAAAGCTAAGGTAAAGGAGCTCTCATGGAAGGCATGGTAATAATTATAATAATTATGGCATCTGTTAAGCCAGGCACTGTTCTAAGCACTAGGGTGAAAGAAGCAAATTGGGTGGGTCACTATTTCTGTCCCACCAGAGTCTCACAGTCTCAATTCCCATTTTGCACATGAGGGAACTGAGGCCCAGAGGAGAGAAATGACTTGCCCAGGGTCCCACAGGAGAGAAGTGGCAGAGCCAGGATTAGAACCCATGACCTTCTGACTCCAAAGCCTGGGCTCTAGCCACTGAACCGTGTTGGTTCTCGGTTTAAGGCCTCCTTTTCACCCATGAGCGCCCGAGGAAGAGGAGTAATATCTGGCAAGGCTGAGGGCGAGCTATTTGAAGCACTCGACAGTTTCTACCCCAAGCTGCTGAGCTCAAGCAGATTGCATTACGAAATGTTCATGAAAGGATCCGGTGTTGCTTTCCTCCAGAAGGCTTTCAGCACCTCTCACCTGAAGGCAAGGCAAAGGAGCTGTGTGGTCTGAGGAAAGATCCCAGGCCTGGGAGTCAGAGGACCTGGGTTCTAATCTGGTTCTGCCACTTGTCTGCTGTGTGACCTGGGCAAGTCACTTCACTTCTCAGGGCCTCAGTTCCTTCATCAGTGAGTTGGGGATTCAAATCCTGTTCTCCCTGTGCGCCCCATGTAGGACGGATTTTAGCCTGTATTCATTCCTTCATTCAATCATATTTATTGAGCGCTTACTGTGTGCAGAGCACTGTACTAAGTGCTTGGAAAGTACAGTTCAGCAATAGAGACAATTCCTGCCCACAAGGGGCTCACAGTCTAGAAGGGGGAGACAGACTTTAAAACAAGTAACTAGGCATCAGTATCATCAATATAAATGAATAGAATTGTAAATATATACACATCAAAACAAGTAAACAGTCATTAATATAAATAAATAGAATTATAGATATGTACATTTATACACAAGTGCTATGGGGTGGGGGGTGGATAGAGCCAAGGGAGCGAGTCGGGCATGGGGAGGGGAAGGGGAGCTAAGGAAAAAGGGGGCTATATCTACCCCAGCACTCAGTACAATGCATCGCAAATAGTAAGTGTTTAACAATTACCACCATTATTATTAATTACTATTTTAAAATTCAGAGTATGAGGAGTGGAAGTTAGGGAGGCAGCATGGTCTAGTGGAAAGGGCATGAGGCTGGGAACCGAGAGACTCGAGTTCTAGTTAAAGTTCTGCCACTGGTCTCAAGTGTGATCTTGGACATAACCTCTCTGGGCCTCAGTTTCCTCATCTGTAAAATGGGGTTGAAAGAGATTATGAACAACCTGTGGGCCAGAGACTATGTCCTGGACCTACCCCAGTGCCTAGCACCTACTAAGAGCTTGGTAGGTACCATAATCATTATTATTAGATAAGAAGAAGAAATTTTTTAATTGAGGGCTGTGAGTCACTGAAATGGGTGAAGACTGGAAGCTGTGGAAATCTTTAAAAATTAGATAGTGCAGCGGTATGGCCTAGGTGGATAGAGCCCGGACCTGTGAGTCAGAGGACCTGGATTCTAATCCTTGCCCTACTACTTGTCTGTTGTGTGACCTTGGGAAAATCCCTTCATTTTTCGGTGCCTCAATTACCTCATCTGTAAAATGTGAATTAAAACTGTGAACCCCAGTATGGGACATGGACTGTGTCCAACCTGATTGGCTTGTATCTACCCCAGGGCTTAGTACAGTGCCTGGCACATAGTGAGCACATAGTAAACACTTAGCCAGTTGTCTTGTCTTATGCTTTCGAGTCGTCTCCGGCCCATAGCGACACCACGGGCACATCGCTCCCAGAACGCCCCACCGCCATCTGCAATCATTCTGGTAGTGGATCCTTAGAGTTTTCTTAGTCAAAATCTGGAAGTCGTTTACCATTACCTCCTTCTGCACAGTCAACTTGAGTCTCTGCCCTCGACTCTCTCCCATGCCGCTGGTGCCCAGCGTGGGTGAGTTTTGACTTGTAGCAGATTGCCTTCCATTCACTAGCCACTGTCCAAGCTAGGATTGGGATGGAATGGACAGGCCTCTGCTTGACTCTCCCTCCCATAGTCAAGACTAGTAGAGTACTGGAAACTCTCCAGGTGTGGCCCTGAGAGGGGACTTAGCAAGTACCGTTAAAAAAAAAGGGATTCCTGTCCAGACAACTGGACTCCTGGAGGTTAGACCCCCCCAAAGCTGGGGGCAAGTACCTTAAAAAAAAAGGATTCTTGTCCATATGTGTGGGCTCCTGCAAGCTAGACCCCCTCACCCAGAGCTTTTGGGGCTGACCAAGTCTTGGGGGACTGGGAAGGGGAAGGCCACACACTTTTCCGATGAAGTTGAAGCCCTCTTTTCCCCTGCTCCCTCTCCCTTCTGCATCATCTGTGCATTTGGATCTGTGACCTCTAGGCACTTATATTCTCCCCACTCTCGGCCCCATAGCAATTTTGCACATATCTATAAATTATAGATCAAAAATTATTTATTTTTATTTATGTCGGTCTCCCCGCTTAGACTGTAAGCTCCCTGAGGGCTGGGAAAGTGTCTGATCATCTGTTGTACTGTAATAATAATGACTGCATTTGTTATGCTCTTACTCTGTGCCAAGCACTGTTCTAAGCGCCGGGGCAGATACAAGGTAATAAAGTTATCCCAAGTGGGGATCACAGTCTTAAGCCCCATTTACAGATGAGGCACAGAGAAATTAAGTGACTTGCCCATAGTCACACAGCTGATAAATGGCGGAGCCGGGATTAGAACCCATGACCTCCGACTTCCAAACCTGTGCCCTTTCCACTAAGCCATGCTGCTTCAGGCACACTTCCCTGTCCTCGCAGAGAGTAGAGAAGCAGCGTGGCTTAGTGGAAAGAGCACGGGTGTGGGAGTCAGAGGTCGTGAGTTCTACTCCCGGCTCTGCCACTTATCAGCTGCGTGACTTGGGGCAAGTCACTTAGCTTCTTTGCCTCAGTGACCTCATCTCTAAAAAACGGGGATTAAAACTGTGAGCCCCATGTGGGACAGTGGGACAGTGAGCTCGTTGTAGGCGGGAATGTGTCTGTACTCTCCCAAGCTCTTTGTAGAGTACTCTGCATGCAATAAGAGTCTAATAAATACCACTGATGATGAAGTTACTTTTGAGATTCTTAGTTAGGAAATCTGGTGGATAAGGGCAGGGTGATTCCACATCTTTTCATTCATTCATTCATTCATTCATTCATTCATTCATTCATTCATATTTATTGAGCACTTACTGTATAATAATAATAATAATGTTGGTATTTGTTAAGCGCTTACTATGTGCCGAGCACTGTTCTAAGCGCTGGGGTAGACACAGGGGAATCAGGTTGTCCCACGTGGGGCTCACAGTCTTAATCCCCATTTTACAGATGAGGGAACTGAGGCACCGAGAAGTTAAGTGACTTGCCCAAAGTCACACAGCAGAGCACTGGACTAAACGCTTGGGAGAGGACAATATAATAATAATAATGATGATGATGATGATGGCATTTGTTAAGTGCTTACTATGTGCCAAGCACTGTTCTAAGCACTGGGGGGGATACAAGGTGATCTGATTGTCCCACATGGGGCTCACAGTCTTAATCCTCACTTTACAGATGAGGTAACTGAAGCCCAGGGGAAGTTAAGTGACTTGCCCAAAGTCACACAGCTGACAAACGGCAGAGCCGGGATTAGAACCCATGACACCTGACTCCCAAGCCTGTGCTCTTTCCTCTGAGCCACACTGTTTCCAATGAATAGATCCATTCCCTGCCCACAGCAAACTTACAGTTTAGATGGGGAGGCAGACATTAATATAAATAATTAAATTACAGATATGAATCCAGCAATCGTATTTTTTTATGGTATTTGTTAAGTGCTCTCTATCTGTCAAACACTGGTCTAAGCATTGGGATAGACACGAGCCAATTAGGTTGGACAAAGTCCCTGTCCCTCATGGGACTCACAATCTAAATAGCGCTAGGGTTTATTGAGCGCTTACGGCATGCGGAGAACTGTACTAAGTGCTTGGGAGAGTCCAGTATAACTTGTTAGGTGTGATCCCTTCCCATGGGGAACTTCCAATCTAGAGGGCAGATGAGAGAAGCAGTGTGGCTCAGTGGAAGGAGCCTGGGCTTAGGAGTCAGAGGTCATGAGTTCAACTCCCAGCTCTGCCACTTGTCAGCTGTGTGACTCTGGGCAAGTCACTTAACTTCTCGGTGCCTCAGTTCCCTCATCTGTAAAATGGGGATTAAAAGTGTGTGAGCCCCATGTGGGACCACCTGATTACCCTGTATCTCCCCCAGCGCTTAGAACAGTGCTCGGCACCTAGTAAGCGCTTAACAAATACCAACATTATTATGAGAGGAGCAGCCTTCTATCTCTCCTAGAGAAGCAGCGTGGCGGCGTGAATAGAGCTCGGGCCTGGGAGTCAGAAGTCCTGGGTTCTAATCCCAACTCAGCCACTTGTCTGCTGTACGACCTCTGGCAAGTCACTTCACTTCTCTAGGCCTCAGTTACCTCATCTGTAAAATGGGGATTGAGACTGTGAACCCCACGTGAGCCAGGGACTGTGTCCAACCCGATTTGCTCGCATCCGCCCCAGTGTTTAGTACAATGCCTGACATAAAGTGAGCGCTTAACAAATACCATAATCATTACTAGTAATAGGAATATTTGACTGTGGTCCCTCTGAGGATCCTGGGGCCCATTTTCTACTAGAGATTAGCACCCTGGAGGCTGTGGTAAGAGAACCAGGAAGAAGGGGCTAAGCACCCACCTTGGTTGTCGTAAGAAGTGATGACTTGTGTCTGATGACGGGATTGAGTCTGAGCCAGGCTTCCTATTGGGGCAAGAGAGAAGATACACTGCAGTGACCAGAACGACTGCACCTTCACACAGAACACCAATTGGAGGGAAGGGAAGAAACTTCCACCGGAGCCCCCAACTCCTTCCACTTCCAACCCAGGTCGACGGTTTACTATTATTCATGGCTTAGTGGATAGTGCATGGGCCTGGGAGTCAGAAGGTCACGGATTCTAATCCCGTCTCTCTTCCACTTCTCTGCTGTGTGACCTGGGGCAAGTCACTTCACTTCTCTGGGCCTCAGTTACCTCATCTGGAAAATGAAGATTGAGACTGTGAGCCACATGTGGGACAGGGCCAGAGCCCAACCTCATTTGCTTGCATAAACCTCAGAGTTTAGAACAGCGCCTGGCACATAGTAAGCACTTAACAAGTACCAGAATTTTTATTATTATTGTTATTATTATTACTATTTTTTAAGCTCTTACTCTGTGTCAAGCACTGTAATAACAATAATAATAACAATAATGTTGGTATTTGTTAAGCGCTTACTATGTGCCGAGCACTGTTCTAAGCGCTGGGGTAGACATAGGGGAATCAGGTTGTCCCACGTGGGGCTCACAGTCTTAATCCCCATTTTACAGATGGGGTAACTGAGGCAGAGTGAGGTTAAGTGACTTTTCCAAGGTCACACAGCAGACAAGTGGCAGAGCTGGAATTAGAACCCAGTTCCTTCTTTCTCTCAGGCCCATGCTCTATCCACGAGGCCCAAATCTCATTTTGTTGATGAGGAAACTGAGGCAGAGAGAAGTGAAGTGACTGCCCAAGGTCACAGCAGACAAGCAGCAGAGCCGGAATTACAATGCAGGTCCTTCTGACTCTCAGGCCCGTGCTCTTCCCATGAGGCAGGCTGCTTTCTGTTGTACTGTACTTTCCCATGGACTTAGTATACTGCTCTGCACAGAGTAAGTGCTCAATAAGTTCCATTTACTGATTGATTGTCATTTCAATTTCTCTTCAGATTTCTTCTCATTTGCTTGGAGCTTGATTTCTTCCAGGCTCAGAGCCACAGTCTAGAAAAATCGACAGCCTTTACAGTAAGTACCGATTTAGGAGAGACCCCTGAGGCCTTCTTCTGGCTCACTAAGGCAGCTCTCTGTTCTGGAAGCTGCCTGTGGTGAATATTTCTTCTCTGCCAAGTGCTTTCCCATCCATTACCTATTTTTTCCTCAAACCACTGCTATGAGCTAGGGAGAGGCAACGGCAACATGGTCTAGTGGAGAGCTCAGGCTTGGGAGTCAGAAGGACCTGGGTTCTAATTCCGGCTCTGAATCTTGTCTGCTGTGTGAGTTTGGGCAAGTCGCTTCACTTCTCTGGGCCTCAATCACCTCATCTGTAAAATGGGGATTAAGATTGTGACTGTGACAGGGACTGTGTCCAACCTGATGAGCTTGGATCTGCCCCAGTGCTTAGAACTGTGCTTGAAGCACTTTATGAACACTATCATTATGATAGAGAAGCAGCGTGGCTCAGTGGCAAGAACCTGGGCTTGGAGGTCAGAGGTCATGAGTTCGAATCCCAACTCCGCCGTTTGCCAGCTGTGTGACTTTAGGCAAGTCGCTTAACTTCTCTGTGCCTCAGTTACCTCATCTGGAAAATGGGGATTAAAACTGTGAGCCCCACCTGATCACCTTGTATCCCCCCAGCGCTTAGAACAGTGCTCGGCACATAGTAAGCGCTTAACAAATACCAACATTATTATTATGATTATTTCTCCCACTATCCATATGGGGATACTGAGGCCCAGAGAAGTTGTACGATTTATCCAAGGACATCACCTCTCATCAATGGTACTGGTGTGAAGCACTTGGGAGAGGACAACAGAAGGAAGCTAGACAGTCACTGTCCTCCCGGAGCTTACATTCTAGTCAGCTGGACAGACCGGACTGATTTTGTCTTGTTTTATGCCGTCGTTTCCGACCCATAGCGACACCACGGACACATCTCTCCCAGAACGCCCCGTTCTCCATCAGCGATCGCTCTGGTAGTGGATCCACAGAGTTTTCTTGGTCAAAATATGGACGTGGTTTACCACTGCTTCCTTCCGCGCTGTAAGCTTGAGTCTCCACCCTTGACTCTCTCCCAGGCCGCTGCTGCCCAGTGCGGGTGAGTTTTGACCTAGCAGATTGCCTTCCACTTGCTAACCACTGCCCAAGCTGGGAATGGAATGGACAAGCCTCTGCTTGACTCTCCCTCTTGTAGCCGAGACTGGTAGAGTACTGGAAACTTTCCAGGTGCGACCCTGAGAGGGGGAAAACTGATTTACCAATATAATAAAGGAGGAGAACCACAGCAGGCCAGTGGAAGAGCTGGTTCTAAGATGGCTTAGTGGATAGAGTCCAGGCCTGGGAGTCAGAAGGATCTGGGTTCTAATCCCCATCCTGACACTTGTCTGCTGTGTGACCTTGGGCAAGTCTCTTCCCTTCTCTGGGCCTTAGTTTCCTCATCTTTAAAATGGGGATTAAGCGTGTGAGCCCCGCATGGAACAGGGACTGTGTCCAGCCTGATTAACTTGTTTCTACCCTAGTGCTTGGTTCACAGTAAGCGCTTAACAAGTACTATAATGATTATTATTATTAGCCTCCCCGCCTCCTCACAGCCCCCACTCTCCCAATTTTCCTAAGGTTTGGACTTGAGGCTTGAAGACTTTGAATCCTCTAGTCCCCTGGCTCGTTCTCCTCCCCTCGGCTGAGAAGATGCCAAGACCCCAGCAGGGAACCAGGGTTACTACTTCCTATGGGCATGGAACCGACTCGGCTCCCAACCTCCAGCCCCCATTCCCAACCCCCATCACCCCCCGCCCCCGCCCCCGCAACAGAACCCGAGCCCTTGTGTGTTCCGCCAAGCCCATAAAACGCCGTGTGCTCGTTGGGATTCCCAATTCCCAGCCCCCTCAGACCCCCGGGTGCGACCGCTGGCAGGGCCTCGGTGGGAGGAAACAGGATCCCAGGATAGGGAATCCTTGAGGAGGAGGATTGGCTGGCCGGGGGCAGCTGCTTTGTATTTATAGACACGACTGTACGCTGGGTTTCCATGCGGAACACAGAGCTGTACAGTGCTGCTAGGCAGACTTAGCAGGGACACTTGAGAGGACAGCGAATCCAATGGGCGGACAGCAGCTTGACAGAAGAGGAGACTCATCTCCATGCGTGACCCAGCCATGCTGGGAGTAGAACACTGGCTAATAGTTGCTTCTGGGGGCCTTGGGAATTTGGGGGTGCTTGACTGGGAAACAGTGTGGTTTAGTGGACAGAGCATGGGCTTGGGAGTCAGAGGTAGTGGGTTCTAATCCTGGCTTCGCCACTTAGCTGTATGACTCTGGGCAAGCCACTTCACTTCTCTGAACCTCAGTTACCTCATCTGTAAAATGGGGATTAAGACTGTGAGCCCCACTTGGGACAACCTAATTACCTTGTAGCTACCTCCGCTGTTAAAGCAGTGCTTGGCACATAGTAAGTGTTTACCAAATACCATTACTGTTATTATAGTAGTAATAATAGTAATGATAATAATTAATGATAATAATAATAAATAAGAGGTTTGCAAATATATCCTCTCTCCCGGCCACCCCCAATTTTACCACCTCTTTCTAAGCACTCTCCCTAGGAGGTGAGAAGGGAATTATAAGCAGGAAGCAGTGTAGCCAAGTGGAGAGAGCATGGGCCTGGGAGTCAGAAGGACCTGAGTTCTACACTTGCCTGGAGGCAAGAAACAGTGATTAAAAGTGGGAACTTCATCCTTTAATCTGGAAGATTCCTTCTCCAGGCTCTGGCTTCTCTCAAGCATCCATTAGAAGCATCATCGCTATGGCATTTTGGGGAGGGGAGAAGGGCAGGCAATATTTGGCAGGTGAGTTTTTCTTTTCTGACTAGAGTAGCCTTGTCTAATCCTTGCAGTCATTTTTTCAAGCACCAAATTCCCAGAGATTTAAAAGTAAGGGAAACAGAGGGAGGGCGGGATATTTACCAGGAAGGTCATTTCCATCTGATTTCTGCCGTCTCCGGTTTCCACCTCCTTGAAAGCCTGCAAGGCAACAGGGGTTGGCGTGAGACTAGGGTGGTCATGACTGGCCCTCCCGTACACTGGACGAAGAGAAACACTCGACTTCACGCACGTTATGCGGCTAAATGTGATAATGCCCAAACTCCCGTTTTGTGGAAGTCCCCTGACTTCCTGGAAGCTTCGAGCATTTCTCTGGGGGAAGGCAGGGGTGCTGAGCCCTTCACTTGACCCAGAGCCATTGCTTTCACCTCCTGGGTCAGTGTGAAGTTCGGCTCCATGTCCAAACGGCAAAACTTGCAGGAAGGAGGCTCGGCACTGAAAATAAAAACCTGATCTAAGGAGTCCGAGACCATAACAGAATCAGGCAAGGGGCAGAGCAGCTGAAGACCAGACTGTCCAGTGTAAAAGGGGACATCTGGCCACCTTCCCTACGTGAGATATGAAGCCAGGTAGAACCGGTCAGTTTCCAGAGGTCTGCTCCTCGGGGAACCCTTGTCTATTTATCATTGATAGTGAGATGAACACCTCTATGCTCCTGGTGGACACTGAATTTCTGACTTCCTTCCACTGAAGAAGGCCTGGAATTTTTGCCACTCGTCTTTTCTTGAAGGAGGCTTTAAAGGCTATAAGGCGAGTCTGCAAACCAAGAGCATTAAGTTCTCGTGACTCCACCTGAGGCTGGGGGCCTCCAGGTAGGTTGGGAAAGAATTTCCAAGGGTCTTCACCACCATGGAACTTGGGGACAGGTACCACAAATGGGTTGAAGGAATAATAATAATAGTGACATCTGTTAAGCACGTACTGTATGCCAAATACTGTACTAAACCCTGAGGTAGAGTCAAGCTTATCAGGTAGGATACATCCCTCTCCCACGTGGGACTCACAGAAAGGGTAAGGGGAAACAGGTATTGAATCCCATTTGACAGATGAGGAAACTAAGGCACAGAAAAGTCAAGTGATTTGCCCACAGAAACCCAGCAGGCAAGCGTGGCTCAGTGGAAAGAGCCCAGGCTTGGGAGTCAGAGGTCATGGGTTCGAGTCCTGGCTCTGCCACTTGTCAGCTATGGGACTGTGGGCAAGTCACTTAACTTCTCTGTGCCTCAGTTCCCTCATCTGGAAAATGGGGATTAACTGTGAGCCTCACGTGGGACAACCTGATTACCCTGTATCTCCCCCAGCGCTTAGAACAGTGGTCTGCACATAGTAAGCGCTTAACAAATACCAACATTATTATTGTTATTATTATTAAGTGGCAGAGCAGGGATTATAGAACACCGATCCCCTGTCCTCGACGCCCATTCCCTTTCCACTAGAACACACTGCTTCTCAACAAAAAGAGTTGACCTCTTTCAGAGCCTGGACATGCATCTGATTTTATTCATTTTATTTCATACCCGTTTCCAACTGCTCTACTCCCTGTCCCGTGTGAATTCGGCACATATCACCTTTCAGTTTGGCATCTTTCAGGACCCAATCTCCCCCTGCCTCAGCTCCTGGCAGAGTTTTGCTGGTTGGAAGCAACACCTGTAGCCACAGGGTCCTGGCTGGGAATAATACAATGGCTCAGGAGGGAGGTAGGGTCAGGTTCTGGAGAAAAATCTCTAGATTGGGGCAGGCTCAGGTTTTGTATATTGCCAACTGTTTTGTATAACCCACTACATTATCAAGCTATCGATAGGATTTATTGAGTGCTTGCTGTGTGCAGAGCACTATATTAAGCTCCACGGGCCCGATGTAACACAGGGAATACGTGTGTGCCTCAAGATCTGGTACTCACAAGTGCTGTCGTTAGCCACTCCCGATCCCGGGCTAAGCTTCTTCTTGATTTTATGATCTGCTACTGCAAAGCCACCGGAGATTATGTACTTTAATATCTGCCTCTCACTTTAGTCTCCCTGTTGTCAGGGATTACGTCTACCAACTTCATTACATTGTACCGTCTCAATACTGAGTACAGTGCTCTGCACACAGTAAGTGCTCAATAAATACTATTGATTGATTGACTGATTGATCTTTTTCGGAGGAGCAGAGAGGTGAAAAGTCATTTACTTTCTACCACGCTTCCACTTCCAGTATAAGATAATAAGCAAAGTGGCTACTGCTAGGTCACACATTGGCCCATTCAGCCAGGATTTTTTCTCTGACTGTGGGGAAGGATGCTTGGGGAAACTGTGTGATGGCAGTCTTTTTGGGGGGCATTTAATAAGCAGTAACTATATGCAAACACTGTTCTAAATACTGGGGTAGATTCAAGTTAGTCAGGTCCTGCCCCACATGGAGCTCAGAGTCTAATGGGAAGAGAGAACAGATATTTCATCCCCATTTTACAGGTGAGGAAAACTAGGCCCAGAGAAGCTAAGTGACTTGCTCAGGGTTACACAACTGACAAGGATATTCTCCTTGATATCCATCTGAATGTTTAGGGATGAACTACCTCATTTTCCTACTTTTCTTCTCAACATCCCTAACTTTTGAGTGAGCCATTATAGACTTCTCATTCATGAATTGATCCACTTTCCCTCCGAACCTGATGATTTCTGGACTGTGAGCTGTTGTGGGCAAGGATTGTCCCTGTTGCTGAATTGTACTTTCTAAGCACTTAGTACAGAAATATGATTGAATGAATGAAGGAAAGGATATATTTGGGCTGCACAACTTCCCGTGAGAATGAATTTAATCAATTAATCAATCAGTGGTATTTATTGAGGGCTTATGGTGGGCAGAGCAATCAATCAGTCAATGATATTTACTGAGGGCTTAATGTGTACAGAGCAGTCTTCGGAGGGTTGGAATCTCCAAACTAGCTGAAATACGACCTAAAGCGAGCAAAAATGAATCATGCTAGAGAGAGGTGATGGAGTCTGGACTTTTCATTTTTTATTGCTTAATTTCATATCTTTGCTGAGTAATCATCAGGGACATTGAGTAATGCCCAAAACTACTTTGCATTTTGTGCTTAGAAGACTAAAGATAGGAATCTAGAAATAGGATTGAACAGGGATCGGATGAGAAGTTCCAGGATAACAGAGGTGAATCTGGAAGTACAAATAAAGTTAGTGGAAGAGTCCTGGTCTGGCACAAAGGGTACATTGTGAGGCAAAATACAATTTTTCCCAATTTTGCATATTGAAGAGGTCCCTTGGCCCCGCTTCCTTTGAAGCTCTTTGGTCTCAAATGCTTCTTCTCAGCAATGAACATATCTGTAATTTATTTATTTATATTAATATCGGTCTCCCCTCTAGACTGTCAGCTCACTGTGGGCTGGGAATGTGCCTGTTTATTGTTGTACTCTCCCAAGCACTTAGTACAGTGCTCTGTAAACAGAAAGTGCTTAATAGATACAGTTGACTTACTGACTCATAACAGGGTTGGTAGACACGTTCCCAGACCACAAGGAACTTAAAGTCCAGAGTTTACAATTCCATGTGTTTGCCATATGCCAGAGGAAGGATTTCGTTCACTCGTTTTGAACCATCAAGCTTCCAGAATGGACTTTCCTGGGATCGTGAGGAGGAGTAAATTCTGAGAATTATCTAGTTTAAAGAAACTCTTGGAAAGGATGTGAGAGAAAGGTCTGAAGTGGAATTCATGGCAGATCTAGAAGGGTAACCAATTAATTAATCAGCTATTCACCCAGAAATCTCATTAAATGTGCCTGCATCCTTCAGGTCTTGGACTCTGGAGGCAGACTGAATCCTTTTCCCTTCCCAAGGAATCTGGACCTAGGGTGAGCGTAGAATCCTACAGCCAGAAGGACCTCCAAAAGGTAGAGATAATAGACATGATTCTGCCCTTGAGAAACGTACTGTCTACTGTGTGCAGAGCACTGTACTGAGTTCTTGAGAGCATCCAGGAGAGTAAGTAGACACGATCCCTGTCCATGATCCCCTCCTCAAGGAGCTTAAATGCAGCGTGGCTCGGTGGAAAGAGCCCGGGCTTGAGAGTCAGAGGTCATGGGTTCGAGTTCCGGCTCTGCCACTTGTCAGCTGTGTGACTGTGGGCAAGTCACTTCACTTCTCTGTGCCTCAGTTACCTCATCTGTAAAATGGGGATTAACTGCGAGCCTCACGTGGGACAACCTGATTACCCTAGCGATTAGAACAATGCTCTGCACATAGTAAGCCCTTAACAAATACCAACATTATTATTATTATTATTATTATTATTAATGGCTTTGAGAAATGATTTATGCAGCTGACATATAGTGCTCTTTTAGTGGGGAGGTGAAGACTACCCAGAGGGGAGCAAGCAGACTCGGAGAGCACAAGTTCAGTGCTGGTACTGATTCAATCTTCTGCCTCCAGCCTGGGAGTGGGGCAGAGGAAAGTGCTGGGAAGGAGTGGAGGGGTGACATTAATGGAAATCATTTGGCAAAATCTGCCAGTGGCATCAATCCAAGAGAATGCCTCCGTTCTAACACCACCAACTGTCAGTCTTGTCCCCAGCCTTCACTCCATTCTCTCCTTTCATTTCCTTACCTTTTACTCCTTTTCACCCCCCAATAAGGAGCAGAGTCCTGTGTTCTTCATCTAGTAAAAAATGCCATGACCTTTAGGGAGTGGGAGTTCAAATCAATTCAATTCAATCATATTTACTGAGTGCTTACTATGTGCAAAGCACCATATTGAGCCCTTGGGAAAGTACAGTGTATCAATAAACAGACACATTCCCAAGTCAACTATAAGTTTGGTCAGACTTCGGGTGGGGCTAGTGTTTCTATGCAGAGTGGCCACATATCCAAGCATGAAATTGGGAAGAAACACAGAAGACGCAGAAGGAGGCAAGGACACCGAGAAAGAAATGAGAGACCCTGACATAGATGGGGCAAAGTGGAATAGACACGCACACATATACAAACACACACATGCGGACACAGGGATAGACATACAGACAGGGCATAGGATGTAGAGATGCATACGGGCTGGGGGTGGGGATACAGGCCCTCATGGTCGGTGTCCAGACCTGATCGCAGCCTGGAGAGTCAACTGCAGCTCTGGGGGAACAGGCAGGACCCTGAAAGTCCCTCCTGGTTGAGGTTTGGGCAAAAGAGGGATTTCAAAGCCCTATCGAAGCTCCTGGGATACTTGTCTTCTGGACTGTAAACTCATTGTGGGCAGGGGATGTGTCTGTAATATTCTTGTAGTGTACTCTCCCAAGCATTCAGTGCAGTGCTCTGCACACAGTAAATGCTCAGTAAATACGACTGACTGACTGACTGACTGACAAACTCCAACCTCCTGAGCGGCATGGAACCTTTTGACTTTGCTCCAAGTCAGAAATGGCCTTTCTTCTGCTGTCATTGGCCTGGTACTATCACCCACTGGATGTGTCAGCTAGGCGTCAGCCTTGCTCTGAAGGGCAGAAAGGCAGTCATGGCAAGCCCTCCTTGACCACAAAGCTGGGGCGGGGAGGAGGGAAATAAAGTCTTTCCATTCCAGATCCAATTCTGTATGGCCCGTTGTCTTCATCACTCCCTCAGAATTGGAGTTCTGGGTGGAACACCCTAGGAAGGATGGAGGTTGGTGGAAAGAGCACAAGAAGCGGCATGGCCTAGTGGGTAGAGCACGGGCCCGGGGGTCAGAAGAACCTGGGTTCTACTCCCAGCTCTGCCTCTTGGGCAAGTTACTTCATTTATGTAACCTTGGGCAAATCACTTCACTTCTCTGTGCTTCAGTTCTCCTATTCTCCCTCTTGCTTGTACTTTAAGCACCATGCAAGACAGGGACTGTGTCCAACCTAATTCATTTGTAGAACAGTGTTTGACCATTGTAAGCACTTAACAAATACTATAAAAAAAGGATCTGGGTTCTGAGTTCCACCACTTGTTTATCGTGTGACCTTGGGCAAGTCGCTTCACTTCTCTGTGCCTCAGTTACCTTATTGGTAAAATGGGAATTAATACTCTGAGACCCAATTGGAAAGGGACGGTGTCCAACCTGATTAGCTTGTATCTACTCCAGCACTTAGAACAGGGCCTGGTACATAGTAAGTGCTTAACAAGTACCAACAGAAAAAAAATACAAAGGGAGAAAAGGAGATTGACCAAAAAGTGGTCAAAGACGATGAGACGGGATGGGAAAACACATCCTTCAATCTACAAATGGTTCCATAATAGCTTGGCACATTTTGCTCCATGAAACGTTACTCAGGTGAAATCTTTCCAGACGATATGACAAGAGGGTGTCTTTTAATGGCTCCTGGTGCATCTTTCGCATACTTTGAATTACGAGCTCATCCGATCTTCAAAGCAAGGGGTGCCTTCAGGGAAGAGGGAGATGGTGGAACTTTCCGTGAAGTCAAAATGAAGGAAACCAGGGTGATGGCAGGAGAGAATGCACTTTCATCTGAAACCGAAGCATGTGAGGGTGAACCTGGAGCTGATGCCCGTGGCAGGAGGCATCTCAGTCTGGGACACTGTAACCAGGGCGCTTGCAGCTCCTCAGGAGGGGAGGGTGTGGGAGCTGGCAGAGAGGTGCTAATGGCATCGCCATCAATGCCAGGCTGGGTGGTTGAAGGGAGATGCACAGACCGGTGGTTTCCCCCCCTGCACAGACTGCTCTGGCAGCAGTAGATGATCCTTTTCCCTCCCCTCAAAGCAGAAAGTGTTGCCTAGTGAATAGAGCACAGGCCTGGGAGTCAGGAGGATGTGGGTTCTAGTCCCAGCTCCACCACTTGTCCACTATGTGACCTTGAGCAAGTCACTTCATTTCTCTGTGCCTCAGTTACTTCACCTATAAAATGGGAATTAAGACTGTGAGCATCAAGTGGGACCCACACCGGGGCTTAGAGCAGTGCCTAAGTAAAAAAATACCATAAAAACAAGCAAAAGTGGAACAAACCTAAGTGGCTCTGTACTAGCTCCTTGGAAGTTTATTTTTAAATGTATTTGTTAAGTGCTTAATATGACAGGCACTGTACAAAGTGCTGGAGAAGATATAAGATAATTAAGTTGGACACTGTCCTTTTCCTACATGAGGCTCACAGTCTTAATCCCCATTTGACAGATGAGATAACTGAGGCACAGAGAAGTGAAGTGACTTGCCCAAGGTCACCGAGCAGACAAATGGGAGGGTCGAGATTAAAACCCAGCTCGTCTGACTCCCGGGCCCGTGCATTATCCACTAGGCTAGGCCCTCGGGCCGCGTTCATGCTTCCCGAGGGCCAGCATGACTCTGGGCTGCACAAACCCTACCCTCAACCCATCAAGCTGTAGAGCTACTTTAGAGCCACGTCAACTTTCCAAGACGCTTGATGACCCCGGGCAGCACGAGGAGCTAGTAGACAGGCATGTCTGAATGAGGTCCAACGTGACCCTGACCTCCCACCCCCGAGGAGCTAATACAGAGCCACGAGGGCTCTCCAAGGCCTAGCGTGACTCTAGCCAAGTATGAAGCCCTTAGGAGCCAATACAGGGCTGCATCGGCTGCCCGAAGTCCAGAGTGACTCCGGAGAGCAGAAATCCTCCCAAGGGGCTAGTATAGAGCTACGTCAGCTGGCTGAAGCCTTTCGTGACCCCGGATAGCACAACCCCCTCGTCAAGGAGCTAGTTTAGAGCCGTGGTGACTGCCTGATGTCTGCCTTGACGCCGGATAGCACAAATCCCTTGAGGAGCTAGTACGGAGTCACGTCGGCTGTCCGAGGGCCAACGGGACCCCGGACAGCCTGAACCTCCCCTCTCCGAGAAACTAGTTCAGAGGCCCAACGTAAACCCGGTCGGCCCGAACCGTCATGAGGAGCTAGTGGTTTGGAGCTGCAAGTTTGAGACCTAGCTTGACCCCGGCCACGTAAGAACCTCTTAAGAGCTAGTTCAGAACCGCTTCGGCTGCCTGAGGTCCAGCTTGACCTCACCCATAGTGAGCTCGCCAGAGGACCAAGGACAGAGCCACGCTGGCTGACCGAGGGCCAGGGTGTCCATGGGTAGCACGAACCCACCTGTGTCGGCTGCCTGTGGTCTGGCATGACCCCGGGCCGTCCAAACACTTCCGGAGAGCGAATACAGTGTCACATCTGATGCTCAAGGCCCAGTGAGACTCCCGGCAGGTTGAACCCCCCCCCCAAGGAGAAGCAGCATGGCATAGCGGATAGAGCACGGGCCTGGGAATCAGAAGGTCGTGGGTCTTAAACCCTGCTCTGCTGCTTGTCTGCTGTGCAACCTTGGGCAAATCACTTTACTTCTCTGTGTCCCAGTTCCCTCAACTGTAAAATGGGGATCGAGACAGTGAACTCCACGTGGGACATGGACTGTGTCCAACTTGATTTGTTTATATCCACCCCAGTACTTAGTTGAGGGCCTGGTGCATAGTAAGTGCTTAACAAATGCCATTATCATTATTATTATTATTAAGGAGCTAGTACAGTGCCTCTTGGGCTGCCCGAGACCCATTGTGACCCTAGACAGCGTGAACCTCACCCGAGGGGCTGGTACAGCACCCCTTTTTGTTTGTGCCACTTTTCTGCTTTGCAAGGAGGGAAAAGCCCCCCCCCCCCGCTCCCTGCATGAGCATGAGTCTCCCTTCACTCACACAGACTGGTGGTGGCAGAAGTTGCCTCAGCAGCTACCGAGGGTGCCATGAACAGGGATTGCGCACTAGACCGGCACCAGATAGTGTCCTACGACTGGAAGCTGGATGCAGAGCCATTTTGGAACATAGTTCAACCCCTTTGCCTTGGATTTGTAGAAACAGCATGGCCGTGGATAGAGCATGGGCCTGGAAGTCACAGGGACCTGGTTCTAATTCCGGCTCAGCCACCTGTCTGTTGTGTGACTTTGGGCAAGTCACTTCACTTCTCTGTGCTTCAGTGATCTGTAAAATGAGGATTAAAACTGTGAGCCCCACGAGGGACAGGGACCGTGTCCAACCTGACTATCTTTTATCTACCCCAGCACAGTGCCTGACATATAGTATTCATTCAATAGTATTTATTGAGCGCTTACTATGTGCAGAGCACTGTACTAAGTGCTTGGAATGAACAAGTCGGCAACAGATAGAGACAGTCCCTGCCCTTTGATGGCCCTTTAGCAAATGTCATAAAAAAACGATGGGACACCCAGACAACTTTGTAAGCCTCCTAATTGCCTCTTTTGCAAATCACACTCCAGTCACAGGCTCCTACAAGCTCTCAACCCCTCAGAGATCTCTGCTTTTACTGAAGTGTCTTTTTGGTTGGGGTTTCACTCTTCTGAAACTGAGGATTCCATGTTCTTCTCCCAAGGGACAAATGACATACAGAAACCCACTAATGTGGAAATGTTTTCGGAATGATGCTGTTTCTGAGATGTTGAATTGCCCTGTGGATTTTTCCCTGAATGTCAGGCAGTCAATCAATGGTTCCAATACCGGCTCTACCACATGTCTGCTGTGTGACCTTTGGCTACTCACTTAGCTTCTCTGGGCCTCAGTTACCTCATCTGTAAAATGGGGATTAAAAATGTGAGCCCCATGTGGGACAGGGACTGTGTCCAACCTGGTTAATTTGTGTCTATCCCAGTGCTTAGAACAGTGTTTGGCACACATTAAGTGCTTAACAAGTACCGTTATTATTATTGTCACCAATTCTGAGCAGAGGATTGAATTTTATTATTATTGTTATTATTATTATTGTCACCAATTCTGAGCAGAGCATTGAACTCAGTGTTTGGAAGAGTATTAATCAATAGCATTAGTTGATACAGTTCCTGTCCTCAGGGAGTTTACAATCTATCGGGGGAGGCAGACACTAAAATACATTACAGGTAGAGGAAGCAGCAGAATATGAGGATATATTCATTCATTCATTCATTCATTCAATCAATTGCATTTATTGAGTACCTACTGTGTGCAGAGCACTGTACTAAGTTCTTGGAAAGTACAATTTGGCATCAAATAGAGACAATCCCTACCCAACAGTGGGCTCACAGTCTAGAAGGGGGAGACAGACAACAAAACAAGTAGACAGGCATCAATATCATCAAAATAGATAAATAGAATTATAGATATATACACATCATTAATAAAATAGAGAAATAAATAGGTACAAATATACACAAGTGCTATGGGGAGAGGAAGTAGAGCAGAGGGAGGGAGTAGGGGAAATGGGGAGGGGAGGAGGAGCAGAGGAAAAGGGGGGCTAAGTCTGGGAAGGCCTCCTGGAGGAGGAGAGCTCTCAGTAGGGCTTCAAAGAGGGGAAGAGAGCTAGTTTGGCGGATGTGAGGAGAGAGGGCATTCCAGGTCATTGGTAGGACGCGGGCTAGGGGTCGATGGAGCGACAGGTGAGAATGATGCCCAGTGAGGAGGTTAGCGGCAGAGGAGCGGAGTGTGCAGGGTGGGTTGTAGACGGAGAGAAGGGAGGTGAGGTAGGAGGGGGCAAGGTGATGGAATCACTTATGGTGATTCATAAGTGGCTTAGCAGAGATAACACGGGTCTCGAACTCAGAAGGCCTTGGGTTCTAATCCCGGCTCTGCCAGTTGCTCGCTGTGTGATCTTGGGCAAGTCACTCAACTTCTCTGTGCCTCAGTTTCTTCAACTGCAAAATGGAGATATTTGTTCTCACTCCTACTTAGACTATGAGTATGTAGTCACAGTAGACTACGTAGACTATGAGTTGTCCCCCAACCTAGATTGTGAACCCCTTGTGAACTAGGGCTATGACTGAATTAATCTCCATGCATTACACCCAGGGTTTAATGCAGGGCTTTCCACATTGTGTTTTCTTAATAAATATTCATAAAATAATAATGATTGTGCTATTGGTTAAGCACTTACTAAGGGCCAAGCACTGCTCTAAACACTAGGGTAGATACCTCTTCTAGACTGAAGCTCATTGTGGGCAGGCAATTTGTCATTGTATTAAACTCTCCCAAGTGCTTAGTACAGTGCTCTGCACACAGTAAACTCTCAATAAATAGGGTTGAATCAGTACAAGTTAATTAAGTCCGACACAGTTCCTGACCCACAAGGGGCTCACAATCTACATAGGAGGGAGAATAGGAATTAAATCCCCAATTTATAGATGAGGAAACTGAGGCCCGAAGAAGTTAACTGACTTGCTCAAGGTCACACAGCCAACAAGTGGTAGAACCGGGATTAGAGCCCAGGTCCTCTAACTCCCAAGTATTTTCACTAGACTGCACTGCTTTGATCATGTAAAAACTAAACAGAACACATTAAGGCAGGATTCTTCACTGGGATTTTCCCTCAGGTCATATTCCAGAGTATGAAATTATTAACAGAATCACACATGGATTCTCAGGCAATTTTCAAGTTAAAATATTATCATTGTTTCCCCAAAGGCTGCCTGATTTTCTTTCTTTTCATTTGTTTTCACTCCTGTCCCCGGCATTGTCATTGTCTTTTTTTAATGGAACTAGTTATCAAATAATGTTCTGAGTGCTGGGGTAGATTCAAGTAAATTAGGTTGGACACAATCCCTGTCACACAAGGGGTTCATAGTCTAAGTAGGAGGGAGAACATGTATCCTCCTTTTGCAGTTGAGGAAACGGAGGCACAGAGAAGTTGAATGACTTGCCCAAGATCACACAGTAAACACACGGCAGAGGCGGCATTAGAATCCAGGTCCTTCTGAGTCCAAGACCCGTTTTATCTCCGCTAAGCCACATGGTGTAATGGACAGAGCTCGGGCCTGGGAGTCAGAAGGCCATGAGTTCTAATCCCGGCTCTGCCACTTGTCTGCTCCATGGCCTTGGGCAAGTCATTTAACTTCTCTGTGCTTCAGTTACCTCATCTGCAAAATGGAGATTAAGACCGTGAGCCCCAACTGGAACAGAGACTACATCCAACCCAATTTGCTTGTATCTACACTAGAGCTTGGCACATAGTAAGCGCTTAACAAATACCACAATTATCATTATTAGGCCACGCTACTGCTCCCAAGGACTGCTGTAAGGGGAGGGACAGGGTCACTAGAACATTGGGCAAACTGGGACAGCTTTTGAAGCCTTCCTGGATGGGGACACTAGAGCGTTGGTCAAATGGGGCCAGCTGTTGAAGCCTTCCCCACCCACTCAGAGGGATATACTAGCCACCATCACGGGCATCAGTGGTGGCTCTCTTGGGTGCACCACCGCCAATCAAGTAGCTCACCTAAGTCTTGTCTGTTCTTCCCTCCACTGTTCTGTCAGCCCCAGCTGAAAATAGCTCTAGTGGCAGTGGGCAGGGAGGATGTGTATAAGACTATTTGGGGTTGACTGGTTTCTAGAGAGAATGTCGGAGATGGGGAAGCCATGGCAAGCCAGAGGAAGGTTTAGGAGGGAGTCAGAGACAAGGCTTAGAGCCTGTGTTGACAGCTAATGGATCACAATTTAGCCTTCCTAAAAGCCTACCTCCTCCTGCAAGCCTTCCCTGGTTAATTTCCCAGTACTTTGTCCGCTGTGTGACCAAGTCACTTAACTGCCCTGGGCCTCAATATCCTCCTCTGCATAATGCGGATTAAATACAAATAAATATTCTCCCTCCCTCTTAGACTGGGTGCTTTGTGGGAGATGGGGACTGAGTCTGATCTGATTGCATTGTATCTACCCAGCAGTTAGTACAGTCCTTGGCACATAGTAAGCACTTAACAAATACCACAATGACTAAAATTATTATTATTATTATTGTTAGTACTCGAGTATATATGCTTATTCAATTATTTATTTTGCCAAGTGCAGTTGTAATTTTTTTATTTCCCTCATTAGAGTATGAGCTTCTTCATTATTCTGTTCTTCCCAAGCTCCTAGTGCAGTATGCGTACGTGGATGCTCCACAAATGCTACCTCTCTTCCTTCTCCTTCCCCTTTTCTTCCTCCTCCTCCTTCTCCTCTTAATTCTGCTCCTCCTTATCCTCCTCTTGCTCCCCCTTCTTCCTTCTCCTCTTGCTACCCTCCTCCCCTTCCTTCTCCTCCTTCTGCCCCATCCATCTCCTCCTCCTTTTGCTCTCTATCTTTCCCCTTCTCCTCCTGCTCCTCCTCCTCTTCCTCCTCCCTTTCCTTCTCCTCCTTCTCCTCCTCTTCCTCCTCCTCCTCCTGCTCCCCTTCCTGCTCTTCCTCCTCTTCTTTCTCCTCCTCCTCTTCCCTCCTTTTCCTTCTCTTCCTTTTCCTCCTCCTCCCTCTCTTCCTTCTCCTCCTCCTTCTCCTCTTTCTCCCCCTCCTCCTGCTCACCCCTCCTCCTGCCCTCTCCTTCTTCTCCTTTTGCTCTCTCCTCCTACTCCCCCCCTTCTCCTCCTCTTGGTCCCTGCTCATCTTCCTCTTCTCTCCCTCTTCCTCCTCCTCTTCACTCTCCTACTTTCTCCCCCTCTTTCTCCTCCTCTTCCTCCTGCCATCTCCCTGCTCCTCTTCCTTCTGCTCCTTCTCCTCTTCCTCCTCCTTCTCCTCCTCCTGTTCCCCCTTTAGCATCCTCCTCCTCTCCCTCCTCCTTCTCCTCCTCCTTCCCCTCCTTCTCCTCCTCTGCTCCCCCTCCTCCCCCTTATCTCCATCTTTATTCTGCTCATCCTCCCCCTCTTTCTCCTCTTCCTCCTCCTCCTTCTCCTACTCTTCCTCCTCTTTCTTCTCCTCCTCTCCTCCCTCTCCTCTTGGTCTCCTCTCCTGCCCCTCCTCTTCCTTCTCCTCCTCCTCCTTGTCTTCATTCATTCATTCAGTCATATATATTGAATACTTACCATGTGCAGAGCACTGTACTAAGCACTTGGGAAAGTACAATACAACAATAGTGACCTCCTCCATCTCCTTGACCCACTTCCTCTCCTCCACCTCCTCCTTCTCCTCCTGTCCCCCTGTTTCTCCTTCTCCTGCCCCCCTCTTCCTCCTCTTCCTCCTCCTGCTCCCCACCACCCTCCCCCTACCATCACCACCACTTGGAGAACTCCACACCCAGAAAGTTAAAAGCATTACGAAAAGGCTCAACTACAAGACAGTTCAGTGCATAAGAGCTGAGAGATGAAAAGGGCAAAGAATGACATCATCATTCCTAAAGAGCTCACCCGTGACCTGGATTAATGACCCCTCCTCCCCTACTTGGAGAAACTGAGAACTTGGCTTGCCTCTTGCAACTCTCTTCCTTCTGAGCTCAGAGCACCCACTTTAATTTCTAGAGATTTGGCTCTTTTCCATTTTCCTTGCCCTAGTACAACGAGTCAGAGCGATCCCAGGGGCCTCTCAGGGTTCTTCCTGCTCCAATTGCCGGCACAAAGGGTTCTTCATTACTGTTCCAGGTGGACAGTAGGAGTTGGAAAGTAAATGGCCCAAAATCTCGGGGGACAAGCGTGGTGCCAGAGGCAGAGAAGCGACTGGAAATAGAACGACTTACGAGTAGAAGGGCAGATCAGAAACTAAGCTCATTTCTTGGCCCTTTTAGGTCTCACTTCCAGAAACTGCCCATCCTCCTCCACACTCCCAACCTGATGTTTTCCCCACAAAACACAAAACTCCACTGTCCCACTGACCTGAGGTCCCCAAGACACTCTGTCAGTCATTTTCCTTATCGTCATTCACCACCACTTCATCATCACCCTTATTTCTTTTCTTTAATGGTGTTTGTTAAACATTTACTGTGCCCCAAGCACTGCTCTAAACTCTAGGGCAGATGCAAATTCAACAGTCCCTGTCCCACAAAGGGCTCACTATCTAAGTAGAAGCGAAAAGAGGTATAGCATCCCCATTTTACAGATGAGGAGACTGAGACCCAGTGAGTTTAAGTGATTTGCCCAACGGCACAGGGCAGACTAGAGCCAGGATTAGAATCCAGGTCCTCTGACCCCCTGGTCTGTGCTTTTTCCATTAGACTATGCTGCTTTCATCAGTACTAATGTTGAGCAAGGCACTGAACAGATTGTACAGAGCTCGTCCTTATACTGTGAGCCCCATGACGGACAGGGACTGTGTCTAACCTAATTAATTTGTATCTACCCCAGCACTCAGAAAAGTGTTAGCCACATAATAAGCACTTAACAAATACTATAAAACAAACATACAAACAAAAGAAGTGCAAAAAACTAAGATTTTAGCAGTTTGCCCTTCCCCCAGAAAATATACAGGTAGCAAAGTCAACTGAATCAGCATTCCTTGTTCTCTCCCTTCGCAGTCCTCTTGGATCTGTACCCTTTGGACGGACATCTGATATTCACCTCACCCTTCTCCCCAAAGGACTTATGTATATATCTATATATTATTTATTTACATTAATATCTCTCTACCCTCAAGATTGTCAGTTCCTAGTGTCTACCACCTCTGTTGTATTATACTCTTCCAAACACTTAATACAGTACTCTGCACAAGGTAAGTGCTTAATAAATACCATTGATCAACTGTTCTTTGCTGACGTACTGTGAGTTTCCTCCCATCCTTTCTTCCAAAGAGTGCAAAGAATCTTTGTGCTCATTTTCTCATCAGCCCTTTTCCTTTATGGCCTGGATGGCAAAGGACGTAGTGTGGCCTAGTTGAAAGAGCAAGGGCTTGGGAGTCAGAGAACCTGGGTTCATTCAATAGTATTTATTGAGCGCTTACTATGTGCAGAGCACTGTACGAAGCTCTTGGAATGAACAAGTCGGCAACAGATAGAGACAGTCCCTGCCGTTTGACGGGCTTACGGTCTAATCGGGGGAGACGGACAGACGAGAACAATGGCACTAAACAGCGTCAAGGGGAAGAACATCTCGTAAAAACCGATGGCAACTAAATAGAATCAAGGCGATGTACATTTCATTAACAAAATAAATAGGGTAATGAAAATATATACAGTCGAGCGGACGAGTACAGTGCTGAGGGGATGGGAAGGGAGAGGGGAGGAGCAGAGGGAAATGGGGGGAAAGAGGGTTAAGCTGCGGAGAGGTGAAGGGGGGGTGGTAGAGGGAGTAGAGGGAGAAGAGAAGCTTAGTCTGGGAAGACCTCTTGGAGGAGGTGAGTTTTAAGTAGGTTTTGAAGAGGGGAAGAGAATCAATTTGGCGGAGGTGAGGAGGGAGGGCGTTCCAGGACCGCGGGAGGACGTGGCCCGGGGGTCGACGGCGGGATGGGCGAGACCGAGGGACGGTGAGGAGGTGGGCGGCGGAGGAGCGGAGCGTACGGGGTGGGTGGTAGAAAGAGAGAAGGGAGGAGAGGTTCTAATCCTGGCTCTGCCAACTGTATGTTCTGTGACTTTGGGAAAGTCACTAACTTCTCTGTGCCTCAGTTTCCTCAACTGTAAAATGTGGATTCAATACCTGTTTTCCCTCCTTTTTAGGTTGTGAGCCCCAAGTGGGACAGAGATTCTTTCCAACCCCATTAACTTGTATCTCCCTTCGTACTTAGAATGGTGCTTGACACGTAGTAAATCGCTCAACAAATACTGTAAAAAAGGAAGATGTGGGGATTATTTTCCCTGTTTTATTATCTGGTACATCTGGTAAATATGATTGAATGAATGAATGAATCTAGATCTGAAACCTCATTCCTATTTTCTGACTCCCTACTCAATGCTTTTGTCAGGAGCTCACAGTCCACCCCTTCCTTTCCATCCAAACTGCTACCATGCTGGTCTAATCACTTCAAAATCATTATTGTATTTATTAGTCCCTTGCTATGTGCCAAGCACTGTTCTAAGCAATGGGGTAGATTCAAGATAATCAGCTTGGTAGGATCAAGATTATACCCCTGTACTACCACATCAACCTCCTTGCCGATCTCCTTGCCTCCAGTCTCACCCTACTGTAGTCCATACTTCGCTCCGCTGTCTGGATCATTTTTCTACGAAATAATTTTGTGCATGTCTCCCTACTTCTTAAAACCTCCAAAGGTTGCCCATCCATCATTACACCCAGCTTGAAGACACTCAAATGACTCTCTCCTCACCAGTTTCCTCACTTCTCTCTTGCTAGAATCCAACATATACAATTTTCTCCTCTATCACCAACCTATCTACTGTGTCCGTCTCATCCCTCTCACCGTCAACTCTTTCCCTCCTACCTGAAATTCCCTCCATCTCCAAATCTGATGTAATGCTATTTTTCCCATCTTCAAAGTCCTAATAAAACCACATCTTCAGGAATCTTTTTCTAACTTCTCATTTCCCCCGTCCCCTTTTCCCTACCCCTTGAGTCATCTGGGCACATAAGTTCATAACCAAGTGCTTAGTACAGTGCTCTGCACACAGTAAGCGCTCAATAAATAGAATTGAGCGAACCACTATGCTCTTAGTTGCTCACCCCACCCTCTCTCTCCATGGCACTTACATACCGTCCAGTATATTCTTATAGTCTGTTGCTTCTCCTTCCTGAGACTTACTTTAACGTCTGGCTCCCCTACTAGCCTGTAAACTCCTTGAGAGTAAGGATCTTGCCTATCTACTCTTCTGTACTCTCCTAAGCATTTAGTTCAGTGTTCCGCACAGAGTAAGTGCTCAATATGTCACCCCGATCGCTTGATTGATTACTGATTATTAGGCACTTGTCCATAGTTCCACTAAGAAGCAGCAGGACCTAGTGGATAGGGCATAGGCCTAGGAGTCAGAGGACCTGGGTTCTAATTCTCCCCTTGTCTGCTTTGTGACCTTGGGCAAGTCATTTCACTTCTCCGTGCCTCAGTTCTCTCATCTGCAGAATGGGGATTAAAACTGTGAGTCCCACTTGGGACATGGACTGTGTCCAATCCGATTTGCTTGCATCCACCCCAGCGCTTAGTACAGTGCCCGGCACATAGTGAACGCTTAACAAAAATCAGAATTATCATTATTATTGTTATTTTTTGACAGCATTTCCCACCCCTGTGGGGGCAAGCCGCTCGCTGATCAATAAAACGACTCTGGCTCCAGGAAAGCGGAGCTCTGGGCTTCATTCCGGAGTGGGGAAGAAGTGTGGTTTGGAGGTAGGGCAAAGTTCAAACAGCCCTGGCAACCCAGAGTGACCCATTGACTCCCATCCTCTCTTGGGCACCGCATTTGCAGTCTCGCATGTACCTGTGCTGGAAGAAGTCTACTAAGGCAAAGAGAGGGTCAGGAAGGAGCAGGGAGAAAAAATAATGAAGGAATGGTTTTAGGAAGCCGTGCAATAAAGCGAGTCGCAGGCTTACCATTCGCTTAACACAAACGAAGTTTGCTTTCCAACTCAACCTGAGTCCCCCCTCCTCCTCGGGTTGCCGGGCTCTGAGATTTGCATGCAAGTGCTACCCGCACACTTTGTTTTTTTGCACTTTTCTCTTTGGAGGAGGGGGGAAAGGGGAGAGGGGAAACCAGAAACGGGTTTACCTCGGCGTTGTGAAGAGGTGAGCTCCGTCTGTCTGTCTGTCTGCACTGTCCTTCTCTTCTCGGGGTGAACTATAAGAAGCATGTCTATTGTTATAGCACTGCTACTCTTTTTCAACTCCATGGTGCCCGTCAGGCATTCAGTGCCTTTAACCCCTGCTCACTTGCCCGACACTGAGCGGTTCTGCTGCTTCTGCTGCTTCTGTTGCTGTTGCTGTCGATGTCACAAATGCCACTCTTGATTTTCCTCCCTTTGAGAGGAGGCAGCTCCCCCCACTCAAAACCAACACACAACCGGGCCTTTCGCTGACTCTGCCAAATACGCCATTAGGACCAGGCACAGAGAGAGAGAGAGAGAGAGAGAGAGAAAGAGAGAGAGAGCTGCCCTAATGGATAGGTTATAAGTCACCTTTGAAAGGAAATCCCACCGCAGATCTGTTGCATATGGCTGAGAAAGAGACGTTTTTGATCACAGAGTTCTGGTTTCAGAGATCTGTTACATATGTCTGAGAAAGGGGCGTTTTTGATAACGGTTCTGGTTTCAGAGCTCTCTCTCCCTCTTTCTCCCCTTTTTCCTCTTCTTTCTTTCCCCTTTAAATCTTGTCTCTCCATATCTCATTTTCTCTCCTTTTTGCTCTTCATTTTTTCTTTAAGTCTTGTTTCCGTAGTTCCTTTTTTCTCCCTTTCTTTCCCTTTTGCTCTCCTTTTTTCCTTACATTTTGTCTCTCCGTATGTCCTTTTTTCTTCTTCCCTCCCCTGTCTTGTTCTTTCCTTTTTGCTCTACTTTTGTTTTAAAAAAATCTTGTCTCCGAGTCTCCTTTTTCTCTCCCCTCTCTTTTTTGCTCTCCTTTTTTTAAAAAATCTTGTCTCTCCAAATCTCCTTTCTCTCCCTCCCTAACTCTTTCTCTCCTTTTGTTCTCTTTTTTCTTTAAATCTGGCTCCATGTTTTCTTGTTTCTCCCTCTCTTTCTCTCCTTTTTGTTTTCCTTTTTGTTTTCAAACTTGTCTCCGTATCTCCTTTTTAATCCCTCTTTCTCTTTTTTTGCTTTCCTTTTTTCTTTAAAACTTGTCTCTCCCCACATCTCCTTTTTTCTCTCTCCCTCCCGCCCTCTCCTTTTTGCTCTCCTTTTTTTAAAAAAACCTCTCTCTCCATACCTCCTTTTTCTCCTGTCTTTCCCTCCTTTTTGCTCTCCTATTTTAAAAAATCTTCTCTCTCCATATCTACTTCTATTCCCCCCTCTCCTTTTCCTCTCCTTTTTTAAAAATAATTGCCTCTCCGTATTTCCTTTTTCTCCCTCCCTCTCTGTTTCTCTCCTTTTTAAAAAATCTTATATCTCTGTATCTCCTTTTTCTCCCCCACTCTCTCTTTCTCTTCTTTTTGCTCTCCATTATTTTTTAAATCTTGTCTTTATATTCTTCCCCCCAAAAAAACCTCATCTCCTTTTCTCCTCTTTTTTCTCTAAATCTTCGTCTCTTTATTGCCGTATTGTTCTTTCCCAAGCACTTAGTACAGTGCCTTACACACAGTAAGCTCTCAATAAATACGATTGATTGAATGAATGGGCTCCTCTCACCTCCCCCCTGCTCTTTTATTTTCTCCTGAGGGTCGCCCAACTTCCATCCCTTTACCCAAACGAATGAAACTTGTCTGGCTTTCTTTTCTGAAGCTTGGTGGTCCCCCTTAATAATAATAATAATAGTATTTATTAAGCACTTACTATGTGCCAGGCACTGTTTTAAGCACTGGGGTGGATACAAACATATTGGGTTGGATACAGTCTCTTGTCCCACGTGGGGCTCACAGTCTCAATCCCCATTTTACAGATGAGGTAACTCAGGCACAGAGAAGTGAAGTGACTTGCCCAAGGTCACGTGGCTGACAAATGGTGGAGCCAGGATTAGAACCCACGATTTAGCGCTTAGTACAGTGCTCTGCACATAGTAAGCGGTCAATAAATACTATTGAATGAATGAATGAGTGAAAGCCTGTGCTCTTTCCACTGTGCCACGCTGCTTCTAATAGACACATTCCCTGCCCACAGCAAGCTTACAGTTTAGAGGGGGAGACAGACATTAATATAAATAATTGAATTACAGATATGTACATAAGAATCCAACAATCGTATTTTTTATGGTATTCATTAAGTGCTTACTATGTGTCAAACACTGATCTAAGCACTGGGATGGGCACGAGCCAATCGGTTGGACAAAGTCCTTGTCCCTCATGGTGTTCACAGTCTCAGTGGAAGCAGCGTGGCTCAGTGGAAAGAGCATGGGCTTTGGAGTCAGAGGTCATGAGTTCGAATCCCGGCTCTGCCACTTGTCAGCTGTGTGACTGTGGGCAAGTCACTTCACTTCTCTGCGCCTCAGTTCCCTCATCTGTAAAATGGGGATTAAGACTGTGAGCCCCATGTGGGACAACCTGATTCCCCTATGTCTACCCCAGCGCTTAGAAAAGTGCTCTGCACATAGTAAGCGCTTAACAAATACCAACATTATTATTATTAGTAGTAGTAGTGCTAGGGTTTATCGAGCGCTTACTGCATGCCGAGAACTGTATTAAGGTACCAGGTCTGCCACTTGTCTGCTATGTACAATGCAGCAATAAAGAGAGACAATCCCTGCCCACAACAAGTTCCCAGTCTAGGCAGAGATGGGGTGGGGGAGGTCAGGGGAGACAGACATCAATACAAGTAAACAGACATCATCTAATAATAATAATAATCATAATGGCATTTGTTAAGCACTTACTATGTGCTAAGCACTGTTCTTAGCGCTGGGATAGATACAAGGTAATCCTATTGGGTTGAATACAGTCCCTTGTCCCACCTGGGGCTCACAGTCTTCATCCCTATTTTACAGAAGAGGTAACTGAGGCCCAGAGAAGTGAGGCCCAAGGTCACACAGCGACAAGTGGTGGAGCCAGGATTAGAACCCACGTCCTCTGACTCCCAAGCCTGTGTTCTTTCCACAAAACCACGCTGAGGGAAAAGTCTCGAAAATCCTGACGGGGTTAGAAGCCTGGTCCGCGCCCACCCCCGGCCCCAGAGGGAGCCGGTGCACGCTCTGGCTAGGCCATTCGAAGTGACCAAGTTTAGCTGCCCCCCACACTTCAGAGAAGGCCCCAGCAAGCCGATAAATCCTTTCTAATTTTATCCGTGGCCCCACTCCGGGCCGGGCTGGGGGCCACGAGCCGTTGGGACGGTGGTCTCGGGGGAATGTTGACACCTGCGGGCAGTGGGGGCTGCCAGGCCCTGGGCGTGCTGCGGCCTGGTGGGAAAAGCCATTCATCATGTGTGGGCCACCCGGCCTGCCCTGGCCCTCCCTCCCAGGCCCAGCCCCGCCGGCTCACTTGGGCTTTTCACAGTAAATAAAACGAGCCCCATCCCGAGACCTCTGCGCTCTGACAGGCCCGTCAGCTCGCCCACATGTTTAGAGCAACATTTGCACGTTTGAGCCTTTCACCAGCTTCTGTCCTCACTCCCTCCCTCCCCAAGCTTCAGTCTGTGCCTCTCCGAGTCCCTAGAGAAGCTGCTCCAACCTCCAGGGCTTGATTCGGGCCCTCTCTACTACTCAGTCCTCTGGGGAAGGATGAGGGGTGGGTGTACCGCCCTTTTCCATGGTGGGGGGGTGGCAGGAGGGACCCCAATTCTGCTTTCGTCCCTCTGGTCTGCAGGGCGGCCACAGGTCATAGGTGAAGACCCTGGAGAACCCAGTGGGTGGTCACCAGATGAAGCCCTGGAGAACCAGTGGGTGGTCACCAGATCTTCCAGGATGCCCCCCCATTCACAGCTCTAGTTTCCTCAGTGTATCCCCCAAGACAGGATTCCAGCTCCCCTTCTCCCCCTAGGCTTGCCTTTTCCCTCCACCCTTTACGCCTACTCCCCCTGCAGGGGCAGACGTCTGGCTTAGTGGATCCAGCATGGGCCTGGGAGCCAGAAAATAAATAAATAAAATAAAAATACGTGGTGGTATTTGTTAAGCACTTACTCTGTGCAAAGCACTGTTCTAAGCGCTGGGGGCTACAAGGTGATCAGGTTGTCCCACGTGGGGCTCACGGTTTTAATCCCCATTTGACAGATGAGGTAACTGAGGCACAGAGAAGTTAAGTGACTTGCCCAAAGTCACACAGCTGGCAAGCGGCGGACCCGGGATCAGAACCCACAACCTCTGACTCCCAAGCCCGGGCTCTTTCCACTGAGCCACACTGCTTCTCTAGAAGGACCTGGGTTCCAATTCTGTCTCTGCCACGTGTCTGCTGTATGAACTAGGGCAAGTCACTACTTCTCTGAGCCTCAGCTACTTCATTTGTAAACTGGGGATTAAGACTGTGAGCCCCATGTGGGACAGGGACTGTGCCCAACCTGATTAATTTACATCTACCACAGTGCACAAAACAGTGCTTGGCACACAGTAAGTGCTTAACAAGTACAATAATAATATTATTATTATTACTGTAATCTTCCACAACCCCCAGTTCACAGCTCTAATTTCCTCAATTCTTCCAGAACCCCCACCCCAAGCCAGGAGTCCAATTCCCCTCTCCCTTACTGTGTGCCAAGCATTGTTCTTAATACCGGGGTAGCTACGAGGTAATCAGGTTGGATACAGTCCTTGTCTCACATGGCTCTCACAGTCTCACAGTCTTAATCCCCATTTTACAGACAAGTTAAGTGAGCCATAGAGAAGTTATATGACTTGCCCCAAGTCACATAACAGATTAGTGGCAGAACCGGGATTAAAACGCAGATCCCCTGACTCCCAGGCAAGTGCTTTTTCCACGTTGTGGGCAGGGAATGTGTCTGTTGTATTATTATATTGCACTCTCCCAAGCTCTTAGTATAGTTCTCTGCACACGGTAAGCGCTCAATAAATATGATTGACTAACTAGGCCCAGCCAGGAATCAAGCTCTGTAGTTTTGCCATTCCATCCTTTACCCCCTTGCTTTCCCTTCCCCTTCCCACCCCTCTCCTCCATCTACCAACCATGAAGGGAAAGACTTGACTGGAGCCCGTCCCTTCCTTCTGAGAACTTGATCATTATGAGAAGCAGCATGGCTCAGTGGAAGGAGCACGGGCTTTGGAGTCAGAAGTAATGGGTTCGAATTCCGGCTCTGCCACTTGTCAGCTATATGACTGTGGGCAAGTCACTTAACTTCTCTGTACCTCAGTTACCTCATCTGTAAAATGGGGATTAAGACTGTGAGCCCCACGTGGTACAACCTGATTCCTCTGTGTCAACCCCAGCGCTTAGAAGAGTGCTCTGCACATAGTAAGTGCTTAACAAATACCAACATTATTATTACTATGTTGGGCTGTGAAAGGGCAGTCTAATGTTCTCCCCAAGTTCTTTACGGCCAGTAATCCTGCCTACTAATCCTATTATGTTGTATTCTTACAAAAAATACCATTGATTTTTTTTTTTTTGGATCCTAACATTTGCTGCAGCTGGAGTTGGGGGGATGGGGGAAGGGGGTTCAGCTGCCCCTGAAGCTGGCACTAAAGGCAATCAGTGCAGTCACCTTGGGGCTTCTCCAGCTTGTGCCTTGCCCCAGCCAAGACATCCCATTCAACTGGAAGCTTGCTGAAGGCAGGGGACAACAATGCCCTGGCTTTCCATTCCATCTATGGCATGCAGGAGAGTGGCCAGTCTCCGTGGCCTCTTACAGGGTGGCTTCCTGTTTTTCTTTTTTCATTCATTCAATTATATTTATTGAGCACTTACTGTGTGCAGAGCACTGTACTAAGCGCTTGGAAAGTATGATTCGGCAACAGGTAGAGACAATCCCTACCCACCAACAGGCTCACATTCTAGAAGTCAGAGACAACAAAAGAAAACCAAGTAGACAGGCATCACCACTATCAAAATAGATAAGTAGAACCTTAGATAAATGTACATCATTAATAAAACAGAGCAATAAATATGTACAAATATATTCAAGTGCTGTGGGGAGGGGAAGGGGTAGAGCAGAGGGAGGGAGTAGGGGCAATGGGGAGGGGAGGAGGAGCAGAGGGAAAGAGAAAGCTCAGTCTGGGAAGGCATTCTGGAGGAGGTGAGCTCTCAGTAAGGTTTTTAAGAGGGGAAGAGAGTTAGTTTGGCGGATGTGAGGAGGGAGAGCATTCCAGGTCAGAGGTAGGACGTGGGCCAGGGGCTGACAGGGGGACAGGCGGCAACAAGGCACAGTGAAGAGGTGAGTGGCAAAAGAGCAGAGTGTGTGGGGTGGGATGTAGATGAAGAGAAAGGAGGTGAGGTAGGAGGGGGCAAGGGGATGGACAGCTTTGAAGCCAAGAATGAGGAGTTTTTGCTTCGAGCAAAGATTGATAGGTAACCACTGGAGATTTTTGAGGAGGGGAGTGACATGCCCAGAGTGTTTCTGCAGAAAGATAATCCAGCCAGAGGAGTGAAGTATAGACTGTAGCAGGAAGAGACAGAGGATGGGAGATCAGAAAGGAGGCTGATGCAGTAGTCTAGTCGGGATATTATAAGAGATTGTACCAGCAAGGTAGCAGTTTGGGTGGAGAGGAAAGGGCGGATCTTGGCAATGTTGTGAAGGTGAGACTGGCAGGTTTTGGTGTCGGATTGGATGTGTGATGTGAATGAAAGAGCAGAGTTAAGGATGACACTGAGGTTGTGGGCTTGTGAGAAGAGAAGGATGGTAGTTGCCATCCACAGTGACAGGGAAGTTGGGGAGAGGACAGGGTTTGGGAGGGAAGGTAAGGAGCTCAGTCTTGGACATGTTGCGTTATAGGTGGTGGGTGGATATCCAGGTGGAGATGTCCTGAAGGCAGGAGGAGATATGAGCCTGGAGGGAGGGAGAGAAACAGGGTGTCTCAGATGTAGATTTGGGTGTCATCTGCATAGAGATGATAGTTGAAGCGTGGGAGCGAATGAATTCACCAAGGGAGTGAGTAGAGATGGAGATCAGAAGGGGACCAAGAACTGAACCTTGAAGGACCCCCACAGTTAGGGGATGGGACGGGGAGGAGGAGCCCATGAAGGAGACCAAGAATGAATGTTCAGAGAGTTAAGAGGAGAACCAGGAGAGGAAAGAGTTCGTGAAGCCAAGGTTGGTTAATGTGTTGAGGAGGAGGGGATGGTTGACAGTGTCAAAGGCAGCTGAGAGATTGAGAAGGATTAGGATAGAATATTTGTTAAGCGCTTACTAAGTGCCACACATTGTACTAAACCCTGAAGTAGATATAAGATCTCTGCCCCACATGGGGCTCAAAGTCTACATCATAATCTGTTCTCCTTAAGAGGGAATAATAATAATTAATAATTTTGTTAAGTACTTACTATAAGCACTTGTATAATTTAAGCACTAAGCACTAAGCTTAACTAAAATGAACTAAACACTAGGGTAGATGCAGTAGATACAAGATAATCAGTTTGGACACAATTTCCACCCTTTTTTAATGACATCTGTTAAGTGCTTACTATGTGTCAAGCACTGTTCTAAGCACTGGGGTTGATATAAGTTCCTTCCTTCATTCATTCCAATGTATTTATTAAGTGCTTATTGTATGCAGAACACTGTACTAAGTGTTTGGGAATGTACAAAGCAACAATAAACAGTGATGGGACCAATGAGCTTATAGCCTAGAGGTGAGGAGACAGACATCAATACAAATAAATGAAATTACATATATATGCATAAGTGCTGTAGGGCTGGGAGGGGAGGGAGAGCAAAAGAGCAAGTCAGGGTGATGCAGAAGGGAGTGGGAAATGAGAAAAAGTGGGACATAGTCTGGGAAAACCTCCTGGAGAAGATGAGCCCCCAACAAGACTCTGAAGGTGGGGAGAGCAATTGTCTGTCTGATTTGAGAAGGGAGGGCATTCCAGGCCAGAGGCAACATGTGCGCCAGGGATCGATGGTGAGATAGTCAAGACTAAGGGTCAATGAGACCGTTAGCACTAGAAGAGTTAAGTATGTGGGCTGGGTTGTGGAAGGAGAGAAGCTAGATGAGGTAGGAGGGGCAAGGTGATAGACTGATTTAAAGCCAGTGGTGAGGAATTTTTGTTTGATAAGGAGGTGGATAGGCAACCACTGGAGATTTTTGAGGAGGAGTTGGTGACATGTCCCGATATTTTTTGTAGACAGATGATCCGGGCAGTGGAGTAAAGTATAGCCTGGAATGGGGAGAGACAGTTGGTTGGGAGGTCAGCATGGAGATTGACGCAGTAATCTAGATAAGATAGGATGAGTGATTGTATTAACACGATAGCAGTTTGGATGGAGTGTAAAGGGCAGATTTTAGCCATGTTGTGAAGGTGGTACTGACAGGATTTGGTGAGGGATTGAGTATGTGGGTTGAATGGGAGAGAGGAGTCAAGGATAACACCAAGATTATGGGCTTGGGAGACAGAAAGGATGGTGGTGCTGTCTATAAATGATGGGAAAGTCAGGGAAAGAACTGGCTTTGGGTGGGAAGATTAGGAGCTCTGTTTTGGACATGTTAAGTTTGAGGTGACCGAAGGACATATATCCTCCCCTGTTCTCATTCCCTCCCTCCAGGCTTGCATCTCCTCTGCCTTCAGGACATTTCTACTTGGATGTCCCACTTCTCAAAAATCTCCAGTGGTTGCCTATCAACCTCCGTATCAAACAAAAACTCCTCACCACTGGCTTCAATGCCCTGCATCACCTTGCCCTTCTTATGTCTCCTCCCTCTCTCATTCTACACACCAGTTTACACACTCTGATCCTCTGGTGCTAACCTTCTCCCTGTGCCTCCATCATGCTTGTCCTGTCATTGACCCCAGGCCCACGTCCTACCTCTGGCCTGGAATGCCCTCCCTTCTCAAATCTGCCAAGAATTCACTCTTCCCCCCTTCAAAGCCCTACTGAAGGCTCACCTCCTCCAAGAGGCCTTCCCAGACTAAGCTCCACTTTTCCTCAGCTCCCCCTCCCTTCCATGTTATCTTGACTCACTCCCTTTGCTCTTCTCCCATCTCCCTGCCCCAAAGCACTTATGTATATATGTATATATCTATCATTCTATTTATTTATATTGATGCCTGTTTACTTGTTTTGATGTCTGTCTCCCTCCTTCTAGCCTGTTGTGGACAGGGATTGTCCCTTTTTATTGCTGAATTGTACTTTCCAAGCGCTTAGTACAGTGCTCTGCATACAGTAAGTGCTCAATAAATACTATTGAATGAATACATACGATTGAATGAATGAATGAATGAAAGTAGAGATGTCTTGAAGGCAGGAAGAGACAGGAGCCTGGAGAGGAGAGAGATCAGGGGAGGAGTTGTAGATTTGGGTATCATCTGCATAGAGATAGTAGTGGAAGCCATGAGAGTGAATGAGTTCTCCAAGGGAGTGAGTGTAGTTAGTGAATAGAAAGAGACCCAGAACTGAATCTTGAGGGACCCCCACAGTTAGGGGTTTGGGTTGGACACAGTCCCTGTCCCACATGGGGTTTACAGTCTCAATGGGAGGGAGAAGAGGTATCGAACCTCCATTTTAAGATGAGAAAACAGAGGTACTGAGAAGTTAGGTGACTTGCTCAAGTTCAGGGTTTTGAGGGAGGAGCCTGGCTCTGGTGAGTCACGATGCCTGGCTTCTAGACCTTAAACTCATTGTGGGCAAGGAATGTGTCTGTTTATTGTTAAATTGTATTCCCTCAAGTGCTTAGTACACTGCTTTGCACACCGTAAGTACTCAGTAAATGTGAATGAATGAATAAGCTTAGACCAGTGCTCTGCACACATAAACTTTCAATAAAAATGATCGAATGATTGATTAGAACCCAACTCTTCTGCCTCCCAGACTCGTGTTCTAACTACTACTTTCCAAGGAAACACAGAGGGTAGTAGTTATTTACTAAAGTCTTCTAGGGGATTTTACTGGAAAACCTTGAAGGGAAGGAATCAGGAAAAATGAGGAGTGATGAGTGTTGGTGAAAATCTATTTTCTTTGTTATATTTTGTCAAATCATGTTTTAGGGATCAGACCTGTGGTATGGGAGTGGAAATTTTGGATAGCGTCTGAAGGGTCTGTAAAACTTCAGTATTCTCCTGAGTTCTGTTCTTGCCTGGCAGGTTATAGGCTAATTTCCTTTTGAACCCCTCTGAAGCAGAGATAGATAGTGAATCAGTGAGTCAATGCTATTAAGTTAGCTGTGTGACTTTGGGCAAGTCACTTAACTTCTCTGTGCCTCAGTTACCTCATCTGTAAAATGGGGATTAAGACTGTGAGCCTCATGTGGGACAACCTGATTACCCTGTATACCTCAGCACTTAGAACAGTGCTCTGCACATAGTAAGCACTTAACAAATACCAACATTATTATTATTATTCATCATTCGTATTTACTGAGTGCTTACTGTGGGCAGAGCACTGTACTAAGCACTTAGTAATGTACAATGCAAAAATAAACAGTGACATTCCCTGCCCACAATGAGCTTACGGTCTGTTCATTCATTCAGTAGTATTTATTGAGCACTTACTGTGTGCAGAGCACTGTACTAAGCGCTTGGAATGTACAAATCGGTAACAGATAGAGACAGTCCCTGCCCTTTGACAGGCTTACAGTCTAATTGACTGTACTAAGCGCTCTGTTGAGCACTTGCTGTGTGCAAAGATTGTACTAAGCACTTGGGAGAGCACAGTACAGCAGAGTTGGTAGACAAGGCCCCTGTCCTGCCACTTGTCTGCTGTGTCAACTTGGGCAAGTCACTTAACTTCTCTGTGCCTCAATTACCTCATCTACAAAATAGGGATTAAAACTGTGAGATCTATATGGGATGGGGACTGTGTCCAACCTGATTAACTCATGTCCACCCCAGCGCTTAGAACAGTGCCTGGTACATATTAAGAGTTTAACAAATACCATTAAAAAAAAGGCACACTCCACAGGGGGAGACAGACATTTAAAATAACGATGGGTGTGTACCTAAATGCTGGGTGGAAGAGGGTGGGGTGAATATCAAGTGCTTCAAGGTTACAGATCCAAGTTCAGAGATAATAATAATGTTGGTATTTGTTAAGCGCTTACTATGTGCAGAGCACTGTTCTAAGCGCTGGGGTAGACACAGGGGAATCAGGTTGTCCCACGTGGGGCTCACAGTCTTAATCCCCATTTTACAGATGAGGAAACTGAGGCACAGAGAAGTTAAGTGACTTGCCCACAGTCACACAGCTGACAAGTGGCAGAGCTGGGATTCGAACTCATGAGCCCTGACTCCAAAGCCCGTGCTCTTTCCACTGCGCCACGCTGCTTCTCTCAGAGATGCCAAAGCTGTTCTGCAACAGCCCTGTAAATCCAGGCAGGGATTTCTCTTTGGGCTGGAAGTCGTGGTTATAGCCAGGAAAGTGTGGCTCGCGGGTCACAGTCCTCCTGCCCAGAGCACCTAGGGCCTTCAGCTCTGATACTACATTTGGCTGCCCTTGTCATTCATACCTCTGACCTGGAATTGACCCACTCTCTATCCACTAACCACTGCCATTGTCGTTGCTGCCTCCAAGTTAGGTAGATGAAGGGAGACATGTCCATCGCAGGAGGAGGGACGAAGAGGCCCCTCCAATGGGTATGGTGTGGGAAGGAGTATTCCTCTTTTCTCCCCTCAAGGCAGTAAACCCAAATGGCTTTGTACTAGGTCCTTGGGATGATTATGATGATTATGAAAATTGTTAAACACTTTCTAGGTGTCAGGCACTGTTCTAAGTCCTGGGCCACTGCCCAAGGGCCATCTCCCTTCTTGTCATCTGGGAGTGTGGAAAGTAGGGACCACCTGTGAGAAGTCTTGTGTTTGATTTCTTTTCATTTAAATATAATTAAAAGAAAGTCCCCCAGTGTCAACAGTGGCCTGAGGCAAGAGAGACCCTCCCAAGACTGGAGAGCTCTGTAGCCACTGGGAAGGGGAGACAGTGCCATGTAGACCATAATTCAACACTTTTCATGTTGGACCATAATTCAACCCTTTTGTCTCGTGATTGGTTGAATTTATAAAGTGTCCGGACAACTTCCAAAGCCAACCAAAAACCTCTTAGGCAAATCGCATCCCTGTTGAAAACCCCTTACCCCATAATAGTAATAATGATGGTCTTTGTTAAGCATTTACTATGTGCCAAGCACTGTTCTAAGCACTGGGGTAGATACAAGTTTATCAGGTTGTCCCACGTGGGGCTCCTGGGAGACTCTACACTCCCTTCCCCCCATCTTGGGGGGTGGAGGTGATAAGGGAGGGCTGGGCAAGAAGAGTGGCATTCAAATCAGAGAATTTCACGGGAGAGAAAGACTCAGCATGAAACCCAAAACGTGGATTTTCCCTGAAGGGATGCCATCAGAACGGTACCATCATGTGGAAAGGTAAATCGGTCTGAAGCATCGATGGTTTGAACACAGAGAATTCCACCAAACCCAGACTCAGCAGAAAGAGCCTGGGTTTCAGAGTCAGAGGTCATGGGTTCAACTCCGGCTCTGTCACTTGTCAGCTGTGTGACTGTGGGAGAGTCACTTAACTTTTCTGTGCCTCATTTACCTCATCTGTAAAATGGGAATTAACTGTGAGCCCCACGTGGGACAACCTGATTACCCTGTATCTACCCCAGCGCTTAGAACAGTGCTCTGCACATAGTAAGTGCTTAACAAATACCAACATCATTATTAATATCATTAATCCCCTTTTTACAGATGAGGTAACTGAGGCACAGAGAAGTTAAGTGACTTGCCCAAAGTCACACAGCAGACAAGCGGTGGAGCAGGGATCAGAACCCACAACCTCTGACTTCCAAGCCCATGCTCTTACCACTACTAAGTCATGCTGCTTCCCATCTCATCTCCTCTCCCCCATAGCCCTTATGTGTCTGTTTCTTTTTCTACTTGTAAATTATTTTAATGTCTGTCTTGTCTGCTAGATTCTAAACTCCTTGAGGAGTGTTTGGTATCATGCTCTGCCACAACCTCTGACTTCCAAGCCCATGCTCTTACCACTACTAAGTCATGCTGCTTCCCATCTCATCTCCTCTCCCCCATAACTCTTATGTGTCTGTTTCTTTTTCTACTTGTAAATTATTTTAATGTCTGTCTTGTCTGCTAGATTCTAAACTCCTTGAGGAGTGTTTGGTATCATGCTCTGCCATCAATCAGTGGTATTTATTAAATGATAATGTTGGTATTTGTTAAGCGCTTACTATGTGCAGAGCACTGTTCTAAGTGCTGGGGTAGATACAGGGTAATCAGATTGTCCAAAGGGAGGCTCACAGTCTTAATCCCCATTTTACAGATGAGGTAACTGAGGCACAGAGAGGTTAAGTGACTTGCCCACAATGACACAGCTGACAAGTGGCAGATCCTGGATTCGAACCCATGACCTCTGACTCCCAAGCCCGTGCTCTTTCCACTGAGCCACGCTGCAGAGGAGCAGCATGGCCTCGTGGCAAGAGCACAGGCTTGGGAGGTCATCGGTTCTAATCCCAGCTCTGCTACTTGGCAGCTGTGTGACTTTGGGCAAGTCACTTCACTTCTCTGTGCCTCAGTTACCTCATCTGTAAAATGGGGATGAAGACTCTGAGCCCCATGTGGGACAACCTGATGACCTTGTAATAACCCCGGTGCTTAGAACAGTGGTTAGGACAGAGGAAGAGCTTAACAAATGCCATCATTTATTAAATGCTTACTGTGTACAGAGCACTATACTAAACTCTTGGGAGAGTGCAGTAGAGTAAATAGACATGATCCCTATGCTCCAGGAGTTTTCAATCTCGAGTGATCACTTGGTCAATACCATTAATTGATTGATTGGTTGATTGGAATATCCCTATTGCTCTGAGGGCAAGGGAGAGAAAAGATCGGAAGAAGCAAATAGGCCATGAGAAATGAATGGTAAAAGGGTAAGGATGAACATGTATGGTTAAGGAGTTCATTCGTTCATTAATTCAATCACATTTATTGAATGCTTGCTGTGTGCAAAGCACTGTACTAAGCAATTGGGAGCATACAATATTAACAAAAAACAGACACATTCCTGCCCACAGTGAGCTCACAGTCTAGAGAGGGAGACAGACACTAATATAAATAAATAGATAAATGAATAAATAAACTATAGCTATATACAGATATATACATATGTGCTTTGGAGATGGGCGGGAGGATGAATAAAGGAGCAAGTAAGAGTGGCGGAGAAGGGAGTGGGAGAAATGGAGAGGAGGGCTTAGTCAAGGTAAGGCTTCTTGGAGGGGATGTGTCTTCAATAAAGTTTTGAAGTTGGGAAGAGCAATAATCTGTTTTATAGGAGGAGGGAGTGCATTCCAGGCCAGAGGTAGGATGTGGGTGAGAGGTCGGAGGTAGAGATAGATGAGTCCAAGATACTGAGAGAAGGTTAGCATTAGAGGAATGAACTGTCTGGGCTGGGCTGTAGTAGGAGAATAGTGAGATGAGGTAGGAAGGAGCAAGGTAGGAGGGAGCAAGTTGATTAAGTGCCTTAAGGGCAATGGAGAGGAGTTTTAGTTGGATCCCGAGGTGGATGGACAACCACTGGAGTTTCTTGAGGAGTGGGAAAATGATTCAGGCAGCAGAATGGAGTACGCACTGGAATGGGGAGAGAGAGGAGGCGGGGAGGTCAGCAAGGAGTGAATAGGTTCTGGTCAAATTGAACGTTGAAGACCAGAATCTACTGAATAGGTTCTGGTCAAATTGAACGTTGAAGACCAGAATCTGATGATCGAATACCTTTTAGGAGATAAAACAAGTTATGTTTACACTTCACAGTGTGGACACAAAGCTGGGTCCAGTAATTTGGATTCACATCGAAGGGCAGTGGCTAAATGTAGGGACAGCAGACCTCTTATTTTTTTAATGGCATTTGTTAAGCACTTACCCTGTGCCAGGTTATCAGATTGAACCTAGTCTCTGTCCCTCATGGGGCTCACATGTCTTAATCTCAGTTTTACAAATGAGGTAACTGAGGCACAGAGAAGTGAAGAACAGCGATTAGAACACGGGTCATTCTGACTCCCAGGCTTGTGCTCTATCCACTAGGCAGTACTGTAAAGATTCATCCCTTTTCTCATTCCTTCTCTCTTTCTCCTCGCCTACATTGAACCCTGGGGACTTGATTATCCACATAGATGTTCCTGATGACCTTTCCACTGCCTGTCTTCAATCACTCTTCAACTCCACTTACCTCCTGCTCCACCCCACCTCACCCTCTCACCAACTTGGACACATGCTCAATCTCATCATCTCTAGCCACTGCCCAATCTCTACCCTCACCAATTCTGAAATCCTCTATATCTGCCTTCTCTCCCACACACCTCCTCCCCATAAATCTGTACTGTTCCCCAACAGAGACCTCTGATCTTTTGACCCCATCCAATTTTCTCAATTCATCATGCCCCATTTAACCTCCATACCTAAACTCCTTCCCTTGATGACCAAAGTGATGCTCTCAACACCACCTTCTCTACTGAACTCAACTCAATCGCTCTCCTATCTCTTTGTCGCTCTTGTACCACTAACCCACAGTCTTGGATCACTTCTACATTTTGCATCCTTAACTCCTGTGCATGAACCACAGAACATTGCCAGTGGAAATCTAGATCTCAACTTGATTTCATCCGCTTCTAGTTTATCCTTGCATGCTTTAACTCTGCCCTCTCCTCTGCCTGTCATCAGTTCTATTTCTCCACCCTTACTGAGACCCATGCTCTCACCTTCATTAGTTGTTCCAGGCATTTAACTCCCTCCTCAGGTTCCCTCTCCCCTCACCTCCCCCCTCCCTTGCCCCCAATGACCTGACCACTTCATCAAGAAAATTGACAGAATCAAGCATGATCTCCCAAAAATCTCCTCTGCCCCTCTCCAGTCTCTCCCTTCTCCTGCCCCTTTTCATCACTCCCATCTTTCTCAATAGTATCTCTAGAGGACATCCTCTGCCTTTTCTCAAAATCCACCCCCTCCACCTGAACATCCAACTCCGTTCCTTTGCACCTCATCAAAACACTTGCTCCTCCCTTCTTCCCTCCTTACCTGCCATCTTCAACTGTTTACTCTCCACTGGTTTCTTACCCACTGCTTTTAAATATCCCTATCCTGAAAAAAACCTCCCTTGACCCCACAGCTCCTTCCAGTTATCTCCCCCTCTTTCTCCTACCATTCCTCTCCAAAATCCTTGAGCAAGCTGTCTACACCGCTGCCTCAAGTTCCTCTCCTCCAATCCTCTCCTTGACCCCCTGTAATCTAGCTTCTATACCCTTCCATTCCACAGAAACCACCCTCTCAAAGGTCACCAACGATCTCTTTCTTGCCAAATCCAGAGGCCTCTACTCCATCCTAATCCTCCTCGACCTCTCAGCTCCCATTAACACTGTCGACCACTCCCTTCTCCTGGAAATGTTATTCAACTTCGGCTTCCCTGACTCTGTCCTCTCCTGGTTGTCCTCCTCTTATCTCTCTGGCTTCTCAATCTCAGTGTCTTTTGCAGGTTCTTCCTCTGCCTCCCTCCCCCTAACTGTGCGTATCCCTCAAGGCTCGGTTCTGGATCCCCTTCTATTCTCCATTTACACCCATTTCCTTGGAAAACTAATTCATTCGTACGGCTTCAACTACCACCTCTATGCTGATGACACCCAAATCTCCATCTCCAGCCCTGATCTCTCTCCCTCTTTGCAGTCTCATTCATTCATTCATTTAGTAGTATTTACTGAGCGCTTACTATGTGCAGATCATGTTTCCCCACTCCTCAGGAAACTCCAGTGGTTGCCCTTCCACCTCTGCATCCAACAAAACTCCTCACCACTGGCTTAAAAGCACTCAATCACTTTGCCCCCTCTTACCCCACCTCACTACTCTCTTACTACAACCCAGCCTGCTCGAGTCATTTCTTTAATGCTAACCATCTTGCTGTTCCGCTGACCTCTTGCCTACACCATTCATTCAATAGTATTTATTGAGCGCTTACTATGTGCAGAACACTGTACTAAGCACTTAGAATGGACAAATCGGTAACAGAGAGAGACAGTCCCTGCCCTTTGACGGGTTCACAGTCTAATCGGGGGAGACAGACAGACAAGAACAATAGCAATAAATAGGATCGAGGGGATGAACATCTCATTAAAACAATAGCAAATAAATAGAATCAAGGTGATGTACATCTCATTAACAAAATAAATAGGGTGATGAAAATATATACAGTTGAGCGGACGAGTACAGTGCTGAGGGGAGGGGAAGGGAGAGGGGGAGGAGCAGAGGGAAAGGGGGGAAAAGAGAGCTTAGCTGAGGAGAGGTGAAGGAGGGGTAGAGGGAGCAGAGGGAAAAGGGGAGCTCAGTCTGGGAAGACCTCTTGGAGGACGTGAGCTTTAAGTAGGGTTTTGAAGAGGGGAAGAGAATTAGTTTGGCAGAGGTGAGGAGGGAGGGTGTTCCTGGACTGCGGGAGGATGTGGACCAGGGGTCGACGGCGGGATAGGCGAGAACGGGGGACGGTGAGGAGGTGGGCGACAGAGGAGTGGAGTGTGCGGGGTGGGCAGTGGAAAGAGATAAGGGAAGAGAGGTAGGAGGGGACAAGGTGATGGAGAGCCTTGAAGCCTAGGGTGAGAAGTTTTTGTTTCATGCGGAGGTGGATAGGCAACCACTGGAGATTTTTAAGAAGGAGAGTGACATGCCCAGAGTGTTTCTGCAGGAAGATGAGCCGAGCAGCGGAGTGAAGAATAGACCGGAGCGGGGAGAGAGAGGAGGAAGGAAGATCAGAGAGAAGGCTGACACAGTAATCTAGCCGGGATATTACGAGAGCCCGTAACAGTAAGGTAGCCGTTTGGGTGGAGAGGAAAGGGCGGATCTTGGCGATATTATAAAGGTGAGACCGTCAGGTCTTGGTGACAGATTGGATGTGTGGGAGTGAACGAGAGAGCCCAGTCAAAGATGACATCGAGGTTGCTGGCCTCCTGCCTTCAAGACATCTCTATGTAGATATCCTCCCATCACCTCAAACTTAATATGGCTAAAAATGAAATTCTTATCTTCTTACCCAAACCCTGTCCTCCCGCTCATTTTCTCATCACTGTTGACGGCACCACCATCCTTCCTGTCTCACAAGCCCATAACCTTGGCATTATTCTTGACTCCTCTCTCTCGTTCCACCCACATATTCAAGCCGTCACTAAATCCTGTCAGTTCTAACTCCAAAACATCGCTAAAATCTGCCCTTCCTCTCTGTCCAAACTGCTACCACACTGATGCAAGCACTTTCGCTATCCCACCCTGATTATTGTATCAGCCTCCTTGCTCACCTCCCTGTCTTCTGTTTCTACCCGCCTCCAGTCTATGCTCCATTCTGCTGCCCGGATCATTTTCCTTCAAAAAAATTCAGATCATGTTTCCCCACTCCTCAGGGAACTCCAGTGGTTGCCCTTCCACCTCTGCATCCAACAAAACTCCTCACCACTGGCTTAAAAGTACTCAATCACTTTGGCCCCTCTTACCCCACCTCACTACTCTCTTACTAAAACCCAGCCTGCTCGAGTCATTTCTTTAATGCTAACCATCTTGCTGTTCCGCTGACCTCTTGCCTACATCATTCATTCAATAGTATTTATTGAGCGCTTACTATGTGCAGAGCACTGAACTAAGCGCTTGGAATGTACAAATCGGTAACAGATAGAGACAGTCCCTGCCCTTTGACGGGCTTACAGTCTAATTGGGGGAAATTCTTACTCCCCAAATTTCACAACAGGGGCCATTCATTCATTCATTCATTCATTCATTCATTCATTCAATAGTATTTAATAATAATAATGTTGGTATTTGTTAAGCGCTTACTATGTGCAGAGCAATGTTCTAAGCGCTGGGGTAGATACAGGATAATCAGGTTGTCCCACGTGAGGCTCACAATCTTAATCCCCATTTTACAGATGAGGTAACTGAGGCACAGAGAAGTTAAGTGACTTTCCCATAGTCACACAACTGCCAAGTGGCAGAGCTGAGATTCGAACCCATGACCTCTGACTCCCAAGCCCGTGCTCTTTCCATTGAGCCACACTGCTTCTCTACGTCCTACCTCTGGTCCGGAACACTCTCCCTCCTCATATCAGACAGATAATTGCTCTCCCCCACATCAAAGCCATTAAGACACATCTCCTCCAAGAAGCCTTCCCTGACTAAGCCCTCCTCTCCTTTTCTCCCACTCTCTTCTGCTTTACCCTAATGGGCTCCCTTCATTCATCCTCCCTCAAGCACATACGTATATATCTGTAATTGATTCATTTATTTCTATTATTGTCTGCCTCCCCCTCTAGACTGTGAGCTCGTGTGCACAGAATGTGTCTATTGTTATAGTGTACTCTCACAAAGGCTTAGTACAGTGCTTTGCACACAGTAAGTTCTCAATAAATAAGATTGAAGATTGAGTCAGTGAATGAATGGAAAGCTCCATTGCCAGGCCAAAATCCAGCTAAGATAGTTAAAACAGATAAGAATCAAACACCATTTTACCTGATTGATGTGAGTAATTGCCTCAATTTTCTGCTTCACCTTGGGAGTGGGGAGCCTATCATGGATTTGCATTTGGACCGAAAGGAAACAGTATGGTTAGTGGAAAGAGGACAGGCCTGGAAGCCAGAGAACCTGGGTTCTAAAATCCCGGCTCCTCCACTTATCTGCTGTGTGACCTTAGAACCCAGATTCTCTGATTTCCAGGCCCTTGCAGTATCCACTGAGCCACATTGCATCTCATTGCCATATACATAAGTGTTAAAGGTGGCTGTTGGGGTGACATGTCAGAAGGTCATGGGTTCTAATCCTTGCTCTACCACTTGTCAGCTGAATGACCTTGGACAAGTCACTTCATTTAATCTGTCAGTTACCTCATTTGTAAAATGGGCATTGAGACTGTGAGCCCCATATGGACTGTGTCCAACTCAAATTGCTTGTGTCTACCATATCCTAGTACTTGGTACAATGCCTGACACATAATAAATGCTTAACAAATACCACAATTATTATTTTTATTATTATTATCATTATTAATTATAAGAATTACAGTTGGCAGAAATGACCTGTGGAAAACCTCCTGGAGGAGAAGGGATTTCAGTAGGGTTTTAAAATAGGAAGAGCTGTGATGTGGCACATTTGAAGAAGGAGGAGGAGCTCCAGGGCGGTAGAATGACAAGAGCCAGGGTCAGACGCGGGAGGAGTTAAGAGTGAGGTAGTTCATTCATTCATTCATTCAATAGTATTTATTGAGCACTTACTATGTGTAGAGCACTGTACTAAGCGCTTGGAATGAACAAGTCGGCAACAGATAGAGACAGTCCCTGCCGTTTGACGGGCTTACGGTCTAATCGGGGGAGACGGACAGACGAGAACAATGGCAATAAATAGAGTCGAGGGGAAGAACATCTCGTAAAAACAATGGAAACTAAATAGAATCAAGGCGATGTACATTTCATTAATGAAATAAATAGGGTAACGAAAATATATACAGTTGAGTGGACGAGTACAGTGCTGAGGGGGTGGGAAGGGAGAAGGGGAGGAGCAGAGGGAAATGGGGGGAAAAGAGGGTTAAGCTGCGGAGAGATGAAGGGGGGTGGTAGAGGGAGTTAGAAGGTGAGATTGAGAGAAGCTAATTGCATGGGAGAAGGAGGGAGCTGGAGAAGTTTCCCCAAGTCCATGTCCATGGGAAGACCTTCCAGCTGATTTCAGGCCCTTTCACACCTGGCAAGCCTCCTGTCAGTCCATCAGTGAGTCAGTCAAATTGAGGGCTTACTGTGTGCAGAGCACTGTACTAAGCACTTGGGAGGGTAGAATACAACAATATAACAGATACATTCCCTCACTAAGCTTAATCCCCCCGGGGGAGAAGCAAGGAGCCATTACTTCATCTACTCTCTTGTTTCCGTCTCCGTTAGGATGAGAAGTTACCGACGGAGAGACGTTATTGTCATTGGTATTGTCACTGTTCAGGACTACTACAAACATGCAATTAAGTTTTCAATCGAACCCAGTAGGCAGCTCCCTGGCAATTTAATGCACTTTGAGAAAGGCTTTTTGTACAGACAAGTTCCAAATAACTAAGTCCCCAAATTGGTCCCTTCAGTTTTGTTAGCAAGAGGGTTTATTGAATAAGTGTGGACATTGCCTTGGAGTGGTGATTTTTCGATTTTCAACTCCTGTCCGCCTTCCAAACTCGAGAGCGAATTCTTACGTTTTCTTTTAGGCTATTTTTTCTGCAATACATGCCAAGCGACAACCTCGGCCCCGCACCATCTATAGGGTTCTTCTTTATTTCATATAAGCTGTAAGGAATTGGATTTATTCTTGTTTCAGAGGGACTCTAAAAATTGCCCAGTTTCTCCATTTATTTTTGAATAGCTGCTGGATCAGCACCTCTGCTTTGATCTCTGATTTAGGGCAACAGCAGAACCCTCTGCTTGACTCTAAAACAAATTGTACCCAGCCTCTGGGCTTCTCCACCCCACTCTCCTTCCTATGGAGGGCCTTATTATTGGAAGCAAGGATGGGGATATTTTAAACTGGGAGACAAACCTCAGGTTCATTTATGGGTACTCTCCATTGCAGGACAACCTCAGGTGATAGTCACCTGTGAGATAGACTGTAAGCTCCTTATGGGCAGGGAATGTGTCCGTTTATTGTTATATTGAATTCTCCCAAGCTCTTAGTACAGTGCTTTGCACAAAGTAAACTCTCAATAAAAACGATTGAATAAATAGGCAATCTACACTCCTTGTGGACCAGAAATATGTCTACCAAAAGAGTCACGATACAGCCACATTTTTGAGGAACAGAATACCACTTTATTGTGAAATAGACCTATACTAATGCATAGTTGAGGGGAAGTCAGAGGAAGAGGAAGTCAATTTGGAGGTGCAAGGGAGCAGAAAATCCCATAAAAATAAAGGAGGAAAGGGGTGGGTGCCGGAGGTGATGGATTGCAGTGAATTTTTTACTTTTCTGCAGGATCTGGCCATCACATTGGAACTGGTTCTGGAACAGATCCTAGCAAAAGTCTATTTGAAAACATACCCCATTATAAGGTTCCTCATTCTTCCCCTTTTAGACTGTGAGCCCATTGTTGGGCAGGGACTGTTTCTATCTGTTGCCGAATTGTACATTCCAAGTACTTAGTACAGTGCTCTACACACAGTAAGTGCGCAGTAAATACGATTGAATGACTGAATGAATGGCACACCCATGTTTTTGAGGAAAGCAGCACTGCTGTACTTCCAAAGCCCATTATTTTACTCCCTTGAAGGAAATTCCATTTGGGAAATTTTAGTCAATCAATGATTTTTATTGAGTGTTGATTGGGTGCAGAGCACTGTGCTAGGCCCTTGGGGAGTACAATTCAATGGACCGGATCCCTACCTTTAAGAGATGAATTAAAGTCACACCGCGTTCAGAAGATAGAGTCCAGTCAGAATTGGGGAGCACATTTACACTGTAGGAGGATTATTTTAAAATGTCAATCAAAATCAATCAATCAGTGGTATTTATTAAGCACTTACTGTGCTCAGAGAACAGTACTAAGTGCTTGGGAGACCACAATACAGCAGTTGATAGAAGAGTTCCCTGCCCACAACGAGCTTACAGTCTAGAGCGGAGCTTGTGAGTAACTCTCTCCCCTTTCAGACTTGGCAGAGCACTGTTCTCCCCCGCTTCAATGACCTATTTAAATCTCATCTCCTCCAGGAAGGCTTAATATTAACAATAATAATAATAATAGTAACTGTGGAATTTAAGTGCTTACTCCATGCCAAAAATTGTACTAAACACTGGGGTAGATTCAACTAGAGAAACAGTGTTACCCAGTGGATAGAGCACAGGCCTGGGACTCAGAAAGACCTGGGTTCTAATTTTGGCTCTGCCACTAGGGTGCTGTGTGACCTTGGGGAAGTCCCTTCACTTATCTGTATTTCAGTTACCTCATCTGTATAATGGGGATTAAGACTGTGAACCCCATATGGGTCCTGGACTGTACCCAATCTGATTAGTTTGTATCTGTCACGGTGCTTAGTACAGTGTCTGGCACGTAGTAAGCACTTGACAAGTACCATTAAAAGAAAAAAAAATGGAGTCCCCCTTTAACCTCTGAGTGTTCACCTGTTGCTAATTAACTGAGGATTTGTTGACCACAGTGTGGATCAAATACTTCATTTGTCAGCCTGAAACCTGTCTTCATTGTCTGTGCATCTACCCTCACTGAGAATCCAGCAGTGACATAGTTTAATAAACCACAAATGCCTTATTCAGTTATAGGATTTAGCTATGTACAAGTGAAAGAGTCCCTCTGGCTCTGTTCTGCTGTAGCTTTCAGCTAGCTTTTTCTGATCTTCCAGGCGTTGTTTGGGCTCTCTCTGAACTTTGTATTCATAAAGGAACATTTACAGAACACTTTTCATTTATTCATTTGTTCAGGCTTTTTATTGAACATTCACTGTTTTCAGAGCACTGTACTAAGCGCTTGGGAGAGTGCAGTATAATGACAAATGGACACGTTCTCTGCCCACAAAGACATTAAGTCTAGACTGCTGTTGTCAGCAGAAGAGAAACTAGAAGAAGGAAGATGGGGATATATATTAGTAAGGGTAGGGTCTGAATAGTAGGGTCTGAATAACTGAGGTTTTGTTGTAAAAAATATTCTTGGGTCCTAAATAAAGTAATCCAGAATAATGACATATTTCTGGTGGTGGAATGCAAATATAAGTTTTAAACAAACTTGAACCCAATACAAAAGGATAACCCTTTAATGGCAGAAATGAAAAAACAATTTAGATGTCTCAGCAATCAGAAGAACTTTTGGTAAATGTGTTGATTTGAACAAAATTGAAAACAAAAGGCAAAAAGACCATCGATGTTAAGGATGCCTAGATGGTAATCTTCAAAGAGGTTCTCCCCTTTCCCTATGACAATAATGTGGTTGGTGCATTGCAGGTGCAAGTTAAATGACTGGTACAGCGTCACAGAGCAAACAAGTAGCAGGGCCGGGATTAGAACCCAAGTCCTTCTGACTCCCAGGCCCAAGCTACTCTCAAAAGCTTCTCCCAGTGGCAGTGAAACAAACTAAAAGGGAAGAGAAAGGAAAGGCTGAAGGTATGCTATTGTTTTTAGACCCTCTGTCCAATTTCAGTCAGTCCTGGCCTAATTAGCCCAGATCAACTCTGGGTCAGTAGAGATTCAATAATCTATAGGATCATTTTTAAATCTTTCCTTTTTTAAAACTACCAATCTAGGCATGGGGCATCCACTTGGGAATTCCATAGAATTGGATTTGTCTTTAATAATGATCACATTTGTTAAACATTTACTGTGTGTCAAGCAAGAGAAGCAGCGTGGCTCAGTGGAAAGAGCCAGGGCATGGGATTCAGAGGTCGTGAGTTCGAATCCCACCTCTGCCACTTGTCAGCTGTGTGACTCCAGGCAAATCACTTAACTTCTCTGTGCCTCAGTTCCCTCACCTGTAAAATGGGGATTAAGACTGTGAGCCTCATGAGGGACAACCTGATTACCCTGTATTTACCGCAGCACTTAGAACAGTGCTCTGCACATAGTAAGTGCTTAACAAATGCCAACATTATTATTACAATGGAAGCAGAACAGTCACAATTCCTGCCCCACATGCCGCTCACAGTTTTAGGGAAAGGAAGAATGGCAATTTCAACCCCATTTTACGGTTGAGGAAACCAAGGTACAAAGAAAGTAAATGACCTGCCAAAGTCACACAGCAGGCGAGTGGCAGAACTGGATTTAAATCCAGGTCCTCTGACTCGTTCCCCTCTCAGGATCACACCTGAAGAGTTCCCAGTACCTACCAGTCTCTATTATGAGAGGGAGAGTCAAGCAGAAGCCTACCCAGTCCATTCCTAGTATGGGCAGTGGCTGGCGAATGGAAGGCAATCTGCTACAAGTCAAAACTCATCCGTGCTGGGCAGCAGCGGCATGCTAGAGAGACAGAGGTGGAGACTCAATTTTACCGTGTGGAAGGAGGCAATGGTAAACCACTTCTGTATTTTTAACAAGAAAAATCTATGGATACACCTACCAGAATGATTGCAGATGGAGTTGGGGTGTTCTGGGAGAGATGTATCCACGGAGTCACTATGGGTCAGAGGCAACTCGATGGCATAGGACAAGTCCTCTGACTTGCAGGGTCAGGCTCGTTCCACTATTAATACCATTTTAGCAGAATTCATTCATTCATTCAATGGTATTTATTGAGCACTTACTATGTGCAGAGCACTTTACTAAGCGCTTGGAATGTACAAATCGGTAACAGATAGAGACAGTCCCTGCCCTTTGACGGGCTTACAGTCTAGTGGGGGGGACAGACAGACAAGAACAGTAGCAATAAATAGAATCAAGAATAGTAATAGTAGGTAAATTCCTAGCACCCTAAGTCATATACACCCATCAGACATACACTGCACTTATTCAAAGTGTATAAGTGTATAAGAGAAGCAACATGGCCTAGTGGATAGAGCCTGGGCCTGGGAGTCAGGTTCTAATCCTAAGTCTGCCACCTGTCTGCTGTGTGGCCTTGGACAAGTCACTTCACTTCTCTCTGCCTCAGTTATCTCATCAGTTAAATGCACTGAACTTATTTGTGCGCATCCTCGTACCTTTATATACATATTTACATATAAATACACTCTTTTTTCAACTGTGCATTCAGTCATTTATCTTGACTTCTCAGCTTGTAAAAATTGCTATATCTCTGTCTTCTTTTAGAATGTACTCTCCTTGAGGGCAGGAAATATGCCACTTCGATTTGCATTTCCTAAGCACTTGATACAGTGCACTGCACCAAAGGGACAGTCAATAAATATTACTATTACTGCTCATAGTAATGATATTTATTGAGCACTCACTGGTGAAATGCATCATACTAAGCCCTTTGGGGGTTTGGTGAAAAGGTCTGCCCTGTGTAGTCTTGTTATAAGTAGCATTAAAAGCAGGGTGGGTTAGGGGAAAGAGCACTGGCCTGGGAGTCAGGCAAGTCAGTCGCCACTTGCCTAATGTATGACTTTAGGCAAGTCACTTAACTTCTCTGTGCCTCAGTTTCCTTAACTGCAAAATGTGGGATTCAGTGCCTCTCCCTTAGATTGTGAGTCCACTGTGGGAGAGGAACTGTGACTGATTTGATAATCTACCCCAGTATTTGGGATACAGAAAGCCCTTAACAGATACCCCTTCTATTTATTATTAAATCTTTTCCCACCCCTAGGACTAATGATGAAAGTGTGAGTGGGACTGAGTAAGTGGTAATCAGAACTTTGTTTTTTATGGTATTTGTTAAGCTCTTACTATGTGTCAGGTACTGTTCTAAGCACTGGGGCAGATACGAGATAATCGGGGTGGACACGGTCCCTCTTCCACGTGGGGCTCACAAACTTAATCCCCATTTTACAGATGAGGTAACTGAGGCACAGAGAAGTGAAGTGATTTGCCCAAGGTCACATGGCAGACAACAGGCAGAGCCGGGATTAGAACCTAGGTCCTTCTGACTCTCAAGCCCGTGCTCTTTCCACTAGGCCATGCTGTGTCTCAATTCCACAAGGGGCTGCCTGCTCTCTGATTGACAATCAGACTGGTTTCATCTCTCCGAAGTAATTTAGGAAGCAGTTTCTGTGTCCACACTCTTGGAAGCAAGCTGCATTTGTGGTTATTGGAATGGAGAAAAGCGTGGGATGAGTGAGGTGAGTGAGGTAAGCCCTCCCTCTGGGTGCTGAACAAAGTCCCAGCCAAGTTGACATTCTCAAGGGGACACTACCAGAGGACAATATTCTGTGGGGGCCTTTCCTCTCTCTCTCAACCTCCAGTGTGTTTTGGAAAGGCACGGTTCTGTCTTTCCCACTAAACTTTCCCAATAAAGTCTTAAAATCCAATTTTTGCCCCTCATGGCAACAGGTATTGGGAGGACACCCTGGGGCTGAAAATGGGCCTGTTTTCTTGGAGAGTCCATCTCATTTGGAACCGCCCCCTTGCTTGGCTCTTTTTGTTAAATCCATTTGCGCTTCTCTTCTTTTTTCCAGCCTGTAGGCTCACAGCTTGTCGGCCTCCTCACCTTTCTCATAGTATTTCTGTCAACACCGTCTTATTTGGCGTTCCGTCTTTTTCTGTCAATAGCTCATTAAATTCATCTCTCTTGGCACTCCGTGGTTTGCCTTTGTGGGGAGCTCCACAGTGTTTCATTTTCAGGTAGTTTAATTTGGGAGATACGTTATACTCTAAGGCATTCTCTGACTTTTCCTGTGGATGGGGATGATGAAAATCAATTCGTCTTTCATCACCACTTCCAAAATACCTCAGTAAACGCCAGGCGAGATATCCAGTGGCACATTTAAGTCCAGCTACGCCATCGAGATGTTTCATCTTCAGACTCCTCGATGTGTTTATTACTGTCATATTGAAATGCAACTTGTATGTTCCCTGATTTTTCCATCTCAGAGATCCTCTAGACTAGAAGCTCACTGTGGGCAGGGAATGTGACTTTTTTTTAAAAAAAAGGAATTTAAGTGCTTACTATGTACGAGCTAGTCAGGTTGGATACAGTGCCTGTCCCACACTGGGCTCACAATCTTAATCCCCATTTAACTGATGAGATAACTGAGGCAGAGAGAAGTGAAGTGACTTGTCCAAGGCCACACAGCAGACAGGTGGCAGACTTAGGATTAGAACCTGACTCCCAGGCCCAGGCTCTATCCACTAGGCCATGTTGCTTCTCTTATATCATACTATATTATTTATAATATATGTATTTTCCCTCTAAAGGTCGCACTTGGAGAGTTTCCAGTACTCCACCAGTCTCGACTATGGGAGGGAGAGTCAAGCAGAGGCCTACCCATTCCATTCCTAGCTTGGGCAGTGGCTAGACAGTGGAAGGCAATCTGCTACAAGGCAAAACTCACCTGTGCTGGGCAGCAGCGGCATGAGAGAGAGTCAAAGGTGGAGACTCAAGTTTACTGTGCAGAAGGAGGCAGTGGTAAACCACTTCTGGATTTTTACCAAGAAAACTCTATGGGTCCACTACCAGAACGATTGCAGATGGAGAGCGGGGAGTTCTGGGAGAGATGTGCTCATGGAATCACTATGGGTCAGGGACGACTTGACAGCATAAGACAAGATTATATGATTATATTGTCTGTTACACTGTACTCTCCCAAGCACTTAGTATAGTGTTTTGGACATGGTAAGTGCGCAATAAATACAATTGATTGATTGATCTAAGCATTTTTTTTTAAAGACAACCTACAATTTTTAATTCATCTTGGAGAAGAGAAGCTGGTGGAGTGACCCAGGTCTCTGAGAATGACTGTAGGTAAGAGTCGATTACAACTTCAGTATGAGCTTAGCCCAGTAGGCTGTTATAATAAAAGCCAACAAAAAGCTAGGATGTAGCAGCAACAGGATGGCTGAATTCTCCCAACTCTTGCTGCAGCACTCAGCCCGTCGTCAGAGGAGTGTGCACCACATTGAAAAAGGATGTGGACAAAACGGAGAGGTTCAGGTTGAAGGAATGGAAAATTCACTGTGGGCAGGGACTGTGTCTACCAACTCTGTTGTCTGTTTATTTTGTTTTATGGTACTTGTTAAGGGCTTGCTATGTGTCAAACTACTTAAAGCACTGGGATCGAACAAGCTAATTAGATCAGATGCAGTCCCTGTCCCGCATAGGGCTCATCGTCTTAAGTAGGAGGGAGAACAGGCATTGAATCCCCATTTTACAGTTGGGGAAACTGAGGGACAGAGAAGTGAAGTGATTTGCCCAAGGTCACACAACAAGCAATTGGCAAAGGAATTGGCAGTGCCGGGATTGTTATATTGTACTGTCCCAGGTACTTAATATAGTGCTCTTCACTTCATAAGAACTCAATAAATATGATTGACTGATGGATTGATTTGGTCCTTTGAGGAAAATATAAAGGAATTGGGATTGCTTAGCCTGGAGAAGGGAAGGCAAAGGAACTCTACTGTCTTCAAGTAAAGTCCAGTCCTTCTGACTCCCAAGCCTGTGCTCTTCTAACAGCATGCTGTGGTGATCAAAAGACCAGAGTTAGAAGTGGGGAATTTTCTTCCTGGCTTTCTAGCAGCTCGTCCTCTGCCTCCGTGGTGCAAGATGGAGATTCAGAGTACTTGTCCAAGGATCTGTCCCAAGGTAATGGTCTATAAGAGGAAAGAATGATATTTTCACCCATTCATTAGCATGCAGAGGACTGCATCAGTCTGTGAGGGGGGATGATAAATGGTGGACCTGATTCATTTAAAAAAGGATTAAGGGAATGACCAAAGCAGCATAGTTGATTTCTCCTGGTTCTCTCTCTCTGCCACCCACCCCACGCTCACTCACACCCACACACCCACCCGCACCCTACTCCCACACACATATACACACAACACTCATGAATTTTATACTCCAGAATCACTCCTTACATTTGGGAGAAAGATTGAGGTCAAGAATTTTCTGCTCAGCTCCAACACTGAAACAGAAATAAGGAGTTGTCTCTCACTGAAGCAGATTGATTCACATTCAATAGTATTTATTGAGCGCTTACTATGTGCAGAGCACTGTACTAAGCGCTTGGGATGAACAAGTCGGCAACAGATAGAGACAGTCCCTGCCGTTTGACGGGCTTACGGTCTAATCGGGGGAGACGGACAGACAAGAACAATGGCACTAAACAGCGTCAAGGGGAAGAACATCTCGTAAAAACCGATGGCAACTAAATAGAATCGAGGCGATGTACAATTCATTAACAAAATAAATAGGGTAACGAAAATATATACAGTTGAGCGGACGAGTACGGTGCTGTGGGGATGGGAAGGGAGAGGTGGAGGAGCAGAGGGAAAGGGGAAAATGAGGCTTTAGCTGCGGAGAGGTAAAGGGGGGATGGCAGAGGGAGTAGAGGGGGAAGAGGAGCTCAGTCTGGGAACGCCTCTTGGAGGAGGTGATTTTTAAGTAAGGTTTTGAAGAGGGAAAGAGAATCAGTTTGGCGGAGGTGAGGAGGGAGGGCGTTCCAGGACCGCGGGAGGACGTGACCTGGGGGTCGACGGCGGGATAGGCGAGACCGAGGGACGGCGAGGAGGTGGGCGGCGGAGGAGCGGAGCGTGCGGGGTGGGCGGTAGAAAGAGAGAAGGGAGGAGAGGTAGGAAGGGGCAAGGTGATGGAGAGCCTTGAAGTGAAGCCTAGAGTGAGGAGTTTTTGTTTGGAGTGGAGGTCGATAGGCAACCACTGGAGTTGTTTAAGAAGGGGAGTGACATGCCCAGATCGTTTCTGCAGGAAGATGAGCCGGGCAGCGGAGTGAAGAATAGACCGCAGCGGGGCGAGAGAGGAGGAAGGGAGGTCAGAGAGAAGGCTGACACAGTAGTCTAGCCGGGATATAACGAGAGCCCGTAATAGTAAGGTAGCCGTTTGGGTGGAGAGGAAAGGGCAGATCTTGGCGATATTGTAGAGGTGAAACCGGCAGGTCTTGGTAACGGATAGGATGTGTGGGGTGAACGAGAGGGACGAGTCAAGGATGACACCGAGATTGCGGGCCTGCGGGACGGGAAGGATGGTCGTGCCATAGACAGACCCAGGCTGGGCGAGGTGATTCTTGACCTTGGACTTCCCAGGGAAAGCTAGAAGTTTGCAGCATCAGGAGTTCTCTAAAAGTCATGTTTCTTTTCTTGGATTTTTCTTTTTCTAGCAGACACATATTTCCTTCCTTGGACGGAAGCCATTGATCCACCAAATTGCCCTAGGAGGGTGAAGCAGCCTAAGTCATACTTCGAATTGTGACTAAAAATAATAATAATACTAATATTCATTATGCACTTACTATGTGCCACGCACTGTACTAACTGCTGGGGTAGATGCAAGATAATCAGGTCCCACATGGAGACACACAGTGTAAGTAGGAGAGATCAATTATTGAATCATTATGAAGATGAGGGAACTGAGGCACAGATAAGCTAAGTGATTTCCCCAAGGTCACATAGCAGATACGTGGTGGAGCCAAGATTAGAACCCAGGTCCTCTGACTCCCAAACCTGTGTTCTTTCCACTAGGCCTTGCTGCTTCTCAATTGATGATACGGACTTGGGAGTCAGAGGTCACGGGTTGGAATCCTGGCTCTGGCACTTGTCAGCTGTGTGACTGTGGGCAAGTCACTTAACTTCTCTGTGCCTCAGTTCCCTCATCTGTAAAATGGGAATTAAGACAGTGAGCCTCACGTGGGGCAACCTGATTACCCTGTATCTACCCCAGCGCTTAGAACAGTGCTCGGCACATAGTTAGCGCTTAACAAATACCAATATTATCATTATTATTATTATTACATTTGTTTCCTTAAACCCTTATAATAATAATGATTATGGTGTTAAGTGCTTACTATATGCAGGCTGGGGTTGATTCTAGTTAATCAGGTTGGACAGAGTCCCTGTCCCACATGGGCCTCACACTCTTAATCCCCATTTTACAGATGAGGGAACTGAGGCCCTGAGAAGTTAAGTGCTTGCCCATGGACATACAGCCGACATGTGATGGAGCTGGGATTAGAACCCAGGTCCTTCTGACTCCCGGGCCCGTGCTCTATCTAGGAAGCTAAGCTTATTAAGGGTCGAGCATTATACTAAGCATTGGGGTAGATCAAAGACAATCAGATCAGGCATAGTCCCTGCCCCACACATGTTCACGGTCTAGGTATGAATTCATATCAAAAGGAAAGCAGAAATGGGGCCGGTCCATAATTCTCTCAGTTCATTCACTCAATCTTGTGGAGGGGGAGCTGGCTCAGTGGAAAGAGCAGGGGCTTGGGAGTCAGAGGTCATGGGCTCTATCCCGGCTCCACCACTTGTCAGCTGTGTGACTTTGGGCAAGTCTCTTAACTTCTCTGTGCCTCAGTTACCTCATCTGGAACATGGGGATTAAGACTGTGAGCCCCTTGTGGGACAACATGATTACCTTGTATCTCCCCAGTGCTTAGAACAGTGCTTGGCATATAGTAAGTGCTTAACAAATGCCATCACTATTATTATTATTTATTGAGCACTTACTGTGTGCAGAGCACTGTACTAAGTGCCTTGTTCTGCTCAGAGGCCTTGGAGCCCAGGGCAAGGGAGGAAGAGGGTCAGGAATGCTGTCATTCATCTAAGGGCTTCCAACTTTTGGGTAAAGGCCTACCTACTCCAGACATCTAGACCGCAAGTTCATAATGGGCACGGAACGTATGTGCTAAAACTGCTGAACTGCACTCTCCCAAGAGTTCAGTGCTCTGCACGTAGTAAGCATTCAAGAAATATTGATTGATTGGTTGACTGATATAGAGGGATGCCCATCGCCCCTGGCCAAGAAGCAGGGGCCACATATGTAGTCAAACTGAGGTTGACATTGGACAGGTCAGATGCCATTGCTCACTCGGGGATTTCAGATGTGGCATTTGGGGGGCCGCTGCTCCCTAGTCCTAGACACCGGATCTGCAAGAGGGCTAGTGCTCCTTTAGGCCCATCCTGATCTGCTTCTTGTCTTCGTCTCTCAACTCCTCAAGGCTTTTTGGAGAATACGCACCCCAACACTCTGAGGCAGTACCCTAATATGCAACATCTGGGGCAATGGAAAGATCACAGTGGGGTGGAAGGAAACCTGGATTCTAATTCTGGCTCCACCATGCACCTGTTGTATGACCTTGGTCAAGTCATTCAACTTCACTACAATCATTGGTTTTTGTTAATAATAATAATTATGGTATTTGTTAAGCACTTACTAAGTGCCAAGCACTGTTCTAAGCACTGGGGTAAATACAAGGTAATCAGGTTGTCCCTTCTGGGGCTCACAGTCTCAATCCCTGTTTTACAGATGAAGTAACTGAGGCACAGAGAAGTGAAGTGACTTGCCGAAGGTCACACAGCAGACAAGTGATGGAACCAGGATTAGAACACATTCATTCATTCATTCAATAGTATTTACTGAGCGCTTACTATGTGCAGAGCACTGTACTAAGCGCTTGGAATGTACAATTCAGCAACAGATAGAGACAATCCCTGCCCATTGACGGGCTTACAGTCTAATCGGGGGAGACAGACTGACAAAAACAAGACAACTTAATCATGATCAATAGAATCAAGGGGATGTACATCTCATTAATAAAATAAATAGGGTAATAAAATTACATACAAATGAGCAAATGAGCACAATGCTGAGGAGAGGGGAAGGGAGAGGGGGAGGAGCAGAGGGAAAGGGGGGAAAGGGGGCTTAGCTGAGGGGGGGTGAAGGGGGGAAGGGCGAAAGAGCTGAGGGCGGCGGGAGAGCAGAGAGGGAGCAGAGGGAGCAGAACGACATACAACCTCTGACCCCCAAGCTCATGCTCTGAAAGCTTATTTGTGAGAGGAGCATTGTTCTAGACTCTTAGGAAGATAAGCTAGAGTTGGTAGACACAATCCCTCTCCACGAGAAGCTTACAATCTAAATGGGGAGCTTGACATTGAAATGAATTACAGGTAGGGGAAATGGCAGAGTGTAAGGATATTCATTCATTCAATTGTATTTACTGAGCGCTTACTGTGTGCAGAGTACTGTACTAAGCACTTGGAAAATACAGTTCAGCAATAGAGACAATCCCTGCCCACAGTGGGTTTACAGTCTAGAAGGTTATGTTCACAAGTGCTGGGCACTGAGGGTAGGGTGAATTTCAAGTGCTTAAGGGATAAGCAGTGTGGCTCAGTGGAAAAAGCCTGGGCTTCGGAGTCAGAGGTCATGAGTTCGACTCCCGGCTCTGCACTTGTCAGCTGTGTGACTGTGGGCAAGTCACTTAACTTCTCTGTGCCTCAGTTCCCTCATCTGTAAAATGGGGATTAAAAGTGTGTGAGCCCCATGTGGGACAACCTGATGACCCTGTATCTCCCCCAGCGCTTAGAACAGTGCTCGGCACCTAGTAAGCGCTTAACAAATACTAACTTTTTTTTTTTTTACCAAGGTAACACAGAGGGGGAGGATGGGTAAAGCCCTCTCCTACCTCACTTCACTTCTTTCCTTCTACAACCCACACCACACACTTGGCTCCTCTAGTACAAACCTTCTCCCTTGTGCCTCGATCTCACCTATTTCGCCACCCACCCCTGTCCCACATCCTGCCTCTGGATTGGAAGGCCTTCCCTCCTCAAATCCAACAGACAAGTATTCTCCCCTCTTTCGAAGTCGTATTGAATGCACATCTCCTCCAAGACACCTTTCCAGACTAAGTCCCACTTTGCCTCATCTCCCACTTCCTTCTGTGTCGCCCTGACTTGCTCCCTTTGCTCTCCCCCCATCCTAGTCCCATAGCACTTGTGTACATACCTGTAATTTTATGTGTTCATATTGATGTCTGTCTCCCCCACTCTAGACTGCAAGCTCATTGTGGGAAGGGGATGAGGCTATTGTTGTATTGTACTCTCCCAATCACTTTGTACCCAATGAATCCCAATCCCAATGAATGAATGAATGAATAGAGGAAATGGCTTAGTCAGGGAAGGTTTCTTGGAGGAGATGTGATTTTAGGAGGGCTTTGAGGGTGGGGAGAGTGGTGGTTTGTCTGCTATGAAGGGGAGGGAGTTGCAGGCTTGAGGGAAGATGTGGGCAAAGGATCAATGGCAAGATAGATGAGATTGAGGTGCAGATAGTAAGTGACATTAGAGGAGTGAATTTGTAGTGGGAAAACATGGAATGGGAAGCAACCCATAAGCAAGTGTGATGTAGTAACCCCAGGTAATTGCAGTGTGAGAGCAGCCAGATCTGGGGCCAGGCCTACACACCTATTCTTTCAGCTCATCAGTGAAGGGAGGGTGACATAGCACAGGAAACGTATGAATAATAATGATAATGATAATTATGGTACTTGTAAAGTGCTTACTATGTACCAAGCACTGTTCTAAGCCTATGGTAGATACAACAATCAGTTTGGACACCTTCCCTATCCCACATTGGGCTCACACTCTTAATTCCCATATTTTACATATGAGGGAAGTGGGGCATGGAGAAGTGAAATGATTTCCCCAAGGTCACTCAGCAGACAAGTTGTGGAGACGGGATTAGAACCCATGGCCTTCTCCCAGTCTCATGCTCTATCCACTGCACCATGCTGCTTCTCATAACACAGGAGACCTATGGAGGCAGTTGACATAGCATTAAGGCCCTGTGGAAGGAGGATGATGTAGTGGAGGAGACCTAAGGAGGCAGGTGACATAAGAATTATTGTGGTATTTCTTAAATTCTTACTGTGTGCATAAGAATTATTGTGGTATTTCTTAAGTTCTTAGTGTGTACCAGGTACCTCACTAAGCATTGGAGTGGATATATCTGTAATTTATATATTTATTTATTTTTTATATCAATGTCTGTCATCCCCTCTAGACTATGAGCTCACTGTGGGCAGGGAATGTGTCTGTGTGTTGCTGTAGTCTACTCTCCAAAGCGCTGACTACAGTGTTTTGCACACAGTAAGTGCTCAATCAATACAATTGATTGAATGAATGAATTAACATAGTCCAGGCTCAGGCCCAGGAAGGTGCTCAAGGTTGCATATCATTCCCTTCTCCCCCACTAGACTCCACATGCCCAGGTATTGTGTCTACCAGTTGTACTGTACTTTCCCAAGAGCTTAGTGCTGTGCTTTGTACACAGAGAACGTTTAGTAAATATCACCGATTGATCCCTTTGGCCTGTTATAGCACTTTTGAAAAACAGTATGGCCTACTAGAAAGGGGACAGGTCCGAGACTGAAAGGCTCTGGCTTCTAACTCCGGCTTTGCCTCTTGTCTGTGGTGTGACCTCAGGCAAGGCACTGAACTTTTTTGTGCCTTGGTTTTCTCACCTGTAAAATCGGGATCCAATACCTGTCCTTCCTCCAATTTCTACTGTGGGCCCTCTGTGGGAGAGGGACTGTGTCTGACAGTATCAAAAACAGATTGACACATACTAAGTGCTTAACAAATACCATAATTACTATCTGCACATCTCTTAGCACTCACATAGCTATGTCTGCTCAATTATTTATTTCGACCACTCAAGTTGTAAATATTTATCTGTTCCTCTTCCCCATCAGAGCGTAAGCTCTTTGCAGATAGGGAACGTATCCTTTTTTAACTCTGCACTTCCCAAGAGCTTAGCGCATTGTACCACCCCATGTGGGCTCTCAATAAGTGCTGCTTTTGCTTCTGAATCCCCCCAGATGACTCTGATCATGAAAAATCAAATAATTAGGTAGCGGCAGCCAAGCTGATTCCGAGCCTACCCTCAGGTGGGTTTCCTGATTTCCTGGTTGTTGTTTTTAAGCTCCAGGCCGGGACTGATGCACTGAATTCCTGTAGTGTTTCTTCCCTGCTTGGGTAAGACCCCTCTTTGAAGAGGAGATTTGGGTCCCCTTTGCCCGGAGGGGAGCGGCCGAGCTGACCCAAACCTGATTTGAAATCGAGCTGACTCCTGGCGCTGAAATGACAAGAGTCAGCTCTCCTGCAAAGTTCTCCATCTTAGGTTACCGCAAGAGTTTCAACATCCTGAGACACGTCCTCTCTTTGGAGATGCCGTCGGGCTGGCAGGCCTGGGAGCAGCTGGTGGTCCTGGTTGGGGGGAGGGGACGAAGGGGCAGCACCTGTCAGCACAGAGCCTCTCGCCTCACCCGATGTTTCGGCGACCACCTGGAGAGTGCGAAACGGCCCGGCGTGGGCCCGGAGCAACGCTGTCACAGCTGGGATCCGAGGCCCGGCACGAGAGCCCGTCAGCCGGTCAGTCCTATTTATCTCGTGCTTAACTGTGTACAGAGCACTGTACTAAGCGCTTGGGAGACTACAGTAGAACAGTAGACACACATTTCCTGCCCACAACGAACTTGCAGTCTAGAGGGGGAGACCAACATTAAGATAAATATATAAATTCCAGATATGCACCTAAATGCTGTGGGGAAGGGGGTGGGGATCAATAAAGTGAGGAAGTCAGGGTGACACAGAAGGGAGTTGAAGAGGAAAGGAGGGCTTAATCAAGGAAGGCCTTTTGGAGATGTGCCTTCAATTAGACTTTGAAGGTGGAGTGAATAATTGTTTGTCGGATATGAAGAGGGAGGGTGTTCCATGCCAGAAGCGGGAGGTGGGTGAGAGGTCGGCAACGAGATAGTTGAGGTTGAGGTACCGTAAGAAGGGTTAGCATTAGAGGAGTGAAGTGTGCAGGCTGGGTTGTAGTAGGAAAGTAGCGAGGTGAGGATGGAGGGGGCAAGGGAATTGAGCACTTTAAAGCCGATGGTAAGGACTTTGTTTGATGTGGAGGTGAATTCATTCATTCATTAGTATTTATTGAGCGCTTACTATGTGCAGAGCACTGTACTAAGCACTTGGAATGTACAATTTGGCAACAGAGACAATCCCTGCCCAATGACGGTCTCACAGTCTAATCCGGGGAGACAGATGGCAGAGCAAAACAGAACAAAACAAAAACAAGACAACATTAACACAATAAATAGAATCAAGGAGGTGTACACCTCATTAATAAAATAAATAGGGTAATACATAATATATACAAATGAGCACAGTGCTGAGGGGATGGGAGGGGGAAGAGCAGACGGTGGGAGGGGGCAGCAGAGGGAAGAGGGGGTTCAGTCTGGGAAGGTCTCCTGGAGGAGGTGAGCTCTCAGTAAGGCTTTGAATAAGGGAAGAGAGTTAGTTTGGCGGATGTGAGGAGGGAGGGCATTCCAGGACTGCGGGGGGACATGGCCCGGGGGTCGATGGTGGGAAAGATGGGAACGAGGCCCAGTGAGGAGGTTAGCAGCAGAGGAGCGGAGCGTACGGGGTGGGCAGTAGAAAGAGAGAAGGGAGGTAGGGGGGCAAGGTGATGGAAAGCTTTGAAGCCAAGAGTGAGGAGTTTTTGTTTCACGCAAAGGTTGATAGGCAATCACTGGAGGTTTTTGAGGAGGGGAGTGACATGCCCAGAACGTTTCTGTAGGAAGACGATCCTGGCAGCGGAATGAAGAATAGATTGGAGTGGGGAGAGACAGGAGGAAGGGAGATCCAAGAGGAGGTGAATGGGCAACCACTGGAGGTTCTTGAAGAGTGGAGAAACATGCCCTGAATGTTTTTGTAGAAAAATAATATAGGTAGCAGGGTGAAGTATGGACTAGAGTGGGGAGAGACAGGAGGCAGGTAAATCAGCAAGGAGGCTGATATAGTAATCAAGGCAGGAGAGGGTAAGTGCTTGAAGGATAAGTGTGCAGTTTGGGTGAAGAGGAAGGGGAGGATTTTGGCAACTATGAGGGCCAGCTGGCACTGGGTAACATAATGCTGGGCTTCCCAATATTATGAGAAACAGCGTGGCTCAGTGGAAAGAGCCCGGGCTTGGGAGTCAGAGGTCATGGGTTCGAATCCCGGCTCTGCCGCTGGCCAGCTGTGTGACTTTGGGCAAGCCACTTAACTTCTAAGTGCCTCAGTTCCCTCATCTGGAAAATGGGGATTAAAACTGTGAACCCCACGTGGGACAACCTGATCACCTCATATCCCCCCAGCGCTTAGAACAGTGCTTTGCACATAGTAAGCGCTTAACAAATACCACTGTTGTTATTCCCGGGCATGTTGCAATACTCCCACCTCAGCCATACTGCGGACGGTAGCCACCCTAACATAGGGGTTAAGCCCCAAGGGGGTTAGTATCATTCCTGTTGATTTGGATTCTATGGATGCTCCCCCAGAGAAAAGAGACTGGGGTCCTGGAGAGTCAGGGAGACAGCTACCTGACCTCCCCTGCCCATCACCCACAGGTCCCAGACCCTGGGATGTTCAGGCCGTTTCCGTGGTAGGCACCCACATCAGCCTGGAGTTGGAGAGCGTTCTGCTGTGCTCCTTCTCAGTCTCTTTTGCCAGTTCCTCTTCTGCCTCCCAGCATCTAACTGTGGAAATCACTCAAGACTCAGTTTTGGATCCTCTATTCTTGTCTGCTACGCCCACTCCCTTGGAGAACCCATTCACTACCATGAGTCCAACTACTATCTCTACACCAGTGATTCCATAAATCTACATTCCCAGTACTGACTTCTCTACTTCTCTGCAGTTTTGCATTTCCTCCTGCCTTCAGGAAATCTTTACCCGCATGTCCTGCCATTACCTCCAACTAAATATATTCAAAACAGAGCTCCTCATCTTCCCACCCAAACCCTATCTTCCCTGCGCTTTTCCCATAACTGGGAACAAGCCCATTACCTTCTTTTGTCTTACAAGTCCATAATCTTGCCATCATCCTCAACTCATTTGTCATTCAATCTGCATATCCAATCTGTCACCAAATCCTGTTGGTTCTACCATCACGGCATCTCTAGAACCCACTCCTCCCTCTTTATTCAAATTGCTACCACGCTGATCCAAGCACCTATCATATCCCTCTTTTACCATTGCTCAGCCTCCTCGCTGTTCTCCCTGCCTCCTGTCTCATCCCTTCCAGGTCCATACTTCCTTCTCCTGCCTGGATCATTTTTCTAAAAAAAATACTCAGTCCATATCACTCTCCTCCTTAAAAGCCTCCAATCATTGCTCATCCATGTGCTCATCAACAGAAACAGAACCTACCACTGGCTTTAGGGCACTTAATCAACTCTCCCCATCCCATGTTTCTGTGCTGATTTCCTAATACAACCCAGGTCACTCACACCGCTCCTGTAATGTCAACCTACGTGCTGTACCTCAATCTCATTTGTCTTGCCACTGACCCTTTCCACACCCTCCTTCTGACCTGGAACTCCCTCCTACTTCATACTCTCCCCATTTTCAGTATCCTCCTAAAATCACATCTCTTCTACGAGACTTCCTTGGACTAAGCCCATATTTCCCCTATTTGCACAGTCTTCTAGGTCACCTATGCGCTTGGGTCTGTACTCCTAAAGCACTTCGGTTTTACCACTTCCCCAACCCCAGAGCACTTATGTACATACCTATCTGTAATTTATTCTACTATTCATCTCCTCCAATACCTAAACTCCCTATGGTCAGCTAACATGTCTACCTATTCCATTGTATCGTACTCTTCCAAGAGCTTGGTACAGTTGCTCAATAAACAGTAAGCTCTCAGTAAATACCACTGATTGATTGATTGAGGATGGGAAGGCAATGGGTGCATATGGGCCATTCCGGACGTTTGGAGAGGAAGACGGGAAGGGAGAGTAGACTCTGGTGGGCCTGGGGATGGGAGGGTTGGCAAGGAGTCCAGGGAAGGGAAGAGTGATGACCGCTGTCTCCAGCCCACTGGCATCAGTCCTTCGGGAGATCTTGAATTCTTGGCCCGACTCTGGCAGCTAGATACGGACAAGTCGGGCACGTGGAGGCTGGCACCGGCTCCTCTGGCCCAGTCCTGGGTGCCCCTGTATGCCGGGGTGGCTCCGTGCGGGGAGGGGACACAGGATGCAACCGCTCCACCGGTCACCTCCATTGCTGCCACGTCATGTCATCTTCTCACCCCTGTGTACATCCTCCCACCTGACTGCACCCGGGGTCAAGCCAAGGGGCAGAGGGAGGGTGAAGCCACTTCGGCCATACAGTTCACTCAACGCCAAGGCCCTGTGGTCCCTGGAGGAGTGGCGGAGGAGAGAGACCCTCTAGCTAGCCATGGCAACACCCACATTCCCAGTGCTGCCATGAGCCAAGCATCATCCCCGGTAGAGTCGTGGCACAGGTGGTAGCCTGGCACCACGGCACTGAAAATAGTGAGGAGGATGTGGCAGTTTCCAGCCAGCACAACAGGGCCCAAGATTGTCCTTGAGCATCTCTGACACATTCTTTCTGTTCTAATACTCATCATGATCACTGTAGCATTTGTAAAGTGCTTAAGTTTTAGAGAAGCAGCATGGGCTAGTGGGTAGAACATGGGCCTGGGAGTCAGAAGGACCTGGGTTCTAATCTCTGCTCCAACACTTCTCTGCTGTTTGACCTTGGACAAGTCACTTCACTGTTCCGTGCCTCAGTTACCTCATCTGTAAAACAGAGATTGAGACTGTGAGGTCCGTGTGGGACATGGATTGTGTTCAACCTGATTAGCTCTTATCTTCCTCGGTGCTTAATACAGTGCCTGGCATATAGTAAACACTTAACAAATTCCATAAAAATAGTGCTTCCTATGTGCCAAGCAGTGTGGCCTAGTGGAAAGAGCCCAGAACTGGGAATCAGGAGACACAGGTTTGAATCCCCGCATTGTCATTGGCCTACTCTGTCAACTTGGGCAGTCATTTAAATTCTCTGGGCCTCAGTTTTCTCATCTGAAAATGAGGAAACTAGACTGTAGCTCGTTGTGGACAGGGAATCAATCAATCATATTTATTGAATGCTTATTGTGTGCAAAGCACTGTACTAAGAGCTTGGGAGAGTACAGCACAACAATATTACAGACACATTACAGGCCCCCAGCGGGCTTCCAGTCTAGAGAGGGAATGTGTCTGTTTATTGTTATATTGTACTCTCCCAAGTGCTTAGTACAGTGCTCTGCACACAGCAAGCAGTCCATGAATAGGGACTGTCTCTATCTGTTACCCATTTGTACATTCCAAGCGCTTAGTACAGTGCTCTGCACATAGTAAGTGCTCAATAAATACTATTGAATGAATGAATGAATATCATTGATTTGATCTACTGATTGAATAGGATAGATTTTAAGTCCCATGAGGGACCAAGGCTGTGTCTGATCCCATAACCTTGTATCACTCTCAGGGCTGAACACTTAAGGAGTGCTTAATCAATATCATAAGCATGGATCCAGCTCCTCCCCACTGCAGCAAGAGACACCTCTGGGGAAGCAAGAAAGGGGTTCTCTTGGTGCGGGAGATTTCTACTGCTGAGCTGTGGTGGGGGCAGGCTGTGAACGGCCCACTTGTTTACCAGCCTGGAAGCCCCACTCCCCATCTGCACCCCTGGTTCCCTTGGGACCATCCCTCTTAGAATGGGAACTTGCAGAAACTACTCCACTCTACAGGAGGAAACTGCAGGGAATTCGAGGGCACTGGAGGGAACTGCAGGGAACTGAAGGGAACTGCAGGAACCTGGAAGGAACTAAAGGGAACTAAAGGAAACTAGAGGGAACTGGAGGAAACTTGAGGGAACTAGAGGGAACTAAAGGGAACTGGAGGGAACTAAAGGGAATTAGAGGGAACTACAAGGAACTGGAGGGAACTAAAGGGAACTAGAGGGAACTGGAGGGAACTTCAGGGAACTGGAGGGAACTAAAGGGAACTGGAGGGAACTAAAGGGAACTAGAGGGAACTACAAGGAACTGGAGGGAACTAAAGGGAACTAGAGGGAACTGGAGGGAACTTCAGGGAACTGGAGGGAACTGAAGGGAACTGCAGGAACCTGGAAGAAACTAAAGGGAACTGGGGGGAACTACAGGGAACTGGGGGGAACTACAGGGAATTGGGGAGAACTACATGGAACTGGAGGGAACTGGAGGGAACTACGGGGAATCGGAGGGAACTAAAGTGAACTGGAGGGAACTAAAGGGAACTAGAGGGAACTACAAGGAAGTGGAAGGAACTAAAGGGAACTAGAGGGAACTTGAGGGAACTAGAGGGAACTAAAGGGAACTGGAGGGAACTAAAGGGAACTAGAGGGAACTGGAGGGAACTTCAGGGAACTGGAAGGAACTAAAGGGAACTAGAGGGAACTGGAGGGAACTTCAGGGAACTGGAGGGAACTAAAGGGAACTGGAGGGAACTAAAGAGAACTAGAGGGAACTACAAGGAACTGGAGGAAACTAAAGGGAACTAGAGGGAACTGGAGGGAACTTCAGGGAACTGGAGGGAACTAAAGGGAACTAGAGGGAACTACAAGGAACTGGAGGGAAGTAAAGGGAACTAGAGTGAACTAGAGGGAACTAAAGAGAACTGGAGGGAACTACAAGGAACTGGAGGGAAGTAAAGGGAACTGGATGGAACTGCAGGGAACTGATGGGGACTTCAGAGAACTGCAGGGGACTGAAGGGAGGCCTCTGGGTGTGAAGGGAACAGATACTCTGTCCCAGAGGAGAAAATCTCCAGGAGCAATGGCAGAGACAGTGTAGCTGCATAGCAGCTGGAGTTGCCTGAGTGGCAGTGTGGGCAACTCCAGAACCCCTGGGGAATGTTGGTCAGCCTGTGGGCTTGGGAGAGGGAGGAGCAGTGGGGCCTAGTGGAAAAAGCATGGCCTTGAGAGTCAGAGGACCCGGGTTCTAATGTTACCTCTGCCTCTTGCCTGCTAGGTGCCCTTAGCCAAATCACTCAACTTCTCTGGGCCATACATTCCTCAATTATAAATTGGAGATTCATGGCTCAGTGGAAAGAGCCCGAGCTTGAGAATCAGAGGTAATGGGTTCGAATCCCTGCTCTGCCACCTGTCAGCTGACTGTGGGCAAGTCACTTAACTTCTCTTTGCCTCAGTTACCTCATCTGTAAAATGGGGATTAACTGTAAGCCTCACATGGGATAACCTGATTACCCTGTATCTACCCCAGTGCTTAGAACAGTGCTCTGCACATAGTAAGCGCTTAACAAATACCATTATTATTATTATTATTACCTGTTCTCCCTCTCCTGCAGTCTGTGAGCCCATTGCCTATCCAGGCGTGATTATTTTATATTTATCCTAGCTCTTAATACAGCGCTTGACACATTTAAGCATTTAATAGATATCATTAAATCAAAAAGAAGAGATCTTCACTCCCCAGTTTCCTTAGATCCAAACCTCTCTAGATTCAGGCTGGGAGATACTTGCCATTCTCCCTTGGTCCCCAGCCTAGATGGCTTGTGGTCCTGAAGGGCTGTAAATCATGGAGGACTTCCAGAAAGAGTCAGTAGCTGTCAATCAGGTGTGGCCAGGGACCCATCAGGACTCAAGCAGGAGGGCATAATCATCAGGCCAATGATCAGTGTTCACACATGCGTAACATAGCTGACTGCTCAGATAATAATAATATTAATGATGGTATTTGTTAAGAGCTTGGATACAAACAAACTGCGTTGGATGCAGTTCCCTGTGCTACGTGGGACTTACAGTCTCAATTCTCATTTTTCAGGTGAGGTAACTGAGGCACAGAGAAGTGAAATGAATTCCCCAAGGTCACACAGCAGACCTGTGGTGGAGCCGGGATTTCCTTCTGGTCTATGTGAAGGGGAGCAGGGCCTTCGGGCCAGTCTAAGGTACAGCTGGGTGGCCCATCAGACAGGGCAAGCAGGCCAGGAGAGAGACACCCCATTCATTCATTTATTCAATCTTATTTACTGAGCAACTTACTGTGTGCAGAGCACTGTACTAAGCGCTTGGGAGAGTACAATATAACAATAGACACAGTCCCTGCCCACAATGAATTTACAGTCTAGAGGGGAAGTCAGACATTAATATAAATAAACAAATTACAGATATGGACACAAGTGTGCCACCAGGCTACAGCTGGATGTCTACATGGCATCTCCTCCCCAGCTACATGGAATCTCACAGCACGGCTCCGTGATTGAGACTGTGAGTCCCGCATGGAACAGGGACTGAGTCCAACCTGATATGCTTGCATCTAACCCAGCGCTTAGTACAGTGCCTGGAACACAGAAAGAGCTTAATAAATAATACAGCTCTCGTTAGTCAAGCATGGGCCCGGGAGTCAGAAGGCTCTGGGTTCTAATTCTAGCTCTGCCACTTGTCTGCTGGGAGACCTTGGTAGAGTCACTTCGCCTCTCTGTGCTTCAGTTACTTCATCTGTAAAATGGAAATTAAGACTGTGAGCCCCATGTGGGACAAGGACTGTGTCCAACCTGATTATCTTGGATCTATCCCAGTGTTTAGTGCAGTGCCTGGCACAGAGTAGGCAGTTAACAAATACCATGAAAAAGTTTCACCTTGACTACAGCTTTTCCATTTTGGAAAAATTCCCAGAAAATCCTGCGGGTCTCTGAAATGGAAAGGGCAGGGCCAGAGGGAATTAAAGGACAAGGGGAAGGGGAAATTGGGGCAGAATGAGGAGAGAATGGGGATAATAAGAATCGTGGTATATTTTAAGTCCTTGCTATGTGCCAAGCACTGAGGTGGATACAGAACAATCAGTCACAGCCCTTGGAAGAAGAATAAGTATGTAATCCCCCTCTTAAATTGAGGAAACTGAGGCACAGAGAGGTTATGATTTCTCCAGGTTCACACAGCAAGCATGGGACAGAACTAGAATTAGAACCCAGGTCTCACGACTCTCGGCTCTGGGCTTTGTCCACTAGACCATACTTCTTGGGTGGAAAAAGTATAGAAACCAAAGGAAGTCTGAAGAGCATGCAAATGACCATCCCCTACTGCCAGGGCTTTGAGGAGAGGGGAGGAAGGAGAAAGAGAGATGGAGTATTATGGAGGGAAAAATTATACTGAGAAGACAATATCCCAGGTAGAAGGAGAGGCACAAGAGAAGGCTAAATCAGAAGTACAAGGATCAAATGGGCAATTGAGAGAAAGTTTTTGGGCAGAGAAATAGCAAGTAAAGGAAGTGGGGAATGGAGTGTAAAGCTCTTCAAAGGGAGAAGTTGTGTCTCTTAGTCAATCAATCAATCAATTCTATTTATTGAGCACTCACAGTGAGCAGAGAACTGCACTAAATACTTGGGAGAGTATAATAATACAGAATTGATAGACATGTTCCCTGCCCACAAGGAGATTACAATCTAGAGGGGAGAACAGTCATTAAAATAAATCACATTTATGTACGTAAATGCTTAAGGAACTGAATGTAGGGTCAATAAAGTGTTAGGGCGACACAGTAGGGAGTGAGAGAAGAGGAAATGAGGGTTTAACTGGGGAAGTCCTCTTTGAGGAGCTTTGATTTTAATAAGGTTTTGAAGATGGGGGGATAATTGTCTGTTAGATGTGAAGGGGTTGGGCGCACCAGACCAGATGCAGGACATGGGCAAGAAGTCAGAGTCAAGATAGACGAGATCAAGGTACAGCGAGTAGGTTGGTAGCTTAGACTGTAAACTCATGTCCTCCAGACTGTAAGCTCTATATGAATAGGAAACATGTCTGCGAATTCTGTTGTATTGTAATAATAATAATGATAATGGTATTTGTTAAGGGCTTACTAGTTGCCAAGCACTGTTTTAAGTGCTGGGAAAGACACAAGGTAATCAGTTGTCCCACATCGGCTAACAGTCTTAATCCCCATTTTACAGATGAAGGAACTGAGGCACAGAGAAGTAAAGTGACTTGCCCAAGGTCACACAGAAGACAAGTGGCAGATCTGGAATTAGAACCCATGACCTCTGATTCCCAAGCCCGGGCTCTTTCCTCTAAGCCACGCTGCTTCTCCAGTACAGTAGTCCAGAGGGAGCAGGGATCCAGTGCAATTTTCTGCACACAAAAGTTCTCGGTACAGTGTTCTACACATAGTAGGTGTTTGTTACAGTATACTGCATAACATAAGGGTGCAGTGCAGTGCAGTGCTCCTATAAAGCAGGTGTTTGGCAAAATTATCTGTCCACAGTCGATGCTTGGAAAAGCAGAAAAGCAGCATGGTCTAATGGAAAGAGCATGGATGGGGCTGGGAGTCAAAGGACCTGGGTTCTGATCCTGGCTCTGCCCCTTACCTTCTGTGTGACCTTTGGGAGAGTCACTTCACTTCTGTGTCTCAGTTCCCTCATCTGCAAAATGGGAATTTGATACTACTTGGACTGTGGGCCTTGTATAAGACTTGATTACCTTGTATCTACCCCCGTGCTTAGTACAGTGCTTGACATATAGTAAGAGCTTAACAAATACCAGTTATTGTTATTTTATCATTATTCAATGCTCTACACATGGTACCACTGGATTGATTGCTTGAAAGATGAGAGGCTAAAGGTCCCTGGGCCATGGGCTGAGTTTCCCTTCTCCTCAGTGGTTGCCCATCCACCACAGTATCAAACAGAAACTCCTCACCATCGGCTTTAAAGGGCTCAATCGCCTTGCACCCTCCTACCTTGCCTCTCTTTCTATACTCAGCTGCCACACATCTGTACTGGTAATCTTGCTGTATTTTCATCTCATCTATCTTGCCACCAACCTCTCACCCATGTCCCGCCTCTGGCCTTGAATGCCCTCCTTCCTTATATCCAACAGACAATTACTCTCCCCACTTCCGAAGCCTCACTGACGACACATCTCCTCCAAGAGGCCTTTCCTGACTAAATCCTCCTTCCCTCTTCTCCCACTGTCTTCTGCATCTTTCTGACTCGCTCCTTTAATTCATCCCACCTCTCAGACCCATAGCACTTATGTACATATCTGTAATTTATTTATTTATATTACCCTCTGTCTCCCCTGCTCTAGATTGTAAACTAATTTGGGGTAGAGAATGTGTTATATTGTTATAAGCACTAAGCACTCAGTACAGTGCTCTACACACAGCAAGTGCTCAGTAAACGTGATCGACTGACCGACTGAGAGTTTGAAGCTGACAGCAAGAACAGAGGGGAGTGTTTGTGTCATTTCCAGAGGGCCAGCTGCAAGGATTTGGAGAGGCGAAATCTGCCCGGCAATACCTCTGGATCAGAGGCCGAGGGAGTCCGACCCCTTTGGCTCTGAGGGCAGGACAGGGTGGGAGGTGACCCGCTCATGTTTCCCTCCGCTCTTCCTGGCAGCAGATCACATGGCTGGTGAAAGAGGAGGACAGCTGGACTGGCAGGTGGGGGCTCTCCCAGCCCCGGAGGGGAGTGGGAGGGGATGGCGAGATGGAGCCATGCCCGTGGGCAGATCCTCTGCCCGCTGCCCTTGCAAACCCTTCAATGAGCCCCCCACTCCTCACTCACCATTTCCAGGGCCCTGGGGACAGCACCCCATCACACAACACCCCTTCCCTCCTCTCCCTCCTTTCAGCCTCTCAGAGTTTCCAGATTTCCAGGATTTTCAGTGAGGGAGCAGAGGTCATCCAAGGTCTTCCCCAAGCAGGCTTTGGCCAAGGGGAGACCAAGGAGAATAACCTCACACAGCCCTTCTTCACTCACTCCCACAGCCCTCCCTCCCCTCACCCTTTCCTTCCTCCCTCCCTCCTTCCTGCACACTTTCCTCCCACCCATCCTCCTTCAAATCCCTCCTCAAGATGTTTTCTGGGAAGTCGCCTGGAAGAGCCTTGTTTGGGGTGGGGGGCAGAGGGTCTTTTGCCCTAGGTACCCCCCCACTGCCCATTGCAATTCCTTTACCTCCACAAAGTGGCAGACAGTAGTGGGTGGGATCCCCGGAGCAAAGAGAGATTGTCCACACCCTTTCCATCCTGGACACCAAAGAAAATAACAATAATAATAATAATTATGGTATTTAAGTGCTTACTGTATGCCAGGCACTGTACTAAGCACTGGAGTGGATACAAGCAAATCGGTTTGAACACAGTCCCTTGTCTCATGTGGTGCTTACAGTCTCGATCCCCATTTTACAGAAGGGGTAACTGAGGCACAGAGAAATGAAGTGACTTACCCAAGGTCACACAGTAGACAAGTAGCGGATCTGGGATTAGCATCCATGACCTTCTGACTCCCAGGCCCAGGCTCTGTCCATTATGCCATTGGGAGATGGGAAGTGTGGTTATGTTCTTGCTGCAGAAATACCCCAGCATTGGCCCCACCTCACAAAGCGCCCATTAATCATTCATTCATTCAATCGTATTTATTGAGCGCTTACTGTGTGCAAAGCACTGTACTAAACGCCTGGGAGTGTATAATAGAACAACACAGACACATTCCTGTCCACGATGAGCTCACATTCTCTCAATGATCAATCCATCAGTGGTATTTGTTAAACGCTTACTGTGTGCAGAGCACTGTTCTAAGCGCTGGGGTAGATACAGGGTATCAGGTTGTCCCACGTGAGGCTCACAGTTAATCCCCATTTTACAGATAAGGTAACTGAGGCACAGAGAAGTTAAGTGACTTGCCCACAGTTACACAGCTGACAAGCGGCAGAGCTGGGATTAGAACTCCAGTGGTTGCCCATCAACCTCTGCTCCAAACAAAAACTCCTCACTCTAGGCTTCAAGGCTCTACATCACCTCGCCCCTTCCTACCTCTCCTCCCTTCTCTCTTTCTACCGCCCACCCCGCACGCTCCGCTCCTCCGCCGCCCACCTCCTCGCCGTCCCTCGGTCTCGCCCATCCCGCCGTCGACCCCCGGGCCACGTCCTCCCGCGGTCCCGGAACGCCCTCCCTCCTCACCTCCGCCAAACTGATTCTCTTCCCCTCTTCAAAACCTTACTTAAATCTCACCTCCTCCGAGAGGCCTTCCCAGACTGAGCTCCTCTTCTCCCTCTACTCCCTCTACCACCCCCCCCTTCACCTCTCCGCAGCTTAACCCTCTTTTCCCCCCATTTCCCTCTGCTCCTCCTCCTCTCCCTTCCCATCCCCTCAGCACTGTACTCGTCCGCTCCACTGTATATATTTTCATCACCCTATTTATTTTGTTAATGAAATGTACATCGCCTCGATTCTATTTAGTTGCCATTGTTTTTACGAGATGTTCTTCCCCTTGACTCTATTTATTGCCATCGTTCTCGTCTGTCCGTCTCCCCCGATTAGACCGTAAGCCCGTCAAACGGCAGGGACCATCTCTATCTGTTGCCGACTTGTTCATTCCAAGCACTTAGTACAGTGCTCTGCACATAGTAAGCGCTCAATAAATACTACTGAATGAATGAATGAACTCATGACCTCTGACTCCCAAGCCCGTGCTCTTTCCACTGAGCCACACTGCTTCTAGTGAAAACTTACTGGGTGAAGAGCACTGTACTAAGATCTTGGGGGAATACAGTAGATCAACCAATCACATTTACTGAGCACTTAACTCAGTAGAGCACTGTACTAAGTGCTTGAGAAAGTACACTGCAGCATAGTTGGTAAATGCAATTACTGTCCACCAGGAACTTATAGTCTACAAGGGGAGGTAAATATGAAAATAGATTACAGACAGGGGAAATAGTAAAGTAGTAGAGTTACTAATCTTTGTTTAGTCAGTCAGGCAATCGTATCTACTGAGTGCCTACTATTTGCAGAGCACTGTATTAAGCTCTTTGGAGAGTACAATATAACAAGGGTTCTGCACACAGTAAACGCTCAATAAATACGATTAAATGAATATCACAGACACATTCCCTACCCTCAACAAGATTACAGTCTGGGGGAACACTCCTCGCAGCAGTTCTGTATACTGTAAAGCCCTATGTCATTCAAATGCATTTATTGAGCACTTACTGTGGACAGAGCACTGTATTAACCTTCTGGGAGAGTTCGATACAACGGAGTTGATTGATATGGTCCCTGCCCACAGTGAGCTTACAGTCTACAAGGGTAGAGAGACTTAGACTTAGGGATAGAAGAAATGATAGAGTCTAAGAATATGTAAATAAGTCCAGTACGGCCAAGGTGGGTAATAATAAATGGCATATTGGTTAAGCACTACCTACGTTCCAAGATCTGTACTGAGTGCCGAGGTAGATACAAAATAATCAGGTCAGACATAGTTCCTGCCCCCGTGGGCTTAGTCCTAAGTAGGATAGAATAGGATTTAATCTCCATTTTACAGATTCATTCAGTCATTCTTTCAATCATATTTATTGAGAGTTTACTTTGTGTAGAGCACGGTACTAAGTGCTTGGAAAGTACAATTTAGCAACAGATAGAGACAATTCCTGCCCAACAACAGCCTCACAGTCTAGAAGGGGTGAGACAGACATCAAAACAAGTACACAGGCATCCATAGCATCAATAAAAATTAATAGAATTAGAGATTTATATACACATCAGAACAAGTAAAACAGGCATTAATATAAATAAACAGAATTATAGATATGTACATATATACACAAGTGCTGTGGGGCGTGGAGTGAGTCATGGTGATGGGGAGGGAGCAGAGGAAGAGGGGGGTTTAGTTTGGGAAGGCCTCCTGGAAGAGGTGAGCCTTCAGTAGGGCTTTGAAGAGGGGAAGTGTGATTGTTTGGCGGATTTGAGGAGGGAGGGCATTCCAGGCCAGAGGCAGGATGTGGGCCAGAAGTCGACGGCGGGACAGGCGAGAACAAGGCACAGTGAGAAGATTAGCACCAGAGGAGTGGAGTGTGCGGGCTGGGCTGTAGAAAGAGAGAAGGGAGGTGAGGTAGGAGAGGGCAAGGTGATGGAGAGCTTTGAAGCCAATAGTGAGGAGTTTTTGCTTCCTATGAAGCTTGATAGGCAACCACTAGAGATTTTTGAGGAAGGGGGTGACATGCCCAGAACTTTGCTATGCAAAGATAATCTGGGCAGCAGAGTGAAGTACAGACTGAAGTGGAAAGAGACTGGAGGTTTGGAGATCAGAAAGGAGGCTGATGCAGTAATCCAGTCGGGATAGGATGAGTGATTGCATTAACGAGGTAGCAGTTTGGATGGAGAGGAAAGGGCAGATCTTGTCGATGTGAAGGTGAGATCAGCAGGTTTTGGTGATGGATTGGATGTTTGGGGTGAATGAGAGATTGGAGTCAAGGATGACATCGAGGTTGCGGGCTTGTGAGATGAGAAGGATGGTAGTGTCGTCCACAATGAAGGGAAAGTCAGGGAGAGGACAGAGTTTGGGAGGGAAGATAAGGAGCTCAGTCTTGGACATGTACATATCTGTAATTTTATTTATTTACATTAATGTCTACCTCCCCCTCTAGGCTGTAACCTCACTGTGAGCAGGGAATGTGTCTGTTATATTGTTGTGTTGTATTCTCTCACGTGCTTAAATATATGCCTGACCTATTGGCTTCTGCTTCCGTCATTCCAAAGACATTGTCTTCTTTAAGGTCACCAATGACTTCCTTCTCACCAAATCCAGTGGACTCTATTCCATCTTAATCTCCTCAACCTCTCAGATAGCTTCAACATTGCAAATCACCCCCTTCTCCTGCAAACATTATCCAGCCTTAGCTTCCCTGACCCTGTCCTCTCCTGGTTCTCCTTCTATCTCTCTGATCACTCCTCCTCACTCTCTTTCAAAGGCTCCACCTCTGCCTCCCACTATTTAACTGTTGGCTCCCTCAAACTCTGGGTCTCCTAGTCTACATCCACACTGACTCTCTTATAGAACTCATTCATTCCTATACCTTCAACTACCATCTATACACTGATGATTCCCAAATCTACCTCTCCAGCAGCCAATCTCGCTTTCTCTGAAGTGTCATATTTCCTCATGCCTTCAGGACATCTCTACTTGGGTGTCCCACTAGCACCTTAAACTTAATATGTCCAAAACAGAACTCATCTTCCCACCCAAACCTTGTCCTTCCCCTGACTTTTCCATAACTGTAGACAACAAAAACATCTTCCCTGTCTCACAAACCCACCACGTTGGCATTATCCTTGACTCACCTCTTTCATTCAATCAATGTCCTTTCTTGTGTGCTCACTGTGTGCAGAACACTGTACCAAGCGATTGGGAGAGCTCAATAGGGTCAGTTCATTCATTCGTTCATTCATTCAATCATATTTACGGAGTTCTTACTGTGTGCATAGCACTGTACTAAGCACTTGAGAAAGTACAATATAACAGTATTGTAGTCTCTGCCCACAATGAGGTTAGAGTCTAGAGGGGGAGGCAGACATTAATATAAATAAATAAATTGCAGATATGTACATAAGTGCTGTGGGACTGGGCGAGGGAATGAATAAAGGGAGTAAATCAAGGCAACAAAGAAGGGAGAGGAGTACTAGAGGAGTGAAGGGTGCAAGCAGGGTTGTAGTAGGAGAGTAGCGAGCTGAGGTAGTAGGGGGCAAGGCGATGGAGTTCTTTAAAGCCAATGGTGAGGCATTTCTATTTGATGAAGAGGTGGTTAGGCAACAACTGGAACTTCTTGAGGATTGGGCAAACATGTCCTGAACATTTTTGTATAAAAATGATCTGGCCCTCAGAGTCAATAATGGACTTGGAGTGGGGAGAGACAGGAGGCCGGGAGGTCAGCAAGAAGGCTGATACAGTAGCCAAGGTGGGATAGGATAAGCAATTGTGTTAACATGGTAGCAGTTTGGATGGAGAGGAAAGGGCAGATTTTAGTGATGCTGTGAAAGTGGAACTGACAGGATTTAGTGATTGATTGAATATTCCCTGTCCACAGTGAGTTTACAGTCCACAGCTTACATTCAACTCACATACTCATTCAGCTACAACACTTGTCAGTTCTATCTTCACAACATCTCTAGAATTGGCCCTTTCCTCTCCATCCAAACTGCTACTTACCATGCTGATCCAAGCACATCATATCCCACCTCGTCCATGGCATATGGCTCTTTGCTGACCACCCAGCCTCCGGTCTCTCCTCACTCCAGTCCATACTTCAAGCTGCTGCCCAGATCATTTTTCCAAAAACAGTTCAGTCCATGTCTCCCCATCCCTCATAAACTTCCAATGGCTGCCCATCCACCTCTGCATCAAAGAGAAACTCTTTAACATCGGCTTTAAGGGACTCAACCAGATCACCCCCTCCATCCTGCCCTGGCTGATATCCTACTGGTCAGTCAGTCAAGCAATCATATTTATTGAGAGTTTACTGTGTCCAGAGCACTGTACTAAGCACTTGGTAGAGTAGAATATAGCACTAAACTGGCACATTCCCTGCTCACAGTGAGGTGAAAGTCTAGCGGGGAGCTTACAGTCTAGCTTATAACCCACACTACAAAAACACAAAATAATTTGGCCTACGATGATTCCTAGATGTCAAAGAACAGACCTGTAGGACCTGTTTCAGTTGCTGTAGGACTCAGGGACTGCACATTATAATTACCTGGGTGTCTGCCTCACAGTTACTTATGTGAGCCTCTTGGGCAGGCTCAGATCCAAGGTTCATAATTACTGCCTAGTTCATCTGTCTCTTCCCCTTGTTCAATATTGCTGACATCAATTCCCGTCAACTCTCTGGACTCCCTTTAAAGTAGAGAACCACGTCATAGTCAGGAGTTCTGGCACAAGCATCTTATTCTTCCTCTTCAGTGGACATTCATTAATTGATTCAATCATATTGAGCATTTACTGTGTGCAGAGCACTGGACTAAGCACTTGGAATGTACAATTTGGCAACAGATAGAGACAATCCCTGCCCATTGACGGGCTCACAGTCTAGAAATGACATCAAGGGAAGCCAGTAAAGGGAAGAGATGTGATCTCTGTAGAACCAAATCTTGTTCCTCTCCGATGTCTGCATTTGCTTTTCCTTTGGGAACACAAGTCTTGCTCTTAATAATAATAATGATGACGGTATTGTGTGCCAGGCCCACTCTCAGGGTCGCACCTGGAGAGTATCCACTACTCCACCAGTCTCGACTATGGGAGGGAGAGTCAAGCAGAATCATACCAGTTCCATTCCTAGCTTGGGCAGTGGCTAGCGAATGGAAGGTAATCTGCTACAAGTCAAAACTCACCCGTGCTGGGCAACAGGAGCATTAGAGAGAGTTGAGGGTGGATACTCAACCCCTTCCTCCCCCGATTAGACTGTAAGCCTGTCAAACGGCAGGGACTGTCTCTATCTGTTGCCGACTTGTTCATCCCAAGCGCTTAGTACAGTGCTCTGCACATAGTAAGCGCTCAATAAATACTATTGAATACTCAAGTTTTCTGCGCAGAAGGAGGCAGTGGTAAATCATTTCCGTATTTTCACCAAGAAAACTCCATGGCTATACTACCAGAAAGATTGAAGATGGAGAGTGGTGCATGAGTCCATGGCGTTGCTATGGGTCAGAGGCGACTTGACAGCATAAGACAATGTGCCAGGCACTGTAGTAAGCGCTGGGGTGGATACAAGCGAATTGGGTTGGACACAGTCCCTGCCCCACATGGGGCTCACAAGCCCATTCCCCATTTTACAATGAAAGAACTGAGGCCCAGAGAAGTGAAGTGGCTTGCCCAAAATCACTCAGCAGATAAGTGGTAGAGCTGGGATTAGAACCCATGACCTTCTGACTCCCAGGCCCGTGCTCTATCTACTCCACCATGCTGCTTTTCTTATTTTCAAGGGGATTCCCTTGGAGATACTGGCAGGATATTTTGACCTTCATGTCCATTCTACTCGATCATTGACACGTGAAAGAGATAAAAGCATAACGTTGAGTTTTCTTGGTACTCTCATTTTTGTGTTGTATTTTATTATATTCGTGGACAATGCACAGTACTTCATTAACAAGGGACCATTAATGCTTTGTTGCCAGTGATCCAGGGAGCCACCAGGCACATGGCATGCCCACTGAGAAATAATCACAGCAGGATATATTCATGTCTATATCCTCCTTTAGACTGTAAACTCGCTGTGGGCAGGGAGTGTATCTACCAACTCTGTTATATCGTATTCTCCCAAGTGCTTAGTATAGTAAACCCTCAATTAATGCTATTGATTTTTGATTGACTGATTTACATCCACACTGAGCCTGCATCATTCCAGGGTGGACAATCCGACCATCTCTTGGAATTGCTCAAGGAGAAGGTTCACACAAAACCATGATCCTGGTGTGGGGTCTCTTGGTAATGATGACCTAGTGGGCCTGTCCTGTTACCATGTGGGTTGGGGGTAACAGGTTTCTGCACCTTGTGTGGTCACAGCTCCTATGATTTAGGATTCTGTAGGGGACCTAGATCCCTTCCTATCTCATTTGACAAAACCTGGGAATAAATAGATTTTTTTAGAACTAATCAAGTGATTTTAAAGCCCCATAGTGCTTGTTGCTGATGACAGCTACCCAAAAGCAATTTATAGAGATTCCTATAAAAGTATTCCCCTAAAAAAAGGGAAGCAACCTGCCTGTCACTCTAGTATAATTCTCAAATCAAGAGGTCATCAACAATGCAATTTATTGGCTCACTCTGGCCACCTTTTATACTTTTCATCATTCCTTGCCCCTCTCGGCTCTGCTCTGAAGGTGGATATCCTCACCTTGGATGTCAGTCTAGGTCTAGGTTTAGGTCTAGGGAATTCCTGAGATGTGTTCTCAAATTTTGGGGTGTCCCCTGGTTGGGAGTCTGCAGTTCTTGCAAAAACATCATGCTCGGGCCAGCTAGTAAGACCTTGGGCTGGTGGCCTTGTGGAAGTCTTTCTGCCTTTTCAGTACTACCAAAATCAATAGCTTTCCTGGTGGTGTTGGGAGGCCCCTAGTCAGTCAATCGTATTTAATAATGATAATAATAATAATGGTGGTATTTGTTAAGTGCCCACTATATGCAAAGCACTGTTCTAAGCGCTGGGGGGATACAAGGTGATTAGGTTGTCCCACGTGGGACTCACAGTTTTAATCCCCATTTTACAGATGACTGAGGCACAGAGAAGTGACTTGCCCAAAGTCACACAGCTGGTGAAAAGCGGAGCTGGGATTAGAACCCATGACCTCTGACTCTCAAGCCTGGGCTCTTGCCACTGAGCCCTGCTGCTCTTCTTATTTAGAGAAACAGCACAGCTTAGTGGAAAGAGCATGGGCTGGGAGTCAGAGATCATGGGTCATGGGTCATGGGGGGTGCAGGGGAGCACAGTGACCCATGGCCCTGGTCGGGGGGCTGGGGAATACAGTGTCCCAAGGTCTGGGTTGGCTACCTGGATGGGCTTCAAGGGGTGATGACGGGAGGGGTGCTAGGCCAAGGGAGTTGGAAGATGAGCAGAGAGGCCGAGGATTGTCAGGGAGCTACACGAGGTTCTGAGGGGCTGCGGGTCCTGTTGTGGGAGAGTCCTTGGTGTTGGTGCCCTACTGTACTAAGTGCTGGTATGGACACAAGCAAATCAGGTTAGATACATTCCCTGTCCCACGTGGGGCTCACAGTTTCAATCGCCATTTTACAGTGACTTGCCCAAGGTCACACAACAGACAAGTGGCGGATCTGGAATTAGAACCCAGGTCCTTCAGATTTTCAGTGCTCCATCCATCCACTGGTCCACGGCGCTTCTTTAAAAGTGCCTATGGGGAGGGACATGTGTCTTAGACTGATTATGACATAGTCCTTAGGACATGCTCTTCCCCTGAGGTCTCCATCTGAACACTGAACACTTCTAACTCCGACATCTTAATTCTCTCCTTTCCTCTGCCCGGCCCAGATGACTCCGGAGGCAGCTGGTGCAGGGGAGAGGGAGGGGGTGGGAGGGCAAGGGCACTTGTTAGTGAAGCAAAGGGACAGGTGGCCGCTGGGAAATGTGGCAGCTTAACAATATCGGAAGCCGGAGATGGGGGCGGGGGGTGAGCTGGAGAATCCAAAGAGTCAGTGAGAAGGACAGTAAGGGATCAGCACGGACACATCAATTAGAAAGCAACAGGCTGGTGGTCTTCTTCTCCACAGGCACCCCATTCCCCCCGACAGAGAATAATAATAATAACAATGATTGCATTCTTTAAGCCCTTACTTTGCATCAGGCACTGTTCTAAGTGCTGGGGTAGTTACAAGCTAAGCAGGTTGGACACAGTCCCTGTTGTCCCATATGGTGCTCACAGTCTTAATCCCCATTTTACAGATGAGGGAACTGAGGCACAGAGAAGTTAAGTGACTTACCCAGAGTCACACAGCTGACAAGTGACAGAGCCAGAATTAGAACCCTCAACCTCTGACTCCCAAGCCCGGATCTTTCTGCTAAGCCATGCTGCTTCTAGATATATACACAAGTGGCTTGCCCAACGTCACACAGTTGACAAGTGGAGGAGACAGGATTAGAACCCAGGTCCTTCTGCCTCCCAGACCCGTGATCTATCATTAAACATATCTGACTGGGTCTCTTCTGCTTGTGGAGTTTAGTTTCACACTCACTGAATGGGCTCATTTCTTTCGGTGGGGAATCCAGTCATGAAAGAACAGGAAGTTCTGGGCTTCCAGGCCAACCCTCCCTTCTCCAATACTATAATAATACTATTATTGTTGGTAATAATAACCAAGGTCCTTTAGGGTCACGCTGTCCATTTGACAGAGATGAAGAATTTTGAGGCTTGACTACTCGAGAAAAGTCATCAACAGCAGTAATGATATTACTGAGCACCCACTGGATGCTGAGTGAGGAACTAAACTCCCTGGAGATTTACTAAGGGAAAAGGTGACCAGCTCATGTGCCCTTTGGGAGGTTCTAGGGGGAAGAAAGGATAGTCACAGACATACAATCTGTCCTTAAGTAAACATGCCAAGGGTCCCCCAAATTAAAATAAACTGTGGAAGTAAACTGAATAAACCATCTTTTGAAGGAGAGTCCAGGAGGCTACTTCTGGGACTTAAATGAACAGGGGAGAGATAAGCCCCTGTTAGATTTTTGCTAATCAGTCCCCAGCCAAGGGAGGGATATAGGCATAAACACCTAGGCTTAGAACAGATAAGACAGTCTTTTTTAAGAGCTGCCCTGGCCCTTCTAAGGACTGTTTAGAATCTTCGAGCTCAAGTCTCTGGGACCAACATTATTAGCCCTCTGCCTCACAGTCAGACTTAGTCCTGGAAGCCAGCGATTCAGAAATCTTATGATTATTGTAGAAAACCATGGAGAGTGCTGGGAGTACAAAACCATTATTGGCAGAGCTAGGGAGTCATGCTGGGTCAGCTGTAGTGAACAAGGGGAATAGAGTCCGGTGTTAGGGGTGGTCAAACCTCAAGAAAACCCGTTGCCTCAATACGAGGAGAGGATCAGCCTCAAGGTGACCATCAGAAATAAAATAGCACGGGAAGCAGCGTGGCTCAGTGGAAAGAGCCTGGGCTTCAGAGTCAGCGGTCATGGGTTTGACTCCCGGCTCTGCCACTTGTCAGCTGTGTGACTGTGGGCAAGTCACTTAACTTCTCTGCGCCTCAGTTCCCTCATCTGTAAAATGGGCATTAACTGTGAGCCTCACGTGGGAAAACCTGATTACCCTGTATCTACCCCAGCGCTTAGAACAGTGCTCTGCACATAGTAAGTGCTTAACAAATACCAACATTATCATTATTATTATTAAATAGCTTCCCTCCAAAGTCCACTGAGCATCCTCTGGATACCCAGCCCTTGCCCGAGCCAATGAGAGATGGGAAGAGCTTTGGTCTGAAGTATTCTCTGCCCTCAAAGTATCATCGTTCTAGCGGGAAACATGCACATATACCACGATATCAAAAGAGCGAGTAGGGTTGGGACCTCGGTAACTCAAAATAATAATGGGCTGAGCTAAAGATTTTGTACCTACTCCAGTGGTTAGTACAGTGCTTGACAGAAAATAAGTAACTTTCCCAAAGACACACAGAAGGTAAGTGGCGAACCCAGGAGAAGAATCCAGTTCTCCTGACTCCCAATCCCATACTCCTTCTACGAGGCCATATTTTTTCCAATTACAATATTTGGGTTTCTGTCCAGCACTTAGTATGTGCCGAGCACTGTACTAAGCACCAGACTAATAATAAGTGCTTACTATGTGCAGAGCACTGTTCTAAGTGCTGGGGTTGATACAGGGTAATTAGGTTGTCCCACGTGAGGCTCATAATCTTCATCCCCATTTTACAGATGAGGTAACTGAGGCACAGAGAAGTTAAGTGAATTGCCCACAGTCACACAGCTGACATGTGGCAGAGCCGGGATTCAAACCCATGTCCTCTGACTCCCAAGCCCGGGCACTTTCCACTGAGCCACGCTGCTTCAAGACTAGATACAAGATCATCAGGTTGGACACCGTTTCTGTCCCACATGGGTTCAAAGTCTAACAGGGAGAGAGAACAGACATTTATTCCCCATTTTACCGATGAGGATATCGAGGCACAGAGAGGTGAAGTGGCATGCACAAGATCACGCGGCAGCCATGTGGCAAAGCTGGGGTTAGAACTCTGGTCCCCTGATGTCCGGGGCCAGGCTCACTTCACTAGGCCATGCGGCTTCTGCATCAACAACACAAATGTATGTGAGCTTTTGTTCATAGGAGAGAGGGGAGGGATAGGACAACTGGCCTATAATTTGCCTCCCCCCACCACTCCCTGAGAGTCGAGGCAGCTGCCTTCAGCATATGTTTGCTGAATCCCACACTGCCCAGGCCCGGACCCCAGAGAGATTGGAATGAAGCAAGGAAGATTGAGTTTCCTGGATTTCTATTAGATTCCCTGCCTGATTTCCATCTGGCTTTCTCCCAGGCCCTGGATACATACGGAGTACTGTTCTCTCTCTGTGGGAGTAATGGGGGAAACGGTGGGTTGGTTCGCTTGCTGGCTGGAGCTTTGCTCCTGCCAGCTGACCTGGTGGGAGGGAGCTGGCTCCTGGGCTGAGCTGGCACCAGAGTCTACCTCCTTGGCAGCACCCAGTGCCATTTGTAGGGTGATGATGGGGCAGAATGGCTGGGGACATTATAGCCCACCCCCGCACACCCCACCATGAACCTCAGAGTCTGCGGCAGGAAAGGTGGGTAGGACCGGGACTCCCAGAGCCCTGTGCCAGCATGGGGAAAGGAAAATCGTCTGTTACTGCACTGCCAAACCTCTAAGAATTATAATAATAATTCTGGAATTTGTTAAGCCACCTTTCAGGGTCGCAACTAGAGAGTTTCCAGTACTCTACCAGTCTCGGCTGCAGGAGGGAGAGTCAAGCAGAGGCCTGTCCGTTCCATTCCTAGCTTGGCCAGTGGCTAGCGAGTGGAAGGCAATCTGCTACACGTCAAAACTCCCCTGTGCTGGGCAGCAGCGGCATGGGAGAGAACCGAGGGCAGAGACTCAGGTTTACTGCGTGGAATGAGGCAATAGTAAACCAATTTCGTATTTTTACCAGGAAACCTCTATGGGTATACTACCAGAATGATTGCAGATGGAGGGCGGGTGTTTTGGGAGAGATTTGTCCATGGTGTCGCTATGGGTCGGACACGACTCGACAGCATAAGACGACAACAACAATTTGTAAGCGGTTACTGAGTGCCAGGCACTGTACTAGTAAATGCTTAACAAATACCAGAATTATTATTATTATTACTAAACCCTGGGGGTGGATACAAGCAAATCAGGTTGGGCACAGTCCCTGTCCCACCTGGGGCTCACACTCCCAATTGCCCATTTTAAAGCACAGTGATAAGGGGTAAAGTTATCACTTGTTCTGGGAATCAAACTGAGATGGGAGATGAGGAGGAGGAGGGTTACGGTTAGTTAAGAAAAGCGGAGTTTGGGGGAAACAGGAAGAGTGGAGGTGGGTGAAATCGACAGGGGTAGAAGGAGAGAGATGGATAGACAGAAATAGAGTCTGAAAGAGAATAATAATACCTGTGGTATTTTTAAGCTCTTACACTTAGCCGATAGAGCATGGGCCTGGGAGTCAGAAGGAGCTGGGTTCTACTCCCAGCTCTGCCACATGTCAGCTGTGTGACCTTGGGCAAGTCACTTCATTTCTCTGTGCCTCAGTTATCTCATCTGTAAACTGGGGACTAAGAGTGTGAACCAAATATGAGATAGGGACTGTGTCCAATCTGATTAACTTGTATCTATCCTAGCACTTAGAACAGTCTTGTCTTATGCTGTCGAGTCATGTCTGACCCATAGCAACACCAGGGACACATCTCTCCTAGGATGCCCCGCTCTACATCTGCAATTGTTCTGGTAGTGCATCCATAGTTTTTATGGTAAAAATCCAGAAGTAGTTTAACGTTGCCACCTTCCTTCCACGCAGTAAACTCGAGTCTATGCCCTTGACTCTCTCCCATGCCGCTACTGCCTAGCATGGGTGAGCTTTGACTTGTAGCAGATTACCTTCCACTCGCTAGCCACCGGCCAAGCTAAGAATGGAATGGACAGGCCTCTGCTTGACTCTTCCTCCTGTAGCTGAGACTGGTAGAATACTGGAAACTCTCCAGGTGCAACCCTGAGAGGGGAATTTAGAACAGTACATAAAAATAATGATAGTGATAATAATAATGGTATTTATTAAGTGCTTGCTATGTGCCAGACACTGTACTAAGAGCTGGGGTGGATACAAGCAAATTGGGTTGGGCACAGTCCCTGTCCCACATGGGGCTTCTCGTCTCAATCCCCATTTTACAGATGAGGTAACTGAAGCTCAGAGAAGTGAAGTGACTTACCCAAGGTCACACAGCAGACAATTGGCAGAGCTGGGATTAGAACCATTCATTCATTCAATAGTATTTATTGAGCACTTACTATGTGCAGAGCACTGTACTAAGCGCTTGGAATGAACAAGTCGGCAACAGATAGAGACAGTCCCTGCCGTTTGACGGGCTTACGGTCTAATCGGGGGAGACGGACAGACGAGAACAATGGCGATAAATAGAGTCGAGGGGAAGAACATCTCGTAAAAACAATGGCAACTAAATAGAATCAAGGCGATGTACATTTCATTAACAAAATAAATAGGGTAATAAATATATACAGTTGAGCAGACGAGTTCAGTGCTGAGGGGATGGGAAGGGAGAGGAGGAGGAGCAGAGGGAGATGGGGGGAAAAGAGGGTTAAGCTGCAGAGAGGTGAAGGGGGTGGTGGTAGAGGGAGTAGAGGGAGAAGAGGAGCTCAGTCTGGGAAGGCCTCTTGGAGGAGGTGAGTTTTAAGTAGGGTTTTGAAGAGGGGAAGAGAATCAGTTTGGCGGAGGTGAGGAGGGAGGGCGTTCCGGGACCGCGGGAGGACGTGGCCCGGGGGTCGACGGCGGGATGGGCGAGACCGAGGGACGGCGAGGAGGTGGACAGCAGAGGAGTGGAGCGTGCGGGGTGGGCGGTAGAAAGAGAGAAGGGAGGAGAGGTAGGAAAGGGCAAGGTGATGTAGAACCTTGAAGCCTAGAGTGAGGAATGTTGGTATTTGTTAAGCGCTTACTATGTGCAGAGCACTGTTCTAAGCGCTGGGGTAGACGTAGGGGTATCAGGTTGTCCCACATGGGGCTCACAGTCTTAATCCCCATTTTACAGATGAGGTAACTGAGGCCCAGAGAAGTTAAGTGACTTGCCCACAGTCACACAGCTAAGTGGCAGAGCTGGGATTCGAACTCATGACCTCTGACTCCAAAGCCCGTGCTCTTTCCACTGAGCCAACCATGACCTTCTGAGTCCCAGGCCTGTGATCTATCCACTAGTCCATGCTGCTTCTCAGAGAAGTGGACTTGCATTCATTAAATCATATCTATTGGTGGCTTACTGTTTGCAAAACAATGAGTTAAAGACTTGCAACTCAAGTGCCATGGGACAACCAGGACATCAGAGGGTAAATCCCTCGGTCACTCCCTGGGCCTGTTGCTGCCCCACTGGAGGTATCTGACATGTCAGGGCACCCATACCGAGACCCACCAGGAGCAGACTCTCAAGTAGCAGAATGGCCAGAATGGGAGGAAATGAGGTGCAGGGGACCATGGTACCAGCTGCAGGAGGGGCAGGGGAGTATCATGGTGACTCTAAGTCTGGTGTGGGCAGGGATTGTCTCTCTTTATTGCTAAATCGTATTTTCCAAGCCCTTAGTACAGTGGTCTGCACACAGTAAGTACTCAAAAAATACGGCTGAATGAATGAATAGTGGATAAACCATGTGCCTGGGAGTCAGAAGGATGTGGGTTCTAATCCCAGCTCCACCATTTGTCTGCTGTGTGACCTTGGGCAAATCATTTAATTCTCTGGGCCTCAGTTCCCTCAACTGTAAAGTGAAAATTAGGAATATGAGCCCCATGTGGGATGGGGACTGTGTCCAACCCTATTATCTTCTATCTACTCCAGCACTTAGACCAGTGACTGGCATGTAGTAATCGCTTAAAATTGCCACAATTTATTATTACTACTATTATTATTATTATTATCATGGGAGGCAGCAAAGTTTTGGGAAACTATCCCAGGTTCCCTTACAGGATTGCCTTCATCGAGAGTCAGAATGGCCTACACTGGCTTTTCAGAGAGAGTCCTCTGAGAGGGGTCCTTCCCAGACTGAGACCTCCCTTTCGCTCTGTCCCTCCTCCCTTCCCCATTCCCCCTACTCCCTCCTTCTGCTCTTCCCCTTTTCCCTCCCCACGGCACTTGTGTCTATTTGTATATATTATTTTTTACTCTATTTTATTAATGATGTATATATATGTCTATGTTTCTATTTATCTAGATGGTATTGATGCCTGACTACTTATTTTGTTGTCTGTCTCCCCCTTTTAGATTGTGAGCCCGTTGTTGGGCAGGGATTGTCTCTGTTGCCAAATTGTACATTCCAAGCACTTAGTACAGTGCTCTGCACATAGTAAGTGCTCAATAAATATGATTGAATGAATGAATTGTCCAAGGCCCCTGGAAATCCTAGGCTTTCCAAGATAAGGCCAGAAACTGCCAGAGGCCCAGGGGCTTCTGGCTTCAATACTGGCACAAAGGATAGCAGTTATTCCTGCCACAGTGCAATCAATTTACTATCGATATCTTTTGAGCACTTGCTGTTTGTGGAACATTCTAACAAGAGTTTGGGAGAGAACCGTACAATAGAATTGGTAGACATGATCCCAGCCCACAAGGAGCTGGCAGTCTACAGATAGTGATTGTAGCTTGAAAATTTCTGCATTATTCCAAAAGACAAGTCAGAGGGTGGAAAATATGAGGATAATCAGTCAATCAATCAATCTTATTTTTTGAGCACTTACTGTGTGCAGAGAACTGTACTAAGGACTTGGGATAGTACAGTTTAACAATAGAAAGGACACATTCCTTGCCCACAATTGAAATTTGAAGTTTAATTCTTCTTACCGAGTCTAGAGGGGGAAAGACTTTGTCTTGTCTTGTCTTATGCTGTCGAGGTGTCTCCGACCCCCAGCAACATCATGGACATATCTGTCCCAGAACATCCCAGCTCCATCTGAAATCGTTCTGGGAGTGGATCCATAGAGTTTTCTTGGTAAAAATACAGAAGTGGTTTATCATTGCCTCCTTCCTCTCAGTAAACTCGAGCCTCCACCCTCGACTCTCTCCCACACCCCTGCTGCCCAGGAAAGGGGAGTTTTGACTTGTAGCAGATCGCCTTCCACTCACTATTCAATGCCCAAGCTAGGAATGGAATGCGTAGGCCTCTGCTTGCCTTTCCCCCCTGTAGTCAAACACTGGACTTCTAATTATCAATAACATTTGTGAAAAACCAGGAAATCTAGCCTAATAGAAAGATCACAGGATTGGGGTGCAAAAAATCTGGGTTTAAGTCCCACTCAGCCCTTACCTACTGTGTGACCCTGGGCAAGTTGCTTAAACAGTCTGGGCCTCAGTTTGTCATCTGTAAAATTCAAATAAGACAGATTTTGAGTTTAATGAGGGACAGGAGCTGTATCTGATCTCATAATCTTGTATTTACTTGAGTATTTAGCATATAATCAGTATTTAATAAACATTAAAATCATGCTCTGTAAAATTCACATAAGATAGATTTTGAGTCCAATGAGGGACAGAGGCTGTGTCTGATCTCATTATCTTGTATTTACTTGAGTATTTAGCATATAGTTAGTGTTTAATAAACATTATTATTATGATAGAAGCTGTGTACTATTTCATTTGCTTCCGAACCGTCTTCTTCCTAATGTTTTATTTCACATCAAAAGACTTTCTGACACAATATGATTTCAGGATCACATATAGATTAGAGTGAATATAACTCTTGTAACTGCTTTAAGTTCACTATTTCCAGTAAACATGGTAGTGGTGAACTTGAGCAGTTACAATTACTTCCCAAAACAATGTTAATGAACTAGTACTGTAATGATAATTATGGTATTTTTGAAATGCTTACTTTGTGCCAGGCATTGTACTCAGCATTGGGGTGGACTCAAGCAAATTGGGTTGGACACAGTCCCTGTCCCATGTGGGGCTCACAGTCTAAACCCCATTTTACAGATGAGGTAACTGAGGCACCGAGAAGTAAAGTGACTTGCTCAAGTTCATACAGTAGACAAGTGGCAGATTTGGGATTAGAACCCAGTACCTTCTGACTCCCAGGCCCGGGCTCTATCCACTACACCGCTCTGCTTCCCATAAGAAACTGGTACTGAAACCGACGTGATTTGAACACAACTTTCTAATTTGGAGTCAGACGTGCTCCTGAATCCTGCAGAGCCACTGAGCATTGATATTCCGGCCAATTCCCAATTGTGTTTTAACCATGGAGCCTTATTCTACCATCGCGTCCTATTTAATTTGCACACTAAAACACCACACTGTCTCAGAAATGGCTGTATTAACAAAAGCAACAATACCTTCCCTGTTATTTCTGTAAACTCTCATGGCTTGAATAAGAAATACTGTTGTTTTTATAAATAATGCTCTTTACCAAGTCGATGCTATTGAGCCAGAACGTCTCTTAGGAGCAACTTGGCTCTTTGGTTAGTAGAAGTAGAGAAGCAGTGCAGCTTACTAGATACAGCACAGGTCTGGGAGTCAGGAGGACCTGGGTTCTAATCCCAGCTCTTCCACATGCTTGCTGTGTGACCTTGGGTGAGTCACTGAACTTCTCTGTGTCTCAATTACCTCATCTGTAAAAAATGGGGATAAGTGTGTAAGCCCCTTGTGGAACAGTGGCTGTGTTCAACCTGATTAACTTGTATCTACCCCACCTCTTAGAACAGTGCTTAACACATAGTAGGTGCTTAACAAGTACCATAATTATTAGAGGGGACATGTGACCTTGAAAGCTTTAGGCCAGAACATTGAGCACAGATTTTGGAATCCAATTTCATTTAGGCCCGTTTTAGCACTAGTAAGTGCTGTCGAGGCATTTTCAATTCAAAGTGACTCCATGAATATACTTTCTCCAGAAAGTCCTGTCCTCCGCCATAATCCGCAACCTTTCTAACGGTTCTTCCATTATCGTTGTTATGCTCTCTATCCATTTAGCTGCTGTTCTGCCTCTTCCATGTTTTCCCTGGACTTTTCCTAGCATTAGTGTCTTCTCCAGAGAATAAGTCCTCCTGTTATGTGTCCAAAATATGCTAATCTAAATCGAGTCATTTGGCCTTCCAAAGACCATTTTCATTTAATTTGCTCCAAAATCCATTTGTTTGTTTCTTGGGCAGTTCATGGTATTCACAAATGTCTTCTCCAACACCACATTTCAAAAGAATCGGTGTTCTTCCTATCCTGTTTTTTCACAGTTCAGCTTTTGGATCCATACATTGTCACTGGAAACACCGTAGAGTTGGTAATTTGTACTTTCGTGGCAATTGTCATATCAGCACATTTCGTGACTTTTTCTAGGCTCTTCAGAGCAAGCATTCCTAACATTAATCTTTGGTGAATTGCTCGGCTACTAGTTAGTTTATTATTGATTATAGATTCCAGGAGAGAAAAATTGTCACTATTTCAATCTTCTCTCTGCATCCATTCAAAAACTCTGGGGATTAAGTAAGCTTTCATTCCAGTGATCCTTGTGGTTAGCCCTAGAGGCTGAGCTCTGGATACACAGTAGTAATGGTGAGTAATAGTACCAGTGGTGTTTGTTAGACACTTACTGAGTGCAGAGCACTGATCTAAACACTGAGAAAGTCTGCAGAAATGGTAATTATACATGGGTCCTGGCCCTCAAAGGGGCTCATAATGTAGGACTGTAATGGGTGGAGGGGAAGTGAGTGTGTGCTCTGCACACAGTATGTGCTCAATAAATACAATTGAATGAATTACTGGAGATAGGCACACAAGGAACAATGAAAATAAAGCACTAAAGCAACATAATAGACAAGTACAATTACAGAAAATAAAAACAAAACTCAATAGGGTGCTGGGGAGCAGAATTTTAGGCTCCATGTGGTTCAGAGTCCACAGTCACAACTATAGCCACAGTGATAATAATAATAATGATAATGGTATTTGTTAAGCATTTACTATGGGTCAAGCATTGTTGTAGATACAAGATAATCAGTTTGGACACAGTCGCTGTCCCAGGTGGAGCTTCCAGTCTTAATCCCCATTTTATGGATGAGGGAACTGAGGCACAGAGGAAGTGAAGTGAATTACCCAAGGTCACACAGCAGATACGTGGCTGAATAGGGATTAAAACCCACCTTCTCTGATTCCCAGGCCTGTGCTCTTTCCATTAGGCCATACTGTTTCCCACTACGGTAGCTGACACCGTGATCTTCCTGAGGTTTGTGGAAGCGGTCCCAGGCTGCTGCTGATTCTCTCTGTCCAACCAGAGTAGAGGGGGGCAAGTCAAGATGGAGGCTCCTCAGTGATGCGGAGAAGAGCCCAGGTGGGATTTATTCATTCATTCAATCATATTTCCAGAGCACTTACGATGTGCAGAGCACCATATTAAGTGCTTGAGAGAGTACACTATAACAATAAACAGACATATTCCCTGCCCACAACAAGCTTGTATTCTAGAGGATCCTGGGGAGACAGTGTGATGGACCTGTGTTGGGGTGTGCTGAGAAGCTTTCCCTTTTCCCACTGGGGAAGCAGGGACTAATCAGGGCAGAACCCAAATACTAGAACTTTTTCCCATTCCACAGTTTAGCAGTTAGAGTCTGGGTGCTGCTTTTCAGGACCCCAGTCAAGAAGACATCATCCAGGTGGAAATTCCATTTTATTTCCAGTCAAATGGTCCCCACCAGATCTGGAGTCCCAGCGATACACACAAAACCTGGGAATGCATCAGTCCAGTCCACTATGGTTGGGGAGGGAACTAAGACTCCTAAATTGCTGATAATCCCTGGAACTCTCATTGCTGTCTCCTTTGCAGCCAAACTCCAACCCTTTGCTTGTAGGAGAAATAATGATGGTAGTATTTAAGTGCTTACTGTGTGCCGAACCCTGAACTAAGAAGTGGGATAGGTAAGAGATAACCAGCTTGGACACAGTCCCTGTCCCACAAGAGTCTCACAGTCTACGGGGGAGAGAGAATTTTTATTTCATCTACAATCCATTTTACAGATGAGGAAATTGAGGCACAAAGAAGTTAAGGGACTTGTCCAAGGTTTCAAAGTAGGCAAATATCAGAGCCAGGATCAGAACCCAGGACCTCTGACTTCCAGGCCCAGGTTCTTTCCATCAGTTCATGCTTCTGCTTTTTAAAAATGGTATTTACTAAGCGCTTACTATGTGCCAAGTACTGTATTAAGCACTGGGTTAGATATAAGTGTATCAGGTTGGACGAAGTCCATGTACCACATGGGGCTCACAGATGGAGCTCACAGTCTTAATCCCCATTTTACAGATGAGGTAACTGAATCACAGAGAAGTTAAGGAACTTGCCTAAGGTCAGACAGCAGACACGCAGTGGAGCTGGGATTAGAACTCTAGTCCTTCTGACTCCCAGGCCCATGCCTTAGCCACTAGACCACACTGATTTGGGTCCAAGGGTCTCAAAGCCAGCTTAGCCAGCTAAATACCAAGTTTACCCACGTAGGCCTGTGGTAGTAATTCAGCAAAGCATAACCACTTTAAGGACTAGCTGGGCTACTGCATTTCCATGTAGGAAATCATTTGGTAAATGAAATGAGTGATTCTTCCCTCAAGGCATTGTGAAAGAAATTCTGGGCTTCTTTGATAGTGGCCCATGAGTAGGTGAGAAACTCCAAAGATTGGAAAGAAAAGAAGAGGCAAAATCTATTCTGGAGGTTTGAGGGGATGCCTTTCATCAACTCCTGATGCTATCCTCTGAGCAGAAGCTCATGGGTGGTGGGCTTCTGGCGATTGTTGGGGCCCATGGTGATGTCACTAGTTGCTGGGGAAGATATGTCGGGCGGTTGAAGCTGCTGCTGTGCATTTTGTTTTCAGAAAAGAGTGAAAACAACACCTTCCTCACAAGCCACTGGGAATGTGCCCAAATTATTTCTGTAGTATTCATTCTTTCATTCATTCAATCAAATTTATTGAGCACTTACTCTGTGCAAAGCACTGTATTAAGTGCTTGGGAAGTACAATTCAACAACAAATATAGACAATCCCTCACGGCCTCACGGTCTAGAAGTGGGGAGTAGTAGTAGTAGAGATATTTACTGAGTGTCTTCTAAGAGCAGTGCTCTGTATTAGGAGGTTGGGAGATATGTCAGAAGAACGAGTGGTCTAACTTTGCCTTGCAGGGCTAAAATGTTTATCTTCCTCCCTCCCTTCCTCCTTCTCCTTCTCTCACTCCTTTCCGCCCTCTTTTCTGTCCTTCTTTCCTTCTCCCCTCCTTCCACCTTCTCTTCTTCCGTCCCTCCTTTTCCTTTCTCCCTCTTTTCTTCCTGCCTTTTTCCTCCATCCCTCCCTCCTTCTCTTCCTTCCTTCTTTCTCTTCCTTCCTTCCTTGCTGCTTCTCAAGAAACTCCAGTGGTTTCCCATTCACCTCTGCATCAAAGAAAAACTCCTCATCATTGGCTTTAAAGCACTCAAATCACCTCGCCCCCTCCTACCTCACCTTGATACTTCTACTACAACCCAGCCCACACACTTCGCTCCTTTAATGCTAACCTTCTTGTTGTTCCTCGATCTCATCTACCTTGCCGCTGACCTCTCTCTCCTTCCTCCTTCCTCTGGCCTGGAGCAGCCTCCCTTCTCAAATCTGACACACAATGACTCTCCCCACATTCAAAGTCTCTTCAAGGCCCATCTCCTCCAAGAGGCCTTTCCTGATAAAGCCCCTTTAATCTCTTCTCCCACTCCCTTCTGCGTTGCCCTGACTTGCTCCACTTATTCATCTCCCCTTCCAGTCCCACAGAATTTATGTATGTATCTGTTATTCATTTATTTATTTATATTAAAGTCTGTCCGTCCCCCCCCCCCCGACTGTAAGCTCACTGTGGGCAGGGAATATGTCGGTTTATTGTTAAATTTTACTCGCCCAAGTGCTTAGTACAGTGTTCTGTGCACACTAAGCTCTCAATTAATTCGATTGAATGAATGGAGTTTACTTTCCTACTAGTTCAAAAGGTATTGAAAGATTTCTGATAGCATTTGTCATGCATTTCTAAATTTTTTTGGTCTCTAACCATTTCATTCACAAACTTTTGCTCCTCAACGTCAGCTGCATTTATAAATTCCTATAAATACAGACTACCAAGTGGCCAGCAGTGAACATGAGCAACCTATGGGCACTTCTGAATGGCAACAGGCGGCTGGAGTCTCACCCTTCCTGGCAGCACTATAAGGACTCAGTTCACTCTCCCAGAAATGGTTGTGGCCAGGAAAGTGACAATATTTTTAAACCGCTGCTTTCCCTCTTGGGCTCCCACTGCTGCTAGAATGAATGTGGGGGTGGGGAAAATCGGGTGAGGGCCTTAAATGTGGATGTCCTCAAGAGCTCTCTCCTGTTTGGCTTCCTGCCCTTCAACAACCATTCAGAAATGGAATTAAGAAGCCAGTCGTGGCCACCCGCCGAGAATGAGAACTCCTGCTGGTCCATTTCACCTTCGGCTTGTAAATACTGGTTTCTACATGGCCAACCAAGTCTGAATCACTGGAAAGAAATCTGACTCGCTCTAGAGAATGAAAATCAGTAGACAGGATAAAGCAGGAATGAGAGGGTGCTAAAGTGGGGTGTCTGATGTTTTATCTCTGATCTTCTTGTTGCTGTGCAAAATTTGGATATCCACTTGGTGGTCACTGCTCATTGGACACATGGTTTGAAAAGACTGTCCAAATGGACTCAGTTCTTTTTCTTGAGTCTTAACTGGAAGCTAGTAATAATAATTATGGCATTTGTTAAGTGCTTACTATGTGCCAGACACAGTACTAAGAGCGGGATGGATACAAGCAAATCAGGTCAGACACAATCCCTGTCCCACATGGGGCTCACAGTCGTAATCCTCATTTTAGAGATGAGATTACGGAGGTATAGAGCAGTGAGATGACTTACCCACGTTCACACAGCAGACAAGTGGTGCATGGGATTAGAACTCATGTCCTTTTGAATCCCAGGCCCTATCCACTAACCTCTGGTTTAGCAAAATAAAGCTTTCCACTGTAACAGAGGTGTTGGTTTTACTTCTGGAACATATCATTTAAACTCCCTAATTAATAAGAGAGTCAAATCTGTGGTTAAGTGTTCGTAGGTTGAACACCTTTCATTCATTCATTCATTCAATAGTATTTATTGAGCGCTTACTATGTGCAGAGCACTGTACTAAGCGCTTGGGATGAACAACAGATAGAGACAGTCCCTGCCGTTTGATGGGCTTACAGTCTAATCGGGGGAGATGGACAGACAAGAACAATGGCAAGTGCTCTATCCACTATGCCATGCTGCTTCTCTGAGCCGATCACGAGGCAACCGTAATTTGGATCATTTTTCCCCAGTGGCAGGATTTTTCATTTTCTCATCCTGAAGTTCACCTTTCATTCTTCATGTCTGCACGTCAGCTTTGTGAGTGTCCCTGAGTTTTAGCCCTACCTCCCTGGCATGTCATAAAAACCTGGAGATTTCACTGTACACTCTCTCTCAGATCATCATCATCTGGGGCATTTTCGGAGTTCCTATTGTGTGCAGTGCACTGTACTAGTTCATTCATTAAATCATATTTATTGAGCACTTCCTGTGTGGAAAACACTGTACTAATCACTTGGGAGAGTACAATATAACAACAGACACATTCCTGCCCACAATTTGCTCACAGTCTAGACAGACATGAATAGAAATAAATAAATAAATTACAGATATATACTTATGTGCTGTGGGGATGGGAGGGAGGATGAATGAAGGAGCAAGTAAGAGTGATGCAGAAGGGAGTGGGAGAAGAGGAGAGGCTTCTTGAAGAAGATGTGCCTTCAATAAGGCTTTGAAGTGGGGGAGAGCAATTAGTTGTCTCATATGAGGAGGGAGGGAGTTCCAGGCCAGAGGTAGGATGTGGACAAGAGGTCGGCAGCAAGATAGATGAGATCGAGAGTGAAAAGCTTAGTATTAGAGGAATGAAGTGTCTGGGCTAGGTTGTAGTAGGAGAATAGTGAGGTGAGGTAGGAGGGGGCAAGGTGATGGAGTGCTTTAAAGCCAGTGGTGAGAAGTTTTTGTTTGATGCGGAGGTGGATGGGAAACCACTGGAGTTTCTTGCGGGGTGGAGAAACATGCTCTGAATGTTTTTGAAAGAAAATGACTCAGGCAGCAGAATGGAGTATGAAGTGGAGTGGGGAGAGACTGGAGGCAGGGAGGTCAGCAAGGGTGCCAGTACAATAATCAAGGCGGGATAGGATAAGTACTTGCATCAGTTTGGACAGAGAGGAAGGGGCAGATTTTGGAAATGTTGTGAAGGTAGAACTGACAGGATTTACTGATGGCTTGAATATGCCGGTGGAGTGTGAGAGAGGAGTCAAGGAAAATGAAAGGAAACAGGTTTTTGATCAGAATGTGAGGACTGGGGCAGAGAAAGAACATTAGGAAAAGAAAAACAAAATAATGCAAATCAAGGAAGATTTCAAGAAAATGATGAAGAACACAAAGTTTAATTCAAGTTATGTGGTTCATTCCTTGAAACAAATGAGAAACTTACCAAAATACTTTATTTCTGCCTTCAGTCCTTTTAAAAATGCAGAGTGAACATGAAGTTTCAAAACAGTGACTTTCTAGGAGACATAAATATTTCTATCCCTTGACATTGTTGTTTTCATTTTTAGTGAATATGCTTTGAAATGCAGGGACATTCTGAGTGGTGGGTATTGCATGACAGAACCTTATAAAGTATTAGCTGATTTTGGGTTACAAAACTGTTTAAATATCTGGGCCATTCTCTGAAGACAATTTACAGATCAGCTTGACAGTCTCCCCTCCTCTGCCACGTTAAATGATCCTAACCACCTTCAGCTAAACCTGCTGACAGAGTAATCTGTGGTCTAGTGCATGGGTCTGGGAGCCAGAAGGACCTGGGTTCTAATGCTGCCACTACCACTTGTCTGCTGTGACCTTGGGCAAGTCACTTCACTTCTCTGTGCCTCAGCTACCTCCTCTGTAAAATGGGAGTTAAGATTGTAAGCCCCATGTGGAACCGTGATTACATCCAAACTGATAAGCATGTATCTACCCCAGGGCTTAGAACACTGCTTGGCACATAGTAAGTGCTTAAGAAATACCATTATTATTATTATTATTATCGTTATTAATTCCAAGGTTATGGGCATGTGAGACAGGAAGGATGGTGGTGCCATCAACAGTGATGGGAAAGTGAGTGGGATGTCATGAACCCTGCCAGGTATTGCTCCCCCACAATATCAGGAGCTAAACCTACGAGCCCTTAACCACAGATTTGACTCCCTTATTAATTAGAGAGTTTAAATGATAGGTTCCAAAAAGTAAAACCAGACACCACTGTTACTGTGGAAAGCTTTATTTTATTAAAGGAGGGGTTAGGTGCATAAGCACGTGTGCACACACACACAGAGACAAAATACACAACACCTGGAGTTATCAATCCAACTGGCTTTCCCCAAATCTTGATGAAGATCATCCCACGTTGGAGGAGTTTCAAGGCGTCGGACTGCCCACAGCTTCTCGTCGTCCTGGTTCAAGTCTTAGGTGCTGGGCTGCAGCAACTACAGTGCATGACTTAGGTGGCTCCATGCCAGGCAAAGGGGGCCAGTTCTTTCCTCCTTATATCCGTTGTTCTGAGTGGTTTGCAGCAGGGGGGCTGCACAGGATTGCTTGCTGTCTTCCGCTCAAGTTACCAGTTACTCTCCCCAGACTTATTCCTCCTTAACCCCATCCAGCAGTTCTTTTCCTGCCCAGCAGAACAATTTAGTCCCTCCTTAAGCCCTCTGCGAAACAATTCATTTCCTCTCCAACCATTCAGGTCCTCAAAACTCCTCAGAAAGGTAATACAGTTTCTCCTCTAAATTGTCCTTTGGCCTTGTTGCTCCTGGGGTCAAATAATACAAGATGGAGTCACTCTCGCTCACCACACAGGAGAAGAGGGTTTAGGTGGGAAGATAAGAATTTCAGTTTTAGCCATATTAAGTTTGAGGTGATGGAAGGTGTTTGGGACCTAAAACAGAGGTAGGAGATATTACCCTTGACCTTGAGGAGATTGCAATAATTTTTGAAGATGTGAAACAAAATTGGTCCTAATAGTAACAATGATAATGGTAGTTATTATTAATAACAATAATAATAATGCTATTTGTTAAGTGCTTACTATGTGTCAAGGTCTGTCTTAAGCCCTGGGGTTGATACAAATTAATCAGGTAGGACACAGTCTCTGTCCCACCTGGGGCTCACAGTCTTAATCCCCATTTTACAGGTGAGAGGACTGAAGCACAGAGAAGCGACTTGCCTAAAGTCACACAGCAGACCAGTGGCAGCGCCAGGATTACCCAGCGCTTAGAACAGTGCTCTGCACATAGTAAGCGCTTAACAAATACCAACATTATTATTATTATTAACCCAGGTCCTTCTGACTCCCAGGCCCATCCTCTATCCACTAGGCCACGTTAAGCCCTATCTACCAAGGATTTTGATACAATACAATCAGATCCACCCAATTCATGGGCTCATAGTCTCAGGGGGAGGAGTAACAAATATTTAATTCCCATTTTACAGATTAACTGAAACTGAGGCCCAGAGAGGTTAAGTGATTTACCAAAGGTCACACAGCAGAGATGGGATTAGATCCTATTCCTGCAGCCCTTCCACCAGGCTACATGGTCCCTTATGATCCTGTCACTACCCCTGAGATACCCCACTGTTTATGCTTCTCCATCTTGAAAAATAGTCATGGAAACTGATTCTTTATTCCTATTCTGGGGCCAGGTTCTCTACCCATGACCCAACGTCCCCTCCAAACCCACGATTACTAAATTGAAAAAGAAAAAAAAAACTTTTGAGGTCAGAGTCCTTCTGAATAACCTCTATTTCCTTCAAAGAATTTCAGCAGAAATCAATCAATCATCAGTGGCATTTAGAACAGCACATAGAACAGTGCTTGGCACATAGTAAGTGCTTAACAAATACCATCATTATTATTTATGGAGTACTTACTGTGGGCAGAACACTGTACTTAGAGCTTGGGAGAATACAATACCACAGAGTTGGTAGGCCTGTTTCTATGCCCACAGCGAGCTTACAGCCTAGAGGAAATCTAGAAATCTAGAGAAGTCTAAAAAAATTCTGAGTTCCTGTCCTACTTCTCTAGCCCAACATCTCTCCACCCCTCCCTCCTCAAACAAGCCATCCATCAATCAATCGTATTTATTGAGCATTTAGTGTGTGAAGAACACTTTACTTCTTATTTCTCCCTCTATCTTTTCCCTTTCTCCTTTCTTCTGTTTTCCTTTCCTCCTTTCTCTTTCCCTTCTTCCCTTTTCCCACTCTTCTTTTTTTAATGGTAATAGTAATAATAATGGCATTTGTTAAGCACTTACTATGTGCAAAGCACTGTTCTAAGCGCGGGGGTAGTTACAAGCTAATCAGGGTGTCCCACGTAGGGCTCACAGGCTTCAACTCCATTTTACAGATGAGGGAACTGAGGCCCAGAGAAGTGAAGTGACTTGCCCAAAGTCACACAGCTGACAAGTGGCAGAAGCGGGATTACAACCAATGACCTCTGACACCCAAGCCTGGGCTGTTTTCCACTAAGCCACACTGCTTTTTGTTTACCATGTGCCAGGAACTGTACTAAGCACAAGAATTAGACACAGTCCCCATCCCACACAGGTCTCACAGTCCTAATCCTCACTGAGGCATAGAAAGTGAAGTGACTTGCCCAAAGACACACGTCAAACAAGGGATGGAGTTCAGATTACAACCCAGGTGTTTCTAACTCCCAGGCCTCCATTCACTAGGCCACACTGCTTCTCACTAGGTGAAACTCCTTCCTTTCTCAGTTTTCCCTTATCTTTGTCTTGTTGGCACCCACCTGGCCCATTCCTTTTTACTTTATTCCCATTTTGCCTAAAGTGGGGATAACATTCCTGTCCCTTAGTCCATGATGGGCAAACAGACATCATCCCCCAAACTTGATACAGAAGAGGATCTTTACTCAGGACATAATTTACAAAGAAAAATCAGATGCCAATTTTTTGTTTGGGTGTAACTGGCTGTTACTTTACCTCCAGTTGCTCATACCCAGTAAGTCCAAAGCCCTGATGATTTTCCCTAGGAGAATAGTTTACACTAGCCCCATCCCCTTCCCATCCTGGGTATACCACCATCTCGTCTGCTTCCCCACAACTCCCAGCCAGCATAATAGTGTCAGATCTCTCCTTTACTAGTGACGTTCTTTGAGCTTCTAGACTGTAATCTCCTTGTGGGCAGGGAACGTATCTTCCCACTCTGTTGTAGTGCACTCTTCCAAGCGCTTAGTACAGTGCTTTGCAAACACTAAAGCTCGATAAGAGCACCTTACTATGCTCCACGTGCTGTACTAAGAACTGGAGTAGTAATACGACTGCTCACGGTCTCTTCTCCCACTTATATTGTGAGCCCCAAGTGGGATCTGGTTAACTTGTATCTTCTCCACTGTTTTATGCAGTGCTTAACAAATGCCACAGTTATCATTATTATTAGTCCTATTAGAACAGTAGAACAGAAGCAGCCTAGCATAGTGGATAGAGCACAGGCCTGGGAGTCAGAAGGTCCTGGGTTCTAATCGTTGCTCCACCACTTGTCTACTTGCAAGTCCCTTCACTTCTTTGTGCTTAGGATGGTGCCTGCACATCGTAAGTGCTTAACAAATATCTGAATGATTATTATTATCATTAGCAGGTATTTAATCCCTAATTTGAAGATGAGGAAACTGTGCCTCAGAGTAGTTCAATGGTTTGACCAAGATTTCACACAGCAGACAAGTGATATAGCCAGAATTAGAACCTGGGTCTTCCGAATTCCACTCCTGTGCTTTTTCCACTAAGCCACACTGCTTCTCTGTCAGGGAATCTTAAGGCGAGGCAGTTTATTCCACATCTTATTCAGGACCTGGGTAAATGGAGATGACAGGTGCTATCATTTGCTGTGTGGCTTTAATGGTAAACAAAAACTGACAGTGGAACTTATTTTCTTTCCCCAGGTCAGCTGAGATTCCGTTTCCTAATTCTCTCTTCACCCCTCTCCCCACCCTACCCTGCCGCACCCCAGACCAACCTCTCTCAGCTACAAGAAAAAAAGCCCCGGTCCTGAGATGCCAAACAACTTGATCCCTGTCAATCTTCCAAAAAGAGGCCGAGTTTCACAGCATCGTAAATGGTCCCTCTGGTTTCCGTGATTTGAAAGAAGCAGAGCAATGTCGGAGGCGGTAGGAATTTGAAAGGTTGCCAGGCCTCTGGTGAGAGGTCCAGGTCTAGTCAGGCTGTTTACTCTGCTCTGCGCTCATTTGCCTGATGGAGCCTCTGGCACCAAAGATAGATTTTAAGGGTATGAGGAAAAAAGAAACCTTCCTCCAACCCCCTGACATTTAAGATGGCTATTTTTCACCTGTGTGCTGAGTCAAGAATTCTGAGGAATCTGTCATCTCTCTTGGTAACCAAGGGCCCATGTGCATATCGTGTCTGGGTCTATGATCCGAAGAGTCAGCTACTGCCACCTTGACGCTGGGCCATTCCTCTTCCTTCCGGCCTGCCTCGGTTATTGTCTTCCCTTTAGCTGTCCCTTCTATCTGGTGGGAAGTTCCTGGGTGTGTGTTTGCACAGTGGATGAGACTGATTTGGGGCTGACAGATGTGTCCACACACCTGGCTTGGCTGGGCTAATGTAGATTCGCCTCTTGCCCAAATGGGGCTGATTTCTGATTCTATTTTAGCCTCATCATCTTTCTGAAGTCTCTGAATCCCTTATCCCTACGTTCCACTTTGGTGACAAAATAGGAACTGTCTGACATGATCCCTGCCTCATCTGCTCCTCTCCTCCTTTCCAGCTCCCTTCCATGCCCTCATCCATGCTCTCATCCTTCTGGGCCAACTCCCAAGAGGAGATCTCCTTCCTGCTTTCAAAATCAACCCCATGCCTTCCTACTTTCTATAAACAGGCACTCCTCTTCTTCCCGCTCTGATCTCTGGCTTCCACACTCGCTCTTGGGTGGTTCCCTCCTCTCTACCTTCAATACACCCTCGTCTCCCCATCTGAAAAAAGAAGCAGCATGACCTAGTGGATAGAGCATGGGCCTGAGAGTCAGAAGGACTTGGATTCTAATCCCACCTCCACCAATGGTCTGCTGCGAGAGCTTGGGCAAGTCACTTCACTTTTCTGTGCCTCAGTTATCTCATTTGTAAAATGGGGATTAGCCATTGTGAGCCCCATGAGGAACAGGGAATGTGTCCATCCTAATTTGCTTATATCCATCCTAGCGCTTAGTTCAGTGCCTGTCACATATGAAGCATTTAACAAATTTGTCTTATGCTGTCGACTCGCTTCCGACCCATAGTGACACCACGGATTCATCTCTCCCAGAATCTGCAATTGTTCTGGTAGTGGATCCACAGACTTTTCTTGGTAAAAATCCAAAAGTGGTTTCTCATTGCCTCCTTCCACATAGTAAACTTGACTCTCCACCCTCGACTCTCTCCTATGCCACTGCTGCCCAGCACGTGTGAGGTTTGACTTGTAGCAGACTGCCTTCCGCTCACTAGCCACTGCCCAAGCTAGGAATGGAATGGGTAAGCCCCTGCTTGACTGTCCCTCCCATAGCCGAGACTGGTAGAGTGCTGGAAAATCTCCAGATGCGGACCATGAGAGGGGAACTTAACAAATGCCACAATTATTATTATTCTCTGGATCTCACTGCACCATCCTGCTATTCCCTTTTTTCCCTTCTCTCATCCCTGTCCAAATTCCTCTAATGGGTTGTCGACACCCATCAATCCCCTTCCTCTCCTCCAAATCCCTTCTGGCCCCTCTACAATCTGATTTCCTTCCCCTTCACTCTCTAAATCTGTCCTCTTCAGTGTCTTCCTTTTTTAATCAAACCTAACAGATGCTACTCTATCCTAATCCCCTTCTAACTCTCAGCTTCCTTTGGCCCTGTGGACCACTCATCATCATAATAATAATTTTGGTACTTGTTAAGTGCTTACAGTGTGCCAGGCACTGCACTAAGTGCTGGGGTGGTTATGAGCAAATCGGAAGGGGGACAGTCCCTGTGTCATGTGGAGCTCACAGTCTTCTTCCCCATTTTACAGATGAGGTAACTGAGGCATAGAGAAGTGGAGCGACTTGCCCAAGGTCACACAGCAGACAAGTGGTGGAGCCAAAATTAGAAGCCATGACCTTCTGACCTTCAGACCCGTGCTCTAGCCACTGTGTTATCATCATCAATGGTATTCATTGAAAACAATGCTCGGCACATAGTAAGTGCTTAATAAATACCATCATTATTATTATTGAGAGCTTACTGTGTGCAGAGCACTGTACTAAGCACTTAGAAGACTATAATACAGAGTTAGTGGATATTTTCCCTGCCCCCAACAAGCTTACAGTCCAGAGGTGGAGACATACATGAATATAAATCCTTGAAAGCCTAACTATGGTTTTCCTGACACAATTCTCTCTTGATTCTCCCCTAGTTATCTAGCCAATCCTTCTTGGTCTCTTTGATCAGGGCTCTCTCTGCCTCCCACCCCTTAACTGTGGGAGTCGCCAGGCTCCAGTTCTGGGCCCCCTTCTTTTCTCCATAGACAGTCACTTCCTCAGGGAACTCATTTGGTTCCCCCTTTTCCACAAACCCCTCTATGCAGAGGAATCTCAAACCTACTTCCTTACCCCTGAGTACACTTCTTGGCAATCTTGCATATCTCCCTAGCTCTAGGAGAGTTCTATGTGGATGTCCTGCCAATATCTCCAGCTCAATATGTTTAAAACTGAACTCACCTTCTTTATTTTCATTCATTCATTCATTTTTTTGAGTGCTTACTGTGTGCAGAACACTGTACTAAGCGCTTGGAAAGTACAATTCGGCAACAGAGACAATCCCTACCCAACAATGGGCTCACAGTCTAGAAGTGGGGAGAGATACAACAAAACAAAACAAGTAGACAGGCATCAATAGCATCAAAATAAATATAATTATAGATATATATATACATCATTAATAAAATAAATAGAATAATAAATGTGTACATATATACACAAGTGCTGTGGGATGGGGAGGAGGAGCAGAGTGAAGGAGGGATTGGGGCAATGGGGAGGGGAGGAGGAGCAGAGGAAAAGGGGGGTTCAGTATAGGAAGGCCTCCTGGGGGAGGTGAGCTCTCAGTAGGGCTTTGAAGGGGGGAAGTCAGCTAGTTTGGATGATCTGAGGAGGAAGGGCATTCCAGGCCAGAGGTTGGATGCGTGCCAGGGGTCGACGGCGGGACAGGGCAGAATGAGGTACAGTGAGGAGGTTAGCACCAGAGGAGCGGAGTGTGCAGGCTGGGCTGTAGAAGGAGAGAAGGTAGGTGAGGTAGGAAGAGGGTTAGGTGATGGAGAGCTTTAAAGCCAATAGTTAGGAGTTTTTGCTTCATACAAAGGTTGATAGGCAACCACTGGAGATTTTTGAGGCGTGGGGTGAAATGCCCAGAGCGTTTCTGTAGAAAGATAATCCGGGCAGCAGAGTGAAGTATAGATTGAAGTGGGGAGAGACAGAAGGTTGGGAGATCAGAAAGGATGTTGATGCAGTAATCCAGTTGGGATATGATGAGTGATTGTACTAACAAAGCAGCGGTTTGGATGGAGAGGAAAGGGCGGATCTTGGTGAAGTTGTGAAGGTGAGACTGGCAGGTTTTGGTGACAGATTGGATATGTGGGGTGAATGAGAGAGCAGTTTAACAAGTGTCATTATTATTATTAGTATTAATATGAATTAGTATATGATGACTTAGGACGAACTTCTATATTCACAGCCCCATGCCTTGCCTCTTTCCAGTTATTCCTGGGCCCAGAATAATAAAAATAATTGTGGCATTTGTTAAGCACTTATTATACGTCAGGGACCGTACTAAATTACTGGGGTGGATACAAGCAAATAGGGCTGGACACCGTCCCTGTCCCACACGGAGCTCACAGTCTTAATCCCTATTTTACAGATGCAGTAGCTGAGGCACAGAGCAGTCAAGTGACTTGCCCAAGGTCACACAGCAGACAAGTGGCAGAGCTGAGAGTAGAACCCAGGTCCCTTGAAGGAGCAAGATCTAAACAATTTCATGAGTTTTTGTTGTTTCCTGTTGCTTTTCTTGGCTTCTCTTTCTCAGTCTATTTATTTCACTAGCTTCTCTTCTGGCTCTCACATCCTAGGTCTCTCGGCTCGGTATAAAAAAATTATGTATTACCCGTGGCTTCAGCTACCACCTCTAATTCCAGCTGCACTACTTTCCAGTTGTATGACCCTGGGTAAGTCACTTCACCTCTCTGTGCCTCAGTTTGTTCATCTTATAAAACGGGGATTCCACACCTGTTGTCCCTCTTAGACAGTGAGTCCCATGTGGGACAGGGACTCTGTCCAATCTGATTATTTTCTATCTACCCCAGCACATAGTACAGGGCTTGGTAAATACTAAGTGCTTAACGAATACCATTATGATGACGATGATGGTGATGGTTAACCCATTCAGTGAGACTCTTCTCATCTCTCCCACCTCTTGTTCACACCTCCCTCTACCGTTCTTGAACTCTCTATAACTTCATATGTGACAGATTCCAGCTTTCTCCAACTTCAAAGTAGTTCTTTAATCACCACTCCTCCAAGATATGGTATTGAAGTGCTTACTACATGTCAAACACTGTTCTAAACACTGGGTGGGTTGCCTACTAGCTAGAGCAAGGGCCTGGGAGTCAGAGGACCTGGGTTCTAATCCTGACTCTGCCACTTGTCTGCTGTGTGACCTTGGGCAAGTCACTTCACTTCTCTGGGCCTCAGTGACCTCATCTGTAAAATGGAAATTAAGACTCTGAGCCCCAGTTGGGACAGAGACAGTGTCCAACCCTATTACCTTTTATCTACTACAGCACTTAGAACATCCCTGGCACATAGTAAGCACTTAACAAATACTACAATTATTATCATCGTTGGAGAAGCAGCATGGCTCAGTGGAAAGAGCACGGGCTTTGGAGTCAGAGGCCATGGGTTTGAATCCCGACTTGGCCACTTAGCTGTGTGACTGCGGGCAAGTCACAACTTCTCGGTGCCTCAGTTACCTCATCTGTAAAATGGGGATTAAGACTGTTAGCCCCTCGTGGGACAACCTGATTCCCCTGTGTCTACCCCAGCGCTTAGAACAGTGCTCTGCACATAGTAAGCGCTTAACAAATACCAACATTATTATCATCGTTATTATTGTTATAAGTTAATTAGGTTGGACACAGTCCCGGTCCCTCATGGGGCTTACGATCTTAGGGAGGAGAGAGAACAGATATTTAATCCCCATTTTACATATGAGGTTACTGAGGCACAGAGAAGTGAAGTGACTTGCCCAAAGTCATGCAAAGTAACAGAGCTGGGATTAGAACCCAGGTCCTTCTGACTTCTAGTTCGGTACTGCACTAGGCACACTGCTTCTCTACTGATTGTTGGAAGACACCCATCTCGAGCCCTAATCTCACCCCACATCAGAAATCTTGCATTTACTCTAGCCTGCAAGACATTTCCTATGCAGATGACTAACCAGTACTTCAAGAACAATATGTCAAAATTTGAACTTATTTTCTTTCCACTTCACTTTCCCATCACAGTAGCCCACACCACCATCCTTGTACTGTCAAAGCTAACATCCTAGGCATTGTCCATGACTCCTTGTTCTCTTTCAACTTTCACACCCAGTCTATTGTCCTCCACAACATTTCCCAGATCTGCCAATTCCTCTCCAGCTGAACAGCCACCAGCTTGGATCACGTGTCTATTATAACTCAACTAGACTACCTGTATCAGTCTTCTCACTGGTCTTCTTGCATAAATGCTTCTTCATGGGAAGCAGCATGGCTCAGTGGAAAGAGCACAGGTTTGGGAGTCAGAGGTCATGGGTTCTAATCCCGGTTCTGCCGCTTGTCAGCTGTGTGACTTTGGGCAAGTCACTTAACTTCTCTGTACCTCAGTTACCTCATCTGTAAAATGGGAATTAAAACTGTGAGACCCATGTGGGACAACCTGAACACCTTGTATCGCCCCCAGTGCTTAGACCAGTGCTTTGCACATAGTAAGCACTTAACAAATGCCATCATCATTATTATTATGATTATAAATATTCATTCATTCGATAGTATTTATTGAGTGCTTACTATGTGCAGAGCACTGTACTAAGCGCTTGGAATGTACAAATCGGTAACAGATAGAGACAGTCCCTGCCCTTTGATGGGTTTACAGTCTGAACCACGCAGCCTAGTGGATAGAGCATGGTCCTGGAAGTCAGAAGGACCTGGGTTCTAATTCTGACTCTACCACTTGTCTGCTTTGTGACCTTGGGCAATTCACTTCACTTCTCTGAGCCTCAGTTACTTCATCTGTAAAATGGGGGGGGGAAGACTGTGAGCCCTTTGCAGGACAGGGACTGTGTCCAATACAATTTGCTTGTATCCACCCCGTCGCTTAGTACAGTGCCTAATACATTGTAAGCGCTTAACAAATACCACACACACAAAAAATGTGATAGCCAGTCTGGGTGGTTTCCGTATGTAGGAGAGGGAAGAGAAGGTCAGGAAAGTCACTCCATGATGCCACTTTCTGAGGGAAGTGTAAAGATTTAACTGAGCCAATCAGAGAGAAGGATTGGGGAAAAACTAAATGGTGGCATAAGTAGTTGGAGAGGGAGAACTTGGTCGTCTTGGAGTTGACCGCACACTTCATTCCTCTAAAGCTAACCTTCTCACTCTACCTCAATCTCGGCTATTTCTCCATAGACCTCTCGCTCTCACCTTACCTCTGGTCTAGAATGCCCTCCCTCCTCATATCAGACAGATAATTTTTCTCCCCCACTTCAAAATCTTATTGAAGGCCCATCTCCTCCAAGGAGCCTTCCTTGATTAAACCTTCCTCTCTTCTTCTCCTACTCCCTTCTGCCCACTCTTACTTGCTCCTTAATTCATCCTCCTTCCCATCACCTCAACACATATGAATATATCTGTATATATATCTGTAATTTATTTATTATTTATCGATTTATTTAATTATTTATATGAATGTCTATCTCCCCCTCTAGACTGTGAGCTCATTGTGGACAGGAATGTGTCCACTGTTAAACTGTACTCTCCCAAGCACTCAGTACAGTGCTTTGCACACAGTAAGTGATCAATATATAAGATTGAATGAATGAAATAATAATAATAATGGTTTTTGTTAAGCACTTTCTCTGTGCCAGGCACTGTACTAAGCACTGGGGTAGTTACAAGCAAATTGGGTTGGACACAGTCCCTGTACCACATGGGGCTCACAGTGTCAATCCCCATTTTACAGATGAGGTAAATGAGGTCCAAGAAGTGAAGTGGTTTGGCCAAGATCACACAGCAGATGGGTGGCGGAGCCGGGATTAGAACATATGATCTTCTGACTCCCAGGCCCGTGCTCTATGAATGAAGGCAAGGTGAAAGAGTTAGTGAGCCTTGTGGCTGGGAGAACAGGATACAGGGAAGGCTGGCGCTGTAGACCTTGATTGGACACAGAGGAATCAGAGAGGATCCTGGGTGAAGATTAGGAGTCTCTGGAGGTTTGGGATCCAGCCGAACTCCAGAGAGATGAGGAGAGTGAGAAAGGACACTAAAAGACTCTGGGTCCTAAGGACTTGGGAGAGGGTGAGACTGGAATCTGGGACACCCGGAGACAAGAGGAGAGAACACCAGAGGAACGTGAGCCCTGGAACACCTATAAGGAAGTACAGAGGGTACTGGGAGAAAAAGTATTAAATCTAGGAACTCTAGGGTAGTTCGAACTGGAGTTGTTTTCAGTGTTCTTGAATTAAGAAGTCATTAACTAACTAGATTTTATATCATGGGGTCTGTTGGCATAGCAGAGAGAGCACGGGCCTGGGAGGCAAAAGGTTAGGGGTTCTAATCCCAGTTTCACCACTTGTCTGCTGTGTGACCTTGGGCAAGTCACTTCACTTCTCTGGGTCTCAATTACCTCATCTGGAAAATGGGGATTGAAACTGTGAGCCCCAAGTGAGACAGGGACTGTATCCAAGCTGATTTACTTGTTTCCACCCCAGCACTTAGTATAGTGCCTGGGACATAGTAAGTGCTTAACAAATACCACAGTTATTACTATTATTATTATTGCTTGTCATGGGGCTGGAGGAGGGAGTGGTGGCTAGTGCCCGGTGACCCCTTTGACTCTGGGGAGACCCCTGATCAGGTGAAGGATATTGACAATGAGATGGATGCAGGGATGGAGTGCACTGAGCAGACTAGGTCTACAAAACCTGTGTTAGAACAGAAGAACTGGAGAGATTTAAGGCCCAGGGAAGGCTGACAGGATCCCAGCTCTCCTCAAATGACTCCAGGAGCTCTCTCAGCTGGGATTTAGGACAGAGAACCCTCTGTAACATCACACTCCTGCCTCTTTCCCCTCAAGTCCATACTTCACTCTGTTCTTTGGATCATCTTTCTAAGACATCATTTTTCAAATGTCTTCCCACTCTTCAAAGACCTCCGATGATTATCCATTCATCTTTATATCAAGGAGAAATTCCCGACTATTGACTTTAAAGTGCTCAATCAGCAGACTCTTTCCTTTTTTCCCACTCTTCTCCCAGTACACACCAACTACTCTCAAGCTGACCTCCTCACTGTGTCTCACTCTCTCCACTCCAGCCTCTGACCTCTTTCTCACAGCACCCTTGAACACCTCTCTTCTCAAACCTGTATTTCTCTATCCCTTCCAATCCCCTAGGCCGTGAGCCCTGTACGTGACAGGGAATATAAGTGCTTTATTGGCTTATATATACTCCAGTGCTTAGTATAGGGCTTGGCACATAGTAAGCACTTGAACAACACCAGCATAATTATTATTATCTGCCAAACCTCAGTTCTTCTTATTTTCAGAATCCTTTTGAAATCACACCTCATCCATGGAGCTTTCCCTAATTAATTTTCCATCCCCACCTCCCTATTTTCATTTCTGCTCTTTTGCCCTCCCTGCTTCTTGTTTCAGTCATTCAATTGTATTTATTGAGTGCTTACTGGGTGCAGAGCACTGTACTATGCACTCGGAAAGTACAATTCAGCAACAAATAGAGAAATCCCTGCCCAACAATGGGCTCACAGTCTAGAAGGGGAGACAGGCTTCAAAACAAGTAAACAGGCATCAATAGCATCAATATAAATAAATAGAATTATAGATATATACACATCATTAAGAAAATAAATAGAATAATAAGTATGTACATACATACACAAATGCTGTGGGGAAGGGAGGGGCCGTAGAGCAGAGAAATCAAGTCAAGGCAATTGGGAGGGAAGAAGGAGCAGAGGAAAAGGGGCACTTAGTCTGGGAAGGCCTCTTGGAGGAGATGAGCTTTCAGTAGGGTTTTGAAGGGGGGAAGTGTGCTAGTTTGGTAGATGCGAGGAGGGAGGGCATTACGGGCCAGAAGTAGGACGTGGGCCAGGGGTCGATGGCAGGACAAGCGAGAACGAGGTACAGTGAGAAGGTTAGCGGCACCAGAAGAGCAGAGTGTGCAGCCTGGGCTGTAGAAGGAAAGAATGGAGGTGAGGTAGGAAGAGGCAAGGTGATGGAGGACTTTGAAGCCAATAGTGAAGAGTTTTTGCTTGATTCGAAGGTTGATAGGCAACCACTGAAGATTTTTGAGGAAGGGGGTGATGTGCCCAGTGCTTTTCTGTAGAAAAATAATCCGATCAGCAGAGTGAAGTATAGACTGAAGTGGGGAGAGACAGGAGGTTGGGAGATCGAAAAGGATGCTGATGCAATAATCCAGTCAGGATATGATGAGCGATTATACTAACAAGATAGTGGTTTGGTTGGAGAGGAAAAGATGGATCTTGGCGATATTGTGAAGTTGATACTGGCAGGTTTCACTTTGGTAGCTATAATTTTCCATACTCTCCAGTGTGAAGATTTCATTCTCTCATTAGTAAAGTATTTTATATCTGTCTCCTTTGATAAATTATAAGATCCTTGAGGGCAGGAATTATGCCTTCTATTGTTCTCTTCCAAGAGGTTCTTCCAGAGCTCTGCACCAAGTATGGGCTCAGTCAATCAATCAGTATTTATTGAGCAGCTGCTGGGTTTAGAGCAAAGTTGAACTATGCAACTCAGGCAGATACAATACAACAGAGTTTGTAGACATATTTTCTGCCCACAACTAGCCTACACTCTAGAGAGTCTAGAAGTCTTGATAATATCGATTTTGATTGATTGGGGAAAGCATCCTGTCTTCCTAATAAAAGCTAAGATAGCACCCAGTCCTATTTTTGGTTTGTCAGGGAGGATGGGATCGGATAGATTATGTATCCTGCTGTACGGCTCATATCTGGCTTGTTGGACTTGAGAAGAGTCAGGGAAGATATTTGAAGGTTCTGGGACCCCTCTCAGTGGTAAGTGGCTTTAATGATGGCCTCCGTCCTTAGACCCTCTCCAAGAACCCAGAAAACTCATCCATCACTCAACAAAACCAGTCTTCAAATATGCTCTATGAAGAGCGGGAGTCCGTGGGATTCAGTTCAAATTGGAAACTCTCCGTCCCACTGTTTAGTTAAACTAAAGTCTCTCTGTCTTTTCCACCACACCTTTCTTTTCCTGGTTCCATGTCCTGTCTGTACTTATATACTTAGAATAACCTTATTCCCTCCTAGACACCATCCTAGTTCCTGCCCCGTCCCTCAAAAACGTCTTTCTCTTGGAAGCTAAATGGAAGCCAACAGAAGCCAACCATGCCTGCCCTCAACAGTGAAAAGAAAAACTACAGTCTCCAAAGAAACCGAGTTAATTCAGTCCACTTTCTCTCCAGAACAGGCATGGACCTTGCCTCTCCTTGCTGACCCAGTCTCCCATTGGCAGGGACAACCTGGCGTATCCTGCTGGCTGGAGGCCACTGCAGGATCTTGGCATTTGTGTCTCCTAAATGAGTCCTGCCATCTGAATTGAGTTTGGCAGATGGGAAAGCATGGCAGGGAGCCTGGGATGGCAGCAGCAGTAAGGAAAGAGCTGCAGGGAAGGAAGCACAAGTGACACTAGTGGTGGCCAGGAGCTGCTATACTGGGAAGGAGAGCATGCCTTGTTTATTTATTTATTTATGGTATTTCTTAAAGTGCTTACTATGTGTCAAGTACTACTCTAAACACTGGGGTAGATACAAGTTAATCGGGTCAGACATAGTCCCTGTCCCACATGGGACTGACAGTTTAAGTAGGGTCATGGATTCTAATCCCGGCTCTGCTACTTGTCTACTGTATGGCCTTGGGCATGTCACTCCACTTCTCTGTGCCTCAGTTATCTCATCTGTAAAATGGGATTTAAGACCGTGAGCCCCAAGGAGGACAGGGACTGTGTACAACTTGATTTATTTATATCTACCCCAGCGCTCAGTACAGTGCCTGTCATATTCTTTCAATCATATTTATTGAGCACTTACTGCATGCAGAACACTGTACTAAGTGCTTGGAAAGTACAATTTGGCAAAAAATAAAGACAATCCCTACCCAACAATGGGCTCACAGTCTAGAAGATAGTAAGGGCTTAACAAATGTCATAATAATAATGCTAATAATAAAGAATAGGAAGGACAACAGGCATCAAATCTTTATTTTGCAGTTGAGGAAACTGAGGTACACAGGAAGCAAAGTGACTAGGCCAAGGTCAAACAGCAGGCAAGTGGTGAAGCCAGAATGCAAGTTCTTTGGCTTCTAGGCCCCACTTTATATATTAGGCAACACTCTACCCCCTGGCATGAAGGCCAGGATTGCCTGCCCCTATCCTGAGCATCTTTAGGTGGTATGCTCATTGTGGGCAGGGAACATGTCTGTTTATTGTTGTGCTGTGTTCCCCCAAGTGCTTAGTACAGTGCTTTGCACACAGTAAGTGCTCAATAAATATGACTGAATTGAATTGAATCAGCTACCTGTGGGCAGAATGAAGGATCTGTAACTGTTAGATAATGCTGCTTTTACAAAGAGGAGAAGAGTCCCTTTAACTCAGGAGAAGTAGATCATTGTTAATTAGACACCTGAACCTTATTGGCAAGTCACGTAGGGGGAGAACCCAGAGGTGAAACTGTTAATTGGAAGGTAGAGGCAGCATTTTGGAGAAGGAAGGAATATGTGGTAAGGGGTTGCTGTGTGAGGAGGCGATAGAAGAGACTTCCTGTCCAGTTGAAGAAGGGGGGTTCTATCTCTGGATATTTGCTTCCTGGGGTCTGGTTTTAAGTCTTCCTCCCTCAGGGGAGGTAGTTCGTGAGCTCTGTCATCAAGAAGATTGAGAAGAGACTGTGATGCAGTGGGGAGATGGTTCATGTTGACAGGCAAGTGTATGAGTCTACCACCATACTAAACATTTGGTTATCTCTGGATCTTTGGTTTGTAGTATGACTGAGCAGACTGCCTGTCCACTGTGGTTCTCAGTGCAGTGAATGGTTGAATCATTATGGAGTTTATCCAGGCATTGCATAAAAACAACCCAGTGAAATTCACTTGTCTCTTGAAGGTATAAATAGGAGCAGCATTGTGGTTTTGGCTGAATGAGAAAATTGAACTTTTTGTACTATGTTGGCAAGGGAGGATGAAAATCTGTTGTGCTGAGGTCTTGCAGACAGAGTTTTTGTTTTTCTGTTCATTCACAGCTTTGACTGTCCCAGTAGCTACTTGTCAAGGCTGCTGATAACTCTTTATGACTTGCTGCTTCCCAATGCTGGCTTCATGTGCCTACCAACTCTGTTATACTGCACTCTCTCAAATGTCAGTGCAGTGCTCTGTACACAGTAAGTGGTCAAATACCATTAAATCCTAGATATTGTGAGGGAAGGTCTTTCAGGGGTTCTCCAGTGGGAGAGGAAGGAGTAAGAATGTGTTTGATCTTGAGGTTCCCTGAGTGGGATTGGGGTGAGGAGAGGAATACAGCTCTGAAGATACTATCCCCAGTGGCACATAACCACTTCTGCTGCCACCAATGGCTATTTGCTGAGGACCCCTTGATCAATCAGTGGTATTTATGAAGCTCTTACTGTGTACAGAGCACTGTACCCAGCACTGGGAGAGTACAATGCAACAGAGTGGGTAGACATTCTCTGCACTCAGTGAGTTTACAGTCTTGAGGGAGTGCAGAGCCCCAATTTTCCACTGGAAAATACTTTTCAAAGCATGTCAGGTACTGTGGGATACTACTACCAAAACCTCATCAGTGAAGCAAGCCTTCTCAAAATTCCAGTAGTGAGGTTCATTCATTCATTCAATAGTATTTATTGAGCGCTTATTATGTGCAGAGCACTGTACTAAGCGCTTGGAACGAACAAGTCGGCTACAGATAGAGACGGTCCCTGCCATTTGACGGGCTTACAGTCTAATCGGGGGGGAGACGGACGGACGAGAACGATGGCAATAAATAGAGTCGAGGGGAAGAACATCTCGCAAAAACAATGGCAACTAAATAGAATCGAGGCGATGTACATTTCATTAATGAAATAAATAGGGTAATGAAAATATATACAGTTGAGCAGACGAGTACAGTGCTGAGGGGATGGGAAGGGAGAGGGGGAGGAGCAGAGGGAGACAGGGAGAAAAGAGGGTTAAGCTGCGGAGAGGTGAAGGGGGGGTAGTAGAGGGAGAAGGGGAGCTCAGTCTGGGAAGGCCTCTTGGAGGAGGTGAGTTTTAAGTAGGTTTATCAAGAGGGGAAGAGAATGAGTTTGGCAGAGGTGAGGAGGGAGGGCGTTCCAGGACCGCAGGAGGACATGGCCCGGGGGTCAACGGTGGGATGGGCAAGACCGGGGCACGGTGAGGAGGTGGGTGGCAGAGGAGCGGAGCGTGCGGGGTGGGCAGTAGAAAGAAGGGAGGAGAGGTAGGAAGGGGCAAGGTGATGGAAAGCCTCGAAGCCTAAAGTGAGGAGTTTTTGTTTGGAGCAGAGGTCGATAGGCAACCACTGGAGGTGTTTAAGAAGGGGAGTGACATGCCCAGAGCGTTTCTGCGGGAAGATGAGCCGGGCAGCGGAGTGAAGAATAGACTGGAGCGGGGCGAGAGAGGAGGAAGGGAGATCAGAGAGAAGGCTGACACAATAGTCTAGCCGGGATATAACGAGAGCCTGTAGCAGTAAGGTAGCTGTTTGGGTGAGGCGGAAAGGGCGGATCTTGGCGATATTGTAAAGGTGTGTCTGCACTAGGGCACACTGCTTCTCTGGCCTCTTTACTGTTTCATCTTTTTTCTTCTCTGTTCTGCCACTTATCTGCTGTGTAATCTTGGGCAAGTCATTTCACTTCTTTGTGACTGTTACCTCATCTGTAAAATGGGGATTAAGACTGTGAGCCCCAAGTGGGCCAGGGACTGTGTCCAACCCAATTTGCTTTGTATTTTCCCCAGTGCTTAGTACAGTGCCTGACACATAGTGAGCACTTAAATGTCATTATTATTCATCCCACTGATTATTCTTAGCCTAGGTAGTAGGGTCGATATCTAGTTCTCCCATGTGTCTTACCAACCCTCTTGTTGTCTACTCTCCCTAATGCTTTGTACAGTGCTGTGCACACAGTAAGCTCTCAAATACTGATGTATTCTTCCCCAATGCTTAGAACCTAGTAGGTACTTGAGTACTATTATTTTCATAATTGTATTAAGTGCTTACTTTGTGGCAGCTGCTGGAGGAGGTACAAGATAATCAGATCAGACACAATCCCTGGCTGACTCCACGCCCACCACCTAAGAGGAAGGAGAACAGCTTATTTTATCCCCATTTTACAGATGAGGAAGCTGAGGCAGTAGTGATTTTAAGAGCTTGTTGTGGGCAGAGCACTGTACTCAGCATGGGAAAAGAATACTCAGGTGGGATTTAAATGTGGTCCCTCAGGGAGCTCACAATCTAAATATAAGGGGGAAGAAGGGACTGGAGACAGACACAGAGGGAGAGATGACTCAAAACATTAAAAGGCCATAAAGACAAGAAACAAATGATTTGTAAGAAAATGGGGCTAGAGGAGCAGAATGTCAGGCTCCTCACAGTTCTGAGCCTATGGTCCCCACCATAGGCACAGTGAGTGCTCTAGCAGCACCTAGTGGGGTCTTCCCAAGGCTCTGTGGAGGTGGTGCCACCTGCAGCTACTTCTCTGACCCATTGGGGAGGTGGAAGTTGGGGTGGGCAATGAATGGTATGAGATCTTAGTGAGGCCATGTGGCAGTTGGAATGGGATGCTGAGGTCCTGGGTGTAGTTGAGAGGTGGGGAGGAGAGGGGGTGGGGAAGGCAGGTATTATAATAATAATAATCTTGGTATTTAAGTGCTTACTATGTGCAGAGCACTGTTCTAAGCGCTGGGGTAGATACAGGGTAATCAGGTTGTCCCACATGAGGCTCACAGTTAATCCCCATTTTACAGATGAGGGAACTGAGGCACAGAGAAATGAAGTGACTTGCCCACGGTCACACAGCTTTTGCCCAGGTTTCTGACAAAGAAGCCTGGGAAGGGGTTTAGGTCCTCATGGGCTGCAGCACACAGGGCATGGTAGGGACAGAGCAGGGATGGAGCCTGTCCCCTCAAGATGACGTGGTTGCCATAGCTGCCTTCCTCCTCCCTTCTGCGTGATTAGGGCCCAAGAGCCTCCCAGGTGCCCACAGAGGCTGCAGAGGCACAGAGAAGTTGAGATTTGCCCAAGGTCACCCAGCAAGAAAGAAGAGGATCTGGGATCAGAACCCAGGTCTGTTGACTCCAGGCCCATGCTCTTTCCACTAGACTACCCTGCCTCCCCCTTTGACTTTTGTGGACAAACTGTGTGAGAGGTGCTCTCTGTCTCCTTTAATTGAAGAACAACCTTTACATGTCCACAAGCTTGATTTGGGTCTCTAGGTCCCAGAGCAACTTCTATATATGCTCTGGCATAGAATAATTTTTTTTTTAATATCAAGTTTAATTTGACCTTTTACCTAATTGTAAACAGGCCCTTTGCTGCCTTGGTCAAGCCAGAAACCTCATACTGGGGTGGGATAAAATGCAACCACATTTCACCTGCAGCAGGCAGATCCTCCTCTGTGAGAGGCAGATCTGATTTTATTTGCTTTGGCAGCCTGAGCTTGTTCAGGGAAAATGAATAAGGCCAAGAGGCAGTCTCTTTTCCCCCTGGTTGACGTCAGGGGCACTTGATTGGTGTTCTCTGAGTCACCAGGGTTCCGCTGGTCACTCAAATGGGCCGGAGAGCTCCAAATTAGGAGAATAAATAAACAAAGCTTCATCACCAACACTCCCTCCTACTCAGCCTGATGACCGCTCAGGTCAACTGGATGTTTTTAATAGAGATGATTATCCTCCTGGAGGCGGAGGAGGATTTGGTTTTTTTATTCTTTTTTTAATAGTTCCAGCCCCATAAATACAAAGCGCTTTCATCCAAAATCTTTCTCTGCCCTGGAGTCAGTAAATAGCATCTCCAGGTCTGCCGGCTGGTCCCCCTTAGCCTGTCTCTTCCTTCTCTCTGTAAGCAAATCTATCATCAGGGTTCTGGGCACTTTCTTTAGATCAACCATGCAAGCTAGTACTTGCCCACATGCCCATGGCACTTAAAATTAGCCCAGGCCAGTGGGCTGGGTGGGACCCAGGAAGAGTGTTCCTGGTCCTGCTAAGGCTACGATTAGGGAACGGGTCCACCAACTCTTTTGTATTGTATGTTCCCAAGTACTTAGTACAGTGCTCCGCAGATAGTAAGTACTGAATAATTGCCACTGATTTTTTAGACTGTCATACAGCACTGCTAGAGACAAGTACAGAGGCTCTAGCTTTAGGATAGATCCCAGACTGTGGGGGAGAGAGGACAAAGCAGAGAGCTTCAAAGCAACACTATTCCTGTTGCTCTTCTAGACTCTGTTTCCAACCTTCCTAATAACTTTAGCAGTTCATCGAATTCACCATTGTCATAGTTCGCCCAATGTCCTCAGACTTTTTCTGACTGCTTTAGACTGTAAACTCACTGTGGCAGAGTCTACTCTGTTATATTGTACTCTGCCAAGTGCTTAGCACAGTGGCCTGCATACAGTAAGCACTCTTGTGTTAGATCTCTCTCTTTCCTTTGTTTTTTCCCTCATTTCACTGGGCCAAGAAATGCAGTAGTTTGGCTAGAACAAGCTCAGGTTGCCATCAATTAGTAATAGAAGTAATGGCATTAAGGGCTTACTCTGTGCAGAGTATTATACTAGACCCTGGGAAAGAGAAGCAGCAAGGCCTAGGGATAAAACATGGGTCTGGGTGTCAGAAGGACTTAGGTTCTAACCCTAGATCCTTCAAATGTCAGCGGTGTGACCTTGGACAAGTCACTTAACTTCTGTAGGCCTCAGTTCCCTAATTTGTAAAATGGAGATTAAGACTGTGAGCCCCATGTGGGACAACCTGATTACTTTTTGTACCTACCCCAAGATTTAGAACAATGCTTGACACACAGTAAGCATTTAACCAATACCTCCGTCATCATCATCCACAAGTGAGAAATAGATCTGGTCCTTGACTTTTCAGGGGCTTGCAGTCTAAGAACAAGATAGGTCAAAATTTGGTAACAGATGCACTAGGGGAGGTGAAATAATATAAAAATGTGAAAACATGAAAGCCAGAGCTCAGAGTCCAACATGTCTGTTGGTAAAGGGGACAGGAAGGTGGCTTAGGGTGCAGCACCTTCAAGACTATCTAGTGTTTGGTCACCACTGGGCCCCCCAATGTTCTAGAATGCTCAGAGACCTTGTTCTGCCACCACCTGAATCATCTGTGGGTGGACCCAGGACACGTTGAGAGAGCAGCCCCTGGATGGCATGGAGGGAGGATGGTGGGGGGGATCCTGGAATTTCACTCACCAAGACTCTCCCGGAGACAGAGCATCTCTGGCAGACCACTTAAAATTGGGTTGGTGAGAGGGGATGCAAAGTCTAGGAGAATAGGCATAACCCAGTTCCCATGAAACCTACCAGAGAGGCAAAGTTTCCTTGTTGCCTGACTCTCTCTCTAATATAAGGACTAGTTCTTTTATGATTGGCTTCCTTGTTCCTCATGAGCAGAGCTCCTTCAGTGAGGAAGGAATGGGCTTTTTTTAATGATAGACATTGATCCCTCCCCACAAGAAGCTTACAGTCTACTTAGGGAGACAGATATTAAATTAGGGATAGAGGAAATAGTAAGGTATAAGACCATTTTCATAAGTATTTTGGGGCTGGGGTGAGTATTATCAAAGTTTGAGGGAGAGGGGGGATTGGAGAAATGAAGGGCTCAGACTGTGCAGTCTTCTTGAAGATGTTTTATCTATTTTTGGGGAGGGAGGGTTTTAAAGTCGAAAGAGTGATGGATCGTCAGATAGGAAGGGGGAAGAAGTAATAGAGCTATTCCAGGTTCCACTTTTTGAAAGCCCATGACCTTTCCTGAGGTCAGGTGAGAAGTAGTGTGGTGTAGTGGATAGAGCACAGGCCTGGAGACCTGAGTTCTAGTCCCAGATAAGCCTCTTATCTACTGTGTGATCTTGGGTGTCACTTCACTTCTCCGTTCCCTTATCCGTGGAAAACTCTGAGCTCCCTGTGGGACATGAACTGTTCAACTTGATTACCTGGTATCTACCTGAGTGTTTAGAACAGTACTTGGCACCTAGTAAGTACTTAACAAATACCATAAAAAAGTAGGACAGTCTTACTCCCTACTTTAGGATGTCTGGATCCTAAAGTAGGATCATCCTGTCTTGTGCTTGATTTAGAAGACTCCCTCCCTTTGCTCTACCCCCATCCCTGCCCCACAGCACTTGTGTGTATATATGTGCATATTTATAATTCTATTTTTCATTAATGGTGTGTCTATAATTCTATTTATGTTGATGTATGCTTGTTTTGATGTCTGTCACCCCCCTTCTAGACTGTGAGCCTGCTGTGGGCAGTGATTCATTCTTTCAATTATATTTATTGAGCGCTTACTGTGTGCAGAGCACTGTATTAAGCATTTGGAAAGTACAATTTGGCTCTATTTGTTGCTGAATTGTACTATCCAAGCACTTGGTACAGTGCCTTGCACTCAATAAATACGATTGAATGAAACTCGGGACAGACACTTCGATTTGTTTGAAAAGACTATGTCTGGATAAACCTGACTTTTTTATAGTTAGCCAATTGCTTGGCAGAAGCGTTGATTTAAGGACCAAATAAAACCCCCCAAATCCCTCTCCTGTTGCAGGTTGAGGTGAACACATGTTTACCAATATTTCACTTAAATCAGCATCTGGTGCAGTTTCCACCTTCCCCTCTAAATCTGATCCCTGTGGTGAAGAGAGCTATATTTATAGCGGCTATTAGACCGAGAATGTACATTTAGGTTGAGTGATAATATAATGCAGTATGGTTGCTGTTCTTATCATTAATGAGAGTATGCTCTCAATAAACAGGCTGTATAAAGTGCTTTCACTTTTTTACCCTTCGGAAAAGAAAAAAAAAAACAAATTAACTTTGTTGACATGTATTCTTCCTCAGGGGAGTTGCTCTGATCAGGATCCCCTTGAATGGGTTTGTGTCAGGCTGGGAAAGAGGTTCAGTGGGGTGGGGGTGATCCAATCTGTGGGTCTCTGCAGGGGAAGTGTGGGGGTTCTTTAATTTCCTGAGAGGAAGCAGCCCAAGGGGTCAATCAGATGAAGGTCCAGATAGAATCCCCTGAGGCTGATTTTGTCAAATAAGATTTATAATGCACATAACAGTATGCAGAGCAGTGTACGATACAGTTGGTAGACACGATTCTGCCCTCAAGGAGCGTCGAATCCTGCTGGGGAGGAAGACACTAAAATAAACTACAGGTACAGGGAAGCAACAGTTTAGCTATTAAGCATAGTTTAAAGAAGCAAAGTTTTAGAGAAGCAGCATAGTGCAGTGTATGTGCATCTTGGGCCTGTGAGTCAGAAGGTCATGGGTTCTAATTCCATCTCCGCCACCTGTCTGCTGTGGGAACTGGGGCAAGTCACTTCACTTCTCTGGGCCTCAGTTACCTCATCTGTAAAATAAATAATTATGGCATTTAAGTGCTTACTATGTACCAGGCATTGTCCTAAGTGCTGGGGTGGATACAAGCAAATTGGGTTGGACACAGCCTCTGTCCCACATGGGGCTCACAGCTTCAATCTCCATTTTACAGATGAGGTAACTGAGGCATGGAGAATTTAAGTTACTTGCCCAAGGTCATACAGCAGACAGGTGGTAGAGCTGGGGTTAGAGCCCATGACCTCTGACTCCTGATCTGAGACTGAGCCCCACATGGGATGGGGAGGCTGTCCAACCCGAGTTACTTGTATCTGTCCCAGTGCTTAGTAAAGTGCCTGGCACATAGTAAGCACTTAATATTCTTATTATATGCACAAAATGGTTGCAGGTAGGGTGGGGAAGTGGTGAGCATGCCCCCACAGGACTAATAGAAGCAGCGTGGCTCAGTGGAAAGAGCCTGGGCTTGGAAGTCAGAGGTCATGGGTTTGAATCCCGGCTCTGCCACTTGGCAGCTGTGTGACTGTGGGCAAGTCACTTCACTTCTCTGGACCTCAGTTCCCTCATCTGTAAAATGGGGATGAAGACTCTGAGCCTCACGTAGGACAACCCGATTACCCTGTATCTCCCCCAGTGCTTAGAACAGTGATCTCCACATAGTAAGCGCTTAACAATTACCGCCATTAATAGGCTAACAGATGATTAATTGTTAAAGTGGCAGAAAATGGAGGAATAGGGCAGGAAGATGAGGGATTAATTATAGAAGGCTTTATGGATGATTTTATTTGGAAAGGTTTTGAAGATGGGGAGAGACTTGTTTTGTCAGATGTGAAAGGCGAGAGAGAGCTCCAGGCAGAAGGGTGGTTGTAATAATATTTGTTAAGCACTTACTATGTACCAAGCACTGTTCTAAGCACTGGGGTAGATACTGGTAATCAGGTTGTCCCACATGGGGCTCATAGTCTTAATCCCTATTTTATGGATAAGGGAACTGTGGCAAAGAGAAGTTAAATGGCTCACCCAAGGTCACACAGCAGAAAAGTGGCAGAGCAGGGATTAGAACCTAGGTCCTCCCGAAACCCAGACCTGTGCTCTATCCATTAGCCCATGCTGCTTCCTCTGTGCACATAGTGAGCACGCAAATACCATTGATTGATTGGCCTTTTCCTACTTAGACTGTGAGCCCCATGTGGGGTAATGTTTCTATCTGAATGTTTTTTCTTCCAAATACTGCAGAATTTACTACAGTACTTCACCCAGAATAAAATCTGAATAAGTACTATAGTAGTAGTAATAATCATTCACTGGAGATGACATCAGGAGCTCATAGAAGCAGCATGGCTTAGTGGAAAGAGCACAGGCTTTGGAGTCAGAGGAAGGGGGTTCTAATCCCTGCTCTGTCACTTCTCTGCAGTGTAACCTTGGGCAAGGCACTTCACTTCTCTGCAAAATGGGGATTAAGACTGTGAGCCCCATGTAGGACATGGATGGTGTCCAACCTGACTAGCTTGTATCTACCCCAGAGCTTAGTACAGTGCTTGGCACATAGTAAGTACTTAACAAATACCATTATTATTATTGGGAGATATGAGAATAAATTGTAAATTTTAGATTGCAGATTTAAAAGTTAAAGCATTCAAATGTGCAGTTAAAGCAGTACTTGGAAGGGCAGTCTTCAGGCTCTTCAATCAAGAAGCAGCAAGGCCTAGTGGATAGGGCAAAGGCCTGGGGGGTCAGAAGGACCTGGGTTCTAATCCTGCCTCCACCGCTTGTCTGCTGTGTGACCTTGAACTATGCCTCAGTTCAGTCATCTGTAAAACGAGGACTGAGACTGTGAGCCGTATGTGGGAAAGAGGCTCTGTCCAACCTGATTATCTTGTATCAACCTCAGTGCTTGAAACACTGACATAAGCACTTCATAGCATTTTTTAAAAATGGTATTCACTGAGTATTGTGTACAGAGCACTGCGCTGAGTGCTTGGGCATGTACAGTACCATGGAGTTGGTAGACACAATCCCTGCCTAATAGGAGCTTACAATTCAGAGGAGGAGTCAGACATTAAATCTTTAATAAATTATGGCTAGATACATAGAGGGCTGTAGACATCAAGGTAAGGAATATCCTGTTAAGATGGTACAGATCCAAAAGCCTAGGGGACCTGGAAGAGAAGGCAACTAGGCAAAATGAGAATTTAGTTAGGGAAGGCCTTCTGGAGGAGGTGGGAAGAGTGGTGGGAATGGGATCCAACAGTCATAGATCCAATCCTAGTACGTAGCTGTAATTTATGAATATTAATCTGCTTCCCATTTTAGGCTGTGAGCTCGTTGTGGGCAGAGAATGTGTCTATTTTGTTATGTTGTTGTTGTAAGAAGTAGCACGGGGTAGTGGATAGAGCACAGGCCTAGGAGTTAGAATGTCATGGGCTCTAATTCCTGCTCCATCACTTGTTGGCTGTGTGATCTTGGGCAAGTCACTTCACTTCTCTAGGCTTTCGTTACCTTATGTGTAAAATAGGGATTAAGAATGTGAACCCCTTGTGGAACAGGGACTGTGATGCAAGCACTTATTCTATCCCATCTTAATTATTGTATTGGTCTGCTTGCTGACCTCCCTGCCTCCCGTCTCTTTCCCCTCCAGTCCATACTGCATTCTGCTGCCTGAATCATTTTCTTTCAAAAACATTAAGACCATGTTTCCCCACTCCTCAAACTCCAGTGGTTTCCCATCCACCTCCACATCAAGCAAAAACTCCTCATTACTGGCTTTAAAGCACTTAATCACTTTGCCTCCAACTACCTCACCCGGCTGCTCTCCTACTACAACCCAGCCTGCACAATTTGTTCCTCAGGTGCTAACCTTCTCACTGTACCTCCCTCTCATCTATCTCGCTGCTGACTTCTCACCCACATCCTACCTCTGGTCTAGAATGCCCTCCCTCCTCATTTCAGACAGATAATTGCTCTCCCCCACTCCAAAGTCTTAATAAAGGCACATCTCCTCCAGGAATCCTTCCCTGACTCCTCTCATCTTCTCTTCTCCCACTCCCTTCTGCGCTGCTCATACTTGCTCCTTCATCTTCCCTCCCTTCCCCACAACACATATGTATAACAATAATTAATAATTATGGTATTAAGTGCTTACTATGTGCCGAGAACTGTTTTAAGCACGGAATGTCTGTATTTATCTGTAATTTATTCATTTATATTAATGTCTGTCTCCCCCTCTAGACTGCTTGTTGTGGTTAAGGAATGTGTCTGATATATTGTATTCTCCCAAGTACTTAGTACAGTGCTTTACACACAGTAAGTGCTCAATAAATACAATTGAATGAATGAGTGTCCAACCCGATTAGCTTGTATCTACCCTGGTGCTTAGCACTTGATCTTGAGCTCTAATCCTGGCTCTGCTGCTTGTTTGCTGTGTGACCTTGGGCAAGTCACTTTCTTTCTCTGTGCCTCATTTCCCTCATCTGTAAAATGGGAATTGAGACTGTGACCAGGGGCTGTGTCCAACTGCGTTTTCTTGTATCTATCGCAGCGCTCAAAAAAGTGCCTGCCGCATAAGTGCTTGACTAATACCATCATTATTATTACTATTGTACTTTCCCAAGCACTTAGTACAATGCTTTGCACCCAGTAAGTGTTCAAATACGAATGACTCAATCCTATTTATTGAGTACTTACTGTGTGCAGAGCACTGTACTAAGCACTTGGGAAAGTGCAATACAACAGAGTTGGAAGACATGCTCCCCCTCTACAATGAATTTAAAATCTAGAGGATCCCAGACTGACTTCATCTTCCCCACATTTGGAAGGCTCTTCCACCTTTGGGATCAGTCAGGAGATCAGATGCCACAAGTGTGGAAAGCCCATATGGATCTAAAGGCAGAGAGTCCTGGGACATCAGCAGACATTTTTTCATCTGCAGAAGATTCTAAGGGATGTGACCATGTCTCTGTGCAGAGTCTGTGTTTGACTCCCAAGTGCTTAGTCCTGTGCATTGCATACAGGAAGTGCTCAATAAATTATGATCAAATGAACTGAATGACCAAGATCCTACCAGGTGTCTAGTATTGGCCTAGTAGAGCACAGGCCTGGGAGTCAGAAGGTCATGGGTTCTAATCCCATCTCTACCACTCTTCTGCTGTGGGACCTTGGACAAGTCACTTCTTCTCTGGGCCTCAGTTACCTCATCTGTAAAATGGGACTGTGAGCCCCATTTGGGACAGGGACTGTGTCCAGCCCAGTTTGCTTGTAACCACCCCAGTGTTTAGTACAGTGCCTGACATATAGTCAACTCTTTAAAAACACACTAGTAGTAATAATAATGGTATTTGTTAAGAACTACACAAAAGGAGCCTCCAATGGTTCTCGAGTCCTGCATATTCCAGAGTCTCAGTAGTAGAGAGTTGAGGTCTTGTCACCTTCCTTTTTTTGTCCCTGACTGCCATCTTCAATTGATCACTCTTCAGTGGCTTCTTCCTCACTGCATTCAAACAAGCTAATGTCTTCCATATCCTAAAACACCCCCCCAAAACCAAAAATTCTCCCTTGACCCCATAGCTCTCTCCAGTCATTGCTTCATCTCCCTCCTACCATTCCTCTCCAAACTGCTTGAGCAAGTTTTCTTGACCCACTGCCTCCACTTCCTCTCCTCCACTTCCCTTCTTGAGCCCCTCCAATCTGACTTCCATTCCCTTTGCTCCTTGGAAATTGCCCTCTCAAAGGTCACCAACAGTCTTCTCCTTGTCATATTCAATGGCCTCTGCTCCATCCTAATCCTCTGCAACCTCTCAGCTGCCTTCGACACTGTCGGCCATCCACTTCTTCTGGAAACATTATCTAACCTTAGCTTCACTGGCACTGTCCTCTACTGGTTCTCCTCTTATCTCTCTCTGGTCACTCATTCTCAGTCTTTTCAGGCTCCTCCTCTCCCTCCCACCACCTAATTGGGAGCCTTTCAAGGTTCAGTTCTGGATCCCCTTCTATTGTCCATCTAAACCCACTCCTTTAGAGAATTCATTTGCTCCCATGGCTTCAAAAACAGCTCTACGCAGATGATTCCCAAATTTATATCTTCAGTCCTGATATCTCTCTTTCTCTGCAGTCTCATAGTTCCTCGTGCCTTCAGGACATTTCTACTTGGATGTCCTGCCAACACCTCAAACCCAACATCTCCAAAACAGAACTATTTATTTTACCACCTAATCCCTGTCCTCTTCCTGACTTTCACATCACTGTAGACAGCACTACCATCCACCCTGTATCACATGCTCATACCCTTGGCATTATCCTTGACTCATCTCTCTCATTCAACCCACATATTCAATCTGTTAACAAATCCTGTTGCTTCAACCTTCACAACATCACTAAATCTGCTCTTTCCTCTCCATCCAAACTGCTACCACATCCATCTGAGCACTTATCCTATCCTGCCTTGAATTCTGCATCAGTATCCTTACTGACTTCACTGCCTCTTGTTTTTTTCCATACTAGGAGAATCATCGAGGCTCAGTGGAAAGAGCACGGGCTTGGGAGTCAGAGGTCATGGATCTTAATCCTAGCTCTGCCACTTGTCAGATGTGTGACTTTGGGCAAGTCATTTAAATTCTCTTTGCCTCAGTTGCCTCATCTGTAAAATGGGATTAAGATTGTGAGCCCCACGTGGGTCAACCTGATTACCTTGTATCTACCCCAGCGCTTAGAACAGTACTTGGCACATAGGAAAGGCTTGACAAATACCATTATTATTATTATTACTTCCCTCAGCCACCCAGATCATTTTTCTACTTGTTTCCCTTTTCCCCATTCCTCAAGAACCTCCAGTGGTTGTCCACACACTGAGCAGAAACTACTCGCCATTGGCTTGAAAGCATTCATTCATTCATTCATTCATTCATTCAATCAATCAAATTTATTAAGCACTTACTGTGTGCAGAGCACTGAACTAAGTGCTTGGGAAAGTACAATATGACAGAGTGACAATCCCTGACTCCCAGCGAGCTCACAGTTTAAATAGGGGGAGATAGGCATCAATACAAATAGACATCAATATTAATAAATAAAATTACAGATAAATGCGTAAGTGGGGTGGGGAGAGGGGGAAGAGCAAAAGGAGCGAGTCAGGGTGACACAGAAGGGGAGGGAGATGAGAAAAGGTGGGGCTTATTCTGGGAAGGCCTCTTGGAGGAGATATGCCTTCAGTAAGGTTTTGAAGCAGGGGAGAGTAATTGGCAGATTTGAGGAGGAAGGGCATTCCAGCCCAGAGGCTAGACGTGGGTGAGGGGTTGACAAAGAGACAGGAGGGATGGAGGCACAGTGAGAATGTTAGCACCAGAGGAGTGAAGTGTGCGGGTTGGGTTGTAGAAGGAGAGAAGCGAGGTGAGGTAGGAGGGGGCAAGGTGATGGAGATCTTTGAAGTCAATAGGGAGGAATTTTTGTTTGATGCAGAGGTGGATAGGCAATCACTGGAGATTTTTGAGGAGGGAGGTGACATGTTCTGAATGCTTCCATAGAAAGATTATCTGGGCAGCAGAGTGAAGTGTATGGACTGAAGTGGTGAGAGGCAGAAGGTTGGGAGATCAGAAAGGAGGTTGCAGTAACGAACATATCTATAAGTTAGTTATATTAATGTTTGTCTCCCCCTTCTATACTGTTAAGCTCACTGTGGGCAGGGAATGTGTGCGCCAACTCTGTTATATTGTACACGCCCAGTTAATACAATAGCTGAGAAGCTTAAAACACAGGCCTGGGAGCCAGAAGGACGTGGGTTCTACTTCCAGCTCCCCCATTTGTCTGCTGTGTGACCTTGGACAAGTCACTTAGAATTTAATCATATTTATTGAGCCCTTACTGTGTGCAGAGCACTATACTAATAATAATGTTGGTATTTGTTAAGCGCTTACTATGTGCAGAGCACTGTTCTAAGAGCTGGGGTAGATACAGGGTCATCAGGTTGTCCCATGTTAGGCTCACAGTTAATCCCCATTTTACAGATGAGGTAACTGAGGCACAGAGAAGTGAAGTCACTTGCCCACAGTCACACAGCTGACAGGTGGCAGAGCCAGGAATCGAACCCAAGACCTCTGACTCCCAAGCCCGGCTCTTTCCACTGAATCATGCTACTAAGCACATGAGAGTACAATATAACAATAAACAGACTCATTCCCTACCCATAACAAGCTTACAGTCTAGATGGGGAGACAAATACTAATATAAATAAATTACAGATATGTGTTGTGGGGCTGGGAGGAAGGATGAATAAAGAGAGCACATCAGGGTGACTCAGAAGGGAGGGGGACAAGAGGAAAGAAGCGTTTTTGAAGGAGATGTGCCTTCAATAAGGCTTTGAAAGGGGCTGGAGAGTCACTGCCATATAGGAGGAGGGAGGGTATTCCAGGCCAGTGGCAGTACGTGGGTGAAAGGTCAGTGACGAGATAGATGAGACAGGTACAAGGAGAAGGTTAGCATTAGAGGAGTGAAGTGTGAAGGCTAGGTTGTAGAAGGAGGGAAGCGGTAACATGATGAGTTTCTGTTTGATGCAGAGGTGGATGGGCAACCACTGAAGGCCCTTGAGGAGTGGGGAAACATGGGTTGAACGTCTTCGTAGAAAAATGATCCTGGCAGAAGAGTGAAGTAAGGCTTGGAGTGGGGAGAGACAGAAGACTGGGAGGTCAGCAAGGAGGCCTACACCATAACTGAGGCAGGATAGGATAGGCAGAAATAGCCCAGGCTTGGGAGTCAGAGCACGTGGGTTCTAACCCTGGCTCCGCCCTTGTCTGCTGTGTGACCTTGGGCAAGCCCCTTAACTTCTCTGTGCCTCAGTTACCTCATCTGTAAAATGGAGAGTAAGATTGTGAGCCCCACGTAGGACAAACCTCTTTACTTCATATCTACCCCAGGGCTTCTAACGGTGCTTGTCACATAGTAAGCACTTAAATACCATAATAATAATAACAATAAAAGTGATTGGACAAAGTGATTGGATTAATGTGGTAGTTTAGAGAAGAAAGGGCAGATTTTATTCATTCATTCAATCGTATTTATTGAGTGCTTATTATGTGCAGAGCACTGTACTAAGTGCTTGGAATGTATAATTTGGCAGCAGATAGAGACAATCCCTGCCCTACAAGGGGCTCACAGTCTAAACAGGAGAGACAGAAAACAAAACAAGCAGTCTGGTGTCAATATCATCAAGATAAATAGAATCATAGATATGTACACATCATTAGTAAAATAGAGTAATGAATAACATATACAAATATGCACAAGTGTTATGAGGAGGGGAAGGGGGAAGAGCAGAGGGAGGGAGGAATGCAGAGGGGAGGAGGGGCAGAGGGAAAGGGAGGGCTCAGTCTGGGAAGGCCTCCTGGAGAAGGTGAGCTCTCAGGGCTTTGAATAGAGGAAGAGAGTTAGTTTGGCAGATGTGAGGAGGGAGGACCTTCCAGATCAGTGGTAGGACGTGGGCCAGAGGTCGATGGCAGGACAGGCGAGATGAGATTTTAGCAAAGTTATGAAGGTGGAACCAATAGGATTTAGTGACCGATTGAATGAGAGAGAGAGAGGTCAGGACAATGCCAAGGTTATGGGCTTGTGAGACAGGAAGGATGGTGGTGCCATCTAAAGAGATGGGAAAGTCAGGGGAAGGATGGGATTTGGGTGGGAAAATGAGGTCTGTTTTAGACATTGTTTGAGGTGACTGAAAGACATCCAAGTAGAGATGTCTTGTAGGCAGGAGGAAATGAGAGACTGCAGAGAGGGAGAGAGATAAGGGCAGGAGATATAAATTTGGGTGTCATTTGCAAAGAGGTGGTAGTTGAAGTCATTTGAGCAAATGAGTTCTCAAGGGAGTGGGTGTAGATAGAGAATAGAAGGGGACCTAGAACTGAACATTGAGGGACCCTCAGGCAGAAGAGGAGTCCATAAAAGAGACTGAGAATGAGCGATCAGAGAGAGAGAAGGAGAATAAGAAGCAACTGTATCAGTGAAACTGAGGCTGGATAACATTTTCAGGAGAACCTTCGAACCTTCAACCTCCGCACTAAACAAAAACTCCTCACTCTTGGCTTCAAAGCTCTCCATCACCTTGCCCCCTCCTACCTCACCTCCCTTCTCTCTTTCTACTGCCCACCTTGTACACTCCACTCCTCTGCCACTCACCTCCTCACGATGCCTCGTTCATGCCTATCCCGCTGTCGACCCCTGGCCCACATCCTACCGCTGGCCTGGAATGCCCTCCCTCCTCGTGTCTGCCAAACTAACTCTCTTCCCCTCTTCAAAGCCCTACTGAGAGCTCACCTCTTCCATGAGGTCTTCCCAGACTGAGTCCCCTCTTTCCATCTGCTCCCCCTCCCCTCAGCACTGTGCTCATTTGTATATATTTATTATCCTATTTATTTTCTTAATGAGGTGTACATCCCCTTGATTCTATTTATCTTGATGTTGTCTTGTTTTTGTTTTTTCTATTTTGCTTTGCTGTCTGTCTCCCCCATTTAGAATATGAGCCCGTCATTGGGCAGGGATTGTCTCCTTCTGTTGGAGAATTGTACATTCCAAGCGCTTAGTACAGTGCTCTGCACATAGTGCTCAATAAATATTATTGAATGAATGAATGAGAAGGAAGCGGTCCACAGTGTCAGAGGCAGCTGAGAGATCGAGGAGGATTCGGAACTTCTCTGTGTCTTACTTACCTCATGTATAAAATGGGGATTAACACTGTGAACCCCATGTAGGGCATGAACTGTGTCCAACCTGATTAACTGGTATCTACCCCAGTGCTTAGTACAGTAACTGGAACGTAGTAAGCCCTTAATACTATTTTTAAAAAATATTCTGCACACAGCACTCAATAAATATTATTTATCAGGTCAGACCCGCTTCTGTCCCACATGAGACTTAGTTTATGGGGGAAGAAAAGGTATTCCCCCATTTTAAAGATGGGGAAACTAAGACTCTAGACTGTAAGCTTGTTGTGGGCAGGGAATGTCACTGTTTATTGTTGTATTTTCCCTCTTGCTTAGTACATTGCCCTGGACACAGTAAACCCTCAATAAATATGATTGAATGAATGAGACCCTGCAGTTTAAATGGCTTGCTCATTGGTGGGCACAATTGTTTAGAAGAATTGGTTGACTGAGGTAAGTACTGTCACTAAGAACTCAGAGATAAGTGTTGTGTGCTGCCCTGCAGGAGAGAGAGAGTTAGACAGACAAGGTTGGCCCCCAGCTCTGCTCTTACCACATGATCTGGTATAATAATGATGATGGTATTTGTTAAGCACTTACTATGTGCCAGGCAATGTATTAAGTACTGGGGTGGATACAAGTAAATCAGATTGGTATCGCGTAGGGATTGGGGAGAAACTGGTGGGAGTGGCTGTCTTTCTGCCCACTGCCCCTTCTCAGTCTTCCACTGGCAATGATGGGTGGAATATTTTGCAAACACCTACCCATCTTAACTGTCCGAGACCGCCGCAACAGACGGCTGCATATGCGGGCCACATGCCTATGTTTTGCCTGTTTAACCAGTAGCAAGCACAACCATTTCAATTCCATGTGAGGTGTTTTCTTTGCCCCAAGTGAGTCCTAGATATTAGAGAGCACTTGATTTTATTCTTCCCATCCCCCTCCCAAAGTCACAGTGGTCTGGGTGCTGTCAGGAAAGAGACTTAACACATGGTGGTGGCCAACGACAAGGACACCAGACATGAGCAGACGGACAAGAAACAGCTGAATAGAAATTCTAGGCTGCCCAGTATGATGTGGAGCTCTGGCACAGATCAAACTTGAGCAGGCTTCACAGCAAGCTCCCATTCATACCGGCGGTATGGGTTGGAAGTGGTCTCGTGGTCCTTGACTCTGCCTCTTTACTTCCAGGTGGGTGAGGGGAGGGCCTACGTTTGACCAGAACAACAGATGGGCATTTAAAAGACAGCTTAGAAGTCCCGGATGCCATACTAGAGACTTTGAGCCATGAATGACCTCAAGCGCTCAATAAATACTATTGAATGAATGAATGAGAAGGAAGAGGTCCACAGTGTCAAAGGCGGCTGAGAGGTCGAGGAGGATTAGGAACTTCTCTGTGACTCACTTACCTCATGTATAAAATGGGGATTAACACTGCGAGCCCCATGTAGGGCATGGACTGTGTCCAACCTGATGAACTGGTATCTACCCCAGTGCTTAGTACAGTACCTGTCACCTGGCCCAAGTCACCTGGCCCAGCTCCCTGTCTATAGGCAGGTGAATGCTGGAACTGTCCAGAACAGATGATCTTATTACAGGGATGAGTACACCATCACTTCCCTTGGTAACCTGTTCCAAATCTTCTAATCCTGTTGGACATTAAGTTGTTTTTTTTTCCCTTGGTGCCAACCAAATTGGCTCTGGCATTAACAGCCACTTTACCTCCTTTATTTCAGTCTCCCAGGGACTTGGAAAATCAACCTTCCAGTGTGTAACCGCTGAATAACTTCTTTCTAATTCAAAGTGAACTAGGTCATTCCCATACATTTCCCTCCCTTGCTGTGGTTCACTGGGATAGGTCTTGGGTATGGCTCTGGGAGAAACATTGGTAGCCCTGAGTTGGGAATTCTTACCAGATCAGAGAAGGGTAAGATGATAATAAACATATTAAACTCTAACTATGTAAAAGCACTATCCTAAGTGCTGGGCATGCTACAAGATAAATTAGGTTGGACACAGCTCCTGTCTCATATGGGGCTCCCAAACTGAGGAAGAGGGAATGGGTATTTTATCTCCACTTTACAGATGAGGTAACAAAGACAAAGAAGTTAAGTGATTTACTTAAGGTCACCCAGGAGGCAAGTGGCAGAGTGACGATTAGAACCCAAGTCCTCTGATTCCCAGGTCTGTACTCTAACCACTGGTCACTCGGATTTCCTAAGGTAGAGCCAGTCTGCAAACCTGGGGCTCTGGGGAGTTCCTGTCTTCTAAAATGATTTCTCATCCAAGATCTGGCCTCTCCTAAATCTCCTGGAAAGGCATTGTCAGAATCCCTTTGGTGATACATCTCAGTGGCTCACCACCTTCTTCATTTAGTCTTCTTTTTATTGCTGCCCACATACCCACCTGCCATGCTTCAGGTGAGGTAGCCCCAGCTGTTCTGTACACAATTCTTGGAAAAAGTACCAGCTTCATTCATTCAATCAAATTTACTGAGCACTTAGTTTGTGCAGAGCATTGTACTAAGTACTTCAGAGCTGGGACTGTATCAGACAAACTGATACACCTTCCTTGTATGTCTGCTGTGTTACCTTGGGCAAATCACTTCACTTCTCTGTGCCTCAGTTCCCTCATCTGTAAAAGGGGGATTGAGACTGTGGGCCCCACGTGGGACAGTAACTGTGTCCAACCTCATTTGCTTGTACTAACCAGAGCTTAGTACAGTGTCTGGTACATAAGTGCTTAACAAATACCACAGTTATTATTATTATTATTTCTGTCCTCCCTCCAGTGGGGCCCATGCTGGGGATGGGACAGATGCATGCAGAATGTCACCTAGCATCAGCTAGGAATGATCTGTGTTGCAAGAGTCTTGCCCTAAATGACCTTGGAAAATCCATGATGAGAGGGGAAGATATGATCTCTGCCCTCCTCCCTGCCTTTCACTAAGAGCTGATACCTCTTGGACCTGGGTTCTAATCCCGGCTCCGCCATTTGTCTGCTGTGGGACCTTGGTGAGTCACTTTACTTCTCTGGGCCTCAGTTACCTCATCTGTAAAACGGGGATTAAGACGTGAGCTCCAAGTGAGATAGGGACTGTGTTCAACCTGATTAGCTTGTTTCTACCCCAGTGTTTGGAACAGTGTTTGATACACAGTGCTTGACAAATACCACGATCATTATGCTTATTTTTATTATTATTATGAGCACAGGTTAACTTCAATGGTCTCTTTTGAGTCTTCTCTCCAAGATCATTTTTCCATGATGAGCTTGATTCCAGTGATCATTTATAGAATTATGCCTTCCTATAGCTAACGGCTGTGCTATCCCCTTCCTCGACAGGACGGTCTGCTTATGAGAGGCAGCATGGCCTAGGGGATAGAGCATAGGCCTGGGAGTCAGAAGGATCTGGGTTCTAATCCCAGTTCCGCAGTTCTCTGTTGTGTGACTTTGTGAAAGTCGTTTCAGTTTCTTTATCTGTAAAATGGGGGTTAAGACTTTGAGCCCCAGTGTGAGACAGGGACTGTGTTCAACTTCTTTCATTTAATCGTATTGATTGAGCGCTTACTATGTGCAGAACACTGTACTGAGCACTTGGAATGTACAATTCGGCAACAGATAGAGACAATCCCTGCCCAACAACGGGCTCACACTCTAAATAGGGGAGACAGCAAAACAGAACATAACACCTGAGTATCTCACATCTGCCCCAGCACTTGGAGTACTACTTGACACATAGTAAGCGCTTAAAAAAATACCATCATTGTAGATTTCCTTAGGGAATTTTTTCTTGTGCTTAGCTCAGGCCCTTCTTCTAGATCATGGGGAACTACTGAGAGCCTTCAGTAGACCCACTGTGTGTATGGGAAGATAAAATGAAGGCAGTGGGGTTTGCTCGGCCACCCCTCCTAGTTCCTCAGGTAACGTACTTCAATCATTTATTGAGTGCTAACTATGTGCAAAGCACTGTACCAGGAGCTTGGGAGAGTACAATATAGCAACAAACAGACACATTCCTTGCCCAATACAGGCTCACAGTCTAGAGAACCAGTCTAATGTCCCAAACAGTGTCCACAGTCCAACTTTCCCTTTGGTGGTGCTACTGGAGGGGAACTAGGGTGTAGCAGCTCTCCTCTGAGCAGAGCTGGGTCCTGGTTGCAAGTGAAAAGCAGCTTGGAGGCCTGGGAGTCAGAAGCACCTGGGTTCTTATCCCGGCTCTGCCCCAAGAAGGTCTGTTGTGTGACCTTGAGTAAGTCAGCTAACCTCTCTGGGCCTCAGTTTTCTCAACTGGTGATGTGAGCCCTCATGCGGGGTAGGCTCTCTGACTTAATTAACTTGAACCTACCCCAGTGCTTAGAACAGTGTTGGACACATGGCGAGTGCTTTACATACACCATTAATAAAAGTGGCAGTAAATTCTCCTTTCTCTCATCTTGCCCCTCTACCACTTGTCTTCTGTGTGACCTTGTGCAAGTCACTGAACTTCTCTGTGCCTCAGTTACCTCATCTGCAAAGATTAAGACTGTGAGCCCTATTGTGGGACAGGGACTGTTGTCTAACCCTATTATCTTGTATCTAACCTTAATGCTTAGAAAAGTGCCTGCCCTTAACACACCACAATGATTATGGGCAGGGAACATATCTGCTAAGTCTGTTGTTCTCTCCCAAGAACTTAATGCATCCTCTGCAAATAGTAAGTGCTTAGTAAATACCACTGATTGAACTTGCCCAGCCCACCTGTTTCTTAAACTTGACAACAGCCCTTCACTCTGTTTCTTCTTCCTCAGACTAAATAAATAGCTAATGGTCCTCAATAGAAGTTATTTATCTAGAGAAGCAGTATGGGCTAGTGGAAAGACCACAGGTTTGGGAGTCAGAGGAACTGGGTTCTGATCCTAGTTCTTCCATTTGCATGCTGTATGGCCTGGAGCAAGTCACTTCACTTCTCTGTGTTTCAGTTCCCTCTTCTGCAAAATGGGGATTCAATATCTGTTTTTCTTCCTACTTACTGTGAACCCCATATGGGACTTGATGATATTGAATTTACCCCAGAGCATACATAATACAGTGCTTAACAGATATTATTATTATTAGCAGATGTATTATTACTACCATTTCTCTCCATCCTTCTTTTCTCCCTCTCCAAATGCCAAGAGAAAGAGTGGGGGAAGATGTCTGCTGTTCTTCAGATGAACTCCAGCAACGGAGATTAGAATATTACTTCCCCTTGAATGATATTAAACACCAAGACCCTTTGTTTTTCATTTGTTCTCATTAGTTTGTGAAATTTCTCTCCTTTATCATCTTTTTAAAAAGAACAGAGTCTTAAGGATATTCAGTTAAGGTTTCACAACCAGATTTTATTTAAAGACCTAGTGTTGCATATGAAGAGTGCCAGGAGAACACTTTCTGTTAATGCCCCAGATAAATAGCCTCACTGTTGTTAATAATACCCCCTCTCGTGTCCCCCCCCCCCCCATTTTCCTCCTCTGTCCCACTTCCCCACATATTCATAGTTGCCCTTGGTTTATAGTCAATTAAGTTTTCCTACACTTAATGTTCGCATCAATTCAAATTAATTTTATAGGAAGCCATTAATCGTCGCATCAAATGTGTTAGCGGACATAGAAATATCTCATTGCTTGCAATTCTTCAGCCACTAAAATCTTGCCAGTGTATTCATCACCGAGAGCCCATCAAATTAAGAGCCCTTCCATTTATCTCTGGTGTTTTCAAGTCTTGTTTGGATCAAAGATCTGGTGGAGAGATCTGAAGTCTTTTCTCTTCCTTTTTTTGTTCTGCTCAGAGCTGCAAGCAGTACCCCAAAAGTCAAAGATGGAAATTGCCTTTGGAACTAATGTGTAACTAGGGTAGTCTGGTGTCAGGACTAAGCAAACAGGTTTGATGAGATCAGAGAAGCAATAATAATAATAATAATGTTGGTATTTGTTAAGCGCTTACTATGTGCCGAGCACTGTTCTAAGCGCTGGGGTAGACACAGGGGAATCAGGTTGTCCCACGTGGGGCTCACAGTCTTAATCCCCATTATACAGATGAGGGAACTGAGGCACAGAGAAGTTAAGTGACTTGCCCAAAGTCACACAGCAGACAAGTGGCCGAGCCGGGATTCGAACCCATGAACTCTGACTCCAAAGCCCGTGCTCTTTCCACTGAGCCACGCTGCTTCTCAGCATGGCCTACTACAAAAAGCACAGGCCTGGGAGTCAGAGGACCTGAGTTCTAATCTCAGCTCTGCCCCTTGTCTACAGGGTGATTTTGGGTGAGTCACTTAACTTCTCTGTGCCTCAGTTTCTTCATCTGAGAAATGGAGATTAAATCCTACTCCCTCCTACTTACACTGGGAGCCCCGTGGGGGACAGAGACTGTGTCCAACCTGACTCTTTTGGGTCTACCCCAGTGCTTAGCACAGTGTTTGGCACATAAGGCTTAAATGAAATGATTATTAATTATTGCAAAGAGTTTTCCTCATTGTTTATTAAGCACTTACTATGTCAGAGTACTGTCCTGAACATTTGGGAGGGTACAATACAACAGAGTTTGCAGATCAGCTCCCCTCCCACAATGACCTTGCAGTCTAGAGGGAAAGACAGACATTATTATGAATTATAATGTGTTATATAATATAAAAATAATGGTAATACCTGGACTTTATCCTCAAGGATCTTGTAATGTAATATGAGGGAACACAAGGCCAACAATCATGCAAAAGAAAAGGGTAGAAGAAGTTTGACACAGGCAATTCCCTCCCTAGCAGATATGCCTTTAGACTGTAGCCTTCTTATGAGCAGGAAACATGTCCACTAAATCTGTTGGTATTATATTCTACCAAGCACTTAGTACAATGCTCTGTACATAGTGAGTGCTCAATGAATACAAGTGATTGATTGATCACTCCCTAAGTAGTGTTTCAGTCCAGGGATACCTTAGGTGGATTTTGAAAGTGGGGAGATAAATGACCTGGTGGATTTGAACCATCCTAGATCAATTTAGTGCCTAAGACATTTAAGATATTACTTGATAAACCAGTTTGAAGTTTCCTTCCCTTCTTAGATTGTGATTTCTTTGTGGGACAGGAATGTCTTGTATCAGCCTCAGCGCTTATTACAGTGCTCTACACATAATAAACATTTAACAAATACTGTTGTTAAATAGCTAGCTTCTGTCCTTTTTTCAAAAGTTTCACATCCTGGAAGGTTGTTATTGATTGTCCCCCACTCTTCACTATTCTAGGCTGAACAGTCCCTGGTGTCTACAGCTTTTCCTCTTATGTCTTAATTTTTTTTTAAAGTCTTTCCAGCATCTCTTTGGTGGTCCTCTGCACTATCTCTATTATATTTTTTTTAATATTTTTTTTTGAGAAGGAGGTGAATTGAAACCCCATTTGAAACCTGTTTAGGAAGCATATGTCCAAGAGCAGTGTGAATTAGCAGAGGGACAGGACCAAAGAGGCAATCCTACTCCCAATTAATCATTTCTTAGACTGTCAGCTGGGATTTGGTGTGTCGGATCAAACCCAACCTTAGGAAAGATGCAAGTGATTCAGAATGAGCAAAGCACAGGGCCAGGGAGTCGATTACCTGGGCTGAAGAATCTAATTTCTGAGCAAAGATAAAAGGAAATGAGTTTATTCTCACTAGGGAAGAGGAAAAATTCCACCTGGCATTAATGGAAGGCTGTGATATAATGAAAGGGAGTGACAAAGCTCCGACTCGCTTTTCATACTTTAGCGAGAAGCTCAATAACAAGGGAAGGAAGTTAATGTATGAATGAGGGCAGATAACCTTCGAATTGCCATCTTTCTAGGTGAACACAGGGGAGAATTAAAAAGAGAAGATGAGTCACATTGAGTTGATTCTTTTACTTTTATTTCTGGGAGAGGGTGCCATAAGGCAGGGGGTGGTTGGAGTGGAGAGAAGAGAATCTGTTTGGGAAAGTGGGATGATGAATCCAGAGGAAGGATGTTTTTATTTGGACAAAATGAAGGGAGGGTTGAGGCAGAATCCAGGTAAATTAAACCAAAATCCTTTGCTTCCCTGGGGTGAGGGTGAAGTGGTATATAATAATTGTGGTATTTGTTAAGCACTTATATGTACTTAGTGCTGGAGTGGATACAAGCAAAGTGGATTGTACACAGTCCCTGTCCCACGTGGAGCTCAAAGTCTCAATCTCCACTTTACAGATGAGGAAACTGAGGCCCAGAGAAGTGAAGTGACTTCCCAAAGTCACAAAGCACACAAGTGGCAGGATTAGATCCCATGACCTTCTGACTCCCAGGCCCATGCTCTATCCACTATGCCATGCCGCTTCTCTATGTGTCTATTGTTATATTGTACTCTCCCAAACACTTAGGACAGTTCTAAGCATACAGGAAGCGCTCAGTACTTATGCTTGACTCACTTACTGACCAATGCCACGGGCTAATGAGTTCCCACTGGTACTCTGACAACATTCTTCTGCTAATTCCTCTCCTCTGGGATACAAGTATGGAGAGGATGTGTGACAGTGAGGTACCTCCTTTGTCCTCTGCAATCGAAGGTGGCAACAGGAAAACTGCCAGCCAGGTGGGCTGAAGGAATGGTCTGAGTGCTCCAAAACCAAGCTCTAATAGGGTGTCATAGCAGTTACCAGCCGGCAAGAAACCAGAGTGGACGTAAGCTTCCCCAGATGGAAGTGAGGTAGCTCAGTTTGATCCAAAATGGCTCAATCAGCATGTCAATGTATTTGTCTTATGCTGTCGAGTCGTTTCTCACCTATAGTGATTCCAAGGACATGTCTCTTCCAGAACACCCCACCTCCATCTGCAATCATTCTGGTAGTGGATCCATAGGGTTTTCTGGTAAAAAAAAAAAAAAAAAATCCGGAAGTGGTTTACCGTCATCTTCTTCCGCGCAGTAAGCTTGAGTCTCCACCCTTGACTCTGTCCCATGCCGCTGCTGCCCAGCACAGGTGAGTTTTGACTTGTAGCAGATTGCCTTCCACTTGTTGGCCACTGACCAAGCTAGGAATGGAATGGGTATGCTTCTTTTTGACACTCGGTCCCGTGGTAGCCAAGGCTGGTAGAGTACTGGACACTCTCCAGGTGCGATCCTGAGAGTTGGTCAATGTATTTATCGAGCACTTTGTGAGGAGCACTGGGGAAAGTACAATACAATTGGTAGACATGTTCCATTCATTCAGTTAAACTTATTGAGCACTTACTGAGTGCAGAGCATTGTACTAAGTGCTTGGGAGAGTGCGTTATAACAGACACATTCCCTGCCCACAAAGAGCTTATAGTCTAGAGGGGGAGAGAGACATTAAAATAAATTATGGATATGCACATTATACCTGTGGCATGAATATCAAATGTGTAACCTAGTGCCTAGGTTATGGAGAAAGGAGAGGGAGTAGGCAAAATAAGGGCTTATTCTTTCATTTATTCATATTTCTTGAGTGCTTACTGTGTGCAGACCTCTGTACTAGGCACTTGGGAGAGTACACGATAACAATAAACAGACACGTTCCCTGTCCACAATGTGTTTACAGGCTAGAGGCTTAGGGAAGGTCTTCTGATTTTGGATACAAAATAGGTACTTGGGGTCCCTCTCCCCTAGCCCAGGTCACAGGCATCCTTATTCTGGAAAGACACTCATTAAACCACTCTCACCTGGGCAGCTGCCCCCTCATAGCGTCATCCTCTGGATGCTGGCCGTAAGAGTTAATGCGATAATGTCTGTAAAGTATTTTAAGCTACATGGAAGAAAGATGCTTTATAAATAGAAAGTATCATAACAAATTCAAAGGGTAAGTTTATTGATAGCCTTTTCCTCTTCCTAAAATTTCTTATGTTCCAAAACAAAATTATTTTGGGAGGGTATCTATTTTAATTCAATGGATTTTCTATTAATCCCATTTTGGAAGGAACCAGTCTTTCAGGTCCACAGCACTGCAAGAGGCGAGTTGGCTGGAAAAGCTAAGAGAAAAGGATGTTCCCTCTCATCGCTGTCCAAATTGGATTAGAAACCTGACAGGAAACGGACCCCATCTTGATTCTTTAGAAGTAATCTTGTTTACCACTTTGTCACTGAATTGCCCTTATCTTTCTGTCTCTCTGGAAGCTGACCCTGAGTTCCCACTGCATTTAATCTCCTACTTTAAAGAGTTAAAACCACAAAACCTTGACCTGAAAAGGATTTCTGAGAGGAAGGTAGCATTTGGAGCTTTTCAGAGTGACATGGTGGGGAGGAAATTTACGGCCACTGGCTGGTGCTGGCCTCTCAATCTGCTGTCTCCTTCATCCAACATACATAATTTTTAGTTATCTGCAACCCCAGGCTTCGTGTGCCAAGTCCTGAAGTCAGACAAATGGCTTGGATTCATCACAGCTCCTCTTGCTCACACTGAGATTAGCACATGAGCTGGCTTGGTCATAGCGGGGAAGTTTAGCGTGTCCTTCTCTCTTACCATCCTGGCTGCAGTTATGTCTCTGCTAGCAATTTTTTTATAAAGCTTTTGCTGTCTTGCAAACATGTTCCCTCCTGATGTCTCTCTCCCTCTTCTCCCCCCCACCCCCCCAACCAAACGCCCCTCCAGAGCAGCACACAAACCATCATCCCTGAACTGACTGTGGCTTCATTGCGACCTCAAAATTGAAGAAAAGAGCTGGAAAGGGTGAAACTTCAGATGGATTATTTTTTTCAGGACACACACATAGTTTCCAAAGAATAAATTGAAAGTCACCATACTGGGGAGAGAGGAAAATCCTACAACTAAATTAAAATACTCATTAGAAGTGCAGAGCTTATCATTTCTTAAAGAGTCTGGGAAAAAAAAATTTAATGAAGATGAATTAAGACTTAATAGTGCTAACGCTACTGAAGTATGGGTCTGATTAAGGCATGTAGTCTCCTAGCTGAGACCCAGGAGGGCAAGAGTGGAGTCTGCACATATAATAGATATTAACAAGTGGTTCCCTGTAGCTACAACTGTGTGACTTTAGCTAGTCCTGGGGTTTGGCAATTTATGTATTTGAAACCCCCTTGAAATCACATCTCCTTCCCTAAGATCTCCTCTTCCCTGTCAGCCCTTCCTTTGGCATCAATTACGAATTTGGCTGTGTACCCCTTTAAGCACTTTGATATTCACCCCAACCCCAAAGTACTTACATAAAAATTCTTAAACTTACATATTTGCCTGTAAATATTCCCTCTAGTCTGAAGCTTGCTCTAGGTGGGAAATGGCTGCTAATTCCATTGCACTGTACTCTCCCAAGCGCTTAGTAAGGTGCTCTGGAATTAGTAAATGCTTGATAAATATGATTAAACTTTACTATTTTCTCTATCCCTAAGCCACTATGTAATGTCTGCCTCCCACTGTAGACTGTAAGATCTGTGTAGGTAGGGATTGTGTCTATTAACTTTGGACTTTCCCAAGTGCTCACTACAGTGCTCAGCACACACTAAGCGCTCAATAAATACCAGTGATTAGCTCTGACACCCTCTTGGCTCATCTTCAGTGGGTTTTCACAAGGCCTGAAGCTGCAACCTCATGCCAAGCCGAGGACAGTGGGGACGATCCTGGCCTCTCTATTGCTCTATCTGTCTGGTGCTGATGAGGTCTTCATCATCATCATCATCATCATCATCATGGTATTTAAATGCTTACATTGCTTCAAGCACCGTTAATAATTGTGGTATTGAAGCGTTAACAATGTGCCAGGTACTCTATTAAGCGCTGGGTTGGGCACAGGCAAGTCAGAGTGGACACAGATTCTGTCCCACATGGGGTTTACCATCTTAATCCCCATTTTAGAGATGATGTAAGTGAGGTACAAAGAGATGAAGTGACTTGCCCAAGGTCACCCAGAAGAAAAGTGGCAATATCAGGATTTGAACCCAGATCCTTCTGACTTCCAGTGCTCTTTCCACTAGGCCATGATACTTCTAAGCACTGGGGTAGATACAAGCTAATCAGGTTGAACACGGTCCCTGTCCCCCATGGGGCTCACAGTCTTAATCCCCATTTTTCATGAGGAAACTGAGGCACAGAGAAGTGATGTTATTTGCCCAAGGTCACACAGACAAGTGGCAAAGCCAGGATTAGAATCTAGGACCAGGGCTATGCTTTATCCACTAGGCTATGCTGTTTTGTTGGCCTAGAGGTCTTGGTTTCCCCGCTGTGGAGGGTGAGGAAATGAACAGTGGCTGGTCAGTAACGGCCTCAGAGAGTCATCCGTCAGGCTCTCACAGGAGTCGTGGGGGCAGAAGCGTGGGGCTGGTTGGTCTAGGGGAGGATGAGGTTACAATTCTGGCCTCTCCCGGCCCCACCCCGGGACAACCCTTAGCACCGGGCATGGCTCTGGAGATGAGCCATCGGCATTTCCACAGGCATCGAGGGCCACGTCAGAGTCCCGGCTCGGCATTTTTATGCACTGGTTTGCTTACATCTCACTGACTTTTTAGGGGAATATTATTTCCCTGTGTTGGGGCGGTGTGGAAGAAAGGAAGGGGAGAGAAGCCAATGCTAAATGCAGTCTATAAATCTCTTCTCCCCCCACCCCCGCCCACTACACTTACTGCAATTCAGGCCCCTTGCCCACAGAGACTCTTTGCCATATACTTCTGAATTCAACTGCTCCTCCCTCCCTCCTCTTTTCCCACCCCCAACCTCCCCAGCCTACTCAGGCATCTGACCAAAGCCGCAGGAGGAGAGCATTACCTCAAACCTCCCCTTCTCCTCTCTCTTCTAATCATGGGGAGACAAAAGAACAGTGGTCAGCAGGGGTGGTGGAAGCTCAGGGGTGGGGGGGGGGAGCGGTGGGGAGGGTGGGCTCTCAGTCCCTGACTTGGCATGGGTTGGGGGGGTAGGTAGCCCCCAGTTCAGTATGCTGCAGCTGTAGGAAGCTCCCTGCTGCTTGTTTTGGGTGGCACAGCCTGGGGACTGGGCTCTGGAGGGAGGTTGCCCTTCCCGAGAGCCAGCTACTCTGAGATGTCCATCTCTTCTGATGCTGGGACGGACACTGTCTCTGCTGCACCCCCACTGAAGGGAGTCAGGAATCCCCCCACCCCAGCCCCACTACTTCAGCTAGGCCTGTCTCTAGGGGCACAGGTGGAAGCAACACTGCCACTGAGCCCCGTTCCATGCTGGAGTGAGCAGCACTGGTGGAGAGTGGAAGTGAAGGGGCAGAATTTGTTGGTGGGGGAAGCCAGGAGACTAGATTTTAGGGTTCCAAATGGGATGGAGGCAGTGTGAGAGGAGGAGTGGGACACTATCAGAGCCACCGGCTTCTGCTTCTCCTAGATGGCTAGGAGTGGGACCCTTGGGTTGGTGGATATGGTGTAGAAATGGAAAAGACATAGAGATCCCACTTAAATAGGGGCTTCTGGTCACCTCTCATGTGAGGAGGAAGTATAGGAAAGGTAATGTGACAGTCTCCCCATTTCTCTAGTGCTTGCCCATCCACCTCTAAATCAGACAGAAATTCCTTACCATCAGCTTTAAGGCCCTCAGTCACATGATTTCCTACTACAACCTAGTCCACACTTCACTCCTCTAATGTCAACCTACTCTCCGTACCTTGATCTCAACTATCTCACTGTCAACCCCCTTGCCACATCCTGCTTCTGGCCTGAAACTCTGTCCTCTTTGATACCTGACAGATCACTCACTACTCTCCCTACCGTCAAGCCCTAATAAAATCACATCTCCTCCAAGAGGTCTTCCTGAAAAAGCCCTCATTTCCTCCCTCCTCTTCACTGCCTTTTGTGTTCCCTATGCACTTGGATCCTTATTCTTTAATCATTTGATATTCACCTGAACATCAGCCCCGCAACACTTACATACGTTTCTGTAACTTATTTTAATGTCTGTTTCCCCTTGTTGACTGCAAGCTTCTTGTGGACGGGGAATGTATCTACCAACTTTGATTGTAATAATAATGTTGGTATTTGTTAAGCGCTTACTATGTGCAGAGCACTGTTCTAAGCGCTGGGGTAGATACAGGGTCATCAGATTGTCCCACGTGAGGCTCACAGTCAATCCCCATTTTACAGATGAGGTAACTGAGGCACAGAGAAGTTAAGTGATTTGCTTACAGTCACACAGCTAACAAGTGGCAGAAATGGAATTCGAACCCATGACACATGATTGTACTCTCCCAACCACTTAGTATAGTGCTCTGCACACAGTTAGTAATCAATAAATACCACTGATTGGTTGGCCTAGCAAAAAGTGTACAGACCAAGGGAAAAGAAGACCTAGGTTCTAATCCCGGCTTTGCCGCTTGCCTGCTATATGACCTTAAGCAAGTGACTTGACTTCTTTATGCTTGTTTCCTCATCTGTAAAATGGAGATTCAATCCATCAATCATTTATTGAGTAATTACTGTGTGCTAGTTGCTCTGGAGAGTACAACACAACATAACAGGCACACTCCCTGCCCTCAGTGAATTTACAGTCTAGAGGGGGAGACAGACATTAATATAAATAAATTATGGATATGTACTTAAGTACCATGGTGCTGGGGATGGTGAATAAAGGGAACAAATCAGGGTGATTCAAGAGAGTGGGAAAAGAGGAAATAGGTTCATTCATTCAGTTCGTATTTGAGTGCTTACTGTGTGCAGAGTACTGTGTTAAATGCTTAGGAGAGTACACTAGGACAATTAACGGACAATTAGTGGTGGGGAGATAGATGGTAATATAAATAAATAAAATATAAATAAATTACAGGTATGTACATAAGCTTGTGGCTGAGGGCAGGGGCAGTGGTGTGAACAAAGGGAGCAATTCAGGGAGGAGATGTGCCTTCAATTTGGCTTTGAAGGTGGTGAGAGTAATTGTCTGCCGGATATGAAGAGGGAGAGTATTCCAGGCCAGAGGCAGGATGTGGGAAAGAGGTCAGTGGCGAGATAGATGAGATTGAAGCACAGTTAAGAAGGGGGCCATTAGAGGAGTGAAATGTTCAGGCTGGGTTGCAGGGAGTGAGTAGAAAGTTGAGGTAGGAGCGGGCAAGATGATTGCTTTAAAGCTAATGATAAGGAGTTTCTGTTTGATGTGAAGGTAGTTGGACAACCACTGGAGGTTCTTGAAGAGTGGGGAACATGGACTGAACATTTTTATAGAAAAATGATCTGGCCAGTAGAGTGAAGTATGGGCTGGAGCAGGGGGAGACAGGAGGCTGAGAGGTCAATAAGGAGGCTCATATAGTAATCAAGGCAGGATAGGATAAGTGATTAGATTCAATACCTATTCTCCCTCCTACTTAGAATGTGAGCCCCATGTGGGAATGGGATTGTCTGACAATAATAATTTTGGAAATTAAGACTTGCTAGGTGCCAAGCACTGTTCTAAGCACTAGGGTAGATACAGTTAATCAGGTTGGACACAGTCCCTGTCCCACATGTGGTTCACTCTCTCAATCCCCATTTTACCAATGAGGTAACTGAGGTACAGGTGTTAAGTGACTTGTCCAAGTCACTGAGTGGAAATGGGGTGGTCAGGATTAGAACCCAGGTCCTTCTGACTTGCAGGCCTGTGCTCTAGTCACTAAGCCATGCTACTTATCAAGACAGATGGCCTGGACAGAGTTTGAACCCATGACATTGTCATTATGAGCACCACAATCTAGACAACTGAGTTAACTGTCTGGCTACCTTAGCAATTAGTAGAGTGCTTGGCCATCCTAAGCACTTAAGAAATATCCCAGTTATTAATATCTTTATTATTTTGTTGCCACCTGCAATTGGATATATTTTAACTTTGAGGAGCTCTGAGGCTTCAAACCTCCTCTGACTGGGAATCTGACCATGGCTCTGCTTCTGAAAGTTTCTTTACCTCAGTTTCCTCATCTATAAGTAGGGGGCAAATAACTCTGCCTCTTAGACAAACAGCAAAGCCAGTTGAACTTTCTGGAGAAAGGGGACACAGAAAGCTAGATAGCATTGGTAATTGAGGCCTTATGACACAAGAAATTGGGTTGTAAGGCTCAATTATATGCACTCTTATGCCCATTTCCACTTTTTGTAATGAGGGCTTACTGTGTGCAGTGCACTGTACTAAGCACTTGGGAGTGTACAATACAACAGAGAGGGCAGGTACTTTCCCTGTCCACAATGAGCTTACAGTCTAGAGGAATGGGTCGACCGTAGTCCAGACTGTAAGCTCATGGTTTACGGTTGACCCATTCCTCTAGACTGAAGGTTCAGTGTCTACCAACTCTTTCGCACTGCACTCTCCTAAGCACTTGTACAGTGTTCTGCACACAGTAAACGCTCAACGCCTCTGCCACTTAGCTGTGTGACTGTGGGCAAGTCACTTCACTTCTCGGTGCCTCAGTTACCTCAGCTGTCAAATGGGGATTAAGACTGTGAGCCCCACGTGGGACAACCTGATGACCCTGTATCTCCCCCAGCGCTTAGAACAGTGCTCTGCACATAGTAAGTGCTTAACAAATACCAACATTATTAATAAATACCACTGATTGAAGGTGCCCCAAGAGATCTGGGGTGTTAAAAATGATCCGTGAGAAAGATGAAGCAGGGTGCTAAACAGAAATGAGACAGAAACAAACAGTTCTGGAATGAGATCATAATAATAATGATATTTTTAAGCTCTAACTAACAGTGCCAAGCACTGTTCTAAGTGCTGGGGTAGATACAAGGTAATCAGATTGTCCCACATGGGGCTCACAGTCTTAATCCCCATTTTAAAGATGAAGTAATTGAGGCACAGAGAAGTTAAGTGACTTGTCCCACGTCATAGAGCTGACAAGTGGCGGAGCTGAAATTAGAATCCACGACCTCTGACTCCCAAGCCCAAGTTCTTTCCACTAAGCCATGCTGTTCCTACTAAGATGAGATGGAGTGATAGCTCATATTGGGTATACACAGAGAAGGAGGTGTCTATCTTTACATACGGAATCAGAAAATCTCTGGAGAAAGTTGATGTCGACAGGCCCTCTGGCTGGGTTAAAGTTAGTCCGTGTTAAATAGACAATGATGGATTGGGGCAGTTTCTGTGATCATTGACGGCTTTATTGTCAGTTAATTAAAGTACCCTGCAGTCAGCACCAGGCAGGGTGCAGAGCTGGGAATAGTTAGTGCTGGAATTGTAAGCAGGTGCACTCTACAAGCCATCAGCCCTTTTCAATTTCACATGCTTAACTTCAGCTGATTCCTCTGAATTCCTCAGGCCCCAGGGTGACTGGGAATTGAATAGCAGAGAGTGTGCCTCTCCGCCAACGTCCCTGAAACGATTCTTTCTGGGAACTCTGTTTTTATCCCAAACCAGGACAGGTGCCTTATGAAGAAGGTAACAGTCATCCTTTTGGTTTGAGGTTTCGATTGACCTGTCCATTAGTTGGAGTCATATTTTAAGACACCCTAGCATAGCCTCATTAAAGAGCTGGCAAGTGAGATCATGTTTGGGGTGAAGAATTATAATAATTGTGGTATTTGTTACTCACTATGTGCTAAGGGCGGGGATGTCTAAACTATAATCAGATCAGACAGTCCCTGCCCCACAGTCTAGAAAGGAGGGAGAATAGGTATTATGTATTATATAGTAAGTGCTTACTAGGCGCCAGGTAGTGCACTAAATTCTGATAGGGGGGGTACAGACAAATAGGGTTGGACACAGTCCCTGTCTCACATCAGGTTCACGGTTTTAATCCCCATTTTACAGATGAGGTAACTGAGGCACAGAGAAGTGAAGTGCTTGCTCAAGGTCACACAGCAGACAAATGGCAGATCAGGGATTAAAACCCATGATCTTCTGAGTCCCAGATCTGTGCTCTATCAACTAGTCCATGCTGCTTCTCCCCATTTTAAATCTCTATTTTGAAGATGAAGAGACTGAGACAGAGAAAATGAAGTGTCGAAGGTCACTCAGGAAGCAAGAGGCAGAGCTGGGGTTAGAACCAGGTTCTCCTGTCTCCAAATTCTATGTTTAATCTACCCAAGATAGGAGGGAATTTTCAGATGGACCCTCACCCCCAAAATCATGGGACATATTAGGCATTTCAGGTTTGACTCTCAAAACTGCAAAATGAGACCAGTTTTCCTTTTCAACATCTATAATCGGCATCCCCTTTTTCCACTGTTTAAACTGGGACAGGACCTGAATGTCAGTAGAAGCTGAGGCCAAGGCCCCTTCTTTCCACACTCTGTTTTGCCTCCCCCAGGATGCTAAAGGGAAAGAAGCATGGCTCTCTGAGAGGTGGAGGTAGAGTAGGGGCATGGGAATCTTTCTGTTGATGCTCTTTCCCTTAATCTCTGATCTCCTCACTTCTGCGCTGGGCCATGTGTTTTGGGCAAACCCAAACTAGACAAGACTTTAGCTTGTTCGTGTAGAATGATGGGAACACCTGGGCTTTATCGTGCTGACTGGAGATTGTCTCCCATGGCTCATTTGGGCACAACATGCTGCAAACCTGAAACCCCTGCAGATGGGCTAGGTAGCGAGGCTGAGCAGTCTAAGGCACTGGATTTAGGCTCCAGTCTCCCTGGAGGCATGGGTTCGAATCTCACAGCGACCATTCTCTCTAGACTGTGGGCAGGGAAAGCGTCTGTTTATGGTGGTATTGTACTCTAATGCTTATTAGTACAGTGCTCCGCACAAAGTGCTCAGTAAGTACGAATGAATGAATTCCCGATTTCTGTCACTAAATCACAGACTCCAAGATGGTTGAGGGATATGGAGGAATCTAGGCCTAACCCTGTCGATCCTAGCCTCTTAAATCGTATTTATTGAGCGCTTCGGGGCTTACTTTGTGCAGAGCACTGTACTAAGTGCTTGGGAGAGTACAGTATAACAGTAAGACAGACACATTCCCTGCCCATAACAAGCTTAGAGTCTCAATTCGATCTTACTGTAGCAGCCAGTGTCTGCACCTCATTGACTACTGCTCATTTCCAAAGCAGCCCCTCTATCCTCTTCTGCAACCGACGTCTTTCGGACAGTGGGGGTCTCTCCTAGACAAGGGCACGGGTGGTAATTACTACTGTGGTATTTGTGAAGTGTTTTCTATGTGTCGAATGCTCTACTAAGTCTGGGGTGGGCAGGGAATGTGTCTGTTAGTGTCATATTGTAGTCTCCCAAGCGGTTAGTACAATGCTCTGCATAAAGTGAGCACTCAATAAATACAATTGACTGAATATAATCCAATCAGATAATAATGTTGGTATTTGTTAAGCTCTTACTATGTGCCAAGCGCTGTTCTAAGCGCTGGGGTAGATACAGGGTAATCAGGTTGTCCCACGTGAGGCTCACAGTCTTCATCCCCATTTTACAGATGAGGTAACTGAGGCACAGAGAAGTAAAGTGACTTGCCCACAGTCACACAGCTGACAAGTGGCAGAGCCGGGATTCGAATTCATGACCTCCGACTCCCAAGCCTGTGCTCTTTCCACTGAGCCACGCTGCTTCTCTAGCCACGCTGCTTAATAACAATAATGGCATTTGTTAAACCCTTATTATGTTCCAGGCTCTGTGCTAAGTGTTGGGGTAGATATAAGCAAATCAGACCCAGTCCCTGTCCCTTGTGGGGTTCACGGTCTCCATCCCTATTTTACAGATGAGGGAACTGAGGCCCGGAGAAGTGAAGTGACTTGTCCAAGGTCACACAGCAGACGAATGACAGAGCCAGGGCTAGAACCCGTGACCTTCTGACTCCCAGATCCAGGCTCTAGCCACTGCACCATGCTGCTCAAATACAGTGGTGGGCGATGGGGAAAAGTGGTGTTCCCTGGGAAGACTGCTCTGGACTGAGGGTGGGAGAAGCCCTGACTGGCTCCCTTCATTCATTGTCCTTCCCAACCCCACAGCACATATGTATACAGCCATTATGTATCTATACATATTAATGTCGGTCTCCCCCTCTAGAGTGTGAGCTCACTGTGGGCAGGGAATGTGTCTGTTGTTCTAAGTTCCTAGCACAGTGTTTTGCACACAGTAAGCGCTCAACAAATACAATTGAATGAATGAATGAATGAGCCATTCATGGCTTAGTGGAAAGAGCATGGACTTGGGAGTCAGAGTTCCTGGGTTCTAATCCCACCTCTGCCACTTGTCAGCTGTGTGACTTTGGCCAATTTTTCGTGCCTCAGTTACCTCATCTGGAAAATGGGGATTAAGACTGTAAACTCTCATCCGGGACAGCCTAATAAACTTGAATCTCCCCCAGCTCTTAGAACAGTGCTAGGCACATAGTAAGCACTTAACCAAATAGCATTCTTCTTCTTCTTCTTATAAGGGAGTTTGGGGGGGCTGATTGCCAGACAGCTGACCGCCCCCTCACTGTCTTTTTCCGAGGTCCCTGCTGAGCTAGGGCAATAATCCTAACCCATTGCTGACATCAACTCTGATAGCAAAACCTCTACCTGTGGCTTCCTGACCCAGTTCTCACTTGCTGGTTGACCTTAGACGTGGAGCTGAGCCTCGATGTCCCTTTCTCACCCTTGCCACCTCAATACATTAATTCAATTGTATTTACTGAGCTCTAACTGTGTGCAGAGCACTGTACTAAGCACTTGGGAGAGTACAATATGACAATAAACAGACAAATTCCCTCCCCTTAACGAGACACCCTGCCAGCCTGATTGGTCTAGCTGGTGGGGGAAGGGGGTCGGTCATTTTGAGACCAGGGAGAAAGCTAAATAAAATGTTGTTCTCTCTCAAGACCTTAAAGTGCTCTGCACATATCAAATGCTCAATAAATACGAATGAACCTAGTGGTCAGTGCAAGCTCATTCATATTTTTCCTCCTGTTTGAGGGAAGAGAATGAGGCAGAGAGAAAATTGGGGTGGAAGTTGGAATGGGAGGTATCCCAAAATATTTTTCTGTATTCTTGCTTTCTAGGAAAGTTTCCCTCTTGCTTGGTTGATGTTAGCTTTGACTCTGCCCCACTCACTCATTCTCTCTCTCACACACACATGCTCTCTCTCCTTCGTCCAGCTCCAATCCAGTAGACCATCCATCATGGATGGATCACCGCCAACTCCTCTCAGCTGTGAGTTACCAAGAGGGTTGAGCTATGATTTGATCTATGAGCAGCTAGTTCATTTATCTCCTTTTGCTAAAAATTAATTACAGCCGTGAAAAGGAGGCCAGAGTAATATTCTGCTGTATGCCCAAGAGTCCCTCTGTGGTAAATGGGAGAGCTATGAATGGAGGGGGTACAATAGTATGGAGACTGAGGCACCTGGGAAGAAAACATCTTAACCAGAAAAAAAAACAATTGTACAAAATCTCATGCATTAGGGAAGCAGCATAGCCTAGTGAATAGAGCACAGGCCGGAAGTAAGAAGGTTCTGGGTTCTAATCCTAGCTCTGCTACTCATCTGCTGTGCGACCTTGGGCAAGCCACTTAACTTCTCTCTGCCTCAAGTACCTCATCTGTAAAATGGGGATTAAGGCTTTGATTCTCATGTTGGACAGGGACTGTGTCCAATCTGATCAACTTGCATCTACCCCAGCGCTTAGTACAATGCATAGTAAGTGCTTAACAAATGCCATTAAAAAAAAAAAACAAAAAACAAATACCATAATGACTTTAAAATTCAGGGCCGATTGCTGAAGGATTTTCATTAAGGAACTGTGTCCCACCTGATTAACTTTTATCTACTCCACTGCTTGGTACAGTGCTTGGCACATAGTAAAAGCTTAGCAAATACCATTAGAAAATGAAACAAAAAAAAAAACACAAATACCATAATGACTTTACAATTCAGAGCCTACTGCTGAAGGACTTTCTGTAAGAGACTGTGTCCAAACTCACTAGCTTGTATCTACTCCAGCGGTTAATACAGTGCCAGGCACATAGTTATCACAATAAATATCATTGAAGAACAAAACAGAAAATAACGTAATGAATTTAAAATTCAAACCCTACTGCTGAGGTTTTTCAATAAGGGATCGTGTCCAATCTGATTAGCTCGTATCTACCCCAGCCCTTAGTACAATGCCTGGCACATAGTAAGCACTTAACAAATACCATTAAAAAACAAAACAAAAAATACCACAGTGAATTTAAAATTCAAGACCGACTGCCGAAGGATTTTCAATAAGGCCTTTCGGCCTGCATTGGGAGACTGAGCCTCCCAAAGCCTCTCGTTGCCTCTGTGTCAGCTCCTGCCCGAGCTTGTTTGTGACCTGCTTTGCTCCTGTGTCACAGCACAACCCGCCTCCAGGCTCTACCCTGCCCTGGCATTGGGCAGTTTCCAAGAGAGAAATAAAGAAATAGACTTTTTTAATTTTTTTGCATCTAGGGAGAAAACAGGCAAGCAACAGACAGTGGGTATCCGTGGGCTTATTATACTGACCCAAAAGAAGGATCTTTGAGAACAGGATCTGTTTCTTTCCAACTCTGTATTTCTTTCTATGTATGGTCTCCCTAAGTCTGCCTCTATATATAGACCCTCTCCTGCTTTCTCCCTTTCCATCTGTCACCGCTCTATTTACAGTTTCTCTTTCTCTATATATATCCCAGTTCTCTCTTTCCCTTATTGTTTCTTTCCTTCTCTCCCTCTCTATCTCTTTCTCTCCCCTCCCACAACCTTTCTCAGCCAATCAATGGTAATTATTGAGCAGGTTTTCTCTCCCTCCCCTCTCTACCCCCAAAGATTTCATCTGCTCCTGGACACTGTAGCTTTTCAGCTATGTACATTTATTCATTCATTCGGTCATATTTATTGAGTGCTTACTATGTGCATAGTATTGTACTAAGTGCTTGGAAAGTACATTTCAGCAATAGACACAACCCCTGCACACAACGAGCTCACATTCTAAAAGGAGACAGACTTTGAAACAAGTAAAATGGCATCAATATAAAAAATAGAATTATAGATAAGCATCAAAACAAGTCCACTTTACACAAGCCCCCATCAAAGGACAGGATCTGTGGTGCCCACTTGGTTTCAGATCCTCCCTGACATCCAGGGAACTGAAATGGAGTCCAGAGAGGGTGTTCTGGGCCAGATTTGCACTGCCCGGTTGGAAATCACATAAATCTTACTGGGTCCTAACAGAAATCATAGGACAAGATGGCGCCAGATTCACTGGGCCTGGGTTGAATGGGTGAGACTTTCCCAGGATTTCAGCTCCAGGGCATTATCTTAGCACATTGGCTCCTTTGGGAAAGAGGGGAGAAGGAAGGAACAGGGGATTTAATAATAATAATAATAATAATGGCATTTTTAAGCACTTACTATGTGCCAGGCACTGAACTAAGTGCTGAGGTGATTACAAGCAAATCAGGTTGGACACAGTCCCTATCCCAAGAGGGGCTCGCAGCTTTAATCTGCATTTTACAGATGGGTAACTAGGCACAGAGAAGTGAAGTGACTTGCCCACGGTTACACAGCAGACAAGTGGAAGAACCGGGATTAGAATTCTTGACCTTCTGACTCCCAGGCCCATGCTCTAGCCATTACATCGTGCTGCTTCCAAATTTCCTGCTGCCAAATGAGCAGGAAGGAGATGGACTAGGCCGGACTCTTGCCATTTAAAGGACTGACAAAGTCCAAGGAGGAGAGTGTGTGTGTGTGTGTATGTATAACTAAGTTCATAGAATGATAGAGGTTAAAGAGGGAGAACTTTTTCAAAAGATCCATAGGCTAGCCCAAGTCCATTAGGACTGTGCTCTGTTCACAGCAGAGCCAGTCCAGTTTGAGGTTCCCTGAGGATAGGGCTATTTTCCATCCCTTTCATTTGGAAAGCTGTCCCGTCAGCCTGGCACTGCCTCTGCACTGTCAAACAGAAATAGACTGCTGCCACACAATTGCAGAGAATATGGTTTTTGAACACCATTGTTCCCAAAATACCAGCATGTTTTTCTTTATGCAAATAATGCGCCCGACCCACTCGGCCAATGTAGGACCTGCCTTGGGTCATTTTTTTTTTTTTTTTGGTAAGCATCCGATACTATTTTTATCTAAATCTTATTCCTAGAGATATGGAGCCGCAAAGAATCAGAGGGTCTAAGGGCCTGGATAGCTCACCCAGACTTCACCCAGTTCATCCCCCTGCCTCCAAACAAACACTCGGAAGTCTATGCTATTTCCCCAAGCTCTCAAGGGAAGAAGACTCCCCAAGTTCTGTCACCTGTTCCGAAGTCGCCGACGTTTGCAAATTGGGAAATTCCTCCATATGTCTTGAAAAGTGTATGTTCTCTGCTTAGCTGATTCCCAGCCAAGTATACATATTTAGCTCACTTAACCTTTCCTCAAAGGAAAAGCTTCTACCCCTGCCATCTTTATGGCTGCTTCTCTCCAAGACAATGGATCAGCAGCCTCTTTCTGGGTGACCGGAATCACCCCCTGGTCCAGTGGACCTTTATAACCCTGGTGACTTGGACAGTGTCTTTCACCTGGCATAGAGAATTATGGCATTTTGTTCTTTCCCATCAAGCCTGACCGCTGTCTGTTTCTCCCCCTCTAGACTGTAAGCTCATTGTGGGCAGGGAATCTGTCAGTTAAATCTTGCTTTTGTACTCTCCCAAGAGTTTAGTACGGTGCCCTGCAAACAGTAAACGCTCAATAAATCGGTCAGTCAATTGTATTTATTGAGCGCTTACTGCGCACAGAGCACTGTTCTAAGCACTTGGGAGGCTACTCTACAAATCCTCCTACCCTTTCTTCTTCTCCCTCAGCCCTTTTCTCTTCTCCCACTCCCTTCTGCATTGTCCTGATTTGCTCTTTTTGTTCTTCCCTTCTCCCAGGCCCTCGGCACTTAAGTACATATTTGTAATTTATTTATATTAATGTCTGTCTCCCCCCACTCTAGACTGTAAGCCTGTTCTGGGCATGGAATGTGTCTATTGTTGTTTTGTACTCTCCCAACTGCTTAATACAGTGCTCTGCATGCATTAAGTGCTCAGTAAATACCATTGACTGAAGGAATGAACAATAAACAGACACATTCCCTGCCCACAGTGAGCTTACAGTCTAGAGGGGGAGATGGACATTAATAAAAATAAATAAATTATGATATGTACATAAGCACTGTGGGGCAGGGTTGGGGAATGAATGAAGGGAGCAAGTCAGGGAGACGCAGAAGGGAGTGGAAAAAGAAGGAGGACTTCATCATGGGTTCTAATCCTGGCTTTGCCACTTGTCTGCTGTGTGACCTTGGACAAGTCCCTTCACTTCTCTGGGCCTCAGTGCCTCATCTGTAAAATGGGGATCGAGACCGTGAACCCCAGTGTCCAATCCGATTTGCTTGTATGCACCCCGGCGCCTAGTACAGTAAGCGCTTCACAAAGGCCCCGATTAGAATGTAAGCCCGTCCCTGGGCAGGGATTGTCTCTGTCTGTTGCTGAATTGTACATTCCAAGCGCTTAGTACAGTGCTCTGCACATAGTAAGTGCTCAATAAATAATACTGAATGAATGAAAAGGCCATAATTATTATTATTATTAGTCGGGGAAGTCTTCTTGGAGGTGATGTGCTTGAGCAGCATGGCTCAGTGGAAAGAGCACGGGCTTTGGAGTCAGAGGGCATGGGTTTGAATCCCGGCTCTGCCACTTATCAGCTGTGTGACTATGGGCAAGTCACTTCACTTCTTGGTGCCTCAGTTACCTCATCTGTAAAATGGGGATTAAGACTGTGTGCCCCACGTGGGACAACCTGATTCCCCTGTGTCTACCCCAGCGCTTAGAACAGTGCTCGGCACATAGTAAGCGCTTAACAAATACCAACATTATTATTATTATTATTCTCTGTGCCTCAGTTACTTCATTTGTAAAATGGAGATTAAGACTGTTAGCCCCACGTGGGTCAACCTGATTCCCCTGTGTCTACCCCAGTGCTTTGAACAGTGCTCTGCACATAGTAAGCGCTTAACAAATACCAACATTATTATAAGGCTTTGAAGGAAGCAGGGAGAGTTCTTCTGGATATGAAGAGGGAGGGCGCAGACTGACTAATCATCTTGGGTGGGGGGGGGGTCAATGCATGGGCTGCTCTGGCTGGGTGTGCTCGGGGTCCTGAGATAGGCATTCATTCTTTCAATAGTATTTATTGAGCACTTACTATGTGCAGAGCACTGTACTAAGCGCTTGGAATGTACAAATAGGTAACAGAGACAGTCCCTGTCCTTTGACGGGCTTACAGTCTAATCGGGGGAGGCAGACAGGCAAAAACAATAGCAATAGATAGACTCAAGGGGATGAACATGTCATTAAAACAATAGCAAATAAATAGAATCAAAGTGATGTACATCTCATTAACAAAATAAGTAGGGGAATGAAAATATATACAGTTGAGCGGATGAGTACAGTGCTGAGGGGGAGGAGCAGAGGGAAAGGGGGGAGAAGAGGGTTCAGCTGAAGGGAGGTAATAATAATGTTGGTATTTGTTAAGCGCTTACTCTGTGCAGAGCACTGTTCTAAGCGCTGGGGTAGACACAGGGGAATCAGGTTGTCCCATGTGGGGCTCACAGTCTTAATCCCCATTTTACAGTTGAGGGAACTGAGGCACAGAGAAGTGAAGTGACTTGCCCACAGTCACCCAGCTGCCAAGTGGCAGAGCCCGGATTGGAACTCATGACCTCTGACGCCCAAGCCCTGGCTCTTTCCACTGAGCCTCGCGTGAGGGGGGTGGGTAGAGGGGGAGCAGAAGGAAAAGGGGAAGCTCAGTCTGGGAAGGCCTCTTGGAGGAGGTGAGCTCTAAGTAGGGATTTGAAGAGGGGGAGAGAATTAGGCAGCCACTGCACCAAGAGCAACACGTTGCGATCCACAGTTGGTTTGTGAATAGAGAGATGGAGAGCCGCAGAACGCTCCGGCTGCAATCGCTGCCCTCTAGTGGTCATCCCGGGGGCGTGCGCCCGTCCTGGCCGGTTCCCTGAAGGCTCTGTGGTGGCTTCTCTTTCTTCGTTGGTTTTTAATTCATTCAATAGTATTTATTGAGCGCTTACTATGTGCAGAGCACTGTACTAAGCGCTTGGAATGAACAAGTCGGCAACAGATAGAGACAGTCCCTGCCCTTTGACGGGCTTAATCTGACCCATCAGGTCTGACCGCCGTGTGTTTCTCCCCCTCTAGACTGTAAGCTCACTGTGAGCAGAGAATCTGTTCTATTTTTGTTTTGTACTCTCCCAAGAGTTTAGTACAGTGCCCTGCAAACAGTAAGCGCTCAATAAATCAGTCGATTGTATTTATTGAATTACTTTATTTAATTGGAATTATTGAATTACTGATCACTTACTACGCACAGGCCACCGTTCTGTGTACTTGGGAGAGAACAATCCCGCAAAAGTAGCCGTCACGGTCCCTGCCCCTAGCAAGCTTACGGTCTGGAGTTAGAGTTCATTCATTCAATAGTATTTATTGAGCGCTTACTATGTGCAGAGCACTGTACTAAGCGCTTGGAATGTACAAGTCGGCAACAGATAGAGACAGTCCCTGCCCTTTGACGGGCTTACATTCTAATAGGGGAAGACAGGCAGACAAGAACAATGGCAAATAAATAGAATCAGGGTGATGTACATCTCATTAAACAAAATAAACAAAATAAATAGGGTGGTGAAGATATATACAGTCGAGCGGACGAGTACAGTGCTGAGGGGGTGGGACGGGAGGGGGGAGGAGGGGAGGGAAAGGGGGGAAAGAGGGTTTAGCTGCGGAGAGGTGAAGGGGGGTGGTAGAGGGCGCAGAGGGAAAAAGGGGGGAGCTCAGTCTGGGAAGGCCTCTTGGAGGAGGTGAGTTTTAAGTAGGGATTTGAAGAGGGGAAGAGAATTAGATTGTCTGAGGTGAGGCGGGAGGGCATTCCGGGACCGCGGGAGGACGTGACCCGGGATCGACGGCGGGATAGGCGAGACCGAGGGACGGCGAGGAGGTGGGCGGCGGAGGAGCGGAGCGTGCGGGGTGGGCGGTAGAAAGAGAGAAGGGAAGAGAGGTAGGAAGGGGCAAGGGGATGGAGAGCCTCGAAGCCTAGAGTGAGGAGTTTTTGTTTGGAGCAGAGGTTGATAGGAAACCACTGGAGGTGTTTAAGAAGGGGGAGTGACAGCCCCAGAGCGTTTCTGCGGGAAGATGAGCCGGGTAGCGGAGTGAAGAATAGACCGGAGCGGGGCGAGAGAGGAGGAAGGGAGATCAGAGAGAAGGTGGACACAGTAGTCTAGCCGAGATATAACGAGAGCCCGTAGCAGTAAGGTAGCCGTTTGAGTGGAGAAGAAAGGGCGGATCTTGGCGATATCGTAAAGGTGAAACCGGCAGGTCTCGGTGACGGATCGGATGTGTGGGGTGAACGAGAGAGATGAGTCAAAGATGACACCGAGGTCGCGGGCCCGAGAGACGGGAAGGATGGTCGTGCCATCCACGGTGATAGGAAAGTCTGAGAGAGGACCGGGTTTGGGAGGGAAGATGAGGAGCTCAGTCTTGCTCGTGTTGAGTTTTAGGTGGCGGGCCAACATCCAGGTGGAGACGTCCCGGAGGCGGGAGGAGACGCGAGCCCGAAGGGAGGGGGAGAGGACAGGGGCGGAGATGTAGATCTGCGTGTCATCTGCGTAGAGATGGTAGTCAAAGCCGTGAGAGCGAATGAGTTCGCCGAGGGAGTGAGTATAATTGGAGAACAGAAGAGGGCCAAGAACTGACCCCCGAGGAACTCCAACAGTTAAAAGGTGGGCGAGGGAGGAGGCGCCCGCGAAGGAGACTGAGAATGACCAGCCAGAGAGATGAGAGGAGAACCGGGAGAGGACGGAGTCCGTGAAGCCAAGGTGAGATAGGGTGTGGAGGAGGAGGGGATGGTCGACAGTGTCAAAGGCAGCAGAGAGGTCAAGGAGGATCAAAATGGAGTAGGAGCCATCGGATTTGGCAAGAAGGAGGTCACGGGTGACTTTAGAGAGAGCAGTCTCGGTAGAGCGGAGGGGACGGAAGCCAGATCGGAGGGGGTCCGGGAGAGAATGGGAGTTAAGGAATTCTAAGCAGCGAGTTTACAACAGAAAGGGCAAGCTTATGATGTTTGTTAATAATATTAATGATGGCATTTGTTAAGTGCTTACTATGTGCAGAGCACTGTTCTAAGCGCTGGGGGGGATACAAGGTGATCAGATTGTCCCATGTGGGGCTCACAGTCTTAATCCTCATTTTACAGATGAGGTAACTGAGGCAGAGAGAAGTTGTCACTTGCCCAAAGTCACACAGCTGACAAGCGGCGGAGCAGGGATTAGAACCCATAACCTCTGACTCCCAAGCCCATGCTCTTCCCACTGAACCATGCACACAATATTAAGACCTGGGGTAGATACAAGGTAATCAGATGAGACACAGTCCCTGTCCCACATGGGGCTCAGTCTTAATCTTCATTTTACAGATAACTGAGGCCCAGAGCTATTAAGTGACTCACCAAGATCCCATAACAGGAAAGTGGAGGAACTGATATTAGAACCCAGGTCCCCTTACTCCCAGGCCCATGGTTTTTGTTATGTACTTATAATGTTGCAAATACTGTGCTAAACACTGGGGTGGGTGGATATAATACAATCATACACAGTCCCTGTCCCATGTGGAACTCACAGTCTGAGGAGAATGATTATTTGGTTACCATTTTGCAGATGAGGTAACTGAGGTACAGAGAAGTTTAGTGATTCACCCAAGGTCACGCAACAGACTATTGGAGGAGCCAGGATTAGAACCCAGGTCCGATGACTTCCGGTACCGTACTCTTTCCACCAGGCCGTGCTGTCATGCGGAGAAAGGGTGGCTGGCTCCTCTTGAACTACAGTCAGCTGCTGTACTATCAGTCCTCACATCTGGACTGGTGGCCCTGACTCTCAACACATTTGGCTCTAGAAAGCAGAGTCTATTCTCAAGCCCTCACGTTGTAAATTGGAACCCATCAACACATGGGAGATTGGTTCCAAGGTCGGTTGCCCTTTTTTACCTAAATTACCTGGAATTGTGTGCACTCAATTACACTTGAGTAATAGCGCTACATTAAGGAGGCCGAGAGGTTCCACCTAGGATAGCCGACTTCTGCCTCATTGGAGTTATTGGATGTGTTGACTGTTACCAGTAAATAGTATTTATCAATACATACTGTGGATTAGTAGTCTTTCTTTCCCACTCTGTTTCCCCTGACCCTCTTAAACTTGCTTTCCTCCCCACATCATGGCCTTCTAATTGTTTCCTTGCCGCTTTATGCCTCCCTGGCATCTGCCCTCCCTAGGAGCCAGCGCTGCAGAAAAGACCCGTATGGTTAAATCAAAACTGATGTGTGGTGGACTGTCTCTATCTGTTGCTGAATTGTACATTCCAAATGCTTAGTACAGTGCTCTGCACATAGTAAGCGCTCAATAAATATTATTGAATGAATGAAGAGACCCGTATGGTTAAATCAAAACCGATGTGTGGTGGACTGTCTCATCTGTTGCTAAATTGTACATTCCAAGCGCTTAGTACAGTGCTCTGCACATAGTAAGCGCTCAATAAATATTATTGAATGAATGAATAAAGTTGCAACTGGGGTCACGCGTGCAGCTCATCTCAACCCCAAATGTCTAAAGTGGAGGACTGCCAGAACCCTAAATGCTTTTCCTCTCCGCTTTAGCACATTTTTGGCATCACCAAGTGTAGCTCATGAATAAAATAACCAAAAGCATCTTTTCCTGCCATCCAACTCTTCATATCATTATCATCATCAAGAAGCAGCATGCCCTAGTGGTTAGAGGAGGTGCCTGGGAATCAGAGGTCATGGGTTCTAATCCTACTCTGCCATTTGTCTGCTGTGAGACCGTGGGCAAATCACTTCTCTGAGTCTCAGTTCCCTCATCTGTAATAAGGAGGTTAAAATTATGAGACCTTTGTGGGACAGGGAATGTGTCCAACATTCTCTTGTAACCACCCGAGCACTTAGTACAGTGCCTGGCATATAGTGAGCACTTAAATTCCACAATCATCTATTAAGCGCTTCCTGTGTGCAGAGCACTATAATAAGCACTTGGGAAAATACAGTACAACTTTGAGGATAGCCAGGAAAAGGGCCGGGGGGAGGGGATCCAAGTTCATTTTGACACCTCCGCTGTCCTCCCCCTGCCAGAAAGGTGGTCGTGGCATAGGCCAAGCAATGCCGTATGTCAGATAAATTCCAAGTGTCCGAATCAAACAAAAGCTCCTCACCATTGGCTTTAAGCACTCAATCACCTTGCCCCCTCCTACCTCACCTCACTAATCTCCTACTACAACCAGCCCACACACTTCGGTCCTCTACTGCTAACCTTTTCAGTGTTCCTCGATCTTGTCTATCTCAGTGCCAACCTCTCACCCACATCCCGCCTCTGGCCTAGAATGTCTTCCCTACTCATATCCAACTGGCAGTTACTCCCCTCCTTCAAAGCCTTATTGAAGACACATCTAAACTGAGCCCTCCTTTCCTCTTATCCCATTCCCTTCTCTGTCACCCTGACTTTAGGGAAGTGGCCTGGCTCGGTGGAAAGAGCCCGGGCTTGAGAGTCAGAGGTCATGGGTTTGAATCCTGGCTCTGCCACTTGTCAGCTGTGTGACTGTAGGCAAGTCACTTAACTTCCCTGTGCCTGTTCCCTTATCTGTAAAATGCGGATTAAGACTGTGAGCCTCATGTGGGACAACCTGATTACCCTGTTACTTAGAAGAGTGCTCTGCACATAATAAAAATAAATAAATGGTGGTATTTGTTAAGCGCTTACTAAGTGCTAAGCACTGTTCTAAGAGCTGAGGGTTTACAAGGTGAACAGGTTGTCCCACGTGGGGCTCACAGTCATAATCCCCATTTTACAGATGTAACTGAGGCACAGAGAAGTGAAGTGACTTGCCCAAAGTCACACAGCTGGCAAGCGGCGGAGCGGGGATTAGAACCCACGACTTCTGACTCCCAAGCCCGGGCTCTTTCCACTGAGCCACGCTTATCAAATATCAACATTATCAATAGTTGGTCCATCTGAGTTCTGCAACTGTGTGATTCACAATGTAGTTTCGAGTGTTATCTATAGGAGGTCTTCCCTGATGAATCTCATCTCCCCACCCCATCTTCATTGACTTTCCAAAGCTTCCAAATCACCTAGACATTTAGATACTCCATCTCATCCCTTGACCCTTATGGTATTTACTGAGCGCTTAATGTGTGCAGAGCTGTACTAAGTGCTTGGAAGAATACAATATAACATAGTAGATGCAATTCCTGCCCACAAAGAGCTTACTGTCTAGAACTTTTAAGAATATAGCTTTAGATTGTGTTGTTTCTCTCTACCTGAAATTTATTTTTATGGCTCTCGCTCTCTCCCTCTAGACTGCAACCTTTATGTGGGCAGGGAACATGTCTTGAGTAATTAATCCCTTGATTACTATAGCAGCCTCCTTGCTGGCCTCCCTGACTCTTGCCTCTCCTCACTCCAATCCTTACTTTGTTCTGCTGCCTGGATCATTTTTCTCCAAAACTGTTCAGTCCGTGTGTGTCGATTCCTCAAGAACCTGAGTCTACTTTAGACATTTGGGGTTGAGCTGAACTGCACATGGGCTTCATAATTGGCAATCGTTGCAGCTTTACCACACATTGATTTTGATTTGACTTTACTGGTCTCTTCTGCAGCACTGGTTCCTAGGTAGGGCTGATGCCAGGGAGGCATAAAGAGGCAAGGAAAGGCCTTGATGTGGGGAGGAAAGCCAGTGTAAGAGGATCAGCAGAAACAGAGTGGGAAAGACAGACTACTAATCCACAGTATTTATTGATAAATACTATTTACTGGCAAGGGTTGTCCATCCACCTCCACATCAAACAGAAACTCTTTACCATAGACTTGAAAGTGCTCAATCACTTTGCCCCCTCCTACCTTACCTCATTGCTCTCCTACTACAACCCAGCCCACACACTTCTCTCCACTAATACCAATTTGCTCACTGTGCCTCCATCTCATTTATCTCACTGCCGACCTCTCGTCGACATCGCGCCTCTGTTCCGGAATGGCCTCTCTCTTCATATCCAACAGACAATTTGTCTCCCCATCTTCAATGCTTATTGAAGGCTTGTCTCCTCCAAGAGGCCTTCCATGACTAAACCCTTATCTCCTCTTCTCCCACTTCCTTTATCACCCTTGCAATTGGATTTTTACCCTATAATAATAATAATAATAACGATGGCATTTGTTAAGCACTTACTCTGAGCAGAGCACTGTTCTAAGCGCTGGGGGGGACACAAGGTGATCAGGTTGTCCCACGTGGGGCTCATAGTCTTAATCCCCCTTTTACAGATGAGGTAACTGAGGCCCAGAGAAGTTAAGGGACTTGCCCAAAGTCACACAGTTGACAAGTGGCAGAGCCGGCATTAGAACCCATGACCTCTGACTCCCAAGCCCGTGCTCTTTCCACTGAGCCACGCTGCTTCTCTTTCCTCAGCCCTCATGTACTTATCCATAATTTATTTATATGAATATCTGCCTCCCCCTCTAGATTGTAAGATAATTTTGAGCAGGCAGCATTTGTACCAACTCTATATTGTATTCTCCCAAGCACTTAGTAAAGTGCTTTGCACACAGTAAGTGCTTGCTTCACACATAGTAAGCACTTAACAAATACCATCATTATTATTAGTATTATTATTAATAATAAATTTGATTGAATGCTTACAGTGAACAGAACAATTTACTAAATGCTTGGGAGAGTACAATACAGCAGAGTTGGTAGGCATTTTCCCTGCCCACAAGGAGTTTGCGGGCTAGAGAGGGAGATATACGTTAAAAAAATTATGGATGTATATGTTGATAATAATAATAATAATGTTGGTATTTGTTAAGTGCTTACTATGTGCAGAGCACTGTTCTAAGCACTGGGGTAGACACCGGGGAACCAGGTTGACCCACGTGGGGCTCACAGTCTTAATCCCCATTTTACAGATGAGGTAACTGAGGCACCGAGAAGTTAAGTGACTTGCCCACAGTCACACAGCTGACAAGTGGCAGAGCTGGGATTCGAACCCATGACCTCTGACTCCAAAGCCCGTGCTCTTTCCACTGAGCCACGCTGCTTCTCAATACTGTGGGGCTGAGGGTTGGGGGACTAAAGGGCATAAATATAAGGGCAAGGGTGATGCTGAAGGGAAAGCAAGTAGGAGAAATAAGAACTTCAGTGAGGAAGGCCTCTTGGAGATGTGATTTTATTAAGCTTGAAAGATAGAGAGCTCGTTGTTGGATATGACGGGGAAGGGAGTGCCAAGAGAGGCAGGGCTGTGGGAGAGGGATCAGCTGCAAGATAAACAAGCTCAAGGTACAACAAATAGTTTAGAGAAGTATTAGAGAAGTGAAGTGAGCCTGCCAGGTTGTAGTAGATCAGTGAGGTAAGATAAGAGAGGGCAAGGTGATTGAATGCTTTAAAGCCAGTGGTAAGAAATTTGTTTGGCATGGAGATGGATAGGTATTCACTGGAGATTCTTGAAAAGTGGGGAGACACGGACTGAATGATTTTGTTAAAAAAATTAAAAAATGATATGAGCAGCAGAATGAACCAGGAGAGGACAGTGTCAGTGAAGCCAAGTTTGGATAATATTTCCAGGAGAAGGGAGTGGTCCACAGTATCGAAGACAGCTGAGAGGTCAAGGAGGATTAGAATGGACTAGAGCCTGTTGAATTTGGCAAGAAGATCATTTGTGACCTTTGAGAGGGTAGTTTGTGTGTAGTGAAGGAGGCAGAAGCCAGATTGGAGGGGATTAAGGAGAGAACTGGAGGAGAGGAATTTGGAACAGTGGGTGTAGACAACTTGCTCAAGGAGTTTGGAGAGGAATGGTAGGAGGGAGAGAGAGTAACCGGAGGGAGCCACAGGGCTATGGAAGGGTTTTGGGGGATGCACTGTGACCTAGTGGATAAAATATGGGCCTGGGAGTCAGAAAGACTTGGGTTCTAATTCTGCTCTGCTATTTGTCTCCTCTGTGACCTTGGGCAAAGTCACTTAACTTCTAGGTGCCTCAGTTACCTCATCTGTAAAATGGTGATTAAAAACGTGAGCCCCACATGGGACATGGACTGTGTTCAACCTGACTAGTTTGTATTTACCCCAGAGCTTACTTCATCGCCTGGCACAGAGTAAGGGCTTAACAAATACCATTATTATTATTGTTATTATTATGAGCATGTTTGAAATCCAAGGGGAAAGAGCTATGGAAGAGTGAATAGTTGAAAAGATGGTGGTCAGAAAGGGAAGAAGAAAGGGGCAAGAGTTTTGCTAAGGTGAGATGGGGAAGGATCAGAGGTGTAGGTGGAGAGGGTAGATTTTGAGAGGAGGTGGGAATTTTCTCAGGATACCAATGGGAAAGATGGGAAAGATGAAGAAGAGGCAGGAAAAGGGAGGGAATGGAGAATATAATAATTTAATTATATAATAATAGTAATAATTTAATTATATAATAATTTTAATAATATAAATTTTAGGGACATCATGGCTGATGGTTTTAGTTTATCAACAAAGAATCTAGCCAGTCATTAGGAGCAAGACCTGGAAGAGGGGAATGAAAAGTTAGGGGTTTGAGGAGGAAGGTAAATGTTGAAATTAATTTGCAGGGGCAATGGGCATGGGAGTCAGAAAGGATGGAAAAATAATATTGCCAGGTAGAGGAAAGGGCAGAGTTACACCTGACTAAGCCCCCCTTTCCTTTTCTCCTAGTCCCTTCTGCGTCACCCTGATTTGCTCCCTTTGTTGATCCCCCATTCGAGCACCACAGCACTTATGTACATATCTGTAATTTATTTATATTAATGTCTGTTTCTCCACCCCTAGACTGTAAGCTCATTGTAGACAGGGAATATTTCTGTTTTATGGTTGTATGTTGTACTCTCCCAAACTCTTGGTAGAGTGACATGCACACAGTAAGTGCTCAATAAATACGATTGAATGAATAAACGAAAAGCAGGCAAGAATGAGTTTGAGGTGGGCAAGTCAGGCTGATATCGGGATTTCCAGGGGCAGCAGTCCATAACAGACACACAAGATGGGGAGGAGGTCAACTGTGGAGGTGATCTAGGGCTGTAGAGGTATGAGATATGGGAATGAGTTGAGTTCAGTAGAAAAGATGGTGTTGAGGGAGTCAATTTGGTCATCAAGGGAAGGTAATTCATGGGTGGAGACTAAATGGGACATAAAAAATTGAATGGGGTCAAAAGATTGGAGACTTCTGTGGGGAACAAGATAGGTTAGTGGGGAGAAGGTGTGAGGGAGGTGGTGTTTGGATGAGGAGATTTCAGAGTTAATGAAGGTAGAGATTTTGCAGTGGTTAGAGATGATGACTTTGAGTGTGTGTCCAAGTTGGTGAGCGTGTGAGACGGGATGGAGCGGAAGGTCATTGGAGTTGAAGAATGAGAGGAAGTGGACAGTGACAAAGTCATGGGGAACATCTACATCAATCAATCAATCCTTTATCCTTTTTCCTTTATCAACTCTAGTCATTTAGACAATCATATTACTGAGCACTTACTGTATGCAAAGCACTGTACTAGTCGCTTATCACTGTACTATGCACTTAGCAATCAGTCATATTTATTGAGTGTCTACTGTATGCAGAACACTGTACTAAGCTTTTGGGTCATTATAACAATAAAAAGTCACACTTCCTGCGCAGAACAGGTACTAAGCACTTGGATATTAGATTTTCAAGTCCCCAAGGATCAATGTAGGGATGGAGAAAGAGAGAAGGAATGTAAGAAAGGAATCAAAATGGTTCAGAAACTTTGAGGTGGGCCTGGACGAGGGTGGTAGATGACCATGACTAGTAACTGGAGTGGGTGGTAGAGGCGGACGATACGGGCTTCAGAGGAAGGGAGAGACAGGGATGGGGAAGGTGGAATGGTGTGAAATGAAAGCAGTATTGGGGAAAGAGAGGGACGCTGACTCCTCCTCCTTTCCTAATGAGTCTTGGAGAGTGGGAGAAGATTCCGGAGAGAACGGCAGGGGAGACCGTGTCATCTGGGAGAGCCAGGTTTCAGGGACGGTGAGGAGGAGCAGTGTCTGGGTCAGGAACAGGCTAAGGATGAAGGCAAGCTTCCCCATGATGAAACAGGCCTTTCACAGGCCACACTTGGCTGAGCCCGTGGGGGAAATGTGGGAGGAGGAGACAGTGTTAGGGGTGGGGAGGGGTTGAATAAGGGTGGGCTGATGGGATTGAGGAGTGCAGCGTGGGGGAAAGGGGATGAGAGGTGGCGCTGGGACAAGATAACAGGGATAGGTTGGGGAAGGGGATGCCAGGCGGTGTGTGGAGGGGTTGGTTGGAGGTGGACAAGGGAGAGTGCTGGGAAGATAGGACAAGGATGGGCTGACTAGAGGGAGGGGGTTGAGGGGATACGATGAGGCCAGTTTAAGGCTTATATGTGAGGTTGTCAACACCAATAACTGTTTAATCCTGTGGTCCCATGATTAACCGCTGAATTGAATGTGGGTTCTTGAAAGTGAAGAGGCCAATGTTTGGGAGTAAACAGAGGGTGGGGTTGATATGGAGGCAGACAGCTGTTGATTGGTAAAAATCCGGTTGTCTGTTGTCACCAGAATGTCAGACGGTCACACCTGTTCCGGGTTCTCCACTGTGGAGTCAGGCGCGGCTGCAGGGAGGAGGAAGATGAAGGAATGGGGGCTTCTCTGCTGCAGCGAGATCGGAGAGAGATCTATGTGTTTTGGTGGGCGTAAACTGTGATGACGACAGTGACGATGATAATTGTAGTAAGCCCTACTCTGTTCCAAGCATTACACTAGCCCAGGTGGAAATACAAGATAGTCAGTTCAGACACAGTTCCTGTCCCATATGGAGTCACAGTCTAAAGGGGAGGGAAAACAGATATTTTATCCCCACTTTACAGATGAGGCACAAAGGAGCTAAGTCAATTGCCCAAGGTCCTACAGCAGGCAGGTGTCAGAACAGGGGTTAGGTCCCAGGTCTTCTAGCCACCGGCCCTGCTCTCTTTTCACTATGCTTCACTGCTGTTTCACCGTTGACTTTAACGTTCTTGCCCTGGACCAGGCTTTTTCCAAGGCTACAAGGAAGCAAGGACTGAGAGGGTCCAGTTGGCTTGAAATCACCTGCACAACCATCATGCTTTTGCCCAAGGCAAGGTTTTTCCAGGATTCCCCAGGGCCATCACCAGAAAAACAGTGTATCTTAGTGAGACAGAGGACCTAGGTTCTAATCCTGGCTCTGCCACATTTTGGCTGTATGGTCTTGGGCAAGTCACTTAGCTTTCTATGCCTCTGTTCCTTCATTCCTTCATCACCAATAAATTTGCTCCCTCCTGCTTTGATTGTAAGCCCCATGTGGGACCTGATTATCTTGTATCTACCCCAGTGCTTAGTACAGTGCTCAATACATAATTTATGCTGAACAAATTATATTATTATTTATATTATTATTATTACCATTATTAGATGGACAGTTACCTGACGTGTGTGTGCATGTGTTTATGTACACTCTTGGAAAAGCTCTGCTCTGATGGCATAGATGATGAGAATATATTTGAGAGATTATTCTGGTCCTCCTCAATCTGTGGAATACATAGGAAATGCCGTAGCATCTAGAGAGACATCATGGCTTAGTAGAAAGAGAAGACTGTGGGACAGGAGATTTTTCTTTTTAATATATATCATTTTTGTTAAGCACTTATCATGAACCAGGGACTGTACTAAGTGCTGGGGTAGATACAAGCTAACCATATTGGACATAATCCACACCCGACACGGGGCTCACATTCTTAATCCCCATTTTACAGAAAAGGTAACTGAGGCATAGAGAAGTTACGTGACTTCCCCAAGGACACTCCACAGAGACGTGGCAGAGACAGGATTAGAACCCACATATTTAATCCATCTCTGAATCCTGTCGGTTCCACCTTCACAACATTGCTGAAATCTGCCCTTTCCTCTCCATCCAAATTGCTCCCACGTTGATACAATCACTCATCTTCTCTCCCCTTGATTACTACATCAGCCTCCTTGCTAACCTCCCAGCTTCCTGTCTCTCCCCACACCAGTCCATACTTCACTGTTCTCATTATTGTCAGGGCGATGGAAGACAGGGCAGTGTGGGAGTGGTCTTGATGTTGAGGGGAGCCAGTCCCAGCCCTGGATGGAAAGAAGGGAAGGCAGCCGACTCAGCCACAGTGATGCCCCGAGAGCCCCCAGGGAGCTGAGGCGGCAGATAATAATGTTGGTATTTGTTAAGCGCTTACTATGTGCAGAGCACTGTTCTAAGCGCTGGGGTAGACATAGGGGAATCAGGTTGTCCCACATGGAGCTCACAGTCTTAATCCCCATTTTACAGATGAGGTAACTGAGGCCCAGAGAAGTTAAGTGACTTGCCCACAGTCACACAGCTGACAAGTGGCAGAGCTGGGATTTGAACTCATGACCTCTGACTCCAAAGCCCGTGCTCTTTCCACTGAGCCACACTGTTTCTCTGATGCCGGATGTCTCGTTCAGCTCTGGAGATGAAGAGGGGCTGAAAAGGCAGAGCAGTGCCTTTTATACTCAGACTGACACAAGCATTCAGAGACGTAGAGGGGCCTAGTGGATAGAGCACGGACCTGGGAGTCAGAAGAACCTGCGTTCTAATCCCAGCTCTGCCACTTGTCTGCTGTGTGATGTTGGGAAAGTCACTCAACTTCTCTGTAACTCAATTTCCTCATCTGCAAAATGTGGATGCAATACCTGTTCTCCCTCCTACTTAATAATAAAAATCATGGTATTTGTTAAGCACTTACTATGTGTCAAGCATTGTTCTAAGCACTGGGGTAGACTCAAGGTAATCAGGTTGTCCTATGTGGGGCTCCCAGTCTTAATGCCCATTTTATAGATGGAGTAACTGAGGCACGGAGAAGTTAAGTGACTTGCCAGAGGTCACACAGCAGACAGGTGCTGTGAGTCCCATGTAGAACTCAATTATCTTGTATCTACCCTAGATATTATGGTCACGTCCATAATTATTTATATTAATGTTTGTCTCCCCCTCCCAGACTGAGTTTGTTGTTGGCAGGGAATGTGTCTGTTGTATTGAACTCTCTCAAGCGTTTAGTACAGTGTTCTGCATACAGCTCTAACTCTCCACAGAGCTTAGTGCAGTGCTCTGTACAGAGTAAGGGCTCAATAAATACTACTGACTGACAGTAAGCACTCAATAAATACTATTAATTGATTGAGAAAAAGCAACCACAGATGGCAGCAGCAAGACCATGGAAAAATGAAGAGACACCTAAAGGAGAATTCTTCTTATTATTAATATTAAGTTCTATCTAGTCATTTCTGAGTCATAGTGACTCCGATTCATAGCGATACTTTCTCCAGAATGTCCTGACCTCTGCCATAATCCGGAACCTTTCTAATGGTTCTTCTATTAGTTACGGTTTCTATCCATTTAGCTGCCGATCTGCCTCTTCCCCATTTTCCCTGGACTTTTCCTAACATTAGTGTCTTCTCCAGAGAATTAGTCCCGCTGAAAGGAGAATAGATACCAGCAAATACCTAAGTACTAAGGGAAGCCTTTGGGTGACATAGTTTTGGGGACAGTTGTAGTGTGGTGGTGGTACAGAAGGGGGCTGTAATGGAATAATTTTTTGCTTTTATGGTAGTGCTTGCAATGGGTCAAGCACTGTTCTAAGTGCTGGGGTAGATATAAAATAATCAGATTGGACCCAGTCATAGTCTTAGTCCCATTTTATAGATTAGGTAACTGAGGCACAGAGAAGTTAAGTGACATGCCCAAAGTCACACAGAAGACAAACGATTTAGCACAGTACTTATTTCTTGCCAAAAGTAGTCTTGAAACCATAACCTTCTGGGTCTGAGTCTGAACGTGGTTAGCGAGGAATGGGGGAGGGGAAGTGGCATTCCTCAATCATTGAGCTATAAATCACTTCAGTGTTGGTCTACCCCCGGATTGTAAACATCTTAAGGGAAGGATCTTGTAAATTAACTCTATTGTACTCTCCCAAATGCTTAGTACAGTGTTCTGCACAAAGTAGACACTCAGTTAATACGAGTGGTCCCAGAGCCTGGGGCTAGGAGAGTCTGAAGACATGTTTTCCATGTATACAGCAGGATGATTCTCCAAAAGAGAATGTCTTTTTATTGTTATATTGTATTCATTCATTCAGTCGTATTTATTGAGCACTTACTGTGTGCAGAGCACTGTACTAATCACTTGGAATGTACAATTCATCAACATCTCTTTTTACGAGATGTTCTTCCCCTTGACTCTATTTATTGCCATTGTTCTTGTCTGTCCATCTCCCCCCGATTAGACCGTAAGCCCGTCAAACGGCAGGGACTGTCTCTATCTGTTGCCGACTTGTTCATCCCAAGCGCTTAGTACAGTGCTCTGCACATAGTAAGCGCTCAATAAATACTATTGAAAGATAGAGACAATCCCTGTCCAAAAGGGACAGCAAAACATAGTCCATAGTCATAGTCCAAAAGACAGCAAAACAAAACAAGTAGACAGGCAACAATACCATCAAAATAGATAAACAGAATCATGGGCATATACAATCATTAATAAAATAGAGTAATAAATAAGATATATAAATTGACATAAGTGCTGTGGGGAGAGGAAGGGGGTAGAGCATAGGGAGGAAATAGGGGCAATGGGGAGAGGAAGAGGGGCAGAGGGAAAGGGAGGACTCAGTCTGGGAAGGCCTCCTGGAGGAAGTGAGCTGTCAGTAGGGCTTTGAAGAAGGGAAGAGAGTTAGTTTGGTGGATGTGAGGAGGGAGGGTATTCCAGGTCAGTGGTAGGACGTGGGGCAGGGGTCGACGGCGGGACAGGTGGGAACGAGGCACAGTGAGGAGGTTAGTGGCAAAGGAGCAGAGTGCATGGGGTGGGGTGTAGAAGGAGAGAAGGGAGGAGAGGTAGGAGGGGACAAGGTGATAGAGAGCTTCAAAGCCAAGAGTGAGGAGTTTTTGCTTCATGTGAAGGTCGATAGGCAACTACTCTAGGTTTTTGAGGAGGGGGGTGACATGCCCAGAGCATTTCTGTAGAAAGATAATCCAGGCAGCAGAGTGAAGTATAGACTAAAGCGGGGAGAGACAGGAGGATGGGAAATCAGAGAGGAGACTGATGCAATAATCCAGTTCCATCCAGATGGAGAGGAAAGGGTGGATCTTGGTGATGTTGTGAAGGTGAGACAGGCAGGTTTTGGTGATGGATTGGATGTGTCGGGTAAATGAGACAGCAGAGTCAAGGATGACACCTAGGTTGTGGGCTTGTGAGAAGGGAAGGGTGGTAGTGCATCACCCACAGTGATGGGAAAATCAGAGAGAGGACAGGGTTTGGGAGGGAAGATAGGGAGCTCAGTCTTGGACATGTTGAGTTTCAGGTGGTGGGAGGACATCCTAGTGGACATGTCCTGAAGGCAGGAGAAGATACGAACCTGGAGGGAGGGAGAGAGAACAGGGGAAGAGATGTAGATTTGGGTGTCATCGGTGTAGACATGATACACAGGGAGTGAGCATAGATGGATAGATAGATATATAGATTGTACTCTCCCAAGTAGTTAGTACAGTGGTCTGCACACAGTAAACACTCAATATATATAATTGACTTTAAAAAATAAATAAATAAAAGAACTAAGATTATTTCCTTGCCCCAGTTATTGCTCCGCTGTTGTTCACTGTGGACGCTTTTTGAGCAGTCAGTCACTAAATTATATTTATTGAGCACTTACTGTGTGCCGAACACGATAATAAGCACTTGGAAGAATAATACTAAGCACTTGGGAGAATACAGTAGAAAAATACACATTTCCTGCCCACAGCAGGCTTACAATCTATAGTCTCACTTCTCCCCTTGCCTTAAAGTCATCTCTACCTGAATGTCCTTCCATCACCTCAAGCTTAACATGTTCAAAACAGAACTCCTCATCTTCCCCCGCAAACCCTGTCCTCCAAACCCTGTCCTCCCCCTGACTTTCCCATCACCATAGACGATAACACCATCCTTCCTTTCTCGTAAGCCTGAAAATTTGGTGTTATCCTTGACTCCTCTCTCTCATTCAACCCACGTATTCAATCCATCACTAACTCCTGTTGGTCCCCGCTTCACAACATTGCTAAAATCCACTCTTTCCTCTCCATCCAAACTATCACTTTTATATAATCACTCATTCTCTCCTGCCTGGATTACTACATCAGCCTCCTTGCTGAACTCCCAGCCTCCTGTCTCTCCCCACTCTAATCCATACTTCACTCTGTTGCTTGGATTATTTTTCTACAAAAAGCATTCAGGATGTGTCACTCCAGTCTTCAAAAAACTCTAGTGATTTGCCAGTCAACCTCTGCATCGAACAAAAACTCTTCACCATCTGCTTTTAAGCACATCACGGCCTTACCCCCTCCTACCTCACCTCGCTTCTCTCTACCTATCAGCCCACAGACTTCACTCCTCTGGTGCTAACCTTCTCACTGTGCCTCAGTCTCCCCTATCTCACCACCGACCCTTAGCCTACATCCTGTCTCTGGTCTGGAACATCCTCCCTCCTCATACCTGACAGACAATTACTCTCCCCCCGCACAACTCCTCCAAGAGGCCTTCCCAGAATAACCCCTTCCCCTTCCTCTGACTAGAGATAAGGTTGCAGCCCTGTTTCATGCTTCTCTTCTCCCACCATGACTCCAGTTCTGATCCCAATCTCAAATCCCAGCTCTTTGCAGACAGAGAGGGTTTCACTTCAGGGGATGCCCTTATGAAATGCTATTCAGGAGAAATTCTTCAAGAGAATTTGACAAATCCTAATTTTTTAATGGCTAATACTTGATCTTCACAGAGTTTGAATTACTACATCACCCAATCTGGAAAGCAGGGGACCAAGAAGGAGACGAAGGAGACTTGACTTCCCATGAAACTGAAATTTGAAAACTGATAATTAAATCCTCCAGGTCCAACAGGGCTGTAAAGCAGGGGCAATGCCTCCCAGACCAGGGAAGATTGTAGTTATTGCTTGGCCCAGTGGGGCCACTGAGAGGGGGTGAGCATCAGGCTGGCATCACATTGCATCATATGACTGGAAAGGAGAGCCGGTGCCATGTTGGACCGTAGTTCAACCCTTTCGCTTCAGGATTGGTAGGATCGACAGGGCACCCAAATGACTTTGTAAACTAACCAAATGTCTCTTCTGTATTTAGTATGGTGCTCTGCACATAGTATGCACTCAACAAATGCAATCTATTGATTGATTATGGAAAGTGCCCCATGGTAACGAACTCTGTAGAGAGCTCTGATTTCTAGGTGTTAATTTGGGCACTTTATGAGCATGTAATAAATGTTTAAGTAATACTAATCTTTACTGCTGTATTCCAGGATGCCTTGTGCAACATTTGTTAGGCACTTACTGTGTACCAGTTACTGTTCTAAGCACTGGGGTCGTTACAAGCAAATCAGGTTGGGCACGGTCCCTGTCCCATGTGTGGCTCACTGTCTCAATCTCCATTTTATAGATGAGGTAACTGAGGCCCAGAGAAGTGAAATGACTTGCCTAAGGTCACAGAGCAGACAAGTGGCAGAGCCAGGATTAGAACCCATGCCCTCAGACTCCCAGGCCCTTGCTCTATCCACTGTGCCACATTGCTTCCCATGTACTGAGGACATAGTTTTGCCCTTAAAACATAATCATTTATTTAATTACTCTGCTAAAGAAAACATCATACCATCCTGCTGATAGCATGTGTGAGGCGATTGATCAACATGACAATGGGAAATTAATCACAATACAGCAAGGGAGAAAAAGACCTTCTTTTGAACTGAGGGGGTGGAATTGAATTATAAATCCACCAATCACTGTTAATTGGGTTGCAGTGTGAAAAGAGCTCTTGTTAGAGGGGTGTCTGAGGGAAAAAGAAGCTGTCTGATCCCGTTTCACCTTCTGGAATTGAATCTACTGCTTGAGAGAAATAAATAAATAACTCATCTCTTTTAAAAAGGACCGCGAGATCTGCAAACCAAAATATATGCTTCCTTTGGATAACGATAATGATGATTGGATTGAGAAACAAGGGCAGGGAGAAAAGGGAAAAGGAATGAAGATCATTTTATCTAGAGAAGAGAAGGCTGAGGGTGAGTGAAATGCAGTTTCCAAGGAATAGGAAGATGACAGTTGACTTCCATTGCTGTTGAGAAAATGAATTTAAACCTCTCAGGAGTGGTTTTAAGACAGACAGAAGGAAGGATTCTTTGACAGCGAGTTAGTAATGGATCGAGTTACGAAGGAAGCCCTACTAAAATCGCATCTCCTCCAGGAAGCCTTTCTTGACAAAGTTCTCATCTCCTCTGTCTGTTTTCCTATGTACTTAATGTCATTCCCCAAGGACTTAGGTACTCACCCCATCCCTGCCTCACAGCTCATAACCTTAGACTCAGCTACTTCTCTTTCCAATAATTTAACTGGATTGTAAACTCTCTGAGAACAGGAATTGTGCCTACTTTAGTAACTTACTGCTCACCTTCTCATTGTGCCTCTCTGTTGCCTATTTCCCCACGGACCCTTAGCCCCCATCCTCCCTCTGGCCTGGAATGCCCTCCCTCCTCAAATCTGACAATTACTCTCCCCCACCTTCAAAACCGGATCAAAGGTACATCTCCTCCAAGAGGCCTTCCAAGACTAAGCCCCTCCCCCCTTTCCGCTTCTCCCACTCCCTTCTGCGTCGCCCTGACTTGCTCCCTTTGTTCTTCCCCATTCCCCTATCACTTTCACTCACTCATTCATTCAATCGTATTTATTGATTGCTTACTGTGTGCAAAGCACTGTACTAAGCACTTGTAAGTACAATTCAGCAACAGATAGAGACAACCCCTACCCAACAACGGGCTCACAGTCTACAAAGCGGGAGACAGACAACAAAACAAAACAAGTAGACAGGCATCAATAGCATAAGACTTATATAAATATCTGTAATTTATATGAATTGATGTCTCCCTCACCTCTAGATTGTAAGCTCATTGTGGACAGGGAATATGTCTGTTTATAGTCATATTTTACTCTCCCAAGAATTGCACATAGTAACTGCTCAATAAATACAACTGAATAGTGTACTCTCCCAAGAACTTAGTATAATGCTTTGCACAAAGTAAGTGCTCAATAATTCAATCAGTGATATTTAGTGATTGCTTACTGTGTGCAGATCACTAGTAAGTGGTTGGCAAAGGACAATAGAGTTGGTAAGCACAATCCCTGCCTGCCAAGGGTTTACAGTTGACAGGGTGAGATGTTGACTGGAAATTCATTCATTCATTTAATCGTATTTATTGAGCGCTTACTTTGTATAGAGCACTTCCAAGCACTAAGTGCTTGGAAAGTACAATTCAACAATAAAGAGAGACAATCCCTGCCTACTCGGGGTTCACAGTCTAGAATTGTCCTCATTATGATCATGAAACATGATTTTTGAGGACCCTTGCATATGAGGATAGGGCCTTGGGCCCTTGAAGAGGATTACTGAATTCTGATTAAATTAGAATCTTCTTAACTGACTTTTAACCACTTCTTTTTGACCTCTCTAGTAGTAAACATTTTTATAGTGTTTCCCTTATTAGAGAGTAAGCTCAATGCGGGCAGGGAATGTATTACTTTTTTATGAGAAGCTGCATGGCATAGTGGATAGAGCAAGGGCCTGAGAGTCAAAATGTCATGGGTTCTAATTATGGCTCTGCCACTTGTCTACTGTGTGATCTTGGGCAAGTCACTTCACTTCTCTGTGCTTCAGTTGCCTCATCTGTAAAATGGGGATTGAGATGGTGAGCCCCCCACCGGGTTAGGAACTGTGTCCGACTCCATTTGCTCTTATCCACTGCTGGTCTTAGTACAGTGCCTGGCATGTGTTAAGTGCTTAACAAATACCCTAATCATCATTATTATTACTATTATGATATTTGTTAAGTTTTTCTTATGTGGAAGGCACTGCTGTAGGAGTTGGGAGAAGCAACATGGCATAGTGGATAGAGCTTGGGCCTGGGAGTCAGAAGGTTATGGGTTCTAATCTCAGACCTGCCACTTTCAATTGTATTTATTGAGCACCAACTGTATTCAGAGCACTGTACTAAGCACTTGTCTGTTGTGTGACCTTGGGCAAGTCACTTCACTTCTCTGTGCCCCGTCTGTAAAATGGAGATTGAGACTGAGCCTCACGTGGGAGAGGGACTATGTCCAGCTCAATTTGCTTGTATCTACCACCAGCTTTTAGAAGAGTGCTTGGCACAGAGTAAGCACTTAACAAATACCACAATTATTTATTATTATTATTCAAGCTAATCATGTTGGACACAATCCGTGTCCCACATGGGGCTCATAGTCTTAATCCCCGTTTTAAAGATGAGAATATCAAGGCACAGAGAAGTTAGTACCTTCTCCATGGTCACACAGCAGACAAGTGGTGGGGTCAGAAGGACTCCCGGGCCCTGCTCTATTCATTATTATTCTGAACTTCCCAAGCACCCAGTGCACTGTGCCACATTAAATGAATCCTTAAAAATATTACTACTGTTACACTAATACTAGCGGCACAGATAGGGTGGTTCAGACACTTAATCTTATTTATTGAGCGAATTCTGTGTATAAAGCACTGTACTAAACCCTTGGGGCAGTACAATGTAACGATGAGCGACCCATTCCCTGCCCACAATGAGCTTCCAGTCTAGAAGGGAAGACCAACATTAATATAAATGAATAAAATTACTGTGGGGCTGGGAGAGTGGGGGAAGAGTAAAGGGAGCAAATCAAGGTGATGCAGAAGGGCGTAAGCACAGTAAGCACTCAATAAATATGATTGAATGAAAGGGAGTGGAGATGAGGAAAAGTTGGGCTTAGTCAGAGAAAACCTCTTGGAGGAGATGTGCCTTCAAAGAGGCTCTGAAGTGGGGGAGAGTTATTTTCTGGCGGGTTTGGGAGGGAGAGCATTTCAGGCAAGCAGCAGGACGTGGGCAAAGGGTCATGGCAAGATAGAGGTAGAGTGAGAAGATTGGGATTGGGGGAGGGATCTGAGCGGGCTGGCTCGTAGTAGGGGAATAGCAAGATGACATAGGAGGGGGCAAGGTGATTGAGTGCCTTAAAGCCAATGATGAGGACTTTTTGTTTGATGCAGAGATGAATGGGAAACTACTGGAGTTTCTTGAGGAGTCGGGGAACAATCCCAGAATGTTTCTGTAGGAAAATGATTGGAGCAGCAGAGTGAAGTATGGACTGGAGTGGGGAAAGAGAGGAGGCTGGGAGGTCAGCAAGGAGGCTGACACAGTAAGCAAGGGGGGATAGGATAAGTGATTGTATTAACATGGTAGCAGTTTGGATTGAGATGGAGGGTGGCTTTTAGGGATGTTGTGAAGGTGGAACCGACAGGATTTAGTAATGGATTGAATATGTGGGTTGAATGAGAGAGAGGAGTGAAGGATAATGCCAAGGGCTTGTGAGACAGGAAGGAGGGGGGTGGCATCTGCAGTGTCCGGAAAGTTGGGGAGGAGAGGGTGGGCAGATAAAAAGTTCTGTTTTAGAAATGTTAAGTTTGAGATGATGGGAGGACATCCAAGTAGAGATGTCCTGAAGGCAAGAGAAAATGAGAGTTTGCAGAGAGGGAGAGAGATCAGCGTGGAGATGTAGCTTTGGGTACCATCTACATAGAGGTGGAAATTGAAGCCATGGGAGCCAGTGAGTTCTCCAAGGGAGTGGGTATAAATGGAGAATAGAAGGGGACCCAGAACTGAACCAGGAAGAACCCCCACTGATAGGGGATGGGAGACAGAGGAGGAGCCCATGAAAGACCAAGAATGAGTGGCCAGAAAGATAAGAGGAGAACCAGGATAGGACAGTTTCAGTGAAGCCAAGCTTGAATAATTTTCCCAGAAGAAGAGGGTAGTCGACAGTGTAGAAGGCAGCTGAGCGGTCAAGAAGTATTAGGATGGAGTAGAGGCTGTTGGATTTGGCGAGAAGGAGATCATTAGTGAGCTTTGAGAAGGTGTTTTCTGTGGAGTGAAGGAATTGGAAGCCAGATTGGAGGGAGTCAAGGAGAGAATGAGAGGAGAGGATATGGAGACAGAGGGTTGTAGACATCTCGCTCAAGGATTTTGGAGAGGAAAGGTAGAAGGGAGATGGGGTGATAACTGGAGGGAGTCATGGGGTCAAGGGAGGGTTATTTTAGGTTAGGGGAAACATGGGTGTGTTTGAAAGTAGCGGGGAAGAAGCCACTGAGAGCGAGCAATTAAAGATGGCAGTTAGGGAAAAAGGGAGGGCACAAGTGTTTTGATAAGGTGTGAAGAAATGAAGCTGGATGCTCAGGAGGGGTGCGATTTTGAGAGAAGGCAGGAAATCTCCTTTAGAGATACTGCTGGAAAAGATGGACAGTTGAAGAAGGGACAGGAGTGGGGAGGAGCAGGGGAGATTTTAGGGAGATCACACCTGGTAGTGTCAGTTTTCTCAATCAAATCGTTGGCCAGGGCATTAGGGGCATGGAATGGGGGAGGCGGGGAGGCAGCAAACCGAAACATTTTATGATTCTTTGTGGCATGTACAGCTCTTGGTTTTTAAAGAGCTTCTGAGAATTAATGAGTGGCCTAAATGTGAGTTGATAGCATCCCTTAAGGGAACACACATTTAATTGCAGCTGCAAGGTTCAGAACAGGAAAAAGATTACACTGACACTCAAAACACATCATATGCAGTTTTCCTTTTCTCAACGAATGGAAATCTTGCGTGCCCTAGAACTCAGTGAGGTTCCTCAAGTGAGAGCCTTCCTCCCATTAGCAATTTTCAGTGCAGGTTTAAAATGGAATGCAAGGATTCTTTTTCTGTTTTTGCTTTTCTGGTTAAAATGCCGTGTTGTAGCAGAAGTGTAGAGGCAGTAATATAGAAAGGGATCTGTAGAGGGGAGAAAAATGATTTTATATAGTAGGAGCAGTAGTGATATTTGAGTGCCTAGTAAATACAACACACTATACTGAGGGCTTGGGAAAGTGTAATTTATGATATTTAAGAAGCACTTATTGTATGCAGAGCCCTGTACTGTACACTTGGGACAACACAATACAATCGAGTTGGTAGACCTAATTCCTTGCCCACAAAGAGTTTACACATTAGCGTGGGAGGCAGGCAATAAAATAAATTGCAGTTAGGGGAAGTAAAAGAGTATAAGGAAATGCACATAAGTGTTGTGGGAATCAGGAGAGAATCAAAGTATTTAGTGGGCACAGAGTTTAGGTGCATGGTTGTTGCAGAATTGAGAAAGAATGAGATGGGAAAATGAAAGATTAGTCAGGGAAGGCTTCCCAGGGGAGATGTGATTTTAGTAGGGCTTCGAAGATGGTGGGAATGGCGATCCATCAGTGACCTCTGAACACTTGATATTCTCCCTAACCTCACAGTACATGAGCACTTATCTTTAAATTATATATAATACATTATTCAAGTTCATGTCCATCTAGACTGTAAGCTCATTATGGGTAGAGAACGTGTCTGCTAATTCTGTTGCACTGTACCCTCCTAAGCACTTAGTACAGTTCTCTGCACATAGTAAGCACTCAATAAATATGATAGATTGATATTAAGGGGAGGGAGTTCCAGGCAGGAGGGAAGGCTTGAGCAAGTAGTCAACAGTGAGAGAGATAAGATTGAGACATAGTAATTAGGTTGGTATTCGAAGAGTGAAGTGTGCAGGCTGAGTTGTAGTGGAAGAGGAGTGAGGATAGGTATCGGGGAGAGAGCTGACTACATGCCTTAAAGATAATAATGTTGGTATTTGTTAAGCGCTTACTATGTGCCGAGCACTGTTCTAAGCGCTGGGGTAGATACAGGGTAATCAGGTTGTCCCATGTGAGGCTCACAGTTAATCCCCATTTTACAGATGAGGTAACTGAGGCACAGAGAAGTTAAGTGACTTGCCCACAGTCGCACAGCTAAGTGGCAGAGCCGGCATTCGAACTCATGACCTCTGACTCCCAAGCCCGTGCTCTTTCCACTGAGCCACGCTGCTTCTCAAGATGATGGTGAGGCATTTCTGTTTGATGCAGAGAGAGATGGGCAATGACTGGAGTTTTTTAAAGGGTGGGGAGTTGTGCGAGAGAGATTTTTTCAAAAATCATTTGGGTGTAGAGTGAAATATGAAATGGAGAGAGGAAAGGCTGGAGACAGGGAGGTCGGTGAGGGGGCTGATGCAGTAGTTGAGGTGGGATATAAAGCCAGCAAGGTAGCAGTTGAGATAACAATAATAATTTTGGTATTTGTTAAGCACTTACTTATGCTGAGCACTGTTCTAAGCGCTGGGGTAGATAGAGGGTAATCAGGTTGTCCCATGTGAGGCTCATAGTCTTAATCCCCATTTTACAGATGAGGTAACTGAAGCACAGAGAAGTTAAGTGACCTGCCCAAGGTCACACAGCTGGCAAGTGGCAGGGCTGGAATTAGAACCCAGGACCTCTGACTCCGAAGCCCGTGCTCTTTCCACTGAGCCACGCTGCTTCTCAGCTTCTTAGATGGAGAGGAAGGGGTGAATTGTAGAGATGAGGTGAAGGTAGGACTAGCAGGATCTGGTGACTGACTGGTATGCCACTGAAGGAGAGTCCAAGGATAATACCAAAGTTACATGCTTGTGCGATAGGGAGAGTGGTAAAGTTCAGCCTCTCTGGCTGTATACTTAATAGTTAATAATGATAATAATGTTGGTATTTGTTAAGTGCTTACTATGTGCCGAGCACTGTTCTAAGCGCTGGGGTAGACACAGGGGAATCAGGTTGTCCCACATGGGGCTCACAGTCTTCATCTCCATTTTACAGATGAGGGAACTGAGGCACAGAGAAGTTAAGTGACTTGCCCACAGTCACACAGCTGACAAGTGGCAGAGCTGGGATTCGAACTCATGAGCCCTGACTCCAAAGCCCGTGCTCTTTCCAATGAGCCACGCTGCTTCTCTAGTTCAGATTAGTAATTTCACAGGTCCCTCCCTTATGATGACGGAGTGGATTCGTGAGAAGCAATGTGGCCTAGTGACAAGAACATGGGCCTGGGAGTCCGAGGACCTAGTTCTAATCCCGGTTTGGCCACCTGCCTGTTTTGTGACGTTAGGTAGGTCACTTCACTTCTCGGTGCCTCAGTTTCCTCATTTGTAAAATGGGGATTCGATATCTGTTCTCCTTCTGCTTGAGAGTTAGAGGCACTAGATCCAACTTGATTACCTTCTCTCCTTCTCGGGGCTTAGTACAGTGTTTGATGCATAGTAAGCACTTAAATACCACAATTATTGTTATCATCATTGCTATTATGATTATCTGCAGTGATGGGAAAGTTATGGGGAGAAGTGGGTTTGGGAGGGAAGATGAGACACGTTTGGAAAAGTCTTGGACATGTTACCTTTGAGGTATTGGTGGGACATCCAAGTAGAAATGTCCTGAAGGCAGGAGGAAATGCAAGAAACTCAAGACGTTCCCTATCCACAAGGGCCTAGCACAGTTGTCTTTGCAACTGAATATATAGGTCCAGAATGTTGAGAATCTGTATAAATATGTAAATGTCATAGGTGACTATTTGATTTATATGACTTGTGCTGTTACAAAATTGGACAGGGAAGACTTGTTGGAGAAGGGGGGTTTTTATAAGCTTAACGGAGAGGGGAGTTTCAAATTGGGTCGAGAGGGGAATAGCCGGGTCAAGGGGTTGAAGGCAAGGTGAGATGAGAACGAGGTCCAGTTAAGGAGATGGCTTGGGATGAATGAAGAGAGAGAACTAGGGGATAGACTGTAGACAGTGCCTTGTATGCAGGAATCACGTCTACCAACTCTCGTACTGTACTTTCCCAAGCATTTTGTTCCAGGCTCTACACACAGTATGCACTCAGTAAGTAACACTGATGGATTGGTAGGAGTTGAGGAGAGCTGATATGTGAAATGGAGAGAGCTGGTGTAGGATCTTGAAGGCAGAGTTTTTGTTGGAATTCATGGAAAACTTGCAATCGGAGGAGCAGTGTGGGCCTAGTGGAAAGAGCACGAGCCTGGGAGTCAGAGGACTGGGTTCTAATTCCAGCTTCGCCACTTGTCCGCTGTGTGACCACGGGCAAGTCATTTAACTTCCCTGGGCCTCAGTTCCTTGATCTGCAAATTGGGGATTCAGTACCTGTTCTACCTCCTACTTAAACTTTGAGCTTCATGGGGGACCTGATCGTTTTGAATCTACCCCACCGCTTAGTATAGTGCTTGACATATAGTGATTAACAAATACCACTATTATTATTACTATAATAATAGAGGGGAGGTGGGCACTAAATGGTGTTCTTGGTAAGCAGCGTGGAATGTGAGCCGAAGTGGGGAGACTCCGGAAGGTAGGGAGACCAGTGAAGAGGCTGATTTGCCCGTTGTTGGGTAGGGATTGTCTCTATTTGTTGTCCAACTGTACTTTCCAAGTGCTTAGTATAGTGCTCTGTACACATTAAGTGCTCAGTAAATTCGATTGAATGAATTCATTAGCCTAATCTTGAAAAGGAGGAGTTCTTTGAACCGGCTGAGGTGTTTGGGTGGAGAAGGGGTAGATGGGTGAAATGTTTTTGAGGGAGAACCGGCAGGATTTAGAAGTTGTTTAGATGAGAAAGCTAATTGTCAATGAGCAATAGAAGATGTGCCCGAGAATGTGGACTCCAGTTCAGAGATCAATCAATTAATCAATGGTATTTATTGAGTGTTTTTGTGCAGGTCACTGTATTAAGCACTTGGGAAAGTACAATACAACAGAGTTGGCAGACATCTTGCTGCTCATAATGAGCTTACTTGTTTTGTTTTGCTATCTGTCTCCCCCTTTCAGACTGTGAGTCCATTGTTGGGCAGGCTTTGTCTCCATGTGTTGCCAAATTGCACATTCCAAGCACTTCATACAGTGCTCTGTACACAGTAAGTGCTCAATAAATACAGTTGAATGAATGAATGAAAAGGGGAGACAGAGAATGTAAATAAATAATTTATAGTATTTAATTTAAAGATACATAAGTGATGTGGGGCTGAAGGTGAGTGAATATCAAATTCCCAAAAGACACAGAGCCAGGTGCATAGAAGGGAGAGGAGACCAGGGAAAAGAGGGCTTAATCCGAGATGGCCTCTTGCAGATTCAATCGTATTCAATTGTTTTTATTGAGCTTATATTGTGTGCAAAGCACTGTTCTAAGCATTAGGAGAGTACAATATAACAGAGTGGGTAGGCACATTCCTTACCCACAAAGAGCTTACAATCTCGAGTATTTGAGCAAAGATGTTAACAGAGAGAGGAAAGCTGGGAGGAAAGACCATGAGAGGTTCAGTTTTGCCCAGAGAAGCAGCATGGTGTAGTGGATAGAGTACAGGCCTGGGAGTCAGAAGGATCTGGTTCTAATTTCTGTTCCGCCACTTGTCTGTTGTGTGACCATGGGCAAGTCACTTCACTTCTCTGGGCCTCAGTTCCCTCATCTGTAAAATGGGGGTGAAGACTGTGAGCCCTATGTGGGACAGGGACTCTGTCTAGCCCAATTATCTTGTATCTATCCCAGCGCTTAGAACAGTGCCTGGAATGAATGAATTAATTCATTCTAACGCATTTATTGAGTGCTTACTATGTACAGAGCACTGTACTAAGCACTTGGAATGTACAATTCAGCAACAGAAAAAGACAATCCCTGCCCAGTAACAGGTTCACAGTTTCCCTGCCTCCAGCAACTGCATTTTAAAAAAAGCATAGGAAAATGGGGGCTCAGTCTGGGAAGGCCTCCTGGAGGAGTGAGGTTTCAGTAGGTTTTGAAAGGGATAAGTGTGCTAGTTTGGCGGATATGAGGAGGGCGGGCATTCCAGGCCAGAGGTAGGACGTGGGCCAAGAATCAATTGTGGGACAGGCAAGAACGAGGCATAACCAGGAGGTTAATGGCAGAGGAGCGGAGTGTGCGGGCTGGGCTGTAGAAGGAGAGAAGGAAGGTGAGGTAGGAGACATCAAGGTGATGGAGAGTTTTGAAGGCAATAGTGAGGAGTTTTTGCTTAATATAGAAGTTGTTAGGCAACCACTGGAGGTTTTTGAGGAAGGGGGTGACATGCCCAGAGCATTTCTGTAGAAAGATAATCCGGGCAGCAGAGACAAGGCCTGCTCCCCCAGGGCCAGGGTCCTCAGCAATCACATGACCAGCCTCTGTTTTGAGATGATGCCAAGTAATGATAATACTGGCTATGGTATTTGCTAAGCACTTACTGTGTACCAGCACCGATGTAGTTACAAGCTAATCGGATTAGACACTTCCCCTGTCCCACATGGGTGTCACAGTCTTAATCCCCATTTTACAGATGAGGGAACTGAGGCACAGAGGAAGTGACTTGCCCAAAGACACTCAGCAGACAAGTGGCAGAGCCAACATTAAAAGCCAGTCTATCTGACTCCCAGTCCTGTGTTCCATCCTCTAGGCCACCCCGCTTCTCCAAATGAAGCCCGACTCCTCTGGGAGAGAGTAGAAAGACCAGCTCAAATTTGAGCTGGGTTGGATTAGACTCCATTAATTTATGAGCATGAGTATGTACATTCAATTGTTGTTGTCTTATGCTGTCGAGCTGCGTCCGACCCATAGCGACGTAATGGACGTGTCTCTCCCAGAACACTCCACCTCCATCTGCAATCGTTCTGGTAGTGGATCCATAGAGTTTTCTTGGTAAAAATACAGAAGCGGTTTACCATTGTCTCCTTCCGCATAGTAAACTTGAGTCTCCACCCTCGACTCTCTCCCATGCCGCTGCTGCCCAGCACGGGTGAGTTTTAACTTGTAGCAGATGGCCTTCCACTCGCCAGCTACTGCCCAAGCTAGGAATGGAATGGGTAGACGTCTGCTTGACTCTCCCTGCCGAAGTTGAGACTGATAGACTACTGGAAACTCTCCAGGTGTGACACTGAGAGGTAGCACATTAAATACTAGGGTAATCATAGCCATGCCTCCTTATATGGGAAATGGCTGACCCAGAATTTTAGGTACTTTTACTGGGATCTATATCAGACTCTCAATCTGCAGAGGAACAGCTGAGTTAAACAGAAGTTATAGTGAAGAGCTCATTTTTAAAAAAATGGAATTTAAGTGCTTACTACGTGTCAGACACTGTACTGAGCAATAGGTAGATACAAGCTAATCAGATGGGATAGAGTCTATGTCCCACATGGGGCTTATAAGTCTTAACCCCCCAGATAACTGAGGCCCAGAGAAGTTAAGTGACTCTCCCAAGGTCACGCAGCAGACAAGTGGCAGAGCCAAGATTAGAACCCGGTTTCTTCTGACTCCCAGCCCTGGGATCTATCCATTAGGCGACACAGCTAATGTGTCCCCAGATGGATTTTGGCTTGGAATACCGAGTTTTTACTGTACCTTGTGCCTTTAATGTGTTTTGCTCTGTGATCTTTGTTTGTTTAGGAGCCAGGAGTTCCTTGAGCCTTTCCCCATTTGACCAAGGCTCTTCCTAGAGAAGCAAAAACTGCAGAAGAATGATTTCTTCCTCAGGATCTGTTTCTCAGGCCTCTAGTCATTACGCTTATAGGCACCCTGGATATTGAGAGGTAAACATGGTAATTTTTCCTAGAATTGAACTGTGTCAACTGTACCTGTGCTTTCCGCGGGAGCTAAATCACCCAGCTGCTTTCATCTTGAGATTTAATAGGGTCTATACATTTTTTAGCACATTGGGTGGTCTATGAGGTGTGAAACCTGTACATCCATTCCACTATATGGTCCCCGATGTTAAACCAGCGAACATTTTAATGTTGCTGCTGTCGCAGATCCTCTCTATGGTGATGATTAATACAGCCATGAATATAAGCACTGGACCACATGCCCAGGGCGTAGAAGAAATGAGAATGGTGCTCATGAAAACCATGCCATGGATCTAATGAAAATCAGGCAGTGGGGCTGAAAGACATTTACTTCCCCTTTCCTCTCGTGCTTTGTTTGATTAGCATGAGAATCCGGGGTGGAGAAAAAGAAAGATTTGGACCAGGCTGATGCTTGTGTATTCTCTCAGGTTGGTGGTGACAGAGGAATCAGAGAAGGGAGGGCAGATAACTAGGAGGGATATGGGATTAGGTGGTCCAGGCAAGTTCCCTGAGGCTTAGAGAAGTTAAGTGACTATCCCGAGGTCACACAGCAGACAAGGTGCAGAGATGAGATTGGAACCCAGGTGGGCAGAATAGAACTTGTGTGACTTCATGAATTATGGGACCAGCTGACAAAGTTTGGAGTCATCCAATCTGATAGTGCAGTAAAAGATCTGAGCCATGGTCTCGTGGGCTGTTTTCATGCCACCCCTGAACGGCATAAGCCCCCCACTGTCAAAGTCCCCACAGCTAAAGGGAAACTTAGGGTGGAAGCAGCATGGGGTAATGGATAGAGCACGGGCCTGGGAGTCAGAAAATCATGGGTTCTAATCCCGGCTCCACCACTTGTCTGCTGTGTGATGTTGGTCAAGTTACTTCACTTCTCTGGGCCTCAGTTCTCTCGTCTGTAAAATGGGGACTGAGACTGTGTCTAACCCGATTTACTTGTAACCACCCCAGCGCTTAGAATACATGTGCTATGTGCCACATAGTAAGTGCTTAACAAATACTTTAATTTTTATTATTATCCAAATCAATCCAACCTGGTCCAGGTGGCAAAGGATAGGGACCAGTGAAGCTTTGCTACCCAAGTAAGAACTGCAATTCTCTCCTCCTCCCGGTCATAATTTTAGCCCAAACCTCCTGTTTATCTTCTTCAGTCAGGTCTCTGAGACTGTGTGAGCAAAGGGTCAGGATTTCTACCAAGACACTCTGTACCTCCTGCTTTGCTCTGCAATATCCTGATAATTGCCTCTATCCTCGGCTCTGTCTGGGCTGTGTTCTCTCAGCCTGACCCTAATGGCTCTCCCCAGCCTTGGGGTCAGGCACTTAGCAGCTGGCCAATCTGGGCTAACAGGATGAATGAAAAAAGGAAGGCCATGCCGTAACTAAATTTCTTCCTGGTCCTCTAGTGAAAAAAGCTCTCTGTCTCCCTGCCTCCCTCTTCCTCACCCACCTCTCCCTTTCTCTCTCTTTCTCTTTTTGTTTCTCTTTTCTCTCTCTTTTCTTGCTCTCTCCTTTCTTTTCGTCTTCCTCTCTCCCACCTCTCCAACTCCCTCAGTAGTCATGAAATTAACCTTCAGCTCACCTAGTTTTCCTTGTCGCTCTTCAATTTAGATTTCAAATTATTCACCTGACAGAGAAATCATCTTCCCTTCAGGCTCTCCCTCCAGTGGCACCTCAATTCTCTCAAGCTATTTTTAAAGGAGATCAATAGGAGAAAAAACAGGTCACGTTTGGCCCTACGGAGGTCAGAACACTTCTGCATTAACTACGTCCAACGTCCTGCCGCTCCTCCGACGGCCTGCCAATAAATTGGGTGGCACAATTCCAATCAGCCCTTAATATGGATCAGAATGGCCTCATCTTGTTTTGCAAATAGTTTCCGACTCATTTTCCCTCATCTCTGAGCATTTCGATAATGATAAATGCAGTAATACAGTAAAGTCTCAACAGGATTAAAGGGAGAGAGTTTTCCTACAAAGATATTTTGAAAAGTCTGGCAGATTTGCTAGCTAATGGTGAAAAGTTCCCAACTCCTCCATCTCATACCTGCTGAAGATTTATTGCCCATGAAAAGGAACACTGATTAATCACCTCCCCCCGCCCCACCTCCCCAATTCTACTGCCTTTCCCTTCAGGAGTCAAAATGTCAAAGTAAATGCTTTTCTCCAGCTTGTTGGGAATTTCATGTGTCAGCTGCCTGGTTAATCCAAAGTGTGGCATTGTATGCACCTCCTCTGGACAGTACTTTGCACTTGTAAATTGAACGATTCAAAGAGCCATTGCAAACCGGCCATAAGGAATACAAACCACCTCCAGGGGTTGCCTATTAACCTCCGCATGAAACAAAAACTTCTCACTCTAGACTTCGAGGCTCTCCGTCACCTTGCCCCCCTTCTACCTCTCCTCCCTTCTCTCTTTCCACCGCCCACCCCGCACGCTCCGCTCCTCCGCCGCCCACCTCCTCACCAGCCCCCGTTCTCGCCTCTCCCGCCATCGACCCCCGGGCCACGTCCTCCCGCGGTCCCGGAACGCCCTCCCTCCTCCCCTCCGCCAAACTCATTCTCTTCCCCTCTTCAAAACCCTACTTAAAGCTCACCTCCTCCGAGAGGCCTTCCCAGACGGAGCTTCCCCTTTTCCCTCTGCTCCCTCTGCTGCCTCTCTGCCCCTCAGCTAAGTCCCCTTCCCCCTTTCCCTCTGCTCCTCCCCCTCTCCCTTCCCCTCCCCTCAGCACTGTGCTCATTTGTATATATTTTAAGCAGCATGGCTCAGTGGGAAGAGTCTGGGCTTGGGAGTCAGAGTGGTGGGTTCGAATCCCTGCTCTGCCACTTGTCAGCTGTGTGACTGCGGGCAAGTCACTTAACTTCTCTGTGCCTCAGTTACCTCATCTGTAAAATGGGGATTAACTGTGAGCCTCACGTGGGACAACCTGATTACCCTGCATCTACCCCAGCGATTAGAACAGTGCTCTGCACATAGTACACGCTTAACAAATACCAACATTATTATTATTATTATTATTACCCTATTTATCTTGTTAATCAGGTGTACATCCCCTTGATTCTATTTATTGCCATTAAGTTGCCTTGCTTTTGACTGCCTGTCTCCCCCAATTAGACTGTAAACCCGTCAGTGGGCAGGGATGCTCTCTATCTCTTGCCCAATTGTACATTCCAAACACTTAGTACAGTGCTCTGCACATAGTAAGTGCTCATTAAATACTATTGAATGAATGAACGAATACAAAAGTCTATAAATGTCTTGACTCTTTGCCACCTTGAGGGAAAAGAAAATATAAGCAAGTAACCTGCTTGTATCCCTCTACCCTTATTGACCAGTATTCAAGACCATTCTTGAGCTGAGCAGGTCATTCAGATTCCTCTAATGTAAAGTTGCTTTCTTTTCCTTTTGGAGCCTTGGAATTTTAATCAAATAAGCCTCTTTGACTCACCACAGCCCTTTCGCATGGTGGAAAGCTCTGAAATATTTCTATTAAATATGCTCCTCTTTGAAGATCCCAACACTGTAAGGAAACATTTAAAATGATTACAATCTCTAATAATGAAGTAGTACCCAACAATGACAGCAGCACTTTCTTCTCTAAGCGGCCACAGAGGAATAAATCTGCCGTTCCAGAATGCTATTCCGAGAACTAGCTGTTCCATTAATGAAGCAATTTCACTAGTTCTATGTCCCCTGTGGAATGACAATGCAAGAAAAATTATAACACCATGAAAGGGGTAACATGGGAAATGCAGGAAGAAAAGAGACTAGATGAAATAGTTACATTCTACAAGCAAACGGTGCCTTCTTGTATTAAGAACGATGGTTAGGTGTGATGTCTTTTCTACCGTATTTGTTAAGCACTTATTGTGTGCTACCTAGAGTAGATACAACTTGATCAGGTTAGACACATTCCATGTCCCACATGGGACTCAGAGTATTAATCTCCATTTTACAGATGAAGTAACTGAGGCAGAGAAAAGTTAAATGATTTGCCCAAGGGTTACACAACAGGTAAGTGGCGGAGCCAGGATTAGAACCAGGTCCTTCCGACTCCCAGGCCTGTGTTTTCTCCAGTAGATCACACTGCTTCTCGGTGGCCATCTGAGCAAAATCTTGGTCTTCAAGTTGCTTAAAGGAACCCCAGCACTCCTTTAAAATGTCTGATTGCTCACAGGTTACTGCTGTGAGGAATACTTTCCTTTTGTGACATCAGTGGTTTAGATCTCCTAAAGTCAAAATGAATCCCCCTCTTCTCTCTCATAATAATAATAATAACAATGTTGGTATTTGTTAAGCGCTTACTATGTGCAGAGCACTGTTCTAAGCGCTGGGGTAGATACAGGGTAATCAGGTTGTCCCACGTGAGACTCCCAGTTGATCCCCATTTTACAGATGAGGGAACTGAGGCACAGGGAAGTGAAGTGACTTGCCCACAGTCACACAGCTGACAAGTGGCATCCCTGGAGCAGTATCAACAAAACAAAGGACACTAATTTGCCGCTGCTCACCACCAAAAAGTAAAACAGAATAAACCTTCCCCACAAAATCTTTGGTGTTGATTTCCTACAATTGAGAAGCAGCCTGGTTTAGTGGAGAGAGCACATTCTGGGTGTTAGAGGACATGAGTTCTAAACCTGTCTTTGCCACGTGTCAGTCAATCGAATTTATTGAGCACGTACTGTGTGCAGATCACTGTACCAAGTACTTGGTTGAGTATGATATAGCAATATAACATACTTATACCCTTCCTACATTGAGTCGTCTCCTCTCATTGACTTTAGTGACTTTAGGCAAGTTACTTAACATCTTTGTGCTCATTCTCCTCATCTGTAAAATAAGGATTTCAGTGTTCATCCTCAGCCCAACAGTGCTTATGTACATATCTGTAATTTATTGTCTGTTTCCCTATCTAGACTGAAAGCTCCTTGTGGTTAGATAACTTGTTGTGGGTCGGGAATGAGTCTGTTTATTGTATTGTACTATACCGAGCACTTAGTACAGTTCTCTGCACACAGTAAGTGATCCATAAATATGACTGAATGAATGAATGTCTACCAAATCTGTTATATTGTACTCTTCCAACAACTTACTACAGTGCTCTGCTCACAGTAAGCTCTAAACAAATACAATCAATTGATTCCCCTTTAGAATGTGAGCTTCATGTGAAACAGAGACTGCATTTGATCTAATTATCTTGTATTTACTAAGATGCTAAGTATAGTACTTGGTATATAGTGAGCATTTTACAAATAGTATTATTGTTATTATCATTTGACCAAAACATAGCTCTAGAGAGCATGGTTTGGTAAGAGCACAGAACTGGAGTCTGAAGAGCTAGGTTCTAATCTCAACTCTGCCACTGTCCTGCTGTGTGACCTTGGGTAAATCACTTAATCTCTTTGGGCTTTAGTTTCCTTATCTGTAAAATAGAGATAAGATATCTGCTCTCCCCACCTGTTAGATTAGGAGCCCCAGGTATAAGACTGTGACCCGATCTAATTATCTTGTAGCTACTCCAGGGTTTAGCATCAGGCTCGCACAGAGTCAGCATTTTATTCCATTATTACTATTATAGTAAACATCACGTGGGCATGGAACATACTCTCTCTAAAGCTGGTGGTGGACGTCACCTACATTAGACTGTAAACTTTTTTTATGGCATTTGTTAAGTGCTTTCAATGTGCCAGGCACTTTACTAAGCAATGGAGTAGATATGAGGTAACTGGGTTGTAGACAATCCCTGTCCCATAAAGGGCTCACAGTCTTAGTCCCTATTTTACAAATAAGATAACTGGGGCCCAAAGAAGTTAAGTGACTTGCCCAAGTTCACATGAGAAAGAAATGTAGCCAGCTTTGGAACGCAGGTCCTCTGACTCTCAGACCTGACCTCTTTCCATTAGGCCATGATATTTCTCTGTAAAATTGAAAGCAGGGAAGCATATGTCTTGCTTCTGTTCTCTGGTCTGCTTAGTTAAGTCTCAGTTAGTGCCCAATAAATGGCACTGATTGAGAATACTCCGTAGCTGCTCATTAAGTGCCATTGACACTGATGCTGTTGACCTAGGAAACAGGCAGGTGAAGATTCATTTCGATTGGTGCCTCTCCCAGGATCATATGGCTAAGAGTACTAAATATTTCTAATCAGTCCTGAAACGGGTGAATCAATGACCATCTAGTCATGCCTTCCTCTTGTCATAAGGCAGGGCTCCAATTTAATCCATCCAGAGAGACAACAGGTCATCCTAAGTCATTTCGAAAGACCTTCGGGGAAGGAGATTCTTGGATTATTCTCTAACTTAAATTATTATAATAATAATAGTATCTGTTAAGCACTTATGTGCCAGACACTATACTACTCACTGGGGTTGATAAAAGCAAATTGAATTGGAGACAGTCCCTATCTCATGTGGGGCTCACAGTCTTGATCCCCCATTTTACAGATGAGGTAACTGAAGCAGAGGGAAGTTAACTGACCTGCCCCAGGTCACACAGGAGACATGTGACCGAGCCTACTACAGTTCCTACTGCCATTTTCAGTGGATTCCTCTGGACCTGACTTCAAGGGGCTGAATCCAGCGTTCAAGCCTTCATGGGGCCACTGTGACCTGGCAAATAGAATGATGTAATCTCATAGACATAGACTATAGCATGTCCTAGTGCAGGGAGCCCAGGCCTGGGAATCAGAGGCCCTGGGTTCCAATCCTGACTCTGCCACTTGCCGGCTGCGTGGCCTTAGTCAAGTTACGTAAATTCTCCGTGCCCATGTTACCTCATCTGTAGAACGGGAATTCAATCCTCCTCTCTCTTACTTAGACTTTGAGCCTCATGTCAGACAGGGACTGTGTGTCCAACTTGATTAACTTGTGTCAGCGTGGCTCAGTGGAAAGAGCACGGGCTTGGGAGTCAGAGGTCATGGGTTCGAATCCCTGCCTCTTGTCAGCTATGTGACTGTGGGCAAGTCACTTAACTTCTCTGTGCCTCAGTTACCTGATCTGTAAAATGGGGATGAAGACTGTGAGCCGCACGTGGGACGACCTGATTGCCCTGTATCTACCCCAGCGCTTAGAACAGTGCTCTGCACCTAGTAAGTGCTTAACAAATACCAACATTATTATTATCCTTACCCCAATGCTTAATTCAGTATTTGGCACATAGATTCTAGTCCTGGCTCTGCTACAGTAATGAGCATAAACTCTAAAAAGGAAGGCAGACATTAAAATAAATTACAGGGACTTGTTTGCTGTGACCTTGGGCAAGTCACTTAACTTCTCTGTGCCTCAGTTACTTCATCTGCAAAATAAGGTTAAGACTGTGAGCCTCACGTGTGACACGGACTGTGTCCAACCTGATTAGTTTGTATCTACCCCGGGATTTAGTACAATGCCTGGCATATAGTAAGTGCTTAACAAATACCACTAAAAGAAGCAACCCACTCCTTCCCCAAAAACCAAGTGTAATAATAATAAAGACAAAGGAGTTCCAAGCAAGGAGTAGGTTAAGGTCTGTCCTCCCCGCCAAAAAACAAGAACAATGACAACAATAATAATGAGTGAGTATTATTATTGTCATCAGCAACGTAATAATAATAATAATAATGTTGGTATTTGTTAAGCGCTTACTATGTGCCGAGCACTGTTCTAAGCGCTAGGGTAGACATAGGGGAATCAGGTTGTCCCACGTGGGGCTCACAGTCTTAATCCCCATTTTACAGATGAGGGAACTGAGGCACAGAGAAGTTAAGTGACTTGCCCAAAGTCACACAGCCGACAAGTGGCAGAGCTGGGATTCGAACTCATGAGCCCTGACTCCAAAGCCCGTGCTCTTTCCACTGAGCCACGCTGCTTCTCCATCATCATCATCCTTCCCGCCCTTGGGGAATGGAGGGATTTGCGAGCTTCTCAGGCTTTCGGAGTGGTCATTGTGCAGAATCTGGGTAATACAGTGCTCTGCGCCCAGTAAGCGCTTAATAAATATGATTGAATGAATGAATGAATTTCGCATCTGAAATTTGAGACTCCCGCAGAGTGTTCCACCCAGTGATTTCTTACCGATTGTTCCACTGACCGAAGATGTAAGGGAGCGATGTTTTACTTCAACACAGAATTTATCTATCTAGGTTTCAATCACCATCGATTTATCCTAACCTCTCCAACTCTGGTACTCCTTCCCCGTGACATCTGGGCATTTTGTTCCATAAGTTGCTATAGAATCCAAATGAATTCCTCAGGGCAGTATTTCTTCCTCTGACTTGGGCTGATGAATAGCGGCCTGTTGAGGAAGACCCTTATTTGCATACCCACTGGCTGCTCAGGAGCTCATTCCAGTTGCCTGGCTGCTTGGTATTCTCCTGGTCTCGTCCTCTGGGGTTTTGACCGTAGGGCCCAGTGTGTGCCACCTGGACCACGTGATCCCGCAGTAAATCGTGATCAGTGGCACTTTTTCCAGAGGAGGAAATTAACAACCTAACGGAGACCTTCTTTTTCACTTTAGAAAGCTCACGCCAGAGGAATACTTAATTTAGTCTGGATTATGGTTGGACAGACATTTGTCTTAATGGCGATTGTGGTTAATTGCTTACTATGTGCCAAGTACTATAATGGTGATAATTATGGTATTTGTTAAGCACTTAATAATAATAATAATGATAACAATGACATTGTTAAGCGCTTACTAAGTGCCGAGCACTGTTCTAAATGCTGGGGGGGAAACAAGGTAATCAGGTTGTCCCACATGGGGGTCCAGGTCTTAATCCCCATTTTACAGATGAGGGAACTGAGGCACAGAGAGGTGAAGTGACTTGCCCAAAGACACACAGCTGACAAGTGGCGGAGCCAGAATTTGAACCCATAACCTCGAACTCTCAAGACCGTGCTCTTTCCACTGAGCCGTGCTCTGTGCCGAGCCCTGTTGTAAGCACTGGGGTGGGTACAAAGTAATTAGGTTGGACCCAGTCCCTGTCCCACATGGGGCTCACAGTCTTAATCCCCATATTTCATTCAATAGTATTTATTGAGCGCTTACTATGTGCACAGCACTGTACTCGGCACTTGGAATGTGTAATTTAGCAACGGATGGAGACAATCCCTGCCCAGTGACGGGCTCACAGTCTAAACGATGAGGTAACTGAAACACAGAGAAATAAAGTGACTTGCCCAAGGTCACACAGCAGACAAGTGGGATTAGAACCCACGTTCTCTGACTCCCAAGTCTGTGCTCTTGCCACCGGCCATACTGCTTCTCCATAATAAACACTGGGGTAGATGCAAGATAACCAAATCTATCCCAGTCCCTGTCCCTTATGGGGCTGGCAGTCAGAGGGATGGAGAAGGTGATTTAATTCCCATTTTACAGCTGAAGAAACTGAGGCCCCCTAGAAGTTAAGTGATTTACCCCAGGTGACACAGAGGTCAAGTACCTCTAATTTATTTAAATATCTTCCCCCCTCTTTAGTCTGGAAGTTCCTTGAGGACAGGGATCATGTCTACCAACTCTTGTGTACTTTCCTATCAGCTTAGTACAGTGTTCTGCCTCAGTTACCTCATCTGTAAAGTGGGGATTAAGACTGTGAGCCCCATGTGGGACAACCCGATCACCTTGTATCTACCCCAGTGCTTAGAACAGTGCTTGGCACATAGTAAGTGCTTAACAAAAGCCACAATATTACTATTAAGTCACTTCACTTCTCTGGGCCTCGGTTACCTCGTCTGTAAATTGGGATTGAGAGTGTGAGCCCCACGTGGGACAGGGACTGTCTCCATGCCAATTTGCTTGTATTCACCCCAGAGCTTAGTACAGTGCCTGGCACACAGTAAGTGCTTAACAAATGCCATTATTATTACTATTATCGTGGCTCAGTGGAAAGAGCACGGGCTTTGGAGTCAGGGCTCATGAGTTCGAATCCCGGCTCTGCCACTTGTCGGCTGTGTGACTGTGGGCAAGTCACTTAACTTCTCTGTGCCTCAGTTCCCTCATCTGTAAAATGGGGATTAAGACTGTGAGCCCTTCGTCTACCCCAGCGCTTAGAACAGTGCTCGGCACATAGTAAGCGCTTAACAAATACCAACATTATTATTATTATTATTATTTACAGCTGAGACCCTATTCGGACAGCAGCAGAATACAGGGCAGAGGTCAGCTGTACAGATTCGGTCCACTCCGATCCATCTACCCATTAGTGGTACTTACTGAGTGCTTAGTGTGGACAGAGGACTATACTGAGTCCTTGGGAGAGTACAATAGAGTTAATAGGCACAATCCCTGCTCTCAAGGGACTGACAATTTAGTGGACACAGTTTTAAATTTTCTACTGACTCTGAACTGACCACATCTTCTGCCTCAGTTTCCACTCTCAGGTCTGACTCATTCCCAAGTCCAAGCATCTGGTCCCACCTTGAAACTGACAGCAGTAACAATAGTAATAATAATAACAATGGTATTTATTAATAACTTGCTATGTACCATTTATTCATTCAATCATATTTATTGAGCACTTACTGTGTGCAGAACAGGGTACTGAGTGCTTGGAAAGTACAATACAGCAATAAAGAGAGACAATCCCTGCCCACACCAGGCTTACAGTCTTGGGCGGGGAGCGGGTAGAGACAGACATCAAAACTTTTAAACAGGCATCGATATACCAAGCACTATGCTAAGCATGGGGATAGATCAGACACAGACAGTCTATTTCCCACACTTGGCTCACAGTATAAGGGGGTTGGAGAACAGGTTTTGAATCGCCATTTTACAGACAAGGAAACTGAGGCACAGAGCAGTAAGAGGACTTGTCCAAGGTCTCGCAGCAGGAAACTGGTGGAGTCGGGATTAGAATCTGAGTCCTCTGACTCCCAGGCCCATGAAGTAGCACAATTATTATTATTATTATTATCTTTTCACTGGGCCACGCTGATAGCTGGGGATACTGTGGGGGCAATGCACCCTAGGATCAAAGGAGAAACTCTCTCTATCTCTTCCTGTCTCTCCTGGATCAATCAGTCAGTGGTAGTTATTAAGTGCTTACTGGGTCACGTGGCTTAGCCCCTCTCTCCTACTATCTCCCCAAGTCCCCGCCGTTCCTTCGCGTCCCTGAGAGGGGCTTTAGGGGTGACTTTTCCCAATTAACTCCACCCATTCTTCATCCCAGAAATGCAATCCATGACCTGTTTTTCTCTCTCATTCTACACTGGATCTATTTGCAAATTTCTGTGGCCATAGTATTTTGTCTGGATCTCCTCCTCTTGCAAAATGAGTTTCTTGAGAACAGGCCCTGGGTTCCTTCTTTAGCATAACCCCTTGACGGTGTCCTGCCTCTGCCCTAGAACTTCTTCCACTTTCGTATCCGACAGAGGATCATTCTCCCTACACTCAAAGCCTTATTAAAAGCACATCTCCTCCAAAAGGCCTACCCCAAGTAAACCTTCATGTCCCCTACTTTCTCTCCCTTCTGCATCACCTATGCACTTTGATTTACTCCTTTAATTCATCCCACCCTCAGCCCTACAGTACTTATGTCCCTGCCTGTAGTTTCATTTTAAAGTGTGGCTTCCCTTCTAGACTGTAAACTCCTGATAGGCAGAGAATATGTCTACCAACTCTGTTATATTGCATTCATTCATTCATTCATTCATTCATTCATTCAATCACATTTATTTAGCGCTTACTGTGTGCAGAGCACTGTACTAAGAATTTGGAAAGTACAATAATAGAGACAATCCCTGCTCACAACAGACTTACATTCCAGAGTTGGCGGGGGAGACAGACATCAAGACAATTGCGCTTAGTACAATGCTTTGCATACAGTAAGTACTCAATAAATACAATTGATTGAATGAATGAATGAATGAAAACAAATAAACAGGAATCCATATAAATAGATAGAATTATAGATAAATACATATGTACATGAGTGCTATGGGGCAGGGAGACGGGAGAAGAGCAAAGGTAGTGAGTTGAGGTGAAGTGGAAGGAAGGGGGAGCTGAGGAAAAGGGGGCTTAGTTTGGGAAGGCCTTTTGGAGGAGGTGAGCCTTAAGTAGGGCTTTGAAGGGGGGAAGAGTGATTGGTTGATTGATTGAGGAGGGAGAGCATTCCAGGCAAGAGGTAGGACCTGGGCCAGGTGTTGGTGGTGAGACGGGTGAGATGGAGGCACAGATGGAGGCACTTACCGTGTGCAGAGCACCGTACTAAGCACAACTGTCTTTATGTCTGTCTCCCCTCTCTGCCAACTCTAGAATATAAGCCTGTTGTGGGCAGGGATTGTCTCTCTTTATTATTGTACTTTCCAAGTTCTTAGTACAGTGCTCTGCACACAGTAAGCACTGAATAAATGAGATTGAATGAATAAATGAATACAATATAACAGAGTTGGTAGACAGATACAGGTTAGCGGCACCAGAGGAGAGAAGTGTGTGGGCTGGGATATATAAGGGGAGAAGGGAGGTGAGGTAAGAAGGGACAAGGTGATGGAGAGCTTTAAAGCCAATAGGAGTACTAGAAATTGTGAGGGGTTGCTTAGTACAATGTCTGCGCATATTAACTGCTCAATAAATACAACTGATTGATCGATTCCCAGGCACCTCGGCCATCGCTACATGTTCTCAATGGGTACTGAACTGGCTTGGCATGTTCCAGCCTTTCTCAACTTGACCTGTTTTGGTCCAGCTTGCTAGGACCCATGCCCTTGAGCATTGGATTTTTCTAATTCAGAATTCCTCCTGTCTGTCAATGCCTCTTGGCTCCCCAAAAGATTCCATCTGTCCAGTTGTCAGCTTTCCACCGAGTATCAGAATTTTCCATCCACATCAGTCTGATATTTCCCCTAGCTCTCAGCTGACATTTCCCCCCCATAGTGCTGTTCAAGTTTAGGATGGCTATCTGTTAGAAGAAGTTGCATTCTACCATGACCATGAATAGTCAATCGCTCAAATTGTATTGACACAAACCAGTCAATCACTAGTACTTGTTGGGCACTGACTGTGTAGTAAGTGCCTAGTAGAGTACCACAGGGTGAAAAGATGAGCTCTCTTCCTTCAGGGTCTTTGAAATTTTACAGGGGAGGTAGACACAAAATTATTTGTAATTGGGAGAAAAATCAATCAGTGGTATTAAATGAATGCTTGCCATATACAGAGCACTTGATAGAGTACAGTGCAACAGAGTTGGTAGACATGTTCCCATTCCATAAAGAGCCTGAAAACAATCAATCGATGGTATTTATTTCACACAGTTTATGTGCAGAGCACTGTAATAAGCACTTGGGAGGGGTACATTCAGCAGAATTAGCAGATAAGTTCCCTGCCCACGACAAGCTTAGAGTCTAGATGGGAAGGCCTACAGGCAAAAGGAGGAGAATAGAAGAGAGGTAAGATGGAAAAGCAAGTTGTTACATTAGTGGACTATGTACAAAAGTGCTTCAGGTATATATATATATGCCAGGATGGTAATTGAAAGGATGTTATTTTAGGATGATGATGATAATGATTGCAGTGTTTTTTAAGGGCTGACTATGTGGTAAGCGCTGGAGTAGTTACAAGATAATCATTCAATTCAATAGGATTTATTGAGCGCTTACTATGTGCAGAGCACTGTACTAAGCGCTTGGAATGTACAAATGGGTAACAGAGACAGTCCCTGCCCTTTGATGGGTTTACAGTCTAATCGGGGGAGACAGACAAGAACAATGGCAATAAATAGATCATGTGGGTCACAATCCCTATCCTACAAAACGGCTAATGGTCTGAAAAGAGAGGGAGACCAGGTATTTAATCCCCATTTTATGGATGAGGAAACTGTGGCCCTGACAGGATGTGACTTTCCCAAAGTCACACAATGGGCAAGTGGCAGAGCAGCCATTAGAAGCCAGGTCCCCCGACTCCTAGTTACATGCTCTTCCTACAGAACTGAAACTTTTGCACCATCCCAGAGTTCTGATTTGACCTGAAATCAATCAATCAATGATAAATATTGAGTGTTTATTGTGTGGAGGACATTGAACTAAATGCTTGAGAGAGTATAAAACAACAGAGTCGGTAGACACTTTCCCTGCCCACAACGAGATCACAGTCCAGAGGGAGTTCAACAATCTGGATTGATAGAGTTCGGACAATCCCAAGGAAATGGGAAGCAGCGTGGCTCACTGGAAAGAGCACGGGCTTTGGAGTCAGAGGTCATGGGTTCGAACCCCAGCTCTGCCACTTGCCAGCTGTGTGACTTTGGACAAGTCACTTAACTTCTCGGTGCCTCAGTTCCCTCATCTGTAAAATGGGGATTAAGACTGTGAGCCCCACGTGGGACAACTTGATTCCCCTGTGTCTACCCCAGCGCTTTGAACAGTGCTCGGCACATAGTAAGTGCTTAACAAATACCAACATTATTAAATGGGGGCTGGTTCAGGGATGGGATGGGAAATGACGGGCTGCGGAATCGCTGTGGGGTTTCTGTAGCTGGGCTTGCTGCCAATGACTTAAGAAAAGGAAATCTTTTGTTGTGACAGGTTTGGATGACGAGAGAGGTTAAAATGGTTAACGCTCGTCTCTTCTCTCAGAAAGGTTAGCCCCGATGCAGACACGCTCCCACTCATAGGAATCACATAAAAGCCAAGGTTGTTGAAACATGGGATTTCGTGTTCATGTTATTATTATCTTTATTATGGCCGTTTTATTAAATTCTGCTCGCACTGGGTCAGTGATCACTGGCAAAACAGCTAGAGCTCGAAAGCCCAAATCTCTGCTCCTCAGGTACTGGAATTAGGCCGTGACTTCTCCGCAGTGAGATTCTGGGAAGTCAGCTTGAATCTGTCTCCCCCTTCCCTTCAGCCAGGTCCCGGCTGCACTGCCGGCTCTTCCCTGGGAAGGCGGTCTGCCCTCAAATTCCCTCCCGCTTCGTATCTGACAGACCATCACCCTTTCCATCTTCAAAGCCCTACTAAAATCACATAAAAATAATACTCACTGTGGCATTTGTTAAGTGCTTACTATGTGCCGGGTACTCTATTAAAGGCTTGGGTGGAACCCGGCAAAATGAGTCGGACACAGTCCTTATCTCACTTGGGGCTCACGGTCTTAATCCTTATTTTACAATTGAAACAACTGAGGCACAGAGTGGAAAGGGAATGTGTCCATTCATTGTTATAATGTACTCTCCCAAGCGCTTAGTACAGTGCTCTTCACACAGGAAGCACTCAATAAATACATCTGCATGAATGAATGAATGAAGTTAAGTGACTCACCCAACGTCATGCGACAGATAAGTGGAGGAGCAGGGATAAGAACCCAGGTCCTTCTGACTTCCAGCCCAGTGCTCTAGCCACTAGACCATGCTGCTTCTCACCTCCTTCAGAAAGCCAACCCTGATTAACTTCTCATCTCCCTCCCCTATTCACCCTCCCTTCTGCTTAGCTGTGCTTTCTGGTCTGTACTCCTTAAGTAAAAGAAAATAAAATGGTGGTATTTGTTAAGTGCTTACTATGTGCAAAGCACTGTTCTAAGCGCTGGGGGATACAAGATGATCAGTTTGTCCCACGTGGGGCTCACGGTTTTAATCCCCATTTTACAGATGAGGTAACTGAGGCACAGAGAAGTTGTCACTTGCCCAAAGTCACACAGCAGGCCAGAGGCGGAGCCAGGATTAGAACCCATGACCTCTGACTCCCAAGGCCAGGCTCTTTCCACTGAGCTGCTTCTCTTTACTTGCTTCTTAGTACTGCTTTAAGTACTTTGAAGCTCACTGGACCCCCAGCCCTACAGCATTTATGTCCATTTCCTTGTCATCAGCTCCTTGAGGGCAGGGATTTTGTCTACCATAACCATAATATATTTATTTATTTTAATGTCTGTCTCTCTCTGTGCACTGTAAGCTCATTATGGGCAGAGAACATGTCTACCAACTCTGTAATAGTGTACCCCTCAAGCGCTAACTACAGTGTTCTGCCCTAGTACTCAATAAACACAATTGATTGATCACCAACTCTATTGTATTGTACTTTCCCAGGCGTTTGGTACAGTAAACTCTCAATAAATACCATTGATTGCCTGGGACATTTTGTCCTTCCTCCGCTTGGCAGCATGAAGGAAATTGATTTCTGGATTGATTTCTGGATGGTAACTGTGCTAGGAAACTGCGATGGTTTGAGGAGGGAGAAGCTTGGCCCAAAGACAATTGGCAGATGTCCCAGCCACCTCGGGGAGGGCTCTTTGACTCATAGCCAGGACGGCTTTCTCCTTCTGTCTTCTCCGCTTCTGGTCTAGAAACGTGCCAGGTGGTTGGAAGATATGCACATAAATTCTGCTATATCTCGCCTCCGACCTCTCTCCCACATCCTGCTTCTGGCCTAGAATGTCCTCTCTCTTCATATCCAATAAACGATCACTCTACTCACCTTCAAAGCCTTACTGAAGGCACATCTCCTCCAAGGGGCCTTCCCTGACTAATTCCTCATTTCCCATTGGCCCACTCCTTTCTGTGTCACCCTTGCACTTCGTAATAATAATTGTGGTGTTTGTTAAGCATTTACTATATGCCAGGAACTGTTCTGAGCGCTGGGTGGATATAAGCAAATTGGGTTGGACATAGTCCCCATCCCACTTGGGGCTCACAGTCTCCCCATTTTACAGATGAAGTAACTGAGGCACAGAGAAATGAAGTGACTTGCCAAGGTCCCTCAGCAGACAAGAGGCGGAGCCAGGACTGGAACCCATGACCTTCTGACTTCTAGGCCCACGTTCTGGCCACGCTGATGTGGATTAGCACCCTTTATTCACCCCTCCCTCTGCCCCACGGCACTTAGGTACGTATCTGTAATTCATTTACGTTACTGCTTGTCTCCCCCTCTAGGTTTTAACTGTGGGCAGGGAATTTGTCTACCAACACTGTTATATTGTAGTCTCCCAAATGTTTAATAAAGTGCTTTGAGCACTCAACGAAGCACTCGACAAATATGATTGATTGATTCTAGGATGGGGATGAGTTCTGAAGTGCTTAGGGGTTGAGGATTTAAGTGTTTAGGGGGGAATAGGTTCTAGAAATGAGGTATTAGTCAGGGAAGGCTTCCTAGAGGAGTCATGATTTTAGTAGGACTTTGAAGATGAAGAGAACCATATTTTACCAAGTGGGAAGGAGAAGAGAGTTCCAGGAAGGACAGGGGTTGTGAGCAAAGGGGTTGGAGGGGGGTAGGGGAGAGGATGGAGAGAAAGAGAAGGAGGGACAGAACGGGAGCAAAGGGACACAGTCAAGGGACGTCAAGTAGGTTGGTATTAGAAGAGCCATGTGTGGGCCAAGGTTGTAATGGGAGAAGAGCAAGGAAGAGTTGAAAGACTGAATACTTAAAATCTTTATTCTCACCTATTTAGACTGTAAGCCTCATGTGGGTTAGGGACTGTGTCCAACCTAATGAACTTGTACCTTCATTCCTTCCCTAACGCTTAGAACAGTGTCTGACACATAGTAAGCAATTAACAAATGCCGTAGCAAAAACAAACTGACTTGTTTATTTGTGTCCGCCTTGCCTTTCTCTTTCAATTATAAGCAAATTGAAGTCAGGGCCAGTCGCCTGGGTAATCCCATCAGTGCCCAGCAGAGAAATCAGCACACCAAGGAGCCAAATTATGACTGCTGATGATCTAGAGAATGCTCTCAGGGGGCTGTCTATAGGACCGGCAGTTCTTATATGCGATCAGAGCTGTTGAGGATTATAGCACCTTGAGAAAGTGTGTTGGTTGCATATTCGCATTGTGTGCAGGAGTGTGGTGATATTGATAGCTCTGGGGACATTAGAGTATGTTCTGTGGAGAGGGCAGTGGTTCAGAAGTATAATCTGAGCTCATCTGTCCACTACCCCTTTAAGGATCTCTGCTGTACAAGAGGATGGGAGGGCCAGCAAGGGTTGCCTAGTGGAAAGAGTACAGGCCTGGGGGTCTAATCCCAACTTCCTCATTTACCTGCTGTGTGACCTTGCGTAAGTCACTTCATTTGTCTGGGCCTCAGTTCCTTCTTCTGCAAAATGGGGATTCAATACCTGTTCTTCCTACTTAGACCGGGACCTCCATGTGGGACTGGATTATCTTGTATCTACCGCTGTGCTTAGTACAGTCCTTTAGAATATAAGCTCACTGTGGGCAGGGAGTGAGTCTGTTTTATTGAATTCTCCCAAACATTTAGTACAGTGCATGATTGACTACTTGGCACATAGTAAGTGCCTTACAAGTGCCACAATTAACATTATTATTATTATTATTTGGAAATTAAGTCCAGTAATGTGGAAAAGCCCTATTTGTCCAGAGAACTTTTGCTCACATGATGGATGAGGTATTCTTGTCTTATGCCTTCCTGCGCCGGTCCCTTTGGCCAGACCCCTCCTCTCTCCCACATGCCCCGGCGGGGTACATTGTCAACTGGGGAATTGATTTACTAGCTCTTTCTGCTTAGCACTCCAGAAATCCCCCTGGAGCTGCCTACTGCTCCCAGAGAAGCCATTAAAGTTAATTTTTTCTTTGCTCATCCTACCCTCTCCCTGCCTCGTACCATCCTGTAATAACAACAATAAAAATTCTGGTATTTGTTAAGCACTTACTATGTTTTATGTGCTGGAACAGATACAAGATGATCATATTGGGAAGTAGCATGGCGTAGTGGATAGAGCCCGGGCCTGGGAGTCAGAAGATTGTGGCAGCACAATCGTTTATTCATTCATTCAACCGTATTTATTGAGCATGTACTGTGGGCAGAGCACTGTACTAAGCACTTGGAAAGTACAATTCAGCAATAAAGAGAAACAATTGCTGCCCACAATGGGCTTACAGTCTAGAAGGGGGGAGACAGGCATCAAAACAAGTAAACAGGCATGAATAGTATCAAAATAAATAGAATCATAGCTATATACATCAAAACAAGTAAACAGGCACTAATATAAATAAAAAGAATTATAGATATGTACATATATACACAAGTGCTGTGGGGCAGGGAGGGGGGATAGAGCAAAGTGAGCGAGTCGGGGAAAGGCAGAGAGGAGGGGAAGCTGAGGAAAAGGGGTCTTAGTTTGGGAAGACCTCTTGGTGGAGGTGAGCCTTCAGTAGGGCTTTGAAGGGGGAAAGTGTGATTGGCAGATTTGAGGAGGGAGGGCATTCCAGGCTAGAGGTAGGATTTGGGCTAGGGGTCAGAGGGGGGACAGGCGAGAGCGAGGCACAGAAAGAAGGTTAGCACCAGAGGAGAGGAGTGTATGGGCTGGGATGTAGAAGGAGAGAAGGGAAGTGAGGTAAGAGGGGACAAGGTAATGGAAAGCTCTGAAGCCAAGAGTGAGGAGTTTTTGCTTGATACTAAGGTTGATAGGCAACCACTGGAGATTTTTGAGGAGCAGGGTGACATGCTCAGAAAGTTTCTGTAGAAAGATAATCCGGGCAGTAGAATGAAGTATAGATTGAAGTGGGGAGAGACAGGAGGTTGGGTGATCAGAAAAGATGTTGATGCAGTAATCCAGTTGGGATACGATGAGTGATTGTACTAACAAGGTAGCAGTTTGGATAGGGAGGAAAGGGCGGATCTTGGCGATATTGTGAAGGTGAGACTGGCAGGCTTTGGTAATGGATCGGATGTGGGGGGTGAATGAGAGAGTGGGGTCAAGTATGACACAAGGTTGCGGGCTTCTGAGACAGGAAGGATGGTAGTGCCATCCACAGTGACAAGAAAGTCAGGGAGAGGTCAGGGTTTGGGAGGGAAGATAAGGAGCTCAGGCTTGAACATGTTGTGTTTGAGGTGGCAGGAAGACATCTAAGTAAAGCTGTCCTGAAGGCAGGAGGACATGCGAGCCTGGAGGGAAGGAGAGAGAACAGGGGAGGAGATATAGATTTGGGAATCATCCACGTAGAGTTAATAGTTGAAGCCGTGGGAATGAATGACTTATCAAGAGAATGAGCACTGATGGAGAATAGAAGGCAACCAAGAACTGACCCTTGAGGAACTCCTGCTGTTAGGGGATGGGAGGGGGAAGAGGAGCTCACGAAGGAGACTGAGAATGAATGGCCAGAGAGATGAGAGGAGAACCTGGAGAGGATTTAGTCAGTGAAGCCAAGGTTGGATAATGTGTTGAGGAGAAGGGGATGGTCAAAGGCAGCAGAGCAGTCGAGCAGGAATAGGATGGAGTAGGAGCCATTGGATTTGGCAAGAAGGAGGTCATCGGTGACCTTTGGGGGGGGGTTTCAGTGGAGTAGAGGGGATGGAAGCCAGATTGGAGAGGGTCCAGGAGAGAGTAGGAAGAGAGGAATTCGAAGCAATGAACATAGAAAACGCCAGCGTTTGGAAAGGAAGGGTGGAGGGAGATGGGGCAATAACTGGAGGGGGCAGTGGGGTCAAGGGAGGGTTGGGTTTTTTTTACTATGGGAGAGATATGGGCATGTTTGAAGGCAGAGGGGAAGAAGCCATTGGAGAGTTAGCAGTTGAAGATGTAAGTTAAGGGGGGAGGAGGGAAGGGATGAGAGCTTTTATAAGGTGGGAGGGAATGGGGTCCGATGCGCATGTGGAGGGTTGGCATTTGAGAGGAGGGAGAAGATCTCCTCTGAGATACTGCCCGTTAGGATGGGAAAGTAGAAGAGGGGGTTGAGAGGAAGGCAGAAGGGGATGATTTGGGGGCGCTCAGACCTGATGATGTTAACTTTCCTAATGAAGGAGGTGGCCAGATAGTTGGGGGTGAGGATGAGGGAAGGGGAGAAACAGGGGGGCTGAGGAGGAAGTTAAATGTCTGGAACAGCTGATGAAAGTGATAAGCAGGGGTGTCAGGAAAGAGAAATTGTTTTGCCAAGCAGAGGAGAGAGCAGAATTAAGGCAAGAAAGGACAAACTAAAAGTGGACAAGCTTGGCCCGGTGTTTGGATTTCCACCAACAGAGATCGGAGGCTGGAGCATAAGAGCGAAGGAGGCGGACGGTGGAGGTGATCCAGGGCTGTGGGTTAGTGGTGCGAGAGAGACGAAGGGATAGGGGAACAAGCGAGTTGAGTTGAGTAGAGAGGGTGGAGTTGAGAGCATCTATTTGGTCATCAAGAGTGGGGAGAGTGGGTAGGGAGGCTAGGTGAGGTGTGATGGCACTGAGAGAGATGGATGGGGTCCAGAGAGCAAAGGTCTCTGTGGGGGAACAGTACAGATTTACAGGGAGGAGGAGTGTGAGAGAGGAGGCAAGTGAGAAGGTTGTGGTCAGAGAGAGAGATTTTAGAGTCGGTGAGGGTGGAGACTGGGCAGCGGTTAGAGATGATGAGATCGAGTGCGTGTCCAAGTTGGTGAGTGGACGAGGTGGAGTGGAGCAGAAGGTTGGTGGAGTTGAGTAGTGATAGAAGGGTGACAGAGGAGTCACCATTGCTCAGTGGGAAGAGCCCGGGCTTGGGAGCCAGAAGTCATGGGTTCGAATCCCAGCTCTGCCACTTGTCAGCTGTGTGACTGTGGGCAAGTCACTTCACTTCTCTGTGCCTCATTTAACTCATCTGCAAAATGGGGATGAAGACCGTGAGCCTCACGTGGGACAACCTGATTGCCCTGTATCTACCCCAGCGCTTAGAACAGTGCTCGGCACATAGTAAGCACTTAACAAATTCCAACATTATTATTATTGGGAAGCAGCGTGGCTCAGTGGAAAGAGCACGGGCTTGGGAGTCAGAGGTAATGGGTTCGAATCCCACCTCTGCCACTTGTCAGCTGTGTGACTGTGGGCAAGTCACTTCACTTCTCTGGGCCTCAGTTACCTCATCTGTAAAATGGGGATGAAGACCGTGATCCTCCCGTGGGACAACCTGATTACCCTGCATCTACCCCAGCGCTTAGAGCGGTGCTCTGCACGTAGTAAGCGCTTAACCAATATCAACATTGTTGTTGTTACATCTATGTGCATGTTGAAGTCTCTGAGGATCGAAGTGGGCATGGAAAAAGAGAGAAGGAAGGAGAGAAAGGGGTCAAAATGGTTAAAGAAGTTGGAGGTGGGACAAGGTGGGCGGTAGATGTTGGTTACAAGAATCTGGAAGGGGTGGTAGAGGCAAATAATATGGGCTTCGAAGGAGAGGGAAGGGGGAGGGGATAGTGAGAAAGCGGCACTGGAGTGCGAGAAGGAAGCCGACACCTCTTCCTTTCCCACTGCGTCTGGGGGAGTGGGAGAAGAAGAGGACTCCACTGGAGAGAGCAGCGGGAGAGACTGTGTCATTAGGGACAAGCCAGGTTTCGGTGATGGCGAGGAGGAGGAGAGAGTGGGACAGGAACAGGTCAAGGATGAAGGGGAGCTTACCCATAATGGAGCGAGTGTTCCATAGGCCACGCTTGGCGGCAGCTGTGGAGGGAGTGGAGAGAGGGGGCAGGGTGGGGAAGGTTTGGATGGGAATGAGTTGATGGGGGCCGAGGTGGGGGGAGGGGGACGAGGGGTGGTGCTGAGACAGAACAGGGACGGGGCCGGGGTGGGAGGGAGGGGAGGGAAGGGATTGGACGGGAAGGGTTCGGAGGGGCCCTGCCACGGGGGGAGTTCCTCCGCTTGTCCGCCGTGTGACCTTAAGCAAGTCACTTCACTTATCTGTGCCTCAGTTTCCGCATCTGTAAAATGGGGATTAAGACTTTGAGCCCCACGTGGGACAGTGACCGTGTCCAAATTGGGTTGGACAGGGGATGTGTCCAGCCCAATTTGCTTGTATCCACTCCAGCTCTCAGTACAGTGCCTGGCACAGAGCTTAACAAATACCAGAATTATTATTATTATTGCTATCATTATTGGACACTGTTCCTGTCCCACATGGAACTCAGAGTCCAAATAAGTAGGAGAACTCAAATTGAATTCCCATTTTACAGATGAATAAACTGAGGCATGGAGAAGTTAAGTGGCTTGCCCAAGGTCACACAATAGGCAAGTGATGGAACTGGGATTAGAACCCAGGTCCTCTGGCTCTCATCCTCTTTCCACTAGGATTCTCAGTAGCCCCTGTCCCTCCTCACCTCACCTTCCTCTAAATTTAGGGTCTTTTTAGCTGCCCTGGTCTGATTCCTCATCCATCCATCCATTCATTCATTCAATTGTATTTATTGAGCACTTACTGTGTGCAGAGCACTATACTATACTATACTAGAGAAGCAGCGTGGCTCAGTGGAAAGAGCACGGGCTTAGGAGTCAGAGATCATGAGTTCTAATCCCAGCTTCACCACCTGTCACCTGTGACTTTGGGCAAGTCATTTCACTTCTCTGGGCCTCAGTTCCCTCATCTGGAAAATGGGGATTAAGACTGCGAGCCTTACGTGGGACAACCTGATTACCTTGTATCTACCCCGGCACTTAGAACAGTGCTTGGCACATAGTAAGCACTTAACAAATACGAACATTATTATCATTATTATTATTATTATTATTATACTAAGCACTTAGAAAGTACAATTCAGCAACAAATAGAGACAGTCCCTGCTCACAACGGGCTTACAGTCTACGATGGGGGAGACAGAAAAGTCAACAGGCATCAAGAGCATCAATATAAATAGATTTATAACTACATGCACATCAAAACAAGTAAACAGACATTAATATAAATAAATAGAATTATATATATATACACACAAGTGCCTTGGGGTGGGGAGGGAGGTAGAGCAAAGGGAGCTAGTTGGGATGATGAGGAGGAGAGGGGGAGCTAAGGAAAAGGGGGCTTTTCTCTGGGAAGGCCTCTTGGAGGAGGTGTGTCTTTAGTAGGGCTTTGAAGGGGGAAAAATTGATTGGCGGATAAGGAGCTCAGTCTTGGACTTGTTGAGTTTTAGGTGGCGGGAGGACATCCCTGTATCCAGGTGGAGATGTCCTGGAGGCAGGAGGAGATGCGAGCCTGGAGAGAGGGAGAGAGAACAGGGGAGGAGATGTAGATTTGGATATCATCTGCACAGAGATGATAGTTGAAGCCGTGGGAGTGAATGAGTTCACCAAGGGAGTGAACTCTCCTTTTCTGTCCATTCTTGTCCCTCTGCCACTCTAGTTTCCTGTGACCTAGGTTGAAATGGAACTAGTGGGACAGATAGGAAGCAAGGTGGTGATGGTGGTGGATTGGAGTGGTGGATCAAACCAGGGAGAGAGGGTAGGCTCAGGGTCTGGGGAGAATGAGAGGGGTGGGATCAGGGGAGAAGGGGACTTTTTAGGGAGCCCTGGTTTATGGTTGAGAAGAGATGGGGACAAACAATGGGGCAAGCAAAGAAAAATGGCTACAAAATGGCTACAAAAATAGCTACCTGGGTATCAGCTGACCGTGATGGGGAGACTACCAGGACCCTTGCCAGGACCATCTAGTAAATATATGTTTCTGCAGTAAAAGGCCCGGGGAATTCTCCAGCAGCTGCCAATCAAAGAATCAGTCATATTTGAGCACTTGCTGTCTGCTGAGAACTGTAGCCTACAGTAGCCTAGCTGCCTCGTTCCCCGCTGAGCTCGTGTGTCCTTTGGGGCCCTCCCTTCTTGCCCACTCTAGTCCTCTTTAGAGCCTGGGGTGGGTACAAGTGCTTAGCCAGCCAGGTCCCTGAGGCTCATTCCTTTAATCCCTCAATTGATCAATGATATCTGTTGAGCCCTTACTCCGAGCAGAGCACTCTACTAGATGCTTGGGAAAGTACAATTAAATCGGTAGACACGATCCCTGTCCTCGAGGAGTATACAAACTTGGGGGGGAGACAGATGCTAAATTAAATTTCAGGCATGAGAAGTAACAAAATTTAAAGTGTTAGTGGAGGTGGTAAGGGGGCATGAATTACTCAGATGATTAGATGATGTAGAAGTGAACCAGTGTGGTCTAGTGGATAGAGCACAGGCTGGGAGTCAGAAGGACCTGGTTTCTAATCCCACCTCTGGTACCTGTCTGTTATTTGACCTTAGGCAAGTTATTTCACTTTTCTATACCTCAGTTACTTCATCTGTAAAATGGGCATTGAGACTGTGAGCCCCATGTGAGACACGGGCTGTGTCCAACCTGATTACTTTGCATCTACCCCAGTGTTTAGAACAGTGCTTGACATACTGTAAGTGCTTAACAAATACCATTAACAAAAAAAAGCTGAACTGGCTCTAGACTGTAAGCTCTTTGTGGTCAAGGAATATGTCTAATGATTCTCCGGTATTCTCCCAAGCGTTTAGTATAGTATTCTGTGCACAGTAAGCACTCAATAAATACCATCGATTGATTGGCAGTAGGGGGAAGTTAGGGCAATCAGGGAAGGCCTGCTAGAGGAGGTGTTCTTCTATTAGGTTCTTGAAGATGGTGAATGTAGTGTTCTGCCAGATTTGGAGAGAGGGATAGGAGGAGACCCGGGAGAGGACAGCCTCAGTGAAACCTAGATTAGATAATGTTTCTAGGATAATGAGGAGGTCCACAGTGTTGAAGGCAGTTGAGAGATAGAGGAGAATTAGGATTAAGTAGAGTCCATTGGATTTAGCAAAAGAATGGGTGGGGGTAAAAGGTCACAGGTGAGAGATGAGAAGGTTCAAACAGTCGGGGGGGGGGGGGGGGGGGGGGGAGGGGGTTGGGGCACTCACCCACGAAGGTGCTTGAGGGGATTTATTCCCAGGTGAATCTTTTTTCAGAGATCTCTAAGGCCATCCCAGAACTGGAAGGTTATTCTCGTCATGCTTCTCCTTCCAAGCAGTGAATTCTTTGGCTGCTCTAACACTGCCTCCAAACCATTTCAGGCACATGTAGGTCTATTTTATTTTTTCAGATTTCCAAAGATGATTCCTCAATTTCTCAATTTCCAGGACTTAACAACTTTCACTATCGGGAAGTAGTTCTTTATAGCTAACCTAAATCTCTCTAACTGCAGCTGAAATCCACGTCCTCATTGTCCTCTGGGGAGACAGGGAAAACTGGATGCTACAGCCAGTGTATGTTTTAAAATTATATATTATAACTATATTATCTTCTTTCCATGTAGACTGCAAGGGCATTCATTTATTCATTCAGTTGTATTTATTCAGTGCTTACTATGTGCAGAGCACTGTATTGAGTGTTGGGGAAAGTACAGTACAGCAATGAGGAGAGACGATCCCTGCCCAAATGAGCTCTCAGTCTAGATGGAGGGAGACACATCAGTAGAAGTAAGCAGGCATCAATATAAATAAATAAAATGACAGATATATACTTAAGTGCTGTGGGGCGGGGAGAGGGGGGAAGAGGAAAGAGAGTGAGTCAGAGTGACGCGGAACATATATCCCCTATTCTAAAAAAAACTTTTCTTGACCCCATAACTCCCTCCAGGGAGATGAAGCCCACAGTCCTTGTGGGCCGGCGGGTCCGAAGCCTAATGATCTGATCAGGTTGAGGTCACTCTGAGGTGAAGTTCTGGTGTTCTCAGGGCAGGGTGGTTCCCGACCCGGGTGTGCTGGATGGTCAGCAATGGCTTTGGCCCTCAGGAGAGGATATCCCGGCTTCCTTGGGCAGGAGGTGGGAGGAGAGATCCCGGATTCTTAGGGCGGGTCCTCCTTCTGGGAGGTAGTAGAACTTTTGGCCCGGCCATGGGTCCTATGGGACAGAAGATCCTGGCTCCCTTGGGGGGGGGTCTCCCATGCAGGAGGTACTCAAACTTCTGACCCAGCCACAGGCCCTACAGGAGGGGAGATCCCGGCTTCCCAGTATAAACTGGGCCGTCGTAGCAGATTAGTAAATTAGGAAGGGATAAGATAGAGAAGCAGTGTAGCTCAGTGGATAGAAAACGGGCTTGGGAGTCGGGTTCTAATCCCAGCTCCACCATTTGTCAGCTGCGTGACTTTGGGAAGTCACTTAACTTCTCTGTGCCTCATTTACCTTCATCTGTAAAATGGGGATTAAGACTGTGAGCCCCACGTGGGACAACCTGATCACCTTGTATCCCCCCACCCCCAGTGCTTAGAACAGTGCTCTGCATGTAGTAAGCGCTTAACAGATACCAGTATTATTATTACTATTCTAAGCTAAATGAGTACTTTAAAGCAGTGGTGAGGAGTTGCTGCTTGACACAGGTGGATGAACTACCATTGAGGTTCTTGAGGAGTGGAGAGATGAGGACTGAATTTTTTTTAGGAAACTGATCTGGTCGGGAGTGTGAAGTGTAGATTGGAGTGAGGAAGGTCAGCAAGGAAGTGGATGCAGTAGTTAAGGTGGGATAGGATAAGTGCTTGGATCACTGCGCTGGAAGTTTGGATGGAGAAGAAAGGGCGGATTTAGCAATGCTGTGAAGGTGAAACTGACAGGATTTAGTGACAGTTTGAATATGTGGGTTGAATGAGAGGGAAGTGAGGAGGATAATGCCAAGGTTACAGGCTTTCGAGACAGGGAGAAATGTGGTGCTGTCTCCAGTGATGGGAAAGTCACGGGGAGGACAGGGTTTGGGTGGGAGGATGAGGGGTTCTGCTTTGGACATGTTATGTTGGAGGTATTGGTGGGACATCCAAGTATAGATGTCCTGAAAGCAGAAGAAAATAGACCCTGCAGAGAAGGAGAGATATCAGGGCTGGAGATGTAGATTTGGGAATCATCCACATACAAACGATAGTTGAAGCCACGAGAGAGAATGATTTCTACAAAGAAGTGAATGCAGATGGAAAATAGAAGGGACCCAGAACTGAGTTCTGAGGGATGCCTGTGTGTCAGTTACCTCATCTGTAAAATAGGGATGAAGACTGAGCCCCACATGGGACAATCTAATTACCTTGTATCTTTCCTGGCACTTAGAACAGTGCTTGGCATATAGTAAGTGTTTAACAAATACCATCATTATCATTACTATTATTATTAGGGGGAGGCAGAGAAAGTCCCTGTGAAAAAGACTGAGAAGGAGCAGCCAAAGAGATAGGAGGAGACCCAGGAGAGGACAGCCTCAGTGAAGCCAAGAATAGATAATGTTTCTAGAATAATGGGGTGGTCCATAGTGTTGAAGATAGTTGAGAGGTAGAGAAGGATTAGGATTAAGTAGAGTCCATTGGATTTACCAAGAAGGAGAACATTGGTGACCTTTGAGAGGCAGTTTCCATGGAGTGAAGGGGGGTGCAAAGGCCAGATTGGAGGGGTTCAAGGAGAGAATTGGAGGAGAGGAAGTGAAAGCAGCAGGTGAAGGAATCTCACTGAAAGAGATTGGAGAGGAATAGTAGGAGATGGGACAATACCTGGAAAGAGTTATGGGGTCAAGAAAAGTTTTTTTAGAATAGGGGATATATGATCATGTTTGAAAGCAGTAGGGAAGAAGGGATTGAAGAGTGAACAGTTGAAGATGGCAGTCAGAGAGGGAAAAAAGGAGGGGGCAGGTGTTTTGATAAGGTACAAAAAAAGGGTCCGAGGAGCAGGTGGAGGGGATAGATTTTTAAGAGAAGGTGGGAGTTCTCTTGAGATACTGCTGGGAAAGATAAGAGAGTTGAAGAAGGGGAAAGGATGGGGAGGGACTGGAGAGGAGCAGAAGTTTCTGGGGGGAGATTATACCTGATGGTTTCAATTTTCTCAGGAAAGTATCTATCCAGGTGGTTATGGGCCAGAGGGTTTGAGGCAGGAGTGAAATATCTGAAACAACTGGCAAGGGCAATGGACATGGGAGTTCAATAAGGATGGAGAAATAATGTTGCAGGGCAAGGTAAGTACATTCTCTGTGCCTCAGTTTCCTCATTTTTAATATGGAGATGAAATACCTATTCTCCCTCTGCCTTAAACTCTGGGCTCCACGTGGAATAATGACTGTGATAGACCTCTTTATCTTTTATCTACTCCAGAGCCTAGCACATAATAAGTGCTTAACAACCACCATTGTTATTATTATCACTGTTGACACGATCCCTTAGCTTCCAATCGCTTAGCAACTCTGTTGATTCGCAGTCATCTTGAGGTTTACATTTTCTCCTCTATTCATAGACAGCCCATTCTTAGGGTTGTTTACTCTGTTTTCTTCTTTCTAAGGGTAAGCTCCTTGTGGGTAGGGAACATATCTACCAAAGCTGTTCTATTACCTTCCCAAGTGCTTAGTATAGTGCCCAGCACCCAGTAAGCACTCAAAAAATATGGTTTATTGACTGATTGATTGATACATGTATAGCATTATGCATGTGCTTTCTTTTCAAGGACACTGACTTCTTTTCAAGGATATTTGGAATTCTGATTCCATCCTTGAAATCCTAGTTATCCCACCCAATATGATGTCATCCCCTTAAGGAGCACACTCTCTCAATTCAACCATGCAAACCATCAGTGGAGCTTTAAAAAGGCCAAGCCCCCGGGATATCATTGACTGATCGATCGCTTGTTACGTTCTTGGCTGGAACCTCCTAATTCTTTTTTTAAAAAATGTCATTTGTAGTCATTCATTTATATTTATTGAATACTTACTGTGGGCAGAACACTGTACTAAGTGCTTGGAAGGTACAATTCAGCAATAAAGAGAGACAATCCGTGTCCACCCTGAGCTTACAGTCTAGAGCCGGGGAGACAGACATCAGAACAAATAAACAAGCATCAATATAAATAAAGAGAATTATAGATATATACACATCAAAGCAAGTAAACAGGCATCAAGACAAATAAATAGAATTAGGGAGATACACATATACCCATAAGTGCTGTGGGGCAGGGAGAGGGAGGGAAGAGCAAAGGGAGCCAGTCGAGATGACGCGGAAGGGAGGGGGAGCTGAGGAAAAGGGGTTCTTGACCCAGACAGTAAGCAAAGTCCTGGGGTGGATACAAGATTAATCAATCAATCATATTTATGGTGCTTACTGTGGGCAGAGCACTGCACTAAGCACTTGGGAGAGTACAAGTTAATCGGGTTGGACACAGTCCCTGTCCAATATAGGGCTCTCAGACTTACTCCCCATTTGACAGATGAGGTAACTGCGGCATAGAGAAGTTAAGTGACTTGCCCAAGATCAAACAGCAGGTACGTTGCAGAACCGGAATTAGAACCCGGGTCCTCTGACTCCCTGGTCCATGCTCTTTCCATTAGTCCACACTGCTTCTTGGTCATTTATGTAGTAGCCTTGCTATTTCCCACTTGAAAATGGTAGACAAGGCCACTCAAGTAAGCCCGTCAAAGGGCAGGGACTGTCTCTATCTGTTACCGATTTGTACATTCCAAGCGCTTAGTACAGTGCTCTGCACATAGTAAGCGCTCAATAAATACTATTGAATGAATGAATGAATGAATCTTTGGTCTCCTTATGGGCAGGGAACTAGGTTTACCAGTTCTGTTACATTATACTCTCCCAAGCATTTAACCCAGTGCTCTTCACACAATGAGCGCTCAATAAATACCAGTGACTGATTGATCTAAGGATGCTACTCTTTTGGCATTTTGATCTACTACACTTGCAGAGAAGGAAGTGAGAGTGGGAATGATCTAATTTAGTCTTATAAAGGCCCTATTGATTTTTCTGGTGGGCAGATTATATATTATATACGTATGTACTCTGCCCATCAGAAGCAGAAGCAGCAAGGTGTAGTGGATAGAGCACGGGCCAGGGAGTCAGAAGATTGTGGGTTCTAATCTCGGCTCTGCCGTTGGTCTGCTGTGTGACCTTGGGCCAGTCACTTCACTTCTCTGGGCCTCACTTACCTCATCTGTAAATTGGGGATTGAGACGAGGAGCCCCATGTGGGACAGGGACTGAGTCCAACCTGATTTTCTTGTATCCAAACCAGGGCTTAGTACAGTGCCTGGCTTAACAAATACCACAATTATTATTATTATTATGGTTATTACCCATTTTGAAGGTGGGAAACCAAGGCCCTGCTCAGCGGGTTGTCATCTAAGGTGACCGCTTCCTGGTTCCGTCTACACTGACAAACAAAAGTGGGGAGTTAGACGACTGTCAGGGGAATCTGATAGATGGAAAGAGCATGTTTGATTGATCACTTCGGCTCTCCACTTCATTTCACCTGGGTCGACAGCCAAAGCGGCAGTAAAGGAGCCTCTTTGTAGTTCGGTTATTACTGGTGTTAAAAGTTTCAAAATGAATCGCCGAGACCTGCCATCCGGGAAAGAATGAGTGAAAATGTTCCTCGGAGCACAAAAATGTAATTAAAAGCAACGTAATCTGTCATGAAAACCCTCCAGGCTTACTCTCTGAGCTTGCGCTTCAACAAGAAGGGCTGGATAAGGGGGGAGGTAGCCTAACAAGAGGACTAGCCTTGTGTCCCATTGCCACTGAGAACGGAGCCAGAAAAAAGGGTTATAAATTGCCACAGGAGGAATTTGGATGTGAAGAAGAATTTCCCCAGAGGGGAATTATCATTAATGATCCTAATAATAATAATGGTATTTAAGTGCTTACTATATACCATGCACTGTACTAAATATTGGAGAAGATACAAAATAATGGAGTTAGGCACAGTCTCTGTCAACATGGGGCTCACAGTCTTAATCCCCGTTTAACAGATGAGGTAACGAGGCCCAGAGGAGTTAAGCTACTTACCCAAGGTCACATGCCAGACATGTGGCATAGCTGGGATTAGAACTCAGGTCCCTCTGACTTGTAGGCCCATGTTCTATCCACTAACCCCCCCCACTGAGGAATGGGTTAACCAGAAAGACTGTAGACACTATCTCTGAAGGGCTTTACAAATCTGATTGCTTTCTACCCCCGATTTAGTAGTATTCATGGTCATGAACTGTATTTTTTAGTTTAATGTCGGCTTTCCAGCTAGACTGGAAGCTCCTTATGACCAAGGACCGACTGTGTCTACCAATTCTATTGCATGGTACTCTTCCAACTGCTCAATACAGTGTGTTGCACCCACTAAGTGCTCAATCAATAAATGGTCTGGAGGACAGAGCACAGGCTTGGGGGACAGAGAACAGGCCTGGGAGTCAGAAGGATCTGGGTTTTTATCATGACGCTGTCACTTGTCTGATACATGACCTTGGGCCAGTCACTTAACTTCTCTGCACCTCAGTTACCTCATTTGTAAAATGGGGATTAAGACTGTGAGTCCCATGTGGCTCAGTGGAAAGAGCACGGGCTTTGGAATCAGGGCTCATGAGTTCGAATCCCAGCTCTGCCACTTGTCGGCTGTGTGACTGTGGGCAAGTCACTTCACTTCTCTGTGCCTCAGTTCCCTCATCTGTAAAATGGGGATTAAGACTGTGAGCCCCATGTGGGACGACCTGATTCCCCTATGTCTATCCCAGCGCTTAGAACAGTGCTCGGCACATAGTAAGCGCTTCACAAATACCAACATTATTATTATGTGGGACAGAGACCGTGTCCAACTCTGAAGTGCCTGGCACATAGTAGACAGTTAAATTCCATTCTTAATATTATTGTTACCGATTGAGTGCATGCACTGGGTTCACTCACTGTACAGCACACAGAATGGGAAGGAAACGTGTCTGCTAATTCTTTTGCATTATATTTTCCCAAGCAATAATAAATACCATGGATTGATTGAGTCTGTGCACTGGGTTCACTCACTGTGCTGCCTACAGAATGGGTGTTCAAAATAGCGAAGTGACGTGTTCTCTGCCCACAAGGATCTGACCCTTTCTGGGAAGTTTTTGGGGGTGGTCCTGCTTGGAGCCGGGGGTGGGGGATGCGGGGGGTTGGGCTAAATGGTCCCTGGAGATCTCTGGTCAGCCCCCAGATTTTATGGAATGTGGCATAGTCCTCATGCGCTTAGACCCTCTCAGTTGTTGATTTCAGCCTCTCCTCTCTATGGCCACACAGGCATGATTTAGTAGCTTCAAGTAGCAGAGTGATGTGACAAAAACATTATCTAGGAGGAAAAATGGCCAATGCCCAAGCCAGGGACGCACGCTTCTGGGCAAGTCACTTCACTTCTCTGTGCCTCAGTTACTTCATCTGTAAAATGGAGATTGAAACTGTGAGCCCCCCATAGGACAGGGATTGTGTTCAACCTGATTTGCTTGTATCTACCCCAGTGCTTAGTGGAGTTCCTGGCACTGTACCACAGCTATTATTATTATACACACAAAAACACACACACAGTCAGCCCTGAAGCCTTTGTCCCCAATCCCATCTTATTCTCAGAGACGTTTACAAATCATAATGCACTGCAACAGAAAGATCAATCTGCTGTCCAACTGAATGAATATTTAACTCGTTGAGGAAAAATCAATCCGTTGGGTTATTAGTGAAATTAACAGATCGCCAAAATCCGATGCTATTCCCACCCATACCTCCTGCAGTTTCTAGCCGGCTCTCACAATTCCAGCCTCCTGCCGTTCTCTCTGTTCCCACTCTTCCCCGCTGCTGCCCCTTTGCTCTTCACTGTCCCACCCACGTGACTCCATTTCTCTCCTCCATCAGATGAAGGTTAGAGAGTTAGCGAGAGAAAATTGTTGGAGTTGAAGAATAAAAGCGAATGGATCTGCGGAGTCCTGTGCTTTTGCTGTTCTTCAAAACATACAACTGTGTTCACAGACGGTTCAACTTTATGTTTATTCAATTGTATTTATTGAGCGCTTACATTCATTCATTCATTCAGTAGTATTTATTGAGCACTTACTATGTGCAGAGCACTGTACTAAGTGCTTGGAATGTACAATTCGGCAACAGATAGAGACAATCCCTGCCATTGACGGGTTTACAGTCTAATCCGGGGAGACAGACGGACAAAAACAATAGCAATAAGTAGAATCAAGGAGATGTACATTTCATTAACGTGCAGAGTGCCATACTAAGAGCTTGGGAGAGTACAATATAACAATAAACAGGCACATTCCCTACCCACAACGAGCCAAGTTTGCGTCAGTCTTGGCACTGTAATTTTGGAGGGCTGCCTCTTTGTGGTGGGGCCTAGAATGGAAGCTCCTAGAGGATAGGGATTGTATCATTATCGTGTTGAATTGTGTATATTTTCCTTCATGTGTATAATGCAGTGCTAGGCTCCTCGTAAGTGAAAAGGAGAACCTAGACAAATTTAGTAGCCTATCATAAATGATTTGGGGATTCCCATTGTCCATTGATACTACTCTTATACTCTTTACAATGTGCCATTTCCAGTATCTGTCCTGTACTTTTGTGTCTGTCTGTCTCCCCTTCTGCCCTCTAATCTCCTTGTGGGCAGGGATCTACCAACTCTACTGTACTGTTCTCGCCTCAGTGCTGACTCGAGTGTTCTGCCCACAGCAAATGCTCAATAAATACTAATGATAGAGAAGCAGCGTGACCTATAAGAGAAACAGAGAATGAGCCTGAGAGTCTAAAGGACTTGGCTCTGCCGCTTTTCTGCTGTGTGACCTTAGACAAGTCGCTTATCTTTTCTGTGCCTCAGTTTGCTCATCTTGAAAATAGGGATTAAGCCTGTGAGCCCCAAGTGGGACAGGGAGTGTGTCCAACTTGATTAGCTTGTATCTACTCCAGTGTTTAGTACAGCGCCTGGCCCATAAGTGCTTAACCAGTACCACCAAAAAAAAAAAAGTTGTGATTGATTGAATCATTATGAGAGGGTTGCTTAAACTAGTAGATGAGAACCTCAGGATCCACGAGTTCGATTTGGCTTGAACAGGCTTTATTCCACACAGACAATTTTCTGTTCAGATTGGCAGCTGTTCCTGACATGCCCGTGGTTGTTCCACCAAGCCAGTTCTCCACTGTTGCCCTGATAAAAGATGTGATAGAATTTTACCAGCATTATGGGGGAAGACACCGCTTAGGATTATGCCTGGAAAGTTTCCAGAACTCTAAAGTGTGGTATTTGTTAAGCGCTGACTATGTGCCAGGCACTGTACTTAGCATTAGAGGGGATAGAAGTAAACCGGGTTGGGCACGGTCCCTGTCCCACGTGGGGCTCACCGTCTTAGCCCCCATTTTACAGATGAGGTAACTGAGGCACAAAGAATTTAACTGCCCAAGGCCATTCAGTCGGCAAGTGGCAGAGGTGGGATTAGAATTCATGACCTTCTGACTCCCAAACCCATGCTTTATCCACTACAGCTTGCTGCTTCAGCTATGGGAGGGTCAAGCAGAGGCATATCCATTCCATTCCTAGTTTGGACAGTGGCTAGTGAGTGGAAGGCAATCTTCTACGTCCTTTGATGGGCAGCAGCGGCATGGAGGGAATCCAGGGTAGAGACTCAGGTTTACTGCGTGGAAGAAGACAATGGTAATGATAATAATGTAATGTCGGTATTTGGTATCATTTGTTGGTTTCATCCTCTGTGCAATCTACATCTCCAGCCCTGATCTCTCTCCCTCTCTCCAGTCTCTCATCTCTTCCTTCTTCAAGACACCTCTACTTGAATGTCCTCCCATCACCTCAGACTTCACATGTCCAAAACAGAGCTCCTTATCTTCCCACCCAAACCCTGTCCTCCCCCGACTTTCCCTTCACTGTAAATGGCACACCATCCTTCTTGCCTCACAAGCCTGTAATCTTGGCATTACCCTTGACTCCTCTCTGTCATTCAACCCACATATTCAATCCATCACTAAATCATGTCGGTCCCACCTTCACACCAAAGCTAAAATCCGCCCTTTCCTCTCCATCCAAACTGCTATCACGTTAATATAATCACTTATCCTATTCCACCTTGATTACTGTATCAACCTCCCTGCTGACCTCTCAGCTCAGCCTCTCAGCCTCTCTCTCTCCACCCCAGTCCATACCTTAGTCTGCTGGCCCAGATCATTTTTCTACAGAAACATTCGGTACGTGTCACGTCCGTCCTCAAAAACTCCAGTGGTTGCCTATCCACCTCTGCATCGAACAAAAACTTCTCATCACTGGCTTTGAAGCAGTCCATCACCTCGCCCCCTCCTACCTCACTTCACTACTCTCCTACAACCCAGCCAACACACTTCGCTCCTCTAGTGTTAACCTTCTCACTGTGCCTCCGTCTCGCCTGTCTCGCCACCGACCCCTACCCCATGTCCTGCTTCTGGCCTGGAACACCCTCCCTCCCTCAAATCTGATAGACAGTTACTCTCCTACCCTTCAAAGATTTATCGAAGTCGCATTTTCTCCATGAGGCCTTCCTAGACGAAACCCTGTTTTCCTTCATCTCCCAATTCCTTCTGCATCACCGTGACTCTCTCCCTTTGCTCTTCCCCACCTCCCAGCCTCTCAGCCCTTATGTATATATCTGCATTTTACTTATTTATATTAATATCTATCTCCCCCTCTAGACCGTAAGCTTGTCGCGGGCAGGGAATGTGTCTGTTTATTGTTTTATTGTACTTTCCCAAGCATGTAGTAAAGTGCTCTGCACATAAGTGCCCAGTAAATACAAATGAATGAATGAACGGTAAACCCCTTCTGTATTTCTACCAAATAATAATAAACGATGTTGGTATCTGTTAAGCACTTACTATGTGCAGAGCACTGTTCTAAGCACCGGGGTAGACACAAGGGAATCAGGTTGTCCCATGTGGGGCTCACAGTCTTAATCCCCATTTGACAGATGAGGTAACTGAGGCACAGAGAAGTTAAGTGACTTGCCCAAAGTCACAGAGCTGACAAATGGCAGAGCCGGGATTCGAACCCATGATCTCTGACTCCAAAGCCCGTGCTCTTTCCACCGGAACAATTACAGATGGAGGCGGGGCGTTCTGGGAGAGATGTGTCCATGCAGTCGCTATAGGTGGAGACGTCTCGACAGCCTAAGACAAGACAAGATCAGGGAAGAAGCAGGGCAATCACTGAACTTCTCTATGCCTCGGGTTTCCTCATCCACAAGATAGAGATTCGATATCTGCTCTCCCTCCCCATTACTTTGAGGCCCATATGGGTCACGGACTATATCCACCCCGATGACCTCGTGTCTACCCCAGGAATCAGGATAGAGCACTTAACGCATCCCAGAAAACAAACAAACAAAATTTTTTCTCAGTTACCCAGTGGACAGTGACATAGATTGTGTACTAGCTAGGTCCTTCCTTTCTCTTCCTTTTGGCTATTCCATGAATCATAAGCCTCGTTATAATAGCGGTAATTAATAAATGTACACTGGGGAGATTACAAAATAATCAGGGTCCCACATGGTGCACAGATTTCTAGGAATAACTAACACAGGGTAAGATGAAAAAGAGAAGCTCTTTGAGAGCAGACATCGTGTTTACCTACTTCACTACATTCTTCCAGGTGCTTTGTAGAGTGCTCTAACACAGTAACAACTATATTAATGACCTTGATTGACTGAATACCGTAAATGGGTTCTACGACCCTTTTTTTTTTGTTGTTTTTGTTTGATGCGGCGGTGGATGGGCAACCACTGGAGGTTTTTGAGGAGGGAAGTGACATGTCCCGAACGTTTTTGTAGAAAAATGATCCAGGCAGCAGAGTGAAGTATGGACTGGAGTAGGGAGAGACAGGAGGCTGAGAGGTGAGCAGGGAGGCTGTTAAAGTAATCAAGGTGGGATAGGATAAGTGCTTATATTAACGTGGTAGCGGATTGGATGGAGAGAAAAGGGTGGATTTTAGCGATTTTGTGAAGGTGGGATCCTTAGCAGCAGTGCTGGTTCCACTAGACTTAAGCTTCTAGAGAGCAGGGATCGAGTCTACCAATTGCATCATACTCTCCCAAGGGCTTAGTGCGGTGTTCTGCACATAGTAAGCACTAAATAAGTATGATTGATTGATATTCTCCCAGATGCTTAGTACAGTGCTCTGCATACAATAAGCACTTAATAAATATGATTCTCTCCCAGATACTTAGTACAGTGCTCTGCATACAATAAGCACTTACTAAATATGATTCTCTCCCAGATGCTTAGTACAGTGCTCTGCATACAATAAGCACTTAATAAATATGATTCTCTCCCAGATGCTTAGCGCAGTGCTCTGCACATAATGAGGACTATATAAGCACCCTTGATTGATCGATTGGAAGGGGAAGGAGACTGACTTTGAAAAAATAGAGATCTAATATCCATGGATAGCACTGCCATCTGTGTCCACGGATGCTTGAGAATGGATGGCAACTTTGTCTTTTGCTTAAGGAAACTCCTCCATCAGCAGTTTTTTTTTTTTTTTTTTTGGTTCAACAAAGAACTCGGTGAATTAGAACATCCTGATGATCTCACGTATAAAAATTCAACAACAAAAAAAACCACCCTCAGACAAACGAGGAGGAAGCTGCTGAAGAAAAGCGAAATATGATAGTTGTTCCCAAAGAGCCGGGAAGCCTTTCTTCTGCAGTATTATTATTATTATTATGTTGGTATTTGTTAAGCGCTTACTATGTGCAGAGTACTGTTCTAAGCGCTGGGGTAGATACAGGGTCATCAGGTTGTCCCACGTGAGGCTCACAGTTAATCCCCATTTAGAGAAGCAGCATGGCTCAGTGGAAAGAGCACGGGCTTTGGAGTCAGAGGTCATGGGTTCGAACCCCTGCTCTGCCACTTGTCAGCTGTGTGACTGTGGGCAAGTCACTTCACTTCTCTGGGCCTCAGTTCCCTCATCTGTAAAAATGGGGATTAAAACTGTGAGCCCCACGTGGGACAACCTGATCACCCTGTATCTCCCCAAGCGCTTAGAGCAGTGCTCTGCACATAGTGAGCGCTTTACAAATACCAACATTAACATTTTCCAGATGAGGTAACTGAGGCACAGAGAAGTGAAGTGACTTGCCCACGGTCACACAGCTGACAAGTGGCAGAGCCGGGATTCGAACCCATGACCTCCGACTCCCAAGCCCGGGCTCTTTCCACGGAGCCACGTACTCTCCAGGGTGCTTAGTATTGTTTTGTTTTGTTGTCTGTCTCCCCCGTTTAGACTGTGAACCTGTTGTTGGGCAGGGATTGTCTCTATCCGTTGCCAAACTGTACATTCACAGGGCTCAGGACAGTGCTCTGCACATAGGTAGCGCTCAATAGATACGAATGAATGAATGAATCTCACAGGAGCTCAGTAAGCAATATTAAAGGATCTAGAGAAATTGCCACGGAAATCTGGGTTGTATTTTGCTCTCCCAAAGGCTCTAGGAAGCCTAGCCTCTGCTATACTCTCCAGGGTGCTTAAAACAGTGCCCTCCTACAGACATTCAGTAAACGCCGTAGATGGTTGGAGAGGATCACCGTGACTGGAAGCCTGGAGAAGCACCATGGCGTAGTGGATCTGGCACGGGCCTGGGAGTCAGAAGGTGATGGGTTCTAGTCCAGATTCTGCCACTTGTCTGCTGTGTGACCTTAGACAAGTCACTTCACTTCTCTGTGCCTCAGTGACCTCATCTGTAAAATGGGCAGTGAATCTGTGAACCTCATGTGGGACAAGGACTGTATCCAACCCGATTTGCCCGTACCCACCCCAGCGCTTAGTACAGTGCCGGCACGTAGTAGGTGCTTAACAAATACCACAATTATTATTATTAGTTCCTGTAATAATAATAATAATGTTGGTATTTATTAAACGCTTACTATGTGCAGAGCACTGTTCTAAGCACTGGGGTATCCAAGGTAATTAGGTTGTCCCACTTGAGGCTCACAGGCTTAATCTCCATTTTACAGATGAGGTCACTGAGGCACGGAGAAGTGAAGTGACTTGCCCACGGTCACACAGCTGCCAAGTGGCAGAGCCGGAATTCGAACCCATGACCTCTGACTCCCAATCCCGTGCTCTTTCCACTGAGCCACGCTGCTTCTAACTTTCCCAGGTGAGTTTGTGAGAAAAGCGATCCTGGCCGATGGGGACAGGGGGCTGAGGGAGGGTGGGAGATCCGGGTTTTTATTTTCTGTATTTATTTATATTCAGGGGGAGGGGTGGTTAAACATGAAACAGCATGGCGTAGTAGATAAAGCACAGGCCTGGGAGTCAGAAGGTCATGGGTTCTAATCCCTGCACTGCTACTTGGCTACTGTGTGACCTCGGGCAAGTCACTTCACTTCTCTGGCATCTGCAAAATGGGGATTGAGACTGTGAGCCCCACGTGGGAAAGGAACCCAATTTGCTTTTAAAATAATAATAATAATGATGATGGTGTTTGTTAAGTGCTTACTATGTGCCAAACACCGTTCTTTTAATAATAATAATGGTATTTGTTAAGCGCTTTCTATGTGCAAAGCACTGTTCTAAGCGCTGGGGTAGATGCATGGTAATCAGGTTGTCCCACGCGGGGCTCACAGTCTTAATCCCCATTTTTCAGATAAGGTAACTGGGGCATAGAGAAGTTAGGTGACTTGCCCAAAGTCACACAACTGACATGTGGCAGAGCCAGTTTTAGAACCCAGGTCTGACTCTCAAGTCCGTGCTCTTTCCACTAGGCCATGCTTCTATCCACCCCAGCGCGTAGTATAGTGCCTGACGCGCGGTAAACGTTTAACAAATACCATCATTACCAATAGCAAATCTAGGAAGGATGGTAGACTGTGAGCCCGTCGTCGGGCAGGGACTGTCTCTATCTGTTGCCAAATTGTACTTTCCAAGCGCTCAGTACAGTGCTCTGCACACAGTTGGCGCAGTGGAAAGAGCACGGGCTTTGGAGTCAGGGCTCATGAGTTCGAATCCCAGCTCTGCCACTCGTCGGCTGTGTGACTGTGGGCGAGTCACTTCACTTCTCTGTGCCTCAGTTCCCTCATCTGTAAAATGGGGATTAAGACTGTGAGCCCCACGTGGGACAACCTGATTCCCCTGTGTTTACCCCAGCGCTTAGAACAGTGCTCTGCACATAGTAAGCGCTTAACAAATACCAACATTATTATTATTATAAATGCGATTGAGCTCCTCCTCCCCTCTCCATTGCCCCTATTCCCTCCCTCTGCTCTACCCCCTTCCTCTCCCCACAGCACTTGTGCATATTTGCCCATATTTATTACTCTATTTTTTAATAATGTGTACATATCTATGATTCTATTTATTTTGATGGTACGGATGCCCGTCTCCTTGTTTCGTTTCGTTGTCTGTCTCCCCCTTCTAGACGGTGAGCCCACCACGCTGCTTCATAATGAGCTAATGATAATGATTGTCATACTAATTTGCTGAGTGCAGATACAGTGCTCTGCACACAGTAAGCGCTCAATAAAGCAGCGTGGCTCAGTGGAGAGAGCACGGGCTTGGGAGTCAGAGGTCATGGGTTCGAATCCTGTCTCTTCCACTTGTCAGCTGTGGGCAAGTCACTTAACTTCTCTGTGCCTCCCTTACCTCATCTGTCAAATGGGGATGAAGACTCTGAGCCTCACATGGGACAGCCTGATGACCCTGTATCTACTCCAGCGCTTAGAAAAGTGCTCTGCGCATAGTAAGCGCTTAACAAATGCCAACATTATTATTATTATGGTTATTATTATTATTATTAAAATGGGGATTAAGACTGTGAGCCTCACGTGGGACAACCTGATGACCCTGTATCTACCCCAGCGTTTAGAACAGTGCTCCGCACATAGTGAGCACTTAACAAATACCAACATTATCATTACTAAATCCGATTGATCGATTGATCTATCGATTGAATGAATGGCCCCAGACCGAGCTTCCCCTTTCCCTCTGCTCCCCCTCTACCCCCCACTTCACCTCCCCTCAGCTAAGCCCTCTCTTCCCCCCTTTCCCTCTGCTCCTCCCCCTCTCCCGTCCCCTCCCCTCAGCACTGCGCTCGTCCGCTCAACTGTATATATTTTCATTACCCTATTTATTTTGTTAATGAGATGTCCATCCCCTTGATTCTATTTGATACCGATTTGATATTTGATACCGATTTGTACATTCCAAGCGCTTAGTAATAATAATGCTGGTATTTGTTAAGCGCTTACTCTGTGCAGAGCACTGTTCTAAGCGCTGGGGGAGACCCAGGGTCATCGGGTCGTCCCACGTGAGGCTCACAGTTAATCCCCATTTTCCGGACGAGGGAACTGAGGCCCAGGGCAGTTAAGTGACTTGCCCACAGGGATACAGCTGACAGGTGGCAGAGCCGGGAGTCGAACCCAGGACCTCTGACTCTGAAGCCCAGGCTCTTTCCACTGCGCCACGCTGCTTCCCCAGCGTTTAGAACAGTGCTCCGCACATAGTCAGCGCTCAATAAATAGTATTGAATGAATGAATGAATATTTATTGCTCTTGTTTTAATGAGATGTTCATCCCCTCGCTTCTATTTACTGCCATCCTTCTCATCTGTCCGTCTCCCCCGATTAGACCGTAAGCCCGTCCATGGGCAGGGACCGTCTCTATCTGTTACCGATTTGTACATTCCAAGCGCTCAGTACACTGCTCTGCACATAGTAAGCGCTGAAGCGGCGTGGCCCAGGGGAAAGAGCCCGGGCTTGGGAGTCAGAGGTCATGGGTTAGAATCCCGGCTCCGCCACTTGGCAGCTGTGGGACTGTGGGCAAGCCTCAGTTACCTCATCTGTAAAATGGGGATGAAAACCGTGAGCCCCACGTGGGACAACCTGAGCACCCTGTATCCCCCAGTGCTTAGAACAGTGCTTTGCACATAGTGAGCGCTTAACAAATGCCACAGTTTATTTTATTCAATAAATACGATTGAATGGATGAATATGTATTGCTCTTGTTTTAATGAGAAGTTCATCCCCTCGATTCTATGTATTGCTATTGCTTTCGTCTGTCCGTCTCCCCCGATTAGACCGTAAGCCCGTCAGTGGGCAGGGACCGTCTCTCTCTGTTGCCGATTTGTACATTCCAAGCGCTTAGTACGGTGCTCTGCACATAGGAAGCGCTTAACAAATACCAACATTATTATTATTATCACGAAGGGATGGGTGGAGAAGCAGCGCGGCTCAGTGGAAAGAGCCCGGGCTTTGGAGTCGGAGGTCACGGGTTCGAATCCCCGCTCCGCCACTTGTCGGCTGTGTGACCGCGGGCGAGTCCCTTCACTTCTCTGGGCCTCAGTGGCCTCATCTGTAAAATGGGGACGAAGACTGCGGGCCCCACGCGGGACCACCCTGATCCCCGTGGCTACCCCAGCGCTTAGACCAGCGCTCTGCACATAGTAAGCGCTTAACAGATACCGACGTTATTATTATAACGGCTGGCCGGATGAATGAATGGATGGATGGATGGATGGATGAATGAATGAATGCCCTCCGAGGGGCGCGGGAGGCGGGCGCGGTACCGCGTGGCGGCCAGCAGGGCGCGCTGGTCGACTGCCTCGTGGCTTCCCACGGTGGCCTCCTCCCGCTCTCTCCCTCCTCCCCCTAAAAGTTTTCCCAACAATGCGGGAGTAAAGGAGGTGCTTTTTTCCCATTGGCCGGGGCATTTTTGCAGGTTCGATGCCTCGATTGGCCAGGAGCCGCTGGGGGTGGGAAGAGAGTAAGCTGGTGGGGGGCGGGAGGGTGGGGGGGGGGGGGGGGGGGGGGATTCCTCTCCCTCCCCCTCCCTTCAGCCTCAGTGGCTGAGCCGGTCCTTTCTGTACACTTTACTACAGCTCGCAATGTGACACTAAAATACATCCTCCCTCGCACCCCCTCACACACGCGTACACACATGCACACGCACACCCACCCACCCTCACCTCCACGCACACACCCCCGGCCCCCTCGCACCCCCGGGGCCTGCCGTCCGGAGAGGACCGCTAAAGGATACAAAAAACGCAACAAGAAAGAAAATTCACCGGGCCAGAGCGGGAACTGACCATCCCCCCCCCCCCTCCGGCTGCTTTTTTTTTTTTTGGTCTTTTCCCCCCCCCCCGGGGGCGGGGGTCTACCATGGCACCGGATTTCTTAGTGCTTTTCTGCTTGGCCTCCGCAGTGACGGCAATGGAAGGTAAAACGCCCCCACCCTCTCTCCCTTCCAAGAGCAAGTTTGGGGAGCCCGGCGTTTTGAATCGCGTGTGCGCGGTGCGTTCTGTCCTCTGCTTCGAGGAGGGTCGGCGGGGGGGGGACCGGACGACGGCCCGGGAGGGATCGGGGTCGCCCCGGTTGCCCGGGTCCCCCCCGGAGGACGAGGCGGACGGCGGGCGCAGCGCTTGCAACAGTGCTCGGCACCCAGTGAGCGCTTAACACATCCCCTGACGATGCTCTGATTATCCGCGCTGTCGGAGAGGGTCCCTTCCTCCCCCCTCGACCCCCCCACCCCGCCCCGAAAACGGTGGGAGCCGAGCTGCATTGCGGTGTCCGGTGGGCGACCCCCCTCCCCGACTCCCCCCAAAAGAAGAACGCGGGGTTCTGAGTTCGAGGCTTGAGCTTGGGATCGGGACCGGTTCCGAGTTCGAGGCCGCGGCTCGGGATCAGCACCCCAAGTATTCGGTCGTGGGTTCTAATCCCGGCTCTCTCCCCCCCCCCCCGTTTGCCCGCTGTGTGGCCTGGGGCAAGTCGCTTCACTTCTCTGGGCCTCAGGGACCCCATCTGGAAGATGGGGATGGAGACTGTGAGCCCCATGCGGGACGGGGACCGGGTCCTGACCCGATTATCCGGTATCTCCCCCGGCGCTTAGGACGGTGCCTGGCACACGGTGAGCGCTTAACAGATACCGTAAATATGCTTATTATTCGCGGTCCGCTCTGCCCCCTCAGTCGTTCTCTCCCCGCTCAAGCTCCTTTCCCCCTCGGTTCCCTTCTCTCCTCCCGTCCTCATCTGATTCTCTCCATCTCTCCGTCCCTCTCTCCTCCCGTCGCCTCCTCTCTCTTCCCGTCTCGAGCCGGGGAGTGAAAGACTTCGATTTTATTCAATCGTATTCCTTGAGCGCTTCCCCGGTGCGCGGAGCACTGTACTGAGCGCTCGGAGAGGACGATTCGGCAAGAAAGAGAGACGACCCCCACCCCGCATCAGTCTAGAATTTGAACTCGAATCGACTTCCCGGGCGTGGGAAAACGCCATCCCGGTTCTCCTGGAAGGGGGGGATAAGGGGAAAGCAGAGCGCTTTGTGGGGAGCCTCTTCTTCATCCTCCTCGTCCTCCTCCCCCCCCCCCCCCCCCCCCCGGGTGGCAGACCCCCGGGGCTCGGGGGACCGGAGCTGAGCTTCAGGCCAGTCCTCTCCATTCCGGGATCGGCTCAGTCCCAGGGTTTTCCCTCCCCCAGCCCGGGGTCCCTGGATGGATGGGAATGGGGGGGGGGGGGAGTGGGGAAACTGAGGCAGCCGCAATCTGGGGTCCCCCCGGGCCCCCAGCTCCCTTGAAACGGGAGGCTCGGAGCGCGTTTCCCCCGAGACTCGGAACAGGCTGCCGGTCCGAGTTCCTGGCCGCAGTAGCCCCTCGCCCGTCCCGAGTTCGTCCCTCCTCTGCCAGAGGTAGCCCCTTCCTCATCTGTCCGGGGTTGCCCCTCTCCTGTCAGGAGCAGCTTCTCTTTTGTCCAGGTAGTCCCTCTCCCATCCAGCGTAGCCCCTCTCCCGTCCAAGGTAGCCCCTCTCCTGTCCACGGTAGCCCCTCGCTGTCCAGGGTAGCCCCTCTCCCGTCCGGGGTGGCCCTTCACTGTCCGGGGTAGCTCCTCTCCTGTCTGGAATAGCCCCTGTTTTGTCTGGGTAGTCCCTTTCCTGTTTGGGGTAGCCCCTCTCCTGTCAGGGGTAGCCCTTTTGTCAGGGTGGCCCGTCTCCTTTCCGGGGTAGCCCTTCCCCTGTTCAGGTTAGCCCCTCTCCTGTTCGGGGTAGCCCCTCTTTTGTCTGGGTAGCCCCTCTCCTGTCCGGGGTAGCCCCTTTCCTGTCCGGGGTAGACCCTCTCCTATCCGGGATAGCTTTTTTGTCAGGGGGGCGTCCATCTCCTATCCAGGGTAGCCCCTCTTCTGTCCGGGGTAGCCCCTCTCCTGTCCGGGGTGGCCCCTCTTTTGTCTGGGTAGCCCCTCTCCCGTCGGGGGTAGCTCTTCCGTCAGGGTGGCCCATCTCCTGTCCGGAGTAGCCCCTCGCCGTCCGGGGTAGCCCCTCTCCCACCGGGGTAGTCCTCGACCGCTCCCAAACTCCTCGCGGCCCAACTCAGGGCCATCCGTAGTGGCCAGACCTCCCGCCACCCCCATCCCTCTCTTCCTCTGGCCGGTGGGCGAGCAGGGATCCCGGAGCGCTCAACTCCCAGCCGGAGGAAAAAGGGATCGCCTGGGAAGGGGATGGCTCCGGGCCAGCGACAGGGATCCGTCCCGCGGGGGGAACTCTCTGGATGGGGCTGGGAGCGGGGACGGGGGAGATGCTTCGGACCCGGTGGACGGTGGTCCAGCTTTCCCCCGGAGAAAGGCCCGCTGAAGGAGAACCCTTACCTGGACTCGAACTCTGTCTTAGCTCCTTTGCGAGCACTGAGTTCTTAGCCCGTTGTTGGGTAGGGATTGTCTCTCTTCATTGCCGAACCGTACTTTCCAAGCATTTAGTACAGTGCTCTGCACACAGTAAGCGCTCCATAAATGCGATGGAATGAATGAATGAGTGAGTATCAACTTGACACTTATTTGCCCCATCCTCTGCCTATACATCTACACGGTCCTATTCACTCACTTCCCCGATAACCGCTACCGGCAGTGGCTAGGATGCTCTGGGGGTGTGTGTGTGTGTGTGTGTGTGTGTGTGTGTCTGTGTGTGTGTGTGTTGATGTGTGTGGGGGGGAGTGGAAGGGTGGGTGTCAGGGAGGGGGTAGGCCGATCAGCTCAGATTCTTTTTCCTTTAAAATTTGTGCTCTCACTGTCCTCGAGGGAGCAGCTTAGTGGAGCAGAAACCTTTGCTTTATTCCAGAGGTGATTTTGCGGGGGAGTGGGGGACCTGGCAGGGGTCCTTTATTCGCATCTGTTCGACGAGCGGTGGGCATCGCTGTCTGGACGAGGCAGAGGGTGGAGGTGGCCGGAAACTGGGAGATTCTGGGCTGCTGGAAACCGAGGGCTCGGCTTTACCGGGGGTTGGGGGGGGTGGGAGCGCTTGGAATTACAAGGAAACACAAGTGATACCTTGTCTCCTCAGAACGGGGAAAGAAAAACCACCACAGCCCGGGATTTGGCAATTTTGAGATGGCCAGTTTGACTCTCTGTCGCTTGCCAAGTCAAACTGCTTTATTATTCTTAGCGGTCGTTCGTCTTCATTGCCGTTTCTAAATTCTGCAATTGGGTGTGTATGTGTGAGAGAGAGAAAGAGAGAGAGAAGGAGAAAGAGGGAGAGAAAGAGAGAGAGAATGCTGGAGGAGGATCCGTTTTAGGCAGCTGCTTCGTTAACTGGGTTGCAATTTTATTGTCTGGGGATTGGAAATACTGACATTTTAGGGGCTAAATCCAGAGTTTTCTAGATGGTGGAGAAGATGGGTTTTGATCGATAGTCCCAGGTGCTTGTTAGTCAAACGATATTTTCAGGAAGATGTTATTTTGAAAACAAATGTGAGAAAACATCCTGACTTCTTTAAATACCCTCTTGCTCTTGGTACAGATTCACGTTCTCACTCTTCCCTTGCCCCTGGCACGTAATAGATTGCTAAAACACAACTGGGGGGAATTCAGGAACTTAGGTTTTTAAGGCCAGGACATTAGGCTGAAGTTGCTCAGAATTGGCTCCCAGGAACCACCCCTCTCCGCAATCTAACCGCCCTGTTAACTGCCTGCAGTTCCATCGGAGCTCCGTGACTTTTTTTTTTTTTAATGGATTTTCTAAGCGCTTACTATATGCGCTGCGCCGAGCCCTGGGGTAGATCCAAGCTAATCAGTTTGGACACAGTCCATGTTCTTCCAGGGGCTCACCGGTCTTAATCCCCATTTTACAGATGAGGTAACTGAGGCACAGAGAAGTTAAGTGGCCTGTCCAAAGTCACGCAGCAGGCGACTGGCAGAGCTGGGATCAGAACTCAGGTCCGCTGACTCCCAGGCCCGGGCTCCTTTCACTAAGCCACGTTTCTCCTCACTCAGCCTAGCGATCTCACCGCCAAGAGTTAAAAGAAACAACACATTCAGCAGAATATGAAAGCAGTCCCTTTTCCAGCCTGGCAGATACTGGAGTAACACCAGTAGCTTGTTAGCCCTTCAGTGCATCACGATTCTCTGTCCCTCTCAACACATACGCAGCCCCAGAGATCTAACTGGCCCTAGCTCTCCCGCCAGCTTTGTTCGATTTGTGATGAGTCTGGTGTAATTATCCACAAAGGGAATCGATACGAACTGCAAACACCAGCTCCTTCCTAGAACAGGGGTGTATGAGCGGCCGTCGCTGGTCTGCTACTGTGCTCGTGCTCTCTCTCCCGCCCCATCTCTCTCTCGATATCTCTTTCCGTGTCTCTCCTCTCTCTCTGTCCCTCAATCTCTCCCCCCATCTCTCTCAATCTCTGAGTCTCTCTCCTCTCTTTCTCGATCTCTCTCCGTGCCTTCTCTTCTCCTCTCTTCTCTCCTTCCCTTTCCTTCCCTCCTCTTCTCTTTTCTGTCTCCCCTCCTCCTCTCCTCTTCTTTTCTCTCCTTTCCTTCCTCCCTTTCTCTCTCTCTCTCTCTCTCTCTCTCGCTCCCCACCTCTCTCACTCCCCCTCCTTCTCTTCCTTCGGCCAGGCTGAGTGAGTCCGGGGAGTTTTGGAAATGTGGAGCTCTAATCCTTGGGCGAAAGCTCTTGTGACTGTGCTGATTCCTCTGCAGACACAGAGTCATCAAATCCCATACCAGGACCACGACGAAAGATATTTTCTGGCCCTGGGGGTTTTGAATCGGTGAGAAGGCCAAGGGGCCTAGCGTGACCTGCGGTGTGGCCTGGTGGGGTAGGTGGGGTGGAGGGCAGGGCTCATCCCAAAGACCCCAGCCTTCAAGTAAACAGAAAGGGAGCCTGGAAACTCCCTGCTTTTGCATGCAGAGCCAGGGAGACTAAGTTATCAAGGCAGGATCGGGCGATGGGGCTGGAATGCTAATCCTATAGCTCTACGCTTCCCTCGCCTTCCTCCAGCCGTACAACCATGCCGTTTCGGGAAGCGTGGGGCTTCGAAGGGATTTGGATTTTTTTCAGCCTACTGTCAAATTCTTTTGTTGGGAGGAGAGACGGGACCGGGTCGTCGCATCCCCTGCTCTCCCCTCTTATCGTTTTGGCTCGCAGTCATCGCAAAGTCAAGTGTTTTGTTTTCTTTAATTGTTTTTTTTAAAGGGCAGCAGTGCTTTCTCCCCTCTGGGTCAGGCTCATCTCTCATCTCAGATTCATCTCCCCTTCCCACACCGCGCCCCCGATCGGGAAAAGGAGCTGGTGCCACTTTGGAAAAGCGCCGGCTACAGCATTCCCCGAGGCTTGTTCCGGAACCGTGGAATGGCCCTCGGACTAGCTTCGTGGATGAGGAACCTGGTTAGAGGGGTCTTGTTGCTTGACTGCGTGGCCTAATGGATAGAGCACGGATCTGGGAGTCAGGAGGACCTGGGTTCTCATCCTGCCTCCCCCACTTACCTGCTTTGTGACCTGGGCTAGTCGCTTCACTTCTCTGTGCCTCAGTTACCTCTTCTGTAAAATGGGGATTGAGGCTGTGAGCCCTGTGTGGGACAGGGACCGTGTCCGATGCGATTACCGCGTGTCTACCCCAGCGCTTAAAACAGTGCCTGGCACATAGTAAGCTCTTGACAAGCACCTCCTCCTACCCCGTTCCTGCCTGGACACCCGGCTCCAACTCTGCCTTGCCACTGCACAGCTGCACCTGCCATCAAACTCTATTGAACAGCTGTCATGACAGCACCAACAGAACCATTTATCAAGCACCTTCTGGGTTCCCAGCCCTATGTGAGAGGCAAAAACATGACCTCTGCCCTCCAAAGCCACAGACCCTTCTGGATAAAAGGCAGGCTGTGGGGTGGAGAGAGCAGAAAGGAAGGACTGCTTCTTGGTATCTGATTCTGGGCCATCCCACGAGGCAGGGCGGCAGCCCACACCCTCGGTGCTTGCCAGGTGGCTACTAATTTCCTGGAAATCAGGGAGAGCTGGGCTTAGGCAAGCAGCATGGTGCAGTGGATAGAGCAGGGGCCTGGGAGTCAGATGTCCTGGGTCCTAATCCCAGCTCCCCCACTTGTCTGCTGGGTGACCTCGGCCAAGTCACTTCGCCTCTCTGGGCCTCAGTTACCTCTTCGTAAAATGGGGTTTAAAAATGTGAGCCCTGTGTGGGAGAGGGACTGTGTCCAACCTGACTTACTAACTTGTAGCTACCCCAGAACTTAGAACAGTGCTTGGCACATAGTAAGCGCTTAACAAGTACCACGAGCGTGGCTAAGTGGAAAGAGCACGGGTTTTGGAGTCAGAGGTCATGATTCGAATCCCGGCTCTGCCACGTGTCAGCTGTGTGACTGTGGGCAAGTCACTTCACTTCTCTGGGCCTCAGTTCCCTCATCTGTAAAATGGGGATTAAGACCGTGAGCCCCACGTGGGCCGACCTGATTCCCCTGTGTCTACCCCAGCGCTTAGAACAGTGCTCTGCACATAGTAAGCGCTTAACAAATACCAACATTATTATTATTAGGCCTAGGCCTGGGTGAACAGTGTTGGAAGCGGCTATGGGAGAGTCCAGCTGGCAGACATTAGGCAGAGAAAGAAGGTTGTTGCCTGGAGGAGCCTTGAAATTTCCCAGACCACAGGGCCCAAATGGTCACGTCTGAAGCATTTGCTTTCCACGCGGGGTGGTTTAGAAGGGTCACCAATAGTGATCTTCATTTGAACAAATATTAGGCCTGACAACACCCCAAGGACCTAAGTGTGGTCAGGAATGTGGGTCTCGGTTTGCCTCTTCACCATCAGTGATATCTTCTTCGAATACCTTCGAGCGGCCTACAGCCGAGCAACTCCAGGAGCCTAGCAGAGATGGGGATTAATTTCATCTTTCCCAAGGGGGATAGAGGCTACTATATGGATAGGGAAGGACCCAGAAAGCACTGGGACTTTAATAATGATAATGATAATAATGATGGTAATTTTAAAGTGCTTACTATGTGCCAAGCTCTGTTCTAAGCCCTGGGGTAGGTACAAGCTAATCAGGTTGTCCCACATGGGGCTCACACTCTTAATCCCTATTTTACAGATGAGGTAACTGAGGCACAGAAGTTAAGTGACTTGCCCAGAGTTACACAGCTGATAAGTGGCGGTGTCGGCATTAGAACCCATGACCCCTGACTCCCAAGCCCATGCTCTTTCCACTAAACCACGCTGCTTCTCTTTAAGAACAGGGGAGGGCTTCCTGAAAGCACGGTCGATTTCTGGATGAAGCCCGATGATCGCGTTGACTTCATTCTGACGCTCCTCTGTCCTTTCTGGCTTCGAATGTCCCTGCAGTGCCTTCTTTCCCCAGTCAGCAAATGGACCACAGGATTTGTTTTATAAAACTTTGTGCTGCCATCTTCACTTTCAGATGTGGGGACCCTCACATCCCTCTCTCACCCTCCCTGATCTCTTTCAGGACCCAAGGTTTAGGCGGCACCAGAGGCCGAAATCAGGAAAGCTAAGTTACACATAAAAAAACTGTTCTGGGTGGCTCAGTGCGGGGGGATCATCCAGGGTGCAAAAATAATAATAATGATAGAATTTGGTAACTGCTTACTATGTGTCAAGCATGGTTCTAAGTGCTAGGGTTGGTACAAGGTAATCAGGTTGGATGTAGTGTCGGTCCCACATGGGGCTCACGGTCTTAATCCCCGATTTACAGATGAGGGAACTGAGGTCCAGAGCGGTGAAGTGACATGCCCAAGATCAGCCTGCAGACAAATATCAGATCTGGGATTAGAACTCAGATCTTTCTTGCTCCCGTGCCCATGCCCTATCCACTTGGCCATGCTGCCAAGTGACCATGAGGATGAGGACAGGCAGGTCCAAGGATTGAGTGCCGGGGAACACCCAGGAGGAGCTGGAGAAAGGGGTGTTTCAAAGAGCCACTGGAAGGGTGGGGCTGGAGACAGAGCAGGAGGGATCCGGGGATGATGGTGAAGCTCATCTATTCATCAGACCCATAAGAGATTTGGACATCAGAATGGGATGAAGGTGGAGATGGTACCTAAAACCCAGAGTTCAAATGAAGCATCATGGCCTAGCGGATAGAACGTGAGCCCGGGAGCCAGAAGATGATGGGTTCTAACCCTGGCTCTGCCCCTTGTCGGCTGTGTGACTTTGGGTAAATCGCTTCACTTGTCTGTGCCTCGGTCACCTCATCTGTGAAATGGGGATTGAGACCGTGAGCCCCACGTGGGACGGGGACTGCGTCCAACCCGACCTGTTTGTATCTATCCCAACGCTTAGTACGGTGCCTGGCACAGAGTAAGTGCTTAACAAATACCATAATTATAATAATTATCATTATTGTTATCCTCTGGGGTTCTCTGGGTGAACTCTGGGAGAATGGGACCGTTTTTTTAAACCAAACAGGAGAGTTCTTTTTAAAACGGAAAAGAGAGAAGCATCCCTCTTTCTCTCCAAGGGAAGAGCCCTGCTTTCTCAAATGAATCCAGGCCAGGGCTCAAAGTAAGGCCTCTTGGTTCCCCTGGCTCCGGGCCAACCTTTATGGAGTTCAGCCAACCCTTGAAGGTCTCTGGTAATGGATGGGTAGGACTAGCAAGGGTAACAAAAATCCACAGACCATAGTCACAAACATCACTTTAGTGAATAATTTCAATCTCTTCCACACTGAAACAGACGCTCACTGGGAATAAATCAGACTGCTCTGTGCTTCTACTGCTCTCAGAGTAGGGGGTGGTAATGCCAAGCCAGTACGAGGGAAATGTGGGAACTAAGAAACAACCCCCTATCCCCACAGACATCATCTACCTCACTGTCCTTCATAGACAAAGACGAGGCTACCGTCGCTAATAATGATGATAATAATAATTATGGTATTTGCTAAGCACTCACTGTGTGCCAGACCCTGAACCAAGCACTGGGGTAGATACAAGGTAATTGGGTCGGACACAGTCCTTGTCCCATATAGGGCTCCCAGCCTTAAGATGAGGTAACTGAGGCCCAGAAAAGTGAAGGGACTTGCCCAAGGTCACACAGAAGACAAGTGGCAGATCCTATTTACACTTGCGAGCGTAGCTGAAAAGATGGTTATGAGACTGACGCTCCTTCATACATTATTTATAAGAAGGGAGAGATCCTTGTCGAACTATTGAGTTTCTGCCTGGCAGGGCCTAGCTCTGTTGTTGAGTTTGCCCCTTGGTATTCTGAACTTCAACTTTGCCCACTGGGCTGTAAGCTACACGAGACCAGAGCTCATTGAGAAGCAGCGTGGCTCAGTGGAAAGAGCCCGGGCTTGGGAGTCAGAGGCCACGGGTTCGAATCCCGGCTCTGCCACCTGTCGGCTGTGTGACTGTGGGCAAGTCACTTCACTTCTCTGGGCCTCAGTTACCTCATCTGTACAATGGGGATCAACTGTGAGCCTCTCGTGGGACAACCTGATGACCCTGTATCTACCCCAGCGCTTCGAACAGTGCTCTGCGCATAGTAAGCGCTTAACAGATACCAACATTATTCTTCCAAGTCCTCTATACTGTACTCTTCCAATCGCTCAGTACTTAGTCCGAGTTAATTGTTTAGAAAAGCAGCATGGCCTAGTGGAAAGAGCAAGGCCTGGGAGTCAGAGGACCTGGGTTCTAATCCTACGTCTGCCACTTGTCTGCTGTTTGACCTTGGACAAGTCACTTAATTTCTCTGTGCCTCAGTTTCCTCATCTTAAAATGGGGATCAAAACCTACTGACTCCTCCTTGGACTGTGAGCTCCATGTGGATGGGTGTGACCGACCTCGTGGTCTTGTATTTACCCTTACCATTGGAATTGTCCTCAACTCATCTCTCTCATTCATCCCACATATTCAATCTGTCCCCAAATCCTTTTGGATCTATTTGCACACCATTGCTAAAATCTGCCCTTTCTTCTCCAACCAAACTGCTATGACACCGATCCAGGCATTTATCCTAACTCGCCTTGACTACTGCATCTGCCTCCTCATTGACCTCCCTGCCTCCTGTCTCCCTCACTCCGGTCCACACTTCATTCTGGGGCATGGATCATTTTTCCAAAATGTTCACTCTACGTTTCCCCACCCCGCAAGAACCTCCAATGGCTGCCCATCCACCTATGCATCAAAAAGAAAGTACTCAATCAGCTCTCTCTCTTCTACTTCACGTCACTGATCTCCTACTACAACCCAGCCCAACTTACTCACCGTGCCCTGATCTCCTCTTTCTCACCTCCGAGCTCTTTCCCACATCTTTCCCCTATCCTGGAACTCTCTCCCCCTCGATATGTGCCGGTCCACCTCTTCCCATCTTCAAGGTCACATCTCCTCCAAGAGGCCTTCCCTGGTTAAGCCCTCCAGGCTCCCTCTCCCTTCTGTCATCTATGATAATAATAATAGTCATTGTATTTGTTAATGGCTTACTATGTTCCAGGCACTGTACTAAGCGCTGGGGTGGAAACAAGTAAATCGGGTTGGATGCGTTCCCTGTTCTATGTAGGGCTCACTGTCTTTATCCCCATTTTACAGATGAGGTGACAGGCACAGAGAAATAAAGTGACTGGCCCAAGGCCACAAAGCAGACAAGTGGTGGAGGCGGGATTAGAACCCATGACCTTCTGACTCCCAGGCCCATTCCCTAGCCACTACGCCATGCTGCACTTGGATCTGTGACCTTTGGGCATTTGACATTCGCACCACCCTCAACCCCACAGTCCTTATATACATATCTTTAAACCCTATATTGCATACTATTTCTAGTAATGTCTCCTACCCTTTTCGACCGTCTGCTCGTTGTGGTCACGGAAATTCTCTAACAACTCTATTGTTTTGTGGTCTTCCAAGCAATTCTCTGCACACAGTAAGCTCTCAGTAAAATACTACTGATAATGGTCTTCCCCACTGTTTGATACGCAGTATCAATATTAATATTAATAAATGCCATTGATGATGATCTTCCTTAGTGCTTAATATTGTGCTTGAACATAATAAGCACTTAAACAATACCATTATTATTGTCATTTTTAACATTTAAATCGATTAATCTGTTCAAGGAGAATAAGCCCTCTCATACATGGCCGTCGGCACGGCTGTTTAATTCACTGCGGTGGTTACCCCACAGTCCGCTGCTATTTTGCATTGTTTGAAAGTTTGCTCCTCTGTGGCTTTAAATTGTTCATTCTACCCACCGGGCCCGGGGGTGACTTCCTTCGGTTCTGCGTCCGGCCGGCAGCTGCTCGGGTATCCTGCTGTTGTCCATTCTCCTCACATGACCCACACAGAGGAGCCACGTCGCTGTGAGCTCAATCCACTTAAAGGATAATCGACTCCCCACAGGGGAAGCTCGGGCCCCCGTGCTTCTACCTGGTGTTTTTGCAAGACCAACTGATGCCACCACGTGATTTATAAATTCAATGGCCTTCGCTTAAGGATGTTGTGTGGCAATCCTCTATCTGGCCTCACCTGCTGTATCCCTGTGTCTGAGGCAGGTTCTTCAAAAGAGCTCCTCTGGGGCCTCCCCTGTCCTGGGCCACCTCCTTCAGTATCCTGAATATTACAGTCAGCCTCCTCTTAACCCAAACCGGGCCTGAAATAGCAGTATTCATATCTCTGCCCTTGGAGGAAATTACTACAATAAAGTAACGTCCTGGGAGAGATTTCATATTTAAAAGAAAAATTGGGCCTGAAAAATTCCTGGGCTGTACTAGATCAGTTGATTCAGCCTGATTTGAAGATGAAAAGAGAGGTCCCCAGTAAGCTCTTTATGAAGGCTATTGAAAGCGTCAAGGTTTGCCAGAACTCCTGTGCCGTTTCCTCCATCATCCATTCATTCGGTGATATTTGCTCATTCAATAGTATTTATTGAGCGCTTGCTATGTGCAGAGCACTGTACTAAGCACGTGGAATGTACAGATCGGTAACAGATAGAGACAGTCCCTGCCCTTTGACGGGCTTACGGTCTAATCGGGGGAGACAGACGAAAACAGTAGCAATAAATAGAATCAAGGGGAGGAACATCTCATTAAAACAATAGCAAATAAATAGAATAAAATTTGTTGAGTTCTTACTGTGTGCAGAACACTAAGAGCTTGGAAGCTACAGAGAACAATAGACAGACATAGTTCCCTGCCCAAAATGTGTTTACGGTCTAACATTAGCTCTCCGTATTCACTTGGAGGAGGAAGTCCTACCAACACTTTTGCCTTCTCGATCCACTCAGAGAATGATAATAAGGATAATGATGGTATCTGTCAAGCGCTTACCGTGTACCAAGCACTGTTCTGAGTGCTGGGGTAGGTGCAAACGAATCAGGTTGGACGTGGTCTCCGTCCCATATGGGGCTTATAGTCTTAATCCCCATTTTACAGATGAGGGAACTGAGGTACAGGGAAGTTAAGTGACTTGTCCAGGGTCACACAGACAAGTGGCAGAACCGGCATTAAAAAGGAGGCCTCAAAGTGTTGAGCTACTGGGTGGCAGTGCCAGAGGAGGCTGATCAGGTGGTTTAAGTCGACCCGAGGCTGGGTTTTCTTGCCGACTGACCCCTCCACTGGGCTTGTGAGAGTGAGCAGGACGTGTGCCTCCGAGCATCTGCTTCCGCCTCTACTGGGGAGTCCCTTGGGGAGGCGGCTACGTGGACTCTCCGAGCAACAGTAATGGCAGGGAGAGGCAGAGCTGTCCCTGGCAGTATTTATTTCTGTTAATGTCCGTCTCCCCATCTAGGCTGAAAGCTCGTGGGCAGGGAATGTGTCTGGTATATTGTTATGTTATACTCTCCCAAGTGCTTAGCACAGTGTTCCCCACACAGTAAGTGCTCAGTAAATACAGTGGACTGACTGGCTGCGGAAGGAATGCAAGAAACTGAACGTCCAGAGGCTGGTTGGTCAGTTAGGGTGACTTCCCTATGGCGTGAGGAGAGGGAGTAACAGCGGCCTCACAGCGTGGCTCTGTGGAAAGAGCCCGGGCTTGGGAGTCAGAGGTCGTGGGTTCGACTCCCGGCTCCGCCGCTTGTCAGCTGTGTGGCCGTGGGCAAGTCGCTTCATCTCTCGCTGCCTCGGTGACCGCATCTGTAAAATGGGGATTAACTGTGAGCCTCACGTGGGACGACCTGATTACCCTGTATCTCCCGCGGCGCTTAGAACGGTGCTCTGCACGTAGTAAGCGCTTAACAAATACCAACATTATTATTCACCACCTACCCCTTTCCCACATCCTCACTCTGGCCTGGAACTTCTTCCCCCTCCACATAATAATAATAATTATGGTATTGGTTAAGCATCTACTATGTGCCAAGCGCTGTTTTAAGGGCTGAGTGGCTCAGTGGAAAGATCCTGGGCTTGGGAGCCAGGGGACGTGGGTTTTAATCCCACCTCCCCCACTTGTCTGCTGTGTGACATGGGCAAGCCACTTCACTTCTCTGGGCCTCAGTTTCCTCATCTCTAAAATGGGGATGAAGACTGGGAGCCCCAAGCGGGCAAACCTGCTTACCTTGTATCTACCCCAAAGTTTAGAACGGTGCTTGGTACGTAGTAAGCACTTAACAAATACCATTATTTGTGATTACTATTGAAAGGTAATCGGGTAGTCTCACTTGGGGCTCACAGTCCTAATCCCCATTTTACAGACGAAGGAACTGAGGCACAGAGAAGCCGATGATAATAATAACGTTGGTATTTGTTAAGCGCTTACTATGTGCAGAGCACTGTTCTAAGCGCTGGGGTAGATACAGGCTAATCAGGTTGTCCCACGTGAGGCTCACAGTCTTAATCCGCATTTTCCAGATGAGGTAACTGAGGCATCAAGAAGTGAAGTGACTTGCCCACAGTCACACAGCTCACAAGTGGCAGAGCTGGGATTCGAACCCATGACCTCTGACTCCCCAGCCCGGGCTCTTTCCATTGAGCCACGCTGCTTCTCTAATAATGTTGGTATCTGTTAAACGCTTGCTGTGTGCTGAGCACTGTTCTAAGCGCTGGGGGAGATACAGGGTAATCAGGTTGCCCCACGTGGGGCTCACAGTCTTCATCTCCATTTTCCAGATGAGGGAACTGAGGCCCAGAGAAGTGAAGCGACTTGCCCCAGGTCACACAGCTGGCAAGCGGCGGAGCTGGAATTCGAACCCAGGACCTCTGACTCCCAAGCCCGTGCTCTTTCGACTAAGCCATGCTCTTTCTCTCCCCCCCTTCAAGGACTTAATGAGGTCACATCCCCTCCCCAATTAAACCCTCTGTTCCCCGGCCCCCCTCTACCTTCCGCTCCGTCTGTGCACTTGGATCTGTGACCTTAGCGCTTTGGGGATTCGCCCCATCCTCAGTCCCACACCACTTATGTACATAGTTATGAATTATATATTAAACATGACTTATTTATAGTAATGTTTGTCTCCCCCTCTAGATTGCAAGGTCCTTGTGGGACACTGTGCTTGGGACGTATACTCTCGCACGCACTTGGCTCAGTGGAAAGAGCATGGGCTTTGGAGTCATAGGTCAAGGGTTCAAATCCCCGCTCGGCCACTTGTCAGCCGTGTGACTCTGGGCAAGTCACTTCACTTCTCGGTGCCTCAGTTGCCTCATCCGTAAAATGGGATTAAGACGGTGAGCCCCACGCGGGACGACCTGATTCCCCTGTGTGCACCCCAGCGCTTAGAACAGTGCTCGGCGCATAGTAGGCGCTTAACAAATACCAACATTATTATCATCACTTAATACAGTGTTCAGCACCCAGTAAGCACTCAATAAATACCACTGATTGATACCTGTTTCACGGAAGGAGAAGGGATTCTCGGACCCTTTGCCTTGAGGGAGGAAGGGAACTTTCCTTTGCGTCATAATAGTATATCTAGGTATACATTTTATGAAACACACACACACACGCACACACACTGTAGACTATTTGTTTCCTTCACGGTCATATGCAGAACTGCTCTTGATCTCTCATCTCTAGGGATACTTAATAAGCATAAGAAGCTGGGCTGAGATTTATGGACTGTAGGCCAAAGTTATGATTCTCAGGGCCACCAAATAGTCCCTCCCTGCTCGTCTGCAGAGTGGCCTAGTGGCTAGAACCCGGGCCCGGGAGTCAGAAGGACCCGGGTTCCAATCCCGACTCTGCCACGTGTCTGCTGCGTGACCTCGGGCGAGTCACTTAGTAACCAGTGTGGCTCAGTGGAAAGAGCACGGGCTTGAGAGTCAGAGGTCAGGGGTTTGAATGGTGGCTCTGCCGCTTAGTTGTGTGACTGTGGGCGAGTCACTTAACTTCTCTGGGCCTCAGTTCCCTCATCTGTAAAATGGGGATCAAGACCGTGAGCCTCACGAGGGACGGTCGGATTACCCTGTATCAGCGCTTAGAACAGTGCTCTGCACGTAGTAAGTGCTTAACAAATACCAACATTATTGGGAAGCGGCGTGGCTTAGTGGAAAGAGCACGGGCTTGGGAGTCAGAGGTCATGGGATCGAATCCCGGCTCTGCCACTTGTCAGCAGTGTGACTGTGGGCAAGTCACTTAACGTCTGTGCCTCAGTTCCCTCATCTGTAAAATGGGGATTAAGATTGTGAGCCTCATTTGGGACAACCTGATGACCCTGTATCTTCCCCAGCGCTTAGAACAGTGCTCGGCACCTAGGAAGCGCTTAACAAATACCAACATCATTATTATTCTCTGTACCTCAGGTTCCTCATCTGTCGAGTGGGAATTAATACTGTGAGCCCCATGTGGGACCTGGACTGTGTCCTACCTGATTTCCTTGTATCTACCCCAGTGGTTAGTACAGTGGTTGGCACGTAGTAAGCACTTAACAAATACCACAATTATTATTATTAAATGGTACTCTCCTGAGTGCTTAGTGTAGTGCTCTGCGCAGAGTGAGCGCTCAGTTAATAAGATTGCTCGATTGTCTGACCATCAGTCCGTTTCTTTAAAAGCAAGAATACTGATGTTTCAATTGCCTTAAATTATTATTTGGGTGTGGAATGTTTGCAGGTGTAGGCTAGTATTCCCGTTAAACCTTTGTAATTACGAAGGTCTTATTACGCGCTAAACTCTGGGGTAATCGGACGGTCAGATTGGACCCCAAATATTGTGTGCACGGGGCTTCCAGTCTAAGAGAAGCAGCGTGGCCTAGTGGGAAGACCCTGGGATGACTGGGAGTCGGAGGACCTGAGTTCTAATCCCAGCCCCGCCATTCATCTGCTGTGTGACCTTGTGCAAATCACTTCACTTTTCTGCCTCCTTTCCCTCATGGCTCGGTGGAAGGAGCCCAGGCTTGGGAGTCAGAGGTCATGGGTTCGAATCCCGGCTCTGTCACTTGTCAGCCGTGTGACTGTGGGAGAGTCACTTAACTTCTCTGGGCCTCAGTTACCTCATCTGTAAAATGGGGATTAAGACCGTGAGCCTCACGAGGGACGACCTGATCACCCTGTATCTACCCCACCGCTTAGAACAGTGCTCTGCACATAGTAAGCGCTTAACAAATACCAACATTATTGTGATCCGTTCTCCTTCCTTTTTAGATGTGGAGCCCCATTTGGGACCTGATTATTTTGTATCTATCCTATGATATAGTACAGTGCGTGGCATATAATAACTGCTCAACAAATACCACAGTTACTGTTGTGATGATTAAGGGGGAGGGAGAAGGGGTATTTTATCCCCAGTTTTCAGTTGAGGAAACTGAGATCGGACAGAGAACAGGCAGGTAATTCCCATTCTGCAGATGGGAAAACTGAGGAACCGAGAAGTTTTGACTTATCCAAGGTCACACGGAAGGCCGTCATCGGTTCGATTTCCGGCTCCGCCACTTGGCAGCTGTGTGACCTCGGGCAAGTCACTTCACTTCCTCTGTGCCTCAGTTCCCTAGTCTGTAAAATGGGGATTAAGACTGTGAGCCTCACGTGGGACAACCTGATGACCCTGTATCTACCCCAGTGCATAGTAAGCGCTTAACAAATACCAACATTATTATTATTATTATTAGGGGCCAGGTACTCTGTCTCCTAGACCTGCGCTCTTAATGCTAGACCACACTGCTTCATCACTCTAGACTGTAAGCTCACTGTGGGCAGGGAATTCATTCAATTGTATTTATTGAGCGCTTACTGTGTGCACAGAACTGTACTAAGCGCTTGGAAAGTCCAATTCAGCAACAAATAGAGACATTCCCTGCCCCCAAAGGGCTAGCAGTCTAGAAGTGGGTTTGTTATACTGTAGTCCCCCAAGCACTTGGTACAGTGCTCTGCACACAGTATGTGCCCAATAAATACGATTGATTCTCTGATAGTCTAGGGAGAGAACTACATCTGGGCAAGGTCTTGGGTGGAATTGGAAGTCGTAAGAGACCGGGGAGGTTCAAGAGACGTGGCAGAACAGCCTTTGTGTGGTGTGTGTGTGAGTTTATGTTGTGTGTGTGGTGGGTATATAGGAGGAGAAAGTACTATTTAAGTGATTACTATTTTGCGGTGTGTTACTATTCTTGCCTATGATAGTGTGAGCGATAGACGGTTGATTCTAAGCAGCCAAACTCCACAGATTCCCAAAGCAGTCATCGGACTAACCTAAGCAGGAACGCACACAGTGAAGGGAACACTTGGGCTGAGATTTATGTAGGCAAAGGCTATGATTCTCCGGGCCACAAAATGGTGCCTCCCTGTTCACCTGCAGAGGGGCCTAGTGGATAGAGGACGGGCCCGGGAGTCAGAAGGACCTGGCTTCCAGTCCTGGCTCTGTCACATCTCTGCTGTGTGATCTAGGGCAAGTCACTTAGCTTCTCGGTACCTCGGCTGCCTCATCTGTAAAATGGGCTACCTCCATCCTCTCTTGAAGCAAATCCGAAATGTGACTTCACATTACCAGCTCGTCCCTATTCATCCGAAGTCTAAGGAGACGTCCCATTTCAACTAACTAGGCCCGCTGAACGGTTTCCCATATAAAACTACCTACTGTCACTGTTGTTTCTCGAATCTTGGCTATTTTTATTATCCCTCTAGACCGTAAACTCGAGGTGGGCAGGGCACGTGTCTACGCGCTCTGCTGTATTGTTATATCGTCCTCTCCCAAATGCTTAGTCCAGTGCCCCGCGGCGCAGTAAGTGCTCAGTAGGTGTGATTGATTGCCCGATTTCTATTTCCGCTCTCCTATTCTTGCTTCCGCTTGTGGCGTCGGAGAAAAAACACACATCGAGTTGGTGTCTGACAACCGTAGAGTACTCTATTCTCCCAAGCGCTTGATACAGTGCTCTGCACACAGTAAGTGCTCAACACATTCCATCGACTGATAGCTACAGATGTGCATTCCATTCTTGAGATTAGTAAATTGTCTCGTCTTTTGGAATTACCCCACTTGGATACAATACTTTGTTGATGAGGCTCTGTGTGGGAACTTGTATAACAAAAGATTCTGGGAGCTAAGCTCTTCCTACTCTTCCCCTGCTCTGGGTGACTCACACTTTTCACACTGCAGTTTAATATCCTTCTAAACCCTAAATTCACTGTGGGCAGGGAACCGTGTTTACCACCTCTGTTATATTGTATCGTACTCTCCCTAGTGCTTAGTTCGGGGCTCTGCACACAGTAAGCGCTCAGTAAGTACCACTGATTGACCAATTGATTGAAACGATGAGAGGACAGTGGGTGTGGGTATTTTCTTCTGGAAACTTGCTTGTGCCTGCTGTGGAAGTGGTTCGGGCGCGGCTGCATGACACAAAGTGGAGAAAAGGAGATTTCTAATCATAAATAATATTATAGTAATAATGATGATGGTATTTGTGAAGCGCTCACTATGTGCCAAGCTCTTTTCTAACTGTTGGGAGGGATACAAGGTAATCAGGTTGTCCCACATGGGGCTCACAGTCTCAATCCCCATTTTCCAGATGAGGTAATTGAGGCACAGAGAAGTTAAGTGACTTGCCCAAAGTCACACAGCTGACAAGTGGTGGAGCTGGGATTAGAACCCACGACCCCTGACGCCCAAGCTCTTTCCACTGAGCCATGCTGCTTAATTATAATAATAATTGTGATATTTGTTAAGTGCTTACCGTGTCAGTCACCGTACTAAGCACTGAGAGCGTGGTGGGGAATAAAGCAAATCGGGTTGGACACAGTCCCTGCCCGGCATGAGGCTCACAGTCTGAATCCCCATTTTATAGATGAGGTAACTGAGGCCCAGAGAAGTGAAGTGACTTGCCCAAGGTCACACAGCAAAGTGGCGGAACTGGGATTAGAACCCGTGACCTTCTGAGTCCCAGGCCCGTGCTCTGTCCACTAGGCCGTGCTTTTACTTCGGAAAGCGTCACGTCTGTTTAACAGTGGTGGGACATATAGCCTTTGATGTTCCGACTCTGAATAGACAGACAAGATGTACGCGAGGGAGGACTAGAAACCCGGCTGGGGGAATAGGTGATGACAGCAGCCGATACCAGTCAGTGGCTACCTGTCTTTATCTTGAAGGTCAAGGCTGGTAAAACCCTCCAGACTTCAACTAGTGGAACCTCCTGCTTCCAGGCAGGACTCTTCTTAGCCATCTCCAGAGGTGAAAAGTTTATTGGGTTTTGAACATTCCTCTGAGAAGGCTACTGCACACCCTTCTGCAATGGCAAATGTGAATAATCACGTTGGTATATGTTAAGCGCTTACTATGTGCCCAGCACTGTCCTAAGCGCTGGGGGAGATACAGGGTCATCAGGTTGTCCCCCGTGAGGCTCACAGTTAATCCCCATTTTCCAGACGAGGGAACTGAGGCACAGAGAAGTGAAGTGACTCGCCCACAGTCACACAGCTGACGAGTGGCGGAGCCGGGAGTCGAACCCATGACCCCTGACTCCTAAGCCCAGGCTCTTTCCACTGAGCCACGCTGAATACTGCCCTCCAAGTATGGCAATAAGGGTCTGGGCTACCCTTTGACACCCCACCCCCCCAAAAACGTCAGTCTCCCCTCTCTGCATTTCACAACTTCTCTGTGCCGTAGTTCCCTCAACTGTGAAATGGAGACAATTGCCTGCTCTCTCTCCTAGTTAGAGCATGAGTCCCATGCAGCACAGGAACTATATCTGACCTAGAGAAGCAGCGTGGCTCAGTGGAAAGAGCCCAGGTTTTGGAGTCAGGGGTCATGAGTTCGAATCCCGGCTCCGCCACGCGTCAACTGTGTGACTGTGGGCAAGTCACTTAACTTCTCGGTGCCTCAGTTCCCTCATCTGTAAAATGGGGATTAACTGTGAGCCCCACGTGGGGCAACCCGATTACCCTGTATCTCCCCCAGCGCTTTGAACAGTGCTCTGCATATAGTAAGCGCTTAACAAATACCAACAGTGTTATTATTATGAATTAACTTGTACCTACCCCAGTGTTTAGAATGGTGCTTGACACATAGTAAGTGCTTAAGAAATAGCACAAAGAAAAGTCCCAGGGTCTAATTATATGCTCTGCTCAGCACCCCTCAGGATGGTGATTCTCCATGCATGTTTATTATCATTTGCATAACCACTATCAAGAGAAGTAGCTTGATCTAGTGGATAGAACCCAGGCCTGGGAATCAGAAGGACCTGGGTTCTGATCCCGCTCTGCCAGTTGTTTGCTGGGATTGTGTCCAACCTGATGAGCTTGTACCTACCCTAGGGCTCAGCACAGTGCTCGACACATAGTAAGCACCTAACAAATACCATAATAATCATCATTATTATTACAAATAATGACAGTAATCTTGGGAAGGATGGCAATGGTGATGATAGTAATAATAATAATAATAATGGTATTTGTTAAGCCCTTACTATGTGCCGGGCACCGTACCAGGCTCTAGGATGGATACAAGCAAATAAGGCGGACATGGGGCTCACAGTCTCAATCTCCATTTTACAGAGCAGGTAACTGAGGCACAGAGGAAGGGAAATGGCTTGCCCAAGGTCATACAGACAAGCGACAGAGCTGGGATTAGAACTCATGACCTTCAGACTCCCAGGCCCGTGCTCTATCCACGAAAGAGTACCTGATAACCTGTCGTGCAGGAGACCTTTCAATTTTAGGATTTGCAGCATTCCCTTTTGAATGTCGACTGACCCCCTCAATCAATCAATCGATGTTATTTATTGAGTGCTTACTGTGTACAGAGCACTGTACTAACAACTTGGGAGAGTACAGTAAAACAGAGTTGGTAGACATGCTCCAAGCACTAACTGGGAGATAAATAACGACAAAACTATGGGTGCTTGGTATCTCACCGTTTATATTGTCTTGTTAAAAGTGTTTGAAGGTTAGTTATATGGAAAAGAATACCAATGATACTACTGAGTGCTTCCAATGTGCAGAGCACCGTACTAAGCGCTTGGAAGAGTACAATATAACGGAATTGATAGACACATTTTCTGCCCACGAGAATCGTACAGTGTAAGTGCTGTGGGGCTGTGATAGTGGTGAATAAAAGGTGCAAATCCAAGTGCGAGGGAGAGCTTGCACTTCTTCAAACTTCTTGAAGTCAAGAACCACGTCTTAGATGCCCCCGAGATCCCGGTCTGCATCTCTCTGGGCACTGAATGCTCAGTCAGTGTTGCGGGTGGTGAGGAAGATCACCTGCAGTCCCAAATCCTGAGAGTCAGGCTGAGAATAAACACCTGGAGCGGGGCCTAGTGAAAAGACTAAGGGCCTGGCAGTCAGGAGACCTGGGCTTTAATCCCAACTCTACCGCTTTCCTTTTGTGTGACTTTGGGCAGGTCACTTCTCTGAGCCTCAATTTCCTCACCTGAAAATGGGGATTCAATACCTGTTCTCCCCCTCCTTAGACTGGGAGTCCCAAGTGGGTTGGGGTTCTGTGACTAATCGATCATACTGTATCTTCCCCAGGGCTTAGCGAAGTGCTCGGCACTAGCTCCTTGCGGGTAGGGATCTCATCCGTCAACTCTACTATATTATTCTTTCTCAAGTGCTTGGCACCACGCTCTGCCCACACTAAATGCTCAATAGATACCGTTGATTGATAGTGCTTAACAAAGACCACGATGATGAGAATTACTACGAAGTTTACATCATCTGTAAAATGGGGATTCAGATCGCGAGCCCCATGTGGGACATGGACTGTGTCCAACCGATTAGCTTGTGTCTACCCCAGTACTTAGTACAGTGCCTGGCACCTAGCTTGCTCTTAACAAATGCCAATAAAAAAGAAGTCTGCTTCCCAAGTCTTCCTAAACTAATGAGCACCTATCCGGTGGGTTCTTCAGCTTTTCAGGGAAGAAGTTTCCAACTTCTCCTGCTTATCCCCTTTCCCTAAACTTCACAGGCTTAACCAGCAGGTACGTCAAACTCGGTCATAAGATAGTCTCCCCACTAAAAATGCAGATTCCACACCCTAAATTAACCAAGTGTCCAGTCTCATGTGTGAACACAGCCTCTCTGCCTCTAGAGATCAATGGCCCAGCCTGAGAATTACCCATTATCTTATGTGGGAATGAACCATTAAATGGACTGTAATTCACTGAACCGGATTTTCGTACCTATCTTTCTCTGCTGTTCATAACCGGGAACAATAATACCTGCAATATTGAAGTCACAATCTGCTCAGCTCTTCACCGGAGAAATAGATGAAGTTCAGTCTTTACTGCTTCGTTTAAGACGAACTGCCTGTGGTCTGAAAATTTAGTTCCTCTCCATCCCCTTGCCTTTCCCCCTTCCTTCCTCTTCCCCTTTCCACTCTCTTCTTCCCCTTTTCTCTTCCCCTCTCCTTTATCTCCTTTCCCTCCCCCCCTTTCCCACTTCTTTATCCTCCTCCTCCTCCTTTCCCCGCTTCGGTCCTCTTCATTCCTTTCCCTCTCGCTTCCCCCTTCCTCCCTGGACAAGGGGGCAAAGTCATGCCTTTTGGCACAGATCCGTGTCCCCATTTTGAAGATTTTTACATTCCAAGGGGCTAAATGGCTGAATGGACTTCTTAAAGTAAATCCATTCTAAACCAAGTAACTTCTGGGCCTCCAGTGTTCCCCTATGATTCTGCTAACTTTGCAACCAAAGGGATGGGAAAAGTGTCCTATCAATCCCAGTAGTTTGGGGTTGTCTGATGGGTCTCCTGGGCCTTGTAAACTTCACCAAAGTCAAGACTAAGGGTGTTAATCCAGCCTAATCGTCTGCCTCCTTTCCAAGATACTTGGGTGATATTTCCCGAGCATCTGCCTGCAGGCCAGTAGCCGACACACCTGCAGTGCTCTTTGGATCATCATTTAACTTGGGTGAATACTAAGTGGCTGCTTCAGCTTTGGAGAATTGTTTGAGATACAAAACACGGAACAATAAACCAGCAACCCCTGATGTTTCTGAGTGCTCAGTCAGACAGGGGCACTATGCAAACAGAGAGGAGAGCTCAGAGGAGGAAACAGGCCCTTACTTGAAGTGAGAATAATTGCTCCTGTACTATCAGGCTTTCTCTGGCTTAGCCAGAAGTCAGGGCCAGAATAAAAGTCCTTCCTTTCCAAAATAAGAGAGTAAAGGTAAGTAACCCCCAATTCTAAACGAGCACCCTCAGTTTTTGAGCATCGACTCTAGTGTAATAATAATAATATGCTAAAATGCGCCAGGCGCTCTACTAAGGGCTGGGGTGGATAAAAGGTAACGGTGTTGGACACAGTCCCCGTCCCACACAGCCACATAGACGAGAAGCAGAGCCAGTTTTAGAACCCGGGTCCTTCTGGCTCCAAAACCCAAATCCCTATCCCACATTGGGCTCATAGTCTTAATCGCCAGTTTACAGATGAGGTAACTGAGTCGCAGAGACTTGCCCCGGGTCACACAGCAGGCAAGTGATGGAGCAGGATTATGAACCCAGGTGCTTCGACTCTCAGGCCTATGCTTTATCCACTAAGCCTTGCTGCTGCCACACAGTAGGGGCTGAATAACTATCAGCAATAGATTGCTTGATACAAAGCCCTGTTATAGGGCCCTGGGCAAGGTATAATGAATTCTTGTAGGCCTAGTTCCTGCTCTTAAGGAGCGGCCAGGATAAGGAGGAGACAAGCGCAGTCTCCTGTCTGCGTTGTGTGAGATCCATCGCTTCCGACAAGCCCACTAGCAAATGACCTCCTCGGAAAGGAAGGGCTAGAAGGGGGCCATTTTGGTGCTTCGCCTGCCTCTAGCAGGATTGTACCAAATGCTTGGCTTCTTCAGGGAGGAAGATTTCCAAACTTTCCTGGAGATCCCATTCCGGTAGGGATCTCACCCCCTGCCTGAGAGTAACTCCTTGTATTAACGCGACCTCCAGGACTCGCTGTTTAATCACCCTCAGTGATTAAGCTGATTTTTTTGAGAGCCCATAGTCTGTAATCTCTTGGAGGGCAGAAACCAGATCTTACGCTTTGGTTTTGTGTCCCTGAGAGTCTAGTACAGTTCTCCATTTGCAGTGGGCACCCGGTACATCACTTTACGTGCAGTAACTCCCGGTACCGTGTTTTGCGTGGAATCATATTCATTCATTCATTCATTCATTTAATCCTATTTATTGAGTGCTTACTGTGTGCAGAGCACTGTACTAAGCGCTTGGTAGAAATAATAATTAGTGTACTGTTCTAAGTACTGGGGTAGATGCAAGTTAATCAGGTTGGACACAGTCCCTGTCCCACATGGGGCTCACAGTCTTAATCACCATTTTACAAATGAGGTAACTGAGGCCCAGAGAAGTGAAGTGACTGGTGCAAGGTCACAGAGCAGACATATGGTGCTTAGTACAGTGCTCAAGTGTTAGTACAGTGCTCTGCAAATAATAAGCGCTCGATAAATATTAAATGAGTATGGCAGAGTCAGAATTGGAACCCAGGTCCTTCTGATTCATGCTCTACCCACTGAGCCACACTGGAATAGCACCCAGTATAGCACTCTGCACACAGTGGGCACTCAGTCCTGTATTCTGCATACAGTGGACACCCAGTACAGTGCTCTACATGAAATAACACCAACTACATGGCTGTGAATACGGTGGGCACCCAACACTGTGTTCTGTAGGCAACAACATCCAGTACCACACTACATCAAATAGTTGCTCAGTACAGTTCTCTGCCTGCAGCTTATGCCCAGTAAAGGTTACTACTACTACTACTAATTATGGTATTTGTTAATAATAACGTTGGTATTTGTTAAGCGCTTACTATGTGCAGAGCACTGTTCTCAGCGCTGGGGGATATAAGGTGATCAGGTTGTCCCACGTGAGGCTCACAGTTTTAATCCCCATTTTACAGAGGAGGTCACTGAGGCACAGAGAAGTTAAGTGACTCGCCCACAGTCACACAGCTGACAAGCGGCAGAGTCGGGATTTGAACCCGCGACCTCCGACTCCCAAGCCCGGCCTCTTTCCACTGAGCCGCGCTGTTACTATGTGCCAAGCACTGTTCTAATCGCCTAGGTAGTTACAAGGTAATCAGGTTAATAATGACGACGACGATAGCAGATGATTAACAACAGGACAGATAGGCACTTGTCTTTGAGGCCCTTGCATTTGAAAAAGACTAGATGAGGCTTCTTGCTAGTTTTCAGATGATTTATTTTTGTGTTCACCGTACAACGAGACAAAATGAGAGGCTCTGGATAGCCAAGGAGAGAGGCCTCAGGCCCTAGATGAGATCGGCCCTTGTGTTCTAGAGAAGGAGGGGGGGTAAAGAAGAAGGGGAGGCCCATGCTAGAATAACCAACCTTGTGTTGAGGTCACTGCTGGGTTTGAGAGGGCTGTTCCCCCAATCTGGCCCTGCCCCCTTGCACCCCACCCTTACTGGCCCAAAGCCGACCCTGGCCTCCTGCCGCTACCTATTTCTCTGTTACTATGGTACTCGTTAAGCACTTACTACGTGCCAAGCACTCTTCTAAGCACTGGGGAAGATACGAGTTAATCATTTTGGACACACGAGGCTCTCAGTCTCACTAGGAGAGAGAACTGGCATTAAAACCATTTTATAGCAGAGGAAAATAAGGACCAGATCAGTGAAGTGACTTGTCCGGGTCACACAGCGGACAACTGGCAGAGTCAGGATTAAAACCAAGGTCTTCTGACTCCCAGGTCCATGCTTTTTCCACTAATAACGATGGTATTTGTTTAGCACTTACTTTGTTCCAGGCACTGTTCTCAGCACTGGGATAAATATAAGGTTATCTGGTCGGATGCAGTCCCTGTGTCACGTGGGGCTTACGGACTTAATCCCCATTTCTCCGATGAGGAAACTGATGCCCAGAGAAGTGACTGGTCCGAAGTCACACAACAGACGGGTAGCAGAGCCAGGCTTTAGAACCCAGGTCCTTTTGGCTCATAGGAGCCAAAAGAAGCCACGCTCTTTCCACTAGGCCGTTCCGTTGCCTCCTCCATGCCGGCCAAGACCGAGAGGCCACACCGGTCCTTGAAAGGCCGCCCTGTACCAAGCCCTCTACCCTCCAGCCACCGTCATTCCTGGTCACGTGACCAGTCCGGCCAAGACACCGGGCCCTGAACCTGGCGGCGCAAGATGTCGGGTGGTTATTTTCAATTCAGCCGTGTCGTTCACCTGCCATTGTAATAATAATGATAATGATGGTATTCGGTAAGCACTTACTAGGTGCCAGGCATTGTACTAAGCACTGGGGTGGTTACAGGCAAACGCATCTTGTTGGACACGGTCCCTGTCCCCCGTGGGGCTCACAGTCTCAAACCCCATTTTGCAGATGAGGTTACTGAGTCCCAGAGAAGGGAAGTGTCTTGCCCGAGGTCACACAGCAGACAGGTGGTGGAGCCGGGATTAGAACCCATGACTCTCTGACTCCCAGGCCCTTGGTCTATCCAGTAGACCCTGCTGCATCTCTGGGGAGTGGAGCCACAAGCCCAGCTGTTCCAGCGATGTCATTCCCTGCCACGCTGTCCTGGAGAAGCAGCGTGGTTCAGTGGAAAGAGCCCGGGCTTGGGAGTCAGAGGTCATGGGTTCGAATCCCGGCTCTGCCACTCGTCAGCTGTGTGACTGTGGGCAAGTCACTTCACTTCTCTGGGCCTCAGTGACCTCGTCTGTAAAATGGGGATTAACTAGCCTCATGTGGGACAACCCAATTACCCTGTACCAACCTCAGCGCTTAGAACAGTGCTCTGCCCATAGTAAGCGCTTAACAGATACCGACATTATTATTAACACTGTCTCAGAAGGAAGCTTCCCACAGCTGGGATCCCCCGGGATGGCCAGGCCATGTCTCTGTGGGGGGCTCACTAGATGGCATTATGGCATAGTCAATAGAGCAAGGGCCTGGGCATCAGAAGGTCACGTGTAATAATCCCAGCTCCACCACTTGTCTGCTCTATGGCCTTGGGCTAGTCACTTCACTTCTCTGTGCCTCAGTTACCTCATCTGTTAAATGGAGATTGAGACTGAGTCCAACCCAGTTGACTTGCTCTACCCCAGTGCTTAGTACAGTGCCTGGCACACAGAAAACACTAAACGATTATTACAATTATTATGGCCACAGATCTCCTCGGTCTGCTCCCTGCCAACTAATAATAATAATAATGACGACGGCGGTATCTGTCAAGCGTTTGCTACGTGCCAGGCACCAAACGAAGCGCTGGGTTGGATACAAGTAAGTCAGGTTGGATAAGTCTCTGTTGGATGTGGGGCTCACAGTCTCACCCTGATTGTACAGATGAGGTAACTGAGGCACAGAGAAGTGAAGTGTCTTGTCCACGGCCACCCAGGAGACAGGTGGTGGAGCTAGAATTTGAACCCATGACCTTCTGACTCCCAGGCTAGTGCTCTATCCCGCTTCTTAGTGATGAGAGGGCTGACGAGTGAGTGGTTTCTCACTTGGGGAGGTGGGGAGAGTAAATAATGGAAATGTTGTCCTCATAATTACCATGTCATCATTACGGGTGTTATTTAGTAGCTTATTATGCCACATCTCTAGGGTGTGACATAATACACTGTCATATTAATTCGCTTTCCAAAGGTTATCAATTTCACCTGTCCCTCCCCGGTAGGGATGGGCTCATTAATTTTAAGCCACATCTTTCTATTGATGAAAATAATAGAATGAGGATTCCCTGGGATGCTTCTTTCTGGTAATATTCGACTAACCGCCCTCCCCAGAGTTGTGGCCTGAAGGGTATTCTGCTCAGGGGAGTCCCTCCTCAAGGAACTGGCCTGTTTAAACTTTATGTTCCACGTGAGCACAGGAAAAGACATTCTTCATAGGCTTTTGGGTGAGAGTGAAGAGGTGAACTCCTCAATCCTCTTCCTCTTGGAATAAAAGTTCTCTTCACTCAGCTACTGACTGTAGTAATGAGAGTAATAATCGTAGTAGTAATAGCAGCAGCAGCGGTAGTAATTCTGCATTCAGTTGTACTTACTGAGCACCTACTGTGTGCAGAGCGCTATACTAAGCACTCGGAAAGTACAATTCAGCAGTAAAGAGACAAGCCCTGCCCACGGTGGACTCACAGTCTAGCGGGGGAGAGACAGACAGCAATACAAGTAAACGGGAATCAAGATAAATAAATAGAATTATAGATATATGCATAAGTGCTGTGGGGTGGGGAGAGGAGGGAAGAAGAAAGAGGGTGAGTCCGGGTGAGGCGGATGGGAGTGGGAGCTGAGGAAAAGTGGGGCTCAGTCTGGGAAAGCCTCTTGGAGGAGGTGTGCCTTCAGTAGGGCTTCGAAGGGGGGAGAGTGATTGGCGGATTTGAGGAGGGAGGGCATTCCAGGCCAGAGGTAGGATGTGGGTCAGGGGTTGGCGGCGAGACAGGTGAGAAGGAGGCAGAGCGAAAAGGTTAGCAATAGAGGAGCGGAGTGTGTGGGCTGGAATATAGAAGGAGAAAAGGGACGTGAGGTAAGAGGGGGCAAAGTGATGGAGAGCTTTAAAGCCAATAGTGAGGAATTTTTGTTTGATATGGAGGTGCCTCGGCATCCACTGGAGATTTTTGAGGAGGGAGGTGACATGCTCTGAACTTTTCTCTAGAAAGATAATCCGGGCATCAGAGTGAAGTATGGACTGAAGCGGGGAGAGGCAGGAGGTTGGAAGGTCAGAAAGGAGGCTGCTGCGGTAACCTAGGCGGGATAGGATGAGGGATCGTACTAACACGGTAGTGGCCTCGATGGAGAGGAGAGGGCAGATCTCGGTGACGTTGTGAAGGTGAGACCGGCAGTTTTGATGACGGATCGGATGTGTGGGTTGAATGAGAGAGCAGAGTTAAGGATGACACCGAGGTTATGGGCTTGTGAGACAGGAAGGATGGCTGTGCCGTCTATAATGATGGGAAGTTCGGGAGAGGAGAGAGTTTGGGAGGGAAGACAAGGAGCTCTGTCGTGGGCATGTTGAGTTTGAGGTGGCGGGAGGACATCTAGTAATAAGAATTGTGATATTTGTTAAGCGCTTACTATGTGCCAGGCACTGTACTGAGCGCTGGGGTATATACAGGCAAATCGGAAGTCTTGCTTCCCAGTTTACAGATGAGGTAACTGAGGCACAGAGAAGTGATTTGCCCTAAGTCACTCAGCAGATAAATGACAGAGCCGGAATCTGAACCCAGTCCTTCTGTCTTCCAAGCCTGTACTCTATCCATTAGGCCACACTGCTTCTAGAGAAGCAGCATGGCTCAGGGGAAAGAGTTTTAGGAGTCAGGTGTCACGGGTTCTAATCCCGGCTCCGTCACCTGCCAGCTGTGTGACTTCGGGCAAGTCACTTAACCTCTCGGTGCCTCAGTTACCTCATCTGTAAAATGGGGATTAAGACTGTGAATATCACGTGGGACAACTTGATTACCCTGTATCTGGCCCAGCGCTTATAACAGTGCTCAACACATAGTAAGCGCTTAACAAATACCAACGTTATTTATTATTCTAGTAATAGTAGTGGTAGAAACAATAGTAGAAGAAGTAATAGTAGTAGTTTGTTGAACTCCCCCTTGGTGCTAAGCATTTGGAAAGGCATAGAATGAAGTGACACATCTCCTGCCCACAAAAATTGTACATTCTAACAGGGGAGACACACATACCATTATTTATAAGCAGAGTAACCAAAATTAATAACTGAAGGTACAGCTTTATATATATATATAAAATGACTCTGCCGCTTGTCAGCTGTGTGACCATGGGCAAGTCACTTAACTTCTCTGGGCCTCAGTGATCTCATCTGAAAAATGGGGATTAAGACTGTGAGCCTCATGTGGGACAACCTGATGACCCGGTGTCTCGCCCAGTGCTTAGAACAGTGCTCTGCACATAGTAAGCGCTTAACAAATGCCATTATTATTATTTCATATATATGTATAGATAGATATAGATATATGAGAAGCAGTGTGGTTTAGTGGAAAGAGCACGGGCTTGGGAATGAGAGGTTGTGGGTTCTAATCCTGGCGCCGCCACCTGTCAGCTGTGTAATTTGGGGCAAGTCACTTCACTCCTCTGTGCCTCAGTTACCTCATCTGGAAAATAGGGATTAAGACTCTGAGCCCCATGTGGGACAACCTGATGACTGTGTATCCCCCCCCACCCCCCAGCACTTAGAACAGGGCTTGGCATATAGTAAGCGCTTAAACATTACCATCGTTACCATTACAGATCTGAGTGCGTAGGCATCACAGCGGGGAGAGCTGTGATCTGCCAGATTTAGTGAGGAAAGGGTGTTCCAAGCCATTGGAACAGTCTGAGTGAGGTGAAAGATGCAGGTGAGTGGAGAGAATGGGACAGTTCATTCAATCGCATTTGTTGGGCACTTACTCTGTGCAGAGCACTGTACTACACTCTTGGAAAGTACAATGCGACAATAAAGAGACAGTTCCTGCCCACAGCAAGTTCACCAGGAGATTAGTTTGCTGGAGCAAAGAGAGTAGGGGAGCTGTTGAAAAGAGTACACTAGAAGAGAAAAGTCTCATTGCTCATTCATGAGAAGCAGCGTGGCTCAGTGGAAAGAGCCTGGGCTTGGGAGTCAGAGGTCATGGGTTCGAATGCCAGCTAGGCCACTTGTCAGCTGTGTGACTGTGGGCAAGTCACTTCACTTCTCTGTACCTCAGTGACCTCATCTGTAAAATGAAGATGAAGACTGTGAGACTCATGTGGGACAACCTGATGACCCTGTGTCTCCCCCAGCGCTTAGAACAGTGCTCTGCACATAGTAAGCGCTTAACAAATACCAACATTATCATTATTATTATTATTATTATGCTTGAAGGTAGCATGGAAGATTTGGGAGCCAAGAAGTATTTTTCCCCAATCTGTAGTATTTACCTGGACTCTGCCCACATATACCAACATCAATCAATCAATCAATGGTATTGTTTACTGTGTGCAGAATTCTGTGATAAGAGCTTGGAATGGTAAACGACTTCTCTGTGTCTCAGTTTTCTCAAATGGAGATTCAGTATCAGTATTCAGTATCTGTTCTCCATCCTACTTAGACTGTGAATCCCATGTGGGACAGAAACTGTGTCAGCTCTGATTATCTTGTATCTCCCCAGCCCTTAGTACAGTTCTTGGCACATAGAAAGTGCTTAATAAATGCCACAATTATTATTATTATTATTGTTATAATTATTATTACAATAGAGGTAAATGTCCGCAAGGTGATTATCATCTACAGGTGGAAGCATATAGATGGAGACAGACATTAAAAGAATTTACAGATAGATAGAAGAAAGAATAGAGTGTAAGGGTACGTGTGTAAGTGCTGTTCGACTGGAGTATCACGGTGCTCAAGGGGTTCACAACCAAGTGCGTAGTTGAAGTAGAGGAGAGGGTGGGTAGGAAAAATGAGGGCTTAGAGAAGGCCTCTTTTAAGAGATGTGATTTTAGGAGGTTTTTGAAGGTGGGGATAGTGATCATCTGCGAGCTATGAAGGTGGAGGGGGAGATCCAGGCCAGAGGGAAGATGTGGGCAAGGAGTCGGCAGCAAAGTGGACGATACTGAGGCAGAGCGTGCTGGCGATCATTTGAGGAGCGGAGCGTGAGGTTGGGTTGTCATAGAAAATCAGTGAGGTCCTAAACCGACAGCACCCATAGTAGTGGACAGTTTAGGGTTGGGTGAGGATGGAGGCCTTTAGATTCTTCAAAGAGACTTAAACTGTAAGCTTATTGTGGGCAGGGAATGTGTTTTGTTACAGTGTACTCTCCCATGGGCTTAGTACAGTGCTCTACGTGCGGTAGACAATCAATATGATTAATTGGACTCATCTTGTGTTTTCACGGTACGAGTCAATGCAACTCCATTCAGTGGACAATCTGGGAAAGAAAAACAGGGTTTTCAGGGCCTTGAATGGACATTTTTCATATGGTTGGATTCAGGGGACAATCTCTTTGATTACCAAAGGCCTCGACTTAGTTTAAACCTCTCTCTCCAAATGCTTAGCTGCAGGGTTGGAAACGACTCATTATCATCCCCACAGGGGACCTGTTGATTCCGGGATAATTGCTTTTGCTTAAAAGATATTAAATCACTGTAGAAGGTTTGAACTGGTGTAAATTACTCACCTTCCCCCTTGCTGGAAAAAAAGAAAAAAGAGAATTCAATGAAAAGCCTAGAAAAAGACTATTGTAATTGAGTGCTAAAGGCTCATGGGAAGTCAGTTTTGGATGTTAGCGAAAGGTTGGGGGGGTGTTGAGCTCTGTCAGAGTGGGACTTTATGTGCTTTTGAATCACTGAGTTAGGTGGCTAGCTTCACGAGCCCCGGGCCCCGAAACAAACGTACCGATCAGGTGTTCCCGAGAAGGGGCATTCGGTGACAAGTCCAAAAGGAAAAACCAAACCATCGCCATATACCGTGGAAAGCTTTACTTGATTCTCGATCTAATTGCAGTGGAGGGACACATACGCACATTCAGCACACACGAATGAATATAGCTACCCATCCACCAAGTCCGTGCAGGTGATCCCACGCTGGGAAGCAGCGTGGCCCAGTGGAAAGAGCCCGGGCTTGGGAGTCAGAGGTCATTGATTCGACTCCCGGCTCTGCCACTTGTCAGCTGTGTGACTGTGGGCCAGTCACTTAACTTCTCTGTGCCTCAGTTACCTCATCTGTAAAATGGGGATTAACTGTGAGCCTCACGTGGGACAACCTGATGACCCTGTATCTACCCCAGCGCTTAGAACGGTGCTCTGCACATAGTAAGCGCTTAACAAATACCTATGTTGTTGTTATTATTATTGTCGGAGGAGTTGGAGAAGTTCCTGCCGGCTTGGGACGGCTGCGTTCGAATTCATGCTGGTGGCACAGACCTCTGAAGCAAGTTCCCACAGCCTCGTTCTCCTTTCGGGAGTCACAGTGATCACCATTTATCTGCCTTGGACGTCAGGGCAGCTCTATGTGGCGATAGTTGATTGGTCCAGGCCCATTACTGGGTAGAGCAGGGAGGGAAGGAGCGGTGGCCTTCGACGTACCACCCCGCGGACCGCCTTTGCAACGTTCTGTCCTGAGGCAGAGCAGCCTAGTTCCTTCGCGGATTCATTCTTCGCGTTGTTGTTCGTGGGTTCAAAACCAGCCACACGTAAAATGGCTTCCTGTGGGCTCACTACAGAGAGGTTTTGATACAAGGTGTCTATCATAGTCCAGGAAGCCAGCGGGGATAACTAGAGGTGATGAGTTCTGGAGGACACCGCCCATCTTTGACACTCTGTGTGCTCTTCCAACAAACAAGATTCATAATAGTGAATGATAATGGTGTCTGTTGAACGCTCGCTATGCGACAAGCACCGTTCTAAGCGCCGGGGTAGATACAAGCTAATCAGGTTGGACACGATCTCTGTCCCGCAAGGGGTTCATAGTCTTAATCCCCATTTTACAGCTGAAGTAACTGAGGCCCAGAGAAGTGGACTGACTTGCCCGAGGTCACCCAGAAAACAAGGGGCAGAGTTGGGATTAGAACCCATGACCTTCTCATTCCCAGGCCCATGCTCTATCCATTAGGCCGTACTGCTTCATCAAGCCGGAAACAGGAGGGATCAATCAGTGGTATCCGTTGAGCACGTACTCTGTGCAGAGCACTTTGGCGAGTACAGTACAAGAATCAGTAGATGTGCTCCTACCCATAGGAGGGAAGTTACATTACGTAAAAGCCGAGAGCAGAGGAGTCAGAGAAAGCCTGGAGACCGCTTGGCTGATGGGATATGATGGTGGACAAGCCCTTTCACCTCTCTGTTTTCACTGTTTCTCCATCTGTAAAATGGAGCTAGTGAACGTTGGGTTGATTAATGAGATTCGGTTCAGGAGAGTGCTTTTTGCCTCACAAAAATTACTCTGTAGGTTAAGGTCATCTATGCTTTGCACACAGTAGGTGCTCAATAGATATGATTGAAGAAGGGTTATTAAATTATGGTAGGCGTTTCAAGGTCTCAGCATTGTCCTTGTTGATTAGTCAGAAACTTGAGTCCTTGAATGGAACAGTTCGTAAATAAACCAATGATAGGCTTCAGAACAACCGGGAATAGAAGCAGTGTGGCTCAGTGAATAGAGCACGGGCCTGAGAGTCAGAAGGACCTGGGTTCTAAGCCCAGCTCTGCCGCACGTCTGTTCCTTGGGCAAGTGATTTCTCCTCTCTGGGCCTCATTCACCTCATCTGTAAAATGGGGATTAAGGTTGTGAGCCCCATGTGGGACAGAGACTGCGTCCCACCTAATTAATTTGTATCTACCCCAACAGTACTTAGCACATAGTAAGAGCTTAATCAGTACCGTAATAATACTCATTATTATTTGATAACATTGCACAGGTGGATCTGAAAGTGCCTAGATATTTGGGCCTGTATTTCTGTGCACCACACTGCTGTCTGTCCTTTCAGTTCCTGCTTCTTCTACCCTCTGATCCAAAGTCAATCAATCAGTCAACAGAATTGATTCATTGTGTGCAGAACATTGAACTAAGTAATGTAATTGAACTAAGTAACTAAGTAAGTACCTCTCCTCCCTTCTCTCTTTCTACCACCCACCCCGCACGCTCCGCTCCTCCGCCGCCCACCTCCTCGCCGTCCCTCGGTCTCGCCCGTCCCGCCGTCGACCCCCGGGTCACGTCCTCCCGCGGTCCCGGAACGCCCTCCCTCCTCACCTCCGCCAAACCGATTCTCTTTCCCTCTTCGAAACCCTACTTAAAACTCACCTCCTCCGAGAGGCCTTCCCAGACTGAGCTCCTCTTCTCCCTCTACTCCCTCTGCCATCCCCCCTTTACCTCTCCGCAGCTTAACCCTCTTTTTCCCCTTTTCCCTCTGCTCCTCCACCTCTCCCTTCCCATCCCCACGGCACCGTACTCGTCCGCTCGACTGTATATATTTTCGTTACCCTATTTATTTCGTTAATGAATTGTACATCGCCTCGATTCTATTTAGTCGCCATCGGTTTTTACGAGATGTCCTTCCCCTCGAGTCTATTCATCGCCATCGTTCTCGTCTGTCCGTCTCCCCCGATCAGACCGTAAGCCCGTCAAACGGCAGGGACCGTCTCTATCTGTTGCCGACTTGTTCATCCCAAGCGCTTAGTACAGTGCTCTGCACATAGTAAGTGCTCAATAAATACTATTGAATGAATGAATGAATGAATAATGTGTGCTCGAAGGCATGATCCCTGCCACAGTGAACTTAGAATCTAATCAGCTCTGTAGAAGCAGCGTGGCTCAGTGGAAAGACCCCGGGCTTAGAAGTCAGAGGCCATGGGTTCGAATCCCGGCTCCGCCACTCGTCAGCTGTGTGACTGTGGGCAAGTCACTTCACTTCTCTGGGCCTCAGTTCCCTCATCTGTAAAATGGGGATTAACTGTGAGCCTCACGTGGGACCACCTGATTACCCTGTATCTCCCCCAGCGCTTAGAACGGTGCTCTGCACATAGTAAGCGCTTAACAAATACCGACATTCTTTTATTGTTATTTTTATTATTATTATCTATTCTTTCCCTGTTTCCTCTGCTTGACGCTTTTCCAGAGCAAGCAACTGCACGTTCTCACACACACACACACACACACGTACCCACAAACACACCCCTTTCCCTCCACCCCTCATCCTTGTTCCCTCCCTCTCTCTCTATCACTCCCCCTGAATCTCGCTGCTCCAGCCCTTGGGCAAACTGAGCTGAGTTCCAGAGAGTGATCAGAGAGGCAATTTCAGGAAAGGTGAATGTAGGGCAAAGAGAAACATTAAACGATTAGTAAACAAATCACAGGTCATTAACTCCCACCTACATAGCTTTTGAAAAGAGTATTTTGAATGGATTAAACACTGTATTTAACCAAGTGGCTGTCAATAACCTCCAGTTTCCTGTTAGGCCCAATCTATAGAGGAATAGTATAACTAGTTACCCTTCATATTTGAAGATATTTCTGATCTCGAAGTTCACCTGTGAATGCATGTGTGGCTGACCAGGCCAGGACCAAACTCTGGACCACATTGGACACCCATAAAGAGTCTCCCTTGTTGTGTTGTTGTGCTTAATGTTCGCAGCACCTGGTGCTGCTTTTTTATGGTATTTGTTAATTGCTTACTATGTGCCATGCACTGTATTAAGCAGTAGGGTAGATACAAGCTAATCAAGTCCCTGTCCTACCTGAGGCTCACAGTCCCCATTGTACAGATGAAGTAACTGGGGCACAGAAAAGTTAAGTGATTTGGCCAAGGCCACACAGCACACCAGTGGCAGAGCTGGGACTAGAACTCAGGTCCTTCTGACTCCCAGACCGGTATCTATCCACTAGGTCACCTGATCTTCCCTCCCAAGCCCGGTCCTCTCCCTGACTTCCCTATCACCGTGGACGATACGACCATCCTTCCCGTCTCTCGGGCCCGCGACCTCGGTGTCATCTTTGACTCGTCCCTCTCGTTCACCCCACACATCCGATCCGTTACCAAAACCTGCCGGTCTCACCTTTATAATATCGCCAAGATCCGCCTTTTCCTCTCCACCCAAACGGCTATCTTACTGCCATGGGCTCTCGTAATATCCCGGCTGGATTACTGTGTCAGCCTGCTCTCGGATCTCCCTTCCTCCTCTGACTCCCCGCTCCGGTCTATTCTTCACACCGCCGCCCGGCTCATCTTCCTGCAGAAACGCTCTGGGCCTGTCACTCCCTTCTTAAAAACCTCCAGTGGTTGCCTATCGACCTCCACACAAAACAAAAACTCCTCACTCTAGGCTTCAAGGCTGTCCATCACCTTGCCCCTTCCTACCTCTCCTCCCTTCTCTCTTTCTACCGCCCACCTCGCACGCTCCGCTCCTCCGCCGCCCACCTCCTCACCGTCCCCCGTTCTCGCCCGTCCCGCCGTCGACCCCCGGGCCACGTCCTCCCGCGGTCCCGGAACGCCCTCCCTCCTCATCTCCGCCAAACTGATTCTCTTCCCCTCTTCGAAACCCTACTTAAAGCTCACCTCCTCCAAGAGGCCTTCCCACACTGAGCTTCCCTTTTCCCTCTGCTCCCTCTACCCCCCCTTCACCTCTCCGCAGCTAAACCCTCTTCTCCCCCCTCTCCCTCTCCTCCTCCCCCTCTCCCGTCCCATCCCCTCAGCACCGTACTCGTCCGCTCGACTGTATATATCTTCATCATCCTATTTATTTTGTTAATGAAATGTACATCATCCTGATTCTATTTATTTGCTATTGTTTTAATGAGATGTTCTTCCCTTGATTCTATTTATTGCCATTGTTCTAGTCTGTCCGTCTCCTGTCTCGAATGAGTAGAGCAGGGATTGTCTCTATCTGTTGCCGATTTGTACATTCCAAGAGCTTAGTACAGTGCTCTGCACTTAGTAAGCGCTCAATAAATACTATTGAATGAATGAAGGAAGGATGGAGCGGACTGTGGGGTCCATTTAGAAGGGGTGCCATTCCCAAGGCAAAAGACTGTGAGGGGGCAAAAGGAGAAATAACCAAGGGAGCAGACATCTTAATAAGTCAGAGCACTGACAAGAACGAAGGAGGAAAGCGTAGGTCAGAAAATGTGATATATTAGCAGTTTTGCTTGTAAGGACGTTTTGTGAAGGTTTTCCCCCTAGCATCTGCTGCTCCTTAAATTGAAACACACTGACATTTGGAACAAATATATTGGGTTTATGAGCCATTGAACATTTTGGTTTGTGAAGTTACAGAAGAATTGAAAACAAATACAATTACCATAAGAATTCTCTTTGAATATTTATAAAAGGATAAGACTCTTTTGTGCTAAGGTTGTGCTTTCTCAGTTGAATGGGCGATAGGGATGTGTCTGGCCTACTGTCTGTTGGGATTTTAGGTATGGAATGCGGCTCTGAAGCCCCAGGTTTGCAGTGGAGTGAGAGGATCAAACTTTACAGTGACGCTTTTCCTCGGCTCCCCCTCTCTTCCTCATCACCTCAACTTACTCCCTTTGCTCTCCCCCCGACCCCACAACACTTATGTATGTATGTATATATCTACAATTCTATTTATTTATATCGATTCCCGTTGATCTCCCCCCTCCCCCCGACTGTAAACCCATTGTGGGCAGGGATCGTCTCTCTAATTGCTGAACTGTACTCTCTAAGACCTTAGTAGTACTCTGCACACAGTAAGCGCTTAATAAATGCAGTTGAATTAAAGAATGAATGAGTAGAGCCTTTGGAGATTTTATGGGAAGCAACATGGCCTTGTTGGAAGAGGACAGACCAGGTAGCTAGGAGACCTGGTTTTGCATCCCAGCTCGGTCACCGCTTGCTTCATGACCTTGGGCAACTCTTTTAAGATCTCTGTGCCTCAGATTCCCCATCTGAAAAATAGAAATTAAATAGCTGATTTCCATCTTAGACTGTGAGTCTCAGACAAGTCTTAGACAAGTTCGCAGAACACTGTACTGAATGCTTAGGAAAGTACAGTGTAACAGTATCACAGACACATTCCCTGCCCACAACTAGCTTACAGTCTAGAAGGGGAAACAGACACTAATATGAATAAATACAGTACAGACATATCTGAGCTGCTTATCTTGTATCTATCCCAGCATTTAGTACAGTACTTGGCACAAAGTAAGTACTTAACAAATGCCACTATTATCATCATCATCATTATTAATAGGGGGAGGCAGAGGTTCTGGAGTAAAAGGGGATGTCCTCAGTTGCCCCAGAGAAATGCTAAAGGATCGTTCAAAATCAGCATCTTTGTGCAAAGGAGTGCAAATTAGCGCATCATGTTTTCATGAATTTTGTTTGTTTGTTTCTGGTTTGTTTGGGTATTTGTTCCGCACTTACTATGTGCCAGGCACTGTACTAAGTGCTGGGGTAGATACAAGCTGATCAGGTAGGACACAGTCCTTATCCCACATGGGGCTCACAGTTTTCACCCGCAGTTTACGGAGGAGATATCGACGGCACAGAGAAGTTGGATGATTTGTTCAAGGTCACACAGCAGACAAGTGGCAGAGCCAGGATTTGAACCCAGGTCTTTCTATCTTCCAGAACCATGCTCTATCCATTCGGCCACACTGCTTCTCTGCACGTCCAGGGTAATGCCTGTGATGTCATGAAGTTCGACTTGTCTGGATTCAAAGCTCTCCATCACCTTGCCCCCTCCTTCCTCACCTCCCTTCTCTCTTTCTACTGCCCTCCCCATACACTCTGCTTCTCTGCCGCTCACTTCCTCACTGTCCCCCGTTCACTCCTATCGCGTCGTCGACCCCTGGCCCACATCCTACCGCTGTCCTGGAATACCCTCCCTCCTCACATCCGCCAAACTAGCTCTCTTCCCCTCTTCAAAGTCCCACTGAGAGCTCACCTCCTCCGGGAGGCCTTCCCAGACTGAGCCCTCTCTTTCCCTCTGCTCCTCCTCCCTTCCCCTCCCCCCACCCTTTGCTCTTTCCCCTTCCCCTCCCCTCAGCACTGTGCTCATTTGTACATATTATTTATTACCCTATTTATTATGTTAAGGTGTATATCTCCTTCATTCTCTTTATCTTGATGATGTTGTCTTGTTTTTGTTTTGCTCTGTTTTGCTTTGCTGTCTGTCTCCCCCATTTAGACTGTGAGCCCGTCACTGGGCAGGAACTGTCTCTATCTGTTGCCGAATTGTACATACCAAGCGCTTAGTACAGTGCACTGCACATAGTAAGCGCTCAATAAATACTACTGAATGAATGAATTATATATATTATTTATTACCCTATTCATTTTGTTAATGAGGGGTATATCTCCTTGATTCTATTTATCTTGATGATGTTGTTTTGTTTCGTTCTGTTTTGCGTTGCTGACTCCCCCGTTTAGACTGTGAGCCCATCACTGGGCAGGAATTGTCTCTATCTCTTGCCAAATTGTATATTCCAAGTGCTTAGTACAGTGCTTTGCACCTAGTAAGCACTCAATAAATACTATTGAATGAATGAATGAATGAATGGTGTCTGTTAAGGGCTTCCCCTGGATCACCCCAGCCCTGGCTTTCAGGGAGGGAGGGGGAGCTAGGGAGACTAAACACCAGTTTTGCCATGAACTTGGTGTGTGACCTTAGCAAATTTTTACTTCTCTGGGTCTCAGCTCTCCCTACATAGATCATCAACTCTTGGAAGGCAGGGATCATGGCTACCAACTCTGTTATATTTCACTCTCCCAAGCAATGAGGCCGAGTGGATAGAGCACGGGCCTGGAAGCAAGAAGGGCCTGGGTTCCAAACCCGGATCTGCCACTGGTCTGCTGTGTGGCCTTGGGTAAGTCACTTTATTTCTCTATGCCTCAGTTCCCACATCTGCATAATGGGGATTAAAACTGTGAGCCCTTTGTCGGAACTGGACTGCGTCCAACCTGACTAGCTCATTATATCTGCTGCAGAGATTAGTACAGTGCCAGACACATAGTAAGCACTTTACAAATATCATAAAAAGCCCAAAAAACTCCCCCCAGAACTACTTAGTACAGTTCTCTGTACACAGTAAGACTCAATAAATACATTTGATCAATTGCTAGAGTGAATGACAGGCCCTGAATTTATAGAAGTGACATGAAGAGGATAAGAATCTTAGCCCCCTCAGGGGGCATTTCGCCCCTCCTCCTGCCTCTCAGCTTCTCCTGAATATTCCAGAGGGACGGTCCCGGCTTATCGACATCTCGAGAGAAGGAGATGGCAAAGCATCTTTCCTTTACCTTTTCCAGTAGTCTTGCTTCCAGGAAGTCCTCCTACTTCCTAATTTCAATCTCTCTCTTACTGCCTACCTCCATATTCTATCTTCCCTGGAGTTTGAGAGCCTCTGATAACCGTAGACCATAGAATAGCCCTCGGAATACTTGATGACTGCTATTAAACCCATCAGCCTTCTCCTCTTCAGGCAAAAGAGCCCTGATTTCTTTCACCTTTCTTCCCGAAGCCCTATTTTCCAATCCTTTAATCATTTTCATTTCTCTTCCCAATAACATACAATATAAATGATTGTAAAACCCCTCGGAAATATAAAGAGCTGTCTCAATAATAAATCATCATTTTGGGAAATGATCCTGAGACATTTAAAGAAGATAAAATTAATCACCCCCTTCGAAATACATCACCGCTTTCCCCAAATGCTTTATGGTGTTTCCAGCGAATTGTCACCACATTCCAGTGAGAAAGAGAAGAGGGATTCACTCTATTTTTTTAAAGAGGGGAACTAAGAGTTCAGAGGGGGCAGTTTGCTTTTTTTTTAAGAACAGAGCAAGAATTGGAGCAGAGACTCAATGCCTGAACTCAAAGAACACTAGGGAGGACTGCCTTGCCCAAGGTAGTTCATTCTCTTGCCTATAAGCTCACTGTGGCCAGGGAATATGTATGGTTATTATTATTTTGTCCTCTCCCAAGCGCTTAGTACAGTACTCTGCAAGCCTTCAATAAATACAACTGAATGAATGAATGAATGAATGAATGAATGAATGAGTGAAGTCCACAGTCCAGGTGGCAAGCCAGGTGTAACAGTCACAAATAACTGGCCTCTGTGTCCAAAGTATTTTGATAAGCCGTAAATGAAAAGCACCTCAATGAAAAACGCTCACTTCCAGAAGCACAACGGTCTAAATAGAAACTCTCAGATGGAGTGTTCTATTTTTGAGAGACACTAGTTAAGGCATAAAATCCCGTGAAACACAATTATTTAGCTGGCCTTGTTTAACAACATTCTTCTAATTAACGAAGAATAACATCCTTTGAGATAACAGAGGGAAAATCCTTGTGCTTCTTTGGAAGGGGGAAAAAAAATAAAAACTTATGTTCCTGACCAAAATCCATTAAGCGATCACACATCAAGGGTGCCAAGCTCCCTGAAAAACCTGCTTGTGTGTGTTTTAGGTGGTTTACTCCCTTTCTGACTTTCTGGCAGGGGAAGTTGCTAGGATCAGCGGAACACATCCCTCCCTTGAGGTCCGTCCCGACACAACAGTGTCATGTCGAATGTTAGAAGCGCCTGAACTGTTCCATCTTGGGGGTGACAGAGTCAAGTGTTGCTGTTAGATCGGGGTCTCCGGGAGAAATGCCCATCATTCATGTAGCATAAGGGAGGCCCAAGATGTCCTAGCCCTTCTCCTTCCATCCTGTCTCCCTTTTAACCCCAACCGGGATTTTTTTTTTTTTTAAAGTGGTTTTATTTGTTAAGTGCTTTTTCTGTGCCAGCCACTGTTCTAAGTGCTGGGGTAGATACAAGGTAATGATGATGATGATGGTATTTCTTAAGCGCTTACTATGTGGCTAGCACTGTTCTAAGTGCTGGAGCATTCATTCATTCAACAGTATTTATTGAGCGCTTACTATGTGCACAGCACTGTACTAAGCGCTTGGAATGTACAAATCGGGAACAGATAGAGACGGTCCCTGCCCTTGGACGGGCTTACAGTCTAATCGAGTAGATACGAGGTAATCAGGTTGTCCCACGTGGGGCTCACAGTCCTAATCCCCATTGTACAGATGAGGTAACTGAGGCACAGAGAAGTAAAGTGACTTGCCCCAAGTCACAGAGCCGATGAGTGGCACGGCTCTGACTCCTAAGCCCGTGCTCTTTCCTCTAAGCCACGCTGCTTTGTGCCAGACACTGTACTGAGCAATGGAGTAGATACGAGTTAATCACAGTCCCCGTCCCATTCAGAGCTCGCAGTCATAATCCCCATTTTACAGATGTGGTAACTGAAGCACAGGCACTGACTCCGACTCCCAAACCCGGGCTCTTTCCACTAAGGCACGCTGGACATGGTCCCTGTCCTAGACGGGGCTCACAGTCTTAATCCCCATTTTACAGATGAGGCATCTGAGGCCCTGAGAAGTGAAGTGACCTGCCCAAGGCCATATAGTGAACAAGCGGTGGAACCAGGATTAAAACCCAGGTCCTTCTCACTCCCAGGCTCGAGGTCTATTCACTAAGTCGTGCTGCCTCTCACATTCTTTCCCGTCAAACGGCAGGGACCGTCTCTATCTGTTGCCGACTTGTTCATTCCAAGCGCTTAGTACAGTGCTCTGCCCATAGTAAGCGCTCAATAAATACTATTGAATGATTTCTTTGAACTGTGATGATATAGATGTAAGCATGATGTGGGCAGGGACTGTGTTTACTAACCCTGTTGTATTGTACTCTCCCAAGCACTTAGTACAATGCTGTGCACAGAGTATGCATTTAATAAATACCACTGACCGATTGATTGATTGATTGATGGCCCAGTGTGGGACACAAACAATAATAATAATAACGTTGGCATTTGTTAAGCGCTTACTATATGCAGAGCACTGTTCTAAGCGCTGGGGTAGATACAGGGTCATCAGGTTGTCCCCCGTGAGGCTCGCAGTCTTAATCCCCGTTTTACAGATGAGATAACTGAGGCACAGAGAAGTTAAGTGACTTGCCACAGTCACACAGCTGACAAGTGGCGGGGCCGGGATTCGAACCTATGACTTCTGACTCCCGAGCCCGGGCTCTTTCCACTGAGCCATTAGACACCTGCCTCGTTATATATTTTTTTAATGGTACTCATTAAGCTCTTGCCACGTGCCGGGTACTGGATCAAGCCTTGGGGTCGATACAATTTAATCAGGTTGGACACAATCCACGTCCCACATGAGGCTCACAGTCTTAATCCTCATTTTACAGATGAGGTAACTGAGGCCTAGGTGAATAACTTGCTTGCCCAAGGGTCACCCAGAAGACAAGTGGCAGAGCAGGATTAGAACCCAGGTCTTCTGCCTCCCAGGCCTGGGTTTTTCCCACCAGGCTACACCGTATCTCCATTGATTTCATACTCTCAGTTGGAATGACAGGCTTTCTCCAGAGACGACTCCAGAGATCATACGGTCCTTGGCACGTACGCGTATGGGACGGATACCCCAATTATTATCCGTAGATGGGGAGAGGGGAGTACGGGCCCCCGGCCCTCCCCAAGGATCGCACGTGGAGAGCTTCCAGTCGTCTACCAGTCTCGGCTACGGGAGGGAGAGTCAGGCCGAGGCCTGGCCGTTCCATTCCCAGCTTGGCCAGTGGCTGGCGAGTGGAAGGCCGTCGGCTACGCGTCAACACTCAACTCTTCCGGACAGCAGCGGCGTGGGAGAGTTGAGACTCAATTAAGGTGACTGCACAGAGGAAGTCAGTGATAAACCACTTCTGTATTTTCACCAAGAAAATGCTACGGACACCAGAATGATCGCAGATGGAGAGCGGGGCGTTCTGGGAGAGACGCGTCCACGGAGTTGCCGCGGATGAGAGACGACAACGGCATAAGATGACAAGATGGGAGTAAGGGCCCGATTTTGGAAGAGGGTGAGGGAGTGGGGAAAAGGGACTTGAGGGGAGCAGGGAGAGCGCGGTCAATCGAACTCAGACTAGCAAGCCGACAATCTAATGTTGGTATCTGTTAAGCGCTTACTATGTGCGGAGCACTGTTCGAAAGCGCTGGGGGAGATACAGGGTCATCGGGTCGTCCCACGTGAGGCTCACAGTTAATCCCCGTTTTACAGGTGAGGTAACTGAGGCCCAGAGAAGTCAAGTGACTTGCCCACAGTCACACAGCCGACAAGTGGCGGAGCCGGGAGTCGAACCCATGACCTCTGACTCCGAAGCCCAGGCTCTTTCCACTGAGCCACGCTGCAATCTCTAAACTAAGATGCCAGCGTTCCTTTTTTTGTTTTTCTCCCCTTCATCCAATAAGAATTCAGGATTTGGTGATCTCCCTCGTCCTTGCAAGGCACTCGGTCTGCTGAGCATCCCATCAAGGTGGTGCCCCTCAGGATCGAAAGAATAGCCAACCAATTTACCTCACCAATCCTCAGCAGCACCTGGCATACAAAAACAACCACAAGAGACGACAACAACAGTAATGACAATCCGTTATTAATAATGATAATAATTCATTATTATAGTATTTGCTAAGTAATAATAATGTAGATATTTGTTAAGCACTTACTATGTGCAGAGCACTGTTCTAAGCGCTGGGGGAGATACAGGGTCGTCGGGTCGTCCCACGTGAGGCTCACAGATAATCTCTATTTTACAGATGAGGGAACTGAGGCCGAGAGAAGCGAAGGGACTTGCCCACAGTCACACAGCTGACAAGTGGCGGAGCTGGGATTCGAACCCATGACCTCTGACTCCCAAGCCCGGGCTCTTTCCACTGAGCCACGCTGCTTCAAGTACCTATGTGTCCAGCATTATTCCAATTGCTATGCGTAGATACTAGTTAATCAGGTCAGATATAGTGTCTGTCCTCTGTGGGGGAAGGAGAACAGGCACTGAATCCCCATTTTACAGCTGAGGAAAATGAGGTACGAAGAAGTCAACCGACTTGCCTAGGTTCGAAAGCAGGTAAATGAGACACCATAGCAAAGTGGATAGAGCACGGGCTTAGTAGTCAGAAGGACCTGGCTTCTAATTCTGGCTCTGTCACTTGTCTGCTGTGTGACCTTGGGCAAGTCCGGGCCTGTGCTTCAGTTACCTCGTCTGTAAAATGGGGATTATGACTGCGAGTTCTAAATGGGACAGGGACTGTGATTAACTCGTATCTACTCCACTGCTCGGTACAGGGTCTGGCACAAAGCAGCGCGGCTTAGAGGAAAGAGCACGGGCTTAGGAGTCAGAGGCCGTGGGTTCTCGTCCCGGCTCCGCCGCTCGTCAGCCGTGAGACTTTGGGCAAGTCACTTAGGTCCTCGGTGCCTCAGTTACCTCATCGGTAAAATGGGGATTAAGACTGTGAGCCCCACGGGGGACAACCTGATTACACTCTATCTACCCCAGGGCTTAGAACGGTGCTTGCCACAGAGTAAGCGCTTAACAGAGACCGACGTTATTATTACGACATAGTAAGCGCTTAGTAAATGCCATAAAAAGTGACAGAGCTAGAATTAGAACTCATGTCCTCTGATTCTTAGTCCCGTGCTCTTTCCCCTAGGCTACCCTGCTTCCCAATGTTATAATAATAGTAGTGATACTGGTTGAGGACTTACTGTGATCCAAGCACTGTTCTAAGCACTGGGGTGGATACATTACCATCAGAGAGGACACTGTCCCTGTCTCACATGGGGATCACAATTTAAGGGGAAGGGGCTCCCGATTTTGTGGGGGAGAGACAGAATAATAATAATGATAATAATGTTGGTATTCGTTAAGCGCTTACTATGTGCAGAGCACTGTTCTAAGCGCTGGGGTAGGTACAGGGTAATCAGGTTGTCCCACCTGAGGCTCACAGTCTTAATCCCCATTTTACAGATGAGGGAACTGAGGCCCAGTGAAGTGACTTGCCTACAGTCACACAGCTGACAAGGTGGCAGCGCCGAGATTCGAACCCCTGACTTCCGGCTCCCAAGCCCCTGCTCTTTCCACTGAGCCACGCTGCTTCTCTACTTGATTCCCATTTCACCCATGAGGAGATTGTACGAGAATTTAATTGACAGGCTCTCAGTCACATAGTAAAAAAGTGGAGGGGTTGGGATGAGAGCCCAGGCCTCCTGACTGTGCCTTTTCTACTAGGCCATGATGTTTCTCGAAGATTTTCTACAGAATCCAACCAGCCGCTGAAAACGTGAGTCGTAGAGTTGGTGGAGAACTCGGGAATGCAGTTGACTGCCAAGATAACTTTACGAATCGCCCTTCTGCCTATTCATCCCGAGTGAAGCTCCGCTGGGAGAGTGGAAAAGAAGCCCGGGAGAGGGAGGCCTAGAAAATGTTTCTCTTTCTTTTTTCTCTTTCTTTTTAGAGTGTCCGTTGAGCGCGTACTCTATGTCAGGCACCGAACTAAGCACCGGGGGGAGATGCAAGCTGATCAGGTTGGATACAGTCCCCGTCCTGCATGGGATGCACAGTCTCCGTCCCCATTTTACGGATGAGGAAACTGAGGCCCAGAGAAGTGACTTGCCAAGGGACGCACTGCAGACACGTGGCAGAGTCGGGTTTAGAAGCCGGGTCCTTCTGCCTCCCAGGCCCGACCTCTATCCACTAGGCCATGATGTTTCGTGATTCGTACAGATAGTTATCCCCCTTTCCCCACCTTGTCCTCCGCCGTCTCTCCTCTAGGAAGCGTGGCCCCAATTCCTCAGCCTCTCTTCTTGAGAAAATCTTTTTTTATAAAAGAACCTCCAAATTGGGGTTAGCTTGTAACCTGTGGGGTGAAAACTCCCGTCGGGAGGTCCCTTCACGGTTGGTTGTCCCTGTATCAGAGTTTGGTATCACCCAACGCCACTCAGATGAAAAGTGATGCCATCAGAAGTGGTTATTAATAAATATAATAACCACTAGAGCATTAATTTCTGGTATAATCAAATGCCGCTGAATTATTTCAGCGTCAGATCTTGACAGAGGAGTCGGCCCGGGATTAGCATTTTGATTTAAAGTTCATTGGATGATGTTTATCTTCATTTCTGTCACATACATGTGATTGACTGCCTGTCTTGGGAAATAAAAACAAATGCTACTTCCCGAGCCAAGTGGATGGAGGGGAATAATTTAAGAGAGCTTTTTTTCAGTTGACTGGACTGCCGGAACCTTGACTGCATTGCTGGTTTGCTGTTCGCAAGGTCTTTCGCTGAATTGGAGCCTCCCCGTTTTGCTCTCCGCCTCCCAGCCCCTGCTTATATTTCTCCTGTCCCTTTTCGAACGCGTTTGCGCAAAAGGAATGTCTCGCGTCCCCTATTAGATTGTAGGCTCCTTGAAGGCAGGGAACTATGTGTATATATATATACACACACACACATACATACAACTGTATATATATATATATATATATATATATATATATATATATATATATATATAGGAAGCAGCGTGGCTTAGTGGAAAGAGCCTGGGCTTGGGACTCAGAGGTCATGAGTTCGAATCCCAGCTCTCCCACTTGGCAGCTGTGTGACTGTGGGCAAGTCACTTCACTTCTCGGGGCCTCAGTTCCCTCATCTGTAAAATGGGGATTAACTGTGAGCCTCACGTGGGACGACCTGATGGCCCTGTATCTCCCCCAGCGCTTAGAACAGTGGTCTGCACATAGTAAGCGCTTAACAAATACCAACATTATTATTATGTATTATATTATATATATGTACACACATACATTCAACAGTATATATTGAGAAGCAGCGTGGCTCGGTGGAAAGAGCACGGGCTTTGGAGTCAGGGGTCATGGGTTCGAATCCCAGCTCTGCCACTTGGCAGCTGTGTGACTGTGGGCGAGTCGCTTCACTTCTCTGGGCCTCAGTTCCCTCATCTGGAAAATGGGGATTAAGACTGTGAGCCCCACGTGGGACGACCTGATTCCCCTGTGTCTACCCCAGCGCTTAGAACGGTGCTCTGCACATAGTAGGCGCTTAACAAATACCAACATCGTTAATATAATGTATATACGATATATACAACTGTATATATATGTATATATAAAATATGTGAACTGTAAACCCAGTAAATAGATATGTGTGTGTCTGTGTGTGTGGGTATCCTTTGAATCCGAAGATGACATACCTGAAGGTTCTGTCCTCGCGATGGGTGCGAGTGTGGCTGAAATGACCGACACGAGAATAACCTATACTCCTGCAACTCTGACGAGTAACAACAGAGAAGCAGTGTTGCCCAGCCCTTTTCACTCCTGTGTGCTTATTCTGGCTCCACCATTTGCCTGTCGCATGACCTTGGCCAAGTCGCTTCACTCTCAGGTCTCTCAACTGTAAAAACCTGTTGTCCCCTCAGGCTGTGAGCCCCAGGTGGGACGGGGACTGCGTCTGACCAGATTATCTTGTCTCTATAACACCGCTTGGTAGAGTGGTTGGTAAATATTAAGCATCTAAGAATACCTCATTCAATCTTTAATAATATCACTATTTTTAGGATAGATTGTTACCCTCCTACTCCGAGCCTGTTGAGTGGTAGCCGGATCGGCCGGAAGCCTTGGCTCCAGGAGAGCAGTCTCTGTCTGGATTTGCTGCCAGCCAAGATGGTCCATCTCTTGCGCTGTCGTCCCGTCAGTCCACTGTTCCGTCGCATCGTTTGGGGCTGGACTTGGGGGGGGGGGGTCTCTGGGCTGACCAGTCGCTGGTCCGGTGGTCAGACCAGCAGGAACGGGCGGTCGGCAGGTGATGACGAAGAGGTCACCCTCCTCTTGGCAACGCGATAGTCCCTCTTCTAGAGACCCTGACGTCAAGGATGAGAAATCAAGGCTTCCAGAGGGCAGCAGGGAGGGAGGGCCCCTGGGAGATTGGGTCAGGGGGCTCCCTACCTCATCAGTTTTCAAATCAGTTCTTAGTGAAATAGCCAGTGTTTTCCCACGTCAATCATTGCCACCCCGGGATCTGTCTTGATAATGACCCGAATCTGACGAATACCATCAAGGCTGACAGAAACTTAACTCTGGACGGGGCTTAGGGAAGGAAGCGGGCGGGGGAGAGGCAAACGTGAGGGAGGCAGTGACAGTTATTATTATTGCAATAATAGCGGCTCTTCCTGTCAACCGGTCGCATTTAGAGAAGCAGCTTGGCTCAATGGAAAGAGCCAGGGCTTGGGGGTCAGAGGTCGTGGGTTCTAGTCCCGGCTCCGCCACTTGTCAGCTGTGTGACCTTGGGCGGGTCACTTAACTTCTCTGGGCCTCAGTGACCTCATCTATAAAATGCGGATGAAGACTGTGAGCCCCACGTGGAACGACCTAATTCCCTTGTATCTACCCCAGCGCTCAGAACAGTGCTTGGCACATAGTAAGCGCTTAACCAATACCAATATTATTATCATTATTATTTACTGAGCACTTCCCGTGTGCGGAGCACTGTACTAAGGGAGGGTACAATACAACAGAGTAGGTAGATATTTTCCCCGCCCACCGTGAGCTGCTCCAAGTACGGTTGTAAGGACTAGGGTACGTACGAGATTCGTTGATAAATCACAGCCTTTGTCCCACATGGCGCTCACAGTCCGAAAGAGAGGGAGGGCAAGTATTTCATCCCCATTTTACAGAGAAGCAGCGTGGCTCAGTGGAAAGAGCCCGGGTTTGGGACTCAGAGGTCGTGGGTATTAATCCCGGTTCTGCCGCTTGTCAGCTGGGCGACCTTGGGCAAGTCCATTCACTTCTCTGGGCCTCAGTTCCCTCATCCGTCAAATGGGGATTAAAGCTGCGAGCCCCACGTGGGACAGCCTGATCACCTTGTATCTATCCCAGAGTTTAAAACAGTGCTTGGCACATAATATGTGCTCGATAAATACCGTTATCATTATTATAAAGTGCTTAATACGGCACTCTGCACACAGTAGGTGCTCAGTAAGTGAGATCGACTGGTTGATTGATTGCCCAAGCAGGGTCCACTGCCGCTAGCTTTGGCCAATTTCGTTCTCTGGGCGTCAGGCGCCGCCCAAGGCTCTCCCTACCTGGTTAGGAGTTTGGTACCGCAGTGACGGTACTTATTGAGTATGGACTGCAATGTACTGTACTAGACAAATAAAAAGTGTCACAGAAGCCCAAGGCACATGCACCGCCCACCAGGAGCTTGCACTATAATATAATAAACAATAATAATAATAATGATGACGTTACTGGCAGGGAACGTGTCTTCTAAACTGTAAACCAGAGAAGCAGCGTGGCTCGGTGGTAAGAGCACGGGCTTTGGAGTCAGAGATCGTGGGTTCGAATCCCGGCTCGGCCACTTGTCAGCTGTGTGACTTTGGGCAAGTCACTTCACTTCTCGGTGCCTCAGTGACCTCATCGGTAAAATGGGGATTAAGCCTGTGAGCCCCACGTGGGACAACCTGATCCCCCTGTGTCTACCCCAGCGCTTAGAACAGTGCTCGGCGCATAGTAGCAGCGTGGCTCAGTGGAAAGAGCACGGGCTTTGGAGTCAGGGCTCATGAGTTCGAATCCCAGCTCTGCCACTTGTCGGCTGTGTGACTCTGGGCGAGTCACTTAACTTCTCTGTGCCTCAGTTCCCTCATCTGTAAAATGGGGATTAAGACTGTGAGCCCCACGTGGGACAACCTGATTCCCCTATGTCTACCCCAGCGCTTAGAACAGTGCTCGGCACATAGTAAGCGCTTAACAAATACCAACATTATTATTGAGAAGCAGCGTGGCTCAGTGGAAAGAGCACGGGCTTTGGAGTCAGGGCTCATGAGTTCGAATCCCAGCTCTGCCACTTGTCGGCTGTGTGACTGTGGGCGAGTCACTTAACTTCTCTGTGCCTCAGTTCCCTCATCTGTAAAATGGGGATTAAGACTGTGAGCCCCACGTGGGACAACCTGATCCCCCTATGTCTACCCCAGCGCTTAGAACAGTGCTCGGCACATAGTAAGCGCTTAACAAATACCAACATTATTATTATTAGTAAGCGCTTAACAAACACCAGCATTATTTCAGGGAATGTGTCTGTTCCATTGTTATCTCGTACTCTCCCAAGTGCTTTAATACAGTGCTCCGCACTCCGGAAGCTCTCAGTAAATACAAATGACTGACTGACTTCTATTGTATTGTACTCTCTCGAGTACTTAGCACAGTGCTCTGCACAACATTCAATGGTATTTATTGAGCACCTACTGTGTGCGGGACACTGTACTAAGTACTCAATACTTAGACAACTACAGCGTGGCTCGGTGGAAAGAGCCCCGGCTTGGGAGTCAGTGGTCACGGGTTCTAATCTCCGCTCCGCTACTTTTCAGCTGTGTGACTTTGGGCAGTCACTTAACTACTCTGTGCCTCAGTTACCTCATCTGCCAAATGGGGATTAAGACCGTGAGCCCCACGTGGGACAACCTGATCACCTTGTATTCCCCCCGCAGCGCTTAGAACAGTGCTTCGCTCCTAGTAAACGCTTGACAGATACCATCATTGTTATTATTATTCATTACTTAGGAGAGTACCACACAACAGTATAATAGACGCATTCCCTGCCCACAAAGAGTTTACAGCCTAGAGGATAGTAAACAGTCAGTAAATATCACTGATGGATTGATAATTGTTAAACCCTTACTATGTGCCAAACGATTTACTCGGACACGGTCCTTATCCCATACGGGGCTCACAGGCTAATGGGGAGGGAGAACAGGTATTTGATTTCCATTTAGTGTCTTACGTAGGAGGCAGGCATAGAAATCTTACAAAGTTGTGGAAGCCAGAAAGGAAAATTGCAAGTTCAATAGATTACACATCCATTCATAAGTGCTAAATTTACAAGTACAAGAGGCGGCTGAAAGTTGCTAAGTATTGGAGGGTTGATAATTAGTTGGAGAAGGTTTTGTTGGAGGCAGTGGGCTTTTAAGGAGGTCTCTGAAGGTGGAGAGGATTGAAGTCTGGTGTACTTTTTTTTTTGAGGGGTGGGCGGGAATCCAGGCCCTGCGAACGGTATGACCGGGGGACAGAGGAAGTCTTGAAGAGAGGGCAGTGGATTTGAGAGGAACAAAATGCGCAAGTAGGGGAATGGAGGGCAAGGTTCAGAGAGCTGGTGGAGAGCCTCCAAGCCACCGGTAAGGAGTCTTTGTTTGATCTGAAGGGAGATGAATGACGTGATGACCCCAAAGGGTCTAGAGAGAAGTACGACGACTCCATTTCTGGCAGATCCGGCCATTCATTCGTTCAATTCATTAAATCATATTTATCGAGCACATTGTGTGCAGAGCACTGTACTAAACGCTTGGTCCTACAGTCGTGACCCTGGTTCAAGTGTTCTTCGTGTCAGGAGCGGTGAGTGACTTTGTCCTCCCCTCCAGGCTCCCTGCCTCCAGCATGTCCCCGCTTCTCTCCACACTTCTGTTCTCCGTAATGAGTCTCCCTGTTGTCCCTGGAGAGGAACTGATCTCTCGGGCACCGACCTGAGGATGCCTATTTTTGTCATTCTTCCTCTCTTTCCAAGGGGAATCATTTCTCACACCTGTGGCTAATCATCTCCCAATAAGGGATTTTAGGGGATTGGAAGGGAATCTCCAGCCTAATATCTCTGCCATTCCTGATCCAGGAGAAGGAGAGACAGGAGACACTATGGAGCAATCAATCAACGGTATTTATTGAAGGCTTTCTGTGTACAGAGCGCCATACCGGGCTCTGGGGAAGAGTACAACACAGCAAAGTTGGTAGATACATTCCCTGCCCACACTGAGCTAGACCTGTAAAGTGTTCATTTTCAAATGGGCTATAATGTGACGGATATGCTTTCTTTCAAAGCTGAATAACTTGAGATAAGGCGTTAATCCCATACCGTACAGGATGTTGGGTTGCTAATACAGATGGACGGTGATAGGAAATCCTGGCTGTGATCTCAGGGCCAAATGAACAAAATAGTCTCTCACTTGGATTTTGGAAAAACTGTGGTTTTGGGGTTGGCAAAAAGCTCATGAGTTTTTAGGCGCAGAATTTTGAAAAGAATAAGAAAAGATTACCAGAAAGCGCCCGGCATCTTTGCTTCCAGTTTCCGGGGGGGCCCAGCAGAGACCCCCATCAGTCATATTTATTGAGTACCTGCTATGTGCAGAGTAATGTCCTGAGCACTTGGGTGATTACAATGAAACAGAAAAACAGACACGTTCCCCGCCCATAACGAGGTAGGAGATGCTATTCTCCTTCTGCAGTACTGGAAAGGGGTAAATAGGCCACAGCTGTCGTCCAAAAATCAGCAGGGTCCCTTAGAGAAAAGATTCCAGCCTACAGTGTTTGATTGATTGATTGAATGTCTACTTTGAGTGACAGTCAAAGCAAATTAATTTCACTTACATTTTTTTCCGCTTAAAAATCCCCTTCTCAGCTTCTGCTCTCCGTTTAGAGTTTAGTGGCACAGTCTCACTCATTCATTCAATAGTATTTATTGAGCGCTTACTATGTGCAGAGCACTGTACTAAGCACTTGGAATGGACAAATCGGCAACAGATAGAGACGGTCCCTGCCCTTTGACGGGCTTACGGTCCAATCGGGGAAATGGGTTCTACCGAGATTTGAACTCGGATCACTGGATTCGAAGTCCAGAGTGCTAACCGTTACACCGTAGAACCGACTCAGTGACCCAAAGCCTTGGACTGTGGGAAACTTAATGATGATGACAATAATAATCTTGATAATAATAATAATAACGATGGTGGTATTTGTTAAGCATTTACTAGGTGCCAAGTACTGTACTAGACCCTAGAGTAAAAACGAGATAATCGGGCAAGACACAGTCTGGTCCCACATGGAACTTACAGTCTAAGAGCGAGGGAATATAGGTAGTGAGGGCACAGAGAAGTTAAGTGACTAGCTCAAAGTCACACAGCAGGCACGCGGCGGAGCTGGAATCAGAACCTAAAAGATCCAACCTCTTTACTCTGGGCTACGCTGCTTCTCATTTACTCATTTTCGTTATCTAGTTCTCTTCCTCCGAACAGTGTTTAAGAACAGTGCTTGGCATATTCTAAGAACTTAACGTTTATAATTATTATTATTTTTTTTTTGCCTTTAGGCAGGAGGTGGGCCAAGCCAGCTTCGAGGAAGAAGCAGGGCTCTCTCCTGTCTCGGGAGGTCTTCTGCCCGACGTGTTTATCAGTAGACTACCTAAACAATTTCTCTCGCCGATGGAGCCAATAATCTGTTCAGTTAAGTAGCCATGGGACAACATAGAGTTTCACGTGGCAGACAGGACACTGTCTCCACTCCACTGCAACTTGATGGTCACGGGATGAGGGAGCAGGGAAGAGGATGTGAGAGTGAGAGAGTTAATCGGGCGAAATCTTTCAAGATGATTTGATAAACCAGCAGTTTATAAATGGCTTGTGATGAATTGTCTTCATCGTTTAGATGACAAGTCACCCAGTCTTCCAACCAGGGGTAAGAGGGAGACAGGACTTTCTGTGAAGCTCCAGAGGGAGGGACCCAGGCCAAGCAGGGACATCCGGATTTGTGGAACTTGGCCCTGGAAGTCAGAGGACCTGGTTTCCCATCCCAGCTCCACCACTTGTCTACTGGGTGGCCTTGGGCAAATCCCTTAACTTCTCTATGCCTCAGTTACCTCACCTGTAAAATGGGGATTAGCACCGTGAATCCCTTGTGGAACAGGGACTGTGTCCAACCTGATTATCTTGTAATGTTGGTATTTGTCAAGCGCTTACTCTGTGCAGAGCGCTGTTCTAAGGGTCATCAGGTTGTCCCACGTGAGGCTCACAGTTAATCCCCATTTTACAGATGAGATAACTGAGGCCCAGTGAAGTGACTCGCCCACAGCCACCCAGCTGCCAAGTGGCAGAGCTGGGATTCGAACTCATGACCTCTGACTCCCAAGCCCAGGCTCTTTCCACTGAGTGCTTGGCACATTATAAGCGCTTAACAAATACCACAGTTATTATTATCATCATTAATCCGGGAGAGGCTGGCTACGGAAGATGGACTGTCCACTGGTGATGCACACAGCGTTGCTAGGGAGTGGATGGGGGGTGCTCCATTTCTGGGAGAGGCCGGATTCTGTGGAATGAACTGTGCGCTGGAGACACGTATACAGGGAGTAAGACACAGAAGAGAGTGAGAGAAGAGGAAAGGAGGGCTTAGTCAGGGAATGCCTCTTGGAGAGGATAATAATATTAATAATAATGTTGGTATTTGTTAAGCGCTTACTCTGTGCAGAGCACCGTTCTAAGCGCTGGGGGAGATACAGGGTAATCAGGTCGTGCCACGGGAGGCTCACACTTAATCCCCGTTTTACAAAAGAGGGAACTGAGGCACAGAGAAGTGAAGTGACTTGCCCACAGTCAGCTGCCAAGTGGCAGAGCCGGGATTCGAACCCGTGACCTCTGACTCCCAAGCCCACGCTCTTTTCACTGAGCAACGCTGCTTCTGTGCCTTCAATAAGCCTCTGATGCGGGGGAGAGTAATCGTCTATCAGATATGAGGAGGGTGGACATTTCAGGCCAGAGGCAAGACGCAGGTGAGAGGTAGGCAGCAAGATAGACGAGATAGACTCTAGATTGTAAACTGGTGGTCGGCAGGGAATGTGTCTGTTTATTGTTCTCTTGTACTTTGAAAAGCAAAGTGGCTTAGTGGAAAGAGCTCGGGCTTGGTAATCAGAGGTTGTGAGTTGAAATCCCGGCTCCGCCACTGGTCAGCCGTGTGACTCTGAGCAAGTCACTTCACTTCTCGGTGCTTCAGTTCCCTCATCTGTAAAATGGGGATTAAGACCGTGAGCCCCAAGTGGGACAATCTCATTACCTTGTATCTCCCCCAACACTTAGAACGGTGCTTGGCCCATAATTAGCGCTTAACAAATACCATCATCATTATTATTATTGTTATTATTACTGTCCCAATAGTTTAGTACAGTGCCCTGCACACGGTAAGTGCTCAATAAATACGATTGAATGGGACAGCCTTCTCTGGGCATGCCGTGGGAGAGGATGAGGACACGTGGCCACCATTTTGAGAAAACTCTCTTGATTTAGCCCAAACTGACCTAAGCCGGAGGATTTTTCTGGAGAACCCTACCCTTCCCTGGGGCTCCGGCACCTTGGCTCTCCCTCCCCAGCTCACTCAGAAGTCCGGCGCCGCCATCTGAGTCACAGACTCGGCTGAGAGAGGTCCAGAACCGAAAATAAAAAACAGGACATCGAACTGTCTGGGACTATATTGGAACTGGACAGGCAAGAAGCCGCTGCCCGCTGATCCATCCGTCAGTCATATTTATTGAACATTTACTGGGTACAGAGCACTGGGAGAAAGTTAGTAGGCGTATTCCTTGCCCGTTCATTCAGTCGTAGTTTTTGAGTGCTTACTGTGTGCAGGACACTGTACCAAGAGCTGGGACAGTACAATTTGGCAACAGATAGAGACAATCCCTACCCAACAACGGATTCACAGGCCAGAAGGGGGGAGACGAACAACAAAACAGAACAAGTAGACGGGCGTCAATAGAATCGAAATAGATGAATAGAATTATAGATAGATACACGTCATTAACAAAATGAATAGAACGATCAATGCGTACAAATATACACAAGTACTGTGGGGCAGGGAAGGGGGAAGAGCAGAGGGAGGGAGTCGGGGGCAATGGGGGAGGGAGGAGGAGCAGAGGAAAAGGGGGGCTCAGTCTGGGAAGGCCTTCTGGAGGAGGTGAGCTCTCAGTAGGGCTTTAAGGGGGGAAGAGAGTTAGTTTGGTGGATGTGAGGCGGGAGGGCATTCCAGGCCGGAGGTAGGATGTGGGCCGGGGGTTGATGGCGGGACAGGTGAGAACGAGGCACAGTGAGGAGGTTAGCGGCGGCGGAGGAGCGGAGTGTACGGGCTGGGTTGTAGGAGAGAAGAGAGGTGAGGTAGGAGGGAGCAAGGTGATGGAGAGCTTTGAAGCCAAGAGAGGAGTTTTTGCTCGATACGGAGGTTGACAGGCGATCACTGGGGGGTTTTGAGGAGGGGAGTGACAGCCCCAGAGTGTTTCTGTGGAAAGATAATCCGGGCAGCAGAGTGTAGAATGGATTGCCGCGCTGCTGCCCCCACTGTGCCAAGGTGCCCTTGGACATCATGCCCACGCCCAGCCCCTCCTGGTGGGTCTTGCCGTTGCCCCCCGATGCGGTCTTCTCACTCGCATGCCGTCTGAAGCTGACCCTGCTTCATACTGATACATCGCTGGGCCGAGTAGCATGACCTAGTGGATAGAACATGAGGCCTGGGCATCGGAAGGAGCTGGGTTCTGATCCCAGCTCTGCCTTGTGTCTGCTGCGTGACCTCAGGCAAGTCACTTCACTTCTCTAAGTCTCAGTTACCTCATCTGTAAAATGGGGATTAAGATCGTGAGCCCCATGTGGGACAGGGACTGTGTCCAACCTGATTAGCTTGGATCTACCCAAGTGTTAAGAAGAGTGATTGGCAAGTAGTAAGTGCTTATCGAAGACCATTAACAACAACAACAACAACAAATACCATCATAATCATCGTCATTATCATCATTTGGTTCATGTGGTGAGTGCGGCTCAGTGCAAAGAGCACGGGCTTGGGGGTCATAGGTCATAGGACCTATGGTCATAGGTCATAGGTCATAGGACCTCCCGCGGTCCCGGAACGCCCTCCCTCCTCGCCTCCGCCAAACCGATTCTCTTCCCCTCTTCGAAACCCTACTTAAAACTCACCTCCTCCGAGAGGCCTTCCCAGACTGAGCTCCTCTTCTCCCTCTACTCCCTCTGCCATCCCCCCTTTACCTCTCCGCAGCTTAACCCTCTTTTTCCCCTTTTCCCTCTGCTCCTCCACCTCTCCCTTCCCATCCCCACGGCACCGTACTCGTCCGCTCGACTGTATATATTTTCGTTACCCTATTTATTTTGTTAATGAACTGTACATCGCCTCGATTCTATTTAGTCGCCATCGGTTTTTACGAGATGTCCTTCCCCTCGACTCTATTCATCGCCATCGTTCTCGTCTGTCCGTCTCCCCCGATCAGACCGTAAGCCCGTCAGACGGCAGGGACCGTCTCTATCTGTTGCCGACTTGTTCATCCCAAGCGCTCAGTACAGTGCTCTGCACATAGTAAGCGCTCAATAAATACTATTGAATGAATGAATGAATGAATAGGTTTGAATTCCGGCTCTGCCACTCGTCAGCTGTGTGACTGTGGGCAAGTCACTTCACTTCTCTGGGCCTCAGTTACCTCATCTGTAAAATGGCGATGAAGACTGTGAGCCTCATGTGGGAAAACCTGACTATTCTGTATCTCCCCCAGCGCTTAGAACAGTACTCTGCACATAGTAAGCGCTTCACAAATACCGACATTATTATTATTATTATTAACCAGGCATCAATATAAATAAATAGAACTATTGACATGTCATCAATACAACACATGCTGACTTCCTTTCGATAGTCGCTCGTCCTTCTGATTTTCCAACGGACATCGGCGGTAATATCTCACGTCCCCCATCCTTTCCGGAAGCCCGCCTGGACATCGTGGAGTTGGTGTTCCACGTAGGCCTCCGTCCTATGCCGTCTAACTTTCAGCGGTAGCGGTCAGCCTATCGTCCAGATGGGCGCCATCTCCTTGAAGAAGAGAGCACGATAGCTTATGGTCTCCATGTTCCCATGTCAGTGACTCTAGCCACCACAGAGCCGTGTGTAAATATACACACTACGCACACGTCCATCCACATTCACTCAGACATAAACACAGCTAGACCCACAGAGCCCTACACCCGTAATGAGAGGTGTACACGTGTGTATATACGAAAACCAGACAAATACACAGATCCCTACAAATGAACAGATCCCCAAAAGACATGCATAAACACATACGGAGAGCCGGATATGCCCACACGTCGGAACATCTACGCAGATGGTAGGGGACTGAGCACCGGCCTGGGAGTCGGAAGATCGTGGGTCCCAATTCTGACTCGGCCACTTGTCTGCTACGTGACCTTGAGTAAGTCACTTCACATCTCTGGGCCTCGGTTACCCCATCTGTAGAATTCATTCATTCAGTAGTATTTATTGAGCGCTTACTATGTGCAGAGCGCCGTACTAAGCGCTTGGAGTGTACAGATCGGTAACGGATAGAGACGGTCCCTGCCCTTTGACGGGCTTACGGTCTGAGCGGGGGAGACGGACGGACGGGGTGAGCCCAGACTGTGTCCAACCTGATTAACTTGTATCTACCCCAGTGCTTAGGACAGTGCTTGGCACATAGTAAAAGCTTGAGCGTGGGTTTGAGAATCAGAGGACGTGGGTTCTAAACCCAGCTCCTCCACTTCTCAGCGGTGTGACTCTGGGCAAGTCACTTAACTTCTCCGTGCCTCAGTTATCTGTAAAGTGGGAATTAAGACTGTGAGCCCCCAGGGGAACAACCCGCTTACCTTGTATCTACCTCAGTGCTTAGAACAGTGCTTGGCACCTAGTAAGCACTTAAATACCACCAGCAGTATTATTATTAAGTACCATGATTATTATCCCTTAGGAAAATGTAAATGTAAAATGCGGAGAAGCAGCGTGACTCAGTAGAAAGAGCCCGGGCTTGGGAGTGAGAGCATGGGTTCGAATCCCGGCCCTGCCACTTGTCAGCTGTGTGACGGTGGGCGAGTCACTTCACTTCTCCGTGCCTCAGTTCCCTCATCTGCAAAATGGGGATGAAGACTGTGAGCCTCTCGTGGGACAACCCGATTCCCCTGTATCTACGCAGCACTCAGAACAGTGCTCTGCACAGAGTAAGCGCTTAACAAATACCAACATTATCATTAGAAGCATGTGCAGGAATGCGCGGACACGAACGCGTACACCCATCGGTCCATCTAACACTGCTGGGTGTCCCTTCCTAGGGGAACTATTTTCCTCCCCCTCAAGCGTTCCAGCAGTTAAACAGAATCGACATCCTCTCCTCAGCTGCAGCCTGCTAAGCGGAGACCTTTTCTGATCCCACTGGAAACTGGCTGTCTGAAGCCGGGGGCCTCGTCAATCACAAGGGGCTCTGACACGCCGGCTGAACGGAAACAGGCTGCCTATTAAACGCGGAGGCGTCCGTGACGCGGGGAAGGCCGGGGGGCCGGGAAAACGGTGTCTGAGCTTGTGAGGAAGGGCGACGGAGAATAAGAAGGGAAGGGACTGTACACCGAGGCGGAGCTCAAAGCAGCCAAGCACGGTGGATAGAGCACCGGCCCGGGAGTCAGAAGGACCTGGGTTCTAATCCCGACTCTACTACTTGTCTGCTGTTTGTCCTTGGGTAAGTCACTTCACGGGCCTCGGTTACCTCATCTGTAAAATGGGGATTAAGACTGTGAGCCCCTCGCGCGATAGGGACTAGGTTCAACCCGATTTGCTTGTAATAATAATAATCTATGTATGCACCCCCACACTTAGTGCAGAGTCTGACACCTCGTAAGTGCTCAACGAATGCCACTGTTATTATTATTTTCATTACTATTAATAATAATAATATAAATGATGGTATTTGTTAAGGGCTTACTATGTGCCAAGCACCGTTCTAAGCACTGGGGTAGATACAAGGTAATCAGGTTGTCCCACGTGGGGCTCCCAGTCTTAATCCCCATTTTACGGATGAGGTCACTGAGGCAGAGAGAAGTCAAGTGACTCGCCCAAAGTCACACGGCTGATAAGTGGCGGAGCCAGGATTGGAACCCACGACCTCTGACTTCCAGGCCCGTGCTCTTTCCACTAAGCCACGCCGCTTCTCTATCAGCAGCTCTGCAGGGGGAGGACGATCTAAAACCGGCAGATTTCCAGAGTCCCAGAAGGTAGATTAGAGATGAGTAAAAGGGTGGTTGGGTCTGGAAGGCCTTGAGGTCGGGGAGGATTGATGCTCCCTGGGTTTGAAAGAGCTTCACGCAACTTGCAGCCCTGTGCACGCTGAGCCCGTGAATCGTCTGTCTTCTGATGAGCTGTTCTGGCCACTTCTCCTCCCCTGCCTTTTAGGGTGCATGGTATTGTTGCATAAAAGAAGGGGGATTTGAACTCATGCCTCCTGAGGGGAGTGAAATCTGATAGCAGTCTGGTCTGGCTCCCTCGTTCCCACCCGACTTCCTCTGGCTTTCAAGTGTGAGCTCTGACAAGGCGGTTTTTTTGACGAGCAGCTGGCCCCAGAGGAGTCTCACTGCCACTCCTTGGACCGTGACGACGAGCAGGCTTCTTTTGACTTTGGGGGCCAAACCAGTCCTCCCCCTGCGGGTTCCCTAACCCCAGACCACTAGCAACACTCAAACACAGCTCTCGGCCCTTGGCCTCTGAAAAGAAACTATAGGATGGAGGAAAGGAGTCTTTTATAGTCTCTTCTACTCTTTCCGAGGTGCGGAATTAGCTTGCAAAATGACACCGAGCTGTTTTCCAAGATGGTACAATTTAGCGAGCTGGCTGTAGCCATCTTTTTTCAGAATCGTTTTCTGTAATACCAAATTTTCAGTGACTCTGGGTCTGCCAGTTCTGCTCAACTCCTGCTACTCAGAGACCTTCCCATAGCCCCGTGGCAGAGATATAATAATAATAATAATAATAATAATAGTGTTGCTATTTGTTAAGCGCTTACTATGTGCAGAGCACTGTTCTAAGCGCTGGGGGAGACACAGGGTGATCAGGTTGTCCCCCGTGAGGCTCACAGTCCTAACCCCCATTTTACAGATGAGGTAACTGAGGCCCAGAGAAGTGAAGTGACTTGCCCACAGTCACCCAGCTGACAGGCGGCTGAGGCGGGATGCGAACCCATGACCTCGGACTCCCAAGCCTGGGCTCTTTCCGCTAAGCTACGCTGCTATATCCCAGAGTCCCTCCTATAGACATGGAAACAAAGGAGAAAACATGCAGAAGCAGAGTGGCCTAGTGGATAGAGCAGCAGCCTGGAAGTCAGAAGGACCTGGGTTCTAATCCCGGCTCCATCTCTTGTCTCTTGTGGGATCTTGGGCAGGTCACCTCACCTCTCTGGGCCTCAGTGACCTCATCTGTAAAAGGGGGATTGACACTGTGAGCCCTATGTAAGACGTGGACTATGTCCTATTGGATTAGCTTGTGTCTCTGCCCAGCATTTAGTGTCGTGCCTGGCACATAGTGTTTAACAAATAGCATTAAAAAACAAAAGGCAAAAATCAGGGGAGTTTAGAAGGAGAGGTAGGATATGGTCAGTCTCTTTTAAGCCCCCTACCTGATTTCAGCTAGACCCACTCTGAATTCTTTTAGCGTACAGGTTTAAGTAGTGTCAAAGTGGGTCAGACCGCTGACCCCTCCGGCTCAGTATTCTTAACTAGAGAAGCAGCGTGGTTTAAAGGAAAGAGCATGTGCCTGGGAGTCAGAGGACCTGAGTTCTAATTACGGCTCTACCCCTTATCTGCAGTAGTAGCAAGCTCTCGGGGTGCTTCAGAGACAAACATTAGTTATAAATTGTGATAGCGGTACCCACAGATCAAACTCAGACTGTGAGACCTACGTGGGACAGGGACCGTGTCCGACCTGATCGTCTTCTATCTACCCCAGTGCTCAGTCTAGTTTTCGGCACATTGTAAGGATTTACCAAATACCACAATCAGTTGAACAACAGAATAAAGGTTAATGGTCTAGAGCTGATCTTCTTGCCCAGCTTCAAGTACACCTATTAAAAATATTAGAACTTCTTTGTTTCCCTCAAAGCCTCCGATCCTTCTGAAAGGTGAACTATTCCTCTGCTGTCTTCTTGGTGTGAAATGAAGTGTGTGACTTGGTGTGACTGGATCTGTTGCCGATTTGTACATTCCAAGCGCTTAGTACAGTGCTCTGCACATAGTAAGCGCTCCATAAATACCACTGAATGAATGAATGAATAAATAAAATAAACATTAGGGGAGAACGGGTCCTCCAATAATTACTTGTAGGAAATATATGTCCTTGAACTCTATTTATTTGAAGCCTGTTGATTGTGGGGTTTTGTAAATGAACTACATACTAGAGGATGAGTCTCCCGGGATGAAAAAAGAGTTCAAAATAAAGGGTAGATCCCATCCTGTTGGCTATTTGGGTCTAAAATAGTCCAAAGAGTGTCTCCAAAGTCAGCTGAGCACTTGACCTTTTCACCTTTAAACTGGGTGAAGCTGATGAAGTGGGTCAGTCAGCACCTATCCAACAGATGAGGAGTTGTGTAAAGCTGGTTGATTCCAAATCACAACCCACCCAATAAAATGTATTTTATGAAGTTGGCAAGAAACTTGTAATCTAGATGGAGTTTTACAAGCATATGAAATCGGTTCAGGTTGTAAATGGAAATTCCCTGACTGGTCCTCTAATCCCTCACTTTATTGTCTGAAGTAACATTTTCCCCTTTCAATAGTTCCCTTCAGGTGCCTCTAAAATAAGTTTCATATTTTTAATGCCTTGTAGCGGGATAATCGCACCTTCATCTCACCTTAAGGATCAGTTGATTAACTTTATTGATAATCACGATATCCATGGGTTCTGAACATTACTCATTTTCTGTCTCTGTGTGTGGTTGGAAGTGGCGATTTATGACCCAGATGAGGAAATTTCCCATCCATAAAGGGGTCCTGAGATTCTCTGCTAAGCGTGAATGATGAAAGGAAAAGACTCATGGTTAAGGTGTCCAGATGGTGTCTTGTTAAGGGATTGCCCCATTTTCATATAATATTTTGACCCCGTGTCCCAAGGAGTCTTTCGGAGGCAAGTCGTGTGTTATTTGTCTAAATGTGGGAAAGGGATGGGGGGAAGGATAAGGTTCTCTCTGTTGGTACTGGTCCAAGCACAGTCAACTGGAGAACTTGTCTGTTATCCAGTGGAGCTGCTAAAGAAAAAGCAGAGATCTTTGAGAGATGATGTGTCTTGTGGAATCACGGCAGAGTGACCAAGTGGGATGCCAGGCCATTGGTTGTCCTCGAAGCCCAAGAACATTGCTTTCCAAAATGTTATCCTTAAAAATGAGAGGTGATGGCCTCTTAATGAACGACCGGAGTTTTGTTTGTTCTGTTTTGTTTTATGGTATTTGTTAAGCGCTCATTGCGTGCCAAACACCGTTCTAAGCACTGGAGTAGATGCAAGTTAATTAGCTTGGACAAAGTCCCTGTCCTGCATGGGCCTCACAGTCTTAATCTCCATTTTACAGATGAGGTAACTGAGTTTGAACAATAGGTTTAGAGGAACGAGAAGCCAGCCAAAGGAGATTGTAACCCAGCTGGGGCAGATGGAATGAGGGGAATCCTTGAGAAGCAGTGTGATTTAGCAGAAAGAGTACAGGCCTGGGAGTCAGAGAACTTGGATTCTAATCCCAGCCTCGCCACTTGTCTCCCGTGTAACTTTGGGCAAGTCACTTCACTACTCCAGTCCTCAGTTCCCTCATCTGCAAAGTGGGGATTCAATACCTGTTCTGTAAGCCTCGCGTGGGACCTAATGATCTCGTATCTACCCCAGCGCTTAGTACAGTTCTTGGGACATAGCAAGTGCGTAACAAAAACCACAGTGATCTGTGTCCGGATGGGGTTGGTAGTGGATCCAGAAGGGATGAAAAGGGATGATGAGGTTGAAAAGAGGTGGGAAAGGCTCCTTCTATGCCCATGGAAGAGCCCGTCTGGAAGCAGAAGCAGCATGGCGTAGAGGATAGAGCACGGGCCTGGGAATCAGAAGGTCATGGGTTCTAATCACAGCCCCGCCACTTGTCTGTGATGTGACCTTTTGCAAATCATTTCACTTCTCGGTGCTCTAGTTACCTCATCTGTAAAATGGGGATTAAAACCGTGAGCCCCACGTAAAGCAGGGACGGTGTCCCATCTGGGACAGGAACTGTATCGAACATGATTCGCTTGGATCTACACCAGCGCTTAGTACAGTGCCTGGCACACAATAAGCACTTAGCAAGTACTTTTATTATTACTAGCTGCTCCAGGGGGCTGAGGGGATCTCTTCCCTTGTGTTGAGCGGCTGGCTTATTGGGTGAACTCCATTTCCGGCAGACTGGGGTCCTGTGGAGGGAAGGCCAGTACACCTGGGACAGAAATGTAGGTCCCAATCATGGAATCCTCAGACCAAAAGACCTTTCACCTTCCGGCATCAGAGAGACGTCTAAGCTATCTTTAAGAATAACGTACTCGATCATTTTTATTTTTTGAGGGCAGTATGACACTCTGAAAGGCCCAGAGATAAATCCACAACTTCTTCCACATTCCCTGGGGATGATTTCAGAAATAGATGCCCATGCTTGAATTTGAGTGCAGGAGTTCAGGAGTTTGAATTTAAGTGCTAAGCAGAGCGTTCTGCGTACAGTAAGCATTCAGTAAATAGCATTGATTTATTGATTGAGGGGGGTTTCTGGGGATGGGGTAGAGTGAAGGTGGGAAAGAAAGATGGCCCAAAATAGAGTGACAGCTAAAGAAACAGAATGAAAATAAGGTGTGTCGGGGGTGAGGCAGACCCAGAGCATAGGCAAAATTCAGAGGCAGAGGGAAGACATCTTGCTCCTCTCTCCTTTGGCTTTACCCTCTCATCCCCGTATTTTTCAACCTCATTCTTCTCACATCTCTCTAGACTCACTCAGGGAGAAATCCGGCCAGTAAGAAGAGTTTCCTGCGTTCCCTGCATTACCACATTCACCACAATCTCTTGCACCGCATTCCCTGCCTTAAGTAGCAGTATCACCTAGTGGAAAGGGCACAGGCCTGGGAGTCAGGAGACTCAGGTTTTACTGCCACCTCCATGACTTGCTTGGTGCATGATTACGGGCTAGTCACGTGGCCTAGTGGATAGAGCACAGGCCTGGGCGTCAGAAGGACCTGAAGGACGTGAGTTCTAATCCTGACCTCCATTTGCCCGCTGTGTGACCTTGGACACTTCACTTTTCTGGGCCTCACTTACCTCATCTGAAAAATGGGGATTAAGATTGTGAGCCCCATATGGGATATTCATTCATTCATTCATTCAATAGTATTTATTGAGCGCTTACTATGTGCAGAGCACTGTACTAAGCGCTTGGGATGAACAAGTCGGCAACAGATAGAGACGGTCCCTGCCGTCTGATGGGCTTACGGTCCGATCGGGGGAGACGGACAGACGAGAACAATGGCGATAAATAGAGTCGAGGGGAAGAACATCTCGAAAAACAATGGCAACTAAATAGAATCGAGGCGATGTACAATTCATTAACAGAATAAATAGGGTAACGAAAATATATACAGTCGAGCGGACGAGTACAGTGCCGTGGGGATGGGAAGGGAGAGGTGGAGGAGCAGAGGGAAAAGGGGAAAAGAGGGTTAAGCTGCGGAGAGGTGAAGGGGGGATGGCAGAGGGAGTAGAGGGAGAAGAGGAGCTCAGTCTGGGAAGGCCTCTTGGAGGAGGTGAGTTTTAAGTAGAGTTTTGAAGAGGGAAAGAGAATCGGTTTGGCGGAGGTGAGGAGGGAGGGCGTTCCGGGACCGCGGGAGGACGTGACCCGGGGGTCGACGGCGGGATGGGCGAGACCGAGGGACGGCGAGGAGGTGGGCGGCGGAGGAGCGGAGCGTGCGGGGTGGGCGGTAGAAAGAGAGAAGGGAGGAGAGGTAGGAAGGGGCAAGGTGATGGAGAGCCTTGAAGCCTAGAGTGAGGAGTTTTTGTTTGGAGCGGAGGTTGGTAGGCAACCACTGGAGTGGATATGGACTGATTATCCAACCTGATTATCATTATCCACCCCAGTGTTTAGAACAGTGCCGGGCACATAGTAAGCAAGCGCTTAACAAATATTATTAAAAAAAACAGAACTCCATGTGGTACTCTGTGGAACTCTATGTGCCTATTAATGATGGCATTTGTTAAGCACTTACTATGTGCCAGGCACTGTGCTTAAGCACTGGGGTGGATACAAGCAAATTAAGTTGGACACAATCCCTGTGTCATATGGAGCTCGCAGTCTCAATCCTTATTTTATAGATGAGGTAACAGAGGCCCAGAAAAGTGAAGTAATTTGCCCAGGGTTACGCAGCAGACAAGTGGCAGGTCCAGAATTAGAATCTATGCCTTCCTGCCTCCCAGGCCCGTGGTCTATCCACCGTACCATGCTGCTTCTAGGATTATATCATACCCGTCCCATAGCTTGGTAGATAACACATAGCTTAGCAATGATTATACCTTTTATGGCCAGGGGAACAGTCCAGTTGTACTCCCCCCACCTTCCCTCCATCGAATTATAGGTCCTCTCCATGATTCTGCAGACCACCTCACGGGTTTGGAATTGGCAGAGGTGGAGCTGAGCTCCATAGTGATGCAATGAATAAATAGCATCACCCACTTGGTCTGGCTCCCTCCCCCCCGTCTTGCTTTTCTTGGCAAGATGCAGAGACTCACCCCACTAGCCCAGGCAGTGGCGGCTTTAAAGTATGTGCCAACTCAAGAAGACCAATTCCGATTCTTCTGCCAAGATGGATCGCGTTCCCATTGTTTTGCCAAAACGTTCTCGGGGTTTAAAGTGCTCTTGCGGTCTCTTTCAAGTGCGCTTAAGATTTCCTTCTAGTTTTAGTTCTGAGCGGGGCTGTTCTCCCGGCGGAATGGCAACCGCTGAATGGCAAGTGGAGAATGTCCCTTTCGCTCTACTGTCTGGAAACAAATAAGGCCCATGCCCTTCCACGCCGCTTCCGTGGCCTGGCGTGAGAGACGGGGGTGAGGGGACTGTGAGCAAATTTGAAGTGAAGAGGGAAGAGAGAGCAGGTGACAGTCATGTGCTCGAAACTCCCGGACTGGAAAGTGTGTTGGTAGAGGAAGAACGTGCACACCCAGGAGGAAGTAGCAAGAAATCTTCCCTGTCCACCTCCTGCGCTAAGTGTTCTGGTGACCAAACTGGGTAGACCCGTGCTTGAGGCATCTGATTAAGGGGCCACTCCAGCCCGCATTGTGGCCTGATGGAAAGTGCGCAGGCCTGAGAGTCAGAGGACTTCATTCATTCATTCATTCAATAGTATTTATTGAGCGCTTACTATGTGCAGAGCACCGTACTAAGCGCTTGGAATGGACAATTCAGCACCATAAAGAGACAATCCCCGCCCAGTGACGGGCTCACAGTCTAATCGGGGGAGACGGATGGACAAAACCAAGACAACATAATCACGATAAATAGAATCAAGGGGATGTACACCTCATTAACAAAATGAATAGGGTAATAAAAATCTATCCAAATGAGCACAGTGCTGGGGCGGGGGGTGGCGCGGGAGGAGCAGAGAGGGAAAGGGGGCTTAGCTGAGGGGAGGTGAAGGGGGGACAGAGAGGGAACAGAGGGAGCCGAGGGAAAAGGGGAAGCTCAGTCAGGGAAGGCCTCCTCTGCCCTATTCTCATCTCCACTCATTCATTCAGTCATATTTTGTGAGTACTTACAGTGTGCAGAGCACTGTACTAAGCGCTTGGGAGAGTACAAGAGAAGAATAAACAGACCCATTCCCTGCCCACGAGGAGCTTACAGTCTGGTGCTGCCACTTGTCTGCTGTGTGATCTCAGGCAATCACTTTACTTCTCTGTGCCGCAGTTTTCATTCATTCATGTATTCGATCATATTTATTGAGTGCCTACTGTGTGTAGAGCACTGTACTTCCCTCGGGAGAGTACAGTGCAACGATAAACAGACCCATTCCATGCCCACTATGAGTTTATAGTCTACAGATGGGGGAGACAATATGAATGATTCAATCGCATTTATTTAGCGCTTACTGTGCATTCATTCATTCAATCGCATTTATTGAGCACTTCCTGTGTGTGGAGCACTCTACTAAGCGCTTGGAAAGTACAATTCGGCAACAGATAGAGACAACCCCTACCGAACAACAGGCTCACAGTCTAGAAGCGGGGAAACAGACAACAAAACAAAACAAGTAGACGGGCGTCAATAGCATCAGAATGAATAAATAGAATTATAGGTATACGCATCCTTAATAAAATAAATAGAATAATAAATATGTACATATATACACAAGTGTTGTGGGGCGGGGAGGGGGTGGAGCCCCATTGTGTATATATGTACATATTTATTATTCTATTTATTTTATTAAGGATGTGTATACCTATAATTCCTATACTGTGTATACCTATATTCCTATATACCTATAATTGTGTATATATGTGCATATTTATAGCAATAAATAGACCCATTACCTGCCCACAATGAGCTTGGAGTCTAGTGAGGGGAGACAGACATCAATACAAATAAATAAATTACAAGATATGTATGTAATAATAATACTAATGGTATTTGTTAAGCGCTTACTATAATAATGTTGGTATTTGTTAAGCGCTTACTATGTGCAGAGCACTGTTCTAAGCGCTGGGGGAGATACAGGGTAATCAGGTTGTCCTACATAGGGTTTACACTTTTAATCCCCATTTTACAAACGAGGGAACTGAGGCCCAGAGAAGTGAAGTGACTTGCCCAAAGTCACACAGCTGACAAGGGGCAGAGCCGGGATTCGAACCCCTGACCTCTGACTCCCCAGCCCGGACTCTTTCCACTGAGCCACGCTGCTTCTCTTGCAGAGCACTGTTCTAAGGGCTGAGGTAGATACAGGGTGATCAGGTGGTCCAAGTGGGGCTCACAGTTTTAATCCCCATTTTCCAGATGAGGGAACTGAGGCCCAGAGAAGTGAAGTGACTTGCCCACAGTCACACAACTGACAAGTGGCGGAGCTGGGATTCAAACCCATGAGCTCTGACTCCCAAGCCCGGGCTCTTTCCACTGAGCCACGCCGCGATGTGGGGCCGGAGAGGGGGAAGAGCAAAGGGAGCAAGTGATGAAACCGCCGGGGAAAGGGGACTGTGTTCTCCCCGATCAACTTGCACCTACCCCGGTTCTTAGTATGGTGCTGTGTTCACGTTAAGAGCTTAACAAATAGCACAATTACTAGCCGCATCCTTGGTCAGGTAGCACAGATCCTGCCAGCTTCTTTCGGCCTCTTTCATTGGTTCATTTGCATTTATTGAGTGCTTACTGTGTGCAAATCACTGTACTAATCGCTTGGGAGGGTACAATATAACAACAGGCACATTGCTGCTCGTAACGTAACGTGGTCAGGCTCAACCATTAGGCATGGAGCCAGAGAGTTTTCTCAGAGACAGTTGTCCCAGATGGTCTTCCACTCTAGAGCAGGGAAATCCTATGAGCTTGACCAGATAATAATAATAATGATAATAATAATAATGGTACTTGTCAAACACTTACTGTGTGCTAAGCATCGTTCTGACCCCCTGGGCTAGGTACAAGTTAATCAGGTTGGACACAGTCCCCGTCCCTCCTTGGGTTTACACTCTTAACCCCCATTTTTTTTTTGTCAGCTGTGTGACTGTGGGCAAGTCACTTAACTTCTCTGTGCCTCCGTTACCCCATCTGTAAAATGGGGTTTACCTGTGAGCCTCACGTGGGACAACCTGATGGCCCTGTATCTCCCCCAGCGCTTAGAACAGTGCTCTGCACATAGTAAGCGCTTAACAAATACCAACATTATTATTGTTATTATTATTTTTTTTATGGATGAGGTAAATGAGGCCCAGAGAAGTGAAGTGACTTGTCCAAGGTCACACAGCAGACAGGTGGTGGAGCTGGGATTAGAAAGCATGACCTTCTGACTCCCAGGCCCGTGCTCTATAATAATAATGACAATTATGACGTTTGTTAAGCGCTCACTGTGCGCCAGGCACTCTACTAAGCTCTGCGGTGGATGCAAGCAGATGGGGTTGGTCACCGTCCCTGTCCCACATGGGGCTCACAGTCTCCATCCCCATTTTACAGATGAGGGAACTGAGGCCCAGAAAAGTGAAGTGACTTAAATAATAATGTTGCTATTTGTTAAGCGCTTACTATGTGCAGAGCACCGTTCTAAGCGCTGGGGGAGATACAGGGTCATCAGATTGTCCCACGTGGGGCTCACAGTTAATTCCCATTGTACAGAGGAGGTCACTGAGGCACCGAGAAGTGAAGTGACTTGCCCAGAGTCACTTGACAGACAAGTATTTCCTCTAGGGGATGACTCTTCCTCCTTCAAAGCCCTAGAGCAGACAAGCAAGAGGAGTTTAAGAAGAGCTCTCCCTAGTCCCCTAGTCCCTGTGAGGCGGGCAGCGTTCTATCAACTATTCTAGAGCTCGGCCCATTAGCTGGCTATTTTCTGCAAGTAATGGCTTTTATTGAAAACACACGAAACAACAAACGTCTGACAGCGCATCTGTGGCCGTCTGCAGCGGAGGGGAGACTAATTTAAAAGCCGTTCATTAGCCTGCGTATTTGGCTCGAATGCCTGAAGGACTGAGAGGCGAGGGGTGACGAAAGTGAGCCCTGTCTTGATGGCGTGATTCGATATATCCAAGGCAGCCTATTGCACTGCGCTAAAGATCTTTCCCAAAGCATCGTATTTTAGCTGACTCCCACGGCCCCCACTCCTGTCACCACCCTAGTTAGTTTATCCTCGTATTTTCTGTTGATTCCGGTTTACAGAGTGCGCTTTTGTTCAGTTAAAAGCATTTTTATTGCCCGCTAGGTTCTTTTTTATTTTGCTGGTATTTGTTAAGCGCTTGCTATGTGCCAGGCACTGTACTTAAGCTCTGGGGTAGATCCAACTTATCAGGTTGGACACAGTCCGTGTCCCACATGGGGCTCACAGTCTTAATCTCCATTTTACAGATGAGGTACCCGAGACACAGAATCAATCAGTCGATGGATCAGTGGTATTTATTGAGTGTGTACTAGGAGCACAGAGCTTTACTGAGCACTTGGAAAAGTACAATACGCAACAGAATTAGCAGACACCTCTTCTGCCCATATATATATAATATATAATCTCAAGGAGTTAAGTGACTTGCTCGAGGTCATACAGCGGACGAGTGGTCGGGCCGGGAGTAGAATCCAGGTCTTTCTGACTGCCAGGCATATGCTCTATCCATAGGCCATGTTGCTTTAATAATAACGATGACGATACTTGTTAAGTGCTTACTGTATGTCAGGCACCGAGGCAGCGTGGCTCAGTGGAAAGATCATGGGCTTGGGAGTCAGAGGTCACGGGTTCTAATCCCGGATCCTCCACTTGTCAGCTGTGTGACTTTGAGCAAGCCATTTAACTTCTCTGTGCCTCAGTTACCTCATCTGTAAAATGGGGATTAAGACTGTGAGCTCCACGTGGGACAACCTGATTACCTTGTATCTACCCCAGTGCTTAGAACAGTGCCTGGCACATAATAAGTGCCTAATAAATACCATCATTATCATTATTACAAGCAAATCAAGTTGAACACAGTCCCCAGTCCCATGTCCGTGCTCTTATCCGCTATGCCATGCTTTCTCTAGTTCAGAGTGGAGTATTGCCCGGAGACGGGAGGATGGACCAGATGCCCTCTCTAAGTCACTTCCAGTGCACTAATTCTAGGATTCTCTTTCTTTTTAAATTTCTATCCATCACATTGAGACATTAAAAGAAGAAAAAAATAAAAGACCTCTATTCTTGGCTTAAAGACCTAATGTGTAGAGGATTTGAAGGGTTTTGGAATGAATCTAGTCCACGGAAGAAAGAGGAAGGGTCCCGAGGGAGAGGAGAGCACTCTCTGGGCTGGATTTTTTTTCTCCAAAAGTTGAAATGGAAACCCATCTGGGTATTTACACAGCGAAATCTCCTGGATGAGGAATGGGCCAAGATGGTCACGTGACTGGAGCCAACATGAAACAAAAGAATCCATTTATTATCCTGGCAGGAAATTTGTTCTTTTAGATTTTGTAGCTGCAGACATAATGATTTCATTTCCTTCAGTTCACGGAGATTAATAGCCTGTGCTCCTGTGCCTGTGTGTATTTGTGTTTCCTCTATTTTCCTAAGTGTTTTCAACTCTATGTGCATATCCTTCTTTCCAAGTGGTTGGAGGGTGTGTTTTATTTCACACTGACTAATACACCGAGTCCTTCCTCAGCTAAGAAACTAGGACATAGAAAAGGTTACCAGGTGAAAACCCCCACTCGCCCGTAGTCATGGGAAAAGAAAATCGTAAAAGGATGAAGGGGCAAGCAGTTAATGCTCGTGGAAAATCAGAACCACTGCTGGGATATGCCTCGTCTCAGACCCGCCCCCGGTACCCTCCCTAGAGCCGGCCTCCTCCCAGATTCCATCCGGTAGTTTAGCCTCAGAAGCTGCTTTCCACCATGGTGGAATCAATCCATCAGTCAGAGCTATTTATTGAGCGCTTACTACGTGCAGAGCACTGACACTGAGGAGGGCAATACCAGGTGTCTGTTGCTGCACGTCAGTCGGTCAATCGGTCGTATGTATTGAGCACTTAGCGTGTGCAGAACTCTTTACAAAGCGCTTGGGAGAGTCCAGGGTAATGATGTAACAGGCACATTCCCTGCCCACGATGAACTTACGGTCTAGAGTCAGTCCGTCAATCATATTCACGGAGTGCTTAATGAGCGCAGAGCTCTGAACTAAACACTTGGGACACTACAGCATAAAGAGGGATGGGATGAGATGGCAGGGAATGGGAGGAGAGAGAGAGAGAGGGAGGGGATGGGAGGGGATGGGAAGGCAGGGAGGGGGATAAATGAGGAGGAACTCGCCACATAGTAAAGGGGAGGGGACAGGAAAACGCACCACTGTCAGGAAACTGAGGATGCAGAGGGGTAGAGATACGGGTCATGGGGTCTTTGGGGGACTTTTAAACTCTTCTGGGATTTCCGAATTGCTCTTAAATGAGCAGGCAACTCTCATTCCTGTCAACTAGGAGAGCGGACCTGTGGAGAGCAGGGGTTTTTCAGAAGAGAGACACATTCCTCACTACTTTTGCAACCTAATAATAAGGTTGGTATTGGTTAAGCGCTCACTATGTGCCGAGCACCGTTCTAAGCGCTGGGGTAGACGCAGGGAAGTCAGGTTGTCCCACGTGGGGCTCACAGTCTTAATCCCCATTTTACAGATGAGGGAACTGAGGCACCGAGAAGTGAAGTGACTTGCCCAAAGTCACACAGCCGACAAGTGGCAGAGCCGGGGTTCGAACCCATGACCTCTGACTCCTAAGCCCTGGCTCTTTCCAGTGAGCCACGGAGGGTGGGGCATTTCATCTTTCTGGGGTTCATTTCCGATTAAGACAGTGAGCCCCACGTGGGACAGGGACTGTGTCCAACCCAATTTGCCTGTATCCATACCAGTGCTCAGTATGGTGCTGGGCACGTAGTAAGTGCTTAACAAATACCACATCCTTATTATTATTTCCCTGTCTGTGAAAGGGAAGGAAGATCTCGGTCGGCTCCTAAGAGGGTGGGCAGGGCTGGGGTGGAAGATTAGTGAGCTAAATGTGTCAGGCGCCTTGAAAGAAAGGTTCTAGAATTTGTGAATCACAGCCAGAGGGCCGTTATAACACAGGGTCACCCAAGACCTTGGCTGCCCCTGGATGTGAGTCAAAAATAAAGTCGTACGAAGGTGACCGTACCCGTCTACTCACACATTCTCAATCCACAGTGCTTACACATCATTTATCAAATTTGGCCACCCATAGCTCTTATGTATTTATTCCCATCTTCAACATTTATGTACATAAATGAGAAGCAGCGGATAGAGCACGGGCCTGGGAGTTAGAAGGACCTGGCTTCTAATCCAGCCTCCACCGCTTGTCTGCCGTATGACCTTGGGCAAGTCACTTCATTTCTCTGGGCCTCAGTTTCCTCATCTGTAAAATGGGGATTTAGACTTTGAGCCCCTCGGGGGACGTGGACGGCGTCCAACCCAATTAGCTCGCATCTACCCCACTTCTTAATACAGTGCCTAGCGTATAGTAAGCGATTAACCAAAAAAAAGAGAAAAAGCGGGTATGCACAATAGTATATTCAACGATTTCTTATGATATTTCATCCTCACACTCACACTACTGCCTATTTTCTCCATGTTCTTTCGTCTTCTACCACTATTTGTAAATGATTTTTGACATTCTTTCCCACATTAAGTAAGCTCTTTGAGGGTAGGGAATGTGTACTTCGATTCCATTTCACTCACTTAAGAGTTTGGTTCCCGGGATCCATATCCAATAGGTGCATCCATACTCAATAGGTGCTCAGAGAATACCTCTGATTGTTTTACTGATTACTCATATGCTAATTCAGTCACAATACACACAATCCTCATCTCTAAAATGAAGATTTAATATCTGATCTCTCTTCTCCTGAGACTTTGAGACTTAGATAATAATAATAATAATCATTCATTCATTCATTCAATAGTATTTATTGAGCGCTTAGCTTACTATGTGCAGAGCACTGTACTAAGCGCTTGGAATGAACAAGTCGGCAACAGAGACAGTCCCTGCCGTCTGACGGGCTCACGGTCTAATCGGGGGAGACGGACAGACGAGAACGATGGCGATAAATAGAGTCGAGGGGAAGAGCATCTCGTAAAAACAATGGCAACTAAATGGAATCGAGGCGATGTACATTTCGTTAACAAAATAAATAGGGTAATGAAAATATATACAGTTGAGCGGACGAGTACAGTGCTGAGGGGATGGGAAGGGAGAGGGGGAGGAATAATCATGGTATCTGTTAAGCACTTACTATGTGCCAAGCAGTGTTCTAAGCGCTGGGGTAGATATAAGGTGATGGGGTTGTCCCACGTGAGGCTCACAGTCTTAATCATCATTTTACAGATGAGTTAACTGAGGCACAGAGAAGTTAAGTGACTTGCCCAAAGTCACACAGCCGATGAGTGGCAGAGCTGGGATTAGAACCCACGACCTCTGACTCCCAAGCCCGGGCTCTTTCCACTGAGCCATGTTTATATGGGACAGGGACTGTGTCCTATCTTATCTTGCATCTACAGTGCTTGGCAGTGCTTGGCAGAGAGTATGCGCTTAACAAATTCTCCCATTATTATTTAGATCCTCCCTCACACTCACTCAGGTGCATTCACTCACACCCTCAGGAGTCCTCCCTGCCTTCCCAAACATTTTCCCATTCTTACCGAGCAGGTGTCCTTAATCAGTCAATAGAATTTCTTGAACATCAACAGAGCACTGTACTAAACACTTGGGAGAATACCTTGAGTTAGAAGACATGATCCTAATGCACAGCGGAGCAGTAGCAGCGGTCTTCGTAATAATAATAATGATAATGTAAATGGCATTTGTTAAGATCTTACTATGTGCCAGGGACTGTTCTATGCACTGGGGTAGGTACGAGGTAATCCAGTTGGACACAGTCCCTGGCCCACGAGACCTCACAGTCTTAGTCATCATTTTACAGTTGAGGGAACTGAGGCCCAGAGAAGTGAAGTGAGTTGCTCAAGGTCACACAGCAGGCAAGTGTCAGGATTAGAACCCAGGGCCTTCTGGCTCCCGGAACTAAGGCACTCAATCAATCAATCAATGGTATTTATTGAGTGCCTATTGTGAGCTGAGTACCGTACCAAGCACTTGGGAGAGTAAAATACACTTAGAACAGTGCTTGGCACCTAGTAAGCGCTTAACAAATGCCATCATCATTATTATTATGTAGTGCCTGCCCTCAAGGAGCTTTAGCCTAGCGCTCTGTGACATTGTTCTCCAAATTTAGGCCTTCCCCCCAGGACCATTTCCAAGCCAACAAAGTGCTCTGGGCTGGCAATCAAGATGCATTTATTCATTCGATTCATTCATTTGTATTTATTGAGTGCATATTGTGTGCAGAACACTGTACTAATCTCTTGGGACACCTTCAGTGTTATCTTCGACTGAAGCAGTGAGCTGCTTTAAACCTGAGGACTGTAAGCTCATCGCGGGCAGGGTTCGAAACTTCTTTTATGGGTTCGAATCCCGGCTCTGCCACTCGTCAGCTGTGTGACCGTGGGCAAGTCGCTTCACTTCTCTGGGCCTCAGTTCCCTCATCTGTAAAATGGGGATTAACTGTGAGCCTCACGTGGGACAACCTGATTACCCTGTATCTACCCCAGAGCTTAGAACAGTGCTCCGCACACAGTAAGCGCTTAACAAATACCAACATTATTATTTTATATTGTATTCTGCACAGTCAGTGCTCCATAAATGCCACTGACTGACCGAAACCAGTGGGAATACGTTTAGGCAGTTGGGTCACACTTGGAGTCATCCATCCATTTCTGTGGGAATTGCCCGGCCGATCAGATTAGTGTTCTACTCTGTGACCGATAATATGATGCAAATGAGCCTCTCTATCTTGGACCTCCTGAGCTATTGAGAAGTGTAGGATTATTTTATTTACGAGACGATCCGAAAGGATACGAATGAGTGAGTATCGGGACATCAAATGTGGGTTGATTTGCAGGACTGGAGATTACCTCTATCTTTTCTGCACTAGAGAGGTGAGGTGAGCCGGCTGGAGGGAAAGTGCATCTAAGATTCTGGATAACTGGAAGAGGGAAGTGAGGAAGTTATGGGATCACCTTCCCGGACAGCTTTAAGAACAGACTAGGTGCCGATGATGATGATGATGGTGATGTTGGTATTTGTTAAGCGCTTACTATGTGCAGAGCACTGTTCTAAGCGCTGGGGTAGACACAGGGGAATCAGGTTGTCCCACTTGGGGGCTCACAGTCTTAATCCCCATTTTACAGATGAGGTAACTGAGGCACAGGGCAGTTAAGTGACTTGCCCACGGTCACGCAGCTGACAAGTGGCGGAGTGGGATTCGAACCCATGACCTCTGACTCCAAAGCCCGGGCTCTTTCCACCGAGCCACGCTGCTTTGATGGGATCAGTTTACGTGAGGTCTGCCTAGAGACATTCTAAGTCCTATCACTGCTCTGCACACAGTAAGCGCTCAATAAATACGATTGAATGAATGAACGATTCATCTTTAATAGCATGCAATATGAAAATTAAGTTAAGTGTGAATAATGCTAGGATTCTAATAAACATTTGGCATTTAATGTGTTTGTAGTGTGCTTAATTATATCTCTATGTGGAGAAAATAGAAATCGTAGCACAGAGAACAAAGATTACTGACTAGGATGATAAAATGGAAATTTTAATCAAGATATCTTTAAGTCAAAAAACAGTTGCTTAAAACGGCTGCTGTTGCTTTCATCTTTATTAAAAAGCACATTTATCATCATTCCGTTTTTGTAAGCATTAGATTAATATTGACAATTTAGAATAAAAATAACTTTTCCCTGCCATTATGGTGCTGATATGATAACGTTGCTAGTCTCTGAAGAAGTAATCACAAGCTGTCATGCTTTATTTTCACCAGTTAATGGTTCTAAGATTCAGTGCAGTCCTTGTGCTTTCAAGTCAGCTAACCCAAAGAGGCCAAGTTTCCTTGTAGCTACTCCCTAGATTGAAACTCCACGAGGGCAGGGACTGAAGTCCTACAAACTCTGTAGTCACCTTGATTCTACTTATCTGCTATTGTTTTAATGAGATGTTCTTCCCCTTGATTCTATTTATTGCCGTTGTTCTTGTCTGTCCGTCTCCCCCGATTAGACTGTGAGCCCGTCATGGGCAGGGACCGTCTCTCTCTGTTGCCGATTTGTCCATTCCAAGCGCTTAGTACAGTGCTCTGCACATAGTAAGCGCTCAATAAATACTATTGAATGAATGAATGGTCTTGCACCGGGCATGTAGCCTATATGTGATGGGTGATTCTTGCTTTATTTAACAATAAGGATTGTATTTACTCAGCACTTTCCAAGTACCGTTCTAAGCAGTGGAGGAGCTACAAGCCAATCTGATATAAACAGTCCTTCAGCGGATTCACAGTCTAAGAGGCAAGGAGAAAGGGCATTTCGCCCCCATTTTACAGGGGAGGAAACTGAGGCAGAAAAATGAAGGGACTTACCCAAGGTCACCCTGCAGACAAGGTGAAGCCAGGCCTAGAACCTGGGTCTCCTGATGAGCAGGCCCGTGCTCTTTCCACTAGATCGCACTGCTTCTTGACATTTGTCAAGTGTGTGCCTTGTCAGAGCACTGTGGGATAGATGTGTCAAGGAATGGGGTTCTCCATAGCCTTCTCAGCAGCCCCTCCTGTTCTACCCCCAGCTCCCACTTTTTCTGCAGTGATTGTCCTGGATGGTAGTGGAAGGGAAAGAAGAGCATTTGAAGAAGGGGGTAGTGAGCATTCCCGGGAGAGATAGATAATAGTAATAATGATAATAATAATAATGTTGGTATTTGTTAAGCCCTTACTATGTGCAGAGCACCGTTTTAAGCTCTAGGGTAGATACAGGGGAATCGGGTTGTCTCACATGAGGCTCACAGTCTTAATCCCCATTTTACAGATGAGGTTACTGAGGCACAGAAAAGTTAAGTGACTTGCCCACAGTCACACAGCTGACAAGAGGCAGAGCAGGGATTAATCGAAACTATTTATGGAGTGCTTAGCGCGCCTCAGTTCCCTCATCTGTAAAATGGGAATTAAGACTGTGAGCCCCACGTGGCATATGGAGGGTGCCCAACCTGCTTAGCTTGGCATCGGAATACCAGGACGTTGAAAATAGGGAGCGCCCTATTGGGATTCACTGGGTTCACTCGAGGTTGCCGTGGTCGGCACTGAGTAATCTTTTCATCTCGATTAATGGGAAGAAAATGTTAAAACCACAAATGATCCCAGTGAGTGGTGAAAGAGATGACTATAGTGTCTTGTATGCCTTCTATCAATCAATCAATGGTATCTGTCAAGTGCTTACTATGTGCAAAGCACTAAACTAAGCACTTGGGAGATTTCAATATGACAGCATCGGTAGACATGTTCCCTGCCCACAAAGAGCTTACAGCCTAGAGGGGAGACAGACACTAAAATAAATTATGGCTACGTACATAATTGCTGTGAGGATGAGGTTGGGTCAATATCACATGCTTAAAGCATACAGGTTCACTTGCTTAGGTCAGTTAATCATATTAATTGAGCACTTACTGTGTGCAGAGCACTGTACTAAGCACGTGGGAGAATGCAATATAACAATAAATTCCCTGCCATTCCCTGGCCACAGTAAGCTTACAGACTAGAGTTCTGTCATCCCTAACAAGCCCAGATCCCGAGACATCCCCAGAGGGCAGACTCCCTGGGAATATATCCTCTGGGATGGGTGGCATTCTCAACAGGAAACCCTAAAGCTAGCTGCCCCCAGACAGGTTCTCACTTCCAAATTCCACATTTTTGGGGTTCTGATTCTACAGATTTGCACTTCCAAAAGTTGACTTGCTTGCCTGATGCCCCACCTTATTTTGTCCACTGTATTCCACGTGGCTCAGTGGAAAGAGCAGGGGCTTGGCAGTCAGAGATCAGGGGTTCGAATCCCGGCTCTGCCACTTGTCAGCTGTGTGACTGTGGGCAAGTCACTTAACTTCTCTGTGCCTCCGTTACCTCAGCTATATTAAAGACTGCGAGCCTCACGTGGGCAACCTGATTACCCTGTATCCACCCCGGCGCTTAGAACAGTGCCGTGCACGTAGTAAGCACTTAACAATTACCAACATATTATTATTCCCCTAACCAGACACTAATGCCAAGACTTAGCCTGATGATTGGGTGAATTTTTAAATTATTTTCAATCGAGTAACTGGAAACTAAGACTATCCCTATGTATAAATGATGCACCCCTCCCGGCCCCAGAAGGGAGAGGGAGCCGGTGGAATGAGGGCTTAGTAAGGGAAGACCTGTTTGAGGAGATGTGATTTTAGGAGGGTTTTGTAGCAGAGGAGAGCTGGCAGTCTGTTGGATATGAAAAGGAGGGAGTTCCAAGTCGAGGGGGGATATCTGGGAAAAGGGTTGGGGAGAAAGAGCAAACTGAGGTACAGTGAGTGAGAAGCAGCGTGGCTCGGTGGAAAGAATATGGGCTTGGGAGTCAGAGGTCGTGGGTTCTAATTCCGGCTCCACCACTTGTCAACTGTGTGACTTTGGGCAAGTCACTTCTCTGGGCCTCAGTTACCTCATCTGTAATATGGGGATGAAGACTGTGAGCCCCAGGTGGGGCAACCTAATTACCTTGTGTCTACCCTAAGCGCTTAAATACCATTACTATTATTGTTATTATGATTATTGGCATCAGATGAGTGAAGAGGGTGGTCTGGGTTGTAGTTAGAGATCAGTGAGGTGAGGGAGGAGGGGAGAGGCAAATGAGTGTCTTAAAGCCATTCGTCAGGAGTTTCTGTTTGATGCAGAATTAGATGGGCAGCCGTTGGAGGTTATTGAGGAGTGGGGAGACATGGATTAAGAGGTGTATGGAAAAATGATCTGGACAGCAGAGTACAGTATGGACTGGAGTGGGGAGAGACGGGAGGCAGGGAGATCAGCAAAGAGGCTGATGCAGTCATCCAGGCAGGATAGGATAAATCCTTGGATCAACTGGAGCCATTTGGTTGGAGAGGAAGGGGTGGTTTCTAGAGATGAGAGGGCAGAACCAACAGGATTTGGTAACAGACTGGATCGGTCTGTTACAGAATGGCTCAGTGGAAGTGTCCTCGTCCCATAACCCAGAGGTCGACAGATCAGATCCTTCCTCTTCTAAGGAGCATATTATTTTTAGAGAAGCAGCATGGCACAGTGGATAGAGCACTGACCTGGGAGTCAGAAGGTCATGGGTTCTAATCCACTTGTCTGCTAGGTGACCTTGGCAAGTCACTTCATTTCTCTGACCCTCAGTTCCCTCATCTGTAAAATGGGGATTGAGACTGGGAGCCCTTATCCAACTCGATTTGCTTGTACCCACCCCGGCACTTATGTCGGTGCCTGACATATAGTAAGTGCTTAGCAAATACTATCATATGTGAGTTAAATGAGAGAGATGAGCTGAGGATAATATGAGGCGGGGAGGATGGTGGTGGTGTTCAGATTGATGGAAAAGTGTGGGGAGAGTACAGGGTTTGCACGGTAAAATGAGTTGTGTTTTGGACATGTTATAGTTTGCTCTGCACATAGTAGGTTATCTGTAAACACCACTGATTGATTGAGGGATTGCAGGATCTGTCAGAGCGGAACTGTCCTGAGGTTAGGCAGATATGTTAGACTGCAGAGAAGAGAGCGGTCAAGATGGGAGAGGTAGATTTGGGAATCATCCATGTAGAAATGGTAGTTGAAGCCATAGGACCAAATGAGTTCTCCAAGGGAATGGGTACAGATGACAAATGAAAGGGGATGTCGAAGTGAGCCTTGATGGACTTCCACAGTTAGAGGGTGGGAGACGGAGGAGCAGTGAAAGAGATTGAAAGGGAGCTGCCAGAGAAATGAGGAGAATCAGGAGAGTACAGTGCCGGTGAAGAAAATCTTGGATACTGTTTTTAGGAGAAGGGGATGATTTACATTGTTGAAGGCAACAGAAAGGTTGGGGAGGATTAGGATGGAGTAGAAGGAGTTGGATTTGCCATGAAGAAGGTTGTTGGTGACCTTAGAGAGGAGAATGTCTTTGGAGTGGAGAGGGTGGATGTCTAATCAGAAGAGAGGGTAATGGAGAGGATTGGTGGAAAGTATGTGGAGACAGCAGGTGTAGAAAACCTGCTCCAAGGAGTTTGGAGTGGAATGGTAGAAGGGAGATGGGGTGCTAACTGGAGGGAGACATGGGAACAAGGGATGGTATTTTTAGGATGGGGATACATCAGCCTGTGGGAAAGAAGCTATTGAGTGAGGGGTTGAAAATGACTATCAGGGAGTGTAGAAAGGAGTGGGTGAGTGTTTTAAAAAGGTGTGAAAGGGGTGGAGTGGGAGGTGCGGGTGGATGGGGTGGATTTTAAGAGGAGGTGGGAGATCTCTCAAGATACTGCTTGGAAAGATGGGAGGGTCAAAGGTGGGCAGAAGGATGTGGAGAGTGAAGAGCTGCAGGGGATTATTTTAGGGAGATCATGCCTGACAGTTAAAATTTTTTTAAAGAAATAGGTGGCAGGGTCAGTAAAGGGAAAGGTTGGGGAGGGGAGGGGGTTGGGGTTTGAGGAGAGAATTAAAATCTGAGACAGTTGGTGTGAGCAATGGGCTTGGGAGTCAATTAGGATGGAGAAAATTGTTTCTGGGTGAGGAGAGGGCAGAGCAAAAGCAGGTGAGGATGAGGTTGAGGTGGATGAGGTCGGCCTGGTGTCTGGATTTCCACCAACAGCGCTCCTCAGCTCAAGCTGAAGAGTGGAAGAAGTGTATTTTTTCCTCTTCAGTCTCCATCAGTCAATTAATGGCAGAGCACTGTACAAAACACTTGGGAGAGTGCAATACAACAGAATGCGAAGACATGTTCCTTGCCCACGATGAGCTTAAAGACTTAAGGGTGTCCCTTTTAGCCCTCGTTTCCATCCTTTCCCCATGACAGCCCCTTCTCTCCCCAAGAACACCCACCTGAATTTCTGAGAAGTCCCAGGAAACCCAGGAAACCCCACACCCTACTTGGAAAAACACAATCTAAAGATCAAAGGCTTCTCCGTGACTGAGCCACTCAGGGCTTCTAAATGAACTACAGATAATTCTTGAAAGACCCCTTTCTTCTCCTTGATCATGAAATTGCCAAGAAACATTGATTGTTATTTAAATGAGGAGTGATGAAACACATTTCCCACCAGTAGCATCAATTGTCATTTGTGCAAAGTGAACATAGAATCAATTTCTACTCACAGATATAATAGACCTAATAGTTAAGTCTGTTTAAGAAGAATAGCATCAGAATGGCTCTGACTTCCTTGTAAGCAACCAGATAAGGAACTACCAAAATTGTCACCTTTAATTTGAGTCAGTCAATCGCAACATCACATCCGTGATGTAGAGGAAGGTTTGAGACCATTTATAGTCATGAAGGAAAAATACTGGGGAGGATTGCAGTAATCAGTCCTCATTAAAAAAGATTAGGGATAAGGGAAAGAGTAGAATTGAAGAATATTTGCATAAGTGCTCAATAAATGGGATTGAATGAATGAATAAGTATAATAATAATAATGTTGGTATTTGTTAAGCGCTTACTATGTGCAGAGCACTGTTCTAAGCGCTGGGGTAGATACAGGGTAATCGGGTTGTCCCAAGTGAAGGTCACAGTCTTAATCCCCGTTTTCCAGATGAGGTAACTGAGGCTCCGAGATGTTAATGACTTGCCCACAGTCACACAGCTGCCAAGTGGCAGAGCCGGGATTTGAACCCATGACCTCTGACTCCCAAGCCCGGGCTCTTTCCAAGTATTAGGAGGGTACAATATAACAAAGTTGGTAGACACATTCCTTGCCCACAGTGAGCTTACAGTCTAGAGGGGGAAACTGGCATTCATATAAATAAATACCAGATATGTACATAGGTACTGTGGGGCTGAGTGAGGGGTGAATAAAGGATACAGATACAAAGTGCAAAGGTGACGCAGAAGGGAGTGGGAAAAGAAGAAACCAGAGCTTATTTGGGGAAGGCCACGTGGAGGAGATGGACTTTTAACAGGCTTTGAAGGAGGGGAGAGTGGTGATCTGCAGGATATGAAGAGGGAAGGCATTCCAGGCCAGAGGCAGGATGCAGATGAGACGTGGGTAGTGCGATAGATGAGAGTGAGGTACACAATAGCTGCAGGTTGTAGTAGGAAATTAGCAAGGTAAGGTGGGATGGGGCAAATTGATTGAATGCTTCAAAGAAGTTTTCATTTGATATGGAGGTGGATGGGCAACCACTGAAAGTCCTTGAGGAGTAGGGAAACACGGCTGAAAGTTTTTGTAGGAAAATGATCCATCCAGCAGAGTGAAGCGTGGGCTGGAGTGGGGAGAGATAGAAGACAGGGAAGTCAACAAGGAGGTGTAGCAGTAATCAAGGCAGGATAAGAAAAGTGCTTGAATCAACATGGTAGCATTTCAGGTGGAGAGGACAGGCAGATTTTAGCGATGTTGTGAAGGTTCAACCCTCAGGATTTGGTGACAAATGGAATATGTGAGTTGAATGAGAGAGATGAGTCCAGGATAAAACAAAGGTTACGGGCTCATGAGAAAGGGATGATTGTGATGTTGTCTACCATGACAAGAAAGTCATGGGGAGGACAGGTTTGGGGTGGGAAGATGAGGAGTTCTGTCTTGGAGATGTTAAATCTGTGGTGTGGGTAGGACATCCAAGTAGAGATGTCCCGAAGGCAGGAGGGAATGCAAGTCTGCATAGAAGGAGAGAGATCAGGGCTGGACATGTTGTTTTGGGAAACATCCACATAGAGATGGTAGCTGAAGCCATGGGAAGGAATGAGTACTCCAAGAGAGCGGCTGCAGATGGAGACTAGAACTGAGCCTTGAAGAACTCCCACAGTTAGGGGCTGGAAGGCAGAAGCGGAGCCTGGGAGAGAAACTGGGAATGAGCAACCAGAGAGATTGAGGGAGAACCAGGAGAGGACAAGTGTCAGTGAAGCCAAGGTTGGATAAAGTTCTCAGGAGAAGCAGGACCTCTCACCTGAGAGGGCGAGGAGGATTAGGATGGAGTGAATTTAGCAAGAAAGAGAACGTTGGTGATCTTTGAGAGGGCAGTTTCTTTGGAGTGAGTGAAGTGAACTTATGGAATGAAGCCCCATAAGTGCTGTGGGACTGGGATGGGGAATAAACAAAGGGAACAAGTCAGGGCGATACAGAAGGTAGTGGGAGAAGAGGAAAGGGGAGGCTTAATCAGGGAGGGCCTCTTGGAGGAGATGTGCCTTCAATAAGGCTTTGAGGTAGCGGGGGAGTAATTGTCGGTCGGATTTAATTATTATGAGAAGCAGCGTGACCTGATGGAAAGGGACTCATCTGACCTGAGTTCTAATCTTGGCTCCACCATTTTCCTGCTGTGTCACCTTGTGCAAGTCACTGTGCTTCTATGTGCCTCAGTTCCCTCATCTTTAGACTGTGAGACCCATGTGGGACCTGATTATGTCACATCTGCCCCAGCGCTTAGAACAGTGCTTGGCACATGGTAAGTACTTAACAGATGCCGCAACTATTATCATTACAAGATAGACAGGTCAGATTCAATCCACGTCACACATGAGGCTCACAATCTAAGTAGGAGGGAGAACAGATATTTAATCCCCATTTTACAGCTGAGGTAACCGGATGCCAGTTTTTTTCACGAAGCAGCCTGAGCCAGGACAGGGGGTTCAGACCTCAAATCTGACTGGGTAAAATCCAGCAGCAAACCTGAAAAAAATGGAAGTGACTCTCTGTTGACTTTTCATGGGAACTGGCATCTGCATGGAAACTGGGTGTCGACTCCTGACAGATGATCAATCTCGTTGGCTATTGCTGGGGAGACAGAGAGCAGGATCAAGGGCAGGAGCTAGTGACTAATGTGGGCCCTCAGGGATCCCAGGCATGCAACATATGTTGATGTCATCCGTGCCATTTTGTGGAAGGATGTCGATTCTGTGGGCTCTTAGAACGTTTCTCGGGGGGGGGGGGGGGGGGACTCCTGAACCCCCGATTTGCTCCGCAGCTGCAGGAATGCCATCCCATATCTGTATGAACTCTGGTGCTGATTCTGAGCACCTCTCCCCTCTCCAGTGCATACATCACTTGTTCTGCATGCATCTCTCCACTCCTCAGAAGCCTTCAGCGGTTGCCTCTTCTCTGCATCAAGTAGAAACTCCTGACCACCATCTCTAAGGCACTCAATCGGCTTTCTCTCCACTACCTATCCTCACTTCCTCTCCTGGTGCAGTGCAACCCATATACTTCACTCCTCTATTTCCAAGTTACTCACTGTGCATTGAGCTCATCTTTCTCACCCTCCCTCCTGCCTGGAACTCCCACCTCCTTCTTATCCAACAGACCACTGCTCTTCCCGTCTTGAAAGCCAACTAAAATCACATCTCCTTCAGCGGGCCTTCCCGGTCTTCCCATCTACTGCCCCATCAGTAATTCCCTATCACCTAATCAAGATTGTAAGCTTGTTGTGGGCAAAGGATATGCGTGTTATATTGTTATACTGTACTCTCCCAAACACTTAGTCCAGTGCTCTGCACACAGTAAGCACTCAACATACACAATTGACTGACCAACTACTTGCCTCCACTACAGCCCCCGGTAAACACTTACGTTCATATCTTTCAATTCTGTTTCTTATTCCTATCTGTACTTTATTTTAGTCTCTGAGTCCCCCACTCTATCGTAAACTTCTTCAGGGCAGGGATCGGGTCTACTAATTCGCTCCTACAATGCTCTGCAGAGTAAGTGCTCGGCAAATGCTAGCGAGTGAATGATTGATTGAAGCTCAGCGCTGAAAAGGAGACCACGTTGAAGAGTGACTGGCAGTTGAAAACTGGACTGTCTGTTGGAAGACCGCCCTCTGCTTCGTGTCATTTAGACACTTGCTGGGTATACCTTAAGCACTTGGATACTCACCCCAGTCCTTCAGCACTACGGGTTTGGGAGTCAGAGGACTTGGGTTCTAATCCCTACTCCGCCACTTGTCTGCTGTGTGACCTTGAGCAAGTCCCTTAACGTCTATGTGTCTCAGTTTCCTCATCTGTCAAATGGGGGTTAAAAGTGTGAACCCCACGTGGGACAACCTGATTATATCTACCCCAGCGCTTAGAGCAGTGCTTGGCACATAGTAAGCACTTAAGAAATACCATAATTATTATGTCCTTAAATTCTATTTCCCCCATCTGTAATTTATTTTAATACCTGTCTCCCTCTGTAGACTGTAAACTCTTTGTAGTCTATTGTACTCTTCCAAATGCTTAGTACAGTGCTCTGAACACAGTAACAGCATGGCCTAGCGGAAAAAGCATCAGCCTGGGAGTCAGAGGACTTGGGGTCTAATTCCAGGTCTGTCAATGACTTGCTGTGTGACCTTGGGCAAGTCACTTCTCGGTGCCTTGGTTTCCCGGTTCTCCACCCTACTTAGACTGTGAACCCCATATGGGACAGGGACTGGGTCCAACCTAATTAATATGTACCTACCCCAGAGCTTTGAACAGTGGTAAGCACATATCACATGGTAAGCACTTAACAAATACCATTAAAAAACATGATTAATTGACGGAATGATTGGCGTCTGCTCTGGTAGCAACAGCTGGAGACCAGAGGAGGAAGGTGCTCAATCAACTAATCAATCAATGGTATTTGTTGAGGGCTTACTGTACTTGGGAGAATACAATATCATAGAGTTGGTAGACATATTCCTTGCCCATGAGTTTACAGTCTAGAGAGGGAATCCAGTTCAGAATTGGCCTGTGCATGTCAGCACACCTCCGGTAATCTAATCTGAACGCTCCCTTCAGGAGCCAGTCCTCATCTCTATCACCCCCAAGGCTGGTGGTCCTCCAGCCCATCCCCTGGAGCCATCCCTCAAGACCTCCCTTCCTTCCTCCTTCATCCCGTCACGAGGCCCTGTGTTTCTGCAGCCTCTCCTCAGCGTGGCTGGGGCTGACTTTGTCCAGGAGCCTTGGTTCTGGCTGTGGGCAGGGAATGTGTCCTTAGTATAGTGCTCTGCACACAATAAGCCCTCAATAAATACGATTGAAAGAATGAATGAATGAGTCATTCTTTTGGCTCCTGTTCTCGGGTCGGCTGGGTCTGGAGAGGGGAGGCCACTCACTGAGTGATGGCATCCTGGACGGAGCTCACGCGCAGACTCCAAGGGCCATGGAGGCCCCGGGTCATTGTGATGGGAGGCCATTAGATGACGGTTACTTCTCCAACTGTTTGTCCAATTCTTCATTAAGGCAGCTTTGCATACACTGTGGAAAAGGAAATTGTATTCGTCAATAAAGGATCCGCCTTGGCTTCCCTCCCAGACCAAAGGGGACTTCCTCCGGCCTGTGTTTTCCCAGAGCCTGGTTGCCCAGGTATCCGGCCTGAAGGCAGGATGCTGTCTGGGGGGAAAGGTAGCCCACACCTCGTCTTGCCTCACTTCCCCTCGCAGTTCTCTGGTATTGCAGCCCCACCATGCTCGCAGGAGCTCTGTATGGTGGAGGGGAAGCGGAGGGAGGAGCGAGAGGGTGCGTGTGTGTGTGGGGGGGTCATTTGGGGGACACAGTAAATGACGTCTTGAGGCTCACTGCATTTGTCCTGATACTCTAGACGGTAAACTCATTGCGGGCAGAGAACGTGTCTAGCAATTTGGTTATAGTGCACCGTCCCAAGAGCTTAGCATAGTGCTCGGCACACATTATATGCCATTAATTGATGGATACCAGTTCCACAGAAACAAGTTTCCAAGTTTTCTGCTTTGCATTCAGCACAGATAAACGTTGTTTCATTATATCTTTTGGGATCCTTTGATTCTTTCCAATTGAACATAATGTTGTTCTTCTCTCCCTCCTTTTTCTTCCTCCACTGTCCCTTCCCTTTTTTCTGCTTCTCTCTCCTCTCTTTATATTCCTTCTCTCCTTCCACACTAACTTCAATTCTCTCATCTTCCTTGCTCCTTACCCTCATTTTTGCTCTCTTCTCTTTTTCTCACTCTTCCCTTTTTCTCTTTCCTTCCTTTTCTCTCTCCCTTCTCACTAATCTCTCTTCCCCTTTCAGTCTTCATCATTCTTTTCCTCCTCATTCCCTGTCATCTCATCAAGTCAGGTCATTTTTTGCTTAATGTGGAGAGGAATGAGCAACAGTGGAAGTCTTTTAGGAGAAGGGAGATATATTAGAAAGATAACCCAGCCAGTAGATTGAAGAAGAGGGAAGAGAGAGGAGAGTCTGGAGGCAGGGAGGTCAGTGAGATGGCTGAGGCAATAGTTGAGTCGGGCTCAACAAGGGCCTGGCCCAGCATTGTGGCAGTTGGGGTTTGCAGGAAGGGGCAGATTCTAGAGATGTTGTTGGGGGAAGAACCAGCAGGATTTGGGTGAATTGAATATTGGGGTTAAAAGAGAGAGAGGAATCAAGGATAATGTCAATTTGTGTGACTTAAGAGGTAGGAAAGATGATGAGGTTGTCAACTGGGATGGAAGAAATAGGTGGCGAAAGGATTTTAGAGGGAAGATGAAGACTTCAGTTTGGACAATTTAAGTTTGAGGCCCTGGCAGTTCCTAGAGCTCAGAGTAAAATGCCTATTGTTTTAGGTTTGTCCATCTGGTCAACCTTGGGGCTGATGTCCTGTAGAAGCCTATGAATTGCTTGCCCCTTGTTTGGCCTTAACAAATTGTTATACTTACGTTAGCAACCTGGGCTGGGCCTTCAGGATTTTGTCATGCCTTATTAATGCATGGAGGACATCAACGTGAGATCTCCTTAAAGCCTCATCATCAGCGGCGACATGATCCGAGAACCGGACTGGAAAATACCAGCTCAGCACTGCTGTGGGGGAGAATGGCTTGTCTCACACACTGGTGTCTCCAGCCCAGAAAATAGCTAGTCAGTCAGTTAATTGTACTTATTGAGCACTTACTGTGTGCAGAACACTGTACTAAGCGCTTTGGGGAATACAATATGACAATATATCAAACACAATGAGTGCCCACGACAAGCTTACAGTCTAGAGGGGGAGATAGACATTAATATAGATAAAACTAGGGATAGCCCTGCTTTTCTCTGCACCCGCTCCCCACCACAACCCCACACACATTTCCTCCAGTTCTGGAATCCTTCCTACTCTGGGCTTCTTCACCCTTGCCCCTTTGGGGACCAATCAAGAGCACCCCCTCCCAAAAAATTTCAGTGGGCTGGAAATAATAATGACAATAATAATGATGATAACTGTGGTGTTTGTTAATCATTTACTATGTGCCAGGCCCTATTTGAAGTGCTGGGGTGGATCCAAGCAAATCAGGTTAGAGACAGTCCATGTCCCACATAGGGCTCACAGCCTTAATCCCCATTTTATAAATGAGGTAACTGAGGCACAGAGAAGTGAAGTGACTTTCCCAGGGTCACACAGCGGACAAGTGGAGGAGCCGGGATTAGAACCCACATCCTCTGACTCCCAGGACCCCGTTCTATCCGGGAGCCCATGCCGTGGCAGTGACAGGCCTGCCGTCCTGGTGTCTCCTGACTGGATCTAAAGAAGACAGACTTTGTGACTATAGCCAATGTATGTCTTAGGAAATTAGTCTAGTTGCCTCAAAACCTGTTTTGTCCTTGCTGCAGAAAATTCTGTCTGGGGTGGCTGTGCCAATTCCCAAGAATTAATAGCAATGGTACTCATTAAACCCTCACCATGTGTCATGAATTGTGGTAAGTCCTGAAGTAAAGATAATCAAATCGACCCCATCTCTGTCCTACCCCGAACTTAGAGTCAAAGAGAGAGAAGAGGTGTCTTACTCCCATTTTACAGTTGAGACACTGAGGCACAGAGAAGTTTAGGGCCCTAACCAAGACCACACAACAGGAAGGTGGTGTGGCCAGTTCTAGAAGCCCAGGTCTCCTGACTCACAGGTCTGTGCTGTTTCCACTAAGCCATCCTGCTTCCTGATTTGTTGGAGCATCAGGCTGGATGGGTCAGGAGGGGTCCATCTAGGCCTCTCTGTGCATATTTCTTGGAAGGAGGTCATTTGACATCCCAGCAAGATGAATTTTTTCACATGTGGAAAGTCCTCAGTGAAGGAGTTTCCATGGCCTTCCATTCTGTGTCTTTCCACCTCATTTCTCACCCCTTCACTCACCCTATCCTACCCCACTGCTTTTTCTGCCCCCTTAGCTTTCCACGTCCAGCTCCTGTCCATCCTGCAATTTCCACCCAATGATGTTGAGCAGTCCCAGAATGCTCCTTTTCTGCTATCTTGGTTCTTGAGAACTGAGTGGATGCCTGCAGGCCTACCAGGACCATGGGCCAGAGGCAGTAGGGTAGAGAACTAGTGGCCTGCTGCCTCCTTCCATCTCCCACTGGCTTTCTTTCTATTCTGGATAACTTTTTTCTGTTTGGATTTAATAAATCCTTTGCGCTGAAGAGATTTGAGTTTGAAGAAGAACCTCACATGCGCATCCAGCTGAGACAGAATACATAAACCTCATCAGAAACAAAGCAGGAAAACCTGAAAAGTCATATAAAGCAATACACAGTGTCAAACTCAGCCAGTCCCCTCTGAGATGCCTTCTGTGTGACTGATGTGCCGGCTCTCATCATCATTTATCTTCAATCATACTAACTCCATCATCCTCTGATGTAAAGGAAAGAAGCTAGGGGGTTTGCAAGGGGGCAGTGTCTTTAGCGGAGGGAGGATTCATTCATTCAGTTGTATTTGCTGAGCGCTTACTGTGTGCAGAGTACTATACTGAACGCTTAGGAGAGCACAATATAGCAATCAGACACATTTCCTGCCCACAGGAAACTTTGGGAGGCCGAGTATCTGGAATCTATCCCAACTCTGGCCTTGAGCTACCGAATAAGGTTAGGGAAGCAGCTCCCCTCTTTGTCTGTCAGTTTTCTGTGCCTCTGTAAAATGGAGAGGATGATAATATAATTGTAAAAGCAATCATAAAAACAATAAGAATTATTATAATAGTATTTGTTAAGTGCTTACTAAATTCCAAGCATTCCACTAAGGTCTAGGGTAGATAGAAGATAATTGAGAAGCAGCGTGGCCTAGTGGGTACAACACCGGCCTAGGAGTCAGAAGGACCTGGGTTCTAATCCCGGCTCTGCCACTTGTCTGCTGGGTGACCCTGAGCAAGACACTTCACTTCTCTGTGTCTCAGTTATCTCACCTGTAAAATGGAAATTAAGACAGTGGGCCCCATGTGGGACAGGGACTGTGTCCAATCGGCTTAGCTTGTATCTACCCCAGCTCTTAGAATAGTGCTTGACACATAGTAAGCAATGTCATCATCATCATTATTATTATTAGTCCCACTTGGGGCTCACAGTCCGAGTAATAATAGGAATAATAATAATTATGGCTTTTGTTCGGCGCTTACTCTGTGTCAATCAATGTTCTATGTACTAGGGTAGATATAAGTTATTCAGGTCAGACACAGTCTCTGTTCCCTTTGGGGCTCACAGTCTAAGTAGGAGGGAGGAAAGGCTTTGCATCTCCATTTTACAGTTAAGGGAACTGAAGCACAGAGAAGATGAATGACTTGTCCAAGGTCACCCAGCAGATAAGTGGCAGAGCTGGGATTAGAACGCAGGTCCTCCGATTCCAAGGCCCAGGTTCTTTCCACTAGGTCATGCTACTTCTCAGTAGTGGTACTTGTCACTTCAACCTCACTAGGATGCCATGAGGACAGACTGAGATGAATAATGTGAAATAATTTTGGGAAAAAAAATTCATATCCCAGGTTCTATTACAAGATTATAATCTCACTGAAATCAGGAACTGAATCTTTTATGTTCTCCACTGCCTATTGCAGAACTCTGAACAAAATAAAGATCTCAATAGATTGAAGAAGGGAGACAGGGAAAGAAGTGGGAGGAGTAAGAAGAAAAGAGAAGGAGGGATAAAGTGGGCGGAAGGAAAAGAGGAAAAAATAGGAAGAGGAAGAAGCATAGCTTTTCAGTCTAGAAAAGTGCAGACTGAAAAGGGACCTGATGGAATCTCCAAACTCATGATGGGTATAGGCAGGATAGAAACAGAATGGTGATACATACTGTCATACATACATACATCATACTGTCCTCTAGACTGTAAGCTCATTGTGGGCAGGGAATGTGTTTGCTTATTGTCGTACTGTACTCTCCCAAGCACTTACTACAGTGCACAATAAGTGCTCAATAAATATGATTGACTGATCATATCAGGTGACTTTGAGAGTGGAAGTGGAAAACAAGCAACATCAGTTGTTAGGAATCAGAATCTCTGATTTGCAGAAACAGCTTGGCCTAGTGAAAAGGAATGTGGTCTAATGGATAGAACGTGGATCTGGGGTTCACAGAACCAGAGTTTTAATCCTGGCTCCGCCTCTTGTCTGCTGTGTGACCCTGGACAAGTCACTTAACTTCTCTGAGCCTCAGCAACCTCATCTGTATAATGGGAATTAAGCCTGTGAGCCCCATTTGGGATTTTTCTTGTCCAGCCTGATTAGCTTGTATCTATCCCAGTGAATAGTGCAGTGTCTGGCAGATAGTAAGCACATAACAAATATCACTGAAAGAAAAATCAGTTGTTGTCACTTGTTCTCTCTCTTCCCATAGGCCTTCCCCGATTAAATCCTCTTTTTCCCAACTCCCTCTCCCTTCTGTGTCATCTAGGTATTTGAGTCTGTGAACTTCGGGCATTGGATATTCTCCCTACCCTCAGCCCCACAGCACTTACGTACACATCCATAAATGATATATTATAAATTATTTATTTTAGATTAATGTCCGTCTCCCTCTCTAAAGCCTTAGCTCCTTGGGGGCAGTGAGGGTGTCTATCACAGCGTGGCTCAGTGGAAAGAGCACGGGCTTGGGAGTCAGAGCTCATGGGTTCGAATCCCAGCTGTGCCACTTGTCAGCTGTGTGACTGTGGGCAAGTCATTTCACTTCTCTGTGCCTCAGTTACCTCATCTGTAAAATGGGGATTAAAAATGTGAGCCCCACGTGGGACAACCTGATCACCTTGTATCTCCCAGCGCTTAGAACAGTGCTCTGCACATAGTAAGCGCTTAACAAATACCAACATTATTATCAACTCTGTGGTATTGTACTCTCCCAAGAGCTTAGTACAGTGCTCTGCGCACCGTATGCACTCATTATGATTGATGATGATGATGATAAAAGTTTCAAGAGGGTTTGGATAAATGAATAATAATGATGGTATTTGTTAAGCGCTTACTATGCGCCAAACACTGTTCTAGGCGCTGGAGTAGATACAAGGTAATCAGGTTGTCCTATGTGGGGCTCACGGTCTTAATCTCCATTTTTCCAGATGAGGTAACCGAGGCACTAACTGAGGCACAGTTGGAGCCGGGATTAGAGCCCAGGTCCTTCTGACTTGTAGGGCCGGGGTCTATCCAGTAGGCAACGTTACTTGGTTTAGGTCTTTGGGGTCGTAGCACTTAGGCTTTATCTTCCTGTCTTAGAGAACCCCTCGGGAGGGACCAGTCCACTGAGTTGACACTGGTTGCTTAAGGAAGATACCCCACAGCAGTCTCTCTACATGATGGGAGGTGTTAAGTCTATGCTACTGTCACTGCAGAGAGGCTCCAGGAAGGAGAAGTCACATGCCATGGGCCTGGGAATCAGAGGGTCAGGGGTTCTAATCTCAGCTCCGCCATTGGTCTGCTGTGTGACCTTGGTCAAGTCACTTTACTTCTCTGTGCCTCAGTTACCTCATCTGTAAAATGGGGATGGAGACTGTGAGCCCCACGTGGGACAGGGATGGTGTCCAACCCGATTTGTTTGTATCCACCCCCGTGCTTAGTACAGTGTCTGGAACATAGTAAGTGCTTAACAATACCGTCTTCTATCTCCCCTCTGGGAAGGGTGTCAGTGGCCCAACTCTATGGGCCTTATATTAACACCCTATTCAACTATCTCCACCTGCATTTCAGGATCACTTAGACTGTTTTCCCTATGGTTCAGTCAGTCACCCAATTGTATATTTTGAGCACTTACTCTGTGCAGAGCATTGTACCAAGCGCTTGGGTGAATATGATATAACGGTAGCACAGATACATTCCCTGCCCTGCCCAATCAGGCTTCAGGGATGGGTTGCGGTATTGGCGAGCCCGGCCCAAAGACAGAACTGAATTTGTTCTTTAGACTGCAAACTCCTTGAGGGCTGGGATTGCGTCTACCCACTCTACACACAGTAAGTGCTCAATAGTTTGGTCGATTGATTGTCTAGCCTGGCCTCCATCGAAAGTGGAGGAATGTCAGTTTCGAAGTGAGCGAAGCTAATTTTGGGCAGGGAATGCGTCTGTTTATTGTTATACTGTCCTGTCCCAAATGCTTAGTACGGTGCTCCGTGCACAGTAAGTGCTCAATAAATATGATCGACTGACTGACTGATTTGACGCTCAGCATTCCCCAGTGGGCATCGTCAGACCCTGGACCCGTTCCACGTTTCATAATTTCTCGCTGATTTGGATGGACGCCTTGGAAAAAATCTTAGGGCCACGGGACTACCTCCTGGCTACCTCCTGGCCAAGTGGGCCAAAACGTCCAAAGACCTAGGAAAGAATACAGGGGTCTTCTGGTGACCCCAGGGCAGCTGGCAGCCCCTGGGAATTCTGGGCGGATAGCGTTGGTGAGCTAGTCAAAGCAAGAGAGAGAATTATTCAAGTTCAGGTAATTAATGCCCAACAGCTGTGTTAGAACCGAGCCTTCATTGCTGGCTGGCGTTCCTGGTTACAGAGGCTATTGTGTGTTTGAACAAACACAGAAAGAGATGTTTTAAGATCTGTTTACACAGTGCAAATGAGAACACAAAGCGGAGCGGGCATGTAAATTAATGAGCCGCGGGGCCTCGGTCACCTGACCCAGAAAGGGCTTCCAGAATAACACTTGGAGAGCACTGCTGCAAGACGGTCTGGCTGGGACTGGCAGGAATGATGCCACTCGGACTATCGTCTCTCCTACTTGGGCAATCCTGTTACTCCAGAGTGACGTCGCTGAGGTCAGTTTACAAAGCTTCGGCGGTTTGTGGGCTTCTGGTAGGGAGAGCCATCTACCACCAGAGCCAAAGCAAACTTTTAGCTAATCATTCCATATGACTGAGGCCAGCGCTTCTTGACTTACCAAAAAGTCTTGAATTACTGTCTCAGAAGATGGGTAGATGGTCGGCTACACGGCCTTTTGAGTATTCTGTGCAGACTCTGCACAGAATTCCTGTTAATTCCCGTTACAGTACTTGGAAATCACTGTCATCTGCTCCCACGTTTTCCTCCTTTCCTACTTCTCCTCCTCCCATACTGGGTTGGACTCTCTCCACCCGCAACAACAGACAGATTCCCAGAATGCCAAGACACCGGGCTCGTATCATGTTCCATTACCAGGGTTCGAGATCGGGCAGTGTTGCTCTCTGGGAAACTCAAAAATCGATCCATCCATCAATCAGCGGTATTTATCGAGCCCTTACGGTTTCCTAAGTGTTTGGGTAAATAATACTACTAATAATAATTGTGGCATTTGTTAAGCTTTTATTACATGCCAGGCACTGTTCTAAGCACTGGGGTAGATACAAGAGAATCGGGTTGGAGTCCGTTCTTGTGCCACATTTTCTGAATCCCCATTTTCCAGATGAGGTAATGGTGGCACAGAGAAGTTAAGTGACTTACCCGAGGTCATACAGCAGACAAGTGGCAGAGGTGCATTTAGAACCCAAGTCCTTCTGACTCCACTAGGCCATGTTGCTTTTCAGTACACCACAACAAGTACAATAAAACGAAGACGGTAGATACGATCCCTGCCCAAAAGAACTCATCAGTCAGGACCACAAGATCAGTAATGAAGTATCCCCCTAGACTGTAAGCTCATTGTGTGCAGGGAATGTACCTTTTTATTGTTGTGTTGTACTCTCCCAAGTGCTTAATACAATGCTCTGCACACAGAAAGCGCTCAAGAAACATGATTGACTGAACGAGTGGCTAAAAACCAAGCCTCATTTTTCCGATTTGGCAAGGGTGTACTGTAGTGATTGTAGATGGCATTGTGTAGCATCTTCTTGGACTTTCTTCGACTGGGAAAACAAGTGGTTTTGGCTCTGCCTAGGGAGCACCACCCTCCACTACATAAGACATGGATCTCCCTCCTCAAAACCGGACGAAATCCGCAGCATTGCAAACGCATTCTGATGCAGTGGTGCTTCTCTGCCAAAGTCTCCCATTCGACATTTCCCTCCACAATGATCACTTGAGAGAGCTTTAATATAAAGTCATTTTCTGCTGTCACGACCTATAGAGGTGGTTCGTTTGTCCTCCTGCCCTCTGCCACTGGTTGTGATTCATTTGTGTCCCAACTCCCTCTATCACCGGATGTGGTTCATTCTTCCACTAACTTCCCTCACTACCAGATGTGGTTCATTTGTTCACCGGTTCCCTTTGCCACTGTGTGTGACGGAGACAGAGACAAGCCACACGACCGAGTCATTTTAAAGTAAGAGGGTGAACTGAGAGCCCAGTTGACACTTCACCAAGATGGGCCTTGACTGAAAATCGGGGGGCTTCCTTGGGATATGACATCCATCGGTCAATCGATCGAAAGTATTTATTGAGCACTTACCGCGAGCTTAATACAGTACTAGATGCTTGGGAGAGTGCAGTACAACAGAGATGAGTGACACATTCCCTGCCCCCCCAAGAACTTACAAGTCTAGAAAGGGAGATAGGCATTAGAATAAATTTCAGAGAGGTATGTAAGTGCTATGGGGCTCAGGGTGACTTTCAGGTGCTTAAAGGGGACAGATGCAACTGCATGGAAAGGAGATGGAGTAGGGGAAATGAAAGCTGCTTAGTGGTCAAGAAACTAGTTAACATGTTTGTCTAGGGAGTGTGAGAGATGGACAAGGTGAAAATGTCCCTAAATCTCCAGCCCAGAGTGTTTGGGAAGATATTGGCATGGCAGTGGATATAGTGGGGATGTGGGTTTGGGTTTAGAGAAGCAGCTCGGCCTAGTGGATAGAGCGTGGGCCTTGGGGTCAGAAAGACCTGGGTTCATTCATTCATTCACTTGTATTTATTGAACGCTTACTGTACTAAACGCTTGGGAAGTTATTCTAACGTATCCACCCGTCTGTTGCGTGACCTTGGACAAGTCGCTCAACTTCCCTGTGACTCAGATACTTCACCTGTAAAATGGGGATTAAGACTGTGACCCCCCATGTGGGACATGGATTGGGTCCAACCTGATTAGCTCGTATCTACCTCAGTGATTAGTACAGTGCTTAGCACACGGTAATAACAAATACTGTAACAGATAAGATAGTTCCACTTGCATTAACAGGAGCCCTGAGTCTTCCTACTCTAGACCAGGTCTCGGCCCCCATCTCATCACTGCCGACGTAGCTAACGTCCCATAGTTCAGGTATATAACTCCGATGTTTGTGGTGCTCTGCCCTCCCTTCCACGAGAAGGAGACAGTAAGAAGGCTCACAAATCACTTCCCGAGAGGGGAAGAAAAAGACAAGTGATGCCTAGTGGATAGAGCATGGGCCTAGGAGTCAGAAGGACCTGAGTTCGAATCTCGGCTCTTCCACCCGTCTGCTGTGTGACCCTGGGCCAGTCTCTTCACTTCTCTGTGCCTCGGTTTCCTCATCTGGACAATGGGGATTAAGAATGAGAGTCACGCAGGGAGCTTGGGCTGGGTCCCACCTTGTGTCTGTCCTAGCACTTGGTACAGTGCCTGGCACAAAGTAAGAGCACAACAAAAATCATAAAAAACTCAAACATTTCCTGTCTTCCCCCTTTCATGCTTCAACCTCCTTTTGCTCAGGAGGTGTAAACAGGAAACCCAAGTCAGGCAAGGTCCTAGTTCGGGGACAAGGGCTCATCTTGAACATGCCCTTTAAGTGAGTTTCGATAAAGGGCTAATCCTGGGCTCTGTGCTTTGGAGTGATTCCAGGACCCTTGGAATTCACATGTGGAATGGATTAAACTCTCAAGAATGTTGGGGATGTGTCCTCATTAAAGCGAGTTAGCAAGTCTATGTTGTCTGAACGTAAAACGCTGAGAAGCAGCGTTGCTCAGTGGAAAGAGCCCGGGCTTGGGAGCCAGAGGTCAGGGGTTCAAATCCCAGCTCTGCCACCTGTCAGCTGTGTGACTGTTGGCAAGTCACTTTACTTCTCTGTGCCTCAGTTCCCTCATCTGTAAAATGGGGATGAAGACTCCCCCGATCAGACCGTAAGCCCGTCAAACGGCAGGGACCGTCTCTCTCTGTTGCCGACTTGTTCATTCCAAGCGCTTAGTACAGTGCTCTGAACATAGTAAGCGCTCAATAAATAAACTATGGATGTGCCTGTGTGTGTTTTGAAGAACACTCTTAGGGGCCAATCAGAGAAGGGGGAATAAAGAATTTACTTTCCAACAGTAGTCCAGGGAGGTGGGTAACTTCTGATTCCCAGGCAATGGAGACTGCCAAGGAAGCCTGCCCAGAGTTGGGGAAGCAGCGTGGCTCAGTGGAAAGAGCTTGGGCTTCGGAGTCAGAGGTCATGGGTTCGACTCCCGGCTCTGCCACTTGTCGGCTGGGTGACTGTGGGCAAGTCACTTGACTTCTCTGTGCCTGAGTTACCTCATCTGTAAAATGGGGATTAACTGTGAGCCTCACGTGGGACGACCTGATTACCCTGTATCTCCCCCAGCGCTTAGAACGGTGCTCTGCACATAGTAAGCGTTTAACAAATACCAACCTTATTATTAAGGTCAAGTTCAGCCGGTGATTACTGTCTCTCCTTCCCCACAATCACCGGACAACTCAAAATCGTTGAGTTTCTAACCAATTCCATCCCATCAGTGGAGTTGCACCAGTCATCACTTAATAAAGTGCTCAATAAATAAATAAAGATCGATTGATCAGGGTATGTAGCTAGGTCTTTCCAATCTCTCTGGAAATGCCCCTGAGCTAGAAACACACTGAAAAGAGGAAAGGAGAAGCTGAGTGGCTTGATGGTTAGACCATGGGCCTGGGAGTTAGAAGGACCTGAGTTCTAATCCCAGGTCTGCCACTTGTCTGCTGTGTGACCTTGGGCAAGTCACTTCACTTCTCTGGGCCTCAGTTACCTCATCTGTAAAATGAGAATTAAGACTGTGAGCCCCAGGTGGGACATGGACTGTATCCAACCTGATTAGCTTATATCAACCCCAGAGCTTAGAACAGTGCCCGGCACATGGTAAGTTTTTAAGAAAAACCATCAAAAAATTATCCGAGAGACGGAACGATTTTCCCCTGAGGCTGGATAAGGATGTCCGGACTCTTATTCTGAAAAGTCGAAGCCTGAGAAGGGACAGGATTGAAGTCGGCAAAATGATAAAGGGTGAGGAAAAGCAAAAGACATCATTGTTTATCACTAGACCTCATCATAGCAGAAAGAGGGACTGCCCATTGAAACTTCAAAGAGGTTGGTTCTGAAAGAAATGAAAACGAAACACTTTGACAGTGAGGGGAAATAATTATAATAATGATTATAGTATTTGTTAAGCACTTACTATGTGACCGGCACTCTTCTAAGCTTAGGGGTTGGACCCGAGATAATTGGGTCCCACAGTCTTAATCCCCATTTTACAGATGAGGTAACTGAGGCACAGAGAACCGAAGTGACTTGCCCGAGGTCACACAGCAGACAAGTGGCAGAATCTGGACTAGAACCCATGACCTTCTGACCTCCAGGCCTGTGCTGTATCCACAGGCCATACTGTAGAATTAGTATCCACCGGACGCTATGGAGGCCCGAAAAAAATCTGGATTCCAAGAAGGATTTGGGTAAATTCATGATGTGTTTTAAGAAGGAAAATATGGGATGCTAGATGGGGCATTCATAACTCATCAAGGTGGATGGTTGTCCGGAAGGGAAACTATAGCACCGTTCCAACTGGCGCCCTGTTTCCTTTGGCATTGTGACCCAACCTTGGCGTTGTTTCGGTTCTGCTGGTCTCCGTCTGCCCCACCGTGAGGGGCACCGTGAGGAGCCAGGACGATGGAACCTAGTCAGCCAAGTTAACCTGTCATCCCAGCTCTGCCACTTGTCAGCTGTGTGACTGTGGGCAAGTCACTTAACTTCTCTGGGCCTCAGTGACCTCATCTGTAAAATGGGGATTAACCGTGAGCCTCACGTGGGACGACCTGATGACCCTGTATCTACCCCAGCGCTTAGAACAGCGCTCTGCACATAGTAAGCGCTTAACAAACACCAACATTATTATGACAGGAGCTCTGGAGTGAATGGGACCAGTAGCCCAGTGCTTCTGACAATAATGCAAACCGTCCGGAAGTGGCGGGGCTGTGAACCGCCAGGCCAGGGCAGAGGCCCTGCCAATCCCTGGCCCACACTGAGCACCGGTCTGGGCATTAGTACCCAAACCTTTTCCCTGTATGACCTCTCTTTGACTTATAACTCCGTTTCAGCAACCCCTTAGTCTATCTCCCTTCCAGTCGCTTCGCTTCAGGCCCCGCTGGCAAATCTTCTTTCTGGTCACGGTATCTCTCATCTCTGATTTCCGCCAATTCCCCCTCCGTCCATTGCTCTTCTTATGCCCAGACTCCCTTCCAGCTGAAGGATTTGAGGACGCTTGCCCCCTGTCTCCTCAACTTCACCTTTCCAGCCCAGAGAGATGTTGCATCTCTGCTCTTCTCGCTGGGAATCCAGGCTTTGCCACTGACCAAAGACAGCATCCTTTGGCCTTTGGCCAAAGCCTCTGCTCTTTGGTCAAGGACAGCAGCCATTTTATCACTGGAGAGACACTCCCATCAGTCATTTACTCAGTCCATCATATTTATTGAGTGCTTACTCTGGGCAGAACCCTCTACTAAATGCTTGGGAGAGTTCGATATGGAGAAACAGCATGGAATAGTGGATAGAGCACGGGCCTGGGAGTCAGGAGGTCATGGGTTCTAATCCTGGCTGCCTTTTATCTGCTGTGTGATCTTGGGTTCTAATCCTGACTGCCGTTGATCTGCTTGGTGAACTTGGGCAAATGACATCACTTCTCCTCCGCCTCAGTTATCTCACCTGTAAAATGGGGGTTGAGCATGACACCTAGGTGGGAGAGGGACTGTGTCCAACCCGATTTGCTTATACCCATCCCAGTGCTTAGCACAGTGCCTGGCACATAATAATAATAATACTTTAGGCGTTTAAGTGCTTACTGTGTGCCAGGCACTGTACTAAGCGCTGGAGGAAGCGCTTAACAAATACCAGAATTATCATTATTATTGCAGTGTTACAATAAGCAAACACACTTCCTGCCCACAGTGAGCTTAGTCTAGAGGGGGAGATAGACACTCATATAAGTAAATAAATTATTTATCTCCAGGCTCAGCTGCAAAGCCACGCAGGTACGTGCCACCGCTCGGCTGTGTCATGCCGCCGCTCTGCCTGGCAGAGTTGCTCAGCTGAGCCTGGGAAATCTCTCTGTAAGCTGCTTCTCCCCATTTCAGTCTCTCCGCCGCTGCCAAGGCTTCAGAGTCTGAGCATCTGCCGATTTGGTCTTTGGCAAGCTTCCCCTTTCCTCCGAGAAGTTCTTGCCATCGTCCTAGCAGTTCAGAATGCCCCACCCTGGGGGCCCTTAGACCTTTCAAGGCAGTCCAGAGTGCTGGGTGGATTCTAGAACATAAGGAAAATTCTAGAATGGCTTCAGGGTGCTGTTCTGCTCCATCAGAAAGCCATCATCATCTCCATCGTCCTCATCGGTGGTATTTATTGAGTGTTTAATAATGCTGGTATTTGTTAAGCGCTTACTATGTGCAGAGCACTGTTCTAAGCGCTGGGGTAGATACAGGGTAATCAAGTTGTCCCACGTGAGGTTCACAGTTAAGCCCCTTTTACAGATGAGGGAATTTAGGCCCAGAGAAGCGAAGTGACTTGCCCACGGTCACACAGCTGACAAGTGGCGCATCCGGGATTCGAACCCATGACCTCTGACTCCCAAGCTCGGGCTCTTTCCGCTGAGCCACGCTGCTTCCCAGAGCATTGTACTAAATGCTCGGGAGAGTACAGAGCAACAGAGTTGCCAAACATGATACCCACAGCGGGCTTAGAGTCCAAAGGAGACAAAACCACAGTTCCCAGACTTGGCCTCCTGTGGGTAATAATAATAATAGTAATAACGATGATGATGGTATTTGTTAAGCGTGTACTTTTTGCCAGGCACTGTACCAAGCAGTGGGGTAGTTACCCGATAATCAGATTGGGACACAGACCCTGTCCCGCCTGGGGCTCACGATCTCAATCCCCATTTTACAGATGAGGTAGCTGAGGCTCAGAGAGGTTAAGTGACTTGCCCAGGGTCACACAGCAGACAAGTGACAAAGCTGGAATTAGAACCCCTGACCTTCTGACTCCCAGGCCCGTGCTCTGTTCGCTATAACAAGCTGCTTGCAATTGGGTTCACTCCGTTATAGGTATTTTGTGACCCCGTAACGAGTTCAAAAGATTCATGCATTCATTCGTTCAATAGTATCTATTGAGTGCTTACTGTGTGCAAAGCACTGTACTGAGTGCTTGGAAGAGTTCGATATAACAATAAACGTACCCATTCCTTGTTCAGAATGAGCTTGCAGTCTAGGTGGGGAGACATACAATAATGTAAATGAATAAATAAATTACAGATTGGACATAAGTGCTGTGGGGCTGGGAAGGCAGGTGAATGAAGGCTGCTTATGAGAAGCAGCGTGGCTCAGCGTGGAAAGAGACCGGGCTTGGGAGTCAGAGGTCATGGGTTCTAATCCCGGCTCCGCCGCTTGCCGGCTGTGTGACTTTGGGCAAGTCACTTCACGTCTCTGGGCCTCAGTTACCTCCTCTGTAAAATGGGGATGAAAACTGTGAGCCCCACGTGGGACAACCTGATCACCTTGTATCCCCCAGCGCTTAGAACAGTGCTTTGAACATAGTAAGCGCTCAATACATACTAAATACTATTGAATAGTAAGCGCTTAACAAATACCACCATTTTATTTTTATTTAAAGGGAGCTAGTCAGAACGATGTAGAGGGGAGTGGGAAAAGAGGAAAAGAGGGCTTAGTCAGGGAAGGCTTCTTGGAGGAGTTGTGCCTTCAATAAGGTTTTGAAGTGGGGAGTGTCATTGTCTGTTGGATAGATTCCCTGTTCTCAAAGAGCATACCGTCTCTGCTCAGGAGACATTAGCTTCCTTCCAGGTCTTTTGGGTTATCTTTACACAGGATATCACACACTGACAGTTTATCTGGGATGATTTTTTTTTTTCATATTCACCCTACAGCTGATGTCACAGAAACCCCAAGTGTAAACAGCCCCTCAAAAGACACCAATTAAAATAAGCCAAATGAAATCAAAACATCAATTAAAGTGTTAATTAAAGCACAGTACATCAAAGAAGAGTGGGAGAAAAAGGAAAACAGCCACGGAGTACATAAACATGCCAGTGTACAGGAAAGTGGGAATTAGGAGACCAGGGTTCCAGTCCTGATTCTGCCACTGCCCTGCTGGGTGACATTGGGCAAGTCACTTAACTTCTCTGAGCATCAATCTCCTCATCTATAAAATGAGGATTAGATGCTTATTCCTCCAATTTAGACTGTGAGCCCTGGGTAGGGCAGTGGTGACTAATAAGAATAGTTATGTTAATTGTTAAGCATTTACTATGGTCCAAGCACTCTAATAAGTGTCAGAGTAGGTACGGGATACAGAGTAATAATGATAATAATCATGTGGGCATTTGTTAAGCGCTTACTATGTGCAGCACACTGTTCTAAGCGCTGGGGGAGATAGAGGGTAATCAGGTCGTCCCACGTGAGGCTCACAGTTAATCCCCATTTTACAGATGAGGTAACTGAGGCCCAGAGAAGTGAAGCGACTTGCCCACAGTCACACAGCTGACGAGTGGCAGAGCCGGGAGTCGAACCCATGACCTCTGACTCCGAAACCCAGGCTCTTTCCACTGAGCCACGCTGCTACAGCTCCTGTTCTACATGGGCTTTATAGTCTAAGCAGAAAGGACAACAAGTATTTTGCAGATGAGGAAACTGAGACCCAAAGAAGTGAAGTGACTTGCACATTACCAGACAGCAGACAAGTGGCAGGAATGAGATTAAATCCCAGGTCTTCTGACTCCCAGGCCCGTGCTCTACCCATTAAACCATGCTGCTTCTGTGTGGACTGTGTCTGTTAACCCCATGCTTAGCCCACATTAACCACTTAATAAATACTATTATTATCATCATCATTATTACCCTCATCATAATCATTATCACTGTCATTATATTGTAATAATAATAGCGATGATGGTATTTGTTAAGCACTTGCTATTCGTCAAGCACTGTTTTAAGCCCTGGGGTAGATACAAGCTAATCAAGTTGGACACAGTCCCTGTCCCGCATGGGGCTCACAGTCTTAATCGCCAGTTTACAGATGAGGGAACTGAGGCACAGAGAAGTGAAGTGACTCACCTAAAGTCACGCAGCACACAGTGGCAAAGCTGGGATTAGAGCCCAGGTCCCTCTGATTCTTAGGCCCAAGTTCTTCTGACTCTCAGGCCCCTGCTCTGTCCACTAGGCCATGATGCTTCCCAGCATGGCATCTCTTGTACTCTCCCAAGTCCTTAATTCAGTGCTCTGCACACAGTAAGTGCTCAAAAAATATGATTGATCGATTAATTGTCAACCCCTCGGGCCATGCCAGATAGGATTGCCACTTATCCCAACCCAGAGGTGTAGCGTCACTACTTTTCCCTGTCTACTTGTTTTGTTTTGTTGTCTGTCTCCTCCTTTCTAGACTGTGAGCCCGTTATTGGGCAGGGATTGTCTCTATCTGTTGCCAAATTATACTAAGGGCTTAGTACGGTGCTCCGCACAAAGTAAGCGCTCAATAAATATGATCGAATGAATGAATGAATGACCTAACTTTTCCAGGTCCGTTGTGCCCCGGAGTAGGGTTCACCCCTGAAGCTGAGCAGGTTGGGATTTGCGGGGAGGTTGGAGCGAAAGGTCAGCACACCCTTAGAGATAGAGCCTGCCCCAGGTGACTCGGTTGGACAGACTTAGGGGTCCCTGCAAGGAACCCCAACTAAGCGACATCCAGGGATCAGATTGTTCTCAATTCTAATTAAAGTCACTTGGAATACAGAAGCTCGACTTGGGAAAACTGCAGCCCAACTCCACAGAATTGATGTATGTAGATGTAATTTATTTATATTAATGTCTGTCTCCCCTTCTCTAGACTATAAGCTCACTGCGGCCAGGGAATATGTTTATTGTTGCATTGTACTCTCCTAAGGGCATTTGGAGTCTCGGTTTTAGGTACCATCTCCCCCTTCATCCCATCCTGACATCCCAATCTCTCACTGGTCCGGTAAACAGAAGAGCTTCCCCATCATCCCCCGATCCCTCCTGCTCTGTCTCCAGCCCCACCCTTCCAGTGGCTCCTTGGAATGCTCCTTTTCCAGATCCTCCTGGGCATTCCACGACATTCAGTCCCTGAACCTGTCTGTCCCCCTCCTCAAGGTCACTCGGAAGCATGGCCTAGTGGATAGAGCACGGACCTAGGAGTCAGAAAGAACTGGGTTCTAATCCCAGCTCCACCACTTGTCTGCTGTGTGACCCTGGGCAAGCAACATGGCTCAGTGGAAAGAGCACTGGCTTTTGGAGTCAGAGGTCATGGGTTCGAAACCCCACCCTACCACTTGTCAGCCCTGTGACTGTGGGCAAGTCACTTTACTTCTCTGGGCCTCAGTTCCCTCATCTGTAAAATGGGGATGAAGACTGTGAGCCTCACGTGGGACAACCTGATTACCCTGTATCTCCCCCAGCGCTTAGAACAGTGCTCGGCACAGAGTAAGCGCTTAACAAATACCCCCCCCAAAAAAAATTCACTTCTCTGGGCCTCAGTTCCCTCATCTGTAAAATGGGTATGAAGACTGTGAGCCCCAAGGGGGACAGGGACTGTGTCCAACCCTATTATCCTGAATCCATCCCAGCGCTTAGTACAATGCCTGTTACATAACACTTAACAAATACCAGGATTGTTGTTATTACTCCCTATTATACTGCATTCTCCCAGGTACCCAGTAAGCACTCAGTGAATATGACTCAACTGATTGCCTAAAAGGGTCTTCCAAAAAGCCTTTCCCGTCGAATTCCTCTTCTCCCACTACATTCCGTGTAGCTCTTGCACTTGGATTTTCACCCTTTATCTATCCCACCCTCAGCCCCACAGCACTTATGTACATAGCCATAATTCATAGATTCTATTAATGCCTCTGTCCAACTCTAGACTGTAAACTCCTCGTGGGCAGGGAACAAGCCTACCGACTGTGTTGTAGTGGACTCTCCCGAGTACGGTGCTTAGCACATAGTAAATGCTCAACAAATTCAATTGATTGATCGATTACGCAGGTGGAGTGAGTCCTTGTCCTGCTGATCTCTGTAGTGGCCGACAACAATCCATCCAACAGAGAGGAGTGGTATGGAGTAAAGTTTCCTCTTTCTGTCTGGCCCCTCTTTCTGGGGGTCTTGCCCATAGTCAATGTCAACCTCGGCTAGTCTGCGTGTACTGGTTTGTCCACTGACTCCTTTCTTGTCACCGCTATTTCTCCTCGCCTCATACGTCTTCTTGATTTTCCGGCTTGGGGAACTCGTCACTTGGCTACCCCTAGAAGATATTCTTACCTGAATCTCCTGGGATGGAGAAGGATCGTCGAGTGATCGACTGTGGGTGCAAGAGGGTAGGGCTGCCAATCACTGTCTCCCCAGTCCTGCACTAAGTAATTAGTATTTTAGGTGTTTGGGAATAGCAACCGAACATGGTATTAACTCAGTTGCAATAATAACTGTGGCATTTGTTAAGCATTTACTATATGCCAGGCACTATTAAAAGTTACTCGGGGAGGATACAGTCCCTGTTCATTCATTCATTCATCCATTCAATCATATTTATTGAGTGCTTACTGTGTGCAGAACACTGTACTATGCCATTGGGAGAGTACAATACAACAATAAACAGGCACATTCCCTGCCCATAGTGAGCTTTTAGTGTGGGGGAGACAGACGTTAATATAAATTAATAAATTACAGATATGTCCATAAGTGCAGTGGGGCTGGTATGGAGGGAAGAACAAAGAGAACAAGTCAGGGCAGCGCAGAATGGAGTGGGAGAAGAGGAAAGGGGGGCTTTCCAAATAGGGCTCCTAGTCTCAATCCCCATTTTGCAGATGTAGTGACTGAGGCACGGAGAAGTTAAATAATAATAATAATAATTATGGTATTTGTTAAGCACTTACTATGTTCCAGGCACATAACTAAGTGCTGTGGTGAATACAAACAAATCAGGTTGGACAACATCCCTGTCCCATGCGGGGCTCACACTTTTTACAGATCCCCATTTTACAGACGAAGTAGCTGAGATCCAGAGAAGTCAAGTGACTTGCCCAAGGTCACACAGCAGACAAGTGGCAGAGCCGGGACTAGAACCCATGACCTTCTAACTCCCAGGCCTTTGCTCTATCCACTAGGCCACTTGTGCTTCTCGGATATCCCCTCCTCCTGTTCCCCTGCAAACAGGAAGTCTTGGTTAAATTGATTGATTGGCATTTTAATTTCCTTGCAGACTGTTTCATCTCAGGACCTGGCAATCGGTATTGACTTGCAAGACCTCCCAGTGATGAGCCAGGCAAACGGGCCTGCTCCATGGGCTGAGATGCCGGGGTCAATCAGTCAATCAGTTGAATTTATTGAGCACCTACCGAGTGCAGAGCACTATACTAAGCACTTAAGGGTCACTTCCCCCTAGATGTTAGGTTGTCAGCATTCTTCTTTCCTCACCTCCTGGCTCCCGGGGCTCATGCGATCCTCTTCCTGCTCCTGCGTCCGTGAGAAAGGGACTAAATCAAAGAAAAATCAATAGGCTTTAATTTGAAAAAATGCTTAAAGGTCTTTCTTTAATACCCATCGATTTAATCCCAGTTCATTGCTGTCTCTTCCAAAGAGGATGGAGGTCCGCAAGATGCTAACTCAACTTGAAACCCCCATTTAAAACAGCTCCCGAGAGCCACAGTCCTGCTGAAGGGGTCAGTTCCCCAAAACACGGCTCACGGAGCATTTCTCTCTCCTTTCAAACTCAAGCTGTTTCTAATTTAGCAGGAAAATTAAATCAGAAACCAGGTAGCACAGGTTTGACATGTTAATTTCCTGTTGTGCCTACCCGAGCTCTCTCCCCGGCCTAGCCTGCCCCTCCTCCTCAACAATGATTTAATCCAGATAATAACAAGCGGAAAACTCTATTAAATTCCACTTCACTTTTCAAGCCTAACTTTTTTTTTTGAAGGGGTGTAGCGGTGGCGGGGGGGGGGGGCGCGGAGGAGGGAGAAGAGAGCACTGGGTGAGGGGTCAGTGACAGCTTCCTCATTAGAAACAAGTTTTCTGGGAAATATTGCATCCTGTTGTCCAATCTCTTTGAATAACGGTGGTTTCTAAGTCAAAACGCTGCTGGATGAAGAGTGGTTCCAAATCTTCCAACTGCTTCAGTCTGTCTTTCTGTCAGTCTGTCTCAAATACACGCACACGCATACACACACAAACACATACACACACACACTCTGGCTCGCTCGCATTCTCACACCTACCCACCCATCCCCATCCTACACAGACACCCTCAATTAAACCCATACAGTCAAGAAAGAGCTGTCCTTTCTGAAGAGACATTGGCATTAGGAAACTATCTATTGGGCAAATCCTGGCAGATTCAGAGTTCAGAACTGAAAAATTGAGGTTGGGTGTTTTTGGGGTTTATTTTCAGTCCTCTTCTCCCCTGTAAATTCAGACCTTTCTCTCTCCTCCCCGGATGCCACAAACACCTCTGCCCCATCCCTGGTTCATTTTCTTCCCGATGCAGTTAGTTGTTTTTATGTGAGCCCCCATTCATCTCCTTGTCTTTTTCGAACCCCAGCTCTGCCACTTGCCAGCTGTGTGACTTTGGGCAAGTCACTTCACTTCTCGGTGCCTCAGTTCCCTCATCTGTAAAATGGGGATTAAGACTGTGAGCCCCACGTGGGACAACCTGATTCCCCTGTGTCTACCCCAGCGCTTAGAACAGTGCTCGGCACATAGTAAGCGCTTAACAAATACCAACATTACATTAATCCCCCATTCTGCAGATCCTGATATGCACTCAACAGTCACAGAATGTCAGGGGGAGGTTCACAGCAACCTCACGTTTCCTTAACCAGACATCACGGAGAATTATTGTCCTCTTAACCGGGACACCTTGTTCCTGCTTCTGAATCTTGGTTTGTTTGGACACCATGGCTCCCCTACATGGATGTGCTTTCACCACCCCGTCCTCTCTTTCTCCCTGATTTCCTTTTGCATTCCCCCCTCCAACTTTGGGTTAAGTCACAGTTGAGTGTTGTCTTCCTCCCTTCGTTTTCTCTCCTGCTCTTGAAGTTTTGGGGACCTTCCCTGGGCTTAGTTAAATGACAGAACATTGGCTGAGACAATCAGCAGCAACTCACAGGATCAGAGTCAGATGGAATCGGCGGTGGCCCTGAGAAATCAAATAAGGTCTATTCCTGTTCTACATTCCTTCTAGGGTCCCCGTTCTTGGACATTTGTGCCTGTGGTGGGAAGGGTGAAAGTGGAGGTTGAGGGGGATGGAGCCGGAGGAGGAGGAGGATCAGGAGGAAGGGGAGGAATCGTCAATCAGTCAATCAATCAGTGCATTTATTGAGTATTTATTGTGTGCAGAGCACTTTACTAACTGCCTGAGAGAGTACAGTATAACAGAGTTGGTAGACATGTTCCTTGCCCACACTGAGCTTATAGTCTAGAGGGGAAGACAGATTTTAATATAAATAAATTACAAATATAGACATAAGTTCCTTGGGGCTGAGGTGGGTGTGAATAAATGGAGCCAATCGGAGTGATACAGAGAGGAGTGGGAGAAGAGGAAATGAGGGTGTAGTCAGGGAAGGCCTCTTGGAGGAGATGTGCCTTCACTAAGTCATTGAAGGTGGGGAAAGCCATTGTTTGAAAAAAGAGGTAGAGGAGAAGGAAGAGGAGAAAAAGAAAGAGGAGGAAGAGTGGGAGGAGGAAAATAAGAGAAAGAGAGGAATATAATAATAATAATAATAACTGTAGTATTTGGTAAGAGCTTACTGTGTTAAGTACTGTACTAAACCCTGGGGTAGATACAAGATAATCAGTTCAGACACAGTCCTTGTCCCAAATGGGGCAGACCACAGTCCAAGTAGGAGAGAGAGCAGGTATTGAAATCCTTGTATCATTTTACAGATGAGGAAACTGCAGTAAAGAGAAGTTAAGTGACTTAAGTTCACATAGCGGTCAGGTGACAGAGCCAAGATTAGAACCCAAGTCCCCAAGTCCCACACCCAAATACTTTTCACTAGATTGTACTGCAGAAGGGAAAGGAAGAGAAAGAAGAGGCAGGAGGAAGGGGAAAATGAAGGAATTGGAGAAAGAGAAGAAAGAGGTGGGGAAATAAAAGGAGACTATGAGGAGGGGGGTCTCAGAGTCTCTGCGGAGGCAAATGCTTGTGATCGCTTTGCCCAGTGACCTGGGTGAGGGTACCATGGGCAAGAGGAGGGGCTGGTCTTGGCAAAAGGGGATGAGGCCAATGAAAGTGCTAGGAACCACTCTGGGTCCATAAGATATCTCTGCCAGGCTGAGGTAACGTACATTCCACCACCCAGGTGTTACGATCTAGCGTTCAGTATCCCTTGGTCTTCCTCATGTTAATGTCAGTTTTCTGGACTCCTAATTTGGTGCTGGGGCTCCCTGAGGTATTGTGATCTGCACCCACCCCGTCAGAAGGGGTCTGGAGGCGGGGGGGGTCTAGGGTGATCCTAGAATGAGGTGTAGATGATTCAACAGAAGAATGTTTCTTCTGATTTCCCACTGCCAGAGTTCCATTTGTTCATCCTCCTCTCTCGCTCAGATGGGGCAGGAGTCCAGAGGGATTTTTGCAACACACACCTCCTCCTCCTTCTCCAAAAGAATGGCAAAAGTCCAAACTACAAATAACACAAGAGGGGGAGTCCGCACTCTGGCTCTTATTCCAACCACGCGCCTTTTCAAGTTTCCTTTCAGCCATTTTCATCGTCTCTTTCCTGTCGTCTCAGTCTTTCTGCAAGTGTCTCTCCCACCCACCCGATTTTGACTTCCCCTCTGAGGCAGGGGTTGCACCATTTGTATTTTTCAGAAGAGCGGGGAAAGACCTCAGGGCAATTGGTTGGCAAAGAGCCATTCAGGGTCTGACCCCTCTTCCACCCTGGGACACATGATGTCATTAGGGAAAGGGATTAGACAAGCACTTAGTACAGTGCTTTGCACACAGTAAGGGCTCAGTAAATATGATTGAATTTAATGAAGGCAGAAACAGAGAGAAGGGGAGGGAAGGATAGGAGGAAGGAGGGAGTCAGAAACAGAACAGTGCTTGACACATTGCAAGCCCTTAACGAATACCATAATAATCATAATGATAATGATGGTATTTGTTAGGCGCTTAGTATGTGCCAAGCACTGTTTTAAGCGCTGGGGTAGATACAAGAGAGTCAGGTAGTCCCACGTGGTGTTCACAGACTTAATCCCCATTTTACAGATGAGGTCACTGAGGCTCAGAGAATGATGATGATGATGATGGCATTTTGTTAAGTGCTTACTATGTGCAAAGCACTGTTCTAAGCGCTGGGGAGGAGACAAGGTGATCAGGCTGTCCCACTTGGGACTCACAGTCTTAATACACATTTTACAGATGAGGTAACTGAGGCACAGAGAAGTGAAGGGACTTGCTCAAAGTCACGCAGCTGACAAGTGGCTGAGCTGAGATTTGAACCCATGACCTCTGACTCCCCAGCCCGTGCTCTTTCCATTGAGCCATGCTGCTTCTCTCTAAGCCATGCTGCTTCTCATAAATGATAAATAAATAAATAAATGATAAACCATAAATGAAAAGCCCAACAGTAATAATAGGAGGCAATTTCTGTTCTAATCAATCAATGGCATTTATTGAGCCCTTACTCTGTACAGAACACATATTAAGCACTTGGGATTGTAGACTAATGGACATCGTTCACTTGGGTTCTCTTGCTCAGTTTTTCCTTTTCCTTTCTAGTTCCAGAAGCTTTTTTTTTCCCCTCTTTTCTGGTTTCCTTTGCAATCCCTTTATGAGCCTTGCCTCGTCTCTTTCTTTTCCTCTTCTGTTTAGTCATCTTTACTGGAGGAAGTTTAGGAGTCACAGCTAATTTTAAAAAGGCAGTAAAATTTTGTCCAGGCCAAATGCTAGTTATTTCTACACACCCGGTCAATCAATCTCGGACTAGTCTACGGATGAGAAACCTCCCGGCTAGATGTGTCAGCCTGGGAAATAGTAGCTGCACTAATGACATTTATTGAGCAGCTACTAAATGTAATGCACTGTACGAAGTGTTTGGTAATTACAACTGAAGCAGAAGATAAACTCTCTGCCCACAAGGCGCTTGTGCTTTTATCTTAATTAATGACAAGAATTATGGTATTTGTGAAGCACTGACTATGTGGCAAACGCTGGACTTAAAGCTGGGGCAGGTACAATATAATCAGGTCCCACATGGGGTTCACAGTCTAAGTTGGAGGGAGACGAGTCACTTCACTTCTCTGGGCCTCAGTTTCCTCATCTGTAAAAATGGGGAATAAGAATGTGAACCCCATATGGCACAGGGACTGTGTCCAAACTGACAAGCTTGTCTCTATACCAGGGCCTAGTAAGGTGACTGGCACATCCGCTGCTTGTCAGCTGTGTGACTGTGGGCAAGTCACTTCACTTCTCTGTGCCTCAGTTACCTCATCTGAAAATGGGGATTAAGACTGTGAGCCTCATGTGGATCAACCTGATTACCCCGTTTCTCCCCGAGCTCTTAGAACAGTGCTCTGCACATAGTAAGCGCTTAACAAATAGCAACATTATAACAAGCGCCTAACAGAGATCATGAGAACAGCAACCAGGTATTGAATCCCTATTTTGCAGATGGGGAAACTGGGGTACAGAGAAGTGAAGTGACTTGCCCAAGGTCACACAGCAGACAAGTGGCAGAGCTGGAATTAGAACTCAGGACCTCTGGCCTCCCGAGCCTATGCTATTTCCACTAGGTCATGTTGCTTCTCTAATGGGAGAGACAGTCCAAGCAGTGGAATCAGAATCCAAACCATTGAATGTTCAAGCAAATATTGAAATATACACAAATACTGAGGGAGGTTAGGTAGCTGAAGGCTTGATAAGATGTGTTGTGCTGAATATAAATTATTAGGGGAAGACTTTTTGTAGGAGGCATTTTTTGGGGGGGAGGGCTTTGAAAAGTATTAATTTGACTGTTTTCAAGGAGCTGTAGCATGGCCTAATGGATAGAGCACGGGCCTGGAAGTCAAGAAGGACCTGAGTTCTATTTGTTTTGTTAATGAAATGTACATCGCCTTGATTCTATTTAGTTGCCTTTGTTTTTACGAGATGTTCTTCCCCTTGACTCTATTTATTGCCTTTGTTCTTGTCTGTCTCCCCCGATCAGACCGTAAGCCCGTCAAACGGCAGGGACCGTCTCTATCTGTTGCCGACTTGTTCGTTCCAAGCGCTTAGTACAGTGCTCTGCACATAGTAAGCGCTCAATAAATACTATTGAATGAATGAATGAATGAATTCTAATTCCTGCTCTGCCGCTTGTTTGCTGTGTGACTTTGGGCAAGTCACTTCACTTCTCTGGGCCTCAGTTATCGCATCTATGAAATGGAGATTAAGACTGTGAGCCCCTTGTGGGACATGGACTGTGTCCAACCTGATTAGCTCGTATCAACCTCAGTGCTAAATACTGGGCCTAGCACATAATAAGTGCTAACAAATACGCCAATTATCATTATTATTATTATCATCACTATTACTGATTATACTAGACATCTTCCTTTAGTTTCTTTGGTTTGTCCTCCATTTGCGGGGCACTGCTCTCAGAGGAGCACCTGAAATTTTGTGGCCTTGCAGATCGAGCGTAGGCCTGAGAATTAGAAGGACCCGGGTTCTAATCCTGAGTTTGTCACTAGTCTGCTGTGTGACTTTGGGCAAGTCACTTCGCTTCTCTGGATCTCAATGATTTCCTCTGTAAAAGAGGGATTAAGATTGTGAGTCCTGTGTGGGAAAGGGACAGTGTCCATCCCAATTTCCCTATATCTGCCCCAGGGCTTAATTCAGTGCCTGACACATAGTAAGTGCTTAGTGAACACCACAATTATTATCCATTAATTTTTTTAGGGTATTTGCTAAGTGCTTACTTTGCGCCAGGCACTGTACTAAGCATTAGGGTAGATACAAGATAATCAGGTTTGACACCGTCCATGTCCCACATGGGGCTCGCAGTCTTAATCCTCATTTTACAGATAAGGTAATTGAGAGTAAAATGACTATTCCAAGGTCACATAGCATGCAGGTAGTGGGAGCTGGGATGAGAAACCAGGTGATCTGACTCCCAGGTCTGGACTCTTTCCACTAGACTATAATGCCAATTCTAAGGTTCCATTCTCTCCCAAACCTACCTACCTACAGGTAGGTAGTAAATTCTCAATAAATACGACTGATTGATTGATTGATTGATTGACTGAAGCCTAGAGACAAGCTTTGAAGAAGAGGATAGGCCTGAAAAATCAACTCCCCAATGGAAAATTGGAAGGAGATGGGATTATTTAAACAGGTGAAGCAAAGGCTGAGAGTAGATTTATCTTCAGCTTATGAGAGGGATATTACAGCAAGAGGAGAGTGACCAGCTGCTCTTGATTTCCACTGAGGCAGAACGAAAGGAAATAGTCCTCAAACTACAACAGAAGGGATGCAGATTAAACATGAGAAGAGACTTCCTGATAGGGAGGGTTTTTCTGCTCTGCAACAGGTTTCCTTGGGAGTTTAGGAATTTCCTCCTGAGGGGATCTTGAGGAAGAGAAGAGCCTTGTTTCTTCTTCATCTTGCTTCTCCTGCCCTTTGTTTTTCTTCCATCTCTCAGTGGACTCTCTTCTGAATTTCCTTGAAATCCATAAATTAATGCCAAAAGCCAATTTGCCTCAGGTAAACCAAATGGAAACGGCTGGAGTGAAGCAATGCTATTTGATAAACATTTCTAGCGGGAGTCTTTTTCCGAGGACAATGAAGGAGGGCTGATGGAAGTCTAATTCGGTAGAGTTCAACCTAAACCCCTCCACGTTTGGAGCCCAGCCAGTAGACTGTCAGTTGGATAGCTGAGACATAGACAAACAAGTTTTTGATTGATTCAATCAAAGCAGCTCAGATCCAAGAGGAGACTTGGTTTAGTAGTCTGCGAGGACCTGCAGAGGTTATTAGAGCTTGCATGGGGATCCTGCTATAATAATAATGATGATGGTATTTGTTAAGCGTTTACTATGTACCAAGCACTGTTCTAAGTGCCGGGGTAGTCATTCATTCATTCATTCAATCGTATTTATTGAACGCATACTGTGTGCGGAGCACTGCACTTGTGCCTGGAATGTACAATTCGGCAATAGATAGAGACAATCCTTTCCCAACCACGGACTCACAGTCTAAAAGGGGGAGACAGACAGCAAAGCAAAACAAGTAGTCAGGCATCCGTACCATCAAAACAGATAAATAAAATTGTAGTTACATAATAATAATAATAATGTTGGTATTTATTAAGCGCTTACTATGTGCAGAGCACTGTTCTAAGCGCCGAGGCGTACAGGGTAATCAGGTTGTCCCACATGAGGCTCACAGTCTTAATCCCCATTTCACAGATGAGGTCACTGAGGCACAGAGAAGTTAAGTGACTTGCCCCCAGTCACACAGCTGACAAGTGGCAGAGCCGGGATTCGAACCCATGACCTCTGACTCCCAATCCCGTGCTCTTTCCACTGAGCCACGCTGCTTCTCTATATACACATCGTTAATCAAATAGACTAATAAATAACATATAGAAATATACACAAGTGCTGTGGGTAGGGGAAGGGGGTAGAGCAAAGGGAGGGAGTAGGGGCAATGGGGAGGGGTGAAGGGGCAGAGGGAAAGGGAGGGATCAGTCTGGGAAGGCTTCCTGCAGGAGGTGAGCTCTCAATAGGGCTTTGGAGAGGGGAAGAGTGTTAGTTTGGCGGAGGTGAGGAGGGAGGGCGTTCCAGGTCAGTGGTAGGACGAGGGCCAGGGGTAGATGGCGGGACAGGCGAGAACGAGGCCCAGTGAGGAGGTGAGCGGCAGAGGAGCGGAGTGTGCGGGGTGGGCTGTAGAAGGAGAGAAGGGAGGTGAGGTAGGAGGGGGCAAGGGGATGGAGAGCTTTGAAGCCAATGGTGAGGAGTTTTTGCTTCATGCAAAGGTTGATAGGCAACCACTGGAGGTTTTTGAGAAGGGTAATGACATGCCCAGAGCTTTTCTGTAGGAAGATAATCCGGGCAGTGAGGTAGATACAAGCTAATTGGGTTGAGGCTCATTGCGGGCAGGGAACGTGTCTGCTAATTCTGTTGTTTTGTACTCTAAGGGCACTGCTCTATACTACTCTACTTTAGAGAAGCAGCATGGTGTAGCGCGTAGAACACTGGCCTGGGAGTCAGAAGGTCAGGGGTTCTAATCCTGGCTCTGACAGTTGTCTGCTGTGTGATCTGGGGCAAGTCACTTAACTTCTCTGGACCTCATTTACCTCATAATGACGATTATGGTATTTATTAACCGCTTACTATATGCCCAGCACTGTACTAAGCGCTGGACCTCATCTGTAAAGTGGGGATTGAGACTGTGAGCCCCATGGGGGACAGGGACTATGTCCAACCCGATTTGCTCGTCTCCATCCCAGAGCATAGTAGAGTGCCTGGCACATAGTAAGGGCTCAACGAATACCTTAATTATTATTAATGATAATAAACACTCGGTGAATGATTGATTATCCTCCCCAGGGCCGTTGTTTCTCAAGATGTCGACTTCCACTTCTGCTGCTCCCTTAGCTGTCTGACTTCGAACGAGTCACTAGACTTCTCCGTGTTCCCCATTCTCTTCTAAAAAATGGGGAAAGGGCAAACTAATGAATGATTGAAGACCCGACTGAGAACGCAGAGGACTTCGACTTAGTTGTGCAACAGGCCACGAAAACCCGTAGGTTAAGACAAAACCACAGAAGAGCCCAGATATCGAATAATGACCCTTCCGAAACCAGCGGCGTCTCGGGGAATCTTAGTTGAGTCCGGTAATTACTCCATCTCTGTGGCTAACGAGACGAGTCCATTACTTATTTATAATATTGCTTTTCTCTTATTTTTATTATGCACGTGTGCCCCGAGGCCATGGGAGTTGGACACATTTTGTAAATTGAAAAATGAATGAGTGAATTCATTCAGGGTTTGGGGGCGGGGCAGAGGGGAGCCGGGGTTATTAATGGCTGCGGCAGAAGCAGACACCGCTCCTCGGGAGCCTTGGACGGCAGCAGGTGAAGGGGAGGGGAGGTGTGAGGCAGACAGGGGCTCTTTGTTTCGACCACCCTTGGCCCTGGCTTGTGCACAGAGGCAGCCCCCTCATCGCGGCAGGTGCCGGGATAGCATTGATTCCCACATCTCTGATCTGCCGCTGCTCAGCAAGGTCCCAGCAACTGAGCTCTTCGAGGCCGGGAAGCCTGGGGAGATCAAACAGGCATGAGGGGTAGACCAGTAGGCCCGTGGCTCTCCTTTCTACTTGTTTTCTCTGCGGGGCTCAGCTGGGGCGAGGGGAAGACCGCTGAAACTTGGATAGGAGGAGCAGGAAGCTAATCGCCAGACCAGAGTCTGAATGAACGCTAGAGTCCTAACCACTGGTTGGTGATCCAGGGGGCTGAGCAAGGCTCTTCCCTATCATTTAAGTGCTTAGTACAGTGCTCAGGTGCTTGGTAAAGCACTTTGCACAGAGCAAGTGCTCAATAAATACAGTGGAATGAGATACAATTGAATGAATTTAATCCAAGGAACTACTACAGGAGAGAAGGCGTTACATCTGAGCCCCGTCAAAATCACTATCTTTGTCAAGCTCTCAATCCATGGTATTAATGGAGTGCTTACTGCTCTGCACACAGTAACTGCTTAATAAATACTATTACTGCTATTATTACCGTGGGCAGAGCACTGAACTAAGCACTGGGGAGAGTACGATGCGATACAATTGGTAGATAGTACCCCTGTCCTCAAGGAATTTACAATTTCTCATATTAATTGTCACTCACGTTCCATTATATCAAATTTGACAGGGATTTGAATCCCACAATCAATCAGTGGATCAGTGATATTTACTGAGTGCTTTTTGTATGGTAGTATTTATAGTGCCAGGCACTATTCTAAGAGCTGGAGTAGTTAGAAGGTAGTCAGATTGGACAAAGTCCGTGTCCCTTATGGGGCTCGTGTTCTCAATCCCCATTTGTACATTCCAAGTGCTTAGTACAGTGCTCTGCACATAGTAAGCGCTCAATAAATACTATTGAATGAATGAATGAATGAATGAATGAATGAATACAAGTAAATAGGGTTGGACACAGTCCCTGTCTCACTTGGGGCTTACAGTCTCAATCCCCCTTTTACGGATGAGGTAGCTTAGGCCCAGAGAAGTGAAGTGACTTTCCCAACCCAACCCATGACCTTCTGACTCCCAGACCCGCTTCCCTATGGGTTGAAGTGGTTCCAGGTCATCAGGTCATGAGCGAGCACCACCGTTCCTGCAGTTACACCTTCTGCTGTACGTCCGGTTGACACTGTTGCCCACGTTTCCCAGAGGTCCCCGGGAGGAAGGAGGGAGGGATTGCGCAGAACGAGGTGCCCTGCCTCACATTTCTGCTGCGGTGGGGATTTCTGTTGGAAGCAGGTCATCATCTGATCCAAATGGAGGCAAGGGAGGGGAGATGGAGAGTCTGCTCTCCCCTCTGGGTGCCTCTGGCAGGAGTCATGACTCGTGCTGATTTATAATTAGTTCTTTTGGTTTCTCAGGGGAAGCCAATCTTGACCCATTATGACAGCACTGGTATTAGCCATGCACATCAGAACCCTATCGTGTTGAGATAAACATCTCCTGGGTATATGAAAGGATGCAGAACTCACACCTTTGGAATCGAGGCCAGTTTCTTGAGATGTTTATCTAGTGTTTAAAGAACTGTTCCAGTTGTCAAGATGATCTCGATGATCTTGAGAATAATGGTAGCTAATAATACCTTTGCCTCTAATAGTGATACGACAATAGATGGAGGGAATTCTATGGGGATGGGGAAGGTCAGCTGCTCTCTGTTTCTGTGGAGTGCAAACAAGGGGGAAATGATAATAATAATAATAATACTATTTGGTAAGTGCTTTCTATGTATTAAGGACTCTTCTAAGCACTGATGCTGACACAAGTTAAACAGGTAGGACACAGTCCTTGTCCTACAAGAGGCTCACAAACTAGTTAGAAGGGAGAACAGGTATTGTATCCCCATTTTATAGATGAGAAAATAGAGGTATAGGAAAGTTAAATAACTTGTGTGATCCTCACATTGCAGGAAGTGACAGAGCTGGGATTAGAACCCAGGTCTTCTGACTCCCGGGTCTGTGCTCTTTCCATTAGGCCACTGCTGCTCCTCTCAGTGACATTAAATTACAGCTGAAGAGCTCTAGGCCGGGACCCGGGACCACATATTTCCTGCTAGGGTAAACAGGGAGTGGAATAGGTTCTCCAAGACAAATGGTGACATCTCTTTTCTGGGAAACCTTTCAGAATAGCCATGGAAATTCAAAGATCATTTAACTGGAGTCCAGAGTGGAGGCAGGAGACTCAACTTGTTGTGTGGTAATACTAATACTAATAGTTATGCTATTTGTTAAGCACTTACAGTGTGCCAAGCACTGATCTAAGCACTGGCACTGTTCTAAACTTTCTCAAGTGTTTAGTACAGTGCTCTGCACACAGTAAGTGGCTCCATAAATACGATCGATTGATTGAACGACCTGAAGAAGAGCTTTCCACCCAGTCCTGGATTCAAGGAATATCCTGAATATTATGCGGACTCTGTCGGGGGGTGGGGTAAGGACAATGGGAGAGACGCAGCTTGGTCTAGTGATTAAGCATGGACCTGGGAGTCAGAAGGACCTGGGTTCTAATCCGGGCTCCACCACTGTCTCCTGCGTGACCTTGAGCAAGTAACTTCACTTCTCTGAGCCTCAGTTATCTCATCTGTAAAATGGGGATTGAGACTGTGCGCTCCCATGTGAGACATGGACTGTGTCCCAAACAATATTACTTGTACACACCCCTATGCTTAGTGCAATGTCTGACATCTAGTAAACAGTTAACAAATACCACAATCATTATTATTAGTAATAATAATAATTTTTTAAACCTGATTATGTTTCCTTCTCAGTGGAGACTTTTTAAGAGAGAAATATCAGGCTGTACTTCTCACTGCTGCCGCTGCTGTTATTATTATTCAGTGTTACTATCCAGCAGGGTTGTTGCCATCAGATTTCCCACTCTTATTCCCCAGAGAAAGGGTCTGTGTGTCTGCAAGTTTTTGTTAGATTTCTGGGCTGCCTGAGCCTTTTTCCATATGGAGTCTCTCTCCCTACCTGGCTCTGGGTGTCTACTTAGGTTAATAGAGCTCCAAGCCTCTCACCCCAAAGAAGGGGTGTCCGCTCCAGATCTACAATTAAAAAACCCTCTCCTAGGCCCCAGTTTCCAACCCAGCAGATCAAAGAGAAAGTCAACAGAAGGATGACTGAACTCAGTCAATTGAATTTAATGCCCACAGAGCACTGCACTAAACATTTGGGAGAGTACAAAGAATTAGCTTCTCCACCTACCTGCTGTGTGGCCTTGGAAAAGTCACTTAACCTCTCTGTGCCTTAGTTCCCTCATCTGAAAAGTGGGGGTTCAATACCTGTTCTCTCTCCCTCTTAGACTGTGAACCCCTTGTGGGAACTTATGATCTTCGATCTACCACAGCACTTACTTCAGTGCTTGGCACCTAGAAAGCACTTAACAAATTCCATAGTTACTATGCGGGCTCCATTGAGGGGGTTAAAAAGTACTCCAAGTTCATTTATGTGGAGAAGTTCTCTGCAGAAATCTCTGGCTGCTTCTTCCTGCTGACGCCAGGGCAACACATAGCAGCTCCAGGAAGACAGGCCGGTGAGAATGGCAGATTTCAGTCTCATCATCCTGCCCTTCCCACCCCCCCACCCCCCCCCGCCGCCCCGGGAAGCAGAGATGATTCAGGAGCTGCTAGTCATGTAGGCTCTAACATCTGCTGCCCCAAGCGATTAGAAATGTGTCATTTCTTTTCATCAAAACAAGTGACTACCCTGTATTTAGACCGCAGCAGCCTTGGAAAATGACCTTTTCACGCCAAGTTTGCCTAGCGTGAAAGAAGAACAGGTTTCGGTGGGTCCCTCAGCAGTTGAAAAAAAAAATGGTTCAGGTAAAATGAATGAACCTTGAATAATTTATTTTCTTTTTTCCAAACAAATTTATTCTCCGCTTAATGGAGTATCAGTCAAAGGATGTTGGAGAGATTTGAGGCGGGTGGTTTTTAAGTTATTAATGAACAAATCAAAGTTAGAACAAATGAAAGATGGCTCTTTGGCCACCTCGGTTGATACAGAGCAAATGAACATAGGGATCCTTATCAGTCTCCATTAATATAAAGAGAGGGCGGGCACCGGCAGTGTGAGTTTGGGAAGGAAAAGGGGCAGCTACCCTCGAGGAAACCCTATGCAAAGACTCCTGGGAAAATAGAGACTGGTAGAGGCCATCCTGAGGGAATTTTCTTTTTTTTTAAATGGTATTTGTTAAGCGCTTACTATGTGCCAGGCACTCTACTATGCGCTGGGTAGAAACAAGCTAATCAAGTTGGACATGGTCCACGTCCCACATGGGACTCACAGTCTTAATCCCCATTTCTAGGTTGTGAGTTTGCGGGCCTAGAAATAGCCAAGTGGATCCAGACAAAGCAGACCACTGGACCCATGGACCTGCGACCAGACGTTGGCCAGAGGGAACTGATTCATTCAGTTGTATTTATTGAGCACTTACTGTGGACAGAGCACTGTACTAAGAGCTCGGGAAAGTACCATATAGCAATAAAGAGAGACAATCCCTGCCCTCAGCGAGCTCACTGTCTAGCGATGTCTCCCCACCCGCCCGGGCATATAGGCCAGTAGACCTCTAAGGTGTTCTGGGAATTCTTGGAGCCATGATCTCTGGAATGCAGACCTCTCAAAGAAATCACGGGCTAGTTGGATTGGGATTTCTACAACTAAGCAAACCAGAACTGGTCCTGGGGCTGGGGACACATATTCTTATATTCCTTCTCCCTCTGCCTCATTCCCTTTCTTTTCCCTTTCCCTTTTCGCCTCCTACCTCACCTCGCTACTCTCCTAATAATAATAATAATAATAATGTTGGTATTTGTTAAGCGCTTACTATGTGCAGAGCACTGTTCTAAGCTCTGGGGTAGGCACAGGGGAATCAGGTTGTCCCACTTGGGGGCTCACAGTCTTAATCCCCATTTTACAGATGAGGTAACTGAGTCACAGAGAAGTGAAGTGACTTGCCCACAGTCACACAGCTGACAAGTGGCAGAGCCGGGATTTGAACCTATGACCTCTGATTCCAAAGCCCGGGCTCTTTCCACTGAGCCACGCTGCTTCTCCAACTAACACCGAGTCCACACACTTTGCTCCTCTATTGCCAACCTTCTCACTGTGCCTCACTCTCATCTATCTCACCTCCAACCTCTCGCCCTCTTCCTGCTTCTGGCCTGAAATGCCTTCATTCTTCGTATCCGACAGACCGTTACCCTCCCTACCTTCAAAGCCTTATTGAAGGCACATCTCCTCCAAGAGGCCTTCCCTGACTAAGCCCTCCTTTCTTCTTCTCCCGCTGCTTTCTGTGTCACCCTGACTTCTTCCATTTATTCATCCCCTCTTCTGAACCTGTGGTACTTATATAAGTATCTTTAATTGTATCTATTTATATTAATGTCTATCTCCCCCTCTAGGTTGTAAGCTTGTTGTGAGCAGGGAATACATCTGTCATATTTTACTCTCCCAAGTGCTTAGTACAGTGCTCTGCACACAGTAATCACTCAATACTAATACAATAGATTAGCCGACTGATTGACTCTGAGGAATGATGGGAAGGGAAATACTTGGCTAATCTATGGGGATTCTCCATGGATTCTCCCATTGGCTTCTTGGTTGGATTTCTCCCAATCCCTTCTGTGTAGCCCTTGCACTTGGATTTGTTCCCTTTATTTTGCCCTCCCTCAGCCCCACAGCACTTATGTACATATCCATAATTTATTTTTTATATTAATGCCTGTCTTCTTCTCTAGACTGTAAGCTCATTGTGGACAGGGGATGGGTCTACCAACTCTATTATTATACTCTCCCAAGTGCTTGGAATAATTCTGTGCACCCAGCAAGCACTCAATAAATTGACTGATTGATTTCTGTGGAGATGACTTCCCCCAATCCTTCAATCAAGTAATGAGACCTACTGAGCATTTACTGTGTGCCGAACACCATACAAGCACTTGGGAGAGCACAACAGAGGAAGAAGACATAATGGCATACAGCCTAGTGCGGAGAGACAGACACTCAAATAAATCGCAAGTAGGAAAAGCAACAGGGTATTTACTTAAGTGCTTTGGAGGTGAGGATTTAAGTACATAGGTGATGCAATAGGAAGGGAAATAGAACGGGAAATAGAATTGAGAGATTAGTCCAGGAAGGCTTCCTGGAAGAAATGTGATTTTAATACTCAATTTCCAGTATTCCACAGTCAGAGATTCTGCAGGAAGCCTAATGAATAGCCAAAGAGGAAAAGCGAATGTTGTACCCCAAGGGTCAGAAGAAGAGAGGAAGAGAATTTTATGGGTGCAGGTAAAGTCCCGAGAGTTATGCAATAGGTTTGAGAAATTTTATCAGAACAATTAGTTTTATGTCAATACTGCTATCTCTGTGATGAATAGCAACTGGGTTTGGGGAAGAAAGGTATTGCTGGGGCGAAGCAGAAAAGATGCTATTTTGGAGATGAAAAAAAATTCAGGGCAGTCAGAAGTATGAAAATTAAGGTCAGAAAAATGCTCCAAGATAAAGTCCCCTGTGTAGTGAGGACAAATCCTGAAGGCTCCGTTTGAAAATTCTGAAGAACCCTGGAAGCAGAGGGAAGGTCTAAAAAGTTCTTTGTCAGTAAATTGGGAGGGTACTCAGGGTGAACTTCCCTGAAGGATTCTGAGCAAGATGGACAAAATCAAACCCAGGATGGAGTGCTAGAAGTTGTCGATAGAATTCTGCTGTCAATTCCAAGGAAGTGAGAGACACGAGCCAGGCCCCTTAGCCCCCTGAAAGGTCTGTCATTGCCTGAAGGTTTTTGACGGGGCCGTTCCTACAAGAACCTTCAAATTCCAGGACCTTGAATTGAGCTGTAGTCAGACAAGGCCCTCCGACAGTGAGGGAGTCACTCACCAGACTGGGCTGAGCAATGCTCTAAATTTGGACCTGAATGCCAGACCCAGAGGCAGCTTCCTACTTAAGATGCAAAGCACTGCCCTCTGTCTTTCTGTCTGTTTGTTGATCTATCTCTCTAGAGCTTAAACAATTGAGGATGAAATCAATCAATCAAATTTACTGAGTGATTACTGTGTGCAGAGCATTATACAAAGTACTTTGGAGAATGCAGTTTAGTAGAGTGGCTAGATATGTTCCCTGCCTACAAGGAACTTACAGTCTAGTGGGGTGTGGGGAGGTGGAGATATAGAAATTCATGAAAGATATATACTCGGATCTCTACTCTTCAAACACTTGATACTCATCACTTTCAATGTCCCAAAGCAATTATTTATGTACACAGTCTTAATTTATTTTGCTACCTGTCTCCCCTTCTAGACTGTAAGCTCCTTGTGGACAGGGAACATGCCTACCAACTCTGTTGTACTCTCCCAAGCGATTAGTACAGTGCTCTGCACACAGTAAGTGCTCATTAAATATGATGGAATGAATGAATGCTCTGCGAACAGAAAGCAATCAATAAATATCATTGATATTGAATAAATATGTACTAAAGTGCAGGGGGAGGGTGTAAGCAGAGGAGATTGAAAGGTTTCCTGTAGGTGATGAGATTTCGGAAGGACTCTGAAAACAGGTAGACCTGTTTGAAAAGGAGAGGGAGTTCTAGGTAGCAGGGAGGGATTGCCCAAGAGATTGCAAGTGGGAGAGTTGAGGAAGAACTGAGAGTAGTTTATCTTAAAGGACCTGGGTTCTAATTCTGACTTTGCCAAATGCTTGCTGTGTGACCTTGGGCAAGTCTCCATGCCTCAGTTCTCCAGTTCTCCTTCCTATTTAGACTGTAAGCCTAATGAGGGACAGAGATTGTGTCCAAACTAGTACACCTGTTTCTACCCCAGTGCTTAGAACAGTGTTTGATGTAGAGTAAGCACTTTACAAGTACCATTAAAAAAAATAGAAGAATGGAGATAGTGAGCTGGGGTGTAGTGAGACAAGAGAGTGGAGAGGTAGGAGGGAGACAGTGAGTTGATTGAGTGCCATTGAATGGCAATGGCCAGGAACTATTTGCTTGATGCTGAGAGGAGTGGGAAATTCTGTTGTACTGTGCCCTTCTAAACACTTAGTACTGTGCTCTACACTCAGTAAGTACTCAGTTGATTATTGGTTGATTTATTGGACCTCTGGAGGTTTTTGAGGAGTTGGCTAGACATCCACAGAACAGTCATTTCAAAAATGATCCAGATAGTAATTGTGGTACTTGTTAAGTGCTTACTATGTGCCAGGCACTGCTCTAAGCACTGGGGAAGATACAAAATCATCAGTTTGGACACAGTCCCTGTCCCACATAGAGCTCACCGTCTTAATTCCCATTTTACAGATGAAGTAACTGAAGCCCAGAGAAGTGAAGTGACTTACCTAAGATCACACAGCAGACAAATGGCAGGTCCTTCTGACTCCCCTATGCCATGCCGCTTCTCTTGAAACTTCAGTACAATAAAGAAGTATGGATAAGAATGGGGAGAGACGGCAGGCAGGGAGATCAGTAAAGAGGTTGATACAGTAGTCAGTATAGAATATGACAAATGCCTGAACTGGCCAAATGACTGTTTGGTTGGAGGAGAAGGGGCAGATTTTAGAGATGTTGTGCAAGAAAAATGGATGGGATATGGAGGTAGACTGAGGAGGAGTCAAGGTTAGTGACAAGGTTGTGGGCCTCAGAGACAGGGACAATATTGGTATTGTCAACTGTGATTGGAAAGTTGAGGAAGAGAAAAACAACCAAAAAAAATTATTGGCAATACAGGCCTAAAACATGTGATAGAATTCTGCTACTTAGGCAGCAAACCGACCAACCATGCAATGATGAACGGGGAATAGAAAACAGAATAAAAAAGGCCAGCACATCCTTTGGGAGATGGTCAAATCGACTAGGGGTAGCATGGTATCAGAATGTACGTGAACACAGCCTTAATTGATTTTAATACCTGTATCAGACCAAAGTAAAGGCCAGCAGAGCTATGATGGTGTTCAGACTTCCCTCCTGCAGTGAAACCCAGGCCACAAACAGTAACCACAGCTGGTTTCTTGAGCAATTTTACCAACATCACTTATGGGTCAGACTCAATATTAAATGACAGAGCAAGATCACAAAGGGTGGAGTTCTGGAATCTAGTCATTCTCTCTGTATCGAAGCTGTGTTCACCTAACTCAGCTTCATTTGGTGGGACACGTGAGGAGAATGAGCAGTGGCAGGACACTAAGACAGCTGCTGTATGAAAAGCTGAAATTGGGAAACTAAAAGAAGGGAAGGCAGAGGAAACGTTTTAAGGACATGGTCAAACAAAACCTCAGACAATGCTGCATCCCAGCTAAAAACTCATTTATGGAGTCATTTGCTCCATACATTTAGAATCATTTGCTGAGGGTAGACCAGCATGAAAAAAAAAACAAGGAAGGGAAACAGAAAACAGTGTCAAGCGCTGCATACGTTAAGTACAACAATATAAGAAGGGACAATCTTTTTTGCATATTCAGTGTGGCCAAGACTGTGAATCCCACTTTGGTCTTTTCAGCCACACATGCATTCATAGGTGAACTTCACCGTCAGTGGCGGCTTCTTTGAAAACAACAGAGAAAAGACAATCCATGGTATTTATTGAGCACTTATGGTGCACAGAGAACTGTATTAAACTCTTGGGAGAATACAATAGAAAAGAGTTGGTAAACATCCATTCATTCAATCATATTTATTGAGCACTTACTGTGAGCCGATCACTGTACTACGAGCTTGGAAAGTACAGTTCAGCAACAAATAGAGACAATCCCTGCCCACAGTGGGCTCACTGTCTAGAAGGGGGAGACAGGCAACAAAACAAGTAAACAGGCAGAGAGCTTACAGTCTACAGGACTGTATGACAACTATATGTAAATGATATATATATATATATATATCTATAGACATAGAGAGGGAGAGAGAGAGAGATATGTGTATGCTATATATATATGATGGAGATATGTGTGTGTGTGTGTGTGTGTGTGTGTATGTGTGTGTAAGGAGAGAAGCAGCGTGGCTCGGTGGAAGGGCTTGGGAGTCAGAGGTCATGGGTTTGAATCCCACCTCTGCCACTTAGCTGTGTGACTGTGGGCAAGTCACTTAACTTCTCTGTGCCTCAGTTACCTCATCTGTAAAATGGGGATTAACTGTGAGCCTCATGTGGGACAACCTGATTACCCTATATCTACCCCAGCGCTTAGAACAGTACTCTGTACATAATAAGCGCTTAACAAATACCAACGTTATTATATATATCCATATACATTTATGCTCATATCCATCACTGGTATTTCTTTATTGAGTGCTCACTGTGTGCAGAGCACTGTACTAAGTACTTGGAAGAATGCAGTACAACAGAGTTCATAGACACATTCCATGCCCACACAAGCTAATTGAGACTGTGATCCCTGGGCCAGGGACTGTGTCCAACCTGATTTGCTTATATCCACCCCAGTGCATAGTACAGTGGCTGACAAAATAGTAAGAAGGGATGGTGGGGGTGTGTGTGTGTTGGGGGGGGGGGGGAGAGAGAGAGAGAGAGAGAGAAGATTTGGGAGAGAGATTGGCATTTCAGTTTGGGACATATTGAGCTTAAGGTGCTGGTTGGACACCCGTGGAGAAATGAAAAAATGTCATGGTGACAGGAAGAAATTCAAGATTTAACATAGTCAACCAATCAATCGTATTGATTAAGCACATAGTGAGGGCAGAACACTGTACTAAGTGCTAAAATGAAGCTGCGATTATTTCAACGTTTCCACCATTGGATCGAATGCAGCTGGAGGGCAGGGATAATAACAATGATGATATTTGTTAAGCACTTACTATGTGCCAGGCACTGAACTAGTGCTGGGTTGGAGACAAGCAAATTGGTTTGGACACAGTCCCTGTCCCAAGTGGGGCTCACGGTCTCATTCCCCATTTTAGGGATGAAGTAACTGAGGCCCAGAGAAGTGAAGCGACTTACCTAAGATGCCACAGCGGACAAATGGCAGAGCTGTGATTAGAACCCATGACCTTCTGAATCCCAAGCCCATACTCTAACCACTGGTGGTGGATCATATCCACTGATTCTATTGCACTCTCCGAAGTGTTTAGTACAGTGCTCTGCACAAAGCAGGTATTTAGTAGATGCTAGTGAGTCCTTGATTAATCCTATCTATTTCTGCAATCATCTCTCTTTCCTAATAATAATAATTGCAGTATTTCTTATGTACTTCCCCTGTGCTAAGCACTATGGAGTAGTGGATAGAGCATGGACCTGGGAGTCAGAGGTCATGGGTTCTAATCCCAACTCCAACACTTGTCTGCTATGTGACCTTGGGCAAGTCACTTCACTTCTCTGTACCTCAGTTACCTCATCTGTAAAATGGGACTGAGACTGTGAGGCCCATGTGGGACAGGGACTGTGTCCAACCCTATTTGCTTGTATTCACCCCAGAGTTTAGTACAGTGCCTGACACATAGTAAATGCTTAATAAACCTCTTAAATATTATTATGTACTAGACGATGGAGTTGATACAAGATCATCAGGACTCACACAGTCTAAGTAGGAGAGAGAACAGGTACCGCATCCCCGTTCTGTAGATGAGGGAACTGAGGCACAGAGAAATAAAGTGACTTGCCCAAGGTCACAAAGCAGGCATGTGGTAGAGCCGGGATTATAACTCAGGTCCTCTGACTCTCAAGCCCACTTTTCCACTAATAGGCCATGATGTTTTCCTGCCTAACCTATCTGATTTCCGATCTTCTATCGCTCTCCGTCCCAAAATTTAGTCATGCAGATAGAGGAAACCTGTCACTCAGGATTATATAGTAATGATAATAATAATGATGGCATTTGTTAAGCACTTACTATGTGCCGAGCACTATTCTAAGTGCTGGGGTAAATACTAATTAATCAGGTTGTCCTACGAGGGGCTCACAGTCTTAATCACATTCTGCAGATGAGGTAACCGAGGCACAGAGAACCCAAGGTCACACAGCAGACAAGTGGCAGCTCCGGGTTTAGAACCCACATCCTCTGATTCCCAAACCATGTCCTTAAGCCACTCTGCTTCTATCAGGAGCAGGTAACCTCCTCATGGTGTCTATCACAGGAGCATAGAACATTTCTCTAGCATGTACTATTGTCACCTCAGCCCTACTTCCTTAGGGAAATCAAGAATCATCTGCCCGAATACCCACACAGGTGACTACTCTTTATGCAGCCAAGACATGTCTTGAAATATTTAGGGCACAGATCGTTAAGGGTAAATTAGCTAGGAGAACAATACCAACCAGCTGGGCTCTCTCATTCCTCAGTGAAGATTCATCTATATGACCAAGTGTACAATGGCCAGATGCCTGTGTAGGAATCTAGATGTGTTCTGCATAAATTGCTAACTGGGAGATGAGCTAAACTGAAAAGATAAGCCACTTATAACTTCAGAGATGTTCAATTACATTGATTTTTTCCCTCATTTTCTCTCTTTTTGCATGTTGGCAACAGGAATGGCTCTGGTAGCGAGTTTTGCTGGCTGTTCTCTCAGGCAGTAGGGGAGAGTATGGCCCTGTGGAATGTGAAGAGAAACAATTTGTGCCAAGGAGCAAAGAGGAAATGTGCATTGCAATTAAGAGGGATTTAGAAACTCCTGGACAATTAGATTCTAATTTGATTGGTTGCTATACTGTAAAGACATAGGTGGCAACCTGTTATGGAGATCTGCTTGATGGACATGAACTTCTAGGGCAAAGTTAGAGAAATCACTGGGGCCAGTTCCTCCATGAGAAGCAGCATAGCCTAGTGGAGAGAGCACGGGTCTAAGAGTCAGAAGGATCTGGGTTTTAATCCTGCCTCCACCTCGGTCAAATCACTTCACTTCTCTGTGCCTCCGTTATCTCACCTGCCAAATAATAGCAATTATGGTATTTGCTAAGTACTTACTATGTGCCAAGCACTGTTCTAGGTGCTGGCGTAGATACAAGCTAATCAGGTCATCCCACATGTAGCTCACACTCTTAATGCCCATTTTTGAGATGAGGTAACGGAGATCCAGAGAAGTGAAGTGACTTGACCAAGATCACACAGCAGACATGTGGCAGAGCCAGGATTCAAACCCAGGTCCTTCTGACTCCCAGGCCCAAGCTCTCTCCACTAAGCCACTCTGCTTCTTAAATGGGGATTAGGACTGTGAGCCCCTTGAGGGACAGGGACTATGTTCAACTTGATTTGCTTGTATCCACCCCAGGGCTTAGTACAGTGCCTGGCACATAGTAAGTCCTTGACTAATATGAGAATTATGATTATCAACAGCTCCTTGGGGAGACCTGGTAGACCCTAAGAAGCCCACCTGAATCCTACCACCCGCTTTTGGCTGCTGGGTTTGGAGCACTGCCTTTGGGTGTCGGGATTGCAGTAAAGGGTGGGCGTTTCATCCCATCTAGCAATGCTCTCACGTTGCCAACCTCCTCCTGGACCACCTCTTCCTGGACCGTTATCGGTGCACTGTGAGTGATCCGGGCAGGGACGGTCCCCGTGGGATCGATGCTCAGGCCTCCTTGTCCATGCGAGATTAGTGTTACCCAGAAAGGGCACCTTATTGGGTTTTGGGGTGCGACTGGCTAGTGAGAGCACACTTGGACCACCGACAAACTCCGGCTTTCAAGATGAGAGCAAGCTCTTAACTCGCATTGAAGAGAACAGTTGTGGCTAGCACGAAGGATGCAATCTGTAAGAATGCAAAACAGTAACAGCACGTGTGCACAGGGGAGCCAAAAATAATTACTGACAACCCTCAGCGATTACAAAAGAGATGGACTACAAGTATGTAGAGCAGTCACACGATGAGAACGAGCAAAGTCATCTCAGGTCTCCAGGCGGGTTGTAGTGTGCCTCATTGATTTTTGCCTCATTTTCTCTCCTTTTGCTCCTCGGCCATAGGGATGGCTCCAATAGCAAGCTTGGCTGGCTATCTCAGGCCGCGTCGAGGCTTAAACTCTTGATAAATGTTAGTTCTCGTCCTGGGAGTCAAATCCTGGCTCCACCACTTGTCTGCTCTATGACTTTGGGGGAGTCACTTAACTCCTCTGTGCCTCAGTAACCTCATCTGTAAAATGGGGGTTAAGACTATGATCACCTTGTGGAACATGGACTATGTTCAACCCGATTAGGTTGTAACTATCCCATGCTTAGTACAGTGCTGGGCACAAAGTAAGCCCTTAAATGCCATTAAAATCATCTTGGTGCTCAGAGTGGCAAGATTGCCATCCCACCTTCTATCCTCCACTACTGGACTTCGGTCTTTAATCACGGTGGTATTTGTTAAGCGCTTACTTATGTGCAAAGCACTGTTCTCTTAGATATTCACCCACTCACCTACTCACCCCACCCCCTGTAGTGCTGATACATCCTTAAACTCAATTGCTTCCCCTTGTCTTGTCTTGTGCCGCCGAGTCATCTCCGACCCATAGCGGCGCAATGAACAGATCTCTTCCAGAGCGCCCCATGTCCCTCTGCATTTGTTCTAGTAGTGGATCCAGAAAGCTTTCTTGGTAAAAATCCAAAAGGGGTTTTCCATTGCCTCCTTCCACGCAGTAAATTCGAGTCTTTGCCCTTCGACTCTCTCCCATGCCGCTGCTGCCCAGCACAGGGGAGTTTTGACTTGTAGCAGATTACCTGCCACTTGCTAGCCACTGCCCAAGCTAGGAATGGAATGGATAAGCTTCTGCTTGACTCTCCCCTCCCATAGTCAAGACTGGTAGAGGACTGGAAATGCTCCGGGTGTGACCCTGAGGGGGGAAATTGCTTCCCCTACCTGTAATTTATTACCGGTACTCCTCCACTTGAGTTTAAGTTCTTTGGGGGCAGCAGTCATTTCTGTTAAGGTCTCCCAGTACTCAGTATAGCACTAGGCTCAGAGTAAGTGCTCAGTAAATACTACTGATTGATTAATAGGGTCCTGAATTTCGCAATTTTCAAAGGGCAGGAGTCAAAGTATCCCCAAAGCACTTATATACAAATCCTTACTTTCTGCCATTTCATCTCCCTGTAATTTATTTTCACATCTATCTCCCCAGCCGGACTGTCAGATCCTTGAGGGTAGGGATCGAGTCTACCAACTCTATTGCATTATACTCTTCCAAGCATTCAGTACTGTGGTCCACACACTGTGATCACTCAATACATAACACTGATAGATTTCAAGGAAAATAATCCAGGTGGCTTCACATCTCCAGCTCTTCTGCTCATTTTGGCAATAAAGCCTAAATAAAAGCTTGAGGTACATCAATAATTATAAAAGAAGCAAAGCAGATCAAAAGATAAACGACCACTACACACCAGGCAGCACTCTTACTTTTTTAATCATCGGGGTCTCTTCGCGAACAAGGTTGAGTCGTCAGACAGCGGAAGGAAATCAAAGATGAGCCTACTGTGGTGTAGTCTGGCTGTGACCATTGTAATTACCAATCAACGTCAACAACACAAATGAAAGTAAAAGCGCACAGAGGGTTAATAAAGCTTTATTACAAAAACCAATCAAAGAATTCATGCGATGGAATGATAATGGGGAGGTATCCAACAATATTCTTTGGGAGGCAGCCAAAGCTATAATCAGAGGCAAGCTAATTCAGAACTAATTTCTAGGGGGGAAAAAATAAGAATGGAAAAAAATTAGTCAATTAGAAAACAAAATAGAAACACTAGAGAAATTGCATAAACATAAATTAGATCCAAAAATACTAACGCAATTAATCACAGCCAGGGGTGAATCAAACCTCATCCTATCAGGGTGAACTGAATATTTCATAAAGTATACAAACAAAGGGGGGAATCTACTACAGAAGCTGATAATGAAAAAAAAGGTGCCTGTCAGAAATTAACCAAAATACAAATGAGAAATTATATGCCCACCAACCACAGAGAATGAGAAATGGACTCAAGGAAGATACAACGAGTGCTGGTGATATTCTTCTGAGCCCAAATCTGCTTCCACTGAAATTACAGTCATAACTTTAAAAAAAAAAAATCTTTGCTTTTCCTCTCTCAGGGACAGAATGATTCATTACAAAAATGAAGCTGAACAGAGAGGAAATAATTAAAGCCATAAAAAAAAATCCCAATAATGAAGCTCCAGAGTCCAGATGTCTAGAGCACAGAGAATTTCTATGGAGGGTGGACTTCTCTAGGCATTCCTTTCTAGAGCCTTTGCTGAATCCCCAAGATGGGTCCACTGTAAAGTGGGAATGATATTTCCTCCCTGGTCCTGCAAGAAGCCTGGAGGAGCAATAGAGTCCACACACGCCTGTCTTCAGTTAGCTTCACATCCAAACCTTCATGTTTTAAAAACCCTCCAGAGAAGGAAATTCCACAGCCTCCCTTGGCAGTGAATTCCAGTGATTAACAACTAGCCTCTTGGCAATAAAATCAAGACCACACGTCAAAAGAGAGAGCGGTACACCATTTCATCTCCCTACGAAACAGATTTAATAATTCTAAATCCAATCCCAGAAAGGATGGCAAGGGACTGCTCTGGATCAATCAGACACATGCTAAATGTTTTCTGCTGACTCTGCTCAAAAGTTGGCTCTTATCTTCTTTTATTATCGGTGACCTAGGAAGCCTCTGAGGGACCCCAAGAGATTGTACTGGATCAGTGGAAAGTGGAATACTGATGTTCACATCCAGGCATCATTCAATCCATCAATCAATAATATTTACTGAGCTCTTGCTTTGTTCAGAGCATTGTACTAAGCACTTGAGAGAATACTAAACATATAGTAGACACGGAACCTTCCCCTGAAGAGTTTACGATCTAGTGGGGGAGACAGTCATTAAAAGCGGGAAGTAACAGAGCCTAAAAAGTGTGCATAAATATGACGAGGGTAGTCTGTAAGCTTTTTGTGATCAGGGAATGTGTCTGTTTATAGATTGTACTCTCCCAAGAACTTAGTACAGTGCTTTGCACTCAGTAAGTACTCAATATGATTGAATGAGTGAATGAACGTGTCCCCAAACTCTGTTATATTGTACTCAGCCAAGTGCTTAGTACAGTGCTCTGCACACAGTATTAAGTGCTGAATAAATGTGATCGATAAATTGACTGTTAGTGCCCAGAGGAGTAGAGTAGAGAGGATTGACTTTTGTTTGCTGGAAAATTCAGACTAGAGACAAATTGTAATGATAATGCTAATAATAATAGTGATTCTGGTACTTGGGCTTACTATTTGCTTATTATGAACTCCCTTTGGCCTGAATACCTTCTCCCTCCTCCTATAGGCCACCATCATCCTCCCCTCCTTCGTAGCCTTGTTATAATAATAATAATAATAATGGTATCTGTTGAGTGCTTACTACATTCCGAGCACTGTTCTAAGAGCTGCGGTAGATTCAGAGTAATCAGGTTGTCCCCACATTGGGGCTCAAGGTCTTAATCTCCATTTAAAGAGGAGGTAACTGAGGTACAGAGAAGTCAAGTGACTTGCCCAAGGTCACACAGCAGACAAGTGGCACAGCCGGGATTAGAACCCACAACCTCTGACTCCCAAACCCGGGCTCTTGCCACTAGTGCCTGCTGTTTCCAGATGGTAAGGTCACATCTCCTCCAAGAGGCCTTCCCCAATTAAACCCTCTTTTCCCCAACTTGCTCTCCCTTTTGCATCATCTTTGCATTTGGATTTATACCCTTTGGGCACTAGATAGAAACCCCACCCTCAGTCCCAGGGCTCTTATGTTCATATCTATAAATTATTTATTTCTATTAATGTCTGACTCCTCTTCTAGACTGTAAGTTTGCAGTGGACAGATAACTTGTCTCCCAACTCTGTTGTATTATATTCTCCCGAGTGCTTCATACAGTGTTCTGCTCACCTAGGTGCTCAGCATATCCCACTGATTAATCAGTTATGTACTAAGCACTGTACTAAGCGCTGGGGTAATAAGATAAGTTGGATACCATCAAAGTGGGAAGGAGAACTGGTATTCAATCTTCGTTGTTCAGTTGCAGTTGCGGAATCTGCGGCACCAAGAATTTAAGTGACTTGCTCAAGGTCATACAGCAGACAAGTGACAGAACTAGAATTTGAACCCAGGTTCTCTGTCTCCCAGGCCCATGCTCTTTCTACTAAGCCACGTGACTTCTGGATCGTGAAGTTTCTCTAGTTTCATTAAGAAGCAGCATTGCACAGTGGGTAGAGCATGTGCCTGGGAGTCGGAAGGTCATGGGTTCTAATCTTGGCTGTACCGCTTGCCTACTGTGTGACCTTGGGTAAATCACTTCAGTTCTCTGGGCTTCAGTGGCCTCATCTGAAAATGGGGATGGAGACTGTGATCCCCTTTGGGACAGGGACTGTATCCAACCCAATTTGCTTGCATTCATCCCAGCGCTTAGTACAGTGCCTGGAACATAGAAATCACTAAAAAAATGCCATAGTTAAGTCAAAAGGATCCATTTATATTTGGCTACTATAAAGTTAATAATGTTGGTATTTGTTAAGCGCTTACTATGTGCCGAGCACTGTTCTAAGCGCTGGGGTAGATACAGGGTCATCAGGTTGTCCCACGTGAGGCTCACAGTTAATCCCCATTTTACAGATGAGGTAACTGAGGCACAGAGAAGTGAAGTGACTTGCCCACAGTCACACAGCTGACAAGTGGCAGAGCCGGGATTCAAACTCATGACCTCTGACTCCCAAGCCCGGGCTCTTTCCACTGAGCCACGCTGCTCAACCATCACCCCCTGGGGTAGCCTGTGTCTTTGTCCATTTGCAGTGAAAGTTCATTGCTTTAAGACCTTAAAGATATTCTGTCTACTCCAACACCACTCGGAGGAGCTCAGGGGGTGCATTTCATTAATATGTGATGTGTTCCTGGCTAGAAAGCAAGATTTTTTAAATTAGGCTGGGGTCAAAGACTCAGCACCATGATATATAAAGTGCAGATCTTGTATCATAAGACTGAAGTGAAAGACTATAAAGCAACACAAACGTATATAAGAAGACAGAATTCTGAAATGGTTTTTAAATAACAATAATTATCATGATGGTATTTAAGAGCTTACTATGCGACAGGCACTGTATGACAGGTGCTGATCATTGTACCTTGCTTGGAAAAATAGTCAGTCGGTCGTACTGTCTCTATCTGTTGCCGACTTGTTCATTCCAAGCGCTTAGTACAGTGCTCTGCACATAGTAAGCGCTCAATAAATACTATTGAATGAATGAATGAATGAGTATTTATTGAGCATTTACTCATTGCGGAGCACTGTACTAAGTGCTTGGGAGAGTACATGCAACAATAAACAGACACTTGCCCTGCCCACAGTGAGTTTACGGTCTAGAGGGGGAGGCAGATAATACAAATCAATTGCAGATATGTACATATCTGTAAGGGTTCAATTCATTAGCGTTGACAGACACAATCCTTTTCCTCAGGAAGCTTGCAGTAGTGGATAGAGCACAGACCTGGGAGTCAGAAGGTAGTGGGTTCTAATCTGGCTCCACCACTTTGCTGCATGGCCTTTGGCAAGTCACTTCATTTCCCTGTGCCTCAGTGACCTCATCTGCAAAATGGGGATTAAGACTTTCCCTGTGCCTCAGTGACCTCATCTGCAAAATGGGGATTAAGACTGCGAGCCCCATGTGGGACATGGACTGTACCCAACCTGATTTGCTTGTATCCACCCCAGCTTTTAGCAGAGTGCCTGGCACATAGTAAGCACTTAACAAATTACCATAATTAGAGGTAGGGTTTTAATGAGATGTTCTTCCCCTTGATTCTATTTATTGCTATTGTTCTTGTCTGTCTGTCTCCCCCGATTAGACTGTAAGCCCGTCGGTGGGCAGGGACTGTATCTGTTGCCGATTTGTCCATTCCAAGCGCTTAGTACAGTGCTCTGCACATAGTAAGTGCTCAATAAATACTACTGAATGAAGGAATAGACTGTAAGATAATTGTGGGCAGGGAATGTGTCGGTGTATTGGTAAAGTGTGCTCACCCAAGAACTTAGTACAGTGCTTCGCACACAGTAAGCGTTCAACAAATACGAGTGAATGTATGAATCTCTTTACCCTCTGAAAGTGGCTAAATGATTTCTGCGAGTCCTTCCAAACAGTGTCTGAAATGACTCCCGCCAGCTTGACTGCTGTGGTGGCTCCTTCTTTCAATTTCAAGGTTCTAGTCTGAGCACCTTCTAGACTGGAAGCTCCTTGTGGGAAGTGAACATATCTACCAACACTGTGGTATTGTACTTTCCCAAGCCCTCAATAAGGTTCTGTGCACACAGCGAGCGCTCAATAAATACGACTGATTGATCAAACTCCCAAAAGGATTAGATGCGTTGTTTTTGTCAGGGTTGAGAAGGAAGAAGTGTTTCTCTAAGGCAGAGACCGACTGGCTATTTAAAGCGCTGTGGAAGTTGGCTGAGTCAGTGAAGATTTGCATATTAATGTAGCCGAATGATTGTTCTGGGGAAGTAACACAGAGGAAAAGGAAAGGGAGAAAGCTATGTCCATGTGGTGTCTTTTTTCACTGTATATTCAAGCAGACCTCTTGGGAAGGAAAGAGAGGGGGAAATGAGATTCAGTCATTAATTCAATCATATTTATTGAGCGCTTACTGTGTGCAGAGCACTGTACTAAGCGCTTGGGAAAGTATAATACAACAATGAACAGACATATTCCCTGTCCATATTAGGTCTATATATAATCCAGAGTGACCGGACCTACTTTCAGAGTCTTTTCATTCATTCAGTCGTATTTATTGAGCACTTACTTTGTACGGAACATTGTACTGAGCACTTGGAAAGTGCAATGCAGCAATAGAGACAGTCCCTGCCCACAATGGACTTATAGTCTAGAAGGGGGAAAACAGACATCAAAACAAGTAACAGGCATCAATGGCACCAGTATAAATAAGTAGAATTATAGGTAAATGCACATCAAAACAAGTAAACAGGCATTAATGTAAATAAATAGAATTATAGTAATGTACATATATACACAAGTGCTGTAGGGTGGGGAGGGAGTAAAGAGAGCAAGTTGGGGTGACACGGGGAAGGGAGGGGCAGCTGAGGAAAAGGGGAGCTTAGTCTAGAAGGCCTCTTGTAGGAGGTGAGCCTTCAAAAGAGCTTTGAAGCGGGGAAGTGTGATTGGTGGATTTGAGGAGGGAAGGCATTCTGGGCCAAAGGTAGGACGTGGGCCAGGAGTAGATGGCAGGACAGGTGAGAACGAGGCACAGGGAGAAGGTTAGCTGCACCGGAGTGGAGGCCGGGATGGGATGGAGAAGGAGAGAAGGGAGGTGAAGTAGGAGGGGGCACGGTGATAGAGAACTTTGAAGCCGATGGCGAGGAGGTTTTTCTTGATACAGAGGTTGATAGGCAACCCCTGGAGATTTTTGAGGAGGGCGGGTGATATGCCCAGAACGTTTCTTTAGAAGGATAATTCAGGCAGCAGAGTGAAGTATGGACTGGAATGGGGAGAGACAGGAGGCTGGGAGGTCAGAAAGGAAACATGCAGTAATCCAGTCGGGATAGGATGAGTTATTGTACTAATGATTGTACTAACGTGGTAGTGGTTTGGATGGAGAGGAAAGGGTGGATCTTAGCGATGTTGTGAAGGAGAGGCCGACAGGATTTGGTGACAGATTGGATATGCGGGGTGAATGAGAGAATGGGGTCAAGGATGACACCAGGGTCGCCGGCTTGTGAGATGGAAAGGATGGAGGTGCCGTCCACAGCGTCAGGAAAGTCAGAGAGCAGACAGGGTTTGGGAGGAAAGATAAGGAGCTCTGTTTTGGACATGTTGAGTTTTAGGTGGTGGGGGGGCATCAGAGATATCCTGAAGTCAGGAGGAGATATTAGCCTGGAGGGAGGGAGAGAGAACAGAGGAGGAAATATAGATTAGGGTATCATCTGCGTAGAGATGATCATTGAAACCGTGGGAGTGAATGAGTTCACCAAGGGAGTGAGTGTAGATGGAGAATAGAAGGGGACCAAGAACTGAGCCTTGAGGAACCCCTTCAGTTAGAGGATGGGAGGGAGAGGAGAAGCCCGCAAAGGAGACTGCCATTGAATGGCCAGAGAAATAAGAGGAGCTCCCAGCTGTGAATGGTATCACTCTCCCCAGCTAGACTATAAGTTCCTTGAGGGCAGGATCATGTCTACCATCTCTTTTGTATTATACTCTCCCAGGAACTTAGTATAGTGCTCTGCATATATTAAGTGCTCAATAAATACCATTGATGGATGGATTGATTAGAAGGGTGTAACTGCTCATATGCCTTAATAATCATATGGTATTTGTTAAGCACACAGTGAGTGCACTAAGTGCACTGCACTAATTCATTCATTCATTCATTCAATAGTATTTATTGAGCGCTTACTATGTGTGGAGCACTGTACTAAGCACTTGGAATGAACAAGTCGGCAACAGATAGAGACAGTCCCTGCCGTTTGACGGGCTTACGGTCTAATCGGGGGAGACGGACAGACGAGAACGATGGCAAAAAATAGAGTCGAGGGGAAGAACATCTCTTAAAAACAATGGCAACTAAATAGAATCGAGGCGATGTACATTTCATTAACAAAATAAATAGGGTGATGAAAATATATACAGTTGAGCAGATGAGTACGGTGCTGAGGGGATGGGAAGGGAGAGGGGGAGGAGCAGAGGGAGACGGGGGGAAAAGAGGGTTAAGCTGCGGAGAGGTGAAGGGGGGGTGGTAGAGGGAGTAGAGGGAAAAGGGGAGCTCAGTCTGGGAAGGCCTCTCGGAGGAGATGTTTCAAGTAGGGTTTTGAAGAGGGGAAGAGAATCAGTTTGGCGGAGGTGAGGAGGGAGGGCGTTCTGGGACCGCGGGAGGACGTGGCCCGGGGGTCGACGGCGGGATGGGCGAGACCAAGGGAAGGTGAGGAGGTGGGCGGCGGAGGAGCGGAGCGTGCGGGGTGGACGGTAGAAAGAGAAGGGAGGAGAGGTAGGAAGGGGCAAGGTGACGTAGAGCCTCGAAGCCTAGAGTGAGGAGTTTTTGTTTGGAGCGGAGGTTGATAGGCAACCACTGGAGTTGTTTAAGAAGGGGAGTGACATGCCCAGATCGTTTCTGCGGGAAGATGAGCCGGGCAGCGGAGTGAAGAATAGACCGGAGCGGGGCGAGAGAGGAGGAAGGGAGATCAGAGAGAAGGCTGACAAAGTAGTCTAGCCGGGATATAACGAGAGCCCGTAGCAGTAAGGTAGCCGTTCGGGTGGAGAGGAAAGGGCGGATCTTGGTGATGTCGTAGAGGTGAAACCAGCAGGTCTCGGTGACGGATAGGATGCGTGAGGTGAACAAGAGAGACGAGTCAAGGATGACACCGAGATCGCGGGCCCGAGAGACGGGAAGGATGGTCGTGCCATCCAAGGTGATAGGGAAGTCTGGGAGAGGACCGGGCTTGGGAGGGAAGATGAGGAGCTCAGTCTCGCTCATGTCGAGTTTTAGGTGGCGGGCCGACATCCAGGCGGAGACGTCCCGGAGGCGGGAGGAGATGCGAGCCTGAAGGAGGGGGAGAGGACAAGGGCGGAGATGTAGATCTGCGTGTCATCTGCATAGAGATGATAGTCAAAGCCGTGAGAGCGAATGAGTTCACCGAGGGAGTGAGTGTAAATGGAGAACAGAAGAGGGCCGAGAACTGACCCTTGAGGAACTCCAACAGTTTAAAGGATGGGAGGGGGAGGAGGTGCCCGCAAAGGAGACCGAGAATGACCGGCCAGAGAGATGAGAGGAGAACCGGGAGAGGACAGAGTCCGTGAAGCCGAGGTGAGATAAGGTATGGAGGAGGAGGGGATGGTCGACGGTGTCAAAGGCAGCAGAGAGGTCAAGGAGGATTAGAATGGAGTAGGAGCCCTTGGATTTGGCAAGAAGGAGGTCACGGGTGACCTTAGAGAGAGCAGTCTCGGTAGAGCGGAGGGGACGGAAGCCAGATCGGAGGGGGTCCGGGAGAGAATGGGAGTTAAGGAATTCTAAGCGGAGATTGTAGACGACTCGTTCTAGGATTTTGGAAAGGAGGGGTAGTAGGGAGATAGGGCGATAACTGGAGGGGGAAGTGGGGTCGAGAGCGGGTTTTTTTAGGATGGGGGAGACGTGGGCATGTTTGAAGGCAGCGGGGAAGGAGCCATTGGAGATTGAGTGGTTAAAGATAGAAGTTAAGGAAGGGAGGAGAGCAGGGGCGATGTTTTTAATAAGGTGAGAGGGAATGGGGTCCGAGGCGCAGGTGGAGGGGGTGGCACTTGCGAGGAGAGAGGAGATCTCCTCTGAGGATACTGCAGGGAAGGATGGGAAAGTAGGGGAGAGGGTCGGTGGCGGGGAGGGGAGAGGCGGAGGGGTGACTTTGGGGAGCTCAGACCTGAGTGTGTTGATTTTTGTGATGAAGTAGGTGGCCAGATCATTGGGGGTGAGAGATGGGGGAGGGGGAGGAACAGGGGGCCTAAGGAGAGAGTTAAAGGCCCTTTGTATATTTAAGATAATCAGATCCAACATGAGGTTCGCATTCTAAATGAGAGACATTGAATACACATTTGCCAGTGAGGGAACTGAGTCACAGAGAAGTTAAGCAATTAGGCCAAGGTCATACAGTAGGTAAGAGGTGGAACTAGGATTAGAACCCAGGTTCTCTGACTCTCAGGTTGATGCTCTTTCCACTGGGCCATGCTGCTTTCTTCTTGGAGCCTTCCGATCCAAACACTCATTCCCCCACCCCATGCACTGTCCTGCTCAAAGGAGAGCAAAGGGAGGTCAGAGAGGAAGGGGAGTTCTCAAGCATCTAAAACGTTGCAGCCAAGCAACTCTCCAGTACACTGAGGGAAGGGACTTCCTGCAGGATTAGCTAGGGTGCACAGGGACCTGTGCTTTCATTCATTCATTCAATCATATTTATTGAGCACTTACTGGGTGCAAAGAACTGTACTGAGCGCTTGGTAGAGTACCTTATAACAATAAACAAACACATTCCCTGCACACAATGAGCTTACAGTCTAGAGGAGGAGACGGATAATATGACTAAATAAGTGACTAAGTAGATGACTAATAATGTTAACTGTGCTAAGAGAACTCTGAAGCCAATGGTGAGGAGGTTTCGCTTGATACAGAGGTTGATAGGCACTGTACTATGCACTGGGGTGGATACAAGCAAATCGAGTTGGACATATTCCAGTCCTGCAAGGGGCTCTCGGACTTAATCCCCATTTTACAGATGAGGTAACTGAGTCACAGAGAAGTGAAGTGACTTGTCCAAGGCCACACAGCAGACAGCTAGGTACACACATGCCGTGGCGCTGGGAGGGGGGATGATTAAAGGGAGCCGGTCAGGGTGATGCAGAAGGAAGTAGGAGGAGAAGAAAGGAGTACTTAGTCACAAGAAAGGCTTTTTGGAGGAAATGCGCCTTCAAAAGGCTTTTGAAGATGTCCTGCTACCCCTGTACCTGTGTCCCGGAGCTATGGGCCATATCTGTCAATTCCGTCCCAGCAGAGTAGAGAGAGGGGCTGAAATCCAGCAAATACAAACAGCAAACAGCGGAGATGGCCACTAGAGACCATTCCAACTGAATCTCCCTACATTTTCCTCCCTGGCAGGCATTACCCAAATTGTCTCAACTGTCCACTGCACAAAGCCTGTATAAACACAGACTGTGGGAATTGAAAATTTAGAGTGAACTCAGCTTGTTGCAAAGATAGGTGGCATTTCATCATTAGTGACCAAAAGATCATAAATAAAATAATATCACAGGGAACGAGGGTCCAGACATCTATATGGTCTTAGTAGCTCATAAAAAAAATAAGAGCAGGGAAAGCTTAGAGCAAACAATGATCCAGCTAAGATTCCAGGGTGGGTCTTTGGAGCCAGCCTGACGATAATAATGATAATAACAATAATAATAATGATAGTAATGTTGTTATTTGTTAAGTGCTTACTATGTGCCAACCATTGTTCTAAGTGCTGGGGTAGATACAAGGTAATCAGGTTGTCCCTTGAGGGGCTTACAGTCTTAATTCCCATTTTACAGATGAGCTAATGGAGGCACAGAGAAGTGAAATGATCTGCCCAAGGTAACACAGCAGACAAGGGGCAGGATGGGATTAGAGCTCACGTCCTCTGACTTCCAAGCCCGGGTTCTTTCCACTAAGCCATGCTATGTCACCTTGAACTGGTGTTGGAAGAGGGAAGGACTCTTGGAGAAGACGTGACCTCAATAATGCTTTGGAGAGGGAGAGTTGGGAGAGCAGAAATAGAGCATTAAAGGGATAGGAGGTTTAGAAATTGCAGAGAGATTGAGAAGCCCCCCGCTTTTCTGTTTATCTCTACCGCTGACAGCGTTGATTTTTCTTCCCTTCATAGGCAGGAAAACCAAGCCGCGTGTCAGTTTTGAAAAGGAGGGAAGGTGTGAGGACTCTGAGCCCCTTCTAGACTGTGAGCTCACTGTGGGAAGGGAATGTGTCTACTAAGCCTGTTGAATGGTACTCTCTCAAGTACTTTAGAGAAGCAGCTTGGCTTAGTGGCAAGAACATGGGCTTGGTTCTAATCCCGGCTCGGCCACTTGTCTGCTGTGTGACTTGGGACAAGCCACTTAACTTTTCTGTCCCTCAGTTAGCTCATCTGGACAATGGGAATAAAGACCGTGAACCCCACATGAGACAACCTGGTTACCTTGTATCTACTCCAGCACTTAGAACAATGCTTGGCACATAGTAAGTGCTTGACAGATCCCATAATTATTATTATTATATTATTATCATTTCTTCATACAGTGCTCTGCACACAGTAAGAGGTCAACAAATGTGATTGATTGAGGGCAGAGGTGATGAATGGTGAATCTAAGCAGTGGAGTCAACCACCGAGATCATTCAGACCCCAGTCAGTCCGTCGGTCAGTGAGTAAGATTCATAGAGTATCTACTGAACGCAGAACCCTCTACTAAGCTCAGTGATAGGCAGGATCGTATAGTGGACACTGCACAGGTCTGGGATTCAGAAGATCATGGGCTCTAATCCTGGCTTAGCAGACACCACCTGTCTGCGATTGGACCTTAGGCAAGGTTCTTCACTTCTCTGGGCCTCAGTTCCCTCATCTGTAAAATGGGGATTGAGACTGTGAGCCCCACATGGGACAGGGACTTTGTCTAACCTGATTTACTTGCATCCGCCCCAGCACTTAGTACAGTACCTATTACATAGTAAGTGCTTAACAAATACCACAATCACAGAGTTGATGATTTTCTAGTGAATTTGTGCATGGATATAACCCATCTAGATCATGCAGGCCCCAATTAATAATAATAATAATACTTTTGGTATTTAAGTGCTGACTATGTGCAAGGCCCCGTACTAAGCGCTGGGGTAGATACAAGCAAATCTGGTTGGATACACTCCCTGTCCCATATGGGGCTCACATTCTCAATCCCCGTTTTACATATGAGATAACTGAGGCACAAAGAAGTAAAGTGACTTGCCTCAGGTCACACAGCAGGCAAGTACTATGAAGCAGCATGGCTTAGTGGAAAAAGCACAGGCTTGGGAGTCAGAGGTCATGGATTCTAATCCCAGATCTGCCACTTACCAGTTGGGCAAGTGTCTGTGTCTCAGTTCCCTCATCTGTAAAATGAGGATTAAGACTGTGAGCCCCACGTGGGACAACCTGGTGACCTTGTATCTACCCCAGTGCTTAGAACAGTGCTTGGCATATAGTAAGTGCTTAACGTCATAAAAAAAGTTGCAGAGCCAGGACTAGAACCCATAACCCTCTGACTCTCAGGCCTGTGCTCTGTCCATTACACCCGGCTGTTTCTCTAGTATTTCCTGACTGCCCACTACATCGTACATGACTCCCAGGCCCGTGTTCTATCTATAAGGCCAACTGTTTCAGGGGGCAGTGGAGTGGTGAGGAGTTGAGGGAGAAGTGCTAAACTTTATGTTTCCCCTCATTGGTTCTTCATTGGATTGTAAACTCCAAGTGGTCAGTGATCATCATTAAAGAAGCAGCGTGGCTCAGTGGAAAGAGCATGGGCTTGGGAGTCAGAGGACACTGGTTCTAATCCCAGCTCTGCCACTTGTCAGCTGTGGGACTTTGGGCAAACCACTTCACTTCTCTTTGCCTCAGTTACCTCATCTGTAAAATGGGGATTAAGACCATGAGCCCCATGTGGGACAACCTGATCTCCTTGTACCCCCCAGTGCTTAGAACAGTGTTTTACACATAGTAAGCGCTTAACTAATACCATCATTATTATTATTGTGTGTCTTACTGCTGTTATACTCTCCCCAGCACTAGCTACAGTACTGTACACTCAATAAATACCACTGATGATGATAATAGTGATGGACTATGGACTTGGGAGAAGCAGCATGGCTTAGTGGGTAGAACACAGGCCAGGGAGTCGGAAGGACCTGGGTTCTAATCCTGCTTGGCCGCATTAACCAAGTGTGACCTTAATCAAGTGGCTGTTACCTCATTTGGAAAATGGGGATTAAGAGTGTGAGCCCCATGTGAGTCAGGGACTGTGTCCAACCTGATTAATTTCTATCTACCCCAGCTCTTAGAACAGTGCTTGACACATAATAAGCACCTAACAAGTATCATTTTTTTTTGGTGGGTAGAGTACAATGGAAGCCATAACCATGCAGTAGACCTTCAAAAGCTTACAATTTAACTGAGAGAAACCCCACTTTTCTTCGCTATTGGTTCATTTTCTTTTATCTGAGTAACCTGGATAACTGTGATAATTGTGCAGATCAGACCTGAGCAACCTGAACTATTTTTAATATTAAAGCTTTATTTTGATAGTAGAAGCCCAGATTCAAAGGGTTCTCAAGAAGTAACCTGGCCATTTTCTTGCTCCTAAATAGAAGTAGGTGTATGTTGACCATACGTGTATTGATTGCTTTCAAAGACCTCTGTAAGCTTTTTACACATTTTACAGGCTGCCTGATAATGTGTTCAGAATTTTATCTCCTTTTAGTTAGTCAAGAGGTTCCTTTTGTCCAACTGCGATTTAGACTCATCTTTTCTTTGTAGGTTCTTGGCGAACATAGAAAACCAAGGTTTACTGTCCTACTCATAGACACTACTTATATAGTTGAGGACAATTAATAATAGTAAAGGTATGTGTTAAGTATTTAACTATATGCCAGGCACAGTACTAAGCACTGGGGTGGATACAAGCAAATTGGGTTGGACACAATCCCTGTCCCATGTGGGACTCACAGTCTCAATCCCCATTTTACACACGAGGCCAAGAGAAATGAAGTGACTTGCCCAAGGCCACGCAACAAACAAGTGGCAGAGCTGGGATTAGAACCCATGACCTTCTGACTCCCAGGCCTGTACGTAAGTGACTATATCTTCTAAACTATCTCTTCCTTTTTGAAACTGGAATCAACCTTTGGGTAGAAAGTGGGAGAAGGAAGCAATCATCTAGATAATCCAGGACAAAAAAAGTACCACTTTGGTCTGAATTATTTGGATAAGTGACCCAAAAGCCTTGAATTGCCCAGATAATTGTCTCCATTTTTGTCTTCACTTGGCTCTCAGCTAACCAAAGAGCAGAGAAAGTCATGAGAAGGAACACTGACAAGGAAAGGGGGAAGGGTGAACCCAGAACCAGTTAGGAGGAATAAATCATAAAATTTGCATGCCCTGTGGAGCTGGAGATGGGAGATTGAATAGTAAGGGCAGACAGGAAATGCATGAAGATATCTTAAAGGCAAGAGCTGTGCATAAAATTGACTTCTCGGGGTGTTTAATAGGTGGTTTAACAGAAACTTGGAACTTTTTAAATATGAAATTGCCAAGAAGATGGGGATGAATGAGCTTGGAATGTTAATTGAAGGAGGCATTTTTCATCACTATTAATCACTTTTATCATCATCAGTGGTATTTACTGAGTGTTCAGTACTGTAGTAAGTGCTTGGGGAGAGTACAACAGCAGTAAGACACATGATCATTGACCACTTAGAGTTTACAATCCAATGAAGAATAAATGAGGGGAAATATAAAGTTAAGCATTTCTCCATCACCTCCTCACCACTCTACTGCCCCCTGAAACAGTTAGCCTTATAGAAAGAACGTGGGCTTGGGAGTCAGAAGGCCTGGGTTCTAATCCTGTTTTTGCCATTTGCCTGCTGTGTGACCTTGAGCAAGTCACTTTACTTCTCTGGGCCTCGGTTTCCTCATCTGAAAAATGGAGATTAAATAACTGTTTTCCCTCCTGTTTTCATTGTGAGCCTGCTGTGGGACAAGGACTTAGACTGACATGATTATCTTGTATCAGTCAATAAATGCTATTTACTGAGCTCTTATTGTGTGTGGAGCATTGTATGAAATGCCTGGGAGAGTAAAAGACGGTAGATCTGTAGACACAATCCCTGCCCACAAGGAAATTAAAGTGTAGAATGGGAGATAGACAAACTAAATTACAGAACAGGGAAATGTCAGATTATACATAAATGTGGGGCTGAGGGTGGGGGAGAGCTATCAAGTATTTAAGGGTATCTGCCCCAGTGCTTGGCACATAGGAAGCACTTAATAAATACTATTATTATTGTTATTATTATCATTATTACTTCTGCTGCCTCCCTATTATTTCTTGAGAAGATCTCTCATTCATTTATTCATTTGTTCAGTTGCATTTATTGAGCACTTACTGTGTGCAAAGCACTGTACTGCACTTTACTCCACCACCTGTCTACTGTGTGACCTCAGGCAAGTCACTTTACTTCTCTGTGCCTCAGTCACTTCATCTGTAAAATGACTATTAAGACTGTGAGCCCCACGTGGGACAACCTGATTACCCTGTATCTATCCCAGTGCTAAAAACAGTGCTTGGCACATAGTAAGTGGTTGACGAATACCATCATAGTTATTATTATTACCTACTCTCTAAAGCCTCCTCTCAACCTGTGCTTCTGTCCTTCTCTCGACTCCTCAGAGCAATTACCCCCACTTTCCTCCTCTCCCTCACTGCTAACTGCAACCTCTCACTCTGTTGGCTCCTTCCCACCTGCCTCCAAATGAGTCCAAGCCTTCCCCTCCTTCATCCCCTCCAAGCTCTTTCCCCATCTGCTCCTCTCCCCCTATTCGTGATCCACTGCATTCAGGCTTTTGACCCTTCTACTCTACTGAAACTAAATTCTCTGCAGTCATCAATGACCTCCTTAGAGCCAAATCCAATAAACCCCCCTCTGTCTTCATTCCCCTGGATCTCGCTGCTGCCTTTGACCATACGAACTACTAGCTTCCCCTTAAAATCTGCTCATCTTACTTTCTAACCATAGCTTGTTCTCAATTTTCCTGCCCCTGTCCCCTCACCCACTCTGTTCTCCCAACTTGGAAGCTACTGCCCTCCCCAAATCCAAACGCCCACAACTCTTCTCACCTCTTCCTCCGTGGAATGTTAAGTATACTTGTGGAAGCGGCATGGTGTAGTGAATAGAGCACAGGTCTGGGAGTCAGGCCTGGGAGTCAGAAGGTCGCGGGTTCTAATCCCAGCTCCACCTAATCCCAGCTCTGCCAGTGGTCTGCTGTCTGACTTTAGGCAGGTCACTTCATTTCTCTGTGCCTCAGTTATCTCATCCGTAAAATGCTGGTTGAGATGGTGAAGCCCCACGTGAGACAGAAACTGTGTTAACCGGCTTTGCTTATATTCACTCCAGTACTTAATACAGAGCCTGGCACATGGTAAGGGCTTAACAAATACCATAATTATTAAGCGCTTAGTACTGTGCTCTGCACACAGTAAGCGCTCAATAAATACGGTTGAATGAATGAATTTTTTTTCTAATAAATTGCCAGCAGCCCAAACAATAGAAACCCATCAGCCATCTCCAATGCTTATATATATATTTATAGCCATCCTCAGTCCTTAGAAAATATCTTGTCTTATGCCGTCAAGTCGCTTCCGACCCATAGCGACACCATGGACACATGTCTCCCGGAACGCCCCGCTCTCCATCTGCGATCGTTCTGGTAGTGGATCCATAGAGTTTTCTTGGTAAAAATCCAGAAGTGGTTTACCACTGCCGCCATTGGTGCAGCATACTTGAGTCTCCACCCTCGACTCTTTCCCATCCCGCTGCTGCCCCAGCATGAGTATGCTTTGACTTGTAGCAGATTGCCTTCCACTTGCTAGTCACTGGTCAAGCTAGGAATGGAATGGATATGCCTCTGCTTGACACTCCCTCCTGTAGCCGAGACTGGTAGAATACTGGAAACTCTCCGGGTGCGACCCTGCGAGGGGATTTACTCATATGCATCTATGTAAATGTATATCTCAGTTGCTCTGTAAGCAGTTTTATGTTCATCTCCCCGTAACCTAGTGGATACAGCACCCACCTGGGAGTCAAAAGGTCATGGGTTCTAAGCCCAGCTCCGCCACTTATATGCTGCGATCTTGGGCAAGTCACTTCATTTGTCCGGGCCTCACTTACTTCATCTTTAAAGTGGAGTACTCCATTTTACAACCTGATACATCCTGATTTGCTTGTATCTACCCCAGTGCTTAGCATAGTGGTTGGCACATAGTAAGTGCTTAACAAATACCACAGTTATTATTATTAGAGTGTAAGACCCTTATGGGTGTACAGTGGGTCAATTTGCTTGATTTGTATTTCTGTAGAACTTAGTACATTGCATTGCACTTAGTGGATGTTATTACTCCAACTGCTACTACTAAATCGCTCCCTAGGCTTTTGCTGCACATTCAAAAAAACCTTAGGAACCTAGGCTGAGTTTCGTATCTGTTTCCCCAAACAATTTGGAAAACACTAGCAATGGACCCGTCCAGCCTATGGAGCATTCAAAGAGAGGGAATACCTTAGGCAAGGTATTTTTCAACTCATGCATATAATAACATCATGGGCTGGATCGTGGACCGATGATTGCGATCAAATATTTGAGGGCAATGTTGACAAACCCCCAAAGAGGGTGGTAAGTTCAGGGAAGAAGTTCAGGGACACCATCAAGAGCATTTATTGAGCACCAACTGGGTGCTTGGGAAACGACAAGAGAGGTAAAAGATACCATTGCTGTCCTGTTGAGTGTGATAATAATAATAATAATAATAAATGTTGGTATTTGTTAAGCGCTTGCTATGTGCAGAACACTGTTCTAAGCGCTGGGGTAGATAGAGGGTAATCAGGTTGTCCCACGTGAGGCTCACAGTTAATCCCCATTTTACAGATGAGGTAATTGAGGCACAGAGAAGTTAAGTGATTTGCCCACAATCACACAGCTGACAAGTGGCAGAGCCGGGATTCGAACCCATGACCGCTAACTCCCAAGCCCGGGATCTTTCCACTGAGCCACGCTACTTCTCGAATGTATCATCTAATGGGGAGACTATTGGGCTCAAAGGGCCACATACATATTAAAAAATAGGAGAAGATGGAGGTGGTCACTCCCACCGTGCTTTGAACTGGGATCTCAGACTGAATCATCCTGGCTCTCTGACAATCCCCGACACTTTCTAACCAAGCAGCAAGGTTTAGTGACTAGAGCACAGGCCTGGGAGCTAGAAGGACCTGGGTTCTAATCCCGGCTCTGCCACTTAGCTGTTTGACTTTGGGCAAGTCACTTAATTTCTCTGTGCTTCAGTTACCTCACCTGTAAAATAGGGATTAAGACTTTCAGCCCCACCTGGGGCAACCTGATTACCTTGTATCTCCCCCAGTGCTTAGAACAGTGCTTGGCACATAGTAAGTGCCTAAAAAATGCCATCATTATTATCCCAACTCTTCCACATGTCTGCTGTGTGACCTTGGGCAAGTCTATTCACTTTTCTAGGCCCCAGTTACCTCATCTGTGAAATGGGGATAAAGACTGTGAGCCCCGTGTGGGACAGGGACTGTGTCCAACCTGATTAACATGTGTCCACCCTAGGTTTTAGGGTGCTTTCTATATAGCAAGCACTTCATTCATTCAGTCGTATTTATTGAACATTTTCTCTGTGCAGAGCACTGCACTAAGCGCTTGGGGGAGTACAATGATAATGATATAATAATCATGGTATTTGTTAAGTGCTTAATATGTGCCAAGCACTGTTCTAAACCCTGGGCTAGATACAAAGTAATCAGGTTGTCTCACTTGGGGCTCACAGTCTTAATCCCCATTTTATAGATAGGGAACTGAGGCCAGAGAAGTTAAGTGGCTTGCCCAAGGCCACACAGCAGACAAATGGAGGAGGCAGAATTAGAACCCACATCCTCTGACTCCCAAGCCTGGGTTCTTTCCATTAAGCCATGCTGCTTCTCTATATATAATCCAATAAAACAGTAAACGAGTACCATAATTATTATTACTAAGTTATTGGCCATTTTAAGTCTGTCCTATCCCAGTGCTCAACCCCACTGAGACGCCCTACCCCATTTTTGCCCCTACACGCAAAATGAAAAATGGCACCTCAAACTAATAGACATGAATGATAAGGACCAAAGTAAGAAACTTAAAACACACACAAAGAATACACAGATATATTCATGAGGGCTAAGGAAGCTAATGATGTGGACAGGAAGCAGGAAAAGATCGTGGAAGGGCATAGAGACATCAGAGTTTTTAAGCAGTCGGATCAAGAGACAGCAAAATAGCCTTCAAATTGGTTTAAAAATAGGAAGGGTAAGTCCAAAAAAAAAGAGAAAAGGTCTGAATGATCTATATTCATTTTTTTTTTTGGTGAATGGTGGAACTTTAAAGGAATGCCTGAATAATTCATGATGAATCTAGAGAATGAAAAGTATTTGTTTGGACAGTAGTGGTAAAAGAAAGAAACCTTTTGTTTTGTTTTTGACTCTGCATGATGTGCCACTTTATAATTTAATAAAAACCCCAAAGATTAATGAGATCATATCTGAGCAGCATTTTGATCTGTTTGGAAGAAGAAGAATGCTCTATAAATACCAAGGATTATCATTAAGCAGCTATCAAGATGCCAGCTTAACACGGCAGAAAAGTGATTTTCACCCAAAATAAGCATTTTCTGATTTCATGAGGCCACTGAGACACAACTCATGTTTCCCTCTTAGCCCGTGGTCCCCTGACAGGAACCGAAAGGGGAAGGTGTATAACGTGTCCTCCTCCCCCTCAAGGGAAATTTTGATTACCATTGTGCATCTGATTACACCACCCCAGACTTGCCCTCCTCCCATATCCTCTGTTTGCAGCAGTACAGTGGCATTTTTAAAAATAGAATTTGTTAAACATAAACTGTGTGCCAGACACAGTAGTAAGGCCTGGGTACTTGCAAGCTGATCAGGTTGGACACCATCCCTGTCCCACAGGGGGGCTCACAGTCTTATCCCCATTTTACAGATGAGGAAACTGAGTAACAGTGAGTGACTTGCACATGGTCACAAAGCAGGCAAGTGGAGGAGTTGGGATTGGGACCCAGGTCCTTCTGACTTCCAGGTTCTTTATCGAACACCCTGTGCAGAGAGCTGTATTAAGAGAGAAGCAGCGTGGCTCAGTGGAAAGAGCCCGGGCTTTGGAGTCAGAGGTCATGGGTTTGAATCCCGGCTCTGCCCCTTGTCAGCTGTGTGACTGTGGGCAAGTCACTTCACTTCTCTCTGCCTCAGTTCCCTCATCTGTAAAATGGGGATTAAGACTGTGAGCCTCACGTGGGACAACCTGATGACCCCGTACCTACCCCAGCGCTTAGTACAGTGCTCTGCACATAGTAAGCGCTTAACAAATACCAACGTTATTAAGTGCTTGGGAGAGTAGAGTAAAAAAGAGTGGGTAATCACAATCCCTGCCTTCACGGGACTTACTGTCTTGTAGATGAGACAGGAAATTAAGAGAAATTATAGGGAGAGAAAGCATCCGAGTATAAGGTTATGTAAATATTTGCTGTGGTGTTAGGGTGGGGTAAGTAACAGAGTACTTCATTCAGTCGTATTCATTCGTTCATATTTATTGAGTGCTTACTGGGTGCAGAGCACTATGGGAGGTGCAATATAAAAATAGATACATTCCCTTAAGGGATCCAGTTCCAAGTACAGAAATGAGAGGACGAATAGGGTGGGGAAATGAGATAGGTGAATTCTTTAGGACTTCCTGAAGATCCTCCTTATTTAGATTCAGAGCCCTAATAGGGTCAGGGACTGTATTAGGACCAGTTAATTTGTATCAACCTCAACGCTTAAGACAGTGCTTAACACATAGTAAGTGCTTGACAAATACCATTAAAAACATAGTGACACGAGGAGAATAAAAATTGATAAGGGAAAGCCCCTTGGAGGAGGTGGTATTTCAGGAGGGCTTTAATGATGAACTAAATCTAATCAGTCGAGAGTTGGAGTTTAAATAGTAATAATACTATCGCACCCTAGAGAGTGCTTAGTACAATGCTCTGCGCACAGTGACTATTTGAAAAATACAATTGATCGATTGATGGTAGTAGCAATAATGTTTATTAAGTATAACCTGTGTGCATTGCCCTGTACTGAGCACTGGGAGAGAATACTCAGGAGGGAATGAGACACGATCCTTGGAGGAGTTGGCCCTCATCACCTACAGAAATGAGTCCAAGAGACCAGATGTTCTAGCCGCATGATGCAATGGATAGACCGCAGGCCTGGGAGTAAGAAAGCCATGGATTCTAATCCTGTCTCCGCCACTTGTCTTCTGTGTGATCTTGGGCAAGTCACTTCACTTCTCTGTGCCTCAGTTACTTCATCTGGAAAATGGAGATTCAGACTGTGAGGGCAGGGACTGTGTCCAACCCAATTTGCTTGTGTCCATTCCAGAGCTTAGTACAGTGCCTGGCACTTAAGTAAGCACTTAACAAACACCACAATGATTTTCATCATTATAATTAGCCACGGGGGTCACCTCTGGCTACTGGGCACACCTCTGGCATGCAGAGATGCTCACCAGCCCCTATCCTGCCTGCACAACGGTAGCCTGCATCCTTCAACTTCCTCTTGCTCTTTCCACAAGCCCATTTCTGTTTTTTTAAATGGTATTTGTTATGCGCTTACTATGTACCAGACACTGTACTAAGCACTGGGGTAAATGCCAGCTAATCAAGTTGGAAACAGTCCCTGTCCCACGTAAGGCTCACAGTCTTCATCTCTATTTTACAGATGAGGTAACTGAGAGCCAGAGAGGTTAAGTGACTCACCCAGGTTCACACAGCAGACAAGTATCAGAGCTGGAATCAGAACCAGCTCTTGTTCTTGTCTGTCCGTCTCCCCCGATTAGACCGTAAGCCCGTCAAACGGCAGGGACCGTCTCTATCTGTTGCCGACTTGTTCATTCCAAGCGCTTAGTACAGTGCTCTGCACATAGTAAGCGCTCAATAAATACTATTGAATGAATGAATGAACCCAGGTCCTTCTGATTCCCAGGCCTATACAATGTATCCACTATTTAGGCAGAAACCTCTTTAACATTCCAGAACCCTAGAATGAGGGGACTAGAAGTAGCAGTGTGGCCTAGTGGACAGAGCATGGACCTGGGAGTCAGGGGACCTGGGTTCTAATCCTAACTCTGCCTACTGTCTGCTGTGTGACCTTGGACAATGCACTTGACCTCTCTGTGCCTCAGTTATCTGTAAAGTAGGGATTAAGATTGTGAGCCCCAAGGTGGGTATGGACTGTGCAAACCTGATTGTCTTGCATCTACCCCATCTTAGAAAGGTCATTTAGACTAGTCCCCTGTCTCCGGGTAGTTCCCTCTTGTCTATCCAGAGGAGATTGTTTTTACGAGATGTTCTTCCCCTTGACGCTGTTTATTGCCATTGTTCTCGTCTGTCCGTCTCCCCCAATTAGACCGTAAGCCCGTCAAACGGCAGGGACTGTCTCTATCTGTTGCCGACTTGTTCATCCCAAGCGCTTAGTACAGTGCTCTGCACATAGTAAGCGCTCAATAAATACTATTGAATGAATGAATGAATGAATGAATGAATGAATGAAAAGCCAATTTATACAGTTTTACCAGTAAGGAAATTCCCTAACTTTATTAGCTATCGTATCCCCTTTTGTCAGGGTCCCTTCTTCAAGTTAGGGATTTTTCCTTTTGATCATTTCTGTCGGACTTGGCAAGATTTTTCACTGTTTAAAGAGATCCATTTAAATACCACAGTAAACCAGTTTTGCAGGTGCCTTTCTCTTTCTCTCTCTGAGGAGGGTTCTTTGTTTTCCCATTTCCCTTGATGTACAAATTAGTCTCCATTTTTATTTCTTCCCTGTTTTGCTCCATCTTCGTATTTCTTGTTCCTTTTCTTTTCTTCTTCCTTTTTCTCTTTCACCCTCTCTCCCCAAATGGCCACCACTCTGCTTCTCCCTCTCCCTCTCTGTCTTTGTGTAATTTGTTTGCAGTCAGGTTGTCTCTTTGATTTACTGTTCCTCTTCTCAGTAGAATTATAATAAATGGATTGCTTTGCTGAGTCTGAGCTAGTTCAACATCATTTGCACACGCTAGGTTAAGCCCTTGCAAACAGATAATGCATAAAGCTCTCTCTGACACCCCCTCCCCCCCACACACATCACCACTCTCTGCAATTTTCCCATCTCCAATAATATGGAGAATCTCAAGTCATCTGTCTGAGAACTATTCCTGCTATGAGAACTATCAAATGATACCCAGACTATTCACCACAAGAACAGGCAGTCCTGGCAGTGTACTTCGAAATGATTTATTATCACAAGACACCTCAAAAGATTTAAGTCTAAGGCTTGAGATAGCCCAAGATCCTGACTTAATCATTTATTTAAAATCTAAGTTTAGGTCTATAAACTCGTTGTATAAGCCTCTAAGCACATTTGGAAGAATTTTAACCTCAAACTGAACCAGACTGTGTCAGCTCCAACCGACAGTATTATCATTTTACTAGTTCTGCTTCACAAACTTTGTTCCAGAAAATGGTTGTTAAGTTAAACATCCCTTCCCTCTTCTTTTTTCCTCTTTGTTCCTCTCCTCTCCCAATTTTTCCTTTCCCTCTTTATTTCCCTTTCTCTCTCAACCTTTCCCCTATCTTTTTATCACACCTTCCTCCCTTCTCAATTGTCCTTCCGATGCCCAGTTCCGGGCTCCGTCCACTAAGCCACATTACTTATCTTCTTCATCGTTCCTTTGAGTTCTAGCTCATGCCTTCTTTCCTTTCTATTTTTTCCCCCTTTGTTATCCTTTTTCATTTCTTTCTCACTTCCTTTCTCTTCTCTCCCCAGCCCCCACCAGCCTCCTCCTATCCATAAAGTCCAGAGATGTGAAAATAGTGATGTCCTAGTCCCCTAGAAGAGAAGACATAAGTTGGGAGCAGTGCCTAGGGGTTGACACTAGACTAAACAGTGAATTAATCAATCGGTGGTATTTACTGTACATTTACTGTGGGCAGAGCACAGTACTAAGTGCTTGGGGCAGTACAATACAACAGAGGTGGTAGATATGTTTCCTGCTCACAGGGCATTGACAATTTAGAGGGGGAAATTATGAATATATACATAAGTGCCTCTGGGCTGAGAGGGGTGGTGAATATCAAGGGAGTAAAAAGTACAGATCCAAGTGCCTAGGCAAGAAAGAAGGGAGAGGGAGTAAGGGGAAAGAAGTCTTAACCTGGGAAGGTCTTTTGGAGGAGATAATATTAAAGTGGGAGAGAGGGGTGGTCTATCATCTTTGAGGGAGAGGGAGTTCCAGGTAAGAGAGAGGTCACAGTAAGTGGTTGGCAGTGAGACAGACAAGATTGAGGCACAGGAAGTAAGTTGGTCTTAGAGGAGTGAAGTGTGCGGGTTGGGTTGTAGTAGGAAATTAGCTGAGTAAGATAGAAGGCGGCGAACCTACAGAGTGCTTTAAAGCCTTTGGTAAGGCATTTCTGTGTGGCGTGGAGGTGGATGGGCAACCCCTGGAGGTTCTTGAGGAGTGGGAGATCTGGGCTGAGCATTCTTTTTTAGAAAAATGATCTGGGCAGTAAAGTGAAAGACTGGAGGGGGAAGAAATAGTTGTCTGGGAGGTCAGAAAGGAGGCTGATGCACTAATCAGAGTGGGTTAAGATAAGTGGTTGGATCGATGTAGAAGCCGTTTGAATGGAGAGGAATGTTGAGATGTTGAGAATTTGAACCAACAGGATTTGATGATAGATTGAATATGTGGTTTGAAGGAAAGAGATGGTGGAGAGTAACACCAAGGCTATGGGCTTGTGAAGCAGAGAGGATGGTGGTGTTGTTTACGGTGATGGGAGAGACGGGTAAAACAGGGTATGGGTGGGAAGGTGAAGAGTTCTGTTTTGAACATATTTACTTAAGTTACAATTTACAACTTACAATTAACAAGTTCCGGCCAATATCACTTTCCACAAAATACAGGACTAGAACAGACCACTTATGTGTTTTAACCAAGCTGCAAGACCTGTGGTTGTTTCTGAAGAGGATATTAGTTTTAGAGAGCCGGGGTAGAGGTATTTTTATCCAACTGGTGGAGGCATGTCAACTCTTAAAGGCTTCCTCCATCCAGTTTTCTTTTTCTAGCTTTGGTGCATCATTTCCTAGACAGTGAGCCTGTTGCCAGACTGTCAGCTTCTTGATGAATCTAGGAACCAGGTTTACTCATTTAATTATACTCTCCCAAGTGCTCAGCATAGAGCATGGGCCTGGGAGTGAGAAAGTCATGGGTTCTAATCCTGGCTCCATTACCGGTCTGCTGTGTAAGTGTGGGCAAGTCACTTCACTTCTCTGTCCCTCAGTTACCCCATCCGTAAAATGAGGATTAAGACTGTGAGCCCACATGGAACGGGGACTGTGTCTGACCCAATTTCCTTATATCTATCCAGGCACTTAGTACAGTACCTGACACAAAGTAAGCATTTAACAAATACCAAAATTATTATTATTAGTAGTAGTAGTAAGTGTTCTCTCAATACCATGATTGACTGTTGATTCTATCAGCAGCACCTCTAGGCTTCAACCTTACTGTGTGCAGGAAATGTGTCCACCAACTATTATATTGTTATATCATATGCTCCCAAGCGCTTAGTACAGTGCTCTGCACACCGTAAATGCTCAATAAATACAATTGATTGCTTGCTTTTCACCTTTTCCACTATCATAGGCCCCAGAACGGAATTTTCTTGCCTCTTAAAGACATAAACACCCCAGCTACTGCTCTACCATTGATAGAACCATTAGGGGACAGCCTCTGACTGAGAGAGGCAAGAGCTGTTTCCAGAGTTTGGCATAGTAGATAGAGCACAGGCCTGGGAGTCAGAAGGTAATGGGTTCTAATCTTAACTTTGCCACTTGTCTGCAGAGTGGCCTTGGGCAAACCACTTCACTTCTCTGGGCCTCAGTTACTTCATCTTTAAAATAGGGATTGAGACTTTGAGCTCCACGTGAGATAGGGATTGTGTCCAACCCAATTTGCTTGTATCCACCCCGGCATTTAGTACAGTTTCTGGCACATAGTAAGTGCTTAACAAATACCACAATTATTATTATTATTATCAACTGCCCATGGGAGGAGCCTCTGCCACCATCAACAAAACAGATTTGATCCCTCAACACTGAGCCTTGGCCCCAAAGCTTGGCCCTGATCATCATCGCCATCATCAGTGGGATTCATTGAGCGCTTACTGTGTGTACTAAGCTTTGGGAGAGTACAATGCCACAGAATTGGTATTCACGTTACCTGCCCACAACAATCTTACAGTCTAGAGATGCTGCTCAGAAAGTCTACAGTCGATCCCTCATCGTTCTGAGAGAAAACGTACTATGGGCAGAGAATTGTACTAAACACTTAGAAGGGTACAGTAGTGGAATAACTTGGCATAGTTGATAGATCCTGGGCCTGGGAGTCAGAAGGTCATGGGTTCTAATTCCAGATCCACCGATGACTGCTTTGTGGCCTCGGGCGAGCCACTTTACTTCTCAGTGCCTCAGTTACCTCATCTGTACAATGGGGATGAAGACTGTGAGCCCCACGTGGGACAGGGACTGTGTCCAACCCCATTTGTTTGTATCCACCCCAGGGCTTAGTACTGTGCCTGGAACATAGTAAGTGCTTGACAAATGCCATAATAGTTATTATTATTACAAAAGATTTAGTAGATATGTTTCTTGCCCACAAGAAGCTTACAGTGTAGAGTTGTTGTTCAAAGAATCCACAGTCAATAGATCCATCTTGGAATTGACAGAACACTTACTATAGGCAGAGCACCATGCTAAGCCCTTGGGAGAGTACAATAGAAGTAGTAGGCACATTCCCTGCCCACAGGAATCTTACGGTCTTGGGGAGAGGGGGGAGACAGACATTAAAATAAATAAATAATTTATAACGTACAATTAGTAGAAACATACGTAAGTGTTGTGAGGCTAAGGGTGAGGTGAATATTAAATGCCTAATGGTCATAGATCCAGAAGGTAGAGGGTCACTGCCTGGGAGTCAGAAGGACCTGGGTTTTAATACCAGCTCCCCTACTTGTCTGCAGTCTGACCTTGGGCAAGTTGCTTCACTTCTCTGGGCCTCAGTTACCTTATCTGAAAAATGGAGATCAAGTCCGTGAGCCCCATATGGGACAGGGCCCGTGTCCAACCTGATTGCTTGTATCCACCCCGGTGCTTAGTAAAGTACGTGGCACACACTAAGCACTTAACGAATACCACTATTGTTATAATTATTATTATTGTAATTATTATTATTGCCACTCAGCCATTTCCCAAATGGGTCCAATACCTCTTGTCCCCATAGATCTGTCAAACATCACACCCTTCTAGGCCATCATTTATGAGTTTTTTGACACTTGTAAAGCTTTTTTCACCTTTGAATTTTTACCTCTCCGGTCCCCTTCTCCTCTCCCACCCAATCTCATTTAAATGTAAGTTCCCCCCAGTGGCAGGCCAAAACCCAGGGTGATTTTGATTCCCCTTCTCTCTCTGTTCCTATTTTTCCTCTCCTGCACTGTAGCATCCTGGGAAGCTGTGAGGATGCTGGCTTATGGTTTCTTCTTTTCCCCGTAGGAGCTGAGTAAATCTCCAGCATGGGAACAGTGGTTGCAGCTACAGCCTTTGATTTTTACATTAAAATGCATAGGCAAATCAAATGCTTTCATCGTTGTTTTTTTCCTGATCCCCTGAGATTCCCTTTTAGAATGTGGGATTGAAAAGAAACTAATGCAGAGGAAAAATCCAAGATGGAAATGTGCTCTGCCTTTCCAAAAAAAACTTTCCCCTCTCCTCCTCTCCTCACCCCCCACCGCCACCCTCTCCTCTGGTTCTTTTTGAACATCCGAGTTTACCCTCCTATCCTAGAAGCTGATTCCCACCAAGATCAAAGCCTCCTTTATCTTGTCTTCTAGCTTCCTACTTCCTGTCTCCAGGGCTGCTTGGTGAATTAAACATTTTCCATACTAATATAGCCTTGGTGTGCAGATGGTTTTTGGTCTAGATTTTCTATGTAAGACCAAAAGGGTGAGTGTTGGCATGTCAGCGTATGTGTCTCTTATTTTCCACAAAACACAAACAGAGAGGGAGAGGTTAGAGACAGAAGAATCCATTAACTGTAAACAAATGAAATTATCTCCAAAACTTCAACAGCTTAAGCGTTGAGATTTTCCACGCTCCATCTCAACTGAAAGGCGAAATGTTGTGTGTTGAGGCATTTTTTTTTCCTTCTCTAGATATAGAGGATGGAAACATACACTTTTCCCATTAAAAATGTCAGGATACATTTTTGGTGTTCAATTGGGTGAAAATGAAACCTTCAACATGTAAACTCTCAGGAGGAATAGCAAATTAAATTTTAAGAATGTTAACTTGGCATTTTTTCAGCTACCGAAGCTGAAAGTGATGCTGAAAACAGGCTGTAGAGATAGGGCCCAGAAAGTGGACTTTCCACCCTGAGCCTTAGGCGGACTGTGGAACCACTCATTCAGTCAATCAATCAATCAATCAATCAATCGTATTTATTAAGCACTTTTCTTTCATTCATTCAATCAGATTTATTGAGTACTGGAGAAGCAGCGTGGCTCAGTGGAAAAAGCCTGGGCTTCGGAGTCAGAGGTCATGAGTTCGACTCCCGGCTCTGCCACTTGTCAGCTGTGTGACTGTGGGCAAGTCACTTAACTTCTCTGAGCCTCAGTTCCCTCATCTGTAAAATAGGGATTAAAAGTGTGTGAGCCCCACATGGGACAACCCGATTACCCTGTATCTCCCCCAGCGCTTAGAACAGTGCTCGGCACCTAGTAAGCGCTTAACAAATACCAACATTATTATTATTATTATTACTGTACTAAGCTCTTGGGAAAGTACAATACAGCAATAAATAGAGACAGTCTCTGTCCACGATGAGCTCACAGTCTAGAGGGAGTGGAGACAGACATCATTACTATGTTCAGAGCAATGTCTTAAGCACTTGGGAGAGTACAGTGCAACAGAATTAGCAGACACATTCCCTGCCCACAGCGAGTTCACAGTCAATGTATACAATTCCCTGAGCTTTTCCCAGAATGTGTGGAGCGGGGGTCGGGAGCTGTAGTGGAGGAAAAACATCAGAAACTGTAGACAGGGAAGTGACAAGGCAATCCTTTCCAGCATTGCTTTCCTTCAAACCACACTCAGCATCAAATAGCAGGACTAGATTACTAACTACAAGGTCTGGGGAATGTGGTCAACTCATCCACATTAAGTAATGCTCACAGTCACTTTGTTGGTGGAAGAGGGTTGTTGGGAACATCCACCTCTTCCAGGAAGCATTCCCTGATTAATTTTAGTGACCATGTCATTTACATCCATGTTCCCAATAATAATAATAATAATAATGTTGGTATTTGCTAAGCGCTTACTATGTGCAGAGCACTATTCTAAGTGCTGGGGTAAACACAGGGGAATCAGGTTGTCCCACGTGGGGCTCACAGTCTTAATCCCCATTTTACAGATGAGGGAACTGAGGCACAGAGAAGTTAAGTGACTTGCCCACAGTCACACAGCTGACAAGTGGCAGAGATGGGATTCGAACTCATGAGCCCTGACTCCAAAGCCCGTGCTCTTTCCACTGCGCCACGCTGCTTCTCCAATGCTAGAGCAAGCTCCTTTTGGGCAGGGGTTGTGTTTAACAACTGTATTGTACTCTCCCAGGTGCTTATTATGGTGCCCTGAATACAATGGTTCAATAAATGTCTCCACTGATTAATTGATAGAGGGCTCTACACACCATAAGTACTCAATTAATACTTGAGCATTTGGCTGGCATATTAATGTCTGCCCCCCTTTCTAGACTATAAACTCATCATGGACAGGGAATGAGTTCATTCATTCATTCAAACATATTTATTGAGTGCTTAACTGTGTGCAAAGCACTATACTAAGTGCTTGGGAGAGTATGATACAGCAATAAAGAGAGACAACTCCTGTCCACAATAAGCTCACAATCTAGAGGGAGAGACAGGCATTAACATGTCGGCTAATTCCGTTATGCTTTCCCAAGTGCTTAGTACAGTTAGTAATGATGATAATACTGGTATTTGTCTTAACCTCTTCTAACTGCTGGGGTAGATACAAGGTCACCAGTTCCTCCCACTTGGGGGCTCACAGTCTTAATCCCCATTTTACAGGTGAAGAAATTGAGGCATAGAGAAGTTAAGTGACTTGCCCAAAGTCACACAGCTGATATGTGACAGGACCAGGATTAGAACCCATGACCTCTGACTCACAAATCTGTGCTCTTTTCACAAAGCCACTCTGCTTCCCAGTTCTCTGCACATTATAAGTGCTAAGTAATTATGATTGACTGTTTTATTGATTTCTGATTGTTGAATTGGCCCTGTGAAAAATGGCTCAAATAGCCCCAAGTTCGTGATAGCAATTGGTGCAAGTGAGGAAAGCAAGAGTTGGTCTCAGTTATTCAAGATAGATGAATCCTCACTGTGGATTGATCTACAGCCCCCTCCAATCTCTCTTTCTTTCCATTTCTATTTTGGATATTTTCCTGCCAATTAGTGCTCACACTGGAGGTGGCAAAGAAAAGCAAAAGGTGGACTTCTTGCCCGTCTATTTTCTCCTTCCTTAGCCACTCTGGCAGTAAATTTTCCTAAGGGAAGGAGTGGAAGTGATTGGTTAGGAAGGAGTGTTTGGATTTTTTGAGCTGCATTTACCTCCCACTTGTAGCCACATCTCTACTCCCTTATTAACACAAGTGAGTGAGAGTTAGGTTTACTGATGATGGTATTTGTTAAGTGCATACTATGTGCCAAGCCCTGTTCTAAGCACTGGGGAAAATACAAGGTAATCCAGTTGTCCCATGTGGGGCTCACAATCTTAACCCCCATTTGACAGTTGAGGTAACTGCGGCACAGAGAAGTTAAGTGACTTGCCCAAAGTCACACAGCTGACAAGTGGCGGAGCTGGGATTAGAACCCATGACTTCTGACTCCCAAGCTCTTGCTCTTTCCACTGATCCACGCTGCTTCTCTGCTACTGGAGGAGATAACCCTGGTACAAAAGATTGATTAGCCTCCCCCGCCAACAAATTGCTTTTCCCTGCTCACCCTTGAGCCAGCCCTGTCTGTCCAGCTCCAGAATTTTCATTCTGACTGCTCAAAATCGGAAGACTCTTCCAATGTTCCAGGCCAACTATGGAAATGTGGAAAACATCTTTCCATAGGGAGCAGGGGATATGAATGAGATTCTGATTTGGGGCCAGGGTTTCCATTTGAAACACCCATTTGTGTGAGCGACTGTGTGTGTGTTTGTCTTTAGACTGATATTCAACAATTTCTACTTTAAGGAGGAGGCTGGTAAACTCCTTGTGACCTCTTAGTAGCCTTAATTGTCCTCTTAAGAGCATGAATCTACTGCTCTTGGAGCATGTAAATGTTTCCAAGTGTCTGCAAAACTACTTACATCCACCATTTTTAGGAACAACGTGGCTTGAGTTTCCCATCAGGTTGTGTCCCCTCACAAGCATAGCAGTTAGGTCCGTATCGACTTTCATTCTCCACTCATCTGTCTTTCCACCCTCTTCTTTCTAACTGTAATTTATTTTGTACCTACCTCTTAGTTTATAAGCTCTTTCAGGGCAGAGGTGTTTTTTTCTCACTCTATTTTACTCTCCCAAGTGTTTAGTACAAAGGACTGCACAAAATAAAGGTCAGAAAGTACCGTTGATTTATTGATCGATTGATTGAATCCTTCCTGATGTTTGTTCTCCTAGACCATGTAGTGCAGTGATGAGTTGAATGGGTCTTTGGGTCTCCCAAGCTTCCGATTAATGTCACCCTCGATTTCTCCGTAACTATAACTTCGGCACCTCCGCGTCATCTAAGCATATAATTACTCACCTCCTCCCTCCCCATTGCACTTGTGTATATAATAATAATACTAATTATAGTATTTGTTAAGCGCTTACTATGTGCCAGGAACTGTACTCAACACTGGGGTGGGTACAGGCAAATAGGGTTGGACACAGTCCCTGTTCCACATGGGGCTCACAGACTTAAACCCCATTTTGCAGATGAGATACCCGAGGCACAGAGAAGTGAAGTGGCATGCTCAAGGTCACTCAGCAGATAAGTGGCGGAGCTGGGATTCGAAACCATGACCTTTTGACTCCCAGGCACGTGCTCTAAACACTACTCCATGCTGTTTAATAATAATTATAGAATTTGTTAAGCACTTACTATGTGTCAGGCACTTTACTAAGCACTGGGGTGGGTGCAAGGTAGTCGGGTTAGACACAGTCCCTGTCCCACGTGGAGCTCCCAGTCTCAATCCCCATTTTACAGATGAGGTAACGGGGGCACAGAGAAGTGAAGAGCCTTGCCTAAGGTCACACAGAAGACAGGTGGAGGAGCCTGGATTAGAACCCATGACCCTCTGACTCCCAGGCCCATGTTCTATCCACTGAGCCACACTGCTCATTTCCATTCTACTGCTTCCCCCTACCTGGAATTTATTTTAGCATCTGTCTCCCCCACTAGACTGTAAACTCCTTGAAGAGAGGGAATGATGTCTGCTAATTCTTCTGTACCCACCCAGGTGCACGCAGTAGGCCCCTAAAAAAAGCTATTATGATTGACTGGCTGAAAGCAAGCCAGCAAGTCCTGAAGGCTCCGTTGAGCTCAAGGATGCCAGTTTGCTTGCCAAGGGATGGATCTCTGTCTTGATCAAAGATGGGAAGAGGGAAGCTGCACAGCCTAGTGGAAAGAACAAGGGCCCAGGAATCAGAGGACCTATTCCCGGATCCAGTCCTTGCTTGCTGCGTGACCTTCGGCACATCACTTCTCTGGGCCTCAGTTTCCTCATCTCTAAAATAGGGTTTCCTTTCTACTTTGCCTGTGACCCCCAAGTGGGTCTGACCTGACTATCTTGTATGTGATTATCTTGTAGTACCGTGCTTGGCGATGGAGCTTAAAAGAATAAATAAATAAAAATGGTGGTATTTGTGAAGCACTTACTATGTGCAAAGCACTGTTCTAAGCACTGGGGGAGACAAGGTGATCAGGTTGTCCCACGTGGGGCTCATAGTTTTAATCCCCATTTTACAGATGAGGTAACTGAGGCACCGAGACGTTAAGTGACTTGCCCGCAGCCACACAGCCGACAGGTGGCAGAGCCGGGATTGGAACCCATGACCTCTGACTCCCAAGCCCGTGCTCTTGCCACTGAGCCACGCTGCTTCTCGTGGAGTGGATCAAGGAGTGGATCCAGGAATAGGTGCTCTGATTCCCGGGCCCTTGGTCTTTCCACTAGACTATGCAGCTTCCCTCTTCCCATCTTTGGTCAAGACAGGGATCCATCCCTTAAGAAATACAACCATTATTAGTAGTGTTATCATAGTGGCTCTGGACATTGAATACCTGATTATATTCCTGTCAGTCCTCAAATTCATGCCTTCCCAAAGCCAGCTTGTCGAGCCCCTTGCCTTCAGGCCCGAGAAGGTGGAAACTCCCAGATGTGTTTTCTGTGCAATTCCTCAAGATCCCCAGGGACCGAGACCCCCCTCAGCCTTCCTTGGGAGACAGTGCCGGAGTCCGGCCGACTTTCTCTCCGGTCCCCAGAGAAAGGATCACCGTCCTGGCAGAGTTGCCAAGTCTGGAGCGGTATTGGCCTCCCACGCCTCCACTCCCCTCACCCACCGATGGGAGATTCATCAATCTGGCTGAGAGTGTGGCCGCCAAAGGGAAACACCCCAGCAATTCAAAACAGAATGGGATGTTCCTATAAATGTGTCAGCCGGCGGTTTTGGAGAAGGGAAAGATTTGTTCTGTGGTTTAAATACCGTTTCCTGTTTTGAACTTAGTTTATTATTCGGCGGCAGCTAATCCTTGATCATAATGAATCCGCGGGAGATTGATGGGGATTGCTCGTTACTCTCTCGCCAAGCAGTTCCACTGTAATTCCGCGGCAGCAAAACGTGCCATTAAAGGGAAAGAGCCAGGGGAATGATGGGGCTGTAATTAGTTGTTGCTGTAATATTTTTGATGGAGAGTGGAGAGCTCCGGCAAACAACCCTTTCGGGAGCTCCGCTCGGCACCCGGGATGAAGATGACTGACACTTATCACTGAGAAAGGGGAGGGCCCATCTGCGCTCCAGGCTCTGAGAGGGAAGAGGCCGGTGGCTGTGGGGACTTCTAGGAGAGGCCATGGCATCTGGGATGGATGGTTCTGGAGGAGACGCCCGCCCAAAGGGAGACAGTAGGAGGGAGATGGCAGCTTCCTGCCAATTATGGACGGGGAACATGTCTGCCAATTCTGTTTGACTGTACTAATAATGATGATTGTGGTATTTGTTAAGTGCTTACTGTGTGCCAGGCACGGTGCTAAACGCTGGGGTGGATAGGAGCAAATCGGGTTGGACAGAGTCCCTGTCCCGAGCGCGGCTCACAATCTCAATCTCCACTTTAAGGATGAGGTAGCTGAGCCACAGAGAAGTGAAGTCACTTGCCCAAGGTGACACAGAAGACAAGTAGAGGAGCCGGGGTTAAAATTTATGAACTTCTGACTCCCAAGCCCGTGGTCTATCCAATGTGCCATGCTCCCCTATATGCTCCTAAGCCCTTAGTAGGGTGCTCTGCACATAATAAACACTTAATAAATACCATCGATTGAATCGTGTGATGATTTCTTCCTCCTGGAGACACTTGCTCCTTTCTCTTCCCCTCCCCTTCCCGCTTTGGGCTTTTCCCTCCCACGGCTGTCGGTCTGGGAGTGTTGGAATTTCCTCAATGCGACTCTCCCACCCACTCATGTGGGGATGTGTAAACCCGTTAGATAGCAACTTCATCTTCTTCTGTGAGGAAGTGTGGGAGTCAACCGGGGAGACATGGGTGGTGTCTTCCTGAGTTTTCGTTATTTTTAATTTAACATATTTTTACATGTCATGGAATGGGGACAGGACCAATGTCTCTGGCTGCTTAAATTTCTGTCAGGGTATGTTTACACAAACTATAGATAATGATTATGATGTTTGTTAAGCACTTACTATGTGCCAGGCACTGTAGTAAGCACTTGGGTATCTACAATCAAGTTGGGTTGGACACAGTCCCTGTCCCCCGTGGGTCTCACGGTCTCAATCCCCGTTTTATAGATGAGGTAACTGAGGCACAGAGAAGTGAAGCGCCTTGCCCAAGGTCACCCAGCAGACAAGTCGCAGAGCCAGAATTAGAACCCATGACCTTCTGACTCCCGGGCCTGTGCTTATCCACGATGCCATGTGGTTTCAATATCTATATATGTATAGATATAGATATATACCTATCCATGTCTATGGCTATAGCTATATAGGTACAGCTATAGATGTGTACATATAAAAATATGAATGATATCTTTTAATGGCATTTATTAACGGCTTACTATGTTCTTAATGGTATTTGTTAAATGATTACTATGTTCCAGACATTTGTTAAATGATTACTATGTTCCAGACACTGTTCTAAGCGCTGGGGTCGATTCAAGGTAATGAGCCTTATGGGGCTTACAGTCTCAGTCCCCATTTTACAGATGAGGTAACTGAGATACAGAGCAATGAAGTGACTTGCCTTAGGTCATACAGCAGACAAGAGGCAGAGCTGGGATTAGAACTCAGGTCTTCTGACTCTCAGGCCCAGGATCTATAAACTAGGCTATGCTGCTCCAAGCAACATACTGAGCTTTGAGGAAGATGCAAGATAATCACATGGGACACAGACCCTGATCCACACAGGGCTCACAGAATAAGAGGGAGGGAAAGCAGATATCTTATCCCCCTTTTATAGAGGAGGAAAGTGAGGAACAAAATAAATGGCAAAGCTGGGACTAGAACCTGGTCTTCTGGCTCCAAATCCCATTGGTTTTCCACTAAGCCTCCCTACTTCCCAGTATAGAGAAGCAGCAAGGCCTTGTGGAATGAGCATGGTCCTGAAAGTCAGAAGACCTGAGTTCTAATCTCTGCTCTGCTCCTCCATATTTCGGCAGTGTGATCATTGGCAAGTCACTTCACTGCTCTGTGTGAGTCACTTCACTTCCCTCATCAGCAAAATGGGGATTAAGACTGTGAGCCCCGCGTGGGAGATGCATTGTGTCCAACTGATTAGCTCGTATCTACTGCTTAACATATATATATATATAGAGAGAGAGAGAGAGAGAGATACACATCTATAGATATATCCACTGGACTGTAAACTCCTTGTGGGCAGGGATTAAGTTTACTAACACTACTGTTTGTAAAGCTCACTCTCCCAAGTGCTTAGGACAGTTGTGTGTGCAGAGTAAGAACTCGATAAATACCACTGAATGATGGATGGATGTATCTAATAATAATAATAATGTTGGTATTTGTTAAGGGCTTACTATGTGCAGAACATCTTCTAAGCGCTGGGGTAGATATGGGGTAATCAGGTTGTCCCACGTGAGGCTCACAGTTAATCCCCATTTTACAGATGAGGTAACTGAGGCACAGAGAAGTGAAGTGACTTGCCCAAAGTCACCAGCTGACAAGTGGCAGAGTCGGGAGTCAAACTCATGACCTCTGACTCCCAAGCCCGGGCTCTTTCCACTGAGCCACGCGATCTGTAGAGACCCTACTAGTGATGGAGGCATCCTATTGGTAGCTTGGTGGGAGGTGAAGCCCAGATGGAAGGTCTTGCTCTGTCAGCTGCTTCAGGCTCTCCCCTCCATCCTGGAAGCAGCCTCCCGGAAGCAGCCCGTGCGTTTGGTGCCTCTGTCTCTCCACTTAGGCTTAGAGTCAATGAGCCTTTTCCAGGTGATCCCCCTGTAAGTGTCCTACCTTACCTTTCCATATCCTACCCCGTCCCACCTTCCTTTGCTGAATTCCTACTACACCATCACCCCCACACTTTACTCCTCTAATGCCAACCTACTCACACTGTACCTCAATCTCCTCTATCTCGCCACCAACCCTTTGCCCACATCCTCCCTCTATCCTGGCACTCCCTCCCCCTTCATATCAGACGATCGTTCTTCCCTTCTTTAAACCCTTATTAAAATCACATCTTCCCCCACAGGCCTTCCCTGAATAACTCCTCATTTCCCCTACTCCCTTTCCTTTGGATCTGTATCCTTGTAACATTCAATATTCACCCAGCATTCAGCCTACATAAATAGCCATAATTTATTTCAATGTCTAACCAGTCCTGTAATTATGGTATTGGTTAAGCGCTTCCTTTGTGCCAGGCACTGTACTTTTATAATCAATCAATCAATCCATTCATTCATTGACTTTGTGCTGTGTATGGGACTCTGTACTAGTCTCTTTAGAGAGTAAGATACAGTAGAGTTGGTAAACATGTTCCCTGCCCACAATGAGCTTACAGTCTAGAGGGGCAGACAGACGTGAATATAAATTATGGATATTCACATAAGTACTGTTGGGGCTGAAGGTGGGGTGAATATCATTCCCCCAGTCATTTAGTCAATCATACTTATTGAGTGCTTACTGTGTGCAGAGCACTGTACTGTTTGGGAGAGTGCAGTGTAGTAATACAGCAGACTCATTGCCTGTCCACAATTAGCTTACAGTCTAGAGGGGCGACAGACATTAATGTAAATAAAATAGCACCTCATCCTCCTACAATGTGAATTATGGCTAAGGAACAAAATCTGGTGCTTCCCCTTTTTCTCGTTTATTTTAGTATCTGTCTTGCTCACTAGATTGTGAGTTCTTGAAGACAGGGATCATGTCTATTAACTCTACTGCTCTTCCCCAAATGCTTAATACAGTACTCTACATACAGTGAGCATTCAATAAACACCATTGATGGTCTCAGAGATTTCTTAGAATCTTCCAAATGATGTCAAAGGTGAACGTTCACCATTCCTGAGCATGTTTTAATGGTGAGGGGTGAGGAAGGGTCTGGGGAATCCAGAATTGCAAGGAGCAGCCTAGTCCTAACTCTGGCCTGGACCTCCCTCCCCCTTCACATCTGACTGACGTTTACTATCCCCACCTTCAAAGCCTGAATAAAAACACATCTCCTCCAAAAGGCCTTCTCCAACTAAGCCCTCATTTCATCTTCTTCTTCTCCCTCTACATCACCCTTACACTATAATTTGCATGCTTTATTCACCTCCGTAACACTTATGTACATATCTGTAATTTATTTATATTAATGTCCGTTTCCCCCTCTAAAATGCAATTTCACGTCTTTTTTCATGGTATTTCTTAGGCATTTTCTATGTGTCAAGCTTTGTTTTAAGCCCTGGGGTAGATCAAAGGTAATTAGGTTGGACACAGTCCCTGTCCCATGTGGGGCTCACATTTTAAGTAGGAGGGAGAACTCATGGGTCTGTAATCCCCATTTTACAGTTGAGGAAACTGAGGGACAGAGAAGTTTAGTGACTTGCACAAGGTCACAAATCAAACAGTTAGCAGAGTCGGGATTAGAACCCAAGTCCTCCAATTTCCAAGGCCACGGTCTTTCTCCGAGGCCATGCCAATTCTCACTGTGAGTGGAGAACCTATCTATCAACTCTATTATACTGTAACGATAATCATAATGATCATAATATTTGTTAAGTGCTTACTATGTGCCAGGCACTGTACTAAGCACTAGGGTTGATACAAGTAAATCAGGTTGGACACAGTTTCTGTCCCACATGGGGTTCTCAATCCCCATTTGACAGATGAGGGAACTGAGTCCCAGAGAAGCGAACTAATTTGCCCAAGGCCACCCAGCAGACAAGTGACGGAACCAAAATTAGAACCCATGACCTTCTAACTCTCAGGCCTGGGCTCTATCCACTACACTGTACTCTTCTAAGCCCTTAATACAGTGCTCTGCACACAATAAATGCTCAGTAAATATGGTTGATTGAGTGTTAAGTACTGGAGAAAGTAAAAGGAAACCCTTTTATCATGAGCTCTGCTTGGCTGACTAGTCATCCTCACCACCTTCACTAGAGCCCTCTAGGCAGTCATCAGGACGGAGAGCCACAGCCAGTGCTCATTGGAGCACTAAGACAGTGCTCCGGAGTGTTTGAGTCTGGGACCTGCCTATGTCTAATTTCCTATGTCTATGTCTTATGTCTTTTAGCCTGAATCAGCCAGTTCACTGGTCGGTTCCCCACTTTGTCTGGCAACACAGGCCGGGCCTGGAAGTGTCCATTTCCTCCCACCTGCCACGGGGAATTGCCGCCTGCTCACGTTTTGCTCGCAGGTTTTCTTGGGTCAAGGAGGGCCTGGCAGATTCCTCACGTCCTCTCTCCTGGGAAGTTTTGGCAGGCTCTGATGCCTACTTCCAGCTTTTGGCATGCCATCTAGAGCTCTCTTGGCCCATCTGCTAATATCGCTCCTTCTGCCGCCTCGTTTTGTCAGGATGCACACTTTCCCAGTTGAACTTCTCTGATCGGTGGCTCGAATTAGAAATGTTGCCCGGCACGATCAGGGATCTGGATGGAAGAGTGCCCTCTTACCAATCATCCTCTTTTCTTCTTAGTAATTTGATTTCCAGGAATCATATGCTCTAGACTTGCAGAAAACTTCTGGAGTCATCAAATCCAGTCCTCTGTCTCCAGGCAGGTGCATGCGTAAACTTCCCAGAGCAGGTGACTGCCTATCATTTTTCTACACTGTAGGAAGGGAGATTCCACAACCTCCGCCTTGTAGCTTGTCTACTGTTATATCATCATGGCTATCAACAGAAGCAATGTGGCCTTGTGGAAAGAGCATGAGCCTAGGAGTCAAGGGATCTGAGTTCTAAACTCAGCTCTTACTTTGCTGTGCAACCTTGGACAAGTCACATATCTTCTCTGAGCCTCAGTTCTCTCATCTGTTAAATGGGGATTATGACTGTGAGCCCCACCTAGGACACGGACCGTATCCAAACTGTTTAGCTTGTATCTACCCCGTGCTTAGTACAATGCCCAGTACATAGTAAGCACATAAGAAACACTGTTAAAAAAAGCATCTTCCTCATTAATCAGTGGTATTTATTGAATGATTACAGTCTGTTGAGCTTGTACTGAGCACCCTGGGAGACTACCATAGAGTTACTGGACAAGATACCTGCCTTCAAGGGCCTTTCCATCTAGCAGAAATCTTGACAACAAACTCCCTTGTACATTTTAATTGTATTTTCTCCTGTTTCCTCTTGAATGTTAGATGGCCCATGTGATAAACTCAAAGGTCAAAGTCATGCAGCTGGAAGGGATCTTGAAAGGTCAAGTAATCCAGACTCCTCCCTCTGAGCAGAACTTAACCAGAGAGATAAAAGTATACTTGCCTTTTCCCTAAAACTCTCTAGGAAAGAAAATCTCCCAGTTTCATTTATTATTTTGATATTTGCACAATGAAAATCATTTCATTCAAATGTAGCTCTTCACACTGAAGTATAGATATGGTCAAGTGGATAGAGCATGGGCCTGGAAGTCAGAAAGACCTGGGTTCTAAACCTGGCTCTGCCACTTGTTGGTTGTGTGACCTTGGGCAAGTCACTTCACTTCTCTGGCCCTCAGTTCCCTCACCCGTAAAATGGGGATTAAGACTCTGCGTCCCATGTGGAACAGGGATTGTGTCCAATCCGATTTGCTCGTATGCACCCCGGTGCTTAGAACGGTGCCTGGCACCTAGTAAGTGCTTAACAATTACTCCTATTATTATTATCCTTCTTGTTACTGAGTAAGTTTATTTCCAGGAAAGACTCCAAATATTTTAGGAGAACCGGTAGTAGAAATATTTTTCCTAGATCTCACAGAAAAATGATGGAGAAGTTGAAATGTATGATGTAACCAGGGTTGGAGACTAGAATAGGTTGATTGAGAGGAGGGAAATTTTGGGGGAGGAGGGTGGTTTTTGAGTAGTGCTTTAAAGGGCAAGATGGAGGTGTTTTTTTCTGGAAATACTGAGGATTCCTTTGATGAAAATGGCTACTTATTATATTCTGACTTTGGACCAAATCGGAGACCTCATGCGGGGGTTACTTGTTCCAGTAGACAGAGCAGCAACATATACAGAAGTCAAAACCAAGGTTGTTTCCAATGCCACTAAGACAGAGTCTTGATTCTTTCCCAGCTACTGAAGGATGTATATTTATATCAATTATTCTAGAAAAGATAGACAAATGGTTTGGATATGCCCATGCTTTCCTTAAACTAGGCTACTCCCTCAGTATTAAGTAATACTGGTGTGTTTATTCCGATCATTTATTCTCCTAAGATTCATCCCACTGAGAGTTGTACTATTTTACCCAATTGTTATTTGTGAATTTGTGTTGTCAGATCTCTCCCTAGAAATTGTAAGCAAAGGCCATTACTGTTTATCTTTGCAATCCACCCTCCCCCTGGTAGAGTTCTAGGCATCTTCTATATATTTGTCTTTTGTATTAGAAGAAGATAACACGGTTGGTAAAATTCACTTATGAATGTGAGCGTTTCTGGAAAGGCCCATGTAGGACCTATATTTCTGGTGGCATTATGTGTACAAAAGACAGCCTCTTGAATTGTTAGGTTTACTCATTGCAGGGCCAGGTGTTTTCACTTTGGTCTTCTTGCCTTGTTCCTTACAAAGTTTCTGCTCAAAATAGAAACATTCCTTTCTTCATTCATTCATTCAATCATATTTATTGAGTGCTTACTGTGTGCAAAGCACTGTACTAAGCACTTGGAAAGTACAATTCAGTAACAGATAGGGACAATCCCGGCCCAGTGACGTGATCACAGTCTAGAAGGGGGGAAATAGACAACAATACAAAACAAGTTGACAGGCATCAATAGTATCAATATAAATAAATAGATTTATAGATATATACACATCATTATTAAAATAAATAGAATAATATATATGTACATATATACGTCTTTCTTGCTAATTGTAGATCATTCCGGCCTATCCTTGGCAATTGTCTTCCTGGCCAATCAGCCAGGATGCAGCTTTATGGTACCGTCTCCTAGGAGAAGCAGCATAGAATAGTGGATAGAGCATGGACCTGGGAGTCAGAACGTCATAGGTTCTAATCCCAGCTTTGCCACTTCATTCATTCATTCATTCAGTCGTATTCACTGTGTGCTTACTGTGTGGAGAGCACTGTACTAAATGCTTGGAAAGTACAGTTCAGCAATAAAGAGGGAGAATCCCTGCCCACACAGGGCTTACAGTCCAGAAGGGGGGAGACAGACAACAAAAAAAGTAAAACAGGCATCAGCGTGGCTCAGTGGAAAGAGCCCGGGCTTGGGAGTCAGAGATCATGAGTTCGAATGCCGGCTCTGCCACTTGTCAGCTGACTGTGGGCAAGTCACTTCACTTCTCTGGGCCTCAGTTCCCTCATCTGTAAAATGGGCATTAACTGTGAGCCTCATGTGGGACAACCTGATTGCCCTGTATCTACCCCAGCGCTTAGAACAGTGCTCTGCACGTAGTAAGCGCTTAACAAATACCAGCATTATTATTATTATAAATAAATAGAATTATAGATATGTACAAATACATACAAGTGTTGTGGGGCGGGGAAGGGAGTAGAACAGAGGGAGGGAGTAGGGGCGATGGGGAGGGGAGGAGGAACAGAGGAAAAGGGGGTGCTTAGTCTGGAAAGGCCTTTTGGAAGAGGTGAGTCTTCAGGAGGGCTTTGAAGGGGGAAAGTGTGATTGGCAGATTTGAGGGAGTGCATTCTAGGCCGGAGGTAGGACGTGGGCCAAGAGTCGACGGCGTGACAGGTAAGAATGAGGCACAGTGAGAAGGTTAGCACTAGAGGAGTGGAGTGTTTGGGCTGGGATATAGAAGGAGAGAAGGGAGTTGAGGTAGGAGGGGCAAGGTGATGGAGAACTTTGAAACCAATAGTGGGGAGTTTTTGCTTGATACAGAGGTTGATAGACAACCACTGGAGATTTTTGAGGACGGGGGTGACATGCCCAGAACGTTTCTGTAGAAAGATAATCTGGGCAGCAGAGTGAAGCATGAACTGAAATGGGGAGAGACAGGAGGTTGGGACGTCAGAAAGAAAGCTGATGCAGTAATCCAGTGGGGATAGGATGGGTGGTAGCACTTTGGATGGAGAGGAAAGGGTGGATAATGGCCACGTAATGAAGGTGAGGCCGGCAAATTTTGGTGGCAGATGGCATATGTGGGATGAATGAGAGGGCAGAGTCAAGGATGACACCAAGTTTGCGGACCTGTGAGATGGGAAGGATGGTAGTGACAGGAAAGTCATGGAGAGGACAGGGTTTGGGAGGGAAATAAGGTGCTCTAACTTGGACATGTTGAGTTTTAGTTGGTGGGTGGATATCCAGGTGGAGATGTCCTGAAGGCAGGAGGAGATGTGATCCTGGAGGGAGGAGGAGAGAACAGGAGAGGAGATATATTTGGGAATCATCCTCGTAGAGATGATAGTTGAAGCCGTGGGAGCGAATGAGTTCACAAGGGAGTGAGTATAGATGGAGAACAGAAGGGGACCAAGAACGGACCCTTAAGGAACCTCTGCAGTTAGGGGATGGGACAGGGAGGAGGAGCCCACAAAAGAGACCGAGAATGAATGGGCAGAGATAGGAGGAGAAACAGGAGAGGATAGAGTCCGTGAGGCCACGGTTGGATAATTATGTTGGTATTTGTTAAGCGCTTACTACGTGCAGAGCACTTTTCTAAGCACTGAGGAAGACACAGGGGAATGAGTTTGTCCCACGTGAGGCTCACAGTCTTCATCCCCATTTTACAGATGAGGGAACTGAGGCACAGAGACGTGAAGTGACTTGCCCACAGGCACACAGCTGACAAGTGGAAGAGACAGGATTCGAACCCATGACCTCTGACTCCCAAGCCCGGGCTCTTTCCACTGAGCCACGCTGCTTCTCTAAGCTTCTCTAAGTTAGATAGCGTGTTGAGGTGAAGAGGATGGTCCTCCGTGTCAAAGGCAACTGAGACGCTGAGGAGTATTAGGATGGAGTAGGAGCCATTGGATTTGGCAAGAAGGAGGTCATTGATGACCTTTTAAAGAGTGGTTTCAGTGGCATGGAGGAGGCTGAAGCCAGGTTGGAGGGGGTCAGGAGAGAGCTGGAGGAGAGGAATTTGAGGTAGCGAGTGTAGACGACTTGTCTGCTGTGTGACCTTGGGCAAGTCACTTCACTTCTCTGTGCCTCAGTTACCTCACCTGAAAAAAGGGGATTGAGACCGTGGGACAGAGACTGGGTCCAACCTGATTTGATACACTCCAGTGCTTAGTCACCCCAGTGCTCAGTACAGTGTCTGGCACATAGTAAGAGCTTAACAAATACCATCATCATCATTGAAGTGTTTCCTCTACCCTCCTGCCTTTTTCTGTTTCCCAATTTCAGCTCTCCATACAGCAGATGGGTGGTTGGGTATTCATTCATTCATTCATTCATTCATTCATTCATTCATTCATTCAATAGTATTTATTGAGCGCTTATTATGTGCAGAGCACTGGACTAAGCGCTTGGAATGTACAAATCGGTAACAGATCCTGCTTTCACTCATCCTCCTCACATATCCTACCCAGAATAGTTGTGTTAACGTGAGCAAAGGTTCAACGTTAGGAGGGTGAAAAGGTTTCAAAACATTGTTCATGATTTTGTCTTGCAATTATATTAATTAGAGTCTCCCCCACTCTAGACTGTAAACTCATTGTGCAGAGGGAATGTGTCCGTTCATCACTGTATTGTACTCTCCCAAGCTCTTAGTACTGTGCTCTGCACACAGTAAGCACTCAATAAGTACAATTGAATGAATGAATGAATGAACATGGTCCATAAGAGACGTTGCTGGAATGGCTCAAGGAGCCAGATGTGATGCTTGTGGATGGTAGAGTTCTCCTAGCCATAGAGAAATTTGGATAGCATTACATTGCTGTAGACCTCTGTGTGCAAATAATGTGGCTGTTATAATGTTGTGTGTACTCTCCCAAGCACTTAGAACAGTGCCTTGCACATAGTGAGTGCTCAGTAAATTTGATTAATTGATTGACTGATAGATTAGAGTCTGATGCCGTACTGCCTCCTCACCTTGATTTGACACTCTCCCAGAGGATGTGCTAGTCCTCGGGCTTCAGTTTTAACTTCCTTATTCTTGTTTCACTGATCAGTGTGCTGCCTAAGTAACATAATTCTGTCACCAATATAAAATTTGGTTGTATGGATGGTTTCCCTGATGCAAGCTGATACATTCAGGTTTTCTTAAGTCCTGCCAGCCCTATGATGCCTGGATGATTTTGTGAAAATGTTTACTATCATTCGTTTGTCTTCTTGGAAGTAGAACACTCTGCATCTCCTGCCCGCTCAATAAATAGTACATCTATAGCTAACATTATTACTATTATTGTGACATCTTGTCTATCTAGCCACCAAACTCTAGCTCACTTCCTGCCTGTGGCCTGAAATGCCCTCCCCCCTCATAACCGATAGACAGTCGTTCTCCCCTTCTTCAAAGCATTATTGAAGACACGTCTCCTCCAAGAGGACTTCCCTGACTAAGCCCTGATTTCCTCTTCTCCCTCTCCCTTCTGCATCACCCTGATCCGTTCCCTTCGTTCGTCTCTCCTCCCAGCTCCACAGCACTTTTGTCCATATCAGTAATGTATTCATTTATATCAATGTCTGTCTCCCCCCTCTAGATTGTAAACCCGTTGTGGGCAGGGAATGTGTCAGTTTATCATTATATTATACTCTCTCAAGTGCTTAGCACAGTGCTTTGCACACAGTAAGCGCTCAATGAATACCATTGCATGACTGACTTCTTGGTCAAGTGCAGCAATTCAAGGTTGAGTGAGCTCTCCGCGGTGTTACTAGAGGTGACTGTCAAAGATGGAAGTTGAATTCATGACCCCCATCGCTCAAGCTTAACCATTAAATGCTGAATCCTCTGTCAATTCTACTTACACCAAATTAGGATCTGCTAAATCCTGAGAATCAACTGACTTAGTGGGCATCAGTAGCAGAGACGAGAAAAATCACTCCAGACCCCAGTATACTCTAAGATGAAAACTTACTTTCCGAGGCCTTGTTATCGAAGCGTTCGATGTGAGTTTTTCATTAACATCTTTATTGCCAACATCACATTAAAGAAGTTTGCATTTTCAGTGAGATTTCAACTTATGTGTAGTTTTCTTTGGGAAAAGCAGCTTCTTTGTAAATTGCCTTATAATTTACATTCATCTACCACACCACTTCCAGAAAACCTGGCCACCACTCCAGAGGAGACCGTCATAATCATCATTAAAAGGGATCTGTGGTTGTAATGAGAAAAGGTGGTCCCCACTTGTAGACGGGGCACACTTCAGTCAGCGTGCGTGACTGGCTAGTACCGGTGAAGTCCGGCTAAGGCCGTTGGCCCAACCTCATCCCTTGGCCGAATAAATGGGAGTCCAGTGGGTAGGATGGTAATATTTGGTGCTCATCATTCCCACTCGGAATTCTGGAATTCCTGCATTGATTCCCAAATGGGCCGCTTGTTGGAGATCATTAACGGACAGGAGATTGTGAGTATTTGAGGGGAGAGTTGGGGAAGTGTCTGTAGAGATAGAGATTGTGTCTATCAATCGTATTGTCCTCTCCCAAGCACTTAGTACAGTGCTCAATAAATGCCATCAGTTGATTGATTCCACCTGATGCTTTTCTAACTGGATTCCTACATCTCCTATCTTGTTCTGAACAAGACGTACCTGCCATCATCCTAACTGCCTCCTTGGAGCCAAATGCAACCCAGAGCGGTAGCTCACACAAACTCCGGGCCTCTGGGAATTTCCCAGAATCTTGCTAGGCGAGCCTGGCCCGGATGATGGAGGCCGCAAATGCAAGAAAAGTGGGAAAGTATGGCAGCCAATGAGGTGGCCAGCAGATGGCAGACCTTCCATCTGATTTGACAGTGATGTGAGAAGGTGATTTCTATTGTGGGTAAACAAAATGGGCATCTTAGAAAATACGATACATTGAGAGCCCACTATGTTCTGGGGGTCGGGAAGGGAAGGCAGGACAGAGAGAAGATGTCGTTCTGACCTTACAGATCATTCATTGGTCCTTCTCACCACTTCCTCAATTTTGCGACAATAAGGGTCTGTGGACAAGCTGGCAACAGAGAGTAGCAGCTGCGATTGCCCTCTTACTCCCATATCTCTCTGCTCTCATCTTTAAAGGTGATGCTTTGTGCTGTTTATGCTCTCTGACCCTACCATCACCTGCGAGCACAGGGGGCGGCTGAGGAAAAGGGGAAGAAATCAATACCCATCTGAGTCCTCTTTGATTCAGTCAGTCGACGCCTACTTCAGCCCCTGCCTTAGCAAAGGAGTGGGACCTCACATCCTCTCTTCTCCCTCCTAGGGTGGATCTTTGACTGTTTAAAGAATGTCCCAGGAGAGTCCAATCCATAGGTGGCTACTGTTGTAAGGACTAACTCACCACCTTTAAATTCCAGCCACCCGCCCTTGGGCATATCCTACCTTGGACCAAGGTAGCCCCAGTTGTGTGTCTGGTTCACGGTGATTGGCTAGTGTGTAAATGCAGGAAGCAGGTCCACTGAAGAAGTCGGGGTACTGATCGCACCGCTCACGTGCAAGTCCATGCTCCCCCAAAGCAGGAGGAGGTTGGGTGGCCCATTAGAGGTAGAACCTGGGGCAAAGGGTTTGAGGGTACAGATCCACCTCACTAGTCTCAATAGGTCGATCGATCTGTTGTATTTATCGAATGCTTACTGTGTGTGGAGCGTTTGGGAGAGTGCAGTATAACAGAGTTGGTAATTGTGCCTATAAGTGCTCCTAGGCTGTGAGCACTGTGTGGGCCAGGTTTTTTTTTTTTTTTATTATGGTATTTGTTAAGCACTTATTTTGTGTCGGGTACTCTACTAAATGCTGGGATAGATACAAGTTCATCAGATTGGACCCATACCATTTCCTACGTGTGGCTCACAGTCTCAATTCCCATTTTATAGATGCCAATTCCCATTTTAACCCTGGCCCACATCCTACCCCTGGCCTGGAACGCCCTCCTTCCTCAAATCCACCAAGCAATCACTCTTCCGCCCTTCAAAGCCCTACTGAAGGCGCATCTCCTCCAAGAGGCCTTCCTAGGCAAAGCCCCCTTTTCCTCTGCTCCCTCCCTCCCTTATGCATCACCTCGACTCGTTCCCTTTGCTTCCCATCCCTGCCCGACAACATTTATATATACGTATGAATAGAATTATAGAAATATATATATATATATATATAGATTCCTGTTTACTTGTTTTGATGTCTGTCTCCCCCTCTCTAGACTTTAAGCCCGTTGTGGATAGGGATTGTCTCTGCTTATTGCTGAATTGTACTTTCCAAGCCTTTAATACAATGCTCTGCACACCGTAAGTGCTCAATAAATACGAGTGAATGAATGAATGAATGTTCCCTGCCCCCCAGAAGCTTACAGTCTAGAGTGTGACATCCCTTTCTCATAGACTTTTCCACTCTTCAGATGAAAGAGAGCCCAATTCAGTTCACTGGGGTCACTGTCTTTATCACCTCTTTAGTGAGGATTTGCAAAATAGCAGCGTTCACCCTCCTCACGCCTCCAAAGGCCAACAGTGACTGCATGGATCAAAGATGGCCACTCCCCAGGGGCAATAGTGGCAAGGGAGAAGCAGTGTGGCTTAGTGGGGTAGATACAAGGTACCAGTGGAGACATTGTTCCTGTCCTATAGAGGTTCACAGTCTAAGAAGCAGCTTGGCCTAGTGGAAAGAGAACAGAGGACCTGGGTTCTAATCCCCGCTCTGCCACTTGTCTGCTGTGTGACGTTCGGCAAGTCATTTAATTTCTCTGTGCCTCATTTACCTCATTTATGACTGTGAGTCCTATGTGGGGCAAGGACTGTGTCCGACCTTATCATCTCGTATTCACCCCCGTGCTTAGCGCAGTGACCGACACAAAGGGGAAACAGGTATTGAATCCCCATTTTCCACATGAGGAAGCTGAACCACAGAGAAGTGAAGTGATTTGCCCAAAGTCACACAGCAGATAAGTGGCAGTGCAAGCTCCTCTGAATCTCCACTAGCCAGGTCTAAACCCAGACTGTTGGCTCTGGGTCAGCTGAGGGTGTGTTCGCCATACAGATTTGATGATGTTACTTTTCACCTGATGGTTTTCCAAGCAATTTGGAGTTTGTTATTGCAGTCCACTTCCTAGCAAATGGAGATCCAATGCCACTGCCTCTCAGGCTTGCTAACCACCAGGGAAAAGAGTCTGAGAAGGGGCCCAGTGGGAATACTAGAAGTCAGAAGACTGGGTGCATATCCTAGCTCCACCTCGGGTCTGCTGTGTGGCTTTGGGCAAAATCACTTAATTTCACTTTCCTCAAATGGAGATAATATACCAGTTCTCCCTGCCCCACCTTAGATGGTGAGGCCCATGTGGGATAGGGACTGGGGCTGATTTGATTATCCTGTATCTATCTTGGTGCTGAGTATTGTGCTTGGCATATAGTAAGTGCTTAACAAATACTAAGTGCTTAACAAATACCAGTTCTCAGCATGATTTCCTGACAGGGATGAGTTCTGGAAGCCCCGGCCCATGGAAAAAGTGCTCAAGGCTCCTGAATTCGATTCTCAGTCTCTGCTCCCTTCAGAGGAGGGTTTGTTTGCTTTCTGTTTATTTTCAACCAGACCCTTTGGCTTGATTACCTTGTATATCTTACCAAAAAATCAAAGCAAGCAAGAAAGAACCCCCTTCTGAAAGGCACCCAGAAGCATTCCTCATCTTTTTTCAATGCTATTTGTTAAGAAATCAATCAACCAATGGTATTTAATGAGCCCTTACTATGTACAGAGCACTGGAACAAGCCCTAGAGATAACACTAAATAATCAGGTTGGACACAGTCCCTGTCCTACATGGACCTCACAGTCTTAGCCACCATTTTACAGATGAGAAAACTGAAGCCTAGAGAAATTAAGTGACTTGCATAAGGTCACACAGGTGGTGGGATGAGAATCCAGGTCCTCTGACTCCCAAGCCCATGCCCCTTCCACTGGTCCATGCTGCTTCTCACCGATGCTAAAAACCTACTCGTCGTAGAGAAAACTATTCACAAGAAGAAGAGGAGGAGGAGGCGGGTTGAAGAGCCTGGCCCATGGGAGGGAGTGGCTGTTGCTTCTTCCGCTTTTTCCCCAGTTTGTGTCTGGAACGGGAGCCGAGTGTCACAGATGGAGGCTGCATCGCACCTCAAATCTGCTCATCCATTCCAATTCCTGGCATCTTTACTCGTTTCTGGAGTAGTTGTGAATAGACATTTGTCTTTTTGTATTGATAATTAGAGGAGGGAACAGATGGCCAAGGCTTATTTTAAAGTAATGTGCCCATTAAAGGAAAATCTACAGAATCCAGCTGTAGCGTCCTGAGGTCCATGGCTCGAGGCTCTGTCTCAGACAAACGGTCTGTGTGCCCCTTCTTTTTCAGGTAAAGAGGAGTCAGGTTCTGCCTTTGGCGGGGACAGGGGATGGCCTATTGCAGGGGATGAAGCTTAGCAATAATGATAATAGTAATAATGGTAATGATAATTATGGTATTTGTGAAGTATTTTATGTGAAGCACTGTTCTAAACTCTGCGGTAAATTCAAGGCTAACAGCTTGGACACGCAAGTCACTTCACGTCTCTGTGTCTCAAGTTACCTTATCTGTAAAGTAGGGATTGAGACTGTGAGCCCCACGTGGGATAGGGATTGGGTCCCACCCGATTAGCTTGTAACCACCTCTGTGCTTAGTGCAGTTCCTGGCACGCGGTAAGCACTTAACAAATACCAGAATTATTATTATTATTATTATTATTATTATTGTTAATACCGCACATGGGGTTCACAGTCTAGGAGGTCGTAGGATTTAATCCCCATTTTTACAGATGAGGAATCTGAGGTACAGAGAAGTGAAGTGATTCGACCAAGGTCACACAGTAGACAAGTGGCAGAGCTGAAATTAGAACTCAGGTCTTCTGACTCCCAGGTCCATGCTCTTTCCAGTAGGCCATGCTGCTTCTCTAGAGCTGCAACTCAGATCTGGTTTGCAGCGTGGCTCAGTGGAAAGAGCCGGGCTTGGGAGTCCTAGGTCATGGGTTTGAATACCGGCTCTTCCACTTATCAGCTGTGTGACTGCGGACAAGTCACTTCATTTCTCTGGGCCTCAGTTCCCTCATCTATAAAACGGGGATGAAGATTGTGCGCCTCACGTGGGACAACCTGATTACCATGTATCTCCCCCAGCGCTTAGAACAGTGCTCTGCACATAGTAAGCGCTTAACAGATACCAACTTTCTCATCTGTAAAATGGGGATTAATGGTGAGCCTCACGTGGGACAACCTGATTACGCTGTATCTCCCCCAGCGCTTAGAACAGTGTTCTGCACATAGTAAGCGCTTAACAAATACCAACATCATCATCAAAGCATCCTCCAAGAGGACACTGGTGGACCACTCAGGCCATAAACTATGCCTAGGGAATCATCTGGTGATGAAAAGGATGGATTTACATAAGAGAGTCTTTATATATTACAGCAACCCAAACGATGTGAATTTCCGAGACCTATATGTAGGCCCTAGAATAATCTTAGCTTCTCAAAGTGTCACTCCCTGAATCATAATGATAACTGTGGTAATTGTTAAGCGCTTACTCTGTGCCAAGCAATGGGGTAGATATAAGACAATCCAGTCAAATACAGTCTCTGTCCCACTTGGGGCTCACATTATAAGGGGGAGAGAGAACAGGTACCCATTTTACAGATGAAGAAACTGAGATACAGAGACGTCAGTGGCTTCCCCAAGGTCATACAGCAGGAACGTGGCAGGGCAAGAATTAAACCACACAACATGTAGCATCTAGATCATCAGACAGATAATTGTTCTCCCCCAGTTCACAGCCTTATTGAAGGCACATCTCTTCCAAGAAGCCTTCCCTGACTAGACCCTCCTTTCTTCTCCCACTTCCGTGTCACCCTGACTTGCTCCCCTTATTCATCCTCCCTCCCATCCCTACAGCATGTATGTGTATACCTGTAATTTACTAATTTACTGTCATTTATATTATCCCGGCTCTGCCACTTGTCAGTTGTGTGACTGTAGGCAAGTCACTTAACTTCTCTGTGCTTCAGTTACCTCATCTGTAAAATGGAGATTAACAGTGTGGGCCTCACGAGGGACAACCTGATTACCCTGTATCTCCCCCAGCGCTTAGAACATAGTAAGCGCTTAACGAATACCAACATTATTATTATCGTTATTATAATTTTTATTACAATTTTGCGTATCTATTTATGTGTATTAATGTCTGTCCCTCTAGACCGTGAGCTCGCGGTGAGCAGGTCTTTTGTACTGTGTTCTCCCAAGCTCTTAGTACGGTGCTTAGCACCCTGTAAGCGCTCAATAAATATGATCGATTGAATGAATGGATGAATCAGCACGTGCGTTCATACATTCAATCGTATTATTGAGCGTAGAGCACCTAGAACAGTTCATGATCCTGATAATGCCTGATGCAGAGCTCTGATGTAACAACTGCCCCATATAGTTGAAGGAGTTAGGCGGGGGAAATGAAAGTTCTGCACTCTCCAAGCTAAGAAAAGCCTGGCTATTATATTCCTGTTCCCTCCCCTGGGGAAGATCTGTGAACACATTTAGTTGATAGGCAGAAGAGGATCCGAACGAAGGGGTGTGCTGGGCCAGCGTGGGGAGGGATTGGGTGATTTAATGAAAGTTTTAGTAGAAAGTCTGCCGGCAAAGAGTTGCTGAACCTGAGCTGTGGGAGCAGCAGAGGGAGGTAGAGACAGTCTGCTTTCAAAGCCAAAGGAGACTTTCCTGGAGTGTGAATTCCCCACTGAAGCTGTTGAAGGGAACGACTCAGAATAGATATCGTCTACAAAATGCCTGCATGAAAGGAAAACCGAACAGTATCAGCCGTTGAAGAATCCTGACGTTCAAGGTGCCGAAAGTACCTTCTCAGAGGTATTGTTGCTCCGCTCCAAGAAGAGGAGAGGAGAGGGAGTGAAGATGATAGACAAGGAGTCCACTTTTCATTCATTCATTCAATAGTATTTATTGAGCGCTTACTATGTGCAGAGCACTGTACTAAGCGCTTGGGATGAACAAGTCGGCAACAGATAGAGACGGTCCCTGCCGTTTGACGGGCTTACGGTCTAATCGGGGGAGAACACTTGGCTGGTGTTTATCAATCACCATTAGAGAAGTTTATCAGTCACCATTAGAGAAGCATTGATGTATTAAGCTCCCTGTCTAGTGGAAAGGGCATAGGAATGGGAGCCAGAGGACCTGGGTTCTAATCCAGCCCCATGACTTGCCTGCTTTGTGACTTTGGGCAAGTCACTTAACTCTCTCCATACTTCAGTTTCCTCATCTGCAAATAGAGATTCAATACCTGTTCTCCCTCATACTTTGACTCTGAGCCCTGTGTGGGACAGGGACTGTGTCCAACCTGATTATTAATATCTATCTCAGCACTTACAACCATTCTTGACACACTGTAAGCGCTTTCCAACTACCATAAGAAAATCAGTCAGTGTTATTCATTGAGCACCTAATAAGTGCAGAGAAGAGTACTACTACTGGCTTAGGGGCTTGGGAGTCAGAGGGTTGTGGGTTCTAATTCTGGCCCCGCCACTTAGCTGTGTGATTTTGGGCAAGTCACTTAACTTCTCTGTGCCTCAATTACCTCATCTGTAAAATGGGGATTAAGACTGCGAGCCCCACCTGGGACAACTTGATTACCTTGTATCTACCCCGGTGCTCAGGACAGTGCTCAGCACATAGTAAGTGCTTAACAAATACCATCATTATTATTACTACTACTATTAATTGTGGTATTTGTTAAATACTCTGTGCAAAGAACTGCATGAAACATTGGAGTAGATTCAATTATAGTAGTTTACTTAATTCTTAGAAGGGTACAATAGAATTAGAAGAACTCATGTTTGCCCTCAAGGAATCTCCATTCACTCATTCAATAGTATTTATTGAGCACTGCTTATGTGCAGAGCACTGTACTAAGCACTCGGAATGTACAATTCGGCAACAGAGACAATCCCTGCCCAATAACGGGCTCACAGTCTAAACGGTCTATCAAGGGAGACAAAATATGTTACAGATAGGAGGAAGAAGAGACTAGAAGGGTGGAGATGTGGATCAGTATTTAAATGCTAAAGTAAGACCTGCAAATAATTGTAAACCAATATTTTAAAATATTGTATTTTAAACACAGGGGTAAACACAAGCTATACAAGTGGGACACACTCCATGTTAAGCTCACAATCTTAATCCCCATTTTACAGATAGATAACTAAGGCCCAGAGAATTGAAGTGCCTTGCCCAAGGTCAAACAGCAGACAAGTGGCAGAGTGCTTCTGACTTCCAGGCCCACTCTCTATCTACTAGGCAGCACTGTTTCTCTGTTTTGCCAGTTCACAGGAGGACCCAGGCATTGTTACCTGGCAAGGCTCTTTCAACTAGGCCACACTGTTTCCTTTTGGACTTTTGGCACTGACCAGTTCTATCTTTCCTGGAATCCACAAGACTTTGGTGAAAGTTTCGGGTCCGCAGTTGATTGAACTCTCCCAAGAGCTTAGTACAGTGCTCTGCACATAGTAAGAGCTCGATAAACCATCGATCGACCGATCGGATCCAGTGGCCGAAGCAGCAGAAGTCCTCTCTCTGCTCTGCTCTGCCTGAGACTGTAGAACATTTAATAATTGCCTAGAAGACAAGGCAGCAAGGCCTAGCGAAAAGAGCACATTCTTAGGAGTCAGGGGTCCCGGATTCTAATCCCAGCTCTTCCTCTTGCCTTCTGTGTAACTTTGGCCAAGTCACTGGACTCCTCTGGGCTTCATTTATCTCATCCATAAATCAGTAATTAAATCCCCCTCCCTTCCACTTAGACTGTGAGCCCCATGAGGGACAGGGGCTGTGTCCAACCTGATTATCTTATATTATATTCATTGAGCACTTACTATGTGCAGAGCACTGAACTAGCACATAGAAGAGTAAAATACAATTGACTTGACAGTCTTGATCCCTGCCTTCAAGGAGCCTACAATCTACACACTTTGGCGAGGAAGGTCGCGTGAAAAAACAGCTTTTCCGATTATTTCAGGTAGAATCACTGCCCCAGGATGAGGTCAGAAGTGAAGAAGGAGTGGCGATAACAATAATAATTGTAGTATTCGTTAGCGCAGAATATACATCAGTCACTGCTCTAAGCACTGGGGTAGATACAGGGTAATCAGGTTGTTCCACTTGGGGCTCCCAGTCTTAATCCCCATTTTACAGACGAGGGAACTAAGGCCCAGAGAAGTCACTTGCCCAAGATCACACAGCAGACAAGTGGCAGAGCCAGATTAACAGGCATGGAAGATATAACCATCCCAATCTAATGCAGGGCCACCCTCTGTGGTGCACAATAAATGTCTGTTGACTAATCCGTTGACTTAAATAATAGTTACGGTACTAGTTAAGTGCTTACCGTGTCCCAAGAACTGCATTATGTGCTGAGATAGCCATGAGATCGTCCAGTTAGACAGAGTTCCTGTCCCACATGCTAAAGCTCAGTTTTCTCGGGGTGACCATCAGTCATTCAGTGGCATTTATTGAGTGCCTATTTTTCTTGAGTGCCTACTGAGTGCTTAGCACTGGCCTCAGTGCAGAGATAAGAAATGCCTTATCCGCCTTCAAGGAGCTTACAATTTAATGGGGGAAATGGATAAAAAGGATGTTAAAAGAGTGAGAAAAGGCGGAAGAAACAAGGATAATAGGCTAAGGCCTGTGTATAATTCCTGTCCATGTGCTTTTAGCAAGTGCTGGGTGGCTTAGTTGCAGGAGCCCGGGCATCGGTTCTAATCCCGGCTCCTCCACTTGTCTGCTGTGTGACCCTGGGCAAATCACTTCATTTCTCTGTGCCTCAGTTACCTCATCTGTAAAATGGAGATTAAGACTGTGAGCCCCACAGGGGACAACCTGATGACTTGGAATCTACACTAGCACTTAAAACAGTGCTTGGCACATTGTAAGTGCTTAACAAATACCATAATAATTATTATTATTATAGTGTTTTACACATAGGAATTCAATTCAATTCAATTAATTAATACTATAACTACTACTACTAGGTGGTACAACTTTATCAGGATGAAATAGCTAAATGAGAGTACAAATAAATAAATCCATAAATAAAGAGAGCAAGCAGCTTGAACTAGAAGATGGAGCAGGGGCCTGAGAATCAGAGGACCTGGGATCTAATCCTGACTCTGCCACCTGCCTACTGCTTCTCTGTGCCTCAGTTTCCTCAACTGTAAAGTGGGGATGAAATACCCGTTCACCCCTTTAGACTGTGAGTCCCACACAGGACAAGGACTGTGTCTGATATCTAGACCAGCACTTTGAGTAGTATTTGACACATAATTAACACTTCATAGGGAATGTGTCTGCTAATTTTGGGATACTCTCCCAAGCACGTAGTACAGTGCTCCACACTTGGTGACCATTCACTAAATTGATCGATTGATTAACAAATACCATGAACAAAAAAGAAGACCAAAGGCTTCATTGTTGGTGAAGTTCAGCTGTGAGCCTGTGTGTGGCTAAAAAGGTTAATGCAAGGCCCACAGTCCTGGTTGCATTGGATTCACATGGGGCTGACCCCTGTTGTGTGATTTTATTTTATTTAACCTGACACTGGTTTCTCCTTTTGTCTCCTGGTCTCACAAAGCAAACAGCTGGGTAATGACAGAGAACAACAGGAACAGTGTGTTGATTATGACTCAATGTTGAAAGCTGAGATGGTCTTGATCTACTCTTTGAGACAAGATCAGAGTCGTGATGGATGGAGGCCTAGCTAGGGAAAGTGGGTAGAGTTAAATAGATTCAAGAATTGATTTGAAAGTACGTTCATGTGGAAAAGTCCAAAAAAACTAGCGTAGATAGAGCAGAGAAAGGGGAGAGACAACTCAGTGGAGTTCTATGCATCTGAAAAGGATTTCTGGAGGAAGGATGGTGAATGACTGTCCTTCACCCCTGCTGAGTCCACAGAAAGAGGTGAGCTGTGATTACAATGATGCAGGCTAGAACTAGGGAGTTTCCTGTCTGATGGGGTGAGATAATAGACCCTAGAGCAGGCTTTTAAAGAAAGCTGAAGATACCCTTTTTTCTGCAGGTCTTTCTGAGGCCTATCTGACTCTGGTGGGGTTGGGTGACAGCCCATCTAGAGACACAGGGCAGGTCCCGGTGACCTCTGCCCCCACCAGGTGAGACTCTGGGATTTTCTCACTTCCCCAATCCGTGACTCACATGTAAGAACCCTCCTTTCATTGGCATGATGATGATGATATTTATTAAGAACTTACTATGTGCCAAGCACTGTTCTAAGCACTGGGGTAGATAGAAGGTTGTCCCACATGGAGCTCATAGCCTCATCATTTCATAGATGAGGTAACTGAGGCACAGTGTAGTTAAGTGGCTTGCCCAAGGTCACCCAGCAGATAAGTGGCAGAACCAGGATTAGAACCCACGTTCTCAGACTCCCAAGCCCGGGCTCTTCCGATCTGGAGAGAGATGATTGCCCCCGCTCCAGGATTCATCTGCTGCTGCCCATTGGCATAGCCCTGCAGGGCCTGGGAAGAGGGCTAAGTGCCAAGTGGCATTTGAGAGTGAATGTCCCAGTGATCAGTCAACGTTGAAAGGAGAAGAGAGACTAGAGGAAGAAAGGAAGACAGCTCTCGATGTTCCTCCCTGATTAATGAGGCTTGGGTGGCAATCCATTGTCATCCCTTCATTAGCAAGCTGAGAAAAGTAATTTTGCCCTGGCCCTCTCCAGCCCTCTCTCCCCCAGCCCCCCCTCCACACACTTCCCGACTCTTCTCCCAGATGATTGATGCTCCACGGTGTGTGTGACCCACACCCGAGGGGCGATGCCTCAGGGAGAGACTCCCGTCGCTTCTCTCTCCCACCAGAAGCGGGACGCGGGCCAGCCTGATTATGCACGGTTCTTCCCCACAGGCTGGAGAAACACGGAGCTGTCAGAGGGTCTGGGCAAAGAGATTTCATCCTCCTCAGAATTCATTTGGCTGGCAGTTTGGAAAATGCCAGTCTCCTAAATTTTCATCACGATTCACCCTTTATCTGTATCTCTGGAAACTCGGGTCAGCAAAATCACAGTGGGTTGATGGGTTCCGGCACTTTCTCTGTGCCCAGTTAGCCATTTAATGAATGCCCCTTCCTGTCCTCTGGCTTCTTAAACTGGTGTACATGGTCTTTCTTGGTTCTTTTGCCCAGTGATCACTTTTCTCATTGATTGATAAATGTATTGGGTGGGCGGAGGGGCGGGGGTGGCTCTGTGTGTGTGTGTGTGTGTGTGTACATGTGTACAGGCTTGGGAGTCAGAAGGACCTGGGTTCTAATCCCTCTGCTACATGTCTGCTGTGTGACCTCGGGCAAGTTACTTCACTTCTCTTGGCCTCAGTTACCTCGTCTGTAAAATGAGGATAAAGGCTGTGTGCCCCGTGTGGGAAAGAGACTGTGTCCAACCTGATTAACACGTATCTACCCCAATGCTTAGAACAGTGCTTGGCACACGATAAGCACTTAACAGGTACCTTAATTATTACAGGAAGGGGAATGGAGCAGTTTGTTTTGAGCCCCACTGTGGGGATAAAGCTGTACTCAAAACATGGGAATTGTCAATGGATAATATTAATAACAACAATGATGATAATAATAATGATAATGGTATTTGCTAAGTGCTTATGATTGTTTCTAGCACTGTACTAATCAATTAATCAATAGTAGTCATTGTGGGCTTACTGTGTGGAGAGCATTGACGTAATTCTTGGGAGAGTTCAATTTAATCAGGTTGGTAGACATAATCCCGGTCCTTGAGAAATTGACAATCTCATTGGGGTAGATACAGGGAAATCAGATCAGACAGTTCCCATCCCTCGCGGGGCTCACAGTCTAAGAGGGAGAGAGAATAGTTACATTCAATCCCCTATTTTACAGATGAGGAAACTAAAACATAGAGAAGGAAGAACAGAACATTGTCCCTTCTCCTCATGGAGTTTACAGTCATGGGTGTACGTTTGGGCATCTTTATCACAAGGAGGATTGGGCGATTCAGGGAAAGAATTGTTGCTTTCATGTCTAATGGTAGCAGCTGAAACCTTGGCCTATGAATAATAGAATCAGTAAGTAAGGCATTACTCTTTCTGGACATACGCCTTTGCTGATTATGACCTCATCTTTCCTACTCCCTTGCCCTTTTGGGCTGCCTATGCATTTGAATTTTACTCTTTCAGCACTTGATATGCACTCCACCCACTGCCCCAGACCCCTTATGTCTATATCTGTAATTTATCAATATTCATGTCTGTGTCCCCCTCTAGACTGTAAGTTCCTTGCCAGCAGAGGACATGTCTCCTAACTCTGTTGTATTGTATTCTGCCAAGAGTTTAGTACAGTCCTCTGCACACAGTAAGTGTCTTTGTAAGTTTTTTGTTTGAATGTTTTATGGTACTTGTTAAGTGCTTACTATGTGTCAGACACTGTTCTAAGCACTGGAGTAAGTACAAGTGAATTAGGTTGAAGAAAGTTCCTCTCCTGCATGGGGGCTCCCACTTAGAGAAAAGGTATTGAATCCCCATTTTAGAGTTGAGGAAACCAAGGCACAGAGAATAATAGTAATAATAATAATAATAATTGTGGTATTTAAGCAATTATTTTGTGCCAGGCACTATACTAAGCGCTGGGGTGGATACCAGCAAATCGGGTTGGACACAGTCCCTGACACACATGGGGCTCACAGTCTTAATCCCCATTTTTCAGATGAGGTAATTTAGGCCCAGCAAAGTGAAGTGACTCTCCCAATGTCACACAGCAGACAGTGGGTGGAGCTGGGATTAGAACCCAAATCCTTCCAATTTCCAGTCCCGTGCTCTATTGACTAAGCCATACATGACTTGCCCATGGTCACAGAACAAGCAATCGGCAGAACCAGAAATAGTGCGCAGGTCTTCTGTCTCCCAGGACCTTGATCTTTCCACTAGGCCACACTTCTTCTCGAGCTCTCCTTCACCTTGCCCCCTCCTACCTCACCTCCCTTCTCTCCTTCTCCATCCCATCCTGCACACTCCACTCATCTGCTGCTAGCCTCCTCAATGTGCCTCGTTCTCACCTTTCGCACCTTGACCCCTGGCCCATGTCCTACCTCTGGTCTGGGACACCCTCCCTCCTCAAATCTACCCAACAATCACATTTCTCCCCTTCAAAGCCATACAGAAGGTTCTCCTCCTCCAGGAGGCCTTCCCAGACTAAGCCCCATAGCCCCAGCTCCCTCCTTTTGCTCTACCCTCCTCCCCACTCCACAGCACTTGTATATATATGTACATATTTATAATTCTATTGATTTATATTAATGCTATAATTCTATTTATTTATATTGATGCTATTGATGCCTGTTTACTTGTTTTGATATCTGTCCTCCCCTTTCTAGACTGTGAATCCACTGTGGGCAGGGATTGTCTCTATTTGTTGCTCAAGTGTTCTTTCTAAGAGCTTAGTATACTGTGGGTTCTGCACACAGTAAGTGCTCAATAAATATGTTTGAATGAATGAAAGATATAAAGAAACAGTGCCCCTCTCAAAGAGCCACTTTTCAGCCCACCTAGAAGGGAACCAGCTTCCCCTGCCTGGAATTACTGTGGTGTCAGTCTCTGCTTCCTAATTGTCAGCTCCTGAGTGGAAGGGATCCCCTCTCTCAACTCGATTGCGCTCTCCCAAGGGCTCAGTACAGTGCTCTGCACACCTTAAGTGCTCTATAAATATTATTGACTGGTTGATTGATCACCAAGCTAACTTCCAATTGTATTGTGAAGCAAGACTGCTTTTAAAGGTCCTTTGAGGAACACAGATGGTTTTCTGTGGGCCATTAGTACAGGAAGGAGCAAATGTGTGCCTCAGGTGAGCAGGTGAGAGCTCTTACATAGTGAAATAGAGAAAGCAAAGGGGAAAGGAAGCAAGAGAGAAGGTAAAAGGAGGGGATGAGAACAAGAAATGAGAACTGGATGTGTTTTTCTTTCAGTCCATGATTCAGTAACATTTAGTGAATGTTTACTCTGTGGAGAGTACTCGTATCTGGGAGAGAACAGTAGAGTAGCATGGCCTAGTGGATAGAGTATGGGCCTGGGAGTCAGAAGGATCTCGGTTCTAATTCTAGTTCTGCCACGTGTCTGCTGTGTTACCTTGGGTAAGTCACTGATCTTCTCGGTGCCCCATTTACCTCATCTGTAAAATGGAGATTTACTGTGAGCCCTATGTGGGACATGGACTGTATACAAGCTGTCTTGTATACAGCCTCACTCTAGGCTTCAAGGCTCTCCATCACCTTGCCCCTTCCTACCTCTCCTCCCTTCTCTCTTTCTACCGCCCACCCCGCACGCTCCGCTCCTCCGCCGCCCACCTCCTCAACGTCCCTCGGTCTCGCCCATCCCGCCGTCGACCCCTGGGTCACGTCCTCCCGCGGTCCTGGAACGCCCTCCCTCCTCACCTCTGCCAAACTGATTCTCTTTCCCTCTTCAAAACCCTACTTAAAAATCACCTCCTCCAAGAGGCGTTCCCAGACTGAGCTCCTCTTCCCCCTCTACTCCCTCTGCCATCCCCCCTTTACCTCTCTGCAGCTAAAGCCTCATTTTCCCCTTTTCCCTCTGCTCCTCCACCTCTCCCTTCCCATCCCCACAGCACTGTACTCGTCCGCTCAACTGTATATATTTTCGTTACCCTATTTATTTTGTTAATGAATTGTACATCGCCTCGATTCTATTTAGTTGCCATTGTTTTTACGAGATGTTCTTCCCCTTGACGCTGTTTATTGCCATTGTTCTCGTCTGTCCGTCTCCCCCGATTAGACTGTAAGCCCGTCAAACGGCAGGGACTGTCTCTATCTGTTGCCGACTTGTTCATCCCAAGCGCTTAGTACAGTGCTCTGCACATAGTAAGCGCTCAATAAATACTATTGAATGAATTGTATATACCCCAGTGCTTAGTGGGGATTAAGACTGTGAGCCCCACGTAGGACAACCTGATTCCCGTGTCTACCCCAGCGCTTAGAACAGTGCTCGGCACATAGTAAGTGCTTAACAAATACCAACATTATTATTATTATTAGTATTAGTACTGTGCCTGGCACATAGTAAGCACTCAGCAAATAACATTAAAGAAAAAAATAATAGAGCTGGTAGACATAATCCCTGCCCTGAAGAAGCCTACAATCTAGCAGCGAATGCAGATATGAAAATAAATTCTATGTAGGAAGAAGCACCCCTCTCAGAATTGCATCTAGAGTGTTTCCAGTACTGAACCAGTCCAGCTACAGGAGGGAGAGTCAAGCAGCGGCATATCCATTCCATTCCTAGCTTGGGCAGTGGCTAACGAGTGGAAAGCAATCTGCTAAAAGTCGAAACTCACCTGTGCTGGGCAGCAGTGGCATGGGAGAGAGTCGAGAGCAGGGACTCAAGTTTATTGTGCGGAAGAAGGCAGTGGTAAACCACTTCTGTGTTTTTACCTAGAAAACACTATGCTTACACTACCAAAACAATTGCAAGATGGAGGTAGGACGTTCTGGGAGACGTGTCCACGGAGTTGCTATGGGTCAGAGATGACTCGACAGCGTAAGACAAGGGAGAAGCAATTGAGTTTACAGCATGTTCTCTCCCCAGTCCTCCCCTGCTCCCCGTGCTCTCATGCTCCCAAGTCCCACCACCCAGCTCCCATATACCAAGGGCAGGTTCCAAGTGAAAATCAAGTGAAAATCCAGGCCTGTGGAGCTGGAGTCCTTCAGGGATAGAGAATCCATCAATATGAGAGGCCCAGAGTGGACTGTAATTTCTAAGTCAAGTTTGAAAAACAGCAACTGAAAATATTTAGTTCTGAGTGAAGAAGGTGAGTCATCTTTTACTCTCCAAAGAACCCTGATGAAATATCTCCTGCTTTAGATTAGAATAGCCTGGAAGGTGTCAGTGAGGTGTCGGCTGTTCCTCCAAATCCCATGCCTTCCTTTAGTCAAAGCCCAGGACTGAACAAATCTACCTGAAAGGGACCTCCCATCTCTTGATTTTCTTGGATTCCTTCCCTTTTAACTCAGAGGGTTGCTGCCTGCTGACTTTGGCTATAGGTGGGAACAAAAAAACCCTAGCCACCTCACAGAATTTGGCTGTTAGGGTTGCAGGGAAATCCTCTGCTTCTGGGGTTCCCTCCTCCTTCCTACGGAAAGATTTGAGGAGCCCAAAGAGGTGAACCGAGAGGAGAAAGGGTGGAGAGATTCCCTGAAGCAATATAATCCAACCCTCATTTGTCTTGTTGAAACAGAGCTGTGTGACAGGCTGTTTCAGCTAACACTAATCCCCCGCACATTACAGACATGCACCGTGGCACAGATAAGGAAACTCAGCTTGGGAGGAGGCAAAGTGAGCCTTGTCACCCTCGCCTGGGGATGAGGGGTGGCGCGGGCAGGGACGGTTGTTAACCATGTGAGTTATTTTCTTACACTCTGCCTACCTCTTAGCTCCCTTCCCTTCCACCCTCAACGTTTCTGCCTCCACAACCTCCACCTCCATCACATCCACTTCTGCCTCTACCACCTCCGCCTTCACCTCCAACTCCACAACCTCCACTTCCACCATATCCACCTCCATCTCCACCACCACCGCCTCCGCAAATTAATGTTTCTGAACAAGCCCAAACCTTGCCAAGGGAGAGGAAGCACTGTGCTGGCCGCTGTTGATAAAAAAGCACATTTCAGGGCTAGAATGCTGCCAACACAATCACATGGAGTGTGTCAAATGACTTGGCTGGAAGTGGAGTGGATGAAGTGAAATCGCTTCTATATCCACAGTGATCCTAAGTAGGTTTCCTGGGACTAAACAGGGCTGGTGATGGAGAAATTGTTTAGAAGAAAAGACTTAGCACTGTGCTAAGTGCTTGGGAAAGAGCAACAGAAACAAAGTACATAGTCCCGCCCCTCAAGAAACTGGGTCTATTTAATGGTAATGGACCCCGAGCTACTAAGTCAGTAGGGCTTCCCTACTGGACGTGAATTCCTCTGGAGGTCCCATTTTCTAGAAAATAAAGTTTTTTCTGGGTTAGGCCAGGATAGGAGGACCTGACGCTGAGATCATGATCTGGTCCATTCTTTGGGAAGCTTGGGGGCAGCCAATGACATTAATGCTTTGGGCAACACATGTGAATGACAGAAGATAATAATAATAATGATAATAATAATGTTGGTATTCATTAAGCGCTTACTATGTGCAGAACACTGTTCTAAGCACTGGGGTAGATACAGCCTTCCAGCTTCTGACCTAGAGACTAGCTGCAAGTATAATGACTGTCACAGTCCCCAGCATCTATCAATCTATCCATGACATTTATTATTTGTCTATGGAGTGCCACTCGACCGGGGAGGGAGAGTTAAGCAAAGGCATATACCCAGTTCATTCCTAGCTTGGGCAGTGGCTGGCAAGTGAAAAGCAATCTGCTAGAAGTCAAATCTCCCCTGTACTGGGCAGCGGCGGCAAGGGAGAGAGTCGAGGATGGAGACTCAAGTTGATTGTGCGGAAGGAAGCAATGGTAAACCACTTCCGGATTTTTACTAAGAAAACTCTATGGACCCACTACCGAAATGGCTGCAGATGGAGATGGGGTGTCCTGGGAGATATGTGTCCATGGTGTTGCTATGGGTCAGAGACAATAAAACAAGACAATAAAGTGTAGAACACTGTGCCAAATGCTTGGGAAAGAGCAACAGAAACAAGGTGTATGGTTCCCTCCACTCAAGAAACTGATAGTCTAAATGATGGTAATGGACCCTGGTTACTAACTCAATAGGGTTTCCCAGACGCTTTGGAGGTGAATTCCTCTGGAGTTCCCATTTTCTAGAAAATCAAGTCTTTCTGAATTGGATGATAATACAGTGTATTTGGGATTAATGGATTGACCCTCTAGATTGTAAGATCGTTGTGGGCAGGGAATGTGTCGGTTAATTGTGATATTGTCCTCCCTCTCAAGTGCTCAGTAGAGTGCTATGCACACAGTAAGTGCTCAATAAATACAATTGAATGAATGAATGGATGAATGAATGTATGACCCATATCACCAGGAAACCATAAACACACTGCTGTGCTAAAGACGGAGTCAGTGAGCAACTGAGGGGCTGAACCCAGATCTTCATTGGTTTTAGTGCATCCTGGAGCTCAGCCCTGGGGCTGGGGGCCTTGGGCAAGTCACCTGACTTCTCTATGCCTCAGTTCCCTCATCTGTAAAATGGAGATTAAAACAAGGACTGTGTTCAATTTGATTAGCTTGTATCTACCCCAGCAATTAGAACTGTACCTGGCACAAAGTAAGCGCTTAACAAATACCATTAAAAAAAAAGAAGGCAATGAGCATGACCCTGTCCAGAGTCTGGGCACTTTTACCCAAAAAGACACTGTGTGGAACTGTGGAGGGAGGGTGCTGACGGACTGAGACGGTGGCAAAATGCTAACAACTATCTGAGAGCAGAAGACGAAGGCATAGCATGGCAGGGGGACTTAGGTCAGTCACTAACTCAGTTACATTTTTTGAGTGCTTCCTGTGTGCAAAGCACTGTACTAAGCGCTCGAGAGAGTACAATAGAACAATAAACAGACACATTCCCTGTCCCCAGTGAGTTTACATTCTAGATGGAGAGACAGACATTAATATAAACAAATTACAGATATGTACACAAGTGCTGTGGAGCTGGGAGGTGGGGGGAAAAGCAAAGGGCATCACAGAAGGGAGAGGGAGAAGAGGAAAGGAGGGCTCAGTCAGGGAAGGCCTCTGGGAGGAAATGTGCCTTCCATAAGGCTTTAAAGCCGAGGAAGTAACCATCTGTAACCGTCTGTCAGATATGAGAAGAGAGGATGTTCTAAGCCATAGGCCTGATGTGGGCGAGCATTCGGCGACAAGATAGACGAAACAGATAAGACCTAAGGGAATGGTAGCTCCTTTTCTTCCTCTCCCAGACTCCTCCGGTCTCCGGTCTCCAGGGTTGGAGAAGAGCTTTCAGGCACTGAGTGCGAGGGTGCTCAGTCCTATCCCTTCACCTCTCCCAGGACCAGTGAAAGGCTCAGAATTTCCCTGGCCCCAAGGAAGAAGCAGCAGTAGAAGTAGGGGTAAGCAAAATGCTTCATTCCAATCTTCCAACGTGCTTGAGAGGAAGGAAAGAAGAGATGGGACAGGGATTTTTGCTAACTTTTATTTACTGATTGCCAGGCAGAAGGATAAAGGAATAACCTGAAAATACCCCTGACTCATAATGGTGGTAAGTGGGCAGAAGCCTCACGGTAGTAGGATGGAAGGGAACAAATATTTCTTCTCTCATCTTCTCTCCCACCACCTTTGCTCCTTCCTCAACACACTCTTACGCCCCCTTAATCTCACCTGTGCTCTCGCTCTCAAGCATGCAATCTTGTTTAGAAACATCTTTGCACAGACACATTCAATGACAACTAACTTTTACACAGCCCTGTAAAATCAGTCTGCCTCAGCCTTCCCCTAGCTCTCACCTTCAAGCTCCTGGAAGTCTCTCTTATTTCATTCTTCTGCTTCTTCCTCTCTCATTCTGAATGCCATTCTGAATTCAGTGAATATGTCTGCCAATTCTGTATTCATGTATTCTCCCAACCGCTTATTCATTCTTTCAGGCATCTTTATTGAGTGCTTACTGTGTGCAGCACACTATACTAAGCGCTTGGGAAAGTACAATACAGCAATAAATAGAGACAATACCTGTCCACAGTGAGTTCACAGTCTGGGGGGTGCAGGGGAAGGGAGAGACAGACATCAGTACAAATAAGCAGACATCAATATAAATAAATAAATTTATATAAGTACTGTGGGGCAGGCGGTGGGGGAAGAGCAAAGGGAGCAAGGTCAGGGCAGCACAGAAGGGAGTGGGAGATGAGGAAAAGTGGGGCTTAGTCTGGAAAAGCCTCTTGGAGGAAATGTGCCTTCAGTAAAGCTTTGAAGTGGGGGAGAGTAATTGTCTGAAAGATTTGAGGAGGGAGAGTGTTCCAGGCTAGAGGTAGGACATGGTCCAGGAGTCGGTGGCGAGACAGGCGAGATGGAGACCCAGTGAGAAGGGTACCACCAGAGGAGCAAGTGTGTGGACTGGGTTGTAGAAGGAGAGAAGCGAAGTGATGGAGGAGGGGATGAGGTGATGAAGTGCTTTAAAGCCAAGGGCGGGGAGTTTTTGTCTGATAGGGAGGTGGATAGGCAACCACTGAAGATTTTTGTGGAAGAGGGTTACATGTCCAAAACAATTCTATAGAAAGATAATTCTGGCAGCACAGTGAAGTATGGCCTGGAGTGGGGAGAGGCAAGAGGTTGGGAGGTTAGAAAGGAGGCCGATGCAGCAATCTAGGCAGGATAGGATGAGTGACTGTCAACATGGTGATAGTTTGGATGGAGAGGAAAGGGCGGATTTCGCGATGTTGTGAAGGTGCGAGCTACAAGATTTGGTGATGGACTGGATGTGTGGGTTGATTGAGAGAGCAGAGTCAAGGATAACCCAAGGTTTTGGGCCTGTGGTAGTGCCATCTACAGTGACTGGAAAGTCCAGGGGAGGACAGGGTTTGGGTGGGAAGATAAGTAGCTCTGTTTTGGACATGTTAAGCTTGTGGTGACAAGAGGACAACCAAGTAGAGATATCTTGAAGGCAGGAGGAGATGCAAGCCTGGAGACAGGGAGAGAGATCAAGGGAGGAGATGTAGATTTGGGACTGAATCCTTGGGATTGAATGAGAGAAGTAGTTGGAAAATAGAAGGGGACTGGGAACTGAACCTTGAAGGACCCCCACAATTAGGGGATGGGAGGGATAGGAGGAGCTCGAGAAGGAGCTCTTTGCACATATTAAGCACTCAATAAATACCACTGATGATGATGACGATATTGATTTCCTCCAGGAGGTCTTTCCCAATTCATTTTTCTTCTCCCCAGGGCATCTTAGGTCCCTCGTTGCTTATCTGAGCTATTCTACATCAACTCTTCTTCATTTATACCGTAATGTTATCCAAAGTGCTATGTACATATAGATCTCTACACCCTACCGTTTAATCACTCTAATCTTCATATCCATTTTTCTGTATTCTTCTTTTATCCATGAATAACTTTGTGCCTGTCTTCCTCACTAAACTGTGACCCCTTTATGGACAAGGATTGTGCCTCCTAAATCTAGAGTATTCTCCCGAATGCTTAGAACAGTGCTTTGCACACGGTAGGTGCTCAAAAATTCCATGGATTGATTGATCTCCCCTCCCCCATATTGCACCTTACACCCTTCCTCTACTACTCATTCCACTTCACCTGAGGCATTGATAAAATCAATGAAGTTGTTGATGGTAGTGATAGAAGCAGGTGGTCTAATAGATAGAGCTCGGGCCTGAGAGTCAGAGGGACCTAGATTCTAATCCTGCCTCTGGCACTTGTCTGCTATGTGACCTTGAGCAAGTCACTTCAACTGTATATATCTTCATTACCCTATTTATTTTGTTAATGAGATGTGCATCACCTTGATTCTATTTATTTGCTATTGTTTTAATGAGATGTTCTTCCCCTTGATTCTATTTATTGCCATTGTTCTTGTCTGTCCGTCTCCCCCGATTAGACTGTAAGCCCGTCAAAGGACAGGGACTGTCTCTTTCTGTTACCGATTTGTACATTCCAAGAGCTTAGTACAGTGCTCTGCACATAGTAAGCGCTCAATAAATACTATTGAATGAATGAATGAATGAACTTCTCTGCACCTCAGTTCCCTCATCTGTAAAATGGAGAGACTGTGAGCCCCTTGTGGGACAGGGACTGTGTCCAACCTGATTAGCTTGTATCTCTCCCAACGCTTACAGTACAGTGTGCCTGGCACACAGTAAATGATTAAAAAGTTCCACAGTCATTATCATTATGGTGGTGGTGGTGGTATGGAGAACTTTTGAGAGCCTCAGCAGGTCAGGAGAGAAACCCAGGAAGCTCTAGAGAGGCCATATCTTGCTTAGCAAGTTGGGACCTTACAGAACTAGCACAGAAGATTGGGGGTCCAGTCAGTGCTTGTTTCTAAGGAGGCAGAAAGGCTAAGAGGAGAGAGAAACTGAGCTCATCGGTCCATAGAGCCAGAGTTAATGTGCTTGTGGAGTTGTCAGCTTATTTCTCAGTAAACTAGGTTGGTTTGTTTACTCCTGACCTCACTAATGCTTCATCACTCTTCTAATAAAAGCACTTTTGCACACTTAGAAGGCCACATAAATGCTAAATCACCATAATGAGGGGTCTAACTGAGAAGGTCCTGGAGGTGTTCTCAGAAGCTTCATTTTCAAATGATGGGTTCCTCAGGTCTCAGAGTTTCATCTTCTCTGCTTTCTCAACACCTGGAGTTGCCCCCCTACAGTTCAAGGAACCCCAACCCAATAGAGGTGGGGTCTGTTGGGAAATGCCCACCCCAAGAAATTGAGCCGTGTCTAGTAGAAGCAGAGAGGCCTAGTGGAAGGAGCACTGACCTGGAAGTCAGGAGATCCAGGTTCTAATCCTGGCTCTATCACTTGCCTGTTGTCTGACCTTGCAGAAGTCCCTTAACGGATCCGTTTCTTCTTCTGTAAAATGGCGGTTTAAATTCTTGATCTCCCTCCCCGTTAGACTTCAAGTCCCTTCAGGGGTAGGGACTGTGTCTGTCCTGGTTGTTTTTAGTCCAGTGCTTAGTCCAATACTTGGCACGTAATAAGTGCTTAACAAATGTCACAATTATGACTTAATACTAGTAATGATAATAATTATGGTCCCTGTTGAGCTCTTGCTATATGCCAAGAACTGTTCTAAGTGCTGGGGTAGATACAAGTTAATCAAATTGGACACAGTCCCTGTCCCATATGGGATTCACATTCTCAATCCCCATTTTCCACGTGAGGTAACTGAGGGCCAGAGAAGTTAAGTAACATGCCCAAGTTCACACAGCTGGCATGTGGCTGAGCTGGGATTGGAATCCAGATCTTTCTGACTCCTAGGCCCATTCTCTATTCACTAAACCGTGCTGCTTCTCTAAAGATTACGGCCAGTGTAAGACTTGCATCTAATGCTCTACCAACTGAGATAGTGGGGGCTGGGCCTGCTTCCTCAGCTCAGCTTTCCCATAGCTGGCACCATTATAGCAGCATGTCTCCCAGTCAATCTCACCCTGAGGTTGAGCCTGAGGTGGCCGGCTCTCATAGTGGATAGAGCACAGGCCTGGGAGATCGAAGTTCATGGCTTCTAATCCCAGCTCCGTCACTTCTCTGCTGCGTGACCTTGGGCAAGTCACTTCACTTCTCAGTCCCTTCTGGAAAATGGGGATTAAGACTGTGAGCCCCACATGGCCAGGGACTGTGTCCAACTCGATTTGCTCGTATCCACCCCAGTGCTTGGTACAGTGACTGACACGTAAGTGACTAGCAAATGTCATTATTATCATTATTATTTTTATAGCCACTCCACAGCAATGGCTTAATTTCAGGATGCAAAACAGCACACAGATGATTCAAACTGAAGGGGGATCAATGTGAGTTTGGATTACAAAAAAAGCTTGGCTCTATCTTGGCCAAAAATCTATCCAAGTTTGTTTAATTATTAAAATGCTTTTCTGATACTTGTTGGAATAACGATGAGCTTATTTTTACAAAGCACTTTCATATCAGCAATCTCATTTTATATTCAAAACATTTCTCAGGGAGGGTGTGACCGATATTATTATCCCCATTTTACAGAAAAGCTAGCTGAGTCAAGATCTGTTTATCTTGTATCTATCTAGTAAGGGCTTTGTAAATCCCCAGGTTATTATTATTATTTTTTATGCTATTTTTTAAGCACCGTTCTAAGTCCTGGGGTAAATTCAAATTAAGTCAGACACAGTCCCTGTCCCGCATGAGGCTCACAGTCTAAGTAGGAGGGAGAACAGGTATCTAATCCCCACTAGATTGTAAACTCATTGAGGGCAGGTCATGTATCTGTTATATTGTACTCTCCCAAGTGCTTAGTACAGTGCCCTGTACACAGTGAGCACTCAATAATTATGATTAACAGTTTAACTGACTGATTTTACAGCTGAGGAAACTGAGGCACAGAGAAGTGAAGTGATTTGCCTAAGGTCACACAGCAAGCAATTGGCAGAATCAGGATTCAAATCCAGGTCCTCTGACTCCCAGGCCATTGCTCTTGCCACTAAGTCATGCTGCTTCTCATGTTACAACTGAAGTATAAGCTGTCTGCTTTCTACACTGTATCTTTTCCAGATAGAGCCTCAGAAAGTCAAGACAAGGAAGAAGTGGTATAGATTTTAAAATTAAAAAAAATACTGCAGGCTGTGTTTGATTTTAACTTTTTTGTTTGGATGGGCTTGAACGGTTCCTTCTCATCTCTTCCTCCCCACTCTCCTTCGGCCCCATTCTTTCAAACTGCTCACATTTTAATTTTTCAACCAAGGGCCACTCATCAACGCATTCTTGAATCTCAAGTGTGGTGTTGAGATTCCAGAAACTTATCTGGACTGTGGAAAAAGGGAAGACGTTTCAAAGCAAACAGATGGAAATCTCCATGGGAAGACCTCGGGAAATATGGATAGGGAGTGAAGGCAGCAGGTAGAGCAGACAACATGACACATTTTGCTTCCCCATTTGGCAGAAATCTGCGCATCTGCCTTATTGAAAACAAATAAATCAATACACGAGGAAGACCTGGTAGATGTTTTTCCATCTGCCCATATCTCTCGTTCTGGTGGTTTCGATGGTTCCTCCAAAGGAAGGACAATGAAAACATTTGCAGTGAAATGCTTTGCCAATTGCTCACCAAAAGGAGGGGGACGGCTGTGAGGAGTCACATTTACTTAATAATTGTGGCACTTGTTAAGCACTTACTGTGTGCTGAGCACAATCCTAAATGCTGGGGCAGATACAAGTTAATAAGGTTAGACACAGTTCCTGTCCCACGTGGGGCTCACACTTTTATTGCCATTTTACAGATGAGGTAACTGAGGCATAGAGAAGTTAAGTGACTTGCCCTAGGTCACACAGAAGACATGTGGCAGAGCCAGGATTAGAAGCCATGTCCCTCTGACTCCCAGGCCCGTGCTCTGTCCACCTAGCCAAGCTGCTTATTTATCCAGCTTTCACCAGGATGTGCAATTAATTTGTATCAAACATCAATATACCCACAAGGAGCCAATCTAGGGAAAATCAGCTGTCAGCTTCATGTCCTGTGGAAAGTCTTCCTAACCTCTACAGGTGGGCGGAGAACCCCCATCTCCAGTCTGTCAGCCAACCACACCAATGAGAATAGGAAATAGAGAGGGCAAGAGAAAACGTCATCACCTCTGAAAGGATGAGCTGGGAATGGCCACAGTAGCTTTGGCCCTGCTGAGCCAAAATAATAACAATAATAATTATTATTATGGTATTTGTAAATGGCTTACAATGTGTCAAGTACTGTTCTAAGTGCTGGGGTAGATACAAGTTAATCAGGTCGGACACAGTCCCAGTCCCACATGGGGCTCATACTCTTATCCCTGTTTTACAGATTGGGGAACTGAGGCCCAGAGAAGATAAGTGACTTGCTCAGCATCACACAGCAGAAACATGGAGGAATCCGCATTAGAACCCATATCCTTCTGCCTACCAGGCCCTTGCTCTATCCAGTCAGCCATGCTATTTCTCATAAGCACCATCATGAGCACACTGAGCGCTCTTATCAGTCTAAGAGCACTGTTATCAGTCCCTGAGCACTGTTATCAATCCACAGAAGCTGATACAAACCTATGAGCACTGTCTTCAGTCCACAAGCACCGTTATCAGTCCACTAGTGCTATTACTAAGCAGCGTGGCTTAATGGAAAGAGCACGGGCTTGGGAGTCAGAGGGTCTTGGGTTCTAATTCTGGCTCCGCCACTAATCAGCTGTGTGACTTTGGGCAAGTCACTTAACTTCTCTGTGCCTCAGTTACCTCATCTATCAAATGGGGATTATTCATTCATTCATTCATTCAATAGTATTTATTGAGCGCTTACTATGTGCAGAGCACTGTACTAAGCACTTGGAATGTACAAATCGGCAACAGATAGAGACAGTCCCTGACCTCTGACGGGCTTACAGTCTAATCGGGGGAGACAGACAAGAACAATGGCAATAAATAGAATCAAGACTGTGAACCCCACGTGGGACAACCTGATTACCTTGTATCTACCCCAGTACTTAAAACAGTGCTTGGTACATAGTAAGCCCTTTTCAAATAGCTTCATTATTATTATTATTATTATTATTATTGGAGGCACATCAATCAATCAATTGTATTGATTGAGTGCTTACTCTTGTACAGAGCACTATAGTAAGCGCTTGGAAGAGTACAAAATAATAGAGTTGGTACACACATTCCCTGCCCCAAGTTAATTGATGATCTAGAGTACAGACAGACATTACTATCAGTAAATAAATTTGGGGATATACATATGTGCTTTGGGGTTGAGGGAGGGGTGAATCAAGGGAGTAAATCAGAGCGACGAAAAAGGGACTGGGAAAGAGGAAATGAGAGCTTAGTCAGGGAATGCTTCTTGGAGAGGTACCGTCAATAAGACTTTGAAGGTGGGGAGAGTGATTGTCAGATATGAAGAGGGAGGGCGTTCCAAGCTAGAGAGAGAGAGGATGTGGGAGAAAGGTTAGAGGCAAGATAGATGAGATCAAGGTACAGTGAATAGGTTGGCATTAGAGGAGCAAAGTGTGCGGGCTGGGCTGTAGCGGAGAGCAGTGAAGTGAGGTAGGAGGGAACAAGATGATTGAATGCATTAAAGCTGATAGTAAGGAGTTTCTCTTTGATGTTGAGGTAGAGGGGCAACCACTGGAAGTTCTTGAGGAGCGGCGAACATGGACTGAACGTTTTTGTAGAAAAATGATCCAAGAAGCAGAGTGAAGTATGAACTGGAGTGGGGAAAGACAGGAGGCAGGACGGTCAACAAAGAGGCTGGTAGAGGAATTACGGCAGGATAGGATAAGTGATGGTATTAGTGGTAACAGTTTGGAAGGAGAGGAAAGAGCAGATTTTAGTCATGTTGTGGAGACTGAACCGAAAGAATTTAGTGATAAATTGAACATGATGATGATCATGATGATGGTATTTATTAAGCGCTTAATATGTTCCAAGCACTGTTCCAAGCACTGGGGTAGATACAAGGTAATCAGGTTGTATCATGTGGGGCTCACAGTCTTCATCCCCATTTTACAGATGAGGTAACTGAGGCACAGAGAAGTGAAATGACTTCCCCAAGTCACACAGGTGACAAGTGGCAGACCGGGATTAGAACCCGTAACATCTGACTCCCAAACCTGGGCTCTTTCCACTAAGTCCCACTGCTTCTCTGAGAGGCCCTCTGTCTGACCCCTCATCTCCTCTTTCCCACTCCTTTCTGCATCACCCTTGCTCTTGGATTTACTCCCTTTTTTCATCCCCACCGGCCCCGGCTCGAGTCTCACAGCACTTAAAATAATATTAATAATAATTATAATATGTGTTAAGCACTTACTATGTGCCAGGCACTGAATTAGGGCTAGAGTAGATACAAGCAAATTGGGTTGGTCACAGTCCCTGCCCCACGTGGCACTTACAGTCTCAATCCCCATTTTATAGATGCGATAACTGAGGCCCAGACAAGTGAAGTGACTTGCCCAAGGTGACAGAACCAATAAGTAATGGAGCAGGATTAGAATTCATGACCTTATATACATACCTGTAATTCATTTATTCATATTAATGTCTGTCTCTCCTCTAGATTGTAAACTTGTTATGGGCACGTAATGTGTCTACCATCTGCTACACTGTATTTTCCCAAGCTTATAGTACAGTACATTGCACATAATAAGTGCTCAATAAGTGTGATTGATGAATTTATTGATGAATTGATTACCAGTCCACAAGAATTCTTACCAGCCCACAAGGACTGTTGTCAACCTTGCCAGACAGCATCGATCCTTCTCACATTTGCTAATTCCTTTCCCCTTAGTACTAACTGCCAACTCCTCCTTCCTCTCCTCCGTGTCTCCACTCTCCTGTCTGCACACATTTCCACCAAAACATAGGAAAAGAAAGGAGAGAGAGGATAAAATTCGTGTCTTCCAAACGTGCAGCCCGGTTTCCCGAAGGTTCAGCCTGATTCACACCCTAAGCCTAAGCAGGTGTGGAATCCGAGAATGAAAACTTCCTGAGGGCAGGGACCAAGACACAGCAATATCCTGAAACATATTCAGGATTTCTAGGCATTTTTAAGACTTGACTAGCCTTGGTTTATTTGTTACTTAATAATCAATCACTTACTGTGTACAGAGTACTAGACTACTACTAGACTAAGCATCTAGAATTAGAGATGCGATGAGTCAGTAATACTTTGTTCTTACCTCATCTCTAGACTGTAAACTCATTATGGGCAGAGAACGTGTCTGCTAATTCTGATGCATTTTCTCAAGCGCTTAATTCTGTAAACACTCAATAAATGCCATTGGTCTATTGATTACTACCCTTCAGAAAGAACATTCAATCGGCTTTTATTCAGACAAATTAATGTCCACAGGCCTTTTGATTTTTTTTTCCTTTTTGGTATTTAATAATGTTGGTATTTGTTAAGCACTCACTATGTTCAGAGCACTGTTCTAAGCGCTGGGGGAGATACAGGGTAATCAGGTCATCCCACATGAGGCTCACAGTTAATCCCCATTTTACAGATGAGGGAACTGAGGCACAGAGAACTTAAGTGACTTGACAACAGGCACACAGCTGACAAGTGGCAGAGCCGGGAGTCGAACCCATGACCTCTGACTCCGAAGCCCAGGCTCTTTCCACTGAGCCATGCTGCTTCCCCAGCTTATTTGCTAAGTGTTACTATGTGCTAGGACACTCTACTAAGTACTGGAGTAGATACAAGATAATCAGGTTGGACACCATCCCTGTCCCATGTGGGTCCACAGTCTTAATCCCCGTTTTACATCTGAGGTAACTGAAGCACAGAGATGTGAAGTGACTTGCCCAAGGCCATGCAGCTGACAAGTGGCAGAGCCAGGATTGGAATCCATGATCTAATGACTCTCAGGTCCGTGCCTTATCCACTACTCCAGAGTGAGGAGAAATAGATGGAAATGGCCTCCAGATCAGAGTAGGTTAAAGACTTCTCTTAAAGAGGATTTTAGCTATGTTGTGAAGGTAGAACAGACAGGATTTGGTGACAAATTGAATATCTGGGTTGAATGAGAAAGAAAGTCAAGGATAATGCCTGGATTATGGATTTGAGAGGCAGGAAGGATGGTGGCGCTGTCTACAGTAACAGGAAAATCAAGGGGAGGAGAGGTTGGGTGGGAAGATACAGAGTTCTGTTATGGAGATGTTAAATTTGAGGTGTTATCAGCACATTCACATAGAGATGTCTTGAAGGCAGGAGGAAATGTGATACTGCAGAGAGGGAGAGAGAAAGAAGGGCTGGAGATGTAGATTTGGGAATCTACATAGAGATGGTGGTTGAATCCATGGTAGAGATTTATTTTTCCAAGGGAGTGAGTGTAGAAGGAGAATAGAAGGGGTCCTAGAACTGAGCCTTGAAAGATCTCTACTGTCAGAGGGTGGGAGCGATTTGACTGTAAGCCCATCAATTGCCAGGGATTGTAGCTATCTGTTGCCCAATTGTACATTCCAACCGCTTAGTACAGTGCTCTGCACATAGTAAGCACTCAATAAATACTATTGAATGAGATAGAGGAAGAGCCAACAAAAGAGGCTGAGAAGAAGTGGTCAGAAAGGTAGGAGAATCAAGGGAGGACAGCGTCAGTCAATCCAAGGTTTGATAAAGTTTCAAGGAGAAGGGGATGGTCTACAGTATTAGAAGAGGCTGAGAGATCTAGGAAGATTAGGATGGAGTAGAGGCTGTCAGATTTGCAGAAAACGAAATCATTGGTGACCTTAGAAAGGGCTGTTTCTTTGTAGTGAAGGGGGCCACTCGGAGAGGATCTAGGGGATAATTGGAGGAGAAGAAGTGGAGACAGTGGGTGAAAACAACTCTCTCAAGAAGTCTGAAGAGAAATGGTAAGAGGGAGATGGGGTGATAACTGGAGAGAGCCATGGGGTCAAGGAAGGGGTTTTTGTTGTTGTTGTTGTTTTTTTAAGATGGGGCTTTTAACATAAGCATGTTTGAAAGTAGTGGGGAAGAAGCCGTTGGAAAGTGAACAGTTGAAGGTTGTAGTCAAGGAGGGAAGAAGGAAGAGGTGAGCGTTTTAAGACGGTATGAAGGGATGGGGTCAGAAATGCAGGTGAAGGGGGTGGATTTAGAGAGGAGGTGAGATATTTCATTTTGAGTTACTATAGGGAATATAGGGAAAGTCAAAGAATGTGGAAGGGGGGATTAGAGAAGAGCAGGGGAGAATTTAGGGGGAGGAGGATGATGATAACAATAATAATAGTATTTGTTAAACACTTACTATGTACCAGACACTGTACAAAGCGCTGGGATAGGTAGAAGCAAATAGGGTTGGATACAATCCCTGTCCCACATGGGGCTCACAGCCTTAATCTCCATCTTACAGATGAGGTAACTGAGGCCCAGAGAAGTGAAATGAGTTGCGCAGGGTCACACAGCACACAAATGGCAGAGCTGGGATTAGAACGCATGACTTTCTGACTTCCAGGCTCTTGTTCTATCCACGCACGCCTGATAGTTTCAATTTTGTTGATAAAGTATGTGGCCAGGTCATTAGGGGAAAGAGATGGTGGGGTGGGGGGCGCGAAGGGGCAAGGGTTTTGAGAAGGGAATTACATTTCTGGAACAGTTGGTGGAGGCTGTGGGTATGAGAGTGGCTTAGGAGGGAGTAGCAATGCTGTCGGGCAGTGGAGAGGGCCAAAGTGAAGCAGGTAAGAATGGATTTAAGGTGGACAGGTCAGAGGGATGTCTGGATTTCCTCTAACAGCACTCCACAGCTCAGGCACAAGAGGAGTGGAAGCAGACAGTGGAAGTGATCCAAGGTTGTGGGCTAGTGGTACAAGACCCTTCCCCTCCCCTCCTCTCCCCACCGCGCCGTCTGCCCCTCCCCCTTCCCCCTTCCCCTCCCCTCTGCACTGTGCTCATGTGTATATATTGTTTATTACCCTGTTTATTTTGTTAATGAGGTGTACATCCCCTTGATTCTATCGTGATAATGTAGTCTTGTTTTCGTTTTGTTCTGTTTTGCTTTGTTGTCTCCCCCGATTAGACTGTGATCTCGTCATTGGGCGGGGATTGTCTCTATCTGTTGCTGAATTGTACATTCCAAGCACTTAGTACAGTGCTCTGCACATAGTAAGCGCTCAATAAATACTATTGAGTGAATGAAGACCAGCAGAGAGACAGAGGAGCAAGGGAGTTCTGCTCCGTGGAAAGGGTGGTGTTCAGTGTGACAGTTTGTGCATCAGAAGAAGGTAGTTGGGGTATGGAGACCCAAGGGGGTAGGATGGCCGTAGAATACCACTGGGTGTCAAAAGAACTGCGATCTCTGTGGTAGAAACTCACCTTTGACCCCTTCCTCACATCCTCCCTCTTGCCTGGAACTCCTTCTGCCTTAAAACCTGACAGACCAGATTTGTCTCTCCTCATCTTTAAAGTCCTTCTAAAATCATATATTCTCCAAGAAGCTTTCCCTGACAAACCTGCCATTTTTCTAGCCGATTCACCCTCCCTTTTGCTTAACCTTTGCACTTGGGTCTATATCCCTTAAGAACCTTGACGCTCACCCCACCCCCAGTCCCACAACACTTATGTACCTATACTTGTACTCCACTGCTTCCCTTTGTTTGAATATCTGTCTCCACTATAATAATAATGATTATGATACTTGTTAAGTGCTTACTGTGTGCTAAGCACTGTTCTAAGCACTATACTGTGAGCTCCCTGACACCAGGGATCATGTTTACCAATGCTATTGTAGTGTACTCTCCCAAATATTTAGTACAGTGCTCTGCATTCATAAATACCCTTAGTAAATACCATTAATTGTTGTCTCCCCTTCTAGACTATAAGATCCTTGTGGGCAGGGAATGTCAACTGTTGTAATGTTCTCTTCCAAGTGCTGACTACAGAGCTCTGCACAAAATAAGAATTCTACAAATGCCTTTGATAGATCATTTGAACTATTACTGAAGAAAGGAGGTTTTTTTTTTCATCCAGGACCCAATCCAGTTCCTGATATCATGAATGTTCCCGTGCCTCTGCTACTATGATCCTATCCTAATTTGAAACAATTCCTAAATCCACAAATGTGTTATTCATGGTGCTGGGAGAGTATGGGATTGGGGGAAGGATTGTTCACCAGTGGGCTTTTCCTCTACAACTGTGACACCAACTTCAAGGCCCAGGGCACATGGGACTGACTGAATAATACGTGCTCTGGAAAATTTCTTCTTAGAAAGCGGGGTTACCCCCAAGATGAGAGAGTAGGTGGGCATCTCTCAAGGACAACAAGGGGACCCACATGAGCCTGTGCAACTATCCAGGAGGCCGATCCACTGACTTGTTTTCTTGTTCTCGATTCCCCAGAAACCTTAATGGATACACGCACAGCTACCGCCGAACTCGGCTGGACGGCCAATCCGGCATCGGGGGTAAGTGTCTGTGTCCGTGTCCTTCCCTGGGGCTGCAAGCGGCTGCTTAGGTACCTCAAGGTGGGCTGGGGTGGGAAGGGAGCATTTCACAAAGAATCGAGCAGATTGCGGGGAAGAGAAGGATGACCGAACGGCATAACAAAACGATGCATCAGCCGACCTTGCTGGGCGACAGGTGTTTGCACCATTCAGTCAGTGCTATAGAATACGATCTGATCAGAGCCTGGGAATAAAATGGTCTGGCCCCAGGAGAGGGAGATTATGGATTTCCGCTGAACTTTGCACTTAGAAGCATGAGATTCCCACTGGACTGCTGCAGTAGAATCGGCATCACTCAGACCAGCTCCATTTTTCTAAAGGGGAAAAGAGGACTGTGAGAAGTTAACCATCCTGGTCTGGGTAGTGAGGGAGGTGATGGTTTGACCACCTACCGTAGTCTGAGACTTTAAGTGTTGTCCTCCCCAATGGCCCCCACTGGCCAGGTGGTTAGGATGGAGGCCAATCAATCAATTGTATTTATCAAGCGCTTACTGTGTGCAGGGCAATCGGTCATATTTATTGAGTGCTTACTGTGTGCAGAACACTGAACCAAGTGCTTGAGAGAATGCAATATGACAATATAACAGTCACATTCCCCACCCGCAACCAGTCTTTGATCTAGAGCGCTGTACTAAGCATTCAGGGGAGTATACTATAACAGGGTTGGAAGACATATTCCCCGTGCACAACGAGGCCAGGATGGAAGCTTCTGATCTCTTGTCCAGTTGATGCTGTCAGAGCGTGGCACCCCTAAGATGCGTACTGGCAGCCCTAAGATGTGTACTCAATTAGGGAACATTTTTCTCCAGGGTGAGTCTCTCTGGTTTCCACACACTCAGAAGAAACAGTTGTGAGTGCATGCATTGCTTTGGAACAGGTTAGGACTACAGTGAAAGCTTTCCTTAGCTTAGGATCAATGAGAAGTGAACCCTTTCCCACCCCCATGGAAGCAGAATGATCCTGTTTCTTGCCCCAGATATATGTGGTTGTCTGACATGCCGTGTCAATCCAGATTCATGGGTGAAAGGCATTTTCTTTTTCTCGGTTGGATGTATGCTAGAAATGTGTGTGTGTGTGTGTGTGTATGTGTGTGTGCATGCCGAGCTGTCTTTCTGGAATTCAAAGATGACGTGGATGACGATGCGATCCAGGGGTTAGAGTGATTGATGAGACTGATACTTGTTTTGGGCAGGAATGTGTCCATTTATTGTTATACTGTACTCTTCCAAGTGCTTAGTACAGTGCTTTGCACCCAGTAAGCCCTCACTAAATACAACTGAATGATGCATCAGTATTACTGTTGCATCAACAAAAAGCTCTTCCAAGTCCTGCGACTGGATAGGGGCTCAGAATTTGGGTGCCATTTTCGTTTCTGCCCTTTAAGGTCAAGATCTTTTCAGAAACTTGGCTTTTGAGAATCACCCCAGATCTACAAATGTACTGGTCTAGCTGCTGCTGTTGGGTACCAGTAATCTCCCATGTTGTCAGTTTGGCTCAGTTTGGCTTTATCATCCCTGTCAAAACATCCCTCGACTTCAACTCACTTCACGGCAGCTGTTCGACTTCTAGATCCCCCCACTTCTCCTCACAAGTTTCACCTGAAAGACATGAGGATCACACGGGAGCACATTTGTCCGTCAATTCAGTGGTATTTATTGAGCACTTACTTTGTGCAGAGCAGTGTACTAAATGCTTGGGAGTATACACTATAACAGAGTTGATAGATGCATTCCCTGGCCATGGCGAGCATAAAGTCTACAAATGACTTTTCAAACTCCCTTTAAGGTGTGTTGATACCAATCACAAGGGGCTTTAAATCAATCAAACATTCAATCGTATTTATTGAGCGCTTACTATGTACCCAGTACTGTACTAAGTGCCTGGGGGAGTTCACTACAAGAGAGTTGGTAGACAAGTTCCCTACCTTCAGTGGTAAACAACTGCCTCTATCTATAAGCAGACTGCTATTTTCCAGATTTGCACTGGAAGCAGTGCTTGCTATTCACAATGGATGTAACTTAAGTAACTTTTCCCGCTTTGGGCTCCCATCCATTCATTTATCATTCATTCATTGAAATCGTATTTATCGAGTACTTACTGTGTGCAAAGAACTGAACTAAGCACTTGGGAGAATACAGTATAACAACAGCAGATGCAGTCCTCCCCACAACAAACTCAAAGTCTAGAGGGGAGACAGACATTAATATAAATAAACGTATGGATAGATTGAATAAATAAATAATCCACCCTCCTTCAAGGATATTAATAACTGTGTTGTCCTGAAAAGAAGATGGAGGTCCTGAAGTGCTAGTGGCAGATGGGAGACCACCGCAGTGTTTTTTTTATGCTTACTCTTCTTTTTTAAAAATTTTTAAATGCTTACTATGTTCCAGGCACCATCCTAAACGATGGGGTAGATGTAAGCTAATAAGGTTGGATATAGTGCATATCCCTCATGGGGCTCACAGTCTTAATCCCCATTTTACAGATGAGGTAACTGCAGCATAGAGATGTCAAGTAACTTACCCAAGGTCACGCAGCAGACAAGTGACAGAGCAGCGATTAGAACCCAGCTCCTTCTGTCTCCCAGGCCTCTGCTCTTTCCAGTAGGCCTTGCTACTTCCCAGCATGGTTTGACTTTGCAAATCTCCGTAGGCCTCCCCGAGAAGCCTTAAAAAGCAACAGAAGCTTCGGCACATCTCTTTTGGTTAGATTTCAGGAACGGGCTATTGTCTGGCAAATTGCAAGATCACTACAAGCTTCACATGAATTTTCATGAAATGTTGACACAATTTCCAGTTTGTTTTCTTCCTGGGTGAAAACCACTCTGCGTGCACAACAAACGTACTCATTAAACTCGCCGATCGACTTCATTACCATTTCTACGTTCTTATCGTCAATGAGGGAAAAGTCCAAATTGGCAGATTTCACTTTGCACAAAATATTTCAAAACATTTAACTCCCAGTGCTTATTCAGAATAGCGAGCCAACTTTCTAAAGGCATAGATTCCTCAGGCCTAGACACCAGTTACTAAGGAAGGACCTATAGGACTCTGAGATCGGAGCGATCGTTATCTTCCCAGGAATATTTATGGTAATTTGTGAAGTGCTTGTTCTATGCCAAACACTGTTCTAAGCTCTGGTGTAGACACAGTCCCTGTTCCACATGGAGCTCACAGCCCAAGTAGGAGAGAGAACAGGTATTGAATCTCCATTTTACAGATGAGGAAACTGAGAAAAAGAGTAGTGAAGTAACTTGCCCGAGGACATATAGCAGGGAGGAGGCCGAGCCTGCATTAGAACCCAGGTTTTCTGACTTCCAGGTGCAAGTTCTTTCGACTGGGCCACACGGCTTCAGGAGGTTAGGCAGACGTTGGCCTTAGACTCAGGTTCTACCTTTATCAATCCCTTCCCTTTTATGGTTTGGACCCCTTCACTCTCCTCAACTGTCTTATGCATTCCTCTGTTGTTTATTTGCTTTTTATCCACCCGTGTTTATTACTCATGTCTACCCTCTTGGTCTTCCAGCTCTTACGTGTCTAACCATAAATACGATTGAATGAATTTCAGTCTACTTGCCTCCTACATTCAGGTTTAAGCTTCCTGGGTGACAGGGATGTTTTTTTAGAAACATCATCAGTGCCATATGCTCTCCTAAGCACCAAAGCTAAGGCTAGACATGCAGTAAATATGGCTAGAGATGGTGAAAATTATGATGCGATGCACCCCCTTACTTAACTTAAATTGCCCAGATTTTCATATCTAGCCAAAGGAGTGATCAGTACCAATTATAATAGTATTTGTGAAGGGCTTCCGATATATGAAACTCTGTACCAAGTTCTGGGAGATTAATTTCATTCCATCCTTCTAGGCTATAAGCTTGTCCTCTAGACTGTAAGCTTGTCTTGGACAGAGACCATGTCTACCATCGCTGTTGTATTGTACTTGCCCAAGTGCTTAGAACAGTGGTCTGCACACATTAAGCAATCAATAAATACCATGGATTGACTGGCCAACATAGGGTGATAATCTAAAGTGCTAGTGATCAGGTTAACAGAATAATGGGAATAATAATAATGGTATTGGTTAAGTGCTCACTATGTGCCAAGCACTGTTCTAAGCACTGGGGTAGATGCAGGGTAATGAGATTGTCCCACGTAGGGCTCACAGTCTCCATCCCCATTTTACAGATGAGGTTACTGAGGCACAGAGAAGTTAAGTGGCTTGCCCAAAGTCACACAGCTGGGAAGCTGGGAACCGGGATTAGAACCCATGACCTCTGACTCCCAAGCCCATGCTCTTTCCACTAAGCCACGCTGCTTCTCTCAGGTTGGACACAGGTAATCAGGTAATCAGGTTGGACATAGTCCCACATGGGGCTCAGAATCTTAACCTCCATTTTACAGATGAGGGTAACTGAGGCCCAGAGAAGTTAAGTGACTTGCCCAAGGTCAAACAACAGATTGGAAAGTTTCAGGTTCTTTAGACAGTTTGGAGAAAATTGAAAAAGAATGTTTCCAGAGCCTTGGCCTGGCTAGGATCTGCTTCCTGATCATCCCTGCTAGGTTCTATCTCCCCACGGTCAAGCTGGAAGGAAAACTGATTAAGGAGTTACGTTGGGAGGTAGTCAATGTGGAGTAGCACTGTTAAGTACCTGCCAGTTCACGGTACAGGCTAAACAGGTACAGACCCGCATTTCTGCTTTGTAAGTAGATGAAAATAGGGCTTTCCCATCTGAGAGCCCGGAAGTTTTAATTGTACCACATCTTAGGTAAACATCACTCCAGAAATGTAAAACTCCAGGGGCTTGAATGCTTTTCTCACTTGCTCTCTCAGCCAAGTAGTTCATGCCGGAATACACTATATACATGGAGGCCTTCCCAGACTGAGCCCCCCTTTTCCTCTGCTCTTCCTCACCTTCCCATCGCCCCTGCTCCCTCCCTCTCCTCTATTCCCTTCCCCGCCTCACAACACTTGTGTATATTTGTACATATTTATTATTCTATTTATCTTATTAATGATGTGTATATATCTATAATTCTATTCATCTATTTTGATGCTATTGGTGCCTGTCTACTTGTTTTGTTTTGTTGTCTGTCTCCGTCCTTCTAGACTGTGAGCCCGTTGTTGGGTAGGGATTTGTCTCTATCTGTTGCCGGATTGTACGTTCCAAGCGCTTAGTACAGTGCTCTGCACACAGTAAACACTCAATGAATACAACCGAATGAATGTATATATACATATATAAATATATCTATATACATATATATGTATTTATGTCAGTGTATATATATGCAAGTTTGCTTCTTTTTTTAAGTGGTATTTGTGAAATGTTTACTATGTGCCTGGCACTATTCTAAGTGCTGGGGTCGATACAAGATGATCAGTTTGGACAATAATAATAATAATGATGGTATTTGTTAACTACTTACTATGTGCCAAGCACTGTTCTAGGTGCTGGGGGAGATACAAGATAATCAGGTTGTCCCACATGGGGCTTGCAGTCTTAATCCCCACTTTACATGCAAGGTAAATAAGGAACAGAGAAATTGAGTGACTTGCCCAAAGTCACACAGCAGACCAGCGGCAGAGCCAGGATTAGAACCCACGTACTTCTGACTCCCCGGCTCCACTGAGACCATGCTGCTTCTCAAGCATTCCACAGTACATCCCAAGAATACAGTGTCGTTGATACCTTGCATGAGATTTCCACCATTCGAACCCAGGAATGCAACCTGCGTACCGACGCTGATCAATCAGTCAATCAATCGGTAGTATTTATTGAGTACTTACTGTATGCAGAGCACCATACTAAGTATTTGGGAGAATACAATAAAATAGAGCTGGTAGATATGTTCCCTGCTCGTGAGGAGATTAAGGCCTAGTGGGGGAGACAGACAGTCATATAAATAAAGTATGGTTATTGAGGATGGGGTAAATATCAAGTGGTCAAACCATGTGCAGAACCAAGTTCAAAGGTGATGAAGAAGGGAGAAGCTGGGGAAAGTTGGGCTTAATCAGGGAAGACCTCTATATTGTTGGCTGTTTTGATTCATGCGAAAACCCTAGTACCTTGGTTCCCCTATCTAGCACTATGGTTAATCAATCAATCATATTCACTGAGCACCTACTGTGTGCAGAGCACTATACTAAGCACTTGGGAGAGTACACTACAACAGAGTTGATAGACACTGGTGAATAAAGCAGTCAATCGTATTTACCGAGTGCTTACTTTTTACAGATATATTCAGCTATATACAGAGAAGGAGGGGAAGAGCAAAGGGAGCGAGTCAGGGTGACAAGGAAGGGAGTGGGAGATGAGGAAAAGAAGGGATTTGTTTGGGAAGCCCTCTTGGTGGAGTTTACAGTCCCTCCCCACATTCCCCCTGCCTAAACAGTCAATAATAAATGGATCTTGAAGGACACTTTTCCTATCCTCTGAGTCAGATTTTCAAGGAACAGAAGAAATCCCTGAACAACTAAAAACGCTGTTGAATGGAAGAGGCAGCTTCATTTAGAAATGAATGATGCAGGTTTCAAAGAGTTAATTGCATCATTCAGAGGATTACTGTCCAACAAGGACCTGTTCTAACTCTGACAAGCTGAAGCCTCATGGCAAGAGGCTAGAGAAGCAGCGTGGCTCAGTGGAAAGAGCACGGGCTTTGGAGTCAGAGTTCATGGGTTCGAATCCCGGCTCGGCCACTTGTCAGCTGGGTGACTTTGGGCGAGTCACTTAACTTCTCTGTGCCTCAGTTACCTCATCTGTAAAATGGGGATTAAGACTGTGAGCCCCACGTGGGACAACCTGATTCCCCTGTGTCTACCCCAGCGCTTAGAACAGTGCTTGGCACATAGTAAGCGCTTAACAAATACCAACTTTATTATTAGAGCAAATCAAGAAAAAGTTACGGTTTCTCCACCTAAGATTTGGTGATGAAGGAGACCTGCATCAATTTTCAAGAAAGCAGATTAATTTATAACAATGATTGAAGAAGGCCTCTATAGAAAGAGGAGTTCAAGGTGGCACAGAGATATTCAGAAGGATTTAGTCTACTGCAAGGGACTTTGTGAAGGAAAAAAGAAGAGGGTGTTCAACTCCATTTGAAGAAATTCACCCTGTTAGGAAGTAACATGGCCTATTGGACACACCTGAGAGTCAGAGGACCTGGATTCTCACCCTGGCTCCCACCACTTGTCTGCTGGGTGACCTTGGGCAAGTCACTTCACTTCTCTGGGCCTCAGTTACCTCATCTGTAAAATGGAGATTGAGACTGTGAGCCCCAAATGGGACGGGGACCGGATCCAACATTATTCGTCTGTATACACCTCAGTGCTTAGTACAGTGTCTGGCACATAGCAACCACTTAACAAATACCACAGTTATCATCATTATTGTTATCATTATTATTATTATTATTATTACTGGCCTGCTCTGCGAACTTGGGAAAGCCACTTAACTTTTCTGTGCCTCAGTTTCCTCAACTGTAAAATGGGAACTTGATGGCTCTACTCGCTGTGACTATGATCCCCATGAGGGACAGGGACTGTCATGACTGACTTGATTATCTTGTATCTACCGCAGTATTTAGTACAATGGTTGGCACATGATAAGTACTTAATAAATACCACAGTTATTATGGGTAAGTTATTGAGGATCAGGGTTCTTGTAATTTCTCTGTTTTTGTCCCTTAATCCTCAGTGGGCACTCAGTAAATATCATTCTTACTTATAGGGCTGAAAAACCACAGCCAAAGTCAGCAGAATCAACTTCAACTTTTACATCAGCCTGTAAAGACTCATAATCATATTCAACTACTTATTTAGTGGAAGTTGTGACGTCATGCTTTCATTTCCTTTAACAAAAATTTAACATTATCTGCTCCAGTACACAGGAGGTAATGTAATTTCGTAGCTATGAAATTCCATTTTGCCAGAGTTTGGGACTGGATCCTAATTTACTAAGATTTACAGTTCAATCACATTTCCAAGAAACCCCGATTAGTTGTATTGTTGGGTTCCTGAAGTTTTCCCCTCCACCCTGGGTTAATTGGGCACTTGGCTGTGTAGTCCTTAACATTTTGATACTCACCCCAGTCCCAGAGTGGAAATATTTTTAATCCCTATCATTTCCCATATTCATAATTTATAGGCAGGGATCGTGTCTACCAACTCTGTTGTACTTTTCCAAGTGTTACTTTCCTACACAACCCAGCCTGCACACTTCTCTCCTCTAATTCTAACCATCTCACTGTGCCTCTCTCTCACCTATCTTGCTGCCGACCTCTCTCCCACACCCTGCCTTTGGCCTGGCATGGCCTCATTCCTCATGTCCCACAGACAATTACTCTTCCCCTCTTCAAAACCTTATTGAAAGCACTTCTCCTCTAAGAGGCTTTCCCTGAGAAAGCCCTCCTTTCTTTTTTTCCTACTCCCTTATGCATCACACTGATTTACTCCTTTTATTCATCCTCTCTCCCAGCCCCACTTGATGATGATGGTATTTGTTAAGCACTTAATATGTGCCAAGCACTGTTCTAAACACTGGAGTAATCAGGTTGTCTTACCTGGGGCTCATTCTTAATCTCCATTTTACAGATGAGGTAACTGAGGTGCATAGAAGTTAAGTGACTTGCCCAAAATCACACAGCTGATAAGTGGCGGAGCTAGGATTAGAACACATGACCTGTGACTCCCAAGCCGGTGCTCTTTCCACTAAGCCATGCACTGATATTATTAGCTCTGTCTTCCCCTCTAATAATAATAATGTTGGTATTTGTGAAGCGCTTACTATGTGCCGAGCACTGTTCTAAGCGCTGGGGTAGACATAGGGGAATCAGGTTGTCCCACGTGGGGCTCACAGTCTTAATCCCCATTTTACAGATGAGGAAACTGAGGCACAGAGAAGTTAAGTGACTTGCCCACAGTCACACAGCCGACAAGTGGCAGAGCTGGGATTCGAACTCATGAGCCCTGACTCCAAAGCCCGTGCTCTTTCCACTGAGCCACGCTGCTTCTCTCGTAGTGGGGAGTGAATGTTTCTGTTTACTATTATATTGTACTCTCCCCAAATCATAGAACAGTGCTCTGCACGCAGTAATCGCTCAGTAAGCACCATTAATAAGAAGAAGCATGGTGTAGTAGATAGAGCACAAGCCTGGGAGTCAAGAATGTCCTGGGTTCTAATCCCAGCTCCATCCCTTGTCTGCTGTGTGATCCCTTGCTGCTGTGTGACCTTGGGCAGTCACTTCACTTCTGTGGGTCTCAGTTACCTCATCTGTAAAATGGAAATTGACGCTGTGAGACCCACATGGGATAGGGACTGTATCCACCCCAGCACTTAGAACAGTGCCTGGCACAGAGTAAGCATTTAAGCAAATGCCACAATTATTATAATTATTACCGTTGATCAGATGGATGGGAAAGAGATTTGAAAAAACTTTAGTCTGTGAATCGGGAGTCCAGGGAATAGGTCTTCCCGTCAGACAGTAGCTTGAGATTGACTGGGGCTGGGGCCGGGGGGAGGAGGAAGGCGTGGTATCCATTTCCTAAGTCATTTTGTGCTAACACATCCTCTCCCCTGGGTTGGCATCATCCTCTGAGGAGTTGAGAGATCCGCCTTCATGCTTGCAAGTCTCTGACCACCCTTCCCCTCTCTCCCCCTCCAGGTAAACCACTGGTATAAGTCAGCATTCTGAACCCTCACCCTCCCACCCTCCCTTTATCTTTTTCTCTCTCTACCGAAAGGCCTGTAATTAGGAAACATTAGCAGGCTCAAAACAGCTTTCATACCTGAAACATCATCCATAATTGCACTCAGCAGTGCTCTTCCATGGCTATTAATGTCACTTTTATGAAGTAATGAGGAACAAAACACCCCGAGGCACTTAAAACATTTTTTTTTTTATACAATACAAGTCTTTGAGGGATGGAAGTATAAAATAACCTGCCTGGCATTCCCCTGACAGAGAATGTGATAGACAAAAGGCAGAGAGAGATGAGGAAAGGAGATCAGACAGAGAGACAGGTCTGGTCTTCATAGACGGAAGGAGAGATGGATAGGTGGAGGTTTAGCTACTGATAGGGAGAGAAGAAGTGGCGCTTATGTGGGTCAATAGAATGGTAGATGGATGTCAACAGCATTGAAAATATAGCCAGAAAGGTATCACAAGGAAAATGCCAGGGAATTTTTGTGGGCTCTGGTTTTTATCAGGCAAGAGATTTAAATGAGACATTTATCTTTACAGTGGTTAACAGGAAGGTGAATAAGAGGCTATGGAAAATCAGCAGCTTTGAAAAAACATGTTAATTATTCCATCTTTTAGGATTTTTTTTAATGGTATTTGTTAAGCACTTACTATATGCCAGGTATTTTACTGAGAGCTGGGGTAGACACAAGATAATCAGGTTAGACACAATCCCTGTCCTTTGTAGGGTTTACAGTCTGAATCCCCATTTTACACATGAGATGTCATTGTGTGACTTGCCCAAGGTTACATCACAGACAAGTGGAAGAGCCAGAATTAGAATCCAGATCCTCCAACTCCCAGGCCTGTGCTCGTTCCATTAGGCTATGCAGCTTCTCTAGGCCCTGCTACTTCTCTGATATATTGGGAAACCAAAATGAGAGAGATAGAGAGAGAGAGAAAGAGAGAAGCAGAGGTAGAGAGAGTTAGGCCCAGAGAGAGAAATTATGCATTCTTCACAGCCTGCCTGAAACAACTTTGGGGAATCAGGGTGGCTGCTTAGCCAATTTATGACTCCCCTCCAAAGAGAGGCTCATAAACTCATTAATCAATAAGAATTTTCATTTTCTAGGCTCTAGAAAGGGCTTTAAGAGGCCATCTAATTCAGCCCCCCTGTCATGAGGTAGATTTCCACTTCCACTTCCACTCAGACGGGTTGCGTTCCAAAACATCTCCAGAAAAGCTGATTCCATAAATTCCCTTCCCGCAGCTGACAACTTCCTGCACTTCATGTTTTAGGTGCAAGGAATCATCCAGTTTCCTTCCTTGAGATGTGAGGCTGCGTTTCCTTTAACAAGTGGCAAAGTGGTCTCTTAAACAGTGAAATCAGAGGCAATGTTTGAGCTAATACGTGCAGGTTACTTCACGAGTCTGCGGAAACAGTGTTCCTGAGAGAGAGAATTTCTTAAAAGCCACTGGAGGTGAAATAGGGCAGTCCGAGCTGTCATTGCTCTGGTAGATTTTACTAACAATCAATCTATCAAACAGTGATGTTTACTGAGTGTTTACCTTGTGCAGAACGTTATACGAAGTGCTAAGGAGAATATAGTATGATAGAGTTGGTAGACATGATCCTTGCCCACAAGGAGATTATGGCTTGAAGGAGACACTTTTTGAAATAAATTACAGAGGAGGGGAATGCCAGGGTATAAAGATAGGAACTTAGTTGCTGTGGGGCTGAGGGTAGGGTAAATATCAAATGCTTATAGGATACAGATCCAAGTATATAGGTGATGCAGAAGGGAGAGAGAGTAAGAGAAATTGGGCCTTATCAGTCCATCAGTGGTATTTATTAAGTGCTTACTGTGTGCAGACCGTGCAGCATGGTTTAGTGGAAAGAGCACAGGCTTGGGAGTCACAGGTGATGGGTTCTAATCCCGGCTCTACCACTTGTCAGCTGTGTGACTTTGGGCAAATCACTTAGCTTCTCTGGGCCTCAGTTCCCTCATCTGTAAAATGGGGATTAAGACTGTGAGCCCCACGTGGGACAACCTGATTCCCCTGTGTCTACCCCAGCGCTTAGAACAGTGCATGGCACATAAGTGCTTAATAAATACCATCATTATTATTATTATTACTAAACGCTTGGGAGAGTACAATACAACAATATAATAGACATATTACCTGTCCACAACATCTGGGAAGGTCTCTTTGGCTTTCAGCAGGGCTTTCAAAGTGGGGGGCAAATGGTGGTCCATCAGATATGAAGTGGGATCTAGTTCAGAGGGAGGATGTGGGTGAGGGATTGGCTTTTCTGGGGAGAGACATGAAGAGGGACAGTGAAAAGGAAAGACCTTTAAAATCCTCTGCTAGGTTGGAGCTCCTTGGTGGAAGGAGGTGTACCTCTCTATCTCTCTCAAAAGTTTGGTGCATTGCTCTGCAACACTATGCACTCAGCAAATTCAACTGAATAATTGAATTGCTCCCCATCTTGAGAAGCTTCCTCCAGGTGGCCTTCCCTGACTAACCCCCTCCTCCTTGGTCAGGACATTCTACTGGCAACATTTCTTCCATCTAGGTATTTGTTTTTTACTTATTTTTTCTTGCTCACAATTGAATCTTGATTCCACTGTACATTTATCATCTGTGTCTGCCCGTCTTTCTCATCTGATTGTTAGCTTCTCTAAGTCATGTCTTTTTCTTCACAGTCAACAGACAATTACTCTCCCAACCTTCAAAGCCTTAGAGAAGGCATATCTCCTCCAAGTGGCCTTCCCTGACTAAGCCCTCATTTCCTCTTCTCCCACTCCCTTCTGTGTCACCCTTGCACTTGGATTTGCTCCTTTTATTCAGCTCTCCCTCAGTCCCACAGCACTTACGTACATATCCAGAATTTATATTAATAATGTCTATCTCCCCCTCTAGATTGTAAACTTGCTGTGGGCATGGAACATGTCTACCACTCTATTATAGTGTACTCTCCCAAGCACTTAGCGCAGCTCTCTGCACCCAGTAAGCGTTCAATAAATAAGATTGATTTCTTTTACTATATGCTCCTGAGCACCTAGTACAGTGCCCTGCACACAGTTGGAGCTCAATAAATCCCGAGTGTAATGATGGTGTTGAAAGAATGAGGAGGAGAGTCTTGGGTTTGAGAAGTAGAATGAAAGGTGAGATGGGGAGGATGATGTAAGATAGCATTTATCAACATCGGTTCATGACCTGCATGCTATGGCCTATATTATAACTGGGTCCCTGGGCTTCAGTACTGGTGGACGCATAAGTCAATGCCAGCTGGTTTCCCATGGCCGGCTCCCGATGGGACTCTCCATGGTCAGGAATTCTGACGCCCGACCCTGCCCTAGCCAAGGTCTGATCTACGCACTCTCCCTCAAGCCCAGAGCCAAGCCTAGGTTGATAATTATAATAATAATTATGGTACTTGTTAAACATTTACTATTTTCCAAGAACTGTTCTAAGCTCTGGGGTAGATGTGAGTTAATCATGTTGGACACAGTCCCTGTCCCACATGGGGCTCACGCTCTTATCACCATTGTACAGATGAGATAACGGAGGCGAAGAGAAGTTAAGTAACTTGCCCGAGGTCACAGAGTAGACGTGGCAGAGCCGGGATTAGAACCCGGGTCCTTCTGATTTTCAGTCCCGTGCTCTCCTCACTAAGCCATGAACAGTGTCCACCCTCCCTTCTGCTTGGTTGCCCCTGTGGTCTGCGTGGATTTGTAACCCAGTGAATGCACAAGGATTCAGCATCACAGATGATGTTTTCATGCTTGTGTAATCCTTTTTCACAATTGCATTTTCTTGGATCTACCCCTCTGCAGGGCAAAAAAATGCCTAAAAAGAGCTGTACAGTGAGAATACTTATGGATAGATCAGTGGTATTGCTGCTCTTTATTCCCTTCTGGAACAGCGCAAAGAACTCAGCTTATTTTACCACTACTAGACACATGCCTCAGTATCTTGTGGAATCATCCAGTCCCTTAGAAGGGGCTGCTTTGTTCCTGTTTAATGGCATTTGTTAAGTGATTACTATGTCCCAGTCACTGTACTAAGCACTGGGGAAGATGCACGATAATCAGGTTGGACATAGTCTATGCTTCACATAAGGCTCACAGTCTTAATCCTTGTTTCCTAGATAAGGGAACTGATGCCCAAAGAAGTGAGGTGACTTGCCCAAGGTCACACAGCAGACAAGTGGCGGAGCAGGGACCAGAACCTAGGTCCTCAGACTCTCAAACCCGTGCTCTTTCCACTAGGTTACACTGCTTCTCCTCTATTCCTTGGGAGGTGGCTGGGAGCAAAGCCTCACCTGTCCTACTGATGGAGTGTTTATGTGTTTATGAAATAACATGAGCAAAAGCAAGCCAGAATTATCTGATAATTTCAGTATGCTGCCTAGTTGCTCGCCAAAGGATGCAGCTCAGCTGGGTTTAGTGGTCAGAGGGTTCCGCTTCGAATTATCCCCGTGGCCCTTTGCCACTCATTAATGGAGGTAAGAGGGTGAATCTCCTGTCCAAGGTGATGGGCAGATGGGAAACGGAAAGACCCTGAGACCACGGAGCAAGACATATCACCCTTTTCAATTAAAAAAAATGACAGGACAAAACATTCTCTTTTAATGTTCAGGGAATAGAATGAAAGGCTTTGGGAAATGCCTGGTAATCAGTTAGATGAAGAGGATTTTTCTTTTGCGGCTCTTCATGGGCATCCTTTGGGAGATAATTATATAGGTTGGCCACTTCTTCAGCCAATCCAATCGCAGATTTCCACTGAGCTATTTTATAAAAAAGTGGAAGAAAGCCCAAGAGACTGGTGGAAACTGCTTCTGGTGAAAAGAATCAACTTCCCCAATTGCTTCCCCAATATGTAGCTCAGGAGCCCCCAGACTCGGAATCAAAGCCATCATGTAAAAACCCCCAAGCACAATAAAGTCATATATTAACAGTAATAACAATAGCGTAGTGAATAGAGCATGGGTCTGAGAGTCTGAAAGTCATGGGTTCTAATCCTGGCTTTGCCACCTGTCTGCTGTGTGACCGTGGGCAAGTCATTTCACTTCTCTGAGCCTCATCTGTAAAACGGGGATTGAGATCGTGTCCAGTTCAATTTACTTATATCCACCCCAGCGCTTAATATAGTGCCTGGAACAAAGTAATAGGTGAAAAAAATCACAATTATTACTATTATTATTTTCATCGTTAAGAGCTTACTAAGTGTCAAGTACTGTTCTAATTGCTGAGGTAGATACAAGTTAATCAAGTCGGACAGAGTCTTTGCCCCGCATGGGGCTCACGGTGTAAGTAGAAGGGAGAACAGATATTGAATCTCCATTTTACAGATGAGGAAACTGAGTAACAGAGAAGTTACATGACTTGCCTAAAGTCGTACAGCGGACACATGGGTGGAGCTGGGATTAAGATCCAGGTCCTCTGACTCCTAGGCTTGGGCTCTTTCCACTGGGCAACACCGACCTCCGGCTGGGAACATGGAGACCTTGGGGTCAGGAGGCTGATTTTCCCACTGAGAAGAGACATTAATGAACAAAGCCAGATTCTCCCAGGCAGAAGGCTACTTATTGCTTGCATGCTTTTGGTGGGAGGCCACCTTTTCTCCATCAAATTCTTTAGTCTGACCACCCTGCTAATTGGGGGTAAAATTACAGCCATATATTGGGACGCTGACCTATAGCCCGTTGTCTGTCCTATTGGAAGCTGTAGGAATTCTTCTACCTCAGTGGCCTCATCACAAATCCACCAGATTATCCCAGTTCGGTCTCCCTGTGGGATTTTCCAGAGCTGAACCGTTCCTAACCTGGAGGGAAAATAACATTCATTCTTCCCAGGGGAAAGGAGGGATCCCCCGGATCAGTTCAAGTCTGTACTCGGCCATCCACGCGTCTTGAGGCAAGATAGACGACATACCCGCCGCCTTCTCCTCGCACGATCTGAATCGAACAGCCGTGATGGGCCACATTCGACTGACAGTTTAAGATAATCATATGTGCGAGGCTTCAGGATAATGACAGCTGAATAGCACGGCCACTGTTACCATAGCAGCGCGCCAAGCTCCCTTTCCCTCCTTTTTTGTTCCCTCTGCGGCGTCATTGTCGCTGTCGGGCTGGGAACTGGGTTAGGGAGCCAGGAGGGGGAGGGGCCGGCCGGGGAGGTAGGAGCCGAGGAGGTCCATTATACTCTTTTTAAATGCCCCAGCTGGGAGTGTTTTAAATCTCAACAGAGACAGGGGAAAAACAGTGTCCTAATCTCCAGCTCCGCGTGAATTATTTAAAGGGATCTTGTCAGGAGGATGAATTTGTCACTGTTACAGTGTCAACAACAGCGGCAGCTGTCACAATGGCTGCAGGACCCCTCTCCAGGCAGGAGCTGGTGCCTACTCGGGGGTGAGAGCCGTAAGCCGGGTGGTTGGTTGGGGGAACTGGGAGGGAGCCAGGAACTGGGCCGAGAAGGGGGAGGTCTGGGAGGAAAAAGGCCACTCTCTTTCTACACGAGGCCGAGAGAAAAAAAATGCTTCCCTGCCTTCCACTTGCACTAACCTTGCTGACGTGGGCCTTTCTGGCATAGGTTCCTCTAGACTGTAAACTCGTTGTGGGAAGAGAATGTATCTGTAATTTTGTTCTACTGTACTCCCAAGCGCTTAGGGCAGTGCTCTTCACACGCTCAAGAAATATGACTGGCTGACTGATTGACTTTCCAAATGGATCGCTTAGGATGAAACTCGGCCAGTGTCCGTGGGCCAAAAGAGAATTGAAGAGATACTGATGGCAAGTCTGCTTCTCTCCTTGGTGTAGGCGTTTAATCCAGTTAGGAGACCTATAGGGTCTGAAGAGAACATGAGACAGGGAGAGAGAGCGTGTGTGCGTCCGTGCGTGTGTGTTTATGTGTGCGCATGTTCTGCCCCTGCTTGAAGCAAAAAGACATTGCATCGTGGTGTAATGGAGTAGTGGATAGAGCCCTGGCCTGGGAGTCAGAAGGTCATGGGTTCTAATCCCGGCTCCGCCACTTGTCTTTGTCATCTCGAGCAAGTCACTTCACTTCTCTGGGCCTCAGTCACCTCATCTGTAAAATGCAGATTGAAACTGTGAGCCCTATATGGGTCAGGGACTGTGTCCAACCAGATAAACGTCTATCCACCCCAGCGCTTAGCACAGGGCCTCGCGCATAATAAGCGCTTAGCAAATACCACTATTATTATTATTATTATCCGGTGCTTAGAACAGTGCTTGGCGGATAGTAAGTGCTTAACAAATACCATAATTATTGTTGTTATAGAGCATGGGCCTGGGGATCAGAAGTTCATGAGTTCTAATTCCAGCCCCGCCACTTATCTTCTGTGTGCCCTTGGGCGAATCACTTCACTTCCCTGTGCCTCAGTGACCTCATCTGATAAATGGGGATTGAAACTGTGAGCCCCATGTGGGACAGAGATTGTGTCTAACCAGATAAACATCTACCCCAGTGTTTAGTACAGAGCCTGGCACACAGTAAGCACTCAGCAAATATCACATATACGATTATCCTCCCTTAGGGGCCCCCCTGAGGGTACGTGGCACCATTTGGGGGGCGGGGGTGTTCAGAGACTGGCAAAGGAGCATGCTACCAGCACTTCTACTATAAGCATTCGTGCCATGACTCAGCTCCCTCCAAAAAACATCTCAGTGCAACTCAAGAGCCAAACAGGAGCACGAAGCAAATAACAGGTAGCTATTCATCGGCTTTTAGCAGAGGAGGAGGTATAGTGCTGGTTTCTTGGGCTCCCTGGATAGCTGAGTCAGTCTCAACAGCAGCTCCTTGAATTTCTATAGAGCTTCCCTTTTTCCCAAAGCACTTTCTCAGCCTTTCGCTCTCATACCAACCACGACTTCTCACAACGGTTTCCTCAGGTAGGAAAATGCGGGGTTCATTTCTCTCCATTTTACTGATGGGGAAACTGAGACACCATTGGAGCAGGCAAATCAGGATGTGCCCAAATCAAAGCAACTGCTTGAGAAATGGCAGGGCATCTCATCTGCCTGGCATCTCCTACATGTATTCATGCAGTATTTCATTCATTCATTCATTCATTCATTCACTAGTATTTATTAAACGCTTACTGTGTGCAGAGTACTGTACTAAGTGCTTGGGAAGTACAATTCAGCAACAGAGACAATCCCTACCCAACAACAGATTCACAGTCTAGAAGGATTTCAATATTTCACTAAGGACCATCTGAACAGATTTTAGATTTTACTTTCCATATGAGAGTTAGGCACTTTGGAAGTTGCAGGAACTGTGTCAGGTCTCTAGAGTGTTGGTCAGTACATAGTAGCTTCCGGGCAGACGATGGTATCCCCGGTGGCCTTCGAGATTTAAGTCTTTTTCCAGTATACTGCAGTTGGGCTTTCACTCATATTTTCATTTCATTGCTAACTTGTCTGCAGCCTGATTTCTTTTTGAGCAAGCCATGGTCCTCTGGGACAGCACTCACCAGTCTGGCTGATTTGTTGCTTGACTCAGCTCAGTTTCTTGGGATTTATTAAGCAAGAAAAAATACTGGATTGAACTACAACTAACTAGCTAAGTTTTCACCTATGCCTCACCTAGACAGTTGCCTGACCGAGGAAGATAATTATTTGTGACTGTCAATGGAAAAGGGAGACAAGGTGCCATTCCAGATTAGGTCTTACATAGCACGCCACCAAACCTTTCACTGCCTCCATCTGGTATTCCCAAATGTGCATTTCAATCAGCTTCCAGCAATGTTTCAAACCCAGGACATACCTTAGTCTTTCAAGCTTGGCCTCTGGTCAATCAATCAATCAATCAATCATATTTATTGAGTGTTTCTAAGAGCAGAGCACTGTATTAAGTGCCTGGGAGAGTACAGTACAGAGTACATCCCGACTCTGCCACTTGTCAGCTGTGTGACTGTGGGCAAGTCACTTAACTTCTCTGTGCCTCAGTTAACTCATCTGTAAAATGGGGATTAACTGTGAGCCTCACAGCCTCACCTGGGACAAACTGATTACCCTGTATCTACCCCAGCACTTACAACAGTGCTCTGCACATAGTAAGTGCTTAACAAATACCAACATTATTATTACAGTATAACAGAGTTGGTAGACATGTTCACTGCCCACAACAAGCTTACCGTCAAGAAGGGGAGACAGACATTAACACAAATGAATAAATTATGGATATGGATAATAATAATAATAGTTGTGGAATTTGTTAAGCACTTACTAAGTGCCAGAAGCAAATGGGGTTGGACACAGGCCCTGTCCCATGTGGGGCTCACAGTCTCAGTCCCCATTTTACAGATAAGGTAACTGAGGCCCAGAGAAGTTAAGTGACATGCCTCAGGTCACACAGAAGACAGGTGGCAGAGCTGGGATTGGAACCCGTGACTTCTGACTCCAAGGCCCATGCTCTAGTACTGTGGGGCTGAGGAAGGGAGGAATAAAGGGAGCAACTCCAAGTGCAAGAGCGACACAGAAGGGAGTAGGGGATGGGGAAATAATGGCTTAGTCGGAAGGCTTCTTGGAGGAGATGATCTTTCAATAAGGTTTTGAAGGTGGGGAGAGTGATTATCGAAATGTGAAGAGAGAGGGACTTCCACGCCAGAGGCTGGACGTGGGCAAGAGGTCAGCGGTGAGTCAGACAAGATTGAGGTACAGTGAGTGGGTTGGTATTAGAAGTGAAGTATTAGTATTATTCGGTATTAAGAGTGAAGAATGTGAGCTGGGTTGTAGTAGGAGATCATCAAGGTGAGGTAGGAGAGGGCAAGGAGACTGAGTGCTTCCTTTTTTCATCCAACCTTCAGTCCCACAGCACTTATGCTCATATTACTGTACGTAATTAATTAATGTCTGTCTCCTCTAGGATGGCAGCTCACTGTGGGCAGGGCAAGTGTCTGTCAACCTTGCTGTATTGTATTCTTCCAAGCGCTTAGTACACTGCTCTGCCCACAGTAATCGCTTAATAAATACGTTCGATTGATTGATTGATTGATTGTTCTGGTCCGGTCAAATCCCTCAATAAATTCAAGGACTAACTGCTTCTCCGACCTCGCAGCATAGCGTCCCCATTTCATGTTGAAAAGGATGACAGAGGAGTGAGTGAAGCAACTTTTTTTTTTGGTGATATTTGGTCACTCACCAGTTCGGAACCACTAACACACTGCCTGGAACGTCATTCTCGGGGTTGATGGTCATACGCCGCCTCTTCTTACAGCCGACCTCCAAGGGCCCAATCACAATAGGAGACAGGTGCGAGCCATCAGAACTCCCATTAGTCCTTGCTGCAGGCCAGGAAGATCTCAAAGAGTTTCATTGTGCCCCCTTGCCACTGTCCAATGTTGAGCAGGTCAGCGTCCCCACTCCACTTCGAAAGGATGATAAAAAAGAGGATAAGGGAAACATTTTGGGCGATATTTGATCACTCACTGGTTTCAGTCAATCAATCAATCGTATTTATTGAGCACCTTCTGTGTGCAGAGCTCTGTACTAAGCACTTGGAAGAGTACAATATAACAATATTCATTCATTCATTCAATCGTATTTATTGAGCATTTACTCTGTGCAGAGCACTGTACTAAGTACTTGGAATGTACAATTTGGCAACGGATAGAGACAATCCCTGCCCAACAACTGGCTCACAGTCTAAAAGGGGGAGACAGACAACAAAACAAGTAGACAGGCATCAATACCATCAAAATAGACACATAGAATCGTAGATATATACACATCATTAATAAAATAGAGTAATAAATAATATATACAAATATATACACAAGTGTTGTGGGGAGGGAAAGGGGGTAGAGAAAAGGGAGAGTGTAAGAGCAATGGGGAGGGGAGGAGGGGCAGAGGGAAAGGGAGGGCTCAGTCTGGGAAGGCCTCCTGGAGGAGGTGAGCTCTCAGTAGGGCTTTGAATTTGTCATTGAGATTAGAGTCCAGAGGGAGAGGCAGACATTAACATAAATAAAATTGAAGATAGTACATAAGTCCCGTGGGGCTAGGAGGGGGGGATGAATAAAGGGAGCAAGTTCAGGAGGCGCAGAAGAGAGTGGGAGAAGAGGAAAGGAGGGTTTGAAATCATAACACATTGTCTCACATGTTGTTCTCAGGGTTGGTGGTAATAATAATAATAATAATGTTGGTATTTGTTAAGCACTTACTATGTGCCAAGCACTGTTCTAAGCGCTGGGGTAGACACGGGGGAATCAGGTTGTCCCACGTGGGGCTCACAGTCTTAATCCCCATTTTACAGATGAGGGAACTGAGGCACAGAGAAGTGAAGTGACTCGCCCACAGTCACACAGCCGACAAGTGGCAGAGCTGGGATTCGAACTCATGAGCCCTGACTCCAAAGCCCGTGCTCTTTCCACTGAGCCACGCTGCTTCTCATACACTGCCTCCACTTAGAGGTGACCTCCAGGGCCCAATAAGAGGGGCACTGCATGCCCAGGCCACCACAACTCCCATCAGCCTAGGAAGGTCTCAAAGAGGTGCAGTGTGCCGCCTTGCCACTTTTAGATTGTTGAGCAGGTCACTGCAGGAGCCTCAGCTGGGACTTCTATGACTGCCCATTTGAGCCTTGAAGAGCCTGACATCCTGCAGCCTTTTTGTACTTTTTATCCTCTTTACCTTTTTCTTTTCACTTGCAGCGTGGCTCAGTGGTAAGAGCCTGGGCTACGGAGTCAGAGGTCATGGGTTCGACTCCCAGCTCTGCCACTTGTCGGCTGTGTGACTGTCGGCGAATCACTTCACTTTTCTGTGCCTCAGTTCCCTCATCTGTAAAATCGGGATTAACTGTGAGCTTCACGCGGGACAACCTGATTACCCTGTATCTATCCCAGCACTTAGAACAGTGCTGTGCACATAGTAAGCCCTTAACAAATACCAACATTATTATTACGTCCTGTCGTAATGTCAAACTTAACATGTCCGAAACAGAACTCCATAACTTCCCATCCAGACTCTGTCCTCCCCGTGACTTTCCCACGACTGTAGAGAGCACCACCATCCTTCCTGGCTCACAAGCCCATAACCTCGGCGTTATCCTTGACTCCTCTCTTCATTCAACCCACATATTCATTCGATCACTAAGTACTGTCGGTTCAACCTTCGTGACATTGCTAAAATCCATCCTCTCCTCTCCATCCGAACTGCTATCACACTAATCAAAGCACTTATACTACTGTACCACCCTCCTTGCCTGACCCCCCGACTTCTCTCCCAACTTTCCGTAATTTATTCATTCCTATTGCTATCTGCCTCCTGTCAAGACTGTAAACTCCTTGTGGGCAAGCAATGTGACTATTATTGTGATTTTCTCTCCCTGAACTTTTTACGTGTCCTGCACACAGTAAGCACTCGATAAATATGTTTGCTTGATCGATTGAGGTGTCTGTCTCCAAGACACTAAGCGCCAGATAACAAGGTTCTTGTGGGAAGGGATTGTGCCTACCAACTATCTATTGTACTGTTCCAAGTGAATAGTACAGTGCTCTGCACATGGTAGCACTCAGAAAATACCACTGACTGATTTATTGATGAAATCTTCCCCCTGTTAGTTTGTGAGCCCTTTGGGAGTGAGGAACAATGTCTAATAATAATAATGATGATGACGGTATTTGTTAAGCACTTACTATGTGCCAAGCACTGTTCTAAGAGCTGAGGTAAATACAAGGTAGTCAGGTTGCCCCTCAAGGGGCTCACAGTTTAATCCCCATTTTCCAGTTGAGATAACAGGCACAGAAGGCAAGTGACTTTCCCAAAGTCACACAGCTGAATAAGTGGCCGAGCTGGGATTAGAACCCACGACCTCTTACTCCGAAAACTGTGCTCTTTACACTAAGCCTTGTTGCTTCCCTATCTGATCCGTATACTTCTTTCCCAGTGCTTAGTACTCTGCTGTGCACATAGAAAGTGCTTAATAAATACTAGTACTGCTATTACTATTATTACTACTCAATCAATTAATCAATCAGATTTATTGAGCCCTTAGAGTGTGCAGAGCATTTTACTAAGCGCTTGGAAGAATACAATATAACAGAGTCGGTAAACAGGTTCCCTGGCCACAGTGATCTTATAGTCTAGTCTACTGATGGTCAGGCCTAATTAGTGCAATATCAATAGTGTTTACTGACCAAATTTTTAATGCAGAATAGTGTGCTGGGAGTTTATTTTGTACAGAGCACTGACCCGAGAAGATAGATGAGAAGAACCTTACCGGTAAGCCTTGAATGTAAGCAATTTGAGGGCAGAGATGGTGTCCTCTAACTATAGTTCCCACCCAAACTCTTAGTGTTGATGGAAGTCTCCTGTCTGGAGCAATGTATGAGTCTGTGACCTGGAAATTTCCACCTTCTTCATAATAGCTAGACTACCACTCTTTCCACCTTCAAAACACCTCCTAAAATCCCATCTCTTCCAAGAAGCCTTCTCTGACTAAGCCCTTTATTTCCCCTCCTGCCTTTCCCTCTGAGTCAACTGTGAACTTGGCTATATACCCCTTCCAAACACTTTGATACTCACTCCAGCCCCAAAACCCCTCTAGACTGTAAGCTCATTGTAGGCAGGGAATGTTGTTGTATTGTACTCTCCAAACACTTAGTACAGTGCTCAATAAATACACTCGAGTGAATGCACATGAAAATATTCATTCATTCATTCAATAGTATTTATTGAGCGCTTACTATGTGCAGAGCACTGTACTAAGCGCTTGGAGTGAACAAGTCGGCAACAGATAGAGACAGTCCCTGCCGTTTGACGGGCTTACGGTCTAATCGGAGGAGACGGACAGACAAGAACAGTGGCAATAAATAGAGTTTAATTCTACTATTTCCCCTTTCCCTAATATTTTTTAATGCCTCTCTCCCCTTGTAGACTGGAAGCTCCTTACGGGCAGGGAATGTATCTACCTAATTATGTAGTACAGTGCTCGACACCCAGTCAACTCTCACTAACTATCGCTGATTGATGAGCCTCGGTTCCGAGATTTCAGTACTGAAAATCTACACAGAGCAATAGATTCCAGCGCTTGTGGCACTTCTAGTATTATTCACACGCTCTGTCCCTGAGTCATGTTCCTGTTGTATGATCTTTGACCGTGCAGACCAGCTGTAGGCAGAACAGGAATTAGAACCCAGGTGTCCTGATTCCCAGAGCCATGCCCCTTACATCAGAGCAAGAATAGGCCTTCAGTAGCTTAATGCAGTGTTTTAAACTCAGCATGGCCTAGTGGATAGAGCACGGGCCTGGGCGTATAGAGGAACTGGATTCTAATCCCAGGTCCACCACTTGTCGTCTGTGTGACCTTGGGCAAATCACTTCACTTCTCGGTGTCTCAGTTATCTCATCTGTAGAACGGGGAAAAAGATGTGAGGCCCATGTGGGACAGGGACTGTGTCCAATCTGATAAGCTTGTGTCTAACCTAGAGCTTAGTAGAGTGCCTGGCACTTAGTAAGCGCTTAACAAATACCATATAATGATAATAATGGTATTTGTTATGTGCTTACTAAGCACTGGGGTGGACACAGGCAAATCAGGTTGGACACAGTCCCTCTACTGCATGGGCTCACAGTCTCAATCCTCATTTTACAGATGAGGTAACTGAGGCCAAGAGAAGTTAAATGACTTGTCCAAAGTCACACAGCAGGTCATTATTAGTGTACAGAACACTGTACTAAGCACTTTGCATGCACTAAGCATTTAATCAATGCCAATCAGTCAATGATATTTATTGAACATTTACTATGTGCAGACCACTGTACTAAGCACAAGGGAGAGTACAATATAACAGATTTAGTAGGCATGTTCCCTGCCCACAAGGAACTTACAGATTAGAGGGGGAGGGAGACAAAATAAATTATGGATGAGGACATTGATTGATGGATTATTTGATTTAAATCATTTCTTTTAATTCTTAGAGACTCAGAAGGAAGACCCAAATGTTTCAGAAAGGGCTGGGGGTAAATTTAAGCACTGCTATTCCCTCTGCGCCTGTAAAGAAGTAAGAAACAAAAGCCCTCTTCGTCCTAGTTCTTAGTGTCTCCTGAGTTTTATGGATGCATCTGTCTCAGTCTTAGTCTCTGCACTACATTAATGTCTGGATTATTTGGCAAAGATGGGGATAATTTGCATACTCTGTTCACTACAGATCGTTCATTAGAATACAGATGTTTTTGGTTGGAAATGGCTCCTGAAGGCTTGAGGTGGATTAAGAAACAATCAGAATGCTCTTGACCCATTTAGGCTAGAAAAGACTAGAAAGTGGAGATTGGGAAAAAAGATCTACTTACAAGTACTGGTTCCCGATAGAGGCAAGTAGGAATAAGAGAACGTGGTTAACGATTCTGTTATATTGTACTCTCTCAAGTGCTTTGTACAATGCTCTGCATACAATGAGGGCTCAATAAATAGCATTGATTGATTGATTGAGTGGAGAATGTGAAAGCCAAATTGAATTGGCTTCCTAGATATGCCTGAGTTTAGCAAATGATTAAACGAAACCGGTTTTGGCTTTCTCTAGGAGACCTGAACCCTGGGGAAGTTTCAGAGTTCATTCAATCAGTGATATTTATTGAGCACTTACTTGGCTCTCTATCCCAAGTATTTGGGAGAGTACAATACAGGTGGTAGCCATGATCCCTGCCTTCAAGGAGCTTAAGGTCTAGCTGGGGAGACAGACATTAAAATCAATTACAGGTAGTGGAGCAACTGAAAAAAGGATTTGTATGTAAGTATTGTTGGGTTGGGAGGGAGTTGAGCACCTAAATGCTTAAGGGGTGGGACTAAGTATATGGCTGAGGCAAAGTGGATAGAAAATAGAGTAGAGGAAAGAGGACGTAGCCGGGGAAGGCGTCCTGGAGAAGATATGATTTCAGTAGGACTTTGAAGATGGTGAGACCACTGGCCTGTCAGATATTTAGAGGAAAGGAGTTCCAGGCATGAGGAAGGGTGTGAGTGAGGGGTCTATGGTGGGTAAGACCAAGAGTAAGGCCCAATAAGATGGAATTCAATTCAAGGCTATCAGGTTCATGACCTTCCATCTGGCAAGAAGAAACAGTGTGGCCTAGGCAATCAAGCACGGGCCTGGAAATCAGAAGAACCTGAGTTCTAGTCCCGGCTCTGCCACTCATCTGCTCTGTGACTTAGGCAAGTCACTTAACTTCTCTGTGCCTCAGTTACCTCATCTGTAAAATGGGGATTAAGATGTGAGCCCTTTGTGGGGCATGGGCTGTGTTCAACCTGATTAGCTTGTGTCTACCCCAGTGTTTAATACAGTCCCTGGGACATAGTAAGTATTTAAAAACTATAAAAAAAACATGGATATGAGGACGGAGTGGCATGAAGGAAGATGATATTTGCCTTTTTCCTTTAGAGTCCCTGAGTTCCGATCACCAGGCCATCATCTTCGGCATCTACTTTTTCCCGAGGGCCCATTATGTGCTCACTTTACCCTCTGGAGATTTGGCTAAAAATGAAGAAGCCAAGGTGCTCATCTACTCTTACAGAGATGCCGTAGACCTGGGATTGGCAATCTACTGAGTTTGGGACCCCTGATCTGGAGGCCTGGAAGCTGCTGCTTTCAAGGCACCTGGCCCTTCCCTCTTCACCGCAGGGTTCCTTGCCATTCTCCCCTGCCTGCTTGTCATCTACTTGGGTGGCAGGGGCACTGTGGAAGGGCCAGCCAACCCCAGCAGCAGTAGTTGAAGTGGGTAGAGAGTAGCCGGGGCCTGGAGGTAAGAAGAGAGTGACAGGAAAACCACAGAGCCATGAAGCTGAGGGAGAATTGGCCACTTCCGGGTATTTACCAAAAGCTGTCGCCACGCAAGAAACATAAACCCTGACAACTTCCCCTGATTTACCTTCCACCACATCATCCCCGGTCCCACCTCTCCACAACCAATCCATCAATCAATCAGTGGTATTTAGCGAACACTTACTATGAGCAGAGCACTGTACTAAGAATCTGGGAAAGTATGACAGAATTAACAGACATGTTCCCTGCCCATAATGAGCTTACAGTCTACTCAACCCAGTAGGTTGCCAATCCCAGGCCTGTGTCACCTCTGTAAGAGTAGGTGAGCACCTTCACGTCTTCATTTCTAGCCAACTCTCCAGAGGATAAAGTGAGCACATAATGGGCCCTCAGGAATAAGCAGATGCAGAAGATGATGATCTGGTGATTGGAACTCAGGGATTCTAAAGGAAGTCTCACGCTCATATCCTCGTTTAGAAGTGGACCTTTATTAGAGTAGAACAAAGGAGATTAAAAGCTAAGAGAATGAGACCCATGAAGAGAGGCTAGAGGAACTGAAATCATTTGTCTTGGAGAAGTCTGAAGGCAACTGAAAGGCTCTCTTACAGAGGAGGAAGACCAGCTGCATTCCCCTTCTACATGCAATAGATCAAAAGCAAATGGGCTTAGTCTGTAGCATGAGATTACATTAGAAGTAAGGAAGAATTTACTGAGTGTGAGGGGTGTTAAACATTGAAATGGTTATCAGGACTGGGGACTGAGCTTGTGGGAAAAGAGTTATGGGGAGATTATAATAATAAATATGATGTTTGTTAAGTGTTTATTATGAGCCAAAGGACTTTGCTAAGTGCTGAGATAGATGTAAGATAATCAGATCAGACACCGTCTCTGTCCAACATAGAGCTCACATTCTTAGTGGAATGGAGAATGAGTATTTAATCCCCATTGTTCAGATGAGGAAACTGAGGCACTGAGAAGTTAAGTGACTTGTCCAGTGTCATATGACAGGAGCAGTGTAGTGTAGAAGAAAAAGCATGGTCCTGGGAGCTATAGGAGCTGGGTTCTAATCCTAGCTCTGCCATATTCCTGTCGTGAGACCTTGGGCAAGTCACTTCACTTCTCTGTTACCTCATTTGTAAAACGGGGATTCCAATACTTGTTTTCCCTCCTAAACAAAATGGCAGTCCTGCTTGGAGGCGTAGGGATGGACCGGATGTCCTCTCAAGGGTTCCTCCAGTCATCCCCGGGGGGACTCAGCGATCTCCTTCCCTCTGTGACGATCTCACTTTTGGCCCTCTCTTCCCTCCTCAGTGGGAAGAAGTCAGCGGCTATGATGAGAATCTGAACACCATCCGCACTTACCAGGTGTGCAACGTCTTCGAGCCCAACCAGAACAACTGGCTTCTCACCACGTTCATCAACCGGAGGGGGGCCCACCGCATCTACACGGAGATGCGATTTACCGTGCGAGACTGTAGCAGCCTCCCCAACGTTCCCGGCTCCTGCAAGGAGACCTTCAACCTCTACTACTACGAGACAGACTCCGTCATTGCCACCAAGAAGTCGGCCTTCTGGACGGAGGCCCCCTACCTCAAAGTGGACACCATCGCGGCCGACGAGAGCTTCTCCCAGGTGGATTTCGGGGGGAGGCTGATGAAGGTCAACACGGAAGTGAGGAGCTTTGGACCGCTTACCCGCAATGGCTTTTACCTGGCTTTTCAGGACTACGGGGCCTGCATGTCCCTCCTCTCGGTCCGAGTCTTCTTCAAGAAGTGCCCCAGCGTCGTGCAGAACTTCGCCGTCTTCCCCGAGACCATGACCGGGGCAGAGAGCACGTCTCTCGTAATAGCCCGGGGCACCTGCATCCCCAACGCAGAGGAGGTGGACGTGCCCATTAAACTGTACTGCAACGGGGATGGAGAGTGGATGGTCCCCATTGGGCGCTGTTCTTGCAAGGCCGGCTATGAACCTGAAAACAGCGTGGCCTGCAAAGGTAAGTCCGTCTTGGTTACCAGGGAACTTGGGTGGAGGTCGTGGAAAGGGCTGAAGTTCACACTATCCAGCTGTGGACACTAATGACCAGTCATTTCCTGACCATCTCTGGAACCGCCTTCTCATACCACCTTGATTTCTTGTTTTAATCGCTCTGTTATCTGAATCACTTCTGGTGGCCTCATGTCCTATAGGCGTGAAACCCGCGTTCTCCGGCAATTTACCGACTGGCACTAGCTTCTGAGACAAATGCGATATTGAACGATCGATACTTTGTGGGGAATGCCTGACCCAGTAGGAGAAGAAGTTTGCAATGATTGTTTCGACCTAACTCTTATTTAACTGGCAGGTGTCACTAATCATCACTTTCTATTCCCCAAATATGGTGGATAGCAAAGTTTTTGATTGTACGTCAGGTAGGCAGATTGCCGAAGGCTGATTTCCACTGCTGCTGAGAATCTGAATTTTCAACTGTGTGTATTATTTTCAGCTTCGCTTATGGACCCTAAACATTGTTAGCCTTTGGTGCAGTTTGGGTGGGCCACCATTGAGTGAATCAACAGAACCCCTTTTGAGGTTGAAATCATAAGAATCACCCCATCTAATATAGCACTTGGGCCAGTTTGACACTATGCCCTTCTTCCTCCTCTCGCCCCATTCCTTTTCAATTGACTGTCTGTACTGCCCATATTCGGTGCTTAAAAAACACTATAAGCAATCAGATTAATCAGATATTTCTCCCAGGCCTCCTCTGGGTTTGGATGAGAGGCTGGGACCAAGGGGAAGAATGGGAAGATTGTTACATTCCCGCTGAAATCATAGGGGTGGAATGTGGATTGAGTCTCTGTATTCTGTCAGATTCCTCTCTTAAAAGGTGTGGCGAATTGGGATATGCAAAAGGAACAAAATTTGGTGTATTGGGAAGTCCAAAGTCAAAGCAACTCCTTTCTCCTAGAGAGAATTCACATTTGGCTTATGGCTGTGATAAGTGATCAAATGATCATTAATAAATGATCATTTTCATCGAGGGTCAGTCCAGAAGCTAAATTGAGGTCAGGGCTTCGAAATTGAAACCAAATCTGGGAATTGGCCAAGTCTCCAATCTGGCATCACCTTCTGAAAGACTCAGGAAAAAGATGCTGATATGTATCTTGGATGGTGAGGCGGGGAGGAACTTAAGGTAGTTTATGTTTTCATAAAGTTCTTGGGCGGCTCAGAATAGCCTAGAAATTAGTTGTTCAATGCAGAAGGTTCTTGATTTAAAAGTGGAAGTTTGGCGAATACCTCTCTTGGAATCACAGGGGACTTGGCTTTATTACCACCTGAACTGTCTTTCTCTTGGTTGCCAAAGTGAGTTTTGTCGCTAGGACAGAACTCAAGCAATCTGACCTCATGCTCCCCAGCTCCTGGGAGGAGTCCTTAATGAGCGGATCATGCCAGACAATTCATGGCTCTCAATGGATTACCTTGGTTAGGCACTCGGTAGTTCCATATTCTTTATGAGTTTTGCAGAGAAAAAATAGCATCTCACCCACAATTCCTTGGTCCTGGATGATTTTCAAATTGTGAAAAGACGAGGCTTCAAACCCAGTGACAAGTCAATAATAATAATAACAATAATGATGATATTTGTTAAGTGCTTTCTGTGGGCCAAGCACGGTTCTAAGTTCTGGCGTAGATATAATCAGATTGTTCCACGTGGGGCTCAGTCTTAATCCCCATTTTCCAGATGAGGTAACTGAGGCACAGAGAGGTTAAGGCGACTCGCCCAAAGCACACAGTTGATAAGTGGCGGAGCCAGGGTTAGAACCCATGACCTCTGACTCCCAAGCCCATGCTCTTCCCACTGAGCCATGTTGCTTCTCTTAAAGTACAGTGCCCAAGCGCTTAGTACAGTGCTCGAGCACTTAGTACAATGATCTGCACATAGTAAGCGCTCAATAAATACTATTGAATAATGATAGTATGTCCATATGGACACACCCAACTGGGCCCAATAATGGTAGACTTTATTCTGCTCATTTGAAGAAATTACAAAAATCCATTGGACCATGCTTTGTCTGTGGGACAGAGCTGAGAGAATGGCTGGATCTAGAGAATCGGAGTCTTGGTTGTCCCTCGCTCTTGACGGAGTCAATGAAGCAGCTGCCACCAGGACTTGCAGAAGAGTTGTTTGTGATTTCCTGGGCTTCAAAGGGCTGCGCAGAACTGCACTGGCTGACTGGATCTCTTTCATCTTTCTCGTTATTTCCCAAGCAAGACGACAGGAACCCGAACAGGACCTGATTGGTTCTGATTTAATTGGGACTCTGGGAATGGGGGCTCTGAGTCTTGCAGCTAATTGGAATTTTTTTCTCTTTTTTTGGGGTTCTGCCATCCGTGCTATTCGTCTGCTACCTCCTGCAACAATCTCGGGGGGGTTTCAGGTTTATGAATATGTAAATCAGGGCTGCTCTCCTTTCTCTTCCCCTTCCCTGAGTGTTTAAGAACGTTCTTAAACTAGGGCTGTTTAGCTGCGTACTTTTCATTTTCCAACTAGGAATTACACTGCTAGATGGGAATGAGGAAGGCATAAATCCTCCTCCTCATTAGACTGTAGGCGCCTTGAGGGGAGGGAGCGTATGTATTTTACTTCTATCATTTGCTGCCAAATGCTTAGCATGGTGCTGTATGCATAGTAGGCAAGTAATCAATATTTATTGATACGTTCATTGATCACGGATCACTATGGGGAATATCTCCTGCCATTTTACCACCTTGAGTAATACTTGCATATTCCCTTTCTCCGAAGACCTTAATAGCACCTTAACAAAATGATTTGCTTGATTTGTAAAGCATCTTGTGGGGATGGGGCATTTTACCTCTGGACAAGGTGCATAGGTAGGGAAAGATGCACAGATCACACCGTTATTCCGCTTTGGTTCTGGTGAGACTAGAATTCAGGCCTTCCGACTTCTATTCCACTAGAGTTGAGCTGATCTTGGAGTTGAGAAGCAGTGTAGCCTAGTGGAAAGAGCGTAGGCCTTGGAAGACCTGGATTCTAACCCTGACTCTGACACTTATCTACTGAGTGACCTCCTGACCCCCCCACTCCAGTCCACACTTCACACTGCTGCCTGGATCATTTTTCCATAGAAATGATCAGGACATGTCACCCTGCTCCTCAAAAAACTCCAGTGGTTGCCCATCAACCTCCTCATCAAAGAAAAACTCACCATTGGCTTTAAAGCTCTCTACCACCTTGGCCCCTCCTACCTCACCTCGCTTCTCTCCTTCTACAATCCAGCCCACACACTTCACTCCTCTGGTGCTAACCTTCCTACAGTGCCTTGACTTCACCTGTTTTTCCGCCGACCCCTTCCCCGCACCCTGCCTCTGGCCTGCAACACCCTCCCTTCTCTAACCCAGCAGACAGTTACTCTCCCCCACTTCAAAGCCTTATTCGAGGCACATCTCCTCCAAGAGGCCTTCCCAAACTAAGCCTCATTTTCCTCATCTCCTACTTCCTTCTGCAATGCGCTGACTTTCTTCCTTTGCTCCTCTCCCTCAGCCACCAGCCCCACAGCACTTATGTATAAATCTGTCATTTTCTTTATTTGTATTGATGTCTGTCTCCCCCACTCTAGACTTTAAGCCCGCTGTGGGCAGGGAATGCCATTGTTTATTGTTGTAGCGTACTCTCCCAAGTACTTAGTGCAGTACTCCGCACACAGTAAGCACTCAATGAACATGGCTGACTGAATGAATGAATGAATGACCTTGGGCAGGTCACTTAACTTCTTTGTGCCTCAGTTCCCTCATCTGTTAAATGGGGATTCAACACCTGTTTTTCTTTCTTTTTACAATGTGAGCCCCAGGTAGGACTTAAAGATCTTATAACTAATCCAGTCCTTAGACCAGTACTTGGCACATAGTAAGCATTTAACAAATATCATGATTATCATTATTATTATCATCACTAATAAGAATATTAATGTCTGCCACCCCTAGACTGTAAGCTCATTATGGGCAGGGAATGTGTCTTCTAATTCTGTTGTATCCTACTCTCCCAAGTACTTAGACCGGGACTCTGCACATAGTAAGCGCTCAAGAAATACAATTGATTGATTATTATTATTATAAGTGTGAGGATTCAGGAGAAGAACGAGAGACCATGAAGGGAATAGGAAGGAGTTTGTATTCCTCTCATGGTGGTTATTGACTATATTATCTCTTACTCCTACTCCTATGAACCCTAACCATATTTGAATGCTTCCTCAAAGACACATTTCTGTTGTTATTGATCTGTAAAAATCTAAGAGGCAAAGTTTGGGATCTGCCAGAGACTTCTTCTTCTCAGTTCTGATTGAGTGAGGATCAGAGCCAGTAGTGACTGGTCCTGTGGTCAGGGTGGGATAGCTTAACTTGGCCCTCACCAATCAGTGATAATAACGATGGTATTTGTTAAGTATCCCTTTTAGCCAAGCACTGTAGTAAGCAGTGGAGTAGATAAAAGATAATCAGATTGGACAAAGTCACTGTACACATAGGACTCAAGGTCTAAGTAAGAGAAAGTTGGATTTGATGCCCGTTTTCTGGATGAGGAGATTGAGGTCTAGAGAAATTTTATAGCTTATCCAAGGTCACACAGCAGACAAGTGGAGAAGAGGGGATAAGAACCTAGGTCCTCTGATTCCCAGACCTGTGCTTTTTCCAATATGCCATGCTGTTTCTCAAGAGTATTCATTAAGTACCTATGGTGCAAGGAGTACTTGGCAGAGGACAGTAATAATGATGGTAATGATGGATTTGTTAAGCATTTACTATGTGCCAAGCACTGTTCTAAGCACTAGGGTAGATACAAGGTAATCAAGTTGAACACAGTCCCTGTCCCATTTGGGGCTCATAGTCTCTTAATCCCCATTTTACAGGTGAGATATCTGAGGCATGAAGAAGTGAAGTGACTTGCCCAAGGTCTCAGAACAGACAGGTGACAGAGAGGGGATTAGAACCTATGACCTTCCGACTCCCAGGCCTGTACTCTATCCACTACGCCATGCTGCTTCTCATAAGCAGTGAAAGACAATCCCTGCCCACTAGAAGCTTACATTCTAGTGAGGTTAAGAGACAGACACAGGTCATTTACAAATAATAGGAATAGGAGGAAGAACAATATGAGACTGGTATCAGTCAACAGGAATTGGGTTAAGCCGAGTGTCCCAGATTCAATGCCTGAGGTCGCTGCCTGTAACTATGTCGAGCCTCCAGAGACAGGTGGGCCTTGGAAAGGATGGATGATACCGTGATGGCAGAAGTCCTAGAAGCTTTGGAAAGTGAAAAAGGCAGAAAGTCTTGGTTTCGAATGAAAGTATTGGTTTCGAATGAAATTCCAAATTTTGAAGGGCCATCTCTACTGCTTTCTGTATAGACTCTGCGTTGCAAAGAGGGGACTCAAAACAGGCCATGATTTCCTACTAATGCTGTCCATGTGAAAATACATCTATTTACTTTGGGGTTTATATGATTCAGATCAGAGACTAAATCAGCTCCTAAGACCTGACCTGATTTTCAGAATTTCAGATTGCAAGGCAAGAAAGTGACAAGGAATAATCTTCTATTAGAATTTATGATTCCATGATATTTATCTGTATCACAGATGCTACTCCCCTTGCCACAACTCTTAGTAATAATGATCTTCTTTTACCTGTACATAGATGATTTGAATTTTCTGGGAGCATGTCCCTCTTAGCCAACCAGTTCTGCACATAGCTCTCCATCACTTTGCACCCTCTTACCTTACCTCCCTTCTCTCCTCCCCAGCCTGCACACTTTGCTCCTCTGGTGCTAACTTTCTCACTCTCCCCATCTCACCTGTCTCGCCACCAACCCCTGGCCCACATCCTACCTCTGGCCTGGAATACCTTCCCTCCTTAAATCTGCCAGACAATGACTCTCCCCCCATTCATAGCCCTGCTGAAGGTGCATCTCCTCCAAGAGGCCTTCCCAGACTAAGCCCCACTTTTTCTCATCTCCCACTCCTTTCCACGTCTCCCTGACTCTCTTCATTTGCTCTTCCCCCTTCTCTCTGCCCTACAGCATTTATTTATATAGGTATAATTTTATTTATTTATATTGATGCCTGTTTACTTGTATTGATGTCTGTCTCCCCTCCTCTAGACTGTGAACTTACTGCGGGTAGGGATCGTCTCAATTGCTGTATTATACTTTCCCAACTGCTTAGTACAGTGCTCTGCACACAGTAAGCGCTCAATAAATACGATTGAATGAATGAATGAATGAATGAATGAATGGATCAATGGTGACGCTGTTTAAAATTCTGCAGATGAGGGTGGTTAGGTCCAGAACAATGGCACCTGGAGAACAAAGTTTTGAATTCCAGGGAGTGGATGATAACCCATGCCTTAGGAATAATAATAATAATAATAATAATAATGGTATTTGTTAAGCGCTTAGTATGTGCCAAGCACTGTTCTAAGAACTGGGGTAGATACAAGGTAATTGGGTTGTCCCATGTGGAGCTCACAGTTTTAATCCCCATTTTACAGATGAGGTGGCTGAGGCACAGAGACTTTAAGTGACTTGCCCAAAGTCACACAGCTGACAAGTGGCGGAGTGGGGATTAGAACCCATGACCTCTGACTCCCAAGCCTGTGCCCTTTCATTCATTCAATTCATTCAATAGTATTTATTGAGTACTTACTATGTACAGAGCACTATACTAAGCACTTGGAATGTACAGTTCGGCAACAGATGGAGACAATCCCTGTCCAATAATGGGCCCACAATTATAACAGTCAAGCGGCTTCTGCAAGAAACGTTTCTGTCCAGTTTCGAATGGGGGACCTTTCGCGCCGGAGGTGAACGTGATAACCATTACACTACGGAAACCAGTTGATAAGGATCTAAACCATGTTTTAAGATGGCAATAGGAATGATTTGCTCTTGACCTCCTCCATTGTCTTCCTTGACCAACACTTATCCTGTGTAAATGCATTATCTTCTCATAAATAAAATATCATCTAGACGGTAAGCTTATTGTGAACAGGCAACGTGTATACCAACTCTATTGTGTTGTACTCTCCTAAGTGCTTAGTACAGTGATAATAATAATAATAATGTTGGTATTTGTTAAGCGCTTACTATGTGCAGAGCACTGTTCTAAGCGCTGGGGTAATCACAGGGGAATCAGGTTGTCCCACGTGGGGCTCACAGTCTTCATCCCCATTTTACAGATGAGGTAACTGAGGCACCGAGAAGTTAAGTGACTTGCCCACAGTCACACAGCTGACAAGTGGCAGTGCTCTTCACACAGTAAGCACCCAGTAGATACCATCAATTGATTGAATGCCTGTCTCCCCCACTAGACTGTAAGATCACTGTAGCCAAAGAACATATCGACCAACTCTTGTATTATACTCTCCCAAGCACTTAGTACAGTGCTCTGCACACAGTGAGAGCTCAATAAATATGATTGATTGATTGATCTTTCTTCTAACAAGAACATACAATTCACATATGCTCCATCTCAGTTTCTCCCCACATGACATCCCTGGATATATTGGGAAAACAAAGATACTATGATGCTACAGAAAGAAACAGTTTTCACTTAATGAGGAATAGAGGAAATCTGAAATGGGATAAGACTCAAAGCTAAGGTTGTTCTGTGGTGGCAGGGGATAGATGAAAGTTTAGAAAATGGGTAATACAGTCCAAAATATTCCACAGTTAGAAATCTTTCTTCTCACAGAGGAGGATCCCATCTCGCCCGTTGGCCTCCTGGGATAATAACCCATCATTCCTCGTAGGCCACTTCAGAAGAGAATTCTTTTCACCCAGGCACTTGCCTGAATATTAGGGAATATTTGGGATTGGTGATCCTTAATAGAACTTAGTGTCCCTACGCCAAGATTGTTCTCCTTTAGTGATTCAAGCATACAGCTCTAGCTGCTTTTTTCTGTGTGGCAAATTGCCTATGGGCAATTATATTTTTCTGATTTTTTTTCCTTTGGCTCTGGGGGCCAAATCATATCCTCTCTGCCGGAAGAGAGGATTTATTTTCATGAAAAGGACAAACTTTCATTCTGCGGGAAAGGAGCATTAATTCTCTTGACTTTTCCTTTGTGACAAAAACCTTTTCCTATTAAAGCCCCAGTCATTGGCAGCTTGGTGGTTGCTCAGAGACCTGGAGACCAATTAGCTGCCCAGCCAGCACACACTCACTTCCCAGCCTGAAGCTGCTGCTCGCCAGGGGTTGGGGGAGGGGTGCTAGGGAGATGGGGAAGATCAAAAGAAAGCCAGAGGGAAAAGGGGGGAAGGAAAAGTGAGCTCTATTTATAGGGTGATTGGGATGCTTGACCTCCCAAAGCAGTGGCTTTTATACTTGTCCATCTTCCCCGCCTCCTCCTCCTCCTCTTCGTTCTCCTCCTACTGCTACTTTCAATCAGACAATTAATGATATTTATTGAGGGCTTACTGGGTGCAGAGCACTGTGCTAATTGCTTAGGAAAATTCAATACAACCAAGTTAGTAGATGTGATCCTTGCCCACAAGGAGGTTAGAGAAACAAGATGGCCTAGAGGATAGACTACAGGCCTGGAAGTCAGAAGGACCTGGGTCCTTATCCCAGCTCTGCCATCTGCCTGCCATTCATTCGTTCATTCATTCATTCATTCCTTTGTATTTATTGAGCGCTTACTCTGTGCAGAGCACTGTACCAAGTGCTTGGGAAAGTAAAATACAATAATAAACTGTGACATTCCCTGCACACAGTGAGCTCACAGTCTAGAGTGGGGGAGATAGACATCAATACAAGCAAATGTTACAGATATACACATAAGTGCTTTGGGGCTGGGAGTGTGGAAGAGCAAAGGGATAAAAAAAAATTACAGATATGTACATAAATGTTCTGGTGACGCAAAGGGAGCAAGTCAGGGCAACACTGAAGGGAGGGAGAGATGAAGAAAAGTAGGGCTTATTTAGGGAAGGCCTCTTAAAGGAGTTGTGCCTTCAATAAGACTTTGAAGCTGGGGAGTGGTTGTCTGACAGATTAGAGGAGGGAGGGCATTCCAGGCCAGAGGCAGGACGTGGGCTAGGGGTCGGCGGCCAAACAGGCAAGATCGAGACACATAGAGAAGATTAGCACTAGAGGACCAAAGTGTGTGGGCAGGGTTGTAGAAAGAGAGAAGTGAGGTGAGGTAGGCCAAGGTGATGAAATGCTTTAAAGCCAATGGAGAGGAGGTTTAGTTTGGTATGGAAATGGATGGGCAACCACTGGAATTTCTTTAGGAGTGGGGTGATGTGTCTAGAACATTTTTGTAGAAAAATGATCTGGGAAAAAGAGTGAGTATGGACTGGAGTGGCGAGAGACAGGAGGCTGACAGGTCAGCAATGAGGCTGATGCAGTCATTCAGGTGGGATAGGATGAATGATTTGTATTAACGTGATAGCAGTATGGAAGGAGAGGAAAGGGCGGATTTTAGTGATATTGTGAAAGTGGGACCAACGGGATTTCATGACAGATCCTGGGTTGAATAAAAATAATAATAATGATGATAGTATTTGTTAAGGGTTTACTATGTGCCAAACACTGTTGTAAGCACTGGGGGAGATACAAGGTATTCAGTTTGTTCCATGTGGGGCTCACAGTCTTAATCCCCATTTTACAGATGAGGTAACTGAAGCACAGAGAAGTTAAGTAACTCATCCAAAGTCACATAGCTAACAAGTGGCAGAGCTGGAATTAGAACCCATGACCTCTGACTCTCAAGTCCGGGTTCTTTCCATTGAGCCACACTTCTCTATTGTTGAATGACAGAGAAGAATCAAGGATAACACCAAGTTTATTGGCTTGTGAGACAGGAAGGATGGTGGTGCCATCTACAGTGATGGGAAAGTCAGGGAGAGGACAGGGTTTGGGTGGGAAGATAAGGAGCTCTGTTTTGCCAAGTGACCTTGGGCACATCACTTTTAATTTACCTGTGTCTGAATTAGCTCATCTGTAAAATGGGGATTGAGAGTAGTCCCACATAGGACTCCCAATCTCAATAACCATTTTCAGATGAGGTAACTGAGGCACACGCAGCAGCTTTAAAAAAAAATAATCTTGTAGGCAAGTAGGAATTTTAATCCAAATGGAAATGTCTGGCTCACTCTGCTAAAATCACCTTTCTTCAGATTGCTAGTTCTTAGTACGATGAGAGGAATCTGTTATGATTTTGCAAGAAGTTGGGATGAATGGGGTGCAAGCTGGTTGATTTATTGGAGTTTATCTGCAAGCGTGATTTAGCACCGTTTTGATGGGCTATGCTGGAAAAGGTCATGGAAGTCTATGAACTCCTTACCGGTTCTCTTCAGTCACACCTGGTGATTCAGATGGAAAGATGTGTTGATCAACGTTAGCTCTTCAAACTGGAATCCTTTAACCACGGACATTAACATCTTCTGCAAGATAATTCAGCCTGGGCAGACTGCTTCATTCATTCATTCATTCATTCATTCATTCATTCATTCATTCATTCATTCGTTCATTCATTCGTTCATTCATTCATTCATTCGTATTTACTGAGCGCTTACTATGTGCAGAGCACTGTACTAAGCACTTGGAATGTACAGTTCAGCAACAGATAGAGACAATCCCTGCCCAACAACGGGCCTCCTGCAGCAGACCTCCAATTAGAAAACAAAGCCTCTTCTGAGCACTTCCTAGCTAAAGAAGAATGACTCATATCACAGGACACCAAGTCGTGCTCAATTAATCATTCAAACAGTAGCTGTGTGCTCAACACTACACTTTACACCAGGCAAGTACGATAGAAATGAAGTCTCCGTTTCTAACCTCAGAACAGAGGACAACTGAACTGAGATTAGATCATTTTGGATCATTTCTGTCTGCATGTTTCTCCAATTATGGTATTTGTTAAGCGCTTACTATATGCAGAGCACTGTACTAAGTGCTGGGTTAGAAACAAGGTAATTCGGTTGGACACAGTCCCTGTCCCATATGGGGGCTCACAGTCTGAATCCTCACTTTACAGATGAGGTAACTGAGGCACAGAGAAGTGAAGTGACTTGCCCAAGGTCACACAGCAGGCAAGTGGCGGATTCGGGGTTTAGAATCCATGACCATCTGACTCCAGGCCCATGTTCTATCCACTTTGCCATGCTGCTTCTACTTCCTCCCTTCAAAGCCCTACTGAAAGCTCACTCCTCTGGGAGGCCTTCCCAGACTGAGCCCCCCTTTTCCTTTGCCCCTCCTCCCCTCCCCATCGCCCTGACTTCCTCCCTCTGCTCTACCCCATCCCTGCCCTACAGCACTTGTATATATTTGTACATATTTATTAATCTATTTTGTTAATGATGTGTATATTTCTATAATTCTATTAATCTATTTTGATGCTATTGATGCCTGTCTACTTGTTTTGTTTGGTTGTCTGTCCTCCCCCTTCTAGACTATGAGCCCATTGTTGAGTAGGGATTGTCGCTATCTGTTGCTGAATTGTACTTTCCAAGCGCTTAGTACAGTGCTCTGCACACAGTAAGTGCTCAGTAAATATGATTGAATGAATGAATGTATGACTGTCTACCAAATCAGTTATATTGTACTTTCCTAAGGACAATGCTCAGCAAAGATAAGCATTCAATAAATAATAACATAGATTGATTGATTGATTATTCACTTTCTTTTCCCCACCCCTCCCCCCAGCATGTTTAAAGTGTTACATTGTGGCGAAAAACTTCCTTCTTTAGGTCACAGTCAACTTTGGTTTGGTATTAAGTAAAGGGCAAGGGAAAAACCCCAGGAAGATCATTCATTTATATTTATTGAACACTTACTGTGTTTAGAGCACTCTACTAAGCACTTGGAAAGTACAGTACGGCAATGAAGAAAAATAATCTCTATCCGCATGGTCCAAATTACCCCAAATTCTAGATTAGTAAGGCCTAAATTAAAAAGATTAAGAAAAAGATGGAAAAGTCATCTTGAGTTCTTGAAAGGCTACTGGCATCAGGTGACTCAATTGCTCAGTCAATCAATCATATTTATTGAATGCATACTGCATGCAGAACAATAGAGGGTGGGAAAATAAAATATAACAGAGTCGGTAGACACTTTCCCTGCTCACAGTGAGCTTACAGTCTAGATATGAGTTTACAGTCTAGATTCTGCAGTCTTTGTACCTTTATTTGGGCCTGGTAATTGAACCTCTCTCTTCTCTTTCTCTCCCTTTCCCTCTCTCTCTCTCTGTCTCTCTGTCTGTCCCTTTCTCTCCATTTCTCTCTCACCGTCTTTCTTTCTTACTTTTTCTCTAGCCTCCACCTGTCTATCCACCTGCATGCAAATTCCTCTCCTTGCTGAATCCCAAGAGACCCATCGATTCTGACATCTGTTTCAAAGCCTTCATCAACCCAAGTTGCTAAGATGAGCCACTTAGTTCACCTAGGGGAGTTGTCTCTAAAATTGGTTGTATTTTAAGGTGGAGATAAATGCTCCTACTTCTACAGCAGCTGAAGAAGTGCTATTGTTTAGGTTCACCTCTGGTATTCTTTCTTCTCCCAGCCATCTTCTAGTCGTAGAACTAAAACCGAGGAGATTGCAGGGGTTAATAGGCCAGAGCTCCTCTGCATTGACAGTCAGGTTCAGGGCCATTTACGGACCTATTAATATGATCTTTTAGCAGCACTTAGCGGGTGAGTGAAAGGCATAGGCAAAGCATAATCTTCAAGGGACATTTCTGGTTCGCTGGAGTTTAGAACCGGACAGTGTTGTCAGGAAAAAAGGACCCATTTCCACTGTGGCACAGGGATGACCTACTAAAAAGGATTTCCCAATAGGCTACTTGGTTTAGATCGTTTCAGTTTCTGAAGCTCTAGCGGAATTGGAAAATATAGAGAACAGTCAGACGAGATTGTGGAAAGGGAGCGTAATGGGCTGTCGATGCATAAACAACAAGGAGCAGGGGAAATGGTAGATTTCCTTTGGGTACTGAGGAACATAATTCCAGCGTCCTTGGCAATGAGCTAAATGGAGAGATCTAGAGAGGGAGCTGGGCAGAATATGAAACTTGGACAGCAAAGTGCCCCGCCGTTCTGAGCTTCAGATTCTCCTTTAGTCAGAGTGGCCTTATAGTTCCTTTTTTTCTCCCCAGCAAACAGTAATGTCCTCATATATCTAAAACCCACAAATCCACAGTATATTACTGGGTTTCGTGTCCAAAGACACTACTGACAGTGAAATTAACCCATGGCTGCCAGTGAAGCTGACAAAGACAGCAGGGGACCCTCAATTCTGACCTCACTGGACTCACATGAGGATACAAAGACTGTCTTGTGTGGTTCTAGTTTCCTTGTCTCATGATCTTGAAGCTTCTGCGGGACTTCAGTGTGTTCTCTGGCAATTAAGTCCCAGTTTTCTGCTGAAGAAATACCCATTAGTGCTTCCACTCAATACTTTAAATTTTATCTGTATATGATTAAATATGTATGTGTGCATGTGTGTGTGTGTATATATTGCTTGGAAATATGTGTTCCTATGGTTTTTTTTTTGTTATATGTCTTCACTTTCACTTTGGGTTTCCACTTTGTCTAGGATTCTCTCTAGGAGACTGTCAATAAGACCCCTCTTCAAAAGTCTCCAGTGGTAGCCTATCCACCTCTATATTAAGCAAAAACTCCTCACTGGTGGCTCCACCACCTTGATCCCTCCTGTCTCATCTCACTTCTCTCCTTCTACAACCCAGCCCGCACACTTCACTCCTCTGGTGCCACTAACCTTCTCACTGTGCCTCCATCTCACCTGTCTCACCACTGACCCCTGGCCCACATCATACCTCAGGTCTGAAATGTTCTCCCTCCTCACCTTACTCTCTCCCCCTTCAAAGTCTTACTGAAGGCATATCTCCTCCAAGAGGCATTTCCAGATTAAGCCCTACTTTTCTTCATCTCCTACTCCCTTCTGCGTCGACCTGACTTGTTCCCTTTACTCGCCCCCCCCCACCCCTTAGCCCCACAGCACCTATGTATATATCTGTAATTTTATTTATTTGTATTGATGTCTGTTTATTTGTTTCTATCTCTGTCTCTCCCCCTTTAGTCTGTGATCTCATTGTGGGCAGGGATTTTTACCCTTTGTTGTTGTATTGTAATAATAATAATATCAATGGTATTTGTTAAGTGTTTTCTATTTGTCAAACAGTGTTCTAAGCACTGGGATAGATGCAAGATTATAAGGTTGTCCCAGGTGAGGCTCACAATCTGAATCCCCATTTTACAAATGAGGTAACTAAGACACAGAGAAGTTAAGTGACTTGCCCAAAGTCACCCAGCTGACAAGTGGTGGAGCCAGGATTAGAACCCACGATCGCCGACTCCCAAGCCCGTGCTCTTTCCACTAAGCCATGCTGCTTCTCTACTTGTACTTTCCCAAGTGCTTAGTCCAGTGCTGTGCTCAGAGTGAGCGCTTAATAAAAACGATTGAATGAATGAATGAATGAATGAATGAGAAAGCTAACCTCCCTAGGCTGTAAGGACCTTGTGGTCAGGGGAAGTATCTACCAACTCCACTGTATTGTACTCTCCCAAGTGCTTAGTGCTTACACAGTAACTGCTCAATAAATAGCGTTGATTGAGTGAGTGAGAGATGTTTGGCTACACTGCTTTTTGAAATACTTCCTTTCAGAGTCTTCTACAGTGCTTTACACACTGTTGATGCTCAGCCAACATTGCTCACTGTCAGATAGCTCTGCACAGGTGATGCCACTGTAAATTCAAGATACCTGTGAATTTTATGTTTTTAAATTAGGGCTTAAGTCACTCAATCTTCCACCTGTCATGAGTTCCAAATAACACAACACACCATCTGCATTTATTAAATGCTTAATAGTGCAAGATATTGTCCTTTACATCAAATAATACGTGAGAGTAACTAATGATAATTTATATGTATACTGTATATAAAACATTATTTTTTACCCCTATAGATCAGATATCTTAACTTACATATGATATTACCTCCAGGAGCTTGTCATTGCCCAAGTTTCATCTATATATCTATATATTGAGATATAGATTTACATATATAGATTATATATATATATATCCACAAACACCTCACTCATCAGAAATATGGCTGGCCATATCAGCATTGGAAGAGTCTGGTCTGATTCTTTTCCCTTCATCAATATCTATCAATCAATTATATTTATTGAGTACTGACTATGTGCAGAGTACTATAGTAAACATTTGGGAGAGTATAAAATAACGGTCGGTAGGCATGTTCCTTGCCCCAATGCTCTTATAGTTTAGAGGGAGTTAGTGTAAACCTATATTAAGGATAGTTTTGTTCTGTCTGTTCAATGAAGACGTACTTGCATGAATGAGATAGGGACTCTAATAACTGCCCTCAGATTATGGTTATGATCCTCTGGAAAACTTCTTGAAGTCATCTGGATGAGAGCACTGATGAAAATCCTTCAATCAATCAGCCAGACTGCCAATTGCATTTATCGAGCACTCACTGTGTGCAGACTGTGTGCCCACAGTCCTAATCTCCATTTTACAGATGAGGTCCCAAAAAGTGAATTGACTTGCCCAAATTCACAAAGCAGACAAGCGGCAGAGCAAGGATTAGAATCTAGGTCTTTTTGACTCCAAAGCCCATGCTTTATCTGCTAGGCCACTCTACTTCTCATCTAAATTAGTCTAAAGAAGACTGAGGGTTTGTCCTATCTACACCTAGAGAATCCCAGAGATAACCAAGGATGTACATGGTTGTCACTGAATTCTGCTGCCTGGGTATCACACTCTTCAGTGTCACAAGGATAGACAAGAAGATAGAAAATCAAAAGAAGTCTAGAATGACCACTGGGGGATGAAGAAAGCATAGTGTCTACAACATTTAGACGAAACTGAAAGTAATAAAGATGATCATTATTGGAACTCTGAGTTCTTTAAATTGCCTTGGCTCTCAGCTCCAAGTTACAGGACTACTAATTAGTATCTATGTGGAAATTATTGAAAACTGTCCGATCAAAGTATTTGTGGGAGGAATCTGAAGACCCTTGAAGTTACCTCCTGACGTTTACATTATCTGCTTCAGTCATACTTCTGTACCATTAATGTTATCTTTAAATACCAGTGACAGTGAAATGAATCTATGAGTGATGGAAAAGGCCAATGCAGAATTCACAGTCCCTGCCACATTGTGCTCACAAAAAAGTAGTCCCTTATTTGCCATTTTCTCTTTTGCTTTTTTGCCTCTCATTCTTTACCAATATATGTACTGACGTATGTGTGAGTGTGTGAGGGTGTGTTTATCTATATCTATAAGTTTTTGGTCTGGAATATTTGAATAATTCAGGGCAAAGTATATTTTTAGACCTCAGTATACTCCATAGTTTTTCTTTATGTCTGTAAACTATCTGTATCTATCTCTTTCCTATATCCAAATACACACTCTTGAAGTCAGATATTGGAGAACTAGAAGGCTCGGGTATTGATTGCACCTTCATTTTCAGCTTGTCAAGCAGGAATACAAAGTGCAGTTGTTGTGTAGGCAAATAAAGTGTTTTTCATAAGACAGAAATAATCAGGCCATTAAATAGTTGTACTTCAGTTCAAAGATGACACACATTTAGATGATGGGTAAAGAGAATACCTGTGATCTGAATTTGGAATTTGGCTTTGTCTCTTTCATGTTACATTGATGTGCTGCCGTTGTCTTCTTTGTGCCTCAGTGTTCTCCTCAGTGAAATGGAGGAAAAAGTGATGGGCTGTTTCATTAGGGTATTGTAAAAATATAATAATAATTATAATTGTAAAGCACTTACTATGTGTAGACTCTGTACCGAGTGCTGGGGTAGATACAAGGTAATTTGGTTGGACACAGTCCTTGTACCACATTGGGCTAAGAGTCTTAATCTCCATTTTATAAATGAAGTAACTGAGGCATAGAAAACTGGAGTGACTTCACCAAGGTCACACAGCAGACAAGTGGTGAAGCCGAGATTACAACCCAGGTCCTCTGACTCCCAGGCCTGTGCTCTATCCACTAAGCCACACTGTAAAAGAAAGATCCTTCTGACTCCCAGGCCTGTGCTCTATCCACTAAGCCACATTGTAAAAGAAAGAATCCAGAGCACTATCCCAGAAAAATAATCTCAGTCCTAAACGCAAAGACTGGTGGGTGAGCCGTAGTACATTCCATGCTGTGTGCACGTAAAGATATTCTCTTGCTATGCTAGTGCTTGCTACTTGCAGTGCTTGTTTTCACTGTGCAGTGTTTAAAAAGCATGATGTCTGACAATCCTGCAAGACTAGATAGCTGGGATGCTTTCTGATATCTGGTTCTGGGTCTATTCCCTCCTCATTCACCAAGCATTCGTGGCTTTTGGCATCCAATTAAATGATTTCTAGGGAAGAAGCTCGATTCCAAACTCTAAACCATTTTAAGTTGTTCCATATATTTCCAGAGTTGTTTGCCAGGACTGTTGGTGAAATAATGTCACAGAATCATGGGTCTGTATTAGTCCACTGACCCAGCACCCTGCTTCTGGACATGACCACTTCTTATGCCAGGCCAGATCAATCATTCAATCAGTCAATTAGTGGTTCTAATTGATTGCTTATGGTGTGTATTAACTGCATGGTCTAACGGAAGGAGCACAGACCTGGGAATCAGAGTATCTGGCTTCTAAGTCTAGCTCTTCCACTCGCCTGCTGTGTGATCTTATGCAAGTCACTTCCCTTCTCGGTGCCACAGTTTCCTGATTCAATGCCTGTTGTCCCTCCTACTTTGAGTGGGAGTCCCATGTGGGACAGGGACTATGTCCAACCTGATTTTCTTGTATCTTCACGAGTACAATACCGTGCCTGACAAATCGTAAATGCTTAACAAATACTATGATTATTATTATGATTATTACCATTATTATTTTTATTAACTTGGAAGGGCGAAATGGAGACCCACTCTCTCCCCTCAAAGAACTCACAATGTGGCAGGATGAAGGTGTGTACTTTCTAGTTATTAAAACTCGAAGGAGGAGTTTCCAGTTCTCTTTGGGAACTTGAGACAACTTTCAAAGGCTATTTCTGAACTCACAAAAGTGAAGTGTAATAATAATAATAATGATGGTATTTGCTAAGCACTTACTATATGCCGAGCACTGTTCTAAGCGCTGAGGTAGATACAAGGTAATCGGGTTGTCCCTCATGAGGCTTACTGTCTTTAATCCCCATTTTACAGATGAGGTAACTGCGGAAAAAGAAGTTAAGTGACTTACTTAAAGAAACACAGCTGACAAGTGGCAGAGTGGGGATTAGAACTCATGACCTCTGGCTCCCAAGCCCGTGCTCTTTCCACTAAGCCACTTGGAAAACTCTCTGGAATGATTGATGTGTCCAACAAAGGCAGAGTCCTGGTAAAACAACCGATGGAGCCTCCAGTATTTTGCCAGTAACTTATTATGCCTATGGCGAAAACTGCATATTCAGGAGAACTTTCATCAAATAGCCTGTTAACATCTTTGAACCTACCTTGAACCCCCCATTTTGCAACTTAAGCCCATTTCCTCTAGCTCTGTCCTCTGTAGATCATAGAAAGTTTGAGCAGTGACCCAACCTGTCTCATTATCATCCTCATCCCCAATTTTTACCGAGTGTCTATGTTTTATACAGGAGTGTCAGAGGCACTTAGGGGTTGAACGGAAAAAGTGTAAGATGATACCTAATCTCAAGGAGCCTAAAGTGCAAACACTGTCCTTTCTCCTTCTCCAGGATGATAAGCTATTTACTTCTTTTTTTTTCCCTTGGCCTATCATACCTCCTTCAGGATGCCGTCTCTGACTAAGGTTTTATCCCCTAACCCTTTTTCTCTCATTAATGCCTCACAAATGTAAGAATTACATACTCACCTCATCCTCAAAGCACTAATTACACATCTTTATACTCTGCTGTTACCCTACCTGCAATTGATTTTGATTCACAAATCAACTGATCAATCGGTGGTTTTCCCAGAGCACTTACTGTGCTCTGTACTAAGCATTTGGGAAAGTACAACAAGTACAACAGAGAAGCAGCGTGGCTCAGTGGAAAGAGCACGGGCTTTGGAGTCAGAGGTCATGGGTTCGAATTCCGGCTCTGCCACTTGTCAGCTGTGTGACTGTGGGCAAGTCACTTCACTTCTCTGTGCCTCAGTTACCTCATCTGTAAAAAATGGGGATTAAGACTGTGAGCCCCACATGGGACAACTTGATTCCCCTGTGTCAACCCCAGCGCTTAAAACAGTGCTCTGCACATGGTAAGCGCTTAATAAATACAAACATTAATCAATCAATTAATTAATACAACACAATAGAGTTGGCAGACCCTAACCCTGCCTACCAAGTGCCTATCTGTCTATCTCCATGGTTATACTATAAGTTCCTTAAGGGTAGGGATCATGTGTACCAACTAGACTGTACTCTCCCAAGCATTTATGACAGTGCTCTCCTCATAGTAAGCCCTCAACAAATACCACCAGTAGCTTAATTATGCTTGGCACATAGTAAGTGCTTAACAAATGCCATAATTATTATTATTATTGATTGGGTGATTGATTATTCTTCCAGGATTCTGTCAAATAAAGGGAAGGGGAGACTTGCTGCTACCTAAACAACTGTAAACTTGGGAGACTTCCAAGTGTGGAAGATACAGTGAAATGAAAATCAAAGAGAACAATTAAATCAGAATCAGGAAGGAGGCGTATTTCCCTTCTTGCCCTGAAAGAATCCATTCCCTATCCGGCTCAATTCAGGGGTCCTGAAATTGAGGCAAGGGTCAAAGTCCTCTGGCTGCTTTGAATGATGTGATTCTATTGTTGTCCTTTTTACATAATCGGAGATTCCTTCCTCATTCTGCAGGGCCGCAGATGAGATTTGCCTAATTCATGAAATAGGTCTCCAGTCCTCCCCATTCTGCACACAGCTCACAGGTTTACTGTTCCCCAATCAATAATATGTCTACCAACTTTCACAAACCAAGGCCTCTGTCGCCAAGGCAGTAACTCACAGGGCAAGTGCATTGGTTTTTTTCTATTTGGTGATTTTCCTGTAGTGGAAAATTTATTTTATGCCTCAACCCGGGATAAGGGAAATCAAAGGTTAGGTACCAAACTCATATTAGCAGAATCACTGGGTGTTGTTGGAACCTGGGCTTAGAGGACCAGGAACCAATAACCAAATTAAGTAGGGTGCGGAGACCATGTGCTTTCTTTCACTTATTACACATCCTTATACTCTGTTGCTACCCTACCTGCAGTTGATTTTCATTCACCAATCAACTGATCAGTCAGTGGTTTTCCCGGAGCATTTACTGTGTGCAGAGCCCTGTACTAAGCATTTGGGAAAGTACAAGACAGTAGAGTTGGCAGACCCTACCCCTGCTTACAGAGAGCTTACCTGCCTATCTCCCTGGTTATATTGTAATTTCCTTGAGAGTAGAGATCATGTGAACCAACTAGACTGTAGTCTCCCAATCATTTAAGACAGTGCTCTCCTCGGACACTGATCCGACGGCTTTATGACCGGTGTTGATTTTAGATTCCCATTCTCCCTCCATCCCTGCGGTCGCATCCTGGGTCTGCTTGTGTTAACAGAGATGTTTGAGGGAAATGCAGTGACTAGGGGCACGGGCAGAGGTCAGGGGTCCTGCTGGTGAAAATCTCTAAGTCTGGGAAATTTGGCATATTTCGGCCGAATGGCGGCGTGACTTAGTGGATAGAGCATTTCCCTGTGATTCAGTTTCCTCAACTGCAAAATGGGAATTAAATACCCTTTCTCTCTCTCCCTTAAACGGTGAGCCATATCTGAGACAGGGACTGTATCTGATCTGATTACCTTTGATCCAGTCCAGTGCTTAGTGCACTAATAATAACAATGGTGATGGTATTTGTTTAAGTGCTTACTATGTGCCGGACACTGTATTAAGCGCTGGGATGGACCCAAGCAAATTGGGTTAGACACAGTCCCCGTCCCTCATGGAGTGCACAGTCTCAATCCCCATTTTACAGATGAGGTAATTGAGGCCCAGAGAAGTGAAGTGACTTGCCCAAGGACACACAGCAGACGAATGGCAGACCCTATGTCCACCACCACTTTCTGACTTGCATGCCTGTGCTCTACTTCGTTATGAGAAGCAGGTGGCTCAGTGGAAAGGGCACGGGCTTGGGAGTCAGAGGTCATGGGTTCGAATGCAGACTCTGCCATTTGTCAGCTCTGTGACTGTGGGCAAGTCACTTCGCTGCTCTGTGCCTCAGTTCCCTCATCTGTACAATGGGGATGAAGACTGTGAGCCTCATATGGGACAACCTGATTACCCTGTATCTACCCCAGCGCTTAGAACGGTGCTCTGCACATAGTATGCGCTTAACAAATACCAACATTAGCTTGTTAAGCAGGAATGCAGAGTGAGATCGATGTGCAAATAAATAACGTTAGAATGTCACGATGTTGTACTGTATGTGCGTCATAGCACGTGAAATGCCACGTGCACCTCAGGGTCCAGTATCCTCTCGTGTCTTAGGTGTCCATTTTCCATCTGTGCCCCACCCCCAGGTAACCCCAGTGTCCTCTGGTTGGCAGGGCGGATCCCAGATATCTATCTCCAGCTCTGCTTCCCAGATGTCCCACAAGCTGCTGCTGAGGAGCTAAGGGCAGACCACACCAGCAAGCAGCTCCCAAACAGACTGTGTTAGAGCACGAGCTTGGGAGTAGCAGGATGTGACATTTTCAGTCCTAAATCCCGCCCGAAATAGTCCCTTTAGGAATGCCCAGTCTCCGGTCAGCCCCAACTGGATCCTAAAAATCTCCAGTTCCTCTAATGTGGGTTTTGACGAATCCTAGTCCCTGTCCCCCAAGGCACTGAACCTCTATCGCCGCCACGACTCTATTGCTGAATCCCAGCTATTTCCCCAGAGTTGTAGGGATCAATGACTACTACTACTATTACTACTATTAATTAATATTATTATTACTTACTACTCTATTACTATTGATAATAATGGTAATAATAATGGCATTTGTTAAGCGCTTACTATGTGCCAAACACTGTTCTAAGTGCAGGGTAGGGGGAGATGCAAGGTAATCAGGTTGCTCCACGTGGGGCTCACAGTCTTAATCCCCATTTTACAGATGAGGTAACTGAGGCATAGAGAAGTTAAGAGACTTGCCCAAAGTCACACAGATGACAAGTGGAAGATTCTACATTCCCTTCCTGGGGCTGACTGCAAGCAGCTCACAGATAAAAGGCTCATTCATTCATTCATTCATTCATTCATATTTATTAAGTGCTTACTGTGTGCAGAGCACTGTACTAAGCACTTGGGAAAGTACAATACAGTAATAAACAGTGACATTCCCTGTACTCAATGAGTCACAGTCTAGAGGTGGAGAGAGAAACATCAATACAAATAAATAAAATTACAGTTATATACATAAGTGCTTTGGGGCTGGTTGCTGGGGGGAAGGATCAAAGGGAGTAAATCAGGGTGAAATAGAAGGGAGTGGGCAATGAGGGAAAGTGGGGTTTAATCTGGGAAGGCTTTTTGAAGGAGATGTGCTTTCAATAAGGCTTTGAAGGTGGGGAGAGTAATTGTCTGTCAGATTTGACGAAGGAGGGTGTTCCATTCATTCATTCAATAGTATTTATTAAGCGCTTACTATGTGCAGAGCACTGTACTAAGTGCTTGGAATGTACAATTCGGCAACAGATAGAGACAATCCCTGCCCAATGATAAGCTGACAATCTAAACTGGGGAGACAGACAGCAAAGCAAAGCAGAACAAAACAAAACAAGACAACATCATTAAGATAAATAGAATAAAGGAGATATACACCTCATTACCAAAATAAATAGGGCAATAAATAATATATACGAATGAGTACAGTGCTGAGGGAAGGGGAAGGGGGACGAGCAGAGAGTGGTGGGGGGGAGGAGGGAAGGAAAAGGGAAAGGGGAGCTCAGTCTGGAGGAGGTGAGCTCTCAGTAGGGCTTTGAAGAGGGGAAGAGAGTTAGTTTGGCGGATGTGAGAAGATAGAGAAGATAGAGAAGCAGCGTGGCTCAGTGGAAAGAGCACGGGCTTTGGGGTCAGAGATCATGAGTTCGAATCCCGGCTCTGCCACTTGTCAGCTGTGTGACTGTGGGCAAGTCACTTAACGTCTCTGTGCCTCAGTTCCCTCATCTGTAAAATGGGGATTCAGACTGTGAGCCCCACGTGAGACAACCTGATTCCCCTGTGTCTACCCCAGCGCTTAGAACAGTGCTCTGCACATAGTAAGCGCTTAACAAACACCAACATTATTATGTGAGGAGGGAGGGTATTCCAGGACAGCGGTAGGACGTGGCCAGGGGTCGACGGCGGGATAGGCTTGAACGGGGGACTGTGAGGAGGTGAGCGGCAAAGGAGTGGAGTGGCAGTAGAAAGAGAGAAGTGAGGTGAGATAGGAGGGGGCAAAGTGATGGAGAGCTTTGTAGCCAAGAGTGAGGAGTTTTTGTTTCGTGTGAAGGTTGATAGGCAACCTTTCTTCCAGGCTAGAGGCAGGACGTCGGCCAGGGGTCATTGACAAGACAGGTGAGATGGAGGCACAGTGAGAAGGTTAGCACTAGAGGCATGAAGTGTGCAGGGTGGGTTGTAGAAGGAGAGAAGCAAGGTGAGGTAGGAGGGGTCAAGGTGGTGGACTGCTTTAAAGACAATGGTGATGAGTTTTTGTTTGATGTGAAGGTGGATGGGCAACCACGGAGTTTTTTGAGGAGTGGGGTGACATGTCCTGAATATTTCTGTAGAAAGATGATCCGGGCAGCAGAGTGAAGTATAGACTGGAGTGAGGAGAGACGGGGGGTTGGCAGGTCAACAAGGAGGCTGATGCAGCAATCTAGGCAGGATAGGATGAGTGATTGTATTCATGTGGAAGCAGTATGGATGGAGAGGAAAGGGCGGATTTTGGTGATGTTGTGAAGGTGGGTCTGACAGGATTTAGTGATGGATTCAATGTGGGTGTTGAATGAGAGAGAGGAGTCAAGGATAAATCCAAAGTTATGGTCCTGTGAAACAGGAAGGATGGCGGTAATGTCTACCGCGATGGGAAAGTCCTGGAGAGGACAGGCTTTGGTTGGGAAGATAAGGAGCTCTGTTTTGGATGTGTTAAATTTGAGATGACAGAAAGACATCCAAGTATAAATATCTGGAAAGCAGGAGGAGACGCGAGCCTGGAGTGCATTTCCCTAGTCCATTTGTCTCTTCAGCCTTTACCCTAAGCAGAAGCTAACATCTGAGATCTCTTCAATCTTTAATAAGTTCTTAACAAGGTGACAGCCACAACAAATCCAGTTCATTCATTCATTCATTCAATCCTATTTACTGAGCACTTACTATGTGCACAGCACTGTACTAAGCACTTGGAATGTACAGTTCGGCGACAGATAGAGACAATCCCTGCCCAATAATGGGCTCACAGTCTAATCACCTTTCCCTGGATCTACTTCTGCCGCCTCTGGAACCCTCTCTACTTCCCTTTTGGAGGTCGCATTCTTCTCCCTTCTCAGGGGCAGGAGTCTCTCACTCCTCCAGAGTCCTAGCCATGGGATGCTGAACTTCCAGGGGTCCTCTCTGATGCCTCTCTGCCTCGTGAGCTCGAGCTCCCCCAGGGTCCTGCTTTCTCAGGCACACAGCTTACTTTCCCTCACCTCAAGATGTCTGAAGTTCTTCCCCTCCCCCAACCTGGCCCTTTCACTTCCTCCCCAGTCCTACTGCTGCATTTCAGGTAGGGACAAGCCTGGATTCTCTCCTAAGTGTAGAGTCCAGTGGAACTGTTCATCACACACTAGAACACAATTCCACTATAAACAGCTCAACCTAACACTCACTGATGCTGAATTGCTTATTAATGTGTTGATATCAATGCAACATCCAACCTTCCTCAGGGTACCTGAATAATATTTGGGCCCTAATATGTGGCTCCTGTTTCCTGGCTGTTGAAAGTCTGAATGATCCAGGATACATAGCTGTTTATTTTTTCTGGGAGTTCCCAGGAATGAAGATTCCATAGCCACCATCGGTAAGTCTATTCCGATGTTTAATCTTTCCCGCAATCGGGAAGGTTTTCATTATTTCTAAGCCTTCCCCTTCTTTCTACAAGACTACCCCATTCCCTCCTCCTTCCACAAAATTATCACATTTCATCTTGTTCATGTCAATAGGAGAAATATTGGTTAGGATCCTCCCCATAAATTTGTTCCACATATTTGAAAACCAGTCTCCCTTAGTATTCTCTGCAGGGTCTCCTAGTGAAGTGCCTGGCACTGGGAATCATGGGACCCAAGTTTGAATCTTGAAGCTCTGCCACTGGCCTACTGTGTGACTGTGGGCAAGCCACTTTACCTTTCTGAGCCCCAGTTTCTTGATCTGTAAAATGGGGACAATCTAGATGATAATGATAAAAACACTGGTTGGATTTGTTAAGTACTTACTTGATGCCAAGCACTCCCTCAACCAATTAATCAATCAGTCTTATTTATTGAGCACTTACAGGGGTGGACCACTGTACTAAGTGCTTGGGACAGTACAAGAGAGTTGTCTATACAGTACTGTTCTAAGTTTTGTGGTAATAATGATTATGGTATTTGTTAAGTACTTAGTATGTACCAGGCACTGTACTAAGTGCTGGGGAGGATACAAGCAAATGAGTTAGACACACTCCCTGTCCAACTTGGGGCTTATGACCTCAATCCCCATCTTACAGATGAGGTAATTGAGGCAGAGAGAATTAAAGTGACTTGCCCAAGGTCACCCAGCAGACAAGTGGCAGAAGCAGGATTAGAACCCATGACCTTCTGACCCCAGGGCCCGTGCTCTATTCACTACGCCATGCTGCTTGATATAGCATAATCAGGTCAGACACCATCCCTGTCCTTCATCAGGCTCACAGCCTAAAGGGGAGGGGGAACAATCCCCACTAAGTGCTTCGGAGACTACAGTATAACAGAGTTGCTAAACACATTCTCTGCCCACAGTGACCTTACAGTCTACAGGGAAACTTAGGGATGGAAAAGTTGTGAGTCCTGTGTTGGACAGGGTCTGTGTCTGATGTCATAAAACCTCGTATCTATCCCAGAGATTAGTATGTAGCAAGTGCTTAAGAAATGTAATAATGATTTACTACTTCCCTGAACTAACCTGCCCCAACTCCCTTAATATTTCTTCCCTGGACTGCTTTCCTTCCCATTGCCTGGATATCTGATTTAAATACACTAAGGAGAAGTCACTGTAGTTTTTTTCACAATGAAATTAGTAAAGTCTACTACACCCAAACAGTAGTAACCTGCTTACTGTGATATTGTACTCTCCCAAGCGCTTAGTACAGTGGTCTGCCCACAGTAAGCGCTCAGTGAATACGACTGAGTGAATGAATGTACCAAGGAAAGAGGGTGAGTTGGGATCAACGAAGAAAAAACGCTGAGATAAGAAACGTACAGACTTGAATAGCTTCGGGACAGGGTAGAGTCACAAGGGACAGCATTTGTGGATGGGGACAAAATTGTGGAAGCAGGATGGGTGATGAGGAAGCAGAATTCCAGAGGAACAGACTATGAAACCTGTGACTATTCAATTAAATAAAGAAGAAATATAATAGAACAAGTGCTACAAGGGATTCTATTCATGGGGAGAGAAATAATGGAGGCAATGACTATGCAGTTAACATAGATGGAAGAAGTAGCAGTAGATAATGAAGCGGTTGTAGCTATGTTGCCCAATAATGTGGAACATTTTACAGATCTAGCAGAGGAGATAATAGAATGGTAGAGGGCTCACTAAGAAACTATCACTGCTAAGAAGTTGGGTATGATGCCTTTGAATCTGTATCTCATTCCAACAGGGGACACACTGTTAGTTGGAAGTGTGTATCTGAACAGGCAATTTGCAATCTGCTTATTTCATTAAATAGATAGGAACCCTCACTGACATTGTTCATTGTGAGAAATATGCAGAAGTACAGCCAAATTCACAAACATCGGCCAAATTTCTACTGTTTTAGGAAAGAGGCAATTTTAAGGATTCTGGATAAGCATACAGGGACATGCATATATATTCCAAACTACAGATATTTATATGTGGATATGGTCTGTAATTTTGCTGTTACTCTTTTCACCACTCTGATTCCACTTGCTCTTACCCTTCTGCATCTTTGTCTCCCTTTATATCTCTCTTGTTGCCTTTGGATTTTTTTTTTCGTATTTCTTGCTTTCTTGCCGGCTTATGTTTCACTCTCTGGGTGAAATTCATGAAAGGGCTAATGGGGAAATATGTTTCGTTGGTAGAATGTTAATGAATGGGTGGCCATTTCTATTCATGGCTAGCATCTTTAAAATTCTAGCGAACTGTTCAGGTGATAATTGCCAATTTTCTTCATTTACAGATTCAGGTCATTCAGAAAAGGGCATAATTGGACATTTATGAAGAGGCAATTTTAAATATCTGGGAAATTCAGAAATTCAGTGATTATCATTGAAATGATTTGTAAACACTGAAAGGAGACACTTGACAGAGTTAGTATTTTTTCAGCTAAATCCTCTCATCAGTTGTTCTGGGCAGGGAACTTACCTACCAAATCTGTTATATTGTACTCTCCCAAGTGCTTAGTACAGTGCTCACACAGTAAACTCTCCATGAAGGTGATTGATTCATTTTTCTTGCGAATTTGGTCATCTCATTAACACTCTGGTTATACTATTTTGTGGTATTTGTTAAGTACTGTGCCAGGCACTGTGCTAAGCAAGGGGGTAGATACAAGATAATCAGGTTGGACAAAGTCCATGTCTCACTGGGGCTCACAGTCTTAATCCCCATTTTATGGATGAGGTAACTGAAGTCGAGAGAAGTGAAGTGACTTGCCCAAGGTCACACAGCATACAAGTAACAGAGGCAGGATTAGAACCCAGACCCTTCTGAGTCTCAGGCCTGTGATCTCTCCACTAGGCCATGATGTTCTGCCAAATTTCTTACACCTTGAGATAATAGATCAGTCTGGGGGTACCACAAATCTGTGAAGGTTTCCTCAGTCAGTCAGTCATTTGTATTAATTAAACACTTACTGTGTGCAGAACACTATACTAAGTGCTTGGGAGAGTACAATATAACAATGTAACAGACATATTCCCTTCTCACAACAATCTTACAATTCAGAGGGGGAGATAGACATTAATATAAAAGAGTAGATGTTATGTGTATGTATATGTATATGTTATGTATATGTAAGTAAGTGCTTTAGGGCTGAGGGAGGGGGTGAATAAAGGGTGTAAATCCAAGTGCCAGAGAGTGAGAGAAGAGGAAATGACAGCCTAGTCGGGGAAGGCTTCTTGGAGGAGAGGCTCAGGAAGTGTGTCTCCTAACTCTGTTGTTTGGTACCCTTCTAAGCGAGTGGTTAGAACAGTACTCTGCACATAGCAAATGCCCAATAAATTCCACTGATTGATTGATTGATTGATTTACCCTTGATGTATAGACCAGATATTGTCCTTGGCTCATGACTCACCAATTCCACATTTATTCCACACTTACCCTTGGGCCTGAGGCACTAGAAGTTGGGCTGAATTGGTGCTTTCATCTGGTACCTCCCATTGCCAGAAGGAAATTGTCAAACCATCCTGGAAACAATGACTAAACCCTTGCTAGGCCTCACTTCCCTGTTGCCCTTTTTGAGGAGTTCCTGGAAATGCAGCTATGGCTTTGAGCACAGGAAACTGAACTCCCAGTGGTCAGTGTTTATTAAATAGGAAAAATTAGGGCTTTTCTGGACTTTGACACTCTCTCCTTAGTTCACTGCGGCTAATAAACCTAGCCATTGAAAGGAGATCCTGGCCATCTTTCCCATCTCCAAGCTCACCTATTTCCTCTCACCCGATACCCTTCTACCTCTCCCACATTCTGTTTTCTCACTAGCTTGTAGCTCATCAGAGCCCTTCTGCTTTAACTCACAATGTGTTCTTGAGACAGTCATTGTTTCCTGTTTGCCAACACAGTAGCTCAGACACACAGAGGGGGTTAAGAAGACTCCATCTGCTCCCTCCTTTCATACAGACCTCTGCTTTTTCCCTTTCACTCCCTCTCTTTCTCTCTCTTTCTCTTTCTCTCTCACTCTTACTCTCTTTCTCTGTCTATGAACACCCATACAGAAAAAAAGCAGTTGCTAATTAGAGTGAGAGAGTGAAACTGAAAGAGGGGAGCTGAGAAGAATCCTCCTTCCATGCAAATCAAACCGCCTCTAAAAGCATGAAAAGGAGAGAGCCCCTCTTCAAAAGAAATGGGAGGGTGATATTTTGACAAAATAAGCAACAAAGGTCCTTCCAGTTGAAAAAGAGGTGCTTTTTTCTAACCTTCCACTACGAAGCAGGGTCTGGGGAGGGGGCAGGGGAGGAGAGAAAAAGCAGCAGAAAGGAAGAGAGCTTTTTGTCAACTCCCACTGCTAGCCTTCCTCCGCTCCCCCTTCTCTTATCTTTTCCATCCTTTCAATAGTTCCAGTCTACAATGGCCTCTATTATGGGGACCATTAAGTGTATCATTTTAGTTGATAATTTTTTGTTCAGATTGACAGTGAGTGTGAAAACAGGAGGCTTCTCTTTCTAATGGGGGAATCTTTGGAAGAGGGTCTTCGAGTAGAAAGAGCAGCTGAAATCCCAATAAAAGGAGTGAGAGGAAAATGTCCCCAGGAAGAAAACCAGCCCAGTCTTTGGGAGGCATTCTTTTCTTTTCTGCCTTTCTTTCCTCCCCGCACTTGTTTTCCGAGGCAATTTCAGCTCCCATTCTTGTTCCAGCTCATCAAATCTCCTAGGCCTCTGAGTGGAATGTCGGTTTACCCTTCCATGCTGGTGGGCAGTGACAAAATAGAATGTTTGTGACCTCATGCCTCTTTCTGACTGGTATCATTCAACTGTCCTTTGCTTCCCAAGCTCATCTTTCAATTAGAAAAAAAAAAGACACCTTATTCCCATGGAAAGCATATATCTGGCAACATTAGCAGCTCGGGTACTACCAAGCGCTGAAGATAAACTATACTGGATAATTCATTGCACAAAGTGGCAGAAATTCAGGCTCCAGGTCAATTTTAATTATCACAAATTCACTCCACTTCGCTATCACTCAGCATGGCCTAGTAGCAAGAGCATGGGCCTGGGAGTCAGGAGATGTAATCCTGGTTCTGCCATTTGCCTGCTGTGTGACCTTTTGCAAATCACACAATTTCTCTCTTCCTCCATTTCCTCATCTGTGAAATGAGGAAAAAATATCTGTTCTCCCTCCTCCTTAAGAGTGTTAGGCCTATTTAGGACAATGACTATCTGATTTGATTGTACTGGGGTTGCCACAATGCTTAGCACATAGTAAGCCCTCTATATATACTACATTTATCATAATTCATCTCTCTTTTTCATTTAACAACTCTTTTATTCCTACTCCCATGCTTGGACTCCCCTACAACATTTTCAAACTTTCAACTCCTTTCGTTCCTCTCAAGTCAAACTACTCTTTGTATCCTGCTCTTGTGTCTCCTCCCACTAACTTCTTGCTCACATCCTCCCCACTGCCTAGACTTCCTCTGATTTCTCACCCTACAGATCACTGCTCTCCCAGTTTCAACGTCCTTTTGATATCCCTAACCTTCCATAGCCCTGTCCCATTTTGTTTTAATCTTTCCACGTTATGCCCCTTCCTATTGCCACTTCAGAACTTCTGCACCACCAAGTATTTGAATACTCTCAAACTTCCATAGAACTATGAACTTTTCTATTATTTTCTTCTCCCTCCAGTGTTTACTTTAGTGTCTGTCACCCTCCACAGGAATATATGCTTCTTGAAAGCAGGCTCATGACTCCTGCTACTACTACCTGTAGTGTTTGTTAAGCTCATACTAGGTACCACTGAGCTGCCGTAGATACGAGATGTTTTTATGGTACTTTCCAAGGGTTTAAATGCAGTGCCTAAACACAGCAGGTGCTTAATGAATCCTCCCAATTGATGGATAACTTCTCAGTTTCACTTGCTGGATCCTCTGCCTCTCATCCATTTACTGTATTTGTTCCACGAGGCCCTGTCCTCTATTCTTCTCACTCTATATTTCCTCTCATGGGGAGCTCACCCACTCACTTGGTTTCAGTTACCACCACTCTTTAGAAAACTCCTGAATCTAACATTCTAGCCCTGCCTTATACTCACATAACTTCCAGCAAGTTGCTCAGTTATCTGCTCATCCTCTCCTCCTCCTACCGTTTCCACCCCTGCCCAATATAACATCACCATCTTCCTTGTTCTGGAAGTCCCTAAAATTGGGGCCACTTTGACTTTTCTCTGTCTTTTAATTCTTGCATTTAGTCTACTGCCCGAATTCTAATTCTTCCTGCATAGTATCTCCAAATCAGGCCCTTCCTCTATCCCCCGGAGCTCAGATCTAATCATATTGTGACTCCATTTTTGCATCATTCAGCTCCTTTATGGCTCTGTGCCTTCATCTTTTCCAACCTCCAATCTACACTGCACTCTTCTGTACAGATCATCTTGTTGCAATCTAAAGGGTCTAAAAGGTCCCTTGGCCAGCCCAGGAGCTAAATTGCCAGGTGGGGATTTGGGCCACCATGGGGCAGGAAAGAGGTTATTTTCCATAATAGGCTTGGGGCATTAGGGGATTTAAGGAATTCAGATCTGCCCCAATTAGACTAGCATCCATCCTTTCAAAATGCCGTTGGAAGGAACAAAAACCAATTAAAAGTGGTCCAGCCTCTATTCAATCTAATAATTGATCTATCAATCAATGGTATTTATGGAGAAACATCATGGCCTGGTGGAAAGAACAATGACCTGGGTTGTAATCAATCAATTAGTGGTATTTATACAAAGCTTACTGTGTGAAGAGCTGTGTGCTTGGGAAGGTTCAATAAAATAGAATTGGTAGAGAGGTTCCCTGTAATCCTAGATCAGTCACTTTTCTGTTGTATGACTTTGAGCAAATGATGATAATGATGATGATAATAATAATAGTATTTAAGTACTTACTATGTAGCAAATACTGTACTAAACACTAGGGTAGATACAAGATCATCAGGTCGGGTACAGTCATTGTCCCATATGGGTCTCATAGTCCAGGTCGGAGGGAGAACAAATACTGAATCCCCTTTTTATAGATTAGGAAACTGAGTCACAGAAAAGCAAAGTGACTTGCCCAAGGTCACACAGCAGGCAATTGACAGAGCAGGGATTAGAACCCAGATCCTCTGATTTTCACTAGGTCATGCTCCTTCTCAAATCACTTAACTTCTCTGTGCCTTAGTTACACTGTCTGTAAAAAGGGAATTCAGTATCTGTTCATTCAATCATATGTATTGAGTACATACAGTGTTCAGAGCACTGTATTAAGTGCTTGTGGGGAGTATAATGTAATAATCAGACACATTCTCTGCCCACAATGAGCTTATAGTCTAGAGAGGGAGATAGACATTAATATAAATAAATGACAAATATGTATAAGAGGACTGTGGGGGTGGGAGTGGGGATTAACAAAAGGGAGCAAGTCAGGGCAATGCAGAAGGGAGTGGGAGAAGACAAAAGGAGGACTTAGGGAAGGCCTCTTGGAGGAGATAGGCTTTCAATAAGGCTTTGAAGGAGGGGTGAGTAAATGTTGGATCTGAGAAGGGAGGGAGGTCCAGGGCAGAGGCAGGACGTGGGCTAGGGGTCAGCGGTGAGACAGATGAGGTCAAGGCACAGTGAGAAGGTTAGCATTAGAGGAGTGAAGTGTGCAGACTGGGTTCTAGAAGGAGAGTAGTGAGGTGAGTTAGGAAGGAGTGAAGTGATTGAGTGTTTTGAAGACAGTGGTGAGGAGTTTTTGTGCTAAGTCCTTGGGAAAGTTCAAAAAAATTGATATTGATAGACATTGATAGACATTGATAGACACCTTCAAGGAGTTTACAGTCTAGTGAGGGTGACTGACACTAAAATAAATTACAGCTAAGGTGAAAATTAAAGTATAAAGATATGGATATATCAGATGTGGTGTCGGGGTGGAGTGAGTGCACAGTCAATGAAGAAGGAAAGGAAAACAGGGTGGGGAGATGAAAGATTAGTCAGGGAAGACTTCCTTCAAAAGATGTGATTTTAGCAAAGACTTCAATGACCGAGAGTGCTGGTCTGTCAGACGTGAAGGAGCAGGGTGTTCCAGAGAGAATGAAGTTGAGACCAAGCAGTCCAGGGTGAGAGAGATGTGATCAAGAAGCTTCAGTAAGAAGCTTGGATTTAGAATAGCAAAGTGTGTGGGCTGGGTTGTAGTGGGAGAGCAGAGAGGGTAGGTTGGAGAGAGAGAGCACTGATTGACTGCCTTTGTCCCCCAATTCAAGATGTGGCTGTTCTTAGAAGACAGTGGGGTCACCAGGCTGGAGTTTAAAGCCAATCTTGGCTCATCATCCTTCTGACAAATTGAAAAACAGTTATTCCCTTTGGCCTGCCTTCTCCCCAGTGTCCTACCTCCTTCTCTGGGCCTTTTCATCTCCCAGAGTCCCACTCAGGCCCCTGGACAATAGAACCCTTGGGAAACACAGTGAGAGGCCTTTGTCTCCATGTTGACTTTTCATCGGGTCCCACAGGCAACAACAAGCTTGCCAAAGTTAACATGACCTGGGGTTAGCTCCCTGATGGTTCTTCTCTCACCACCATCCCCGTTACCTTTCTGTTGCTAATAAGGATTTAAGCAAATAAAACTTTTCTCTCTGGAAGCATTTGTGCTGGGGAGACAGGAGCTCTATTTTTCGATTTGGGAGAGGGAGCTCTGGAGAGAGGGGAGAAGAAAAATTGGTGGGTGGGTATCGCATTCTGGCAAATTCATCTTCGAGTTGTAGCCAGCTCTAGAAATCTCAGGAGCAGAGACAGCTGGAAACAGATCTCTGGGAGTTGGCCGGGATTGAGGGAGGAGGGTATTTAGTAAGCTAATCATTCCCAGTGTAGAGCCACCCACGGCTTAACTGGGCCTTGGAAATTGGAAAAGCAAAGAGTGCTCAGACACTGAATGGGCCAGAAGAGAGGAATGCAGACAAAATCCACCCACAGGCTTTATGGACTCTCTCCCCAGTACATTCATTCATTCATTCATTCATTCACTCATATCACCGAGCGCTTACTGTGTGCAGAGTACTGTACTAAATGCTTGAGAAACTACAATACAACAATAAACAGTGACATTTCCTGCCCACAGTGAGCTTAACTTTTTTTGGGGGGGGAGACAGACATCAATACAAATAAATAAAATTACAGATATGTATGTAAGTGCTGTGGGGCTGGGAGGGGGGAAGAACAAGCCGAGCAAGTCAGGATGAAGCAGAAGAAAGTGGGAGATGAGGAAAAATGGGGCTTAGCCTGGGAAGGCCTCTTGGAGGAGATGTGCCTTCAATAAGACTTTGAAGTGGGGGAAAGTAATTGTGTCTCGGGTTTGAGGAGGGAGGGCATTCTAGGCCAGAAGCGGGACATGGGCTTGGGGTTGCTGGCAAAGATGAGATGGAGGCACAGTGAGAAGGTTAGCACTAGAGGAGCCAGCTGTGCCCGCTGGGTTGTAGAAAGAGAGAAGTGAGGTGAGGTAGGAGGAGGCAAGGAGATGGACTGCTTTAAAGCCAATGGTTTCATATGTCCAATGGTTGGACATCTCATCTCATTTCTTTTTCCCTCCCTCCGTTGCAGAATAATCAGGCCATGGACAACTTGGGGTGGTTTGGGCCAGGCACGGTCAGAAGGTCGAAAGCTGATAGTGGCTCAACTGTCCAGTGGAAAGACATTCACCTGGGCTGGGTTATCTAGTGGGGTCTGAAGCAGCATGGGCTGGTGGATAGAGCACTGTACTAAGCGCTGGGGATGATACAAGTAAGTCAGGTTGACACAGTGCCTGTACCACGTGGGGCTCGTAGTCTCAATCCCCATTTTCCAGATGTGGTAACTGAGGCACAGAGAAGTGAAGTAACTTCCCCAAGGTCACACAGCAGACAAGTGGTGGACCTGGGATTAGAACCCATGACCTTCTGACTCCCAGGCCCTTGCTCTATCCACTACACCACACTACTGCTACTTGTTTTGTTTTGTTGTCTGTCACCCCCTTTTAGACTGTGAGCTCGTTGTTGGGCAGGGATTGTCTCTATCTGTTGCCGAATTCTACATTCCAAGTGCTTAGTCCAGTGCTCTGCACACAGTAAGCGCTCAATAAATACGATTGAATGAATTGAATGAATGAATACTGCTACTACTGTTGCTGCTGTTGTTGCTGCTTCCACTATTAATGCTATTACAGTCCTCTTTATTTCCCCTTTAAAGGAACTTTGAACTAATCTGGTAATAAATTACAATAATAATGTTGGTATTTGTTAAGCGCTTACTACATGCCGAGCACTGTTCTAAGTGCTGGGGTAGATACAGGGTAATCAGGTTGTCCCACGTGAGGCTCACAGTTAATCCCCATTTTACAGATGAGGTAACTGAGGCACAGAGAAGTTAAGTGACTTGCCCACAGTCACACAGCTGACAAGTGGCAGCGCCGGGAGCCCAACCCATGACCTCTGACTCCGAAGACCAGGCTCTTTCCACTGAGCCACGCTGCTTCCAATGCCACTCCCATCCTCATTCTCTCACATTAATGCTCTATCACACTGGGATAAGGTTATAATAATAATAATGTTGGTATTTGTTAAGCGCTTACTATGTGCCAAGCACTGTTCTAAGCACTGGGGTAGATACAGGGTAATCAGGTTGTCCCACGTGAGGCTCACAGTCTTCATCCCCATTTTACAGATGAGGGAACTGAGGCATAGAGAAGTTAAGTGACTTGCCCACGGTCACACAGCTGACAAGTGACAGAGTGGGATTTGAACCCATGACCTCTGACTCCCAAGCCCGTGTTCTTTCCTCTGAGCCACGCCGTAGATCCTAGGTAACCTAAGTCTGTTCTACTGGTAAGATTGTTAACCATTTACTCTGTGTCAAGGGTTTAGCCAAGCCCAGAGGCAAACACAATAAAATCAGATTAGAGTCACTGTCTCACTTGGGGCTCACAGTCTAAATAGGAAGAAGAATTGGTATATAAGCCTCATTTTAACAGATGTAGAAAATTAGGCTCGGAGAAGTTAAGCAACTTGTCCAAGGTTACGTAGTAAACAGAGGCGGGATTAGAACCCACCTCTCCTGACTCCTAGTTCCAGGCTCTCTCCAGTGAGTCAGGCCACCTGATCAGAGGCAGGGAGCTGGACTATATGATTCCTTCAATTCACTTCTAACTCGAGAATTTTATGCCTGCCTTCCCTAGAGCCTAGGCCAGCGTACAGATTAGACCGTATCTAAGGCAGTAGCCATCAGGGCAATATTGTGTGGGGCAAGGAGGAGGAGGGCTTGATGGAGCCGCAGAAACAGGGAAAGGACGCTGGAAGAATTAAATTGGAGAGACCTTCCTCCAGTAGAAGGCCAAATTGACCCTATCAACTTCCTCTAGAATCTTGGCCCATCCAATTCTCATATGATCTCTTCAAGGAGATTAAAAATTCTTGGGTTTTCAAATGCATTTACTGCGTTCTGAGTCTTACCACAGAAAATGACTTCTACCTCATAATCTGTGCTCATTTCTACCACTGGGTGGAACAGGTTGGCTAATTTTCCCTCTTGGCCAACTTGTTTCAGTGCAGTGGAAGTCTGAGGCACCCAAACTGAAAGGGGAGGGGGCAGGGAAGAGAAGAGAAAAGCAATATTTCTTCAATTATGCCTTAATGAAGATATCCATTAACACTTGTAATAATTTCACAGGAAAGACGCACAGGCAAGACCCATTTCTTTTTTTTTTTTTTAACTAAGTGTTATCGGTTTAAGCGGCGGCCTTAATTACAGATTATAAAGGGGAACATTTCTGTAGGAAAGAGAGTTTTCTTTTTTCATTTGTGGTGATACAACCGCCTTTCTTGGCCATAGACACGGGTCACGCATCACAACAGATGGATCAGTTGAAAGGTTGCAGCAAATGTCACTGTCTGCCATATTCTTTGTTTGCTGAACCGTGCCTGGAAAGCTAGGGCCCGGTACAGGGGAGACCGTACGAGAATGTCATCCTGCTGGCATATCCTGTGGAGAATCTTGGCTCTCCCCCTCGAGACCGTAAGCTCATTGTGGGCAGAGAATGTGTCCCTCTATTGTTATACTGTACACTCCCGAGTGCTTAGTACAGTGCTCTGCACACAGGAAGTGCTCAATAAATACTATTGACTGACTGGTTCTTGAGCCCTAACCACATGCTGGTGGAGTTTTGCAGCTGGGGAATCCCAGAGGGCTCCTTAGCAGCTCTGAAAGATTGACCTTGGGGGTCCTCGGTCTTTAGGTTAAGCCTGGTCTGTGGATCATTTCCCCATTTGCTCTGTCTGGTTTTCTTCCCCCACTCCTGCTACTCCTCCCTTCTCTATATGTCTTCTCCTCTTGCTCCCATTAGTAACTCCACGTGCCTCATTAGAGATTCATTCAGAGCCTGGTCCCGAAGGAGAATAAATCTGAGGTCTAATTGGGCTGAGGGCAAGTCCAGGCATAAATCAGTTTTTTCTTCCAACCAACCAGCCTGGATGGGTGGTCAGATTTAGCCAGCCGTGGTAGGCTCCAGTACTTGCCTGGATTTGGGAGCATCCTCTTGTGATCTCAAGCTACTGGACTACCACAAGCAGACTTGAGTTTGAAAGGGCCAACTACAGTGTTGCTTCAAAGAGTGGTTCATTCATTCATTCAATAGTATTTATTGAGTGCTTACTATGTGTAGAGCACTGTACTAAGCGTTTGGAATGTAAAATTTCGCAACAGATAGAGACTCCCTGTCCAAAGACGGGCTCACAGTCTAAGCGGGGGAGACAGACAGCAAAGCAAAACAGAACAAAACAAAAACAAGACAACATCATCAAGGTAAATAGTATCAAGGAGATATGCACCTTATTAACAAAATAAATAGGGTAAGAAATAATATATACAAATGAGCACAATGCTGAGGGGAGGGGAGCGGAGGGAAAGGGGGGCTCAGTCTGGGAAGGCCTCCTGGAGGAGGTGAGCTCTCAGTAGGGCTTTGAAGAGGGGAAGGGAGTTAGTTTGGCGGATGTGAGGAGGAAGGGCGTTCCAGGACAGTGGGAGGACGTGGGCCAGGGGTCGACGGTGGGATAGGCGTGAACGGGGGACGGTGAGGAGGTGAGCGACAGAGGAGTGCAGTGTATGGGGTGGGCAGTAGAAAGAGAGAAGAGAGGTGAGGTAGGAGGGGGCAAGGGGATGGAGAGCTTTGAAGCCAAGAGTGAGGAGTTTTTGTTTCGTGCGAAGGTTGATAGGCAACCAGTGGAGATTTTTGAGGAGGGGAGTGACATACATGCCCAGAGCGTTTCTGTAGGAAGATGATCCGGGCAGCAGAATAATTAGGCTGGAGTGGGGAGAGACAGGAGGAAGGGAAATCCGAGAGGAGGCTGACACAATGATCCAGTTGGGATATCATGAGAGCTTGTACCAGCACGATAGCAGTTTGGATGAAGAAGAAAGGGGGGATCTTGGGGATATTGTGCAGGTGAGACCGGCAGGTGTTGGTGATGGATTGGATGTGTGGGGTGAATGAGAGAGCTGAGTCAAGGAGGACACCAAGGTTGCGGGCCTGTGAGACTGGAAGGATGGTAGTGCCGTCCACAGTGACGAGGAAGTCAGGGAGAGGACAGGGTTTGGGAGGGAAGATCAGGAGCTCAGTTTTAGATGTGTTGAGTTTTAGGTGGCAGGCAGACATCCAAGTGGAGTCATCCTGGAGGCTGGGTGCTTCTTTCCTCGTTAAAGACTACTCTAGTAATAATTATGGCATTAGTTAAGTGCTTTCTTTATCCTAAGCACTATTCTAAGTGCTGGGTTAGATACAAGTCAATCAGGTTGGATTCAGTCCCTGTCCCCACATGGGGCTCACACTCTTAATCCCCCTTTTGCAGATGAGATAACTGAGTCCCAGAGAAGTGAAGTGACTTGCTCAAGGTCACGCAGCAGACACATGGTGGAGCTGGGATTAGAATTTAAATCCTTCTGACCTTCAGGCCCGTGCTCTATCCACTAAGCTATAGGCCTGGAGAGCTGGTCTTTCAGAGCCTGCGATTCCAAATGCAGAGAAGCAAACTGTGAGTTCATTGCAATGGGTGGTGGGTCGGGGGGAGAACTAGAATCCTGAACCAGGAGGAAACAGGGGAATTTCTCTGGTTTTGAAGGCTGTATTTCATCGCTCTGAACAATAACCTGAGCATGAACTTAGAAAAAATTGCCAAAGACTCAAAAGTTAAGGAGAAAGTATGTAGCATGTGAAATGTGTGCTACCTCTTTATAGCCTCTCAGGCAGAGATGAGGAACTCAAGGGTGGAATGAGTTTTTACATCTTTGGTAACAAACCGAAGAATCCTCTCTGACCTGGAAATAATAGTAGACATATTTTTCAAGACAAAAGGGTCTAAGGGCTATTTTTATTTGTAATTGCATTATTTGGAAGGAGACATGGGGTGAGAACAATTGAGGAGGCTTTCCTTTAGGCTTGTTTGTTGCATTCAAAAGGCAGGGAGCATTCCACCTTGAAAAGCAGTGTGGTGTAGTTGAAAGAGCACAGGCCTGGAGTCAGCAGACTTGGGTTCTAATCCCAGCTCCTCCACTTCTCTGTTGTGTGAAATCTAGCAAGTCAGTTTCCTCATCTGAAAAATGCGGATTTAGTCCTACTCCCTCCTATTTAGAATGTTAGCACCAAGTGAAACAGTGATGGTGTTCAACCTAAGTATCTTGAATCTACCCCAGTGCTAACTGCAATGTTTGTCACATAGTAAGCATTTAACAAATACCATGACAAAACACATTGTTTACCTTTCCCCCTCACTCATTTCCCCCTTGTTCCACTCCTCTTTCTTTCCCCTTCTATGGTCTCCTCTTTTTCTTCCAACTTCTGTTAGTCTCTCTTTTCCTCATTCCTTTCATCTGTATATTTGTGGATGGAGATCATGCCTATCAACTCAATAAATATCATTGATTGACTGATGATACCCTCTCTCTCTGTGTGCCCACCTTACCCTCTTGCCCGTCTCCTCGTCTTCTTTCTTCCTTCCTCTCCCTGGAATTCTCTTTCTCCTCCCTCCTGCCATTTCTTTCTCTTCTTCTTTCAATAACAATAAATACGGTATTTGTTAAGGCCTTACCAAGCATCAAGGGCTGGGATAGATACAGTGCAATCAGATCGAACACAGTTCCCTCTGTCCCTGTAACAAAGTCTAAGAGAGGGGGAGAACAGTTTTTCAATCCCAATTTTACAAATGAGGAAACTGAGCCACAGTAACTTGCCCAAGTTCAGACAGCAGGCAATGTCAGAGTGGGGATCAGAACCCTGGTATCCTGACTCCCAATCTTATGCTCTTTCTGCTGGGCTATGCAGTTCCTCTTTCTCTGTCTTTGCCTTTTTCCTATGCTCCCCCCTCTCTCTCTCTCTTTCTCTTTCTCTCTCTCTTTCTCTTTCTCTCTCTCTCTATTTCTCTCCTCTTTTCCACAGTGACATCCATTCTTTCCCCTCTCTCTCTCCCAACCTCTTTTAATGAGAACTTTGGTGTGTCATATTGATTCTGAGTTTTAAAAAACCCACATTGATTTTCTGAGGGACGACTCATGATCTTATTTAAAAATGTAGGGAAAGAGCTGTTTCAAAAACTGTTGACTTTGTTCTATTGAGTTAGCAGTCGATGTTAGAAACTTTCTGCAAGAGCTAAAGTGCCTGGGGACCTTTGATGTTGCCTCTAATGAGGAGGGTGGCTAAAGGCTCATTTTGCTTTCATAAAGCTTAAAGTTTAGGAACATAAGCAGGCTCAAGCTGATGATTGATTGGCTCCATCTCATCTTTCATCACTGCACGCAGGCAGGGAGTTATGAAAACGGTTATGGGATAGAGGCTGGAATTGAAGAGGGCTGGAGCAAGAACTGGGCAATCATGCAAATCATCACAAGCCCACTGGCTCAGCACCTGAAAGAAGTCATAGAAATTGATGCAGCCCTGCAATTGTGATCTCTCTAATGTTGCTCTCCACCATCAGATAATAATAATAATAATAATGTTGGTATTTGTTAAGCACTTACTATGTTCCAAGCACTGTTCTAAGCACTTGGGTGATACAAAGTCATCAGGTTGTCCTATGTGGGGCTCACAGTCTTAATCCCCACTTTACAGATGAGGTAACTGAGGCCCAGAGAAGTTAAGTGACTTGCCCAAAGTCACACAGCTGACAAGGGGTGGAGCCGTGATTAGATCCCATGACCTCTGACTCCCATGCCTGTGCTCTTTCCACTAAGCCACGCTGCTTCTCATGCAACATGGCTAGAAAGCCAGTAAGGTGGAGAAAGTTTGTTGGATTATTTGGGATCAGCACAGTTTTATTCTATGGTTGGGCAAAGGATAATTAATTGAGTGCAGACCTGGGTCATCATGTTGGGATGCACTACCTCATAGGGTGGCTGAGAGGCAGTGAGATCGTTAGAGAAGCAGCACGGCTCAGTGGAAAGATCCGGGGCTTGGGAGTCAGAGGTCATGGGTTTGAATCCTAGCTCTGCCACTTGTCAGTTGTGTGACTGTGGGCAAGTCATTTCACTTCTCTATGCCTCAGTTGCCTCATCTGTAAAATGGGGATTAAGACTGTGAGCCTTACGTGGGACAACCTGATTACCCTGTATCTACCTCAGTGCTTAGAACAATGCTCTGCACATAGTAAGCGCTTAACAAATACCAACATTATTATTATTATGCAGTGTGGCTCAGTGGAAAGAGCACGGGCTTTGGAGTCAGAGGTCATGGGTTCGAATCCTGACTCTGCCACTTGTCAGCTGTGTGACTGTGGGCAAGTCACTTAACTTCTCTGGGCCTCAGTTACCTCATCTGTAAAATGGGGATTAAGACTGTGAGCCCCACGTGGGACAATTCCCCTGTGTCTACCCCAGCGCTTAGAACAGTGCTCGGCACATAGTAAGCGCTTAACAAATACCAACATTATTATTATTATGTTGATTTAATTCAACATACCCCATGGATGGTTTTAGGTTGGAGCTTTCTGAAGATCATCTATGTCTGTATATGAACTGAAACGAAGCCTTGAACACAGTGGTAATAAGTACATCCAATCTGATTAGTTTGTATCTACCCCAGCGCTAAGTACAGTGCCTGGCCATCAGTAAATCATATTTATCAAGGACTTACTGTGTGCACCGCCCTGTACTTAGAGCTTGGGAAAATATAAAGCGATGGAGCTTGTAGACACATTCCTCATCCACAACGAGCTTACAGTCTTGAGGACCTTACAGTTTAGAGGCACATACTAAGTGCTTAAAAATACCATTTTTAAAAAATGTCGTATCTGTTAAGCACTTAGCATGTGGCAGTTACAAAGTGTGTACTAAGTACATACTATGCAGTAAGGCCTGAAGTAAATGCAAGATAATCAGTTTGGGCATATCCCTGCCTCATATGGGACTCACAGTTTAATAGGAGATAAAGCACGTTGATAAAACATCCCCACTGTACAGAAGAGGAAACTGAGGGATGGAGAAATTAAGTGACCTGCCCAAGATCACATAGGCAAGTGACTGAATTAGGGTTATAAATGAGGTTCTAGGAGTACCAGCCCCATGTTCTTTCCACAAGGCCACGCTGCTTCTTCACTTACATTTGCCGAGGAGAATAAATTGCAAGATGTTAAGCGTCCCTGCCCAAGAGGAAGACAGATATAAAAATGGAATTAAGTGGTCTGGAATTAAGTGGGCAGGAAACAAGCTGATATTCAATATGGAAAGCAGGATAAAGTTGCTACTGTTTATCACACGCAGTTTTTCCACTCGGGGGAACTAGGGAGGAATTGAGGTGTGCTGAAATGACAGCCTGGAGTTTAGATAAGAACTTGCGCTGGACATATCTCGGGACTGTTCTGGGCAGCCCATAAAATGGAATAAGAAAGTGTTCAAAAACACTTGAGTTCTTGACTGGATTACTACAGTGGTAAAGATGTAGACATCTCACATGTGGAGAGGACATGTGATTGAAGAAAGAAGTTGGCAAGGCCTGAGGAATGGTGCTGTAAACTGAACAGGACCTGAGTTTGTTCATTCAATAGTATTTATTGAGCGCTTACTATGTGTGGAGCACTGTACTAAGCCCTTGGAATGTACAGTTCATCAACAGATAGAGACAATCCCTGCCCAATGACGGGCTCACAGTCTAACAGGGGAGTTTTATCCCCAGCTCCATCACTCATCTGCTGTGTGACCTAAAATCATAATAATGTAGGTATTTGTTGAGCACGTACTATGTGCCAAGCACTGTTCTAAGTTCTGGGGTAGATACAGGGTAATCAGGTTGTTCCTCGTAAGACTCATGGTCTTAATCCCCATTTTACAGATGAGGTAACTGAGGCACTGAGAAGTTAAAGTGACTTGCCCAAAGTCACACAGCTGACCAGGTGGTGGAACTGGGATTAGAACCCATGACCTCTGATTCCTAAGCCCGTGCTCTTTCCACTGGTCCACGCTGCCTTGGGTAAGTCACATAATTCTCTGTGCCTCAGTTACCTCATCTGTAAACTGGAGATTAAGACATTGAGCCCCAAATTGGACATGACTGTGTCCAACCTGATTAGCTTGTATTTACCCTAGAGCTTAGAACAGTGCCTAGCACGTAGTATAGACTTAACAAATACCATTGAAAAAGCAAATAAACACCACCCCTCCTGAAACCAGCCACATTGTGGCTCAATTTGAAATGGACATTACTGATTGACAGAAACATCAAAGGAGTTTGACGAGGTCTGTGTGTCTGGATATATTAAGAAATTGTGAAGTTTTATGAATGGATGTTTGGCTGTGAAAAGCCCAGTGTGGAGTCCACAGCCCCAGTCCCATTGGATGCCCCAAAGTGGTTGTCCTTTGTTGTGGCAAATAGGCCAACCAGAGGCCAAATCAGTGAGAGGATGAGGTCCTGGAAAAGCAACTTCCGGAAATAAAGTAATCTTCATCTTCATCATCATCCACATTACCATCATCATTAATGGCTTTTATTAAGCCCTAAACAATGCACAGAACACAGTACTAAGCACTTGGGAGAGTAAATATAACAGAGACCTTAAGGGAAATAAGGAAAAGCATTTTCACCGTGCGAGCATTTTTGAATTATAAACTAGAGTTCAAAGGGAAATCATAAAAGCTCCATCCTCGGGCAGCTGAACTAGTTTTCTTCCGGGATTTCTGTTGATGACATTTCCCAGGAAAGGGAATAATCTGATAATGGAATAGGTCTATTATAAATAGCGGTAAACTTACACGGTAGTAGTAACCTTTACTGAGCATCTGCTTGGTGTAGTACACTAGTCAGGCAATTGGGAAATAGAGAAAGAAATGATACATTCTCTACCTGCAAGGTTACACTCTCATAGGAGACAACCCTACCTGCCAGCATTTTCTTTGCCTGATCTTATAATAATAATAATAAAAATTGTGGTACTTGTTAAGCACTTACTATGTGCCAAGCACTGTTCTAAGCACTGGGGTAGATACAAGTTAATTAGGTTGGACACAGTCCCTGCCCTGCATGGGACTCACACTCTTAATCCCTATTTTACAGATGAGGGAACTGAGCCCCAGAGAAGTGAAATGACTTGGCCAAGGTCACACAGCAGATACGTGGCAGATGTGGAATTCCAACCCAGGTCCTTCTGACTCCCAGGCCCATGTTCTATCCACTGTGCAACACTACTTGGCTTCTCTTATGTGTCTCCTCCTTGCTCACCCCTCTCCCTTCTCACCCATCATCCCCCTAGTTATCTGGCTCAGTTTTTAGGGTCCCCTTTGCTTAAACATTGGACCTGGAATTGCAAGTCCAATTTAATCCATTCTACCTAGCCATAAATTACCTCACTGTTCTCTCCAGACTATTTCTCCAAGCTTTGCTGGTGCTTTATTGGGAGTTCCAAGTCCAGCCAAGCAGGCAGATGGATCAGCACACTTGATTTTTTCCTTTGATTTCTCATTTGCTGATCTCAAATCAAGTCAGTTGGTCAGTGAATAGTATTTATTGAGTGCTTACTGTGTGGAGAGCACTGTATTAAGCACTTGGGAGAGTACAAATGTAACAGACACATTCCCTGCCCACAACTATCTAGAGGAAAAGTTTCTTGAATGTGAGTATTCTGTAGGGATTATGGAGATCTTTGTACAGTTTTGGAGTTTGTGGGAAAGAAGCATCAAAGTTAGATTCTTCAGGGGATGGGAAAGTCATCAGTTTGGTGATAGAGCATTCCCTACGGGCAAAAGTGTCACTTCTGGAGATGGTAATTTGCTGCTGCAATTATGGTGAGAAAAAGCTGTTGAACAATAATAATAATAATAATGATGATGGCATTTGTATAGTGCGTACTATGTGCCAAGCAGAACAGTCACATGTTGCCTGGAATCTGACTGGGAGCAGAGACAGTTATTGAAACCCAGCTTTGTATCTGAAACACACTTCTTTCATTCTGAACTAGAGAGAGAGTTCTTGGGCTGGCAGTCTGGGAGGGCAGGATTCATGAAGAAAAGCTCACATTTCAGACTTAACAGGGTTGAGAAACATCAAGTGTCCTGGAATGTTTACAGAGAAAAAGCTTAGGTGCCTATGGAAAATCCCCAAGTGCTGGAGCACTTTTCTCTTTGACTTGAGTTACTTCGAATCGAATGTGGTGCGTCGAAAAGCTATCCATTACACCTGCTTGGAGACCATGCTCCTGAAACATACATTATTTTATTACCACCTCATGGGCCCAAGTCAGTGGTGAGCCCAAATAAAATCCAATTCCCCTATTTTCAAGCTCCATTTCATGAAAAATAACTACTGCTGTGTCCTGCATATAGCCCATCCTAAATGACTATTATTAATCCTTCTCCAGACTCCTGGGTTCCCATTCCTTGTTACCTGCTCCCCACAGTTGCTTTTCACAATTTTCTACCTGTCTCCCGCCTCCTCTCCCCCACCCCCGGGGTAAGTTTTACCCTAGTGTAATTGATTGCATTAGGGTGTGAATTTAGTCCAAGCTTCACTTCCCATCATTCCCCATTTTCCTCCTAGATTTACCACCATTCCATCCCTTGATTTCCCTGGATTCCCTCTCCTTCCCCCTCCATTCCTTTCATTTCCCTTTATTCTCATCTTGCCCTGATAACCCAAAATCCCTGACATCCTAATGGCACGGGGACAGTGTGGGCTTAGCAGACATTAAAAATGGGAGCCACCTGCTTGGTAAATAGATCAGTTCCTTTATTCCTCTCCTTTCTGCCTCAGCTTAGCTGATTGGAGGAGAACAGGAGGAGGAGGAGGAGGAGGAGATGGTTGCCACCGTTAGTCTAGTTAGTTCAGCATCACCTCTGCCTTCCACTACCACAGTGTGCTTAATCAAGCCCACAAGGAAGTTAGATAAAGAAAAGAAAGATGCTTCTCGAGTGTAAAGAAAAAAAACAAAAACATTTCAACGTATTTCGAACAATACACCATCTTCCCCTTCTGGTTTTGAGTGACAGAAAAATTGTATTTAGGCTATTTTTAAACTAGAATCATAGGGAGGAGGGAAATTTAGTGATTGGTTTCTACGTGGGGGTCGCATAATATAAAATCTTTAAAAATAAGGATCAAGTTTTCAGAAATCTGATTGCTGCCTTGAAGATTTATTCGATGTTCCTTTTATTTCCCCTTCAGAAATCCAAATTTTCCCCAACTTAAGGGACCAGTTTTCCAGTGAGTTTAGGGAGCCTTTTCATATATGTCTAATCTAAAAATTTGAAAACTTTTTGGGTAATGAAAAGTCCCAGAAGAAGAGAACTCTGCCTCAGTATCTCCAAATTTAAAATGAGGGCTAACCCCTTCCAGTCTGGCAGGGATCTGGTGAAGATTATAGTGGGGATAGAAGCAAAATGGCCTGGTGGATAGAGGATGGGCCTGAGAGTCAGAAGGACCTGGGTTCTAATTCCAGCTCCACCACTTGTCTGCCCTGTAACCTCGGGCAAGTCACTTCACTTCTCCGGTCCTTTTTTACTTCATCTGTAAAATGGGAAATAAGATTCTGAGCCCAATGTGGGACAAGAACTACATCCAACCTATATCTACCCCAGACCTTAGAACACTGCCTTCCACATAGTAAGCGCTTAGCAAATATCATTAAAAAAATGCTCCTAAGCTCAGAAAAAGAAAGGAGATGTTGTTATAACTTCATTATAAGGGTTATTCCAAAGCCTAACAAGATTACTGCTTAGCGCATCTCATTTCAACTGAGGCAGTTTCTTCAGGTGACCACATCTGAATCAACTACAAATAAATACATAGACTGCTTCCTCCATTCATACATTGCTGCAACTGAAATGTTTTTGGGAATTCATGATAATCGAGCGTCACCTAGAGTTAAGGATAGATGAAGGAGGAAATGGCTACAGAGAAATCATTGATTGAAATCTCCTTCTTTAAAGGTTGCTTTTTGGCTTAATGGGTGTTAATTTGCAAAGGCTATTTTGAGAGAAAAAGCCAAAATGAATGTATGAGGACAGCAATTTTGTCCCTTCCTCACTCCCTGTCCAGTTAAATAATGGTTTACATTTTTGCTCAACTCTCCAAGCAACCAGGCTTTTCCTGCCAACTTGGCTAAGTTGTTCAAAGTACAATTTGTTTCTCACAATTGCTTTGTCCTTAACAAAAGAACAATCTCCATCTCGGCAATGCTCTTATCTGGATGGAGGGAGATTGCATACCATATCTTGATGTGAGAGGTTCAGCTGCACAAATTCACCAATTTAATTCCCAAAGCAGTAATGAAAGCCAGGCCCCTTCCTTTGCTTTAACTCTCCAAGGGCCTCAAATAATAGAGAGGCCTTGGGACCACAGAATTCTGCTTTTCCCTCTTTTTCTCCTCTTCATGACCTCCTGGAGAGATCAGGTCCAAGGAAGGTTCAATTCCCCCCCCGCCCCCAGCCATGGTACACTTTTGTGATAGCTGCATTTTTCTATGTGGGTCTGCAAAAGGATTTCATGTACTAGTAGCTAAATGTGTTGGCAACTTGCATTCTCAAGATAACATGTAAGTGGCTAATTGCATTTGCTATTTAGCAATTAACCACTTGCAGGTGCAACTAGTTATGAGCACAATTTTGCATGTGTGACTAATTGCAGGTGTAAAATATTCACCTATTCAGTTTCCTTCATGGCTCAGTGGGGCTCCGTATCCATTCTCCATTACCATCTGGGTTCACATTAGCAGAATGGGCCATTTTGGGTGGCAAGGTTTTCTTTAAAAAAAACAACAAAACAACAAATGCTGCATTTGGGGAATCTTACAGTTGCAGAAAACTATCAAGGAGCACTAGAAGATGCTGCTGTGACCCCATCCCCTTCAATCGCAGTAGTGAATGGAATCCAGATATCGCCCCTGGTTTATGATTTGTGGATAATGAATAATGATTGAGTCCTTTGTGACTGCGAGGAGAACCTCAGAACCAAGAGTAACAGCATGGCCTAATAGATGGAGAATGAGCCTGGGATTCAGAAGGACCTGGTTCTAATCCCAGCTCTGCCACTTATCTGCTGTGTTGACCTCGAGCAAGTCACTTCATTTTTCTGGGCCTCAGTCACCTCATCTGTAAAATGGGGATTAAGATTGTGAGTCCCAGTGGGACATGGACTTTGTGCAACTTGTATCAACCCCAGTGCTTAGTACAGTGCCTGGCACCTAGTAAATGCTTAACAAATGCTATAAAAATTATTATGTTTCAATGTTTATAGCACACAAATTGTTATTCAGCAAATAATAGCAGCAGTAGTAATGGTATTCATAGAACATCTAATAATAACATTGATAATGAAAATAACTATTATAATATCAAAAATAAAAATCAGTGGGTATTTGCCTTGGGAAAAATTATATTTGCATTATTCTAGATTGTGAATTTGCAATTAAGAAGCAAACAACAACTTGCATGCTAATTGAGGCACAGGAGCAGAAGTAATGTAATATAAATATGTCATCAGAACATATACAATCAGACAGATTCTATGCAGAAATTCTCAGACCCTAGATAAGATGAAATGAATGATACATACAGTAACCCAAGATGACAATGACACAACATTTAATAGTCCTGACAATATCGTTCGGATGTTTCATATCAAAATACCAGACATAAAAGCGTCTAATGCTTTGTCAATACAGGTCAGGGAATTGACCATCCAGTATATGATATAGCTCTTGGGTCTTTACTCATTAAGCACTGAATATTCACCCCACCCTCAGCCCTACAGCACTTAAATATATACCTGTAATTTCTATTTTCATATTAGTCTGTCTTTGCCTTCAGACTATAGCTTCCTCGTGTTGTACTTTGCCAAGTGCTTAGCATAGTACTCTGCACCCAGTAAGAGCTCAGTAAGTAGAGAAGTAGCATGGTCTAATGGTTAGAGCATAGGCCTAGGAGTAAGAAAGTCATGGGTTCTAATCCGTCCTCCACCACTTGTCTGCTGTTTGACCTAAAGAAGTAGCATGGCTTAGTGGAAAGAGCATTATCTTGGGAGTCAGAGGTTGAAGGTTCTAATCCCTCTCTGCCACTTATCAGCTATGTGCCTTTGGGCAAGTCACATCTTCTCTGTGTCTCAGTTACCCCATCCGTAAAATGGGGATTAAGACTGTGAGCCCCATGTGGGACAACCTGATTACCTTTTATCTACCCCAGCATTTAGAACAGTGCTTGAAACATAGTAAGCACTTAACAAATGCCATTATTTTTATTATTCTCTTCTCTGTTCCTCAGTTCCCTCATCTGTAAAATGGGGATTGAGACTATAAACCTCATCTGAAACAGGGACTGTGTCCAACTCCATTTCCTTGTATCCACCCCAGTGCTTAGAACAGTGCCTGGAACATAGTAAGCCCTTAACAAATACCATAATAGTTATTGTTTTTAAATGTCATTCATTTTGATGGATTAAATTGGCCTATTGATCATTCATTTGCCATTCCAGACACACACAAGAATAATCAACAGCAGCACTGTCAACAGTGAGCAGAGCGTTATCTTCATTGTTGGCAGTGCTTTTTTTAAATGGCATTTTTAAATACTTACTATGTGTCAGGCACTGTATTAAATGCTAGGGTGGATACAAACTAATCAGGTTGGACTTGTCCCAAATGGGGATCACAGCCTTAATCCCCAATTTACAGATGAGGTAACAGAGGCCCAGAGAAGTTAAGTGACTTTCCCAAGCTCACTTGACAGACAAGTGGCAGAGCCGGTTTTAGAACCCAGGTCCTCTGACTCACAGGCTTGGGCTCACCACTGGGCCACACGGTTTCACTGCTTCTAGTTCTCGCTTCCTCCCAACCCCTCCAAACCTGGGGGATTGAAGGTCCTGATGAATGATTATGTTAGCAGAGATCTTGAGCTCATTCCCACCTCTGTATTCTTTCCCAATGCTCAACATGCAGTAAACTCTTCATAAATATTATTGCTACTTTTTCCTAGTAAAGATGCAGTAGTGGGGGTGGGTTTTTCTCAGACACGGTGTTGTTTTTCTGGATATGCACATAAATAATCATCAAACACACCTCTCTGCCAGCCTCGCACACCTATGTAGCAACATATAGAGGAAGACACATAAGCAAACACAGTCATAAATAACATGGCAAAGAAAGTCAGAGCTTTCTACAAAGATAGCCAGAGTGAAATGAAGGGCTGAGAGCCCTATTTCAATTGGTCTTGAAGGAAAAGACTTAATATGCTTAATGAAGAAACACTCTCTCCCAGTTCTTTTTTCAACCAAAATAAATGTTCTGGATCTGAAAACTTCCAGTGTGATCTTTGCAGGGCAGGATGAAAAATTCCTAAATCATTGGTGTTTCTTAAGATCAGAGGTGAGGCGAGGTTGACTTGGGTTAGAGGTGGGAGAGCACTTTTCTTCCCAGTTCACAATGATGCTATTGCTGGGTGACTTTTTCCAGAGATAATTAATGCATTCCCCCTTGAACATGAACAGTGGAGAAATCCACTGTGCTTGTTCCACTTAGCTTTCCTAGCCTGGGTGTTTGCTCTCCTCCCAGTGACTGTTAAGGTCTGGGGGCAGGGGCCACTTTTTCTTACGGTATTTTATAAATTCATTCATTCATTCAATAGTATTTATTGAGGGCTTACTATGTGCAGAGCACTGTACTAAGCGCTTGGAATGGACAAATCGGTAACAGATAGAGACAGTCCCTGCCCTTTGACGGGCTTGCAGTCTAATCGGGGGAGACGGACAGACAAGAACAATAGCAATAAATAGAATCTAGGGGATGAACATGTCATTAAAACAATAGCAAATCCTATGTGTCAAATACCCTCCTCAGAGCTGGGGTAGATACAAGCTATTCGGGCAGGATAGAGTCCCTGGCCGACAGGGGGATCAAAGTCTAAGTAGAAGGGAGAAGAGGAACTAGATCCTCATTTTGCAGTTGAGGATACAGAGGCACAGCAAAGTTACTTGCCCAAGGTCACACTTCAGACAAGTGGCAGAGCCAAAATTAGAGCCCAAGTCCTCTGGCTTCCAGGCCTGAACTTTATCCACTAGTCCCCAGTGCTTCCGTATTCAAGGTCTTTCACTGCTCTGCCTCCCTTTCCCCCCCAAATTTACAGATTTCTAGGAACCCTATTTCTGATGAACTATGTTCTATCTCCCCCCTGAAGATAGAATGAGAGGAAACAGAATTAGTAGCAAGAAGAATTTAGGTGAGAAATAAGGAAAACCATTCTGACAATAGAGATTTCTGGGCACCAGAACCAAACTGTGCTAAAGATTTGAACATCTCTTCCTTGAGAGATCTTTAACAATAGGTCGGTTTTTTTTTGTTTAGTTTTGGATTTTTTGAAGTATTTGTTAAGCACTTACTAAGTTTCAGGCACTATACTAAGCCCTGGGGTAGATACAAAGTCATTCAGGTTGGGCACCATTCATGTCCCACATATGGCTCACATTCTTAATCCCCATTTTACCAGTGAGGTATCTGAGAGACAGAGAAGTTGAGTAACTTACTCAAGGTCACACAGCAGACCGGGGGCAGAGTCAGGATTAGAACCCAGGTCCTCTGACTCCCAGGCCTGTGCTCTTTCCACTAGGCTACACTTTGAATGCAGTCCTGCCTGGAAGCAGGAGCATGGATCAAATAATCCCTGGAGTGTCTTCCCACTGAGTACCCTATGTTCAAAGAACCGGTGTGGTAAGCACAGTCGATAAGGCAAGTAAATATGTGAAAGTTCCCAAGCCCACCCATGAACCTAAAGCACAGAGAGACATACTACAGTCCAGTCAGGCAGAAAATATACAACTTCTCCATAATGGCCATCTAGCATAGACTTAACTTTCAACCACTCAAGAATGAAAGGAGAGAAGCAATTTTACATTTAGCCCATTGCTTGGGATTGTAAATGCCAACTTAATGCACCAGGTCAATGAACGGCAATTTAGAAGGCCACTTTTCTTCCCAGCTCACTACAGTGTTATAGCCGTGTGTGACTTTTTCCAGAGATAATCAAAGGCATTCCCCCTTGAACATGAACAGTGGAGAAATCCATTGTGTTTGTTCCATGAAGAAAACTTTGTTTTACTCTACATAAAGTGGTGGTAGAATGTTCAACTAATTGAACGAGTTTGTGAACACTTTTAGTCTTGGGTGGTCCGCATGAAGTCAGTTTATGTATTCGGTTAGTGCCATGCGGTTTCAATAGGCCTTTTTAAAAATTACTAGCTGTGCCTAACTACACATATGTAAGTATGCATTTGAATGGACATATTTGTACGTGTTAATCTTTTGTTTATACGACCAATTTATACAACATACATCACTGTCTCTGCCAGTATCCCAAAGGCAGAGTAAGTTTGCAAACCTTGTTCACAGTGGTGCTATTATGGGTAATATCCATATTATATTTGTATGGCAGCAGGATATAGAAGAGAAGACCTCCTGACAGAAGAAGTAAAAACACTAGATTAAGGGAGATTATGAATCCTCCTTCCTGTAGATTTGAAGAACAGGAAAGATTTAAAGAATAGCCTTCTCCCTGAAATGGATGTCATAAGTCTTTTGAAGGCAGGAGAAAGGCTATAATAACCTCCAGAGGGTTTCAGCAGTCCTGTTTTGAAATCTAAGGTGAAGTGGCTGATCCTGGTTGGGAAGCCTATGTTTTATTATTATTATTAGCATTGTTAGTACTGATATTATTATCACTATTATTATTAATAATGTCAAGTATTATGACATTTTCCTTAGCACTTACTATGTGTAAAGCACTGTTTTAAGTGCTAAGGTAAATGTAAGTTAATCACCTTTTTGTAACTACTATTGCTACTACTAATAATAATGGTATTTGCTAAGTACTTACTGGGTGCCAAGCATTGTACTAAGCACTGGGGTAGATATAAATTACCAGGTTGGAGGCAGGCTCCTGTTCCACATGGGGCACAGGGTTTAAATAGGAGGGAGTAGGATTTAATTTTCATTTTATAGATGAGGAAACTGAGGCCCAAAGAAGATAAGCAACTTTCCCAGGGTTACACAGAAGACAAGTAGAAGAAACAGGATTAGAACCCAGGTCCACTGACTCCCAGGAGAAGGAAGAGGAAGAGAAGAGTAATAATATTCACTGAGTATCAGTGCTCTGGGCATGTCACTCCCCTCCTCAAAAACCTCCAGTGGTTGCCTATCAACCTCCGCACGAAACAAAAACTCCTCACTCTTGGCTTCAAAGTTATCCATCACCTTGCCACCTCCTACCTCACCTCCCTTCTCTCTTTCTACTACCCGCCCCGTACACTCCGCTCCTCTGCTGCTCACCTCCTCACTGTCCCCCGTTCACGCCTATCCCACCGTCGACCCCGGCCCACGTCCTACCACTGTCCTGGAATGCCCTCCCTCTTCACATCCACTATACTAACTCTCTTCCCCTCTTCAAAGCCCTGAGAGCTCACCTCTTCCAAGACGCCTTCCCAGACTGAGCCCCCCTCTTTTCCTTCTGCTCCCCCTCCACCCTCTGCTCCTCCCCCTTCCCCTCTGCTCCTCCCTCTTCCCCTTCCCCTCCCCTCAGCTGAGCCCCCTTTCCCTCTTCTTCCCCTCTCCTCCCCTCCCTACCCCACCCTTTGCTCCTCCCCCTTCCCCTCCCCTCAGCACTGTGCTCATTTGTATATATTATGTATTACCCTATTTATTTTGTTAATGAGGTATACATCCCTTTGATTCTATTTATTGTGTTAATGTTGTCTTGTTTTTGTTTTGTTCTTTTTTGCTCTGCCATCTGTCTCCCCTGATTAGACTGTGAGACCGTCATTGGGCAGGGATTGTCTCTGTTGCCGAATTGTACATTCCAAGTGCTTAGTACAGTGCTCTGCACGTAGTAAGTGCTCAATAAATACTATTGAATGGAATGAATGGAACTGAGTATCCACTGAGTTCGATGCACTATACTAAGCACTTGATAAAGTTCAACAGAATCACAGGATATGTTTCTGATCCCAAAAAAACCTGAACTTCATTTTAGGGAAAGACAAAATATATTTCCCCGTAAAAGTTTCTTAGCTCCCCTTCATGAGATCTGGTTGAGATTGTTAGACTCTTGGGGATGAGATACTTAAAGATTCTGGTGATTTCACTCAGCAGCCAAAGTAGGATAGTAATCGCTGTTGTGAATTTTCTGTGAAAGATGGAAGAAAACCCAAGGAAAAGCACATTCTGACTACAAGATATGGGTGGTATTTTGCTATAGAGTGTACTCCGCCTTAGGTTATGAGCCACTGGAGGTAATAATAATAATAATCATGATGATATTTGTTAAACACTTACTATATACCAGCCATTGTTCAAAGCGCTAGGGTGGATACAAACAAATCAGGTCGGACACGGTCCCTGACCCACATAAGGCTCACAGTCTCTAACTGCATTTTGCATATGAGATAATTGACGCCCAGAGAAGTGAAGTCACTTGCTCAAGGTCACAGAGCAGACAAGGGGCAGAATCAGGATTAGAACCCCTGACCTTCTGACTTTCAGGCCTGTGCTCTATCCACTGCACCTTGCTGCTCTAATTCTCATCCATGGACTTTTTCTTAGCACTTAGTCCAGCTCTTGGCCCAACATAGTTATTTTAAAAATATCATTACAACATCCAAGATAGTGTTTGAGAGTAACCAGTAATGTAATGTAGTTGCTGTGTGGGCTGACAAAATACTTACCTTTTTTCCAACCTACTTGGCGGGGGCGGGGAAGAGGATCCATTTGGAAGACCTGTAAAGAAACTAAAGAAAAAAGAGGGGCAAGGTGAGAAAAGGTGATGCAGGGCAGTGGATGGAGAAATCAGATGAAAATTAGAGAACTGATTAATTAAGATTCTTGTTAAATGCTCATTTTTTTTTTGTTTTTTGGTCTTTAAGTACTCACTGTGTTCTAGGTAGTGTACTGAGAGGGGCAGCATGGCTCAGTGGAAAGAGCACGGGCTTTGGAGTCAGAGGTCATGAGTTTGAATCCAGCTCTGCCACTTGTCAGCTGTGTGACTGGGGGCAAGTCACTTAACTTCTCTGTGCCTCAGTTACCTCATCTGTAAAATGGGGATTAAGACTGTGAGCCCCACATGGGACATCCTGATTCCCCTGTGTCTACCCCAGCGCTTAGAACAGTGCTCGGCACATAGTAAGCGCTTAACAAATACCAACATTATTATTATTATTACTGAGCTCTTGGATAGATAAAAGTTAATCAGGTTGAACACAGTACCACGTGCGTTCACCATCTTAATCCCCGTTTTATAGATGAGGTAACTGAGGCCTGCAGAAGTGATTTGCCCAAGGTAACACAGCAGACACGTGTCATAGCTTGGATTAGAACCCAGCCCTTCGGAGTCCCAGGCCCTCGCTCTATCTCCGCTACACTGCTTCTCTTACTAGGAGCCCAGCATGGTACTTAGCACTGGGGGGAGATAATAAGATAATTGGATTGGACACAATCCAATCTGTGAGACATGAAAAGCAAAGCAAGGGATACATTTTATGAGATAGTCAGTTATTTTCCAAGTGTTTGGGTTGTGACGATATCACTTAAGGGTTTTTCCAATCATTTGTTTCATGTTCATTAGCAGTTGCATCTCAAAGGCTACTCATGATTCCTTCAACTCTCCCTCTCCGAGTCCTGTAGCAATCCTGGTTGCTGTTGGAAATATCAAATATGAGATCAGAAGCTTTGAATAGCCCTAGCTAGTAATATCATTTTGTATTTATCAAGTTTAATTTTTCAAAGCACGTTTTTCATCATCTCATTTTCTCCTCACCACATTTGTTTGAGGCAGGTAATGTTATTCCCATTGTACATCAATCAGTCATTCAGGGGTATTTTTTTGAACACTTGCTGTGTGTAGAGTAATGCCCCAAGAGCCTGGAAGAGGGCAGTAAAACAGATTAGGTAGACAAGCTCCCTGCCCTCAAGAAACTTAAATCTAGTATGAAAAACAGATATTAAAATAATTCCCCGAGAGGTAAACGGCAGAGTATAAAGATACTTCCATAATTGTTGTGGGTCTGGCTTTGGGGTGAATATCCAAGTGCTGAGGAGATCTTGTCTTAATGTTGGTATTTGTTAAGCGCTTACTATGTGCCTAGCACTGTTCTAAGTGCTGGGGGAGATACAGGATAATGAGGTTGTCCCACGTGAGGCTCACAGTCTTCATCCCCATTTTACAGATGAGGTCACTGAGGCACCGAGAAGTCAAGTGACTTGCCCACAGTCACACAGCTGACAGGTGGCGGAGCCGGGATTAGAACCCATGACCTCTGACTCCTAAGCCCGGGCTCTTCCCACCGGGCCACGCTTGTCTTGTCTTATGCCGTCGAGTCATTTCCAACCAATAGTGACACCACGGCTCTGCCAGAACGTCTCGCTCTCCGTCTGCAATCGTTCTGATAGTGGATCCATAGAATTTTCTTGGTAAAAATACGAAACTGGTTTACCACTGCCTCCTTCCATGCACTAAACTTGAGTCTCCACCCTCGACTCTCTCCCGAGACTCCAGTGCCCAGCACAGGTGAGTTTTGACTTATAGCAAATTGCCTTCCACTCACTAGCCACTGGCCAAGCTTGGAATGGAATGGGTAGGACTCTGCTTGAGTAGCCCTCCTGTAGCCAAGACTGATAGAGTACTGGAAACTCTCCAGGTGTGACCCTGAGAGGGGGTTTAGGAGGTACAGACCCAATAAATCAGTCGATGGAATTTACTCAGGGCTTACTGATTGCAGAGTACTATACTAAGGACTAGGGCAAGTATAACACAGTACACTTGGTAGACATGATTCCTGACCATAAGGAATTTACAGTCTACAGGGGGAGACAAACTTTGAAATAAATTACAGATAGAGGAAATAATTAAATAGGAGGATATATACATAAGTGCTATGTGACTGGGGTGAGGGTCAAATGTTTTGGTGACACAGAAGGGAAGATGAATAAGATGGGGAAATGAGATGTTATTCAGGGAGAGCTTCTTGGAGGAGATATGATTTTAATAGGGTTTTGAAGAAAGGGTAAAGTGGGCATCTGTAGGATGTAAAGGAAGAGAGAGTTCCAGGCTGTGAGTAAGGGTTTGGTGGTGAAATAAAACAAAATAAATTGTATTTGTTAAGCGCTTACTATGTGCAAAGCACTGTTCTAAGCACTGGGGGATACAAGGTGATCAGGTTGTCCCACGTGGGGCTCACAGTTTTAATCCCCATTTGACAGATGAGGTAACTGAGGCACGGAGAAGTTAAGCACCTTGCCCAAGGTCACACAGCTGACTAGTGGCGGAGCCGGGATTAGAACCCGTGACCTCTGACTCCCAAGCCCGCGTTCTTTTCACTGAGCCACGCTGCTTCTCTAGACAAAATCAAGGTACAATAAATAGTTTGCTGTTAGAGAATTTAAGTGTGCGGGCTGGATTTATAATCAGAGACAAGTGAGAGTTAGATCGGAAGTCTTAAAGCCCATGGTGAGGAGTGTCTGATGCAGAGGTGGATAGGCAACCCCTGGAGGTTTTTGAGGAGTCAGGAGCACATTTTTTAAGAAACAGTGATGGGGTCAGCATAGTGAAGCATGGACTAGAGTGGGGAGAGACTAGAGACAGAGAGGTGAGTGAGAGTGAGAGTCAAGCAGCAGGTCAGTGACCAAACCGGGATTAAAACCTAGATATCAATCAGCCAATCAATTGTATTTATTGAGAAATTTCTCTGTAAAGAGCACCGTACTGAGTCTTTGAGAGAGTCAGAGTCGGTTGACCTTATCCTCGTCCACTAGGAGTTTACAATCTAGTCAGGGAGACAGACACTCGAAGATATGACAGGCAAGACAAAGCATCAGAGTTGAAAAAAATGTCCATGAACGCTGTCCTGACTTCCAGTTCTATGCTCTGGCTGCAGGCTAGGATTGTTTTGATAGAAAACTGCCTTTCCCACTAAGAGGTTGTCTCCTCTTGGTCTCAAATTGTAAAATGATGGACCTAGGGATTTAACAACTTGCCCAAGGTAACACCCACCCTCAATCTCTTTATTTCTCCAAATCTACCCGCTGGAAGTCTAATCTACCCAGAGTGCTGTGGTCTATGAACGGCGCATCCCCAAGGCCCTGAATTTGGGTAGTTTATGGGTTTCTCTGCTACCCTGTCCCATTTCTCTCACATCCTCAATCAATTGCTGTCTGTCGGGAGTTAATCTAGCTCCAGTCCTTTACTTTCTGGATCATAAAGTTGTCCTCTATGTGACTTAGGAGCCTCTTGGATGCTATGTTTTCATAATCACAGGATACCTGGAAAGGCAGAGGCCTTCATTCGAGTGTGGGGGAACAATTTAGCTGTCATTTACTGCCTTGGTGTAGAGCCCATCTGTTCACCCTGCTTCTCCCTTACATGGCAATGACTGTCTGATTAACGAATGGTCTTCATTTTCACTTGGGGTCAGCATAACGTTGAGCTGTCTGTGGGCCCAGCCTACTCTCTGTGGCCCCAAGACTGATTATCCATCCATCAATCGGTAGTATTTCTGGAGTTCTTACTGGGTGCAGAGCACTGTACTAAGCACTGCGGAGGGTTCAGCACAATGGCGTCGGTGGACATGATCCTTATCCACAGGATGCTTTCAGTCTAGTGGGATTAATTTATTAGACTGTAAACCCGTCAATGGGCAGGGATTGTCTCTATTTGTTGCCCAACTGTACATTTCAAGCGCTTAGTACAGTGCTCTCCACATAGTAAGCGCTCATAAATACTATTGAATGAAATACTATTGAATGAATTAACCAGGTTGTGAATTAGCCAAGCCTCAAGCTGAATTTCTTCTGGCTACCTGGTTCTGATCCCTTTCACTGCTGGATAAAACGCCTGCCAGGGCTATTCCACCCTCTTCTTCTCCTTCACACCTCAAGTAATAATAACAATAATAATAATAACAATTGTGGTATTAAGCACTTACTATGTGCTATGGACTATACTAAGCATTCATTCATTCAATTGTATTTATTGAGCGCTTATTACGTGTAGGGCACTGTACTAAATGAATATAAGCAGACCGGGTTGGACACAGTCCCTGTCCCATATGGGGCTCACAGTCTCAATCCCCGTTTTGCAGATGAGGGTACCAAGGCCTAGAGAAGTGAAGTGACTTGACCAAGGTCACACAGCAGTCAAGTGGAAGAGCCAGGATTAGAACTCATGACATTGTGACTCCCAAGCGCGCTGGCAAGTTATAGTTCCGGCTCTGCCACTTCTCTGCTGTGTGACCTTGGGCAAGTCACGTAATTTCTCTGTGCTTCAGTTACCTCATTTGTAAAATGGGGATTAAGACTGTGAACCCTCTGTGAGACAGGGACTGTGTCCAACTTGATAAACTTGTAACTATCTAGGGCTTGGTACAATGCCTGGCATAAAATAAGCACTTAAAAAATACCACTAAGAAAAACCAACGACAACAAACTCAACAACCCACCCTAAGGAGTTATGTGTACATCAGGTCCACTACTCTTTTACTCACTTATTCATTCACCCAGTCATCTCTCTACACACTTGCCGATGATCAGTTAAAGACCTGTTCCTCTTCTCATTCCCAATACTTGCAAATCACTTCTGGCAGCCTCTCTCCCCCAATGGATTTATAAACTCTTTGAGGACACACACTGTTTATTATATGTATTATATATATGTTTATTATAATGAAAGTGATAATAATAATAATGGTACTCGTTAAACATTTACTGTGTCCCAAGCACAGTACTAAGTACTGGGTTAGATGTAAGATAATCAGGTTGGACACAGTCACTTCATTCATGTATTTTGAGTGTTTACTCTGTGCAAAGTACTGTATTCTCTTGGGAGAGTACATAGGCAGGAGATCAGTCAGTCAGTTGTATTTATTGAATGCTTATTGTGTGCAGAAGACAGTAGTACCCGCTTGGGAAAGTATTGTTATACAGATACATTCCCTGCCCCCCACAGTGAGCTCACAGTCTAGGGGGGGAGACAGACATAAATGTAAATCAGTAAATTACTGATAGGTACATAGGTGCTATGGGACCGAGAGGAGATGAATAAAGAGAGCAAGTCAGGTCGACACAGAAGGGAGTTTAAGGGAAGAAAAAGAAGGCTTAGTCAGGGAAGCTCTCTTGGAGGAGATGTGCCTTTAATTGTCTGTTGGATATGAGGAGGGAGGACATTGGAGGCCAAAGGCAGGACATGGGCGAGAGGTCGACAGAGATAGACGAGATCTAGGTACAGTGAGAAGGTTAGCGTTAAAGGAGCCAAGTGTATCAGGTGACCAGGTATTGAATCCCCACTTTTTCAGATGAGGAAACTGAGACAGAGAGAAGTTAAGTGGTTTGTCCAAAGTCACCCAACAGGCAAATGACAGATCTAGATTAGAACCCAGGCCTTCTGACTGCTAGGCCTGGGTTCTTTCCTCTCGGCCATGCTGCTTCTCAAATCCCCTATACATATACATATATGTGTGTATACAACTTTACACAAGTATGCACAAGTAAACACAAATGTGTATGTATGTTTGTGTGTATATATATATATGTACATTCCCTCTCAGGGTCACACCTGGAGAGTTTCCAGTACTCTACCAGTCTCGACTATGGGAGGGAGAGTCAAGCCGAGACATATCCATTCCATTCCTAGCTTGGGGAGTGGCTAGCGAGTGGAGGACAATCTGCTACAAGTCAAGACTCCCCTGTGCTGCGCAGCTCCGGTATGGGAGAGAGTCGAAGGCGGAGACTCACGTTGACTGCATGGAAGGAGGTGATGGTAAGCCACTTCTGTATTTTTACCGAGAAAACTCTTTGGATACACTACCAGAGCAATTGCGGATGGAGGCGGGGCATTCTGGGAGAGGTGTGTCCATGCTGTATCTATGGGTCAGAGACAACCTGATGGCATAGGACAAGAAATGTACATACATTTGTGTTTTTTTTTTCTCATGGCATTTGTTAAGTGCTTACTAAGGCCCAGCACTGGATTAAGGGCTGGGGTAGATCCAAGATAATCAAGTTGGACAAAGTCCCTGTCCCAGTCCCAGTCGTCATCCCCATTATAGTGCTCTGCGAACACAGTAGATGCTCAGTAAATAGTATTGCTTGGTTGAATCAGGTGAACAGAGGCAAGGAGAGTAGGGAAATATAAATGAGTTCTCTTGGCTCCTTGTCAGCAGCCCTCACTGTGGAAAGGAGGCTGAAATAAAAGTGAAATGACAATTTGGGATTTCTGGGACAATTACCTGTGGCATCTAGTCTTCCATAGCAAACACGCACAGTGAGCCTTCGGGCCTTCAACCCATCAGAAAAAATAGTGAACCAAATCGTTCTTTCATCCCCTGTTCTACATTGTGTTAGCCGACTGTTTCTGCCTCCAAAATTACAGGCTTTTTACGATCCCACAATGTATTATTACGGGACACAACATCAAACTCACTTAGAGCTCTACATTTAAAAAGAGAAGCAATTTCAGTTATTTACTAGCCTCTAAATACTTTCAAAAGCCCTAAGCAGAGAACTAACAGAAAAAATATAGAGGACAAATAAAGAATACACATTATAAAGAGTACATATAATAAATGATTTTGGCTTCCAAAACACATAGGTCACGTCTACATTGACACCAAGAATTTATTTCATGAATAGCAGAGCCCCATTGGAACTGACAACATCTTCACAGTTCAACCATTTTATCCCAGCAAGATCTTTTCACTGTAGAGCAGCCCGCTCAGTTAAGCAGCAGCATGGCTTAGTGGATGGAGAACCGGCCTGGGAGTCAGAAGGACATGGGTTCAAATCCTTCTTCAGCGACTTCTCTGCTGTATGACCTTGGGCAAGTCATTTACTAATAATGTTGGTATTTGTTAAGCGCTTAAGCAGAGCACTGATCAAGCTCTGGGAGAGATACAGGGTAATCAGGTTGTCCCAAGTGAGGCTCACAGTTAATCCCCATTTTACAGATGAGGTAACTGAGGCCCAGAGAAGTTAAGTGACTTGCCCACAGTCACACAGCTGACAAGTGGCGAGCCGGGATTCGAAACCTTGACCTCTGACTCCCAAGCCAGGGCTCTTTCCACTGAGCCACGCTGCTTCTCAACTTCTTTGGGTCTCAGTTCCCTCATCTGTAAAATAGGAATTAAGATGGTCATCCCCTTGTGGGACAAAGTTTGTGTCCAACCTGATTAGCTTGTATTTACTTCAGCACTTGGAACAGTGCCTGGCACACAGTAAGCACTTAACAAAATATCACAGATATTACTATGATTATTTTATCCATTAATGGAGAAGGATGTTAGGTGCCTTATCTCTCTACTTTAGGGTGGCTGACAAGCAGAATTACCTTCTGATGGTTCCTGCAGACATCCTGTTGCCATTGTCAGTCCAAACACTGAGTCACATGGTCCACTGGTCTGACACAGCCGTGCCATGTCATCTGTTGCTTGTATCCACCCCAGCAATAAGTACAGGGCCCTATTCTTGTTAAGAGCACTTAACAAATACCACAACTATCATTATTATTATTATTATCTGTTCTTATGTTCATCCATTCCTATGTTCTACTGAAAAGCAGCATGGTTTAGTGGAAAGAACCCAGGCTTGGGAATCAGAGGTCGTGGGTTCTAATCCCGGCTCGGCCACTTGTCAGCTGTGTGATTTTGGGCCTCAGTTACCTCATCTAGAAAATGGGGATTAAGACTGTGAGCCAACCTGTGGGACAACCTGATTACCTTGTATCTACCCTAGTGGTTAGAACAGCACATAGTAAGAGCTGAACAAATGCCATCATTATTATAACACATTTTCTTTCTCTTTACCCATGAATTTAGACTGTGAGCCAGTTGTTGGACAGGGATTATCTCTATCAGTGGCTGAAGTGTACATTCCAAGCACTTAGTACAGTTCTCTGCACATAGTAAGCGCTCAATAAATATAATTGAATGAATGAATGTCTGCATGGGGTATTAACTTCATCAGTAATGTAATAACTGTGGTATTTGATAAGCGTTTACTCTGTGCCAGGCACTGTTCTAAGCACTGGAGTGGATACAAGCAAATTGGACTGGACAGAGTCCCTGTCCCACAGTCTTAATCCCCACTTTACAGATGAGGTAACTGAGACCCAGAGAAGTGAAGTAACTTGCCCAGGGTCACACAGCAGAGAAGTGTAAGAGTCAGGATTAGAAGCCAAGTCCTTCTGACTCCTGGGCCTTTGTTCTATCCACTAGGCAATACTGTAATATCATTTATTCAGTATCTACCAAATGCTGTATATTGTACTAAGCAAACAATAATGGTAGCAATAATAATAATGATTTGGGTATTTATCAAACACTTAAAATGTGCCAAATATTGTACTAAGCATTGCAGTAGATACAAGATTATCATCTTATCTCTATACATCATTTTCTACTCTCCCATTTCTCTGGCTTGCTCTCCCTTCTACGTCATCTATGTATTTGGATCCGTGACTTTTGGATATTTGATATTCGTCCCACCCCCCAGCCTCACAACCCTTATGTATATATCTTTAAATTATATATATAAAAAAATTCATTTATATTAATATGTTTCCCCTTCTAGGTTGTGAGCTTGTTATGGGCAAGGAAAGTGTCCACTAATTCTGTCGTATTCTACTCTTCCAAGTGCTTAGTACAGTGCTATGCACATAGTAAGTGCTCAATAGATACTATTAATTGACTGATAGGTAGGACACAGTCCCCATCCCACACAGGGCTCCCAGTCAGTAAAGGGAGGGAGCAATATTTTATCTTCATTTTACAGGAAAGCAAACTAAGATAGAGAAAAGTTAAGTGGCTGGCCCAAGGTCACACAACAGACAAGCGGCAGAGCCAGGAATAGAACCTGGGTCACCTGATTCTTAGCCCTGCCTTCTTTCCACTAGGACTTGCGTTAGAAGAGCAAAATAGAAAGAGGTCTTAACTTGCAATAATGATGACTTACAAAGTGCTTGCTGGTATACACATTTATTTATAATTGCATAGATAGAAGGTAGTCGCAGAGTCCTGAATATATGGCTTTTTGCCGATGCGACTGTCACCTTGGTAATTATCAAAGGGCAAAAAGAGATTATAAATGTCTAAGGCACATAGGTGAGGGCTCTTGCAGAGGCAGTTCACAAATAAAGGTACATAGAGTTTTACCAAATTAATGCTGGGAAGTTTCAGGACATATGTTGGATCAAGATCACCTTGAGTTTCTGTAGCACTTTCATCAATCGATCAATAATATTAATTCTATGCAAATCAGTATTATTCTGTGCAAACCACTGTACCGTACTCTACATCTCCAGCCCTGATCTCTCTCCCTCTCTGCAGCCTCACATTTCCTCCTGCCATCAAAACATCTCTACTTGGTTGTCCGCCCATCACTTCAAACTTAATATGCCTAAAAACTGAACCTACCTTCCCACCCAAATCCTGTTCTCCTGCTCACTGTAGATGGCACCACCATCCTTCCTGTCTCACAAACCCATAATCTTGGCATTAAACTTGACTCCTCTCTCATTCAACCCACATGGTCAAGCCATTGCTAAATCCTGTCAGTTGGACCATCACAGAATTGCTAAAATCTGCCCCTTCCACTCCATCCAAACCATTACCATGTTAATGCAAGCACTTATCCTATCCAGCCTTTATTAGTGTATCAGCCTCCTTGCTGACCTTCCAGCCTTCTGTCTTTTCCCACTCCAGTCCATACTCCACTCTGCTGCCCAGATCATTTTCCTACAAAAACGTTCAGACCATGTTTCTCCCCTCAACAGTAAACTCCAGTGGTTGCCCAGCCACTTCCGCATCAAACGAAGACTTCTCACCCTTGACTTTAAAACACTCAAACCCCTTACCCCCTCCTACCTCACCTCGCCACTCTCCTGCTACACCCCAGCCTGCACACTCCATTCCTCTAAAGCTAACCTTCTCACTGTACCTTGATCTCATCTCTCTCCCCACCGACCTCTCACCCACATCCTACCTCTGGCCTGGAACGCCCACCCTCCTCATGTAATAATAATAATAATGATGATGATGGTATTTGTTAAGCACTTACTATGTGCCAAGCACTATTCTAAGCACTGTAATCAGACAGTGGCTCTCCCTGCTTTCAAAGCCTTATTGAAGGCACAGCTCCTCTAAGAAGCTTTCCCCAACTAAGCCCTCCTCTTCACTTCTCCCACTCCCTTCTGCGTTACCCTGTCTTGCTCCTTTCATTCATCCCCCAAACCAATCCCACGCACTTATATATATATCTATAATTTACATCTATTAATGATTGTCTCCCTCTCTAGACTATGAACTCATCCTGCACTGTGCAAGGAATGTGTCTGTTTATTGTTACATTATATTCACCCAAGAGTTTAGAAAAGTGCTTTACACACAGTAAGCACTCAATAAATTCAATCAAATGAATGAAAGTATTAAGTGCTTGGTTGGGAACAATAAAGTTAGTAGACATGATCCATGTACTCTAGGAGCTTATCAATCAATCATATTTATTGAGCACTTACTATGTGCAGAGCACTGTATTAAGTCCATGGGAGTGTACAATAGAGAGATTTGTAGTTTAAAGAGGGAGCCAGATATTAATAAGAAGAGATAATCAATTCATCAGGTGGAGAAGCAGCATGGTGTAATGGGTAGAGCTTGGGCCTGGGACTCAAAAGGTTATGGTTTCTCATCCCGGTTCTACCACTTATTTACAAGTCACTTTGACTTCTCAGTGTCTCACCTCATCGGGATTGAGACTGTGAGCCTTATGTGGGACAGGGACTGTGTCCAACCTGATTTGCTTGTATCCATCCCAGCACTTAGAACAATGCCTGGCACGTATAGTAAGCACTTAACAAATACCATCATTAGTATTGTTATTAGTGTATTTATCCAGCACTTACTGTGTACAAAGTACTGTGCCTAGCACTTGGGAGAGTACAATATAAAAGTGTTGTTAGGAATTCATTCATTCAATCGTATTTATTGAGCACTTACTGTGTGCAGAGCACTGTATTAAGTGCTTGGACTGTAAAATTTGGTAACAGATAGAGACAATCCCTGCCCAACAATGGGCTCACAGTCTAAAAGAATGATCACTGCCCCCTAGGATCTTACAATCTAGTGAGGAGTTTACGGATCCTACAATTTTAAAGGCATTTACAAAGTGGTATATATTACTAAGAGGTCAAAAGTTTTTTGTATTTATCATCTCCTTTATTTCCACCTAGGGAGAGGAAGACATTTTGGTCACAATTTACAGGGGCAGACTCTAAGGTAAAGGTATAGGTAAACTGGAATTGTCAATGTCATTTCCTAAGTAACCAGTTGACTGTAGTTTTTCCAACAGTCTACTAAAATCACATATCTGTATATTCCCCTTTTCCCTTATCTGTAATTCATATGAATGTCTGTCTCCTCCACTAGACTGTGAGCTCCTAGTAGAGATTGTGCTAACCTAGTCTATTGAATTGGACTCTCCCAATGGCTTAGTACAGTACGCTGCACATAGTAAGTGTTCTTAAAATGACATTGTTCTGATTCCCAATCCAGTGCTCCCGCCAGTGTCGAGGGACAGGAGAGGAGGAAAGGATATACCCAGAATAGAGAATATCTATTTGGGGCAAATATGTGGCAAATTTTAATTGGCAGGAAGCAATATCTTGACTTTAGAGAGCCTCAACTGTCTAAAACTAACAAGAAACAAAAAGTTCTCCCATCATCCTTCCCAATAGAGCAAACACTAGAGTAGTATTATCACCTTGCATGGTTGTTAGTAGCCCCAGTGATGCTTTTTCCTTCAGTTAAAAAACAAGAGGGATAGACCCTCATCTCTTATGGCCATGTATATTTAATCAAGCCGGAGGCAGGGGGATGAGTGTAATGATAACAGGAAATAATTATTAGCATTAGTATTGTAATTGTTAAGTACTTACCATGTGCCAAACACTGTTCTTAGTGCTAGGGTAGATACAAGGTAATCCAGGTTGGAAACAGTTCCTGTCACACAAGAGGCTTACAATCTTTATCCCCATTTTACAGATGAGGTAACTTTGTCAAAGAGAAGTTAAGTGACATGCCCAAGGTCACACAGCAGACAAGTGGCAGAGCAGAATTAGAACCCACGTCCTCTTACTCCCAAGTCCATGCTCTTGCCACCTTAGTAAGCCAAGCTGCTTATCTTCAAAAATCTCCAAAAATCTGTTATTTTCCAGTAAAGATAAGACAGATCAATCAAACAGAGGTGCTTATTGAATACCTACTGAGTGTCCAGCACTGAGCCAAGTGCTTGAGAAAGTACAACCAAACCATGAGACATGTTCCCTGCTCACAAGGAGTTTACATTCTGATGGGGGCGGTAGAAAGACAAAAAAAATTTTACAAATAAACACTTGCAAATCATAAAGGAGGAAGAAAAATGGCATAGCTGGAAGATGTACAAATTGTCAGTATGAAATAGAAGACTAAATAACTGACAGTGAAAATAGATATATTAATAAATACAAATACACAAATGAACAGTAATGCTCAGGGCGAGTATTGAGTGGATGCAGCTTTGATAATAATGATAATGGTATTTGGTAAGTTCTTACTATGTGCCAAGCACTGTTCTAAGCACTGGGAGAGCTGCAAGGTTATTAAGTTGTCCCAGGTGGGGCTCACAGTCTTAATCCCCATTTTACAGATGAGGTAACTGAGGCACAGAGAAGTTAAGTGACTCGCCCACAGTCACATAGCTGTCAAGTGGTAGAGCTGGGATTAGAACCCACGACCTCTGACTCCCAAACCCGGGCTCTTTCTGCTCCTTGTTGGCCGGGATCACGTCTGCCAACTCTTGTTTTGTACTGTCCCAAGCACTTAGAATAGTGTTCTGCGCACAGTAAATACTCAATAAATGCCACTGATAAACTGATATTCCTCTAGGCTGTAAACTCCTTGTGGGCCAGGAACATGTCTACCAACTCTGTTGTATTACACTCTCCATAGCACTTAGTACAGTGCTCTTCACATAGTAAGCATTCAGTGAATACCACTGATTGATTGACTGAAGAAAATTAGATTTCAAGAGGGCCTTGAGGATGGGGAAGCTGTGGTGGATTTGGGGGTAAACACAGTCAAGATTATATTTATGGCCCATATATTCATGGTACCGTGATCTGTGGAAAATTCAGGCTACTAAGACGGAACCGAGAAACAGTGTGGGGGAATTGATTAGAACGTTTAATAATGTTGGTATTTGTTAAGCGCTTACTGTGTGCCGAGCACTGTTCTAAGCGCTGGGGTAGACAAAGGGGAATCAGGTTGTCCCACGTGGGGCTCACAGTCTTAATCCCCATTTTACAGATGAGGTAACTGAGGCACAGAGAAGTTAAGTGACTTGCCCAAAGTCACACAGCTGACAAGTGGCCAAGCTGGGATTCGAACCCATGACCTCTGACTCCAGAGCCCAGACTCTTTCCATTGAGCCACGCTGTTTAGTGGTTTGATTAGTGCCATCTTTCATTCATTCATTCAGTCGTATTTATTTATGAAGTGTATTCATTGTATTAATCATATTTGTTTATTGATCACAGAGAGATAGCATGGTGTAGTGGCAAGAACCCGGGCTTGGTAGTCAGAGGTCATGGGTTCTAATTCCGGCTCCACCACTTGTCTGCTGTGTGACCTTGGGCAAGCCACTTAACTTCTCTGTGCCTCAGTTCCCTCATCTGTAAAATGGGGATTAAAACTGTGAGCCCCACATGGGGCAACCTGATTACTTCGTATCTCCCCCAGAGCTTAGTACAGTGCTTGGCATATAGCAAGCACTTAACAAATACTGTAATTGTTGTTATTATTATTATTATTTATTGAGTGCTTACTGTGTGCAGAGCACTGTACTAGGCACTTCCTGGACAGTCATGCTTCTGCTGGGTGCCGAAAGGCAATGAAGCGGTGGGCGAGCCGAGGTTCAACACATTGCAAAGGGCACACGTAAGTATTTCCTGTGCCGGCCCTGTGAGGCCTAGGTAACCTCAGCATAGTTCGACGCGATACCAAAGCACCATGACCCGGCAGTTAGTTGACATGGTAATAATTCGCAATTATGGTATTTGCTAAGTGCTTTCTGTGTGCCAAGCACTTTCTAAGAGCTGGGGTAAATTCAAGTTAATCAGGTTGGACACCGTCCGTGTCCCACACTGGGGCTCACACTCTTAATCCCCATTTTTCAGATGAGGGAACTGTGGCTCAGACAGGTAAAGCAGACTTGCCCGAGGTCACACAGCAGACAAGTGACGGAGCAGGGATTAGAACCCATGACCTTCTGACTCCCAGGCCTGTGCTCTATCCACTGGGCCACACCGCTAGTCTTTGCCATCTATTTTAGCCAGCTGCTTTTCTAGGCAGGTCCACTTCAAGGAACTCCCTAGTGGTTCTTCAGTCAGAAGGCTTCACCACCCATGGCATAGTTCCAGCAGATAGAAGCAGGATCAGAACGCAGGTGATCTGATTCGCAAAGCAGTTCTCTTTCCTCAGGACCAAAAGCAGAGCTCCCCGCTCCCATTATGTCTGTTTCAAGTCCTCAACCCCTTCTTCATTCTTAGAGGGTGAATCCCTTCAGGGATAGGTTCTGTCTAATTCCCATTTGTACATTCCCATTTGTACATTCTTCCACAGCACTTTACATAGTTCGGCAAACAGTTACGCTTATTACTACTGTTACTGCTACTGAACTGTACTATCATGTGAATGAACTCTACAAAAAGGAGGGGATTTAAAAAGCTCCATCCTATTACCACTGTACCCAGAATTTGGATCGTTTGCTCTCGGCACGCAGATTGATACGAGAACCTCTTGAAAATCATGCCCCGTAATGAACGATTGAGTACAGTTGGCCTTCCTTGTAGGATTTCCATGAATGCACATCAATTACCTGCGTTTGGTATAATTCGTCTTTTTTTAATCACACCTTCTATTTCTCCCTAAGAAGATAAATGGATCTTTCCTCCTTCCCAGTTGCATTGATTTTGCATGGTCCTGTGGTGAAGCTATTATCAACACTAATCTCAGACTCTGTTAGGAGCCAGAAAAAGCCTAGGAATACAGTTCCAATTTCTGCAACTCCCTCCTCGGTTCTCTTTTCCTCGGCTTTTGTTCGTGGCCTGCTCCCCTTCTCGCTTTCAACTAGGATTTGATTCTTTCCCCTGAGTTATCTTCCACTGGTTCTGGACCCATTCCGCCTTCATGCCTGCTCTCACTTCCAGTTTTTGAGTCAGGAGGATGGAGGGGAGGTCTGTCTAGGTGGAAAATTCAACCGCTTCCATTACTGCTCTTTTCTGGGGCTTTGAAATGTTAAATAGCAGCAACCCTTCAGCTCTTCAAAAAAAAAAAAAGGGAGGGGAGGTAGGAGGTTATCAAGGCTGATTATCTTCCCTCCCTCTCAATTACTGTTTCAGGAAGGGGAAGAAGGCAAGTAGGAGAATCAGAAAGGAAAGAACCTACAACCCCATGGCACTTGTGTACGTACCTTTAAATTGTGGATTAGAAATTATTTATATTATCATCTGTTTCCCCCTCTACACTGTAAATTCCTCATAGGAAAGGAAAGTGTCTGCTAATTCAATTATTTTGTACTCTCCCAAGCACTTACTACAGTGCTCTGCACATATTAAGTGCTCAATGAATATCAGTGATTGATTGATCAATTAAATCAGCAGAGCTTCTGTAATACCCATTGCCATCCTTTTTGCGTGAAAGATAGGCCTGGCCCTGGCTTGATATCTAAGGCTTGAGGAATCAGGCTTGAAGAAGGCTTGAGAAGCAGCATGGCTCAGTGGAAAGAGCACGGGCTTTGGAGTCAGAGGTCATGGGTTCGAATCCCGGCTCGGCCACTTAGCTGTGTGACTTGGGCAAGTCACTTAACTTCTCGGTGCCTCAGTTACCTCATCTGTAAAATGGGGATTAAGACTGTGAGCCCCACGTGGGACAACCTGATTCCCCTCTGTCTACCCCAGCGCTTAGAACAGTGCTCGGCACATAGTAAGCGCTTAACAAATACCAACATTATTAAGAATCAACACTTGCTATGTCACGGCCAACTGAGACACCATTTTCCAGGCTTCTCCCCTTCAGAGTTTTTCCAAATCCTTGAAGTGTTTCCTCAGTCTACCTGCTGCCTTCCATCTTGTCTTTTCTTGTGCTAAGTCGCCTCCAACCCATAGCGACACCATGGACACATCTCTCCCGGAATGCCCCGCTCTCCATCTGCAATCTTTCTGGTAGTGGATCCATAAGGTTTTCTTTGTAAAAATACAAAAGTGGTTTATCACTGGATCTATCACCTCCTGTCAATTGCTTTGACCTCCCATGCTCTTCCATCCTCCTTTGTTACTAGTCCAGATAAACTGAGTTGGAATGAATGGGATTTTGGCAGATTTCGATGGCAGTATCCAAAGTTGGTGAAACTGATCAGAAGAGCAGCCAGTCAGTCAGTCATATTTATTCAGTACTTTTTTGCTGATTTGTACTTTCCATACACTTATTACAGTGCTCTGCACACAGTAAGTGCTCAGTAAATATGATTGAATGAATGCTTATTGTGTGCAGAGCACCGTACTAAGCATTTGGGAGAGAACAGTATAACAATAAACGGAGACATTCCCCACCCACAACGAACTTACAGTCTAGAGGGGGAGACATTAATGCAAAATAAAGAAGTTACATGCATGTACATAAGTGCTGTGGGGTTGGGAGGGAAGATCAATAAAGGGAGCAAGCCAGGATGATGCAGAAGGGAGAGAGAAGAGGAAAAGAGGGCTTAGTCAGGGAAGGCCTCTTGGAGGAGATGTGCCATCAATTAAGGTTTGAAGTGGGGGAGAGCACATGCCTGTTGAATATGAAGAGGGAGGGTATTCCAGGCCAGAGGCAGGACACGGGCGATCAAGGGAGAGTGGTCAGCAATGAGATAGAGGAGGTCGAGTTACAGTCATAAGGATAGGAATAGAGGAGCGAAACATGCAGACTGGATTGTAGTAGGAGAGTAGCGAGCTGAGGTAGGAGGCGACAAGGTGATTGCTTTAAAGCCAGTGATGAGGAGACTCTGTTTGAAGCAGAGGTGGATGCGCTCAAAAGCTGGAGGTTCAAAAACTACCCCTTGTAGGAGCCGAGGGTTGAGAGGAGTGTCTAAGTGAACTGCTCTGGGGGAGCTGACCTCCAGCTGAGTACTACGAGCTGGTGAGAGAAAAGCCATCAATAATAACAATGATTCATTCATTCATTCAATCATATTTATTGAGTGCTTACTATATGCAGAGCACTGTACTAAAGATGATAATCATAATAATGATAATGGTACTTATTAACCATGTACTATGTGACAGTCACTGTGCTAAATGCCGGGGTGGATGCAAGGAAATCAGATTGGACATAGACCAAGTCCCACGTGCGGCTCACAGTCTCAATCCCCATTTTACAAATGAGATCATTGAGGCCCAGAGAAGTGAAGTGGCTTTTCCAAAGTCACACAGCACACAAGTAGTGGAGCCAGACTGAGAACGCATGACCTTCTTACTCTCAGGCCTGTGCTCTATCCACCACACCATACTGCTTCCCCCAGACATATGCTCCAGGAAAGAGGATAAAGCAAGATGGATTCTCCAGGAACCATGCATTAACCTGTACATTTTGTCCACGTCTAGCATAGATTGTGCTTCATTCCCTCTGATTTGTTCTTCAGTCTGTCTTGTAAGAGAATGGCTATTAACTTAATTCATTTACCTTTTGTAAAGAAAAAAAAAACAATCCCCAGATTAAGCTAAATCATTTTGCAGGATATGTAGAGTTGCCTTTTCACCTGAATGAATCCCCATTCATGGGAAAATTCACCTATGAATGTGTTTGAGGCCAGTATGGAGTTCATAGTCCTGGCCAAATGGTTATCACAAAAAGGTTGTCTCTTGCGTTTCCATGCTTAATTTTGGTGGTGTCTGTTGCTCTTTCCTCTTTGGCTTCTTTATCTCATTTTTACCAAGCTTTGGCTCGAAAAGAGCCGCTTCTTGCTGGCCTATACACATTTGACTCCCAGGCTTTAGCTAGGATGCAGAATTGACTGTCTTTTTTTTTTTACCGTGTCCTCAAAACGTTTCCTCTGCTCTCCTTGCTTTCATTCATTCAATCCTATTTATTGAGTGCTTATTGTGTGCAGAACACTGTACTAAGTGCTTGGAAAGTACAATTTGGCAACAGATAGGGACAATCCCTACTCAACAATGGGCTCACAGTCTAGAACGGGGAGACAGGCAACAAAAGAAAACTTCCATTTCCCAGTTTCGGCTCACCAAATAGCAGCTTTTTAGATGTCCTGGCTGTAGAGAAGATGGCTGCTCACCTTGAACATTTCCTACCTGTGAATGTTTCCCCGTTGGTCATTTCAGATTCTGTGGTTATTTTTTAAAGAAATGATAATGTCAAGGTCTGGGCCATTTCCAGATTTAATTTCCATTTCCTTTGCTGCATTTGAATTCTCCCAAGTGCATAGTACAGAGCATTGCACTCATTAGACACTCAGTAAGTACTATTACTACCCCTTGGGCCTGCTGATTAGTGAAACTGAACCCAGAGTAGTTCCTGGGAACTCAGGGCTAATGCTAGATTTGGCATCATAGTTGGTCTTTGTCCCTGCCCAAAAGAATAAGTGGGGCAAGCTTTTTGGCCTTATCCAACTTTCATTTCTGTTCTAAGGCTTGGTGATCCTTAACTCCCAGACTCTCCTCTGCCTGTGGAAATACTTGCTGGCTGTGAAAATACTTGCTGGCATTCTTTACAGGATGAGATTAGTAGCAGAAGTATTAGGAGTAGTAATAGTTATAGGAGAGTAAAGGCATTTATTGAGAATTTATGGAGTACAGTGCACTCTACTGTTTGGGAAAGTGCAACAGCAGAGCAAGACATGTTCCCTGCCCACAAGGAGCTTACCTTACAAGGTAGATGCAGACATAAATTAGTCGAATAAGACTTCTTCAAATGCTGCCCAGGTAGCAGAATTCATGGGTACCTCGGGGATCTGTGCTGCCAGGAAAAATGTTTACCCACTTAGACCCAACTTAGCTTTCCTTCTCACTATGTGATCATCAATCTAATCATACTGTGAGCAATTTAGGGGGCAGGTGGGCAGAAGAGTAAGCGTAGTGTCTTATGATTACCTTCAAAGTCTCAAACAGTTTGTTTCTTGGGTGTGAGAGAGGAAACCTACAGCTTAGTGGAGGGAAAATGCATCCAAGCATCCCATGTTCAGCATGATAGGTAGGTTCAGGGGCATCATCCATCCCCTCTGTCTCCTTCTCTTGGCCAAAAATGACATGTGGTCCAATTTGGCAGATTTAATCGGTTTATTTCTTCCCGATTTCCTATATTAACATGGCTAATGGTTAAACACACTGTAAACAGGTGTCATGCATTCCGTCCCTGTGGCTTCTGGAACCCCACAGCTGTTACAGGTCATCCCAGAGGGTAGCCAGCATTTTCCGCCCAACCCCATCACACATGCCTCAGCTATTCTAAGAGAGAAATCTCTCTGAGGGAGGAAAAAAACACTCCAGCCTCTGTTGCTTGGGGTTAAGATTGAGATAATAATAATAATAATAATGTTGGTATTTGTTAAGCGCTTACTATGTGCCGAGCACTGTTCTAAGCGCGGGGTAGACACAGGGAAATCAGATTGTCCCACGTGGGGCTCACAGTCTTAATCCCCATTTTACAGATGAGGTAACTGAGGCACCGAGTAGTTAAGTGACTTGCCCAAAGTCACACAGCTGACAAGTGGCCGAGCAGGATTCGAACCCATGACCTCTGACTCCAAATCCCGTACTCTTTCCACTGAGCCATGCTGCTTCTCAACAACCTGACTGTGTTTATGGTGGAAAGGTTGAGTCTGAAGAAATGCTCATAGATTTGATACCCAAGGCACAGATTATTGGATTGAAAATTGATTTTTGATATTTGAACGTTTCCTTCCCTGTGCCTCCCTGCCATCTCATGTAGTTGTAGTAATAATAGAAGTACTACTATTAATGGTAATGTTATTTATTAAGGGATTTCTGTGTATACACCAATGAACTAATTTCTACGAGAGGATACACAGCATGGCTTAGTGGAAAGAGCCCGGACTTGGGAATCAGAGGTTATGGGTTCTAATTCCGCAGCTTGGCAGCTGTGTGATCTTGGCCAAATCACTTAACTTCTATGTATCTCACTTACCTCATTTGTAAAATGGGGATTAAGACTGTGAGCCCTACGTGAGACAACCTGATTACTTTTTATCAGCACTTAGAACAGTGCTTGACACATAGTAAGTGCTTAACAAATACCATTGTTATTATTATTATTATTATTATTATTATTATTATTATTTGTTAAAGCACTTATTCTGTGCCAAGCACTGTTCTAAACACTGGGATAGATACAACATAATCAGGTTATACACAGTCCCTGTCCCTCATAGGGCTCATGGTCTTGATCCCCATTTTACAGATGACGTAACTGAGGCACAGAGAAGTTAAGTGACTTGCCCAAGATCACACAGCAGAGATGGGGCAGAGCTGGGATTAGAACCCACATCCTCCAACTCCCAGAGCCAGGCTCTTTCCATTGGGCCAAGCTGCTTTTTAAACACAGTCCCTGAGCCCCAGGAACCTTTCAATCTAAGAGCTTAAATGGCGAGAAGGGATTGGAGACGGACAATTCACATGATGAAACATGGAAACACTGTACAAAGAAATACACAAAATAAGCTCAAGTTCTCTGTAGGGGTAGAGGAGCCCAAGAATGTGTGGTAGCAGCTTTTATCCATGTCCCAGAGTGCACAGAGCATGTCGGGAGCAGGGACTCTTGATATCCACCCTGCTTGGGGAATGCAGAATGGAATAGTTTTTAGGTAGGATGTCCATTTTCCCACAGTTATTTTTGGAAGAACTCATGACATTAATTAAAGACATAATTGTGACTTTGTATTAGACATATATTATCAGTGGTAGATTATATCTATCAACTGTACTTTCTCCTCCTAAGAACTCTCCCACGTACAGTGTCTAGTTGGTAGCAAATCACATCTATAATAATAATAATAATGTTGGTATTTGTTAAGTGCTTACTCTGTGCCGAGCACTGTTCTAAGCGCTGGGGTAGATACAGGGTAATCAGGTTGTCCCACGTGAGACTCACAGTTAATCTCCATTTTACAGATGAGGTAACTGAAGCACAGAGAAGTTAAGTAACTTGCCCACAGTCTCACAGCTGACAAGTGGCAGAGCCGCGAGTCGAACCCATGACCTCTGACTCCGAAGCCCAGGCTCTTTCCACTAAGCCACGTTGCTTCCCCAACTGCAATCAATGAACTGCATTGTTCTCTTCCAAGTGCTTAGTACAGTGCTCTTGCCAAAGTAAATGCTCATTAAATCCCATCAGTCAATTAATTGATTGATTATATATTGGATGAATGCATTCATTGCATAAATAAAGAGCAACACCCAAAGAATTCATAGTGGTTCACATCAATTTCACCACATTTCACCACCATTTCTCAGTCACCAGAGCATGACTAAGAATTGAGGAAAGAGCAGAGCTTATTCACCTCATTTGACAGAGGGGAAAACTGCATCCCTAGAGATATGTTTTGTAATAATAATTAGGATAATAATAATAATAATAATGGTACGTACCAAAAATGATTCAAAGTGCTAACACACTCAGATATATTGTTGATACATTACAATTTGATCAGATACAGTTCTTGTCCCATAAGGGGCTCAAAGTCTTAGGGGGAGACATTTAAGTCATATTTTTACAGATGAGGAAAATGAAGTTAATCAATCAATTGTATTTATTGAGCATTTACTGCGTGAAGAACACTGTTCTAAGAGCTTGGGAGAGAACAATTTGATAGAATTGGTAGGTATGATCCCTCTCCACAGGAGTTTTCCAAAAAGATTCAGTGACTTGTCCACATAGCAGGCAAGTGGCAGATCTCGGATTACAACTCAGCTCTCTTGACTCCCAGTCTACGCTTTTTCCACTAGGCCACACCCAACCCCTAAACCACACTGAATTTCCCTACGCTACTGAGGTGTCAGATATGGGGAGGAAAAGTAGATTCTTCAAGGGTGAAGAGGAGGAGATATGTTTATATCTGTAATTTATTTATTTATATGAACGTCTGTCTCCCCCTCTAGACTATAAGCTCTTTGTGGGTAGGGATTGTGTATATTGACTGTTATATTGTACTTCCCCTAGTGCTTAGGACAGTGCTTTGCACACGGTAAACACTCAGTAAATACGATTGAATGAACGTAAGCTAGACCGCTAGACTGGAAGCTCGTTGTGGTCAGGGAATGTGTTATTATTATATTGCACCCTCCTAATCAATTCGTCCATTGCCCTGCCCCCAGTAAGCATCCAGTTAATACAATTGAATGAATGAATGAGGGCATGAAAGGCCACAGGGTATGACAGCTGAGCAAAAACGCACACATTTGGGAGGGATGGGAGAAGAGAAGCAGAAATGGAGAGGAGTTGGATATATCTAAGGCAGTAGGGGAAAATATCTTACTCTCCAGGGTTCTGTAAATCGCCAGATCCTCTTCCTCTAAAGTCTCTTCTGCCGCTTCCTGCGACTCTCATCGGAACAGCTGCGAAATCAGCACAGTGCCTGTCAAGGGTGATTGGGAGATCAGCAGATTGCAGACACCAGGAGATTCCAAGCAGGCTTTCTGGACTACCGTGGCGTGCGGGTGGAATCCATATGTTAGAAATCGTAACTAGAAGAAGCTGGCTCCGTCACACAGACGGAAGCTCCTGGAGTGAGAGGAAGATGAGGCTGTCGTAGAACAGTAGGATACCGGGCTGGAAGGGAACTCGAGGCCATTGTGTTCAGTCTCCTGCCTCCACACAGGATGGTACTGATCATCACTATTGAGTGGATGGTTCCCCTATTTTCAAAAATCTTCGCAGAAGGAAGTTACCCAGTCTCCCTAAGGAACTCCAACCAGATAAAGGAACTGCTAGGAGAACGTTCGAGTTCTGCTGTGGATTCAGCAGTTTTTAATCATTGCCAATTCATGCTAGACCATCTAACAACTTGATCAGTCAATCAATCAATTGTATTTATTGAGCACTTATTGTGGACAGAGCACTGTACTAAGCGCTTGGGCAAGTGCAATACAACAGAGTTGGTAGACACGTCTTCTGACCCCAACAAATGTACAGTCTAGAGGGGGACAAGGTGGGTATATGTCGGTTTGTTTTCTCCCCAGGTCTTAGTGCAGCGTGACTTAGTGGAAAGAGACCGAGCTTGGGAGTCAGAGGTTGTGGGTTCTAATTCCAGCTCCACCATTTATCAGCTGTATGACTTTGGGCAAATCACTTTTCTTCTCTGTGCCTCAGTTACTTCATCTTCCATCTTCTAATCTTCCATCTACACCCACTCCCCTTGGGAGAGAAATCTGCTCACATGGCTTCTACTACCCCTTCTATGTTGATGTCACCCAAATCTACAACTCCAGCCCTGATCGCTCTCCTTTACTATGTAGTCTCGCATTTCCTCTTGCCTTCAAAACTTCTCTACTTGGATATCCGCACATCACCTCCCACCCAAATCCCATCCTCCCGCTCACTTTCCCATCACTGTTGATGGCACCACCATCCTTCCTGTCTCACAAGCCCTTAACCTTGGCATTATCCTTGACTCCTCTCTCTCATTCAATCCATGATTTCAAGCCATCAAGAAATTCTGCCAGTTCTACCTTCACAACATTGCTAAAATCCACCCCTTCCTTTCCATCCTAACTGCTACTACATTAATGCAAGCCCTTACCCTATCTTGCCTTAATTATTGTATCAGCCTCCTTGCTGACCTCCCAGCCTCCTGCCTTTCCCCATTCCAGTCCATACTCCACACTGCTGCCCGGATCATTTTCCATCAAGGTTGTTCAGACCATGTTTCCCCACTCCTCAAAAAACTCCAGTGGTTGCCGATCCACTTCTGCATCAAACAAAAACTCCTCATCATTGGCTTTAAAGCATTCAGTCACCTTGCCCCGTCATTCCTCACCTCATTACTCTCTTACTACAACCCACCCTGCACACTTGGTTTTTCTAATGCCAACCTTCTCACTGTACATCAATCTCATCAATCTCGCCGCTGACCTCTCTCCCACATCCTTTCTCTGGCCTGGAATGTCCTCCCTCCTCATATCAGACAGACATTTACTCTCCCTGCCTTCAAAGCCTTATTGAAGGCACATCTCCAAGAAGCCTTCCCCGACTAAGCCTTCCTCTCCTCTTTTCCCTCTCCTTTCGGTGTTGCCGTGACTTGCTCTCTTCATTCATCCTCCTTCCCATCCCCATAGCATATTTGCATATGTCTGTAATTGATTCATTTATTTATTTATGTATATTAATGTCTGTCTTCCCCCCTAGACTGTGAGCTCATTATGGGCAGGGTCAGTTTCTGTTCATTGTTTTATTGTACTCTTCCAAGAAATTAGTGCAGAGCATTTCACACAGTAAGTGCTCAATAAATACGACTGAATGAAAGAATAAGCACGCAGAACACTGCTCTGCACATAATCAGTATTTAAAAATCTGATTGATTGCATTTTTTAAATGGTATTTGTTAAGCACTTAGTATGCCCCAGGTACTATACTAAGCCCTGGGATAGATACAAGATAATAAGGTTGGACATAGTTGTAAGCCCAAGGAGTAGTGGCTCGAGCGAGGGCCTGGAAGTCAGAAGGTCATTGGTTCTAATCCCAGTTCCACCACATCTGCTGGGTGACCTTGGGGAAGTCACATCACTTCTCTCTGCCTCAGTTACCTCATCTGTAAAGTAGAGAATGAGACTGTGAGCCCCATGTAGGACAGGGACTGTGTCTAACCTGATTTGCTTATATCCACCTCAGCACTTAGAAGAGTGCCTGGAAAATAGTAAGCCACTTAACAAATACCATAATTATTATTATTATTAAAGATGAGATACCTGAGGCACAGAGAAGCAAAATGACTTGCCCAAGATCCCACAATAGATAAGTGGCAAAGCTGGGATTAGAACCCAGGTCCTCTGATAGTTTAGTGGAAAGAGCGTGGGCTTGAGAGTCAGAGGTTGAGGGTGCTAATCCTGCCTCTGCCACTTGTCAGCTGAGTGACTTTGGGCATGTCACTTAACTTCTCTGTGCCTCAGTTAACTCATCTACAAAATGGGGATTAAGACTATGAGCCACATGTGGGACAACTTGATTACCTTGTATTTACCCCGGCATTTAGAACGGTGCTTGGCACACAGTAAGCGCTTAACAAATGCCATCATTAATATTTTGTGTATATATCTATAATTCTATTTATCTATTTTGATGCTATTGATGTCTATCTACTTGTTTTGTTTTGGTGTTTCTATCTTTTGCTGAACTGTATTTTCCAAGCGCTTAATACAGTGCTCTGCACACAGTAAGTGCTCAGTGAATACTATTGAATGAATGAATTGGTCGTGCTGCTTCTCAGTGGTTTTGGAGAAGTCTTCCTTCATGTAAGCTCGTCATAAGCAGGGGATGTATCTCGTCATAAGCAGGGGATGTATCTGCTAATTCTGTTGTATTGAACTCTCCCAAATGCTTAGTACAGTGCGCTGCACATACTAAGCATTCGAGAAGTATCATTGACTGATAACAAAATGCACCAAGTTTGTGGCTTCGAAGCATAGGAATGTGAGTTAAAGATAGATCTGTCTCCAGTAATCAAGATCAACTGATCAATCAATCGATGGACTTATTTGGTGCCCACAGTCAGGCACTCTTCTAGGTGCTTGGGTCAGTGCAAGAACAACCAGAGACAAGTTCCCTACCCTCCAGAAGCTTACAAAATAATGGGGAAGACCAACAAAAAGCCTTTCTAGATATTGAAATCTGGAGGAAGAACCAGTATAAAGGAGGAAGCAGGCAAACAAATGGGCGTATAAATATAAATAGATAAATAGAAACATCGAGCTAGGATTTGATGAACAGTTGGAACTTGTTAAGGTGGAGGTTGGGGAAATCCCATCAAGGGGATTTCACTCTTCGAGCTATCGGAATCAGGTATAAATCAAGCTGCTTCAGAAACTCCCCCAAATGAGCCCTCTGAGTTACAGTTGCATCCAACCATCTATGATTGACATTCTAAATTGGCCCACAACACCAATTCCACAGTTCCTCCAGCTCAACTCTCAAGCATCTCGTGAACACCAATCATGTTTTTCCTTCTCATGCTTCTGTTTCTATTTTCCTTCTTTCTCCTTTGGAGACCTTTGGGGAAAAGACAATCATCAGATGCATCTGGGTAGAAGATTCTCCACCTATTTCCGTAAGTGAGCACTGCACGCTCATTAAGTGCTGCTTGGAGTCCCGCTCTCAGAAAAGATCCCCAGTGGGCCATGTAAATCTCACCTGTATAATTATTTGTTTAGACCTGCATAAGTTCTGCTACAACCCTTACTCTTCATATGCATTTAGGTCTCAAATAAATTTGCTTTTCTATTCTTCTTGTTTTCCCTTCCCCCTGTGGGTCTCTCGCTTTCACAATCATCACCAAAACCTTTGCTGCTACGCAGGTCTATTTTCTGTTATGGTGGGTTCTCAGCAGACTTGAGAGACCACAGTGTTTGAGATTATACTGAATTATGTCTTGAAAATATTTCTCATAACCTTTTGGCTTGTGAGAAATTCCATTCCCACTGCAGCTTACCAAAAAGTGGCTAATTGGTAGGGGATAGAGTACGGGCCTGGGAGTCAGAAGATCCTGGGTTCGAATCCCAGCTCCACCATTTATTTGTCTGCTTTGTGACCTTGGGCAAGTCACTTCACTTCTCTGGGCCTCAGTTACCTCATCTGTAAAATGGGGATTAAGACTTGTGAGCTCCATGTGGGACAGGGACTGTATCCATTCTGATAATCTTGTATCTACCCTAGCACTTAGAACAGTGTCTGGAACATAATAAGCACTCAACAAATATCACAGTTATTATCATTTATCATTATTAACTGTGGTCTCAGTTAAGCCCCAGCTATGTCCCAAGCCCTGCACTAAGCTCTAAAGTAGATACAAGATGATCATTCCAACATCCACATGGTTGTCCCACCCAACTTTTTTGCTGCCCTCTTCCTTTCATTCTTCAACTCCACTCACCTCCTACTCCACCCGACCTCACCCACTCACCAATTTGGACACACACTTATTCTCATCAACACTAGTCACTGTACAATCGCTAATCTCACCAACTCTGAAATTCTACTCTCCAACATACCTCCCCACTGGCCTCCTCTTCCACACACCCCATCCCAGGAAAAATGTTCTCTTTCCCCACAGAGGCCATCAATCTCTTGACCACCCTCGCATTTTCACAGGTTATCATGCCCTATTAGGTCCCCATATCCATCCTACCTTCTCTTGAAGCAAAATCCATGACCTTAACTTCATCCTTTTCACTAAACTCAACTCCCACATTGCCCTGTCCCCTGTCAATCTCATACAACCAGCCCACCACCCTGTATCTCCTTTACAGTCCTCTGCCGCCTTACTTGTTCATGAACTGTGGAGTACTGCTGAATATTCAGACATTAAGATGACCTTGTCCATCACAGATTCATCCTTGCCTGCTATAACTCTGCCTTCTCTTTTGCCCAGCAACAATAGTTCTCCATTCTTTTCGACTCCCATGCCCTTAGCTTACCTCACCTTTTTCAGACTTTTAACTGCCTGGTCCTCTGCCTTCCCCACCTCTTGTCCCTAATGACCTTACCTCCTATTTCATTTTAAAAATTGTAACCATTAAGTGTGGTCTCCTTAGAATCTCTCCTGCACCTCTCCAGGTCCATTCTCTTTCTGCTGCCTCTTTAACCCTCTTACCCTTCCCAGCAGTGTCTCAAAATGAGATCTCCCATCGCCTTTCAACATCTACCCCCCAATCTGTGCCTCCAGGCCCTTCCTTTTATATCTTTTTAAGACACTTGTCCCCCTCTTCCCTCTTGAACCACCATCATCGACCACTCACTCTCCAATAGCTCCTTCCCCACAATTTTTTAGCATGCTCATGTATCTCTTATTATTTTTTTAAATAAAAACCCTCCCTTGACCCTATGGTACCCTCCATTGTCACCTCATCTCCATCATACCAATTTCTTCCCAAACACCTTGCGTGAGTTTATTAAACCCACTGCCTCGATTCTCTCCTTGACTCCCTGCAATCTGTCTTTCCCTTCCTCTACTTCACAGAAACTGCCCTCTCCTAGGTCACCGATAGTTTCCTTCTTACCAAATCCAATGGTCTCTACTTTATCTTAATCTTCCCTGGCCTTTCAGCTGCCTTTGACACCGTGGATTATCCCCTTCTGGAAACATTATCATTGATTTCACCGACATGGTGCTCTCCTGGTGCTCTTCCTATCTCTCTGATTGCTCCTTCTCACTCTCTTTCACAGACTCCTCTGCCTCCCTCCCCGACCCTCCCTCAGAGTTCAGTTCTGGGTCCCCTTCTATGCTTTATCTGTAGTCATTCCCTTGAAGAACTCGTTTATTGGCAGAGCTTCAACTACCATCCCTGTGGAGATGATTTCCAAATCCTCGTCTGCAGTCTCATATTTCCTCCTGCCTTCAGGACAGCTCTATTTGTATATATTCAACTGACATTTTATAATTACTGTATCCAAAACCTAGCTCCTCTTTTTCTCACCCAAGCCCTGTTCTCCTCAAGATTTCCCTAGCACTGTAGACAACATCACCATCGTCCCTATCTCACAAACCCCTATCCTTGGCATTATTCTCAACTCATATCGTTCATTCAACCTATATATTCAGTCTGTCACCAAATCTTGTCATTTCTACCTTCACAACATCTCTAAAATCTTTCCCTTCCTTTCCATCCAACTGCAACCACCATGATCCAAGCATTTTGAAAATCTCTCCCTGAATATTATATCAGCCTCCTTGCTGACCTTCCTCCCTTTTGTCCCTCTAGACTGTAAAGCTTGTTATGGGCAGGGGACATGTCTAGCAATTCTGTTGTATTGTATTGTCCCAAGCACTTAGTACAGTGCTCTGCACATAATAAGCACTCAATAAATACCATTAATTGGTTGTCTCTCCCCACTCCAGTCCTTCCTTCACTCTGTTGCCCAGATCATCATATGCTCCCAAATTCATTCATTCAATTCAACTGTATTTATTGGGTGCTTACTGTTATCAAATGTTTAGCTTAGGGCTCTGCACACAGTAAACACTCAAGCACCATTGATTGAAGGACTGATTTACTCTGCTAAATGCTCTCCACCTTAAAGTGACTGAAACGTCTCAGGGAAAAGCCAATTTCAACTTCTCTCTGGATCAAAATATTCATCATCTTAAAATATGGGCATTTTTCTGAGGCTGCTTTTATATCTTCCCATCAAGCAAGCCATATTTACCATTTATTAGACCTATGATTGCAAATAGTTTTCTTCTCTGGAAGATTTTGGGTTTTTTTGAATATCTCTTTCGGGCCTCTCTTCATCATTAGTAAGGTGGGGCAGCTCCTTTCTCTTGAATTTCAAAACATATGATGCAAACATATGAGACCACGGGGTGAATGTAGGCAGAGCTGGCACCCTTCTTCCTCACTTCAGCTGTGAAATATAATTTAAATTTAGGTCTTTCCTTCTCAGAATAAAAATGTTATTTTTATGAGAATAACTATTTGTTATTGAATTAAACATAAGTACAGGGCACTTCTCATAATTTATAGCTCTATTTGCTAGCTGTGCCTTGCGTCATCTGGAAGTGTTATCTATATGTTATCGTTGTTTTCTCTCCCCCCAGTCCTCCCGCCCCACACCCGGCCGCTAGCTTCTAAATTTGTGATTTTTTTTGTTCCCTGCCTCCTGCCACCGTTGCCGACGTTTATCTTGCTTGTCTCCTCTTACTTTGCCCGAATGTGATATGAGGAAAAGGGAAATTAAAAGAAAACAAAAGAGATATTTTCAAAGAGGAGGAATCAGATTTATTCTGTGGTAATTAAATGTGTAGGAAATAGAAAACAAAGGATTACAAATAGCGAGGAAGTGAAGACGTTGTTTTCCCAGGCTGCTGTAGTAGTTTGGTGAAATGTAAATTAAGATGCCAATTTGGGGAAATATGGGGTCAGAAGCCTAAAAAGAAACCAGGCAGAGCCTAAGCAGAATCAGGCGGGAGAAGGCGGGTGGAGCCTTTGCTTGGCTAACGACACCCCAGTCCCTGACAAACAGGTTCCCTACTCTTTTCACTGTGCAGTTGATTCATTCATTTATTCAATTGTATTTATTGAGGGCTTACTGAGTGCAGAACACCGTACTAAGCACTTGGGAAAGTACAATACCATGATAAAGAGAGACAGTCCCTGCCCCCAATGAATTTACATTCTAGAGGGGGGAAGACAGACATCATTATAAGTAAACAGGCATCAGGACATCAATACAAGTAAACAGGCATCAATATAAGTAAACAAAATTACAGATATATACATAAATGTTGGGGGGCTGAGAGTGGGGAGCGAGTCAAGGTGACACAGAAGGGAGTGGGGGATGAGAAAAAGTGGGGCTTAGTCTGGGAAGGCCTCTTGGAGGAGATGCGCCTACAGCAGGGCTTTGAATGAGGGGGAGAGTGACTATCTAGAGGATTTGAGGAAGGAGGGTATTCCAGGCCAGAGGTAGGATGTGGGCCAGGGGTCCTCGGTGAAACAGGCGAGATGGAGGCCCAGTGAGAAGGTTAGCACCAGCGGAGCTAAGTGTGCGGGCTGGGTTGTAGAAGGAGAGAAGGAGAGAAGGGTGGTGAGGTATTAGTAGGCAAGATGATGGAGACCTTTAAAGCCAATAGTGAGGAGTTTTAGTTGGTTACAGAGGTGGCTAGGTAACCACCCCTCCCCCTTATCCATTCCACCACTCCCAACCCTCTCCCCTACTTTCCCATCCTTCTCTGCAGTATCCTCAGAGGAGATTTCCTCCCTCCTCGCAAATGCCACCCCCTCCACCTGTGCTTCAGACCCCATTCCTGCTCACCTTATAAAAACTATCTCCCCTACCCTCCTCCCCTCCTTAACTTCTATCTTTAACCACTCACTCTCCAATGGCTTCTTCCCCTCTGCCTTCAAACATGCCCATGTCTCCCCATCCTAAATAAACGCCCTCTCGACCGCACTTCCCCTTCCAGTTATCATCCTATCTCCCACCTAGTCTTCCCTTCCAAACTCCTAGAAAGTGTCATCTACACTCACTGTCTCGAATTTCTCAACTCTAAATCTCTCCTGGACCCCTCCAAACTGGCTTCCGTCCCCTCCACGTCTCTGAAATTGCCCTCTCAAAGGTCACCTATGCCCTCCTTCTTGCCAAATCCATTGGTTCCTACTCTATTCTAATCCTCCTCGACCTCTCAGCTGCCTTAGACACTGTCAACCGTCCCGTTCTCCTCCACACTCTACCTCACTTGGCTTCATGGACTCCATCCTCTGCTTGTTCTCCTCTTATCTTCTGGCCATTCATTCTTGGCCTCCTTCATGGGCTCCTCCTCCCCCTCCCATCCGCTAACTGTAGGGGTTCCTCAAGTGTGAGGTCTTGGCCTTCTTCTGTTCTCCATCGTATACTCCCTTGGTGAACTCATTCACTCCCATGGCTTCAACTATCATCTCTACGCAGATGACACCCAAATCTACATCTCCTACCCTGTACTCTCCTCCTCCTTCCAGGCTCGTATTTCCTCCTTCCTCCAGAACATCTCCACCTAGATGTCTGCTCTCCACCTAAAACTCAACATGTCCAAAACTGAGCTCCTTATTTTCCCTCCCTAACCCTGTCCTCTCCCTGACTTCCCTGTCACTGTGGCCGTCACTCACTACTGTCCTTCCAGTCTCACAGGCCTGCGACCTTGGTGTTGTCCTTGACTCAGCTCTCTCATTCACCCCACACATCCAATCCATCACCAACACCTGCCAGTCTCACCTTCACAATATCGTCAAGATCCGCCCTTTCCTCTCCATCCAAACTGCTATCGTGCTGGTACAAGCTCTCATAATATCCCAACTGGATTATTGTGTCAGCCTCCTCTCGGATTTCCCTTTCTCCTGTCTCTCCCCATTCCAGTCTAGTTATTCTGCTGCCCAGATCATCTTCCTACAGAAACGCTCTGGGCATGTATGTCACTCCCCTCCTCAAAAACCTCCAGTGGTTGCCTATCAACCTTCGCACGAAACAAAAACTCCTCACTCTTGGCTTCAAAGCTTTCCATCCCCTTGCCCTCTCCTACCTCACCTCCCTTCTCTCTTTCTACTGCCCACCCTGTACACTCTGCTTCTCTGCCGCTCACCTCCTCACTGACCCCATTCATGCCATGCCATCGTCGACCCCGGCCCACGTCCTCCCGCTGTCCTGGAATGCCCTCCCTCCTCACATCCGCCAAACTAACTCTCTTCCCCTCTTCAAAACCCTACTGAGAGCTCCCCTCCTCCTTCCCAGACTGAGCCCCCCTTTCCCTCTGCTCCCCCTCCCCTCCCCCCCACCCTCTTCTCTTCCCCCTTCCCCTCCCTTCAGCACTGTGCTCATTTGTATATATTATTTATTACCCTAATTATTTTGTTAATACAGTGTATATCTCCTTGATTCTATTTATCTTGATGATGTTGTCTTGTTTTTGCTTTGTTCTCTTTTGCTTTAATGTCTGTCTCCCATGTTTAGACTGTGAGGCCGTCACTGGGCAGTGATCGTCTCTATCTGTTGCCGAATTGTGCATTCCAAGTGCTTAGTACAGTGTTCTGCACATAGTAAGCGCTCAATAAATACTATTGAATGAATGAATGAATGAATACCAGGTGAGATAAGGTGTTTGCGTGGATGTTTGCGTGGATCATCTTTCCGATCCATACATCTCTCACTCCTTAAAATCCCCCACCGGCTTCCTTGGTACCTCCTCACAGTTAGCTATTATTATTATTCAAGACATCCCTCTACCAACTCACCCTTCCTCTCTCCAGCCAATTCTCTCCTTCTTCCCAAGTTCATTTACTATACCTCTGTCTCAACTATCCTACCTCTACCCCCTCACTGACTGTACCCAGGGCTTAGAAATTCTGACCCTGACGAATCCATCGGACCCTCTTGTCTCATCTTATGCCGTCGAGTCGTCTCCGACCCATACCGACGGCACGGACACATCCCTCCCAGAATGCCCCGCTCTCCATCTGCAATCGTTCTGGTAGTGGATCCAAAGAATTTTCCTGGTTAAATTTCAGAATGGCTTACCATTGCCTTCTTCCACGCAGTCAACTTGAGTCTTCAACTCTCTCCCATGCCGCTGCTGCCTAGCACAGGTGAGCTTTGACTCGTAGCAGATTGCCTTCCACTCGCTAGCCACTGGCCAAGCTAGGAATGGAATGGGTAGGCCTCTGCTTGATTCTCCCTCCTGTAGCCGAGACTGGTAGAGGACTGGAAACTCTCTAGGTGCCATCCTGAGAGGGTCATCAAGACTACAGGGATCCCCGTATTTAAAACCCTGCTGAAGGCCCACCTCCTCCTACAAACCTTCTCCAATCAGTGCACAGCAGCCCAAGCCATATAAGCTCATCATCAAACTCTTGTCTTCTTACTCTTATCCACTGTATTGTCCCAAGCACTTAGTTCAGGAAGCACTCAATAAATATTATTGATGATGAAACAGTGTTGCTTAGTGGAACGAGCATAGCCTTGGGAGTCAGAGGACCTGGGTTCTAACCCTGGATCTGCCATGTGCCTACTGTGACTTTGTACAAGTCAGTTAATTTCTCTCTGCCTCAGTCTCTTCACCTGTAAAATGGGGATTCAATACCCCTTCTCCCTCCTATACAGACTGTAAGCCCCAAGAGGGACAGGGACTGTGTCTGTCTTGACAATTTTGCTTCTACTCTACATCTACTCTACAGAAACAGCATGGCTTTATGGAAAGAGCATGGGCTTGGGAGTCAGAGGTCATGGGTTCTAATCCTTTCTCCTCCACTTGTCAGCTGTGTGACTTTGGGCAAGTCACTTAACTTCTCTGTGCTTCAGTTACCTCATCTGTAAAATGGGGATTAAGACTGTGAGCCCCATGTAAGACAACCTGATTACCTTGTATCTACCCCAGCACTTAGAACAGTGCTTGGCACACAGTAAGCCCTTAACAAATACCATCATTATTATTACTGCTACTATGACTCCTTCTACTACTGTTATTACTTCTTGGCCTAGCGAATAAAGTGTGCAGTCAAAAAGCCCTGAGTTCTAATCCTGGCTCCACCACTTGTCTGCTGTGGGATCTTGGGCAACTCCCTTGATTTCTCTGTGCCTCAGTTACCTCATCTGAAAAATTAGGGTTAAGACTGTGAGCACCATGTGGGACAGGGACTTTGTCCAACTTGATTATCCTGTATCTACCCTAGCTCTCAGAACAGCGCTTGGCATGTCATAAGTACTTGCCCATCTACTGGTTTTGTTTTGATGTCTGTCTCCCCCTTTCTAGACCGTGAGCCCGTTGTTGGGTAAGGATTGTCTCTATCTGTTGCTGAATAGAATTTTCCAAGCGTTTAGTACAGTGCTCTGCACACAATAAGCGCTTAATAAATATGATTGAATGAATGAATGAAGTGTTTAACAAGTACCAATATTATTACTACTTCTATTCTTGCTACTACTCTTCTGCTGCTACTATTACTACTACTACCACTGCTGCTATTAATGTTATTATTATTAATCATATTCATTGTGTGCTTACTGCGTGCAAAGCACTGTACTAAGCACTCGGGAGAGTACACTAGAGCATCAAACACATTCCCTGCCCACAATGAGCTCACAGTTTCCTAATATTACTGCTACTACTACTGCTGCTATTATACTACTCTTATGACTACTGTTACTACGAAAGAAGCAGCGTGGTTCAGTGGAAAGAGCCTGGGCTTGGGAGTCAGAGGTCGTGGGTTCTAATCCCAGCCCTGCCGCTTGTCAGCTGTGTGGCTTTGGGCAAGTCACTTGACTTCTCTGGTCCTCAGTTCCCTCATCTGTAAAATGGGGATTAAGACTGTGAGCCCCACATGGGACAACCTGATCACCTTGTAATAATAATGATAATAATAATAATAATGCTGGTATTTGTTAAGCACTTACTATGTACAGAACACTGTTCTAAGCGCTGGGGTAGATACAGGGTAATCAGGTTGTCCTACGTGAGGCTCACAGTTAATCCCCATTTTACAGATGAGGTAACTGAGGCCCAGAGAAGTTAAGTGACTTGCCCACAGTCCCACAGCTGACAAGTGGCAGAGCCGGGAGTCGAACCCATGACCTCTGACTCCGAAGCCCAGGCTCTTTCCACCTAGCCACGCTGCTTCTTTCCATTTCTTTCTTTCCACTGAGCCACGCTACTAGTGTAATAGCAGCAGTAGTAGTAGCAGTAATATTAGGAAACTGTGAGCTCACTGTGGGCAGCGAATGTGTTTGATGTTCTATTGTACCCTCCCGAGTGCTTAGTACAGTGTTTTGCACGCAGTAAGCACACCATGAATATGATTAATAACAATAACATTAATAGCAGCAGTGGTAGTATTAGTAATAGTAGCAGTAGTAACCTCAGTTACCCCATCTGTAATAGTGCGATTAAGACTGTGAGCCTCACGTGGGACAAGCTGTTTGCCTTGTATCCTCCCCAGTGCTTAGAACAGTGCTTGGCACATGGTAAGCGCTTAACAAATACCAATATTATTATTATTATTACCACTGCTACTCTTACTACTTCTGTTACTGTTACTACTTATACTGCTTTAATTCCTGATATTACTCCTATGCTCCTACTGTGAGCCCGTTGTTGGGCAGGGATTGTCTCTATCTGCTGTCAAATTGTGCATTCCAAGTGCTAAGTACAGTGCTGTGCACATAGTAAGCGCTCAATAAATACAAATGAATGAATGAATGAATACCATTGCTACTATCAATTGCTACCACTGCTGCTGCCGCCACTAATAATAATAATGATGGCATTTGTTAAGCACTTATTGTGTCAAGCACTGTTCTAAGCGCTGGGAAGGATAAAAGGCGATCATCTTGTCCCACATGAGGCTCACACTCTTAATCCCACTTTTATAGATGGGGTAAGTGAGGCCCAGAGAAGTGAAGTGACTTGCCCAAAGTCACACATCGGACAAGTGGCTGAGCCGGGATTTGAACCCATGACCTCTGACTCCCAAGCCCGGACTCTTTCCACTGAGCCACGCTGCTTCACTGCTATTACAACTATTATAATTATTACTCCAGCCCTTCTACTACAGGTTGGGGGATGCAGAGCCAGAAGCAACTGATGGTGCCAGGATGGGATTGGAGTGGGTGGGGAGGTCATCTTGAGAGGTCAACTGACCCTGAAAATGAAACCCAGTGTATCCTAGGACCACTTATTTGGTTTGACATCTCAACCCAGATAGATGGACATTTCAAAGCCACCTTACTGCTGGGATTTTCCGCTTCATGGAATCCAGATGAGTTATATCTGGAATATAATCTGGAATATAATATCATATCTGGAACTTTGGGGAATATCAGAATTATAATTCTTAACCTTCTCTGACAGTGGCTTTGCAAATCCAGGACTATGCAGAAGAGCAGTAGAACCAAGCATTTATGTTTCAGGGAAGAGAGCAGAAAGTTGGACTATAGAACTGAAGAAGCCTTTCTTCCCACCCTAAGCACCACAGCACTCATGTACATATCCATATTTCTTTATTTATGCCTGGCTTTCCCTCTAGAGTAGGGGTCTGAGTTCTAATATAGGCTATGTCACATGTCTGCGGTGTAACCTCGGGCAAATCCCTCACCTTCTCTGTGCCTCAATTATTGCATCTGTCAATTGGGCATTAAGACTGTGAACCCTCTGTGGGATGGGGACGTGTCCAAGCTGATTAGCTTGTATCTACTGTAGCACTTAGTGCCTGGCGCCTAATTAAACGCTAACAGACACCATAAAAAAATTCAACCGAATGTTTTCAAATAAGGTAAAAAAGGAAATCAAGATAATGAATCATCAGCACTATTACCTGAAGGCTTCCATCTACATCCTGACTGAACCTACCTGAATCTGACTGAATTTCTCCAAACTTCATGACATTTAATAGAAGGCTTTCCTTGGCTCAGCAGCCTGGTGAGGAGTTGCTAGAGTGCAACCTTACCTCTCTCCCTTCTTCCCTTTCTGGCAGTTGTGTCAAATCTTTGACAATGTGGAAACATTTATTATTCACAATTTCATTTCTGGACTTTCCTTTTTTTTTTCTTGGAGGAGAAATTGGGTTATGAAGTGGATCCTGCACTTTTTTGAGGGAAAAAAATGACTCTCTTTGGAGCTGAACTGATTTACTGGATAAATATATATTTGGGCATTTGGGATGTTAAATGTATATGATTTACCAGGAAAATAGGGGGCATCCTTCAGAATGCACTATGCAAAGATATATCGATGCAATTTAAGCTGTATGCTTATGTACATGATCAATCAGTATGTCTCTTCCACCCTTCAAGGTCCATTGAATATAAAATATGCCCTCTCTGTCAGGCAAGAACATGGGAATGAACCTTACCGAGGGTGTACAGCTAACATTCTAGGTTTCATGGAGAGTCCGAGAAGGTTAGGATATAGGGCAAGATGTTTGTCTATCTGTAAAGTGGGTGTTTGGATCCGTCTGCTTTATGGGATGTAGTGTGACCTAGTGGAAATAATGATGGTATTCGTTAAGTGCTTACTATGTGCCAAGCACTGTATTAAGCATTGGGGTGAATATGAGCAAATCGGGTTGGAAACAGATCCTGTCCTATGTGGGGCTCACGGTTTTACAGGTAAGGCAACTGAGGCACAGAAATGTAATAATAATAATGATGGTATTTGTTAGGCACTTTCTACAGGCCAAGCACTGTTCTAAGTGCTGGGGTAATCAAGTTGTCCCATGTGGGGAGCACAGTTTTCATCCCCATTTTACAGATGAGGTAACTCAGGCACAGATAAATTAGGTGACCTGTCTAAGGTCACATGGTAGACAAGTGGCAGAGCCTGGATTAGAACCCATGACCTTCTGACTCCCAGGCTTGTGCTCTATCCACTACGCTATGCTGCTTCTCTGAAACAGCACAGGCCTGGGACTCAGAGGATCTAATATCTAATCCAGCTGCTGTCCCTTGTCTCCTATGCGACCTAACGCAAACCACTTAATTTCCCTGTGCCTCAGTTCCCTCCCCTGTAAAATGGAGATTCAATTTCTGTTCTCCCTCCTACCTAGATTGTAAGCCCCATGTGGGACCTGATACTCTTGGATCTACCCCAACGCTTACTACAATGCTGGGCACAAAGTAGGCACTTGATAAATACCACAGTTATTATCAGTATAGTGCTTTAAAGCAACGTGAACCAAAGTGGGTCACAGGGAAGTTTCGGTAGATGTGTGCATGAGGAGTGCAAGCACAAAACCCCAGGTTGAAGAAAATAGTACATTTTCAAGATACCGAGACTTCTGTGACCCTCCGTACGCCAGACCAGCTCCACAATTTCAATTAAGGTAGGGCGGAGGTGGTGGTGATCTTCTGACTCATCCACTGTCCCCCAGGAGAGGAAGCCAGGAGTGGGAGAGGAGGATGAATGTCAGAAAAATCAGAGGAGGGAGGGAATGGTACCGGGGAAGTCAGAGAAAAGGAAAGGTTGGAGGAAAGGAGAAAGGGAAAATGGCAAGGAGCTCTAGGAAGGAGTGATTGAAGTCAGAATACAAAATTGTTAGAAATGAAAGGATGAAAAAGAATAATTTAAAAATAAGTGGAAACACCTAAAGCTTAAACCTTTGCAGGATTTTGTTTTTTATTTTATTAACCCTCGTGCTGACTTTAGGCAAAAACCGTTCCCCATTATTCATTCTTGGGATATATTTCCTACTTACCTATTTAGGCTGGCTCCGGTGTATGTTTTACTCTGACCCCTGCTCATATTTAGAATAGATCCCTCCTCCAGGACTGTATTGACCGCCAATTGACCATGGAGAAGGAGTGTGGTCTAGTGTATAGAGCATGAGCCTGGGCATCAGAAGGACCTGGGTTCTAATCCTGACTTGTCACTTGTCTGCTATGTGGTCTTGGGCAAGTCACTTTACTTCTCTGTGCCTCAGTTACATCATCTATAAAATGGAGATTAAAGCTGTGAGCCCCATGTGGGACATGCACTATATCCAATCTGAATAAGTTGTATCTACCCCAGAACGTAGTAAGCTCTTGTAATAAGCACATTACAAATGCCATAAAAACCCCAACTGTAGTTTTGTCTTCAAAAATGGGTGAGGAGAAAGACAGTGAATGCTCATTGAATTTCAGATTACCTTCATCATCACCATCCATAGCATCAATTAAGGGCCTACATTGAGCCTCTGGAGGGCAGAGATTGTTGGGTCTACCAACCGTATTATATTTTCTCAGTATTACACTGGTACAGTGCTCTCCCCCTAGAAGTGTTTAGTAAATACCAGTGTTTGACTGATTGATCACTGTGTGCAAAACACTGTGCTACATACTTGGCAATCAGACAGAAAGGGGACACATATGATCCTTGTATTTCTAATAATTTCCAATCTTAAAGGAAAGGCAAATGGGCATGGATTGATGACTATATAATGTATCAATAATAGTAATATTAACAATTATAGCATTTGTTAAGTGCTTAACTATGTGCCAGGCACTGTACTAAGCACTGGGGTGGATATATGCAGATCAGGTTGGGTACCTCAGTGGAAAGAGCACGGGCTTTGGAGTCAGAGGTCATGAGTTCAAATCCCAGCTCTGCCACTTGTCAGCTGTGTGACTGTGGGCAAGTCACTTCACTTCTCTGTGCCTCAGTTACCTCATCTGTAAAATGGGGATTAAGACTGTGAGCCCCACTTGGGACATCCTGATTCCCCTGTGTCTACCCCAGTGCTTAGAACAGTGCTCGGCACATAGTAAGCGCTTAACAAATACCAACATTATTATTACAGTCCCTGACAGACTTGGGACTCACAGTTTCAATCCCCATTTTAAAGATAAGGTCACTGAGGCCCAGAGAAGTGAAGTGACTTGCCCAAGGTCACACAGCAGACGAATGGCAGAGCCGGAATTAGAACCCTTGACCTTCTGATTCCCAGGCCTATGCTCTTTAGCAGATGGTAAATTTAGGCACAGCAGTGAGGAAGACAATGGAAAAGCAGCAGGCCTAGCAGAAAGAACATGAGCCTGGGAGTCAAAGGATCTGGGTTCTAATCCTAGCCCTGCCACATACCCGCTGTGTGACTTTGGGCCAATCACTTCACTTCTCTGGGTCCCAGTTCCCTCATCTGCAAAATGGGTATTCAATGCCAGTTCTCTCTCCTGTTCAGACTGTGAACCCCATGTGGTCCTCGATTATCTTGTATCTACCCCAGTGCTTACTATACTGCTTGTCACATAGGAACCACTTTACAAATACAGCTGTTACCACAATTAGGGATGAGTGAAGTAGTCTTTGTTGAAGCTCTTACTTTAGATGGCTTCCTTTCTTGGGTTGCTCTGGACTATCTAAGCAATCAGTCAATCAGTGGTAATTACTGACTGCTTCCCTTGTGCAGAGCAATGTACTAAGTGCTTGGGAAAGTACAATACAAAGGAGTTGGTATGCATGATCCCTGCCCCCAAGGAGCAGAATAGCCTAGTGGAAAGAGCACAGGCCTGATTGTCATATCACCAACATCATCATCAGTCATTCATTCATTCACTCCTATTTATTAAGCACATACTGCATGCAGAGCACGATACTAAGCATTTGGGAAAGTACGATGCAACAGTAAACAGTGACAATCTCAGCCCACAACCAGCTCACAGTCTAGAGCAGGGAGAAAGACATCAATATAAATAAATAAAATTACAGATACATACTTAAGTGTTATGGGGCTGGAATGGGGGAATAGTAAAGGGAGCAAGTCAAGGTGACGCAGAAGGAAGTGGGAGAAGTGGAAAAGTGGGGCTTAGTCAGGGAAGGCCTCTTGGAGGAGATGTGCCTTCAGTAAGTCTTTGAAGAGGGGAGAGTAGTTGTCTCTCGGATTTGAAGAGGGAGGAGGTTCCAGGCCAGAGCCAGGATGTGGGCCGGGGAAGGGGAGGTGGCAAGACAGGAGAGATGGAGGCACAGTGAGAAAGTTAGCACTAGAGAAGCGATCATCATCATCATCACTTTTATTGAGCAATTACTATGTGCAGAGCACTTTACTAAGCTCTTGGTAGAGTACAATGCAACAGAGTTGGTAGACACATTCCCTGCCCACAACAAGTTTACAGTCCATTGGCGGTGGGGGAGATAAAGAAATAAATAAATTACACATATGTACCTAAGTGCTGTGGGGCTGAGGGAAGGGTGAATAAAGGATGCAAATTTAAGCCCAAGAGCAACATTTTAGAGTGGGTTTGAAGAGGAGATGAGGGGCTTGTCAAGGAAGGCCCCTTGGAGAAGCTGTGCTTTTAATAAGGCTTTGAAGGTGGAAAGAGTTGATCCCCTTCTGATATAGAGAGGGAGGACATTCCATTCATTCATTCATTCATTCAATAGTATTTATTGAGCGCTTACTATGTGCAGAGCACTGTACTAAGCGCTTGGGATGAACAAGTCGGCAACAGATAGAGACAGTCCCTGCCGTTTGACGGGCTTACAGTCTAATCGGGGGAGACGGACAGACAAGAACAATGGCACTAAACAGCGTCAAGGGGAAGAACATCTCGTAAAAACAATGGCGACTAAATAGAATCGAGGCGATGTACAATTCATTAACAAAATAAATAGGGTAACGAAAATATATACAGTTGAGCGGACGGGTACAGTGCTGTGGGGATGGGAAGGGAGAGGTGGAGGAGCAGAGGGAAAAGGGGAAAATGAGGCTTTAGCTGCGGAGAGGTAAAGGGGGGATGGCAGAGGGAGTAGAGGGGGAAGAGGAGCTCAGTCTGGGAAGGCCTCTTGGAGGAGGTGATTTTTAAGTAAGGTTTTGAAGAGGGAAAGAGAATCAGTTTGGCGGAGGTGAGGAGGGAGGGCGTTCCAGGACCGCGGGAGGACGTGACCCAGGGGTCGACGGCGGGATAGGCGAGACCGAGGGACGGCGAGGAGGTGGGCGGCGGAGGAGCGGAGCGTGCGGGGTGGGCGGTAGGAGAGGTAGGAAGGGGCAAGGTGATGGAGAGCCTTGAAGCCTAGAGTGAGGAGTTTTTGTTTGGAGCGGAGGTCGATAGGCGACCACTGGAGTTGTTTAAGAAGGGGAGTGACATGCCCAGATCGTTTCTGCGGGAAGATGAGCCGGGCAGCGGAGTGAAGAATAGACCGGAGCGGGGCGAGAGAGGAGGAAGGGAGGTCAGAGAGAAGGCTGACACAGTAGTCTAGCCGGGATATAACGAGAGCCCGTAATAGTAAGGTAGCCGTTTGGGTGGAGAGGAAAGGGCGGATCTTGGCTATATCGTAGAGGTGAAACCGGCAGGTCTCGGTAACGGATAGGTTGTGTGGGGTGAACGAGAGGGACGAGTCAAGGATGACACCGAGATTGCGGGCCTGCGGGATGGGAAGGATGGTCGTGCCATCCACGGTGATGGAGAAGTCTGGGAGTGGACCGGGCTTGGGAGGGAAGATGAGGAGCTCAGTCTCGCTCACGTTGAGTTTTAGGTGGCGGGCCGACATCCAGGTGGAGACGTCCTGGAGGCAGGAGGAGATGCGAGTCCGAAGGGAGGGGGAGAGGACAGGGGCGGAGATGTAGATCTGCGTGTCATCTGCGTAGAGATGGTAGTCAAAGCCGTGAGAGCGGATGAGTTCACCGAGGGAGTGAGTGTAAATGGAGAACAGAAGAGGGCCAAGAACTGACCCTTGAGGAACTCCAACAGTTAAAGGATGGGAGGGGGAGGAGGCTCCAGCGTAGGAGACCGAGAATGATCGGCCAGAGAGGTAAGAGGAGAACCGGGAGAGGACAGAGTCCGTGAAGCCGAGGTGAGATAAGGTACGGAGGAGGAGGGGATGGTCGACAGTGTCAAAGGCAGCAGAGAGGTCAAGGAGGATCAGAATGGAGTAGGAGCCATTGGATTTGGCAAGAAGGAGGTCATGGGTGACCTTAGAGAGAGCAGTCTCGGTAGAGTGGAGGGGACGGAAGCCAGATTGGAGGGGGTCTAGGAGAGAATGGGAGTTAAGGAATTCTAGGCATCGATTGTAGACGACTCGTTCTAAGATTTTGGAAAGGAAGGGTAGTAGGGAGATAGGACGATAACTGGAGGGGGAAGTGGGGTCAAGAGCGGGTTTTTTTAGGATGGGGGAGACGTGGGCGTGTTTGAAGGCAGAGGGGAAGGAGCCCTTGGAGATTGAGTGGTTAAAAATAGAAGTTAAGGAAGGGAGGAGGGCAGGGGCGACGGTTTTAAGAAGGTGAGAGGGAATGGGGTCCGAGGCGCAGGTGGAGGGGGTGGCACTTGCGAGGAGGGAGGAGATCTCCTCTGAGGATACTGCAGGGAAGGATGGGAAAGTAGGGGAGGGGGTTGTTGGGGGGCAGGGGAGAGGCGGAGGGGTGACTTTGGGGAGCTCAGACCTGATCGTGTTGATTTTCGTGAGGAAATAGGTGGCCAGATCATTAGGGGTGAGAGATGGGGGAGGGGGAGGAACAGGGGGCCTAAGGAGAGAGTTAAAGGTCCGGAACAATCGGCGGGGGTGACGGGCATGGGTGTCGATGAGGGAGGAGAAGAAGCTTTGCCTGGCGGAGGAGAGGGCAGAGTTAAGGCAGGAAAGGATAAATTTGAAGTGTGTGAGGTCGGCTTGGTGCTTGGACTTTCGCCAGCAGCGCTCAGCAGCTCGAGCATAGGAGCGTAGGAGGCGGACATTCCAGGCCAGTGGCAGAATGTTGGCGAGAGGTTAATGACAAGATAGATGAGATCAAAACACAGTGAGTAGTTAGGCATTAGAGGAGCAAAGTGTGTGGGCTGGACAGGGAGAAATCAGGGAGGAAAGGTAGAAGGGGGCAGGGAGATTGAGTGCTTCAAAGCAAATGGTAAGGAGCTTCTGTTTGATGCTGAGGTGGATGGCCAACCGCTGGAGGTTCCTGAGTTCTAATCCTGGCAATGCCAGTTGCCTGCTGTGTGACCTTAGGCAAGTCACTTGGCTTTGATGGACTTCAGTTTCCCCTTCTGTCAAACTGGGATTAAATAGTGCCTGTTCTCCCTCCTACTGAGACTGTGACTGCCATATGGGTCAGGGACTTTGTCTAACCTGATTATCCCATATATATCCCAGAATTTAGTACAGTGCTTGACACACAGTACACGCTTAAGTGTACTATTATTAGGATATAGAACACTAATAATAATGGAGCTAACCGTCTACAGTGGGAGATAGATGGGCTAAAATGTTGTAAGATCAGCACCACTTTGCAGGATACACACTTACAAACATGTCTGCTGGGTGACCTTGGACAAGTCACTTCACTTCTCTGTGTGTCAGTTACCTCATCTCTAAAATGGGGATTAAGGCTGCGTGCCTCATGTGGGACATGGACCGTGTCCAACCTAATTGGATTGTGTCTACCCCAATACTTAGTACAGTGCCTGATATATTATAAGTGACTATTAGATGCCATAAAAACTGAAACAAGGTACTTACTTCTGCTTTGCAGCTGGACAGGCCCCATGTCATTTTAAAACCTGGATTATTGCATTACCACTGGATCCAGTGGTCCATAATCCATAATCCCATAATCCAGGTATCCAGGGAAACCCTCTTAATCCTAGCCAATATTTACTCAAATTACCCATAAGAGCAAAGGGAAGTACAGTACTAAGTGCTCAGTTCAGTGCTTTGCAAACAGCAAGCGCTCAATAAATACAATTGAATGAATGAAAGTAAATTACTTTCATTTAAGAACTTGTCTATTCGTTATTGAGCACTTGCCACTGTGTCTAGCCTCTCCAAAATCAACAGGGAGAGATAAAATAATAATCATAATAACTGTGGTATTTGTTAAGAGATTACTATGTGCCAGGCACTGTCAAAATGGCTGAGATGGAAATAAAGTAAATCCCATGTGGGGCTCACAGTCTCAATCCCCATTTTACCGATGAGGTAATTGAGGCCCAGAGAAGTAAAGTGACAAGGTCACACAGCCAGGTGGCCGAGCCAGGATTAGAATCCATGACCTTTTGCATCCCAAACCAATTCTCTGGATGGGTGGTGTGAACCTTCTCCCTCCAGACTTGGATGCCCAGGGTTACTTATCATTAGTCCTGTGGTGGTAGTAAAAACCCAGCCAGCGGTGCAAGGTGCCAGAGATTAGAAGGAGAACTCTGACTGGAAGAAATCTGAGACACCATAACCTAGGCAGCCTGGGAGTCAGGGAGGTGACAATACCACCCCCTCCGCTCAGATGCAGCTCCGGAGTAACGTCCAGATGTTGGATACATCCGTCCAGGTTGTTGGATACATCTAAGAATCATAATCATTGTACTTGTTAAGCACTTAACTATGCTCCAAGTCCTGTACTAAGAGCTGGGGTAGATACAAGATAATCAGGTCGTAGCCCTTGTCTCACATGAGGCTCGCAGTCTAAATAGGAGAGAGAACACTTATTGAATACCCTTTTTACAGATGAAGAAACTAAAACCAGAAAAGTTAAGTGACATGCCCAAGTCACAGAGCATACAAATGGGGGCCCTGAGATTAGGAGCCATGTTCTCTGTCTCTCAGGCAAGTGCTCTTTCTGCAGCTGTTACCCAACCTCTACCAAACACAGGCCACTTGGGGAAGGATCTTGAGATCGACTGGATCAGACCATCAGGTCTGATTGTATTGCATCCAGCCCAATGCTTAACACAGAGCTGGGCACATTGTAAATCCTGAACAAATACCACAGTTGTGCTCACCTAGCTGCTCTTCTACTACTACGCAGCCTGTACACTTCACTTCTCTAATGCCAGCCTTCTCACTGACTTCATTCTCATCTATCTCACTGCTGACCGCTCACCCACATCTGCCTCTGCTGGCCTGGAATACCCTTCCGCCTCATATCTTACAGACAATTATTCTCCCCCACTTCAAAGCTTCAATGAAAGTACATCTCCTTCAAGAGGGCTTCCCAGACTAAGCCTCCTCTCCTCCCACTCCCTTTTGTGTCACCCTGACTGGTCCCTTTATTCATCCCCCAACCCAGCCCAACAGCACTTATGAACAGATCTGTCATTTATTTATTTATATTAACGTCTGTCTCCCCCTCTAGACTATAAGCTCCACCTGGGAGGGGAATGTGTTTATTGTCATATTGTAATCATCATCATCATCATAGTATTTCTTAAGCGCTTACTATGTGCCGAACACCATTCTTGCTTGGCACAACATTAAGGCGTGGCTCAGTGGAAAGAGCCTGGGCTTGGGAGTCAAAGGTCATGAGTTCGCCTCCCGGCTCTACCACTTGTCAGCTGTGTGACTGTGGGCAAGTCACTTCACTTCTCTGTGCCTCAGTTCCCTCATCTGTAAAATGGGGATTAACTATGAGCCTCATGTGGGGCAACCTGATTACCCTGTGTCTACCCCAGCACTTAGAATAGTGCTCTGCACATAGTAAGCACTTAACACATTCCAATATTATTATTCTAAGTGCTGTGGTAGATACAAGATTAATTATGTTGTCCCCCATGGGGCTCACAGTCTTAATCCCCATTTGACAGATGAGGTAACTGAGGCCCATAGAAGTGAAGTGACTTGCCCAAGGTCACCCAGCAGACATGTGGCAAAGACGGGATTAGAAACCACATCCTCTGACTCTGAAGCCCATGCTCTTGCCATTAGGCCAGGCTCTCCCAAGCACTTAATGCAGTTCTCAGCACACAGAAGGCACTCAGTAAGTATGACTGACTGACAGTGTGTCTGCTCATTCTGTTTTATTATACTCTCCTGAGTGATTAGTACAGTGCTCTGCGCATAGTAAGCACTCAATAAATACAATTGATCAATTGATTAATACAGTTGATCTCCTCTGGGCAGGGGACGTGTCTGCTAACTCTGTTGCATTGTACTCTCCCACCCGCAAATGGGCAAGTAGAAACAGCAGCCACTTCCTCTTCTCCAAAAGTGAGATCCCAGTGGGAAGGGGCAACATAGAGACAAATGTGAGTTAGGGAAGAGGGTGTAGACATGAGCCTAAATGGGCTATGATATTAAGCAAGAAGAATGTGGATGTTGGATAGGGTATCACTCATGCATCGTTGATTGGAAAGCTGAGTAATAGTCTGGGATGCGAGGTCCAAGCTTTGGATTTGTAAAATAGACCCCTGAGAAGATGGATGAATTGTTATTCTGTAATCAGACAGTATCAAGTTACCGTAAGCTCGCTGACCCTATTCTCTGCTACATTCAACCAGGCGCAGGAGTGAGAGAATTTACAATTAGATAGGAACTGATAGGGGTACTCAAAATCTTACGATGGAAGCAAAATAGGGGATTTTCATTGCAGTTGGGCAATCAGAAATACTGAAAATCCTTTCCCAGATCTAATTGCTTTACCCTGAAAATGCATTAAAGATAAGAGGCGTGATGATAATAAAATGTGTTCAAGGAATAGAATAGAGGGATCCGGAGGTTGTGAAACATTTTGCCAGCTCATTCCTTGTGCAGATTGTATTCTGGAATAGGTTTACGAACAGCACCGATGTGGGGAAGAGGCCTGGCATTTTGGAGGACTGAATTAGAATTCGGAGTGGCCTCTGTAAATTGTAGAAATCAGGAGAGTGGTTTCCTGCAGCAGCAGACTTGCATTTGTAGGGAGGTAGCTGATGTCTGGATATAGCAGCAAAAGTTTAGAGATCAAAGGGAACCAAAACTTGAATATGAGACAACAGTATAATGCTAGAGAAACTGCGCAGCCTAGTTAAAAGTGCACAGGCCTGGGAGACTGGAGACCTGGGCTCTACTACCAAATCTACCACTTCCCTGCAGAATTAACTTGGATAAGTCACTTATCCATAGAGTTTTTTTGGTAATAATATGGAAGTGGTTTATCCTTGCCTCCTTCTGTGCAGTAAACTTGAGTCTCCGCCCCGACTCTCTCCCATGCCGCTGCTGCCCAGCATGGGTGAGTTTTGACTTGTAACATATTGCCCTCCACTCGCTAGCCACTGCCCAAGTTAGGAATGGAATGGATAGGCCTCTGCTTGACTCTCCCTCCTGAAATGGAGCCTGGTGGTGTACAAGAAACTCTCCAGATGCTCTTCTAGGAGAGGGAGAGATCTGTAGAGAGCAATGAAAGAAAAGAAGGTTGGAACACGTAAATTCATCGTGGGCAGGGAATGGGTCTGTTAAATCGCTGTGTCGGACTCTCCCAGTGCTTAATACAGTGTTCTGCACACAGTAAGTGCTCAATCAAGATGATTGATTGATTGAAATAAATTAGCTCTGGGTTATTTGGTGACAAGTATTCTCCAGCCCTCGTGACCAACTGTGGATTGCTTTGGGGACATTTCACAGAGTCTTAGCATCTCCTTCCTTCAGAAGATGGGCAGGGGAAATGACAAGAATGAAGATCTCAGACCAGTCCTGTTATTTATTACTTGCGCCTTCGGTAAGAGTTTTGGTGGAAGAGAAGGATGAACTGTTAATGCAAATGAGGTTTAGGGATTCTCTCTCTCAATTTCAATTATCCTTCCTTTCTCATGCCAAGTTACCATGGATAACTGTTAGCTGCAGAACCCATGAAGGAAGAGGAAAGTTGCCTTGAAGACTGATTTTCAGAGCCTAATAGCCTGGCTAAAATATTGCTATCTAGGTTGATTTTATTAGCAGTATAATATCCTCTCCCCCTCCACCATCCCCTTCCCTTCTCACCCTCCTCTAGTAAGTAAGTTACTGATGGTATTTGTTAAGCTCTTACTATGTGCCAAGCACTGTTCTAAGTGTCGGGGTAGATACAAGGTAATCAGGTTGTCCCATGTCGGGCTCACATTTTACAGATGAGGTAACTGAGGCACAGAGAAGTTAAGTGACTTGCCCAAAGTCACATATATGACAAGTGGAGGAGCCTGAATTAGAACCCACCCCCTCTGACTCCCAAGTCCATGCTCTTTGACACTAAACCATGCTGCTTCTCAATACAACCTACCCTACAGAGACAGAGTGACCCAGTGGACTAATCTAGGATCCCTAAATCCTAGATCCACCACTTGCCTCCTGTGTGATTTCAGATGAATCACTTAACTTATCTGTGCTTTAGTTTTCCCATCTGTAAAACGGGGATTAAATCCTACAGTGCTTGGCACATGGTAAGCACTTTACAAATTTATTATTAATTTTATGTTATCATTATTCTTCCCTGCTACTTAGACTGTAAGCCCTGTGTGGGACAGGGACTGTGTCCAGCCTGATTAGCTTAAATCTACCCCAGTTTTAATACATTGTGGCATGTAGTAAGCACTTAACACATAACATTATTTTATTTTTAATTTTTTTATGGTCCTCATTTTCCTCATCTGTAAAATGGGGATTGGCACATAGTAAATGCTTAAGCAATGTCAGTATTAGTACTATAGACCCTTTTACCTTCAGGTTCACATACATCTTGTCTAACTCTCCCTAAATAGAGGCAGTGAGGCTTTCTTCTCTCTCAATCTCCTTTTTCTCCCCTCATGTCAATTCATTCTGACCTAAATTCACTCACTCACCCCTGAGCTTCACTCCATCCCACCCCAGCTACAGCCATGAGAGGTTGCATTTGGCAACCCAAGTCACTCAGTCATTCATATTTACTGAGCACTTACTGTGTGCAGAGCTTGGGAGAGTACAATATAACAATAAAAAGACACATTCCCTTCCCACAGTGAGCTTACATTCAACAGCAATGGCTGCAGAACAGAAATGCAGAACAGAGCTCTGTGGCCTAGAGGAATGTGCAGGGGCCTGGTAGTCTGAGTACGTGGGTTCTAAATCTGGCTATGTCAATTGGTTGCTTTGGTGACCTTGGGCAAATCACTTCACTTCTCTGTGCCTCAGTTTCCTCAATTGTAAAATTGGGATTGAAATACCTGTTCTCCCTCCTAATTATGCTGCTGTGAGCCCCAAGTAGAAGAGGGACTGTATCCAACCTAATTAACTTGTACCTACCCCAGCAATTAGAACAGTGTTTGGCACATAGTAAGTGCTTAACAAATAACATAAAAATGCCAGTGTGAGTTATCTGGATTTGTCCTACTACGATGGATTTTTCTTTTGCCACTAGCAGGCAGCAGTACTTAGTACATCATCATAACAATAGAGGCATTTTTAAGCACTTACTAAAGGGATTTTTAGCACTGTACTAAGCGCTGGGGTGGATTCAAAAAAATTGGGTAGGATAGAGTCCCTATCCCACGTGGGACTCACCAGCTCAATCCCCATTTTACAGAAGAGGTCACTGAGGCCCAGAGAAGTGAAGTGACTTGCCCAAGGTCACACAGCAGACAAGTGGCAGAGCCTGGATTAGAACTCATGACCTTCTGACTCCCAGGCCCGTGTTCTATCCCCTACACCTGTGTGTCGGTGAATAGATTTAAGAGGGGATTCAACCTTAATGTGACCCGACTCCCGGTTATGTGCAGTGAAGCACTGTCTCCAGTGTTACAACAGACAGTTCAGGTGCAAGCATCCTTTGCAGCTGCTGTTAGAGACAGAATACTGAGTGGCTGAACCATAAAGGGCACTGCTTAAGTTTCTCGCAATGTCATTTGTGTGTGGGGGGGAGTGAAGCAGTTGGGTCAATCACTGCCATCTGGTTTTTTTGGGTTTGATGTGCAGGTTTTTGTCTTACGCTGTCGAGTCGCTTCTGAATCACAGTGACTCTGTGGACACATACATCTCTCCCAGAACGCCCCACCTCCATCTGCAGTTGTTCTCGCAGTGAATCCATAGAGTTTTCTTGGTCAAAATACAGAAGTGGCTTACCATTGCCTCCTTCCATGCAGTTAACTTGAGTCTCCACCCTCGAATCTCTCCTTTGCTGCCACTGCCCAGGCTCAGTGGAAAGAGCCCGGTCTTAGGAGTCAGAGGTCATGGGTTCTAATCCCGGCTCCGCCGCTTGTCAGCTGTGTGACTATGGGCAAGTCACTTAACTTCTCTGGGCCTCAGTTCCCTCATCTGTAAAATGAGGATTAAGACTGTGAGCCCCTCGAGAGACAATCTGATCACCTTGTATCCCCCCAGCGCTTAGAACAGTGCTTTGCACATAGTAAGCGCTTAACAAATATCACCATTATTATTATTATTATTTTGAATTGTAGCAGATTGCCTTCCACTCGCTAACTACTAGTCAAGTTAGGAATGGAATGGATAGGCCTCTGTTTGACTCTCCCTCCTATAGCCAAGACTGGCAGAGTACTGGAAACTCTCTAGGTGCAATCCTGAGGGGGTTCAGTAGATTGTGAGCCTGTTGTTGGGTAGGGATCATTTCTGTTGCCGAATTGCACTTTCCAAGGGCTTAATACAGTACCCTGCATGCAGTAAGCACTCAATAAATACGACTGAATGAATGAATGAAAAAAAAATCCAGAGCTTACAAAATTCACCACCTCGTAAATTTGGCCTTGGCCCCACAGACTTTTCCCAATGTCATCTTTCTTACTGCACCCTCTTCTCCTGCTCCCCAGGGTTGGTTTTTTTTGGTATTTGTTAAGCACTCACACTAGGTGCCATGTACTATGTTAAGCACTGGAATAAGATCCAAGCTAATCAGGTTGGACACAGTCCCTGTCCCACATGGGATTCACAGTCTTAACTCCCATTTACAGATGAGGTAACAGGCCCAGAGAAGTGAAGTGACTTGGCCAAGGTCACATAGAAGATGTGTGTCAGAGCTGGGATTAGAACCTAGGTTCTTCTGATGCCCAGGCCCGGAATCTATCCACTAGGCTACTCTGCTTTACTGAGCACTAACTGTCTGCAGAACACTATACTAAGAGCTTCAGAGAGTACAGTGCAGCAGAGTTGATAGATTTGTTCTCTGCCTTCAGTGAGCTTATGGTCTAGAGGGCACGGTGTATAGAAGCAGCATGGTATAGTGGATAGAGCACAAGCCTGCGAGCCAGAGGCTATTTGGTTCTAATCCCAGCTTCGCCACTTTGCTGTGTGCCCTTGGACCAGTCACTTCACTTCTTTGGGTCTCACTTACCTCATCTGTAAAATGGGGATTGTGACTGTGAGCCCCATGTGGGACAGGACTGGATCCAACCTATTCACTCCCCACCCCAGTGCTTAGTTTAGTTCTTGACACAAAGTAAATGCTTAACAAATACCATAATTATTATTATTGTTAGAGGGTGAGGTAAGTCCCCAGCTCAAAGAAGAGGTTGGCTCAGCGGTGTTCTCCATTAAAGCAAGCACATTACCAGAAGTCTCCTTTCCACCTTTGGCAGAAAAGTAAAGGAATTACTACATAGGAAGGGTTTTATGTCTGCTTGGTCCCTTGGAGAACTAACAGGGTCTTCAGGGAGAAATTGAGAGAGGAAATGAGAGTGAGCGAGAGACAGAGGAGAGATATGCAGTAAGGGGGAAGTGTGTGTGATTTCAGCAGTAATACAGAATGAGCTATGAGGAGTTAGCTCTGTTGAACAGGGACAAACCTCAAGCAGATAACAGCATCAAAATGCAGGAAGAGGAGGTGGTATTGGAGGAGGAGGAGAAAGAATTGGTCTGAATTTTCATGTTAACAGTAACAGTTTTATTTCTAATAATACCTGCCCCTGTTTACCTCTCAGGGATCTTTTGAAGATTAGTAAGCTATTGTTTGTTGAAGACACTGAGCACCATTGAGAAGGGTGGAGGGGAGCTAAGGAATGGAAGGCAATGGTAATCTTAGGCCCAGTGGAGCTCAGGAGAATCCTTGGACAAGAGAAGCTGTTCAGAGATTGATCAGTCTTCCCACATCTCCAGGCAGACCCCACCTACCCTGCTCCGTCTCTATAAAATCAATTTCTGAAATAAGTCCAAGGAGGATATTAATTGTTGTATTTGTTCAGTGATTACTAAGCACCAAGTACTGTAAGAGTCAAGTGAATCAGATCAGATACAGTTTCTGTCCTATCTGGGGTTCACAGTCCAAGTAGGAGGGAGAATAGGCATTCAATCCCTATTTTGAAGATAGGAAATCGAGGCCCAGAGAAGTGAGGAGACTTGTCCAAGTTTACGCAGCAGGTGGAGTGGGGATTAGAACGCAGGTCCTTTGACTCCCGGGACCCTGCACTTTAGAGCAATGACCTGGGAGTGAGGAGGTTTTGGCTTCTAATTCTGGCTATGCCACTTGTCTGCTGTGTCACCTTAGACAAGTCACTTCACTTCTCTAGGCCTCAAGTTCCTTCATCTGTAAAATGGGAATTGAGATTGTGAGCCCCACATTGGACGGGGACCCTATATGGAACAGGGACTGTGTCCAACCTAATGAACCTGTATCTACTCCAGCCCTGTAGTATGTGTTTGGCACATAGTAAGCACTTAGCAAATACCATAATTATTATCATTATTATTATTAATAATTTCAGTCTCAGATCACATCATCCTCTCTCTTCCTTGCAATTTGGAATTTTTATTTTTGCTTTTTTTAAAACTTCCGAATCTGCCCTTAGCTAGGTTCGGCCTACCGCCCAGATCCTCTGTCAGACTTACCTTAGAAGATTTCCAAATCACTGATACCTGCCAGCTCAGTGGTAGCTTCCCTCCACTTCCCACTATCGCAGCTCCCTGGAACCTGGGGAGGGCTGGGCCAGGGTCAGTAACATTCAGAGGGAATGACCATGTGCTTTGGTCAGAGTGTAGTTCCTGACCACATCACCTTCCCACACCTGCACCGCCCCCGCCCCCCGGCCCCCCCCCGAAATCCAAGCATCCCCTGTTGACCATTGAGAACATGGGGAGTTCAGCCTTATTTGAACACCTCAGGTGCCAAAGAGCCCCAATCATTTATGCTTTCAATTTCTTCTTCTTCTTCTTCTCTCTTTCTCTTCCTTTTTTTCTCTCTTATTTGTTAAGTGCTTACTATGTGCCAGACAATGTACTAAGCTCTGAGGTAGGCACAAGGTCGACCATCCCCTCCTCCTCCATACCTATCTCACCTTGGCTTCACGGATTCCATACTCTCCTGGTTCTCCTCTTACCTCTCTGGCCGGTCATTCTCGGTCTCCTCTGTGGGTGCCGCCTCCCCCTCCCATCCTTTAACTGTTGGAGTTCCTCAAGGGTCAGTTCTTGGCCCTCTTCTGTTCTCCATTTACACTCACTCCCTTGGTGAACTCATTCGCTCTCACGGCTTTGACTACCATCTCTACGCAGATGACACGCAGCTCTACATCTCCGCCCCGTCCTCTCCCCCTCCCTTCAGGCTCGCATCTCCTCCTGCTTCCAGGAGGTCTCCACCTGGATGTCGGCCTGCCACCTAAAACTCGACACGAGCAAGACTGAGCTCCTCATCTTCCCTCCCAAACCCGGTCCTCTCCCAGACTTCTCTATCACCGCGGATGGCACCAACCATCCTTCCCGTCTCTCGGGCCCGCGATCTCGGTGTCGTCCTTGACTCGTCTCTCTCATTCACCCCACACATCCTATCCATTACCGAGACCTGCCGGTTTCACCTTTACAATATCGCCAAGATCCGCCCTTTCCTCTCCACCCAAACGGCTACCTTACTGCTACGGGCTCTCGTTATTCCGGCTAGACTACTGTGTCGGCCTTCTCTCTGATCTCCCTTCCTCCTCTCTCGCCCCACTCCAGTCTATTCTTCATTCCGCTGCCCGGCTCATCTTCCTGCAGAAACGATCTGGGCCTGTCACTCCCCTTCTTAAACACCTCCAATGGTTGCCTATCAACCTCCGCTCCAAACAAAAACTCCTCACTCTAAACTTCGAGGCTCTCCATCACCTTGCCCCTTCCTACCTCTCCTCCCTTCTCTCTTTCTACCGCCCACCCCACACACTCCGCTCCTCTGTCACCCACCTCCTCACCGTCCCCCAGTCTCGCCCATCCCGCCGTCGACCCCCGGGCCACGTCCTCCCGCGGTCCTGGAACGCCCTCCCTCCTCACCTCCGCCAAACTGATTCTCTTCCCCTCTTTAAAACCCTACTTAAAGCTCACCTCCTCCAAGAGGTCTTCCCAGACTGAGCTCCCCTTCTCCCTCTACTCCCTCTACCACCCCCCCTTCACCTCTCCGCAGCTTAACCCTCTTTTCCCCCCATTTCCCTCTTCTCCTCCCCCTCTCCCTTCCCGTCCCCTCAGGACTGTACTCGACTGCTCAACTGTATATATTTTCATTACCCTATTTATTTTGTTAATGAATTGTACATCGCCTTGATTCTATTTAGTTGCCATTGTTTTTACGAGATGTTCTTCTCCTCGACTCTATTTATTGCCATCGTTCTTGTCTGTCCGCCTCCCCCGATTAGACTGTAAGCCCGTCAAACGGCAGGGACTGTCTCTATCTGTTGCCGACTTGTTCATTCCAAGTGCTTAGTACAGTGCTCTGCACATAATAAGCGCTCGATAAATACTATTGAATGAATGGATGAATGAATCAGGTTGGACACAGTCTTTGTCTCACATGTGGCTCACAGTCTTTATCTCCATTTTACAGATAAGTGATCTGAGGCACAGAGAAGTGAAGTGACTTGTCCAAGGTCATACTGCAGACAAGTAGCAAAGCTAGGATTAATTGGAATCCAGGTCCCCCTGACACACAGGCCTGGGCTCTATCCACTAAAAAACACTGATTCTCACTCTCTCTCTGTTCCTCCCTCTCTCTCCCTCCCTCCTCTTCTTCTCCCTCTCTCTCCATTTCTCTCTGTCTCCCTCCATCCCATCTCTCTGTGTCACCTTATGTCTCTCTTCCTGTCCATCACTCTCTATCTCTCCTTCCACCGCTCTCTGTCTCCCTCCCTCTCCCCTCTCTTTCTCCCTCTCTCTCTCTCCCTTTCCCCTTCCCTACCCCCTTTCTCTCTCTCTCCCCCTTTCTCTCTCTCTTTCTCACTCTCTCTCCCCTCTCTTCTCTTTCTTTTGCTGAGGCACCAGGCCTTCCAGAGATCCACTGCCAGGAGAGAAATTCCAAGAATGAAATGTTCTTTGTTAAAACCCAGAGAGTTGACAAAAGGGCTAGTTAAATCCAAGAAAAGTGTTTCCTAGGCTTAAGCAGCACTCTTGAAGCTGCTACAGGAAGATGGTAAATTCTGAATCAGCAGAATCACACTCTGAATGCAGGGACCAGTAATACAAAATACAATATTTACATCGCTTCGAAGAGAAAAGAAAGACCACAGGATGGGCATGTGAGAAGTGTGCGAATAAAAATAAGAAATCATGCTTCCGGTACTAGACTTTACTTCATTGGTTATAATGCTCCTGGCTCACCAGTGTGTCTTGGCTAGGAAAGAGGCAAAGATGGGAGAAGCTAGGGAGCATTTTATAGACATGTGGATATTATGGTCTCAACTGTTAAATTTCTGCACGCTGCGATTCTCTCCAAGGAAACAACTCTCGTTTAGCAACATAGATTTGAAGATCAGGGTTGTGTCCAAACTTCCAGATGGATACAAGACCAGGATCTGCTGCAGAGCAATTATCTACAAGCTGGGCCTGTCATCAAATGGCAAGAGTGGATCCCCAGCAACACTGCCCTGAAACTAACTTAGTCCACGAGCAATTCAGCGATGTTCATTATGACTCAGCTTCACTGAGGCTGCCATGTGAGGAGAATGGACTAAAACTGGATGGAGGATGGACTTGACTTGGCAGGATGGAGGAGAGCTGAAGCTGCTGTATGCTGAGTCAAAGTGAAGTAGTCCCACACAGGGAGGGTAGAAGAGACGTGTTCATGGCATAGTGCTGTTATAATAATAATTATAGTACTTGTTAAGCGCTTACTATATGCCAAGCACTGTTTGAAACGCTGGGGTAGATACAGGGTCATGAGGTTGTCCCACGTGGGCTTCACACTTTTAATCCCCATTTCACAGATGAGGTATATGAGGCACAGAGAAGTTATGTGACTTGCCCCAGGTCACACAGCAGACAATCGGTGGACCGTGGATTAGAACCCACGTTCTCTGACTCCCAAGCTAGTGCTCTTTCCACTAAGCCATGCTTTAATGAAGGCATAATGAAGCAGCATTGCCTAGTGGATAAAACACAGGCCTGGAAGTCAGAAGGACCTGAGTTCTAATCCAGCCTCTGCCACTTGTCTGCTGTGTGGTCTTGGGCAAGTCACATAACTTCTCTGCACTTCAGTTACCTCATCTGTAAAATGGGGATTAAGAGTGTGAGCTCTAGAGATTGTGTTCAAATTGTTGTATCTTCCCCAGCACTTAGTACAGTGCCAGGCACGTAGTAAGTACTTAACAAATACCATGAAAAAATGATAATAAAAATGCCAGTTCTTAAATATGATGACATACCAATGTACTGCAGAGAGAATACAGCAGTTGCCTCCATCGATTTTCTCCAAACCGTTGATCAAACAGTCTAGCTTGCGCAATCAGGAACTGATTTGCTTTCTGAATCAAATCTTTAGGAAGATCAAAATATTAAGAGTCAGATTCTAAGAAGTAGCAAAAGCAACGAGTTTCTTGCCATTCACAAAGGGAGGAAGGCATTTCTAGTGTTACATCAGTCTTTTCATTCATTCATTCATTCATTAGTATTTATCGATCACTTACTATGTTCAGAGCACTGTACTAAGCACTTGGAATGTACAATTGGGCAACAGATGGAGACAGTCCCTGCCCAATGATGGGCTTCAGTCACCACCATGCACTTAGATAATGTGTGTCATCAATAATATCATCTTTGAACAATGACATATGACTAAAAATCCCATAATGCTTGTCTCCCTTCACCTCCTCTTCCTGCATTTTGATGCTGTTATCTGCTTGAGGTTTGTCCCTGTTCAACAGAGCTAACTCCTCATAGCTCATTCTGTATTACTGCTGAAATCACACACACTTCCCCCCTACTGCATATCTCTCCTCTGTCTCTCTCTCACCTTACCTCACTCTCATTTCCTCTCTCAATTTCTCCCTGAAGACCCCTTGTAGAGGGAGATAGAAGTCACTATTGGCTTTAAGGCACTCGGTCAGCTTTCTCCTCACTCCTTATCCTTGTTTTCTCTCACTACACCCTACTTCACACTCTTCACAACTCTCAAGCAAACCTACTCAGTGTCTTGTTCTCCTTTGCTGAACCGTTCCTCATGCCTCTCTTCCTGCATTCACCTTTACAGCTGGCAGATCAGCGCTGTCCCACTCTTCGAATCTTTCTGAAATCATACCGACTCTGTTATACTCTATTCTCCCATGTGCTTAGTACAGTCACTCTAAACCGTACACTCGTTGTGGACTGGGAACACTTCTGTTATACTGTACTCTCCCAAGTACTTACTCCTTCATTCAATCATATTTATTGAGTGCTAACTGTGTGCAGAACACTGTACTAGTGCTGAGTACAGTGCTCTGCAGTGCTCAATAAATATGATCAATGGGTTGTTGGCCCCGCACACAATAAGCACTTAAAAAATACGATTGATCGATTGATATCTCGTCTCAGGGATCTTGATATCAACTGGAATTTAAGCACTTTCTGGTCTGGAAATATGTCTTGCGCTTCAGTTGAACTTTATCAAGTGCTTAAATAGACCACATCATACTTGGTGGTTACTCAGTAAATGCCATTACTCTTTCACTTCCTTCTCCTGCTCCTGGAAGTCAGAGGACTTGGGTTCTAATCCTGGTTCTGCCACCTGTCTGCTTTGTGACCCTGGGACAGTCAATTCACTTCTCTGGGCCTCAATTTCCTCATCAATTTCCTTAAACTGTGAGCCCCTCATGGGCCAGGGAGTGTGTCCAACTTGAGTATCTTGTATCTACATTAGTGATTGGAACATAGTAAGTTCTTAACAATACCACTATTATTATTGTTACCAATATTATTCCTCCCATAGTCATCATTCTTCTCCTCCTCTTTCACCTTCTCCTCTTCTTACTGCAGGAAAAGCAGGGAGGATGATAACTTGTGTTTCCATATGTTGGTAGTCCATCATATTTTGTAAGATGACCCTGACCCAGAATTAATTTACTAGGCAATGAGTTCTAATTCAAATAGAATTTGCTTAATTATCAAATGACAGTAGGAGGAATGTGCCTGAGATTTATTGTACCTAATAAAGTATTCATGTCCCAGAAGAAAATGTGTATTATCTGGATGACGAAGAGACACCATTAATAAATTGACTAGAGGAGTGTCAGCCCTCCCCACTAAAAACAAGTTCAAAACAATTTAAGTTCTCTAATTACTGGGAAATTGTGCTCATATGTTATAAGATCATCCTCAGAATTATTTCCACAGTAAAAGGGAGCAATTTACAGTTTGATACATTATCAGTCAATTAATCAGTGGTATTTGCATAGTGTATATTGTGTGCAGAGCTCTGTACATCCCGGCTCTGCCATTTGTCAGCTGTGTGACTGTGGGCAAGTCACTTAACTTCTCTGTGCCTCAGTTACCTCATCTATAAAATGGGGATTAACTGTGAGCCCCACGTGGAACATCCTGATTACCCTGTATCTCCCCCAGCTCTTAGAACAGTGCTCTGCACATATTAAGCACTTAACAAATACCAACATTATTATTTAAAGTGACTGGTAAGGAGGGTTTGTGGGTTTTTTTTTGATGCAAAGGTGGATGGTTAATCTCTGGAGGTTCTTGAGAAGTGTGGAAGCATGAACTGAACATTTTTGTAGAAAAAGGATCCGGGCAGCCGAGTGACATATGGAGTAGCGTGGGAAGGGACAGGAGGCAGAGAGGTCAGCAAGGAGGCTGAAACAGTAATCAAGGCAGGACAGGATAAATGCTTGGATTAACATGGTAGCAGCTTGGATGGATAGGATAGGGCAGATTTTAGTAAAATTTTGAAGATACAGAGAGTCTGTTAGCATTTAAGGAGCAAAATATATGGGCTAGGTTGTAGTAGGAGATTAGCAAGGTAGAGTATGAGGACGAGAGCTGATTTAGTGCTGATGGTAAGGAGTTTGTTTTGTGTGAAAATGAATGGACAACCACTGGAGGTTCTTGTGGAGTGTGGAGACAAGGGCTCAACGTCTTTAAAGGAACATGATCTGGCCAGCAGAGTAGAGTTTACACTGTAAAGGACAGAGACAGAAGGTAGGAAGATCAGTGAGGAGTCTGGTGAAGTATTCATTCAATAGTATTTCATTCAATAGTATTTATTGAGCGCTTACTATGTGCAAAGCACTGTACTAAGCACTTGGAATGAACAAGTCGGCAACAGATAGAGACAGTCCCTGCCGTTTGACGGGCTTACAGTCTAATCGGGGGAGACGGACAGACGAGAACAATGGCAATAAATAGAGTCAAGGGGAAGAACATCTCGTAAAAACAATGGCAACTAAATAGAATCAAGGTGATGTACAATTCATTAACAAGATAAATAGGGTAATGGAAATATATACAGTTGAGCGGACGAGTACAGTGCTGTGGGGATGGGAAGGGAGAGGTGGAGGAGCAGAGGGAAAGGGGGAAAGTAGTCAAGGCAGAATATGATAAGCATATGGATCAGCACTGTAGCATGGTTGGAAAGGAGAAGGTGATCTCCATATTTATTTAACTGCTGTACTTATAGGTGTATATGCACTAATCTCACCAGTAAAAAAATAAACATGCATGGACACATTTTAACCAAGAATGTAACCTGTAACTGGATGCAAGACATTTGTCTGTAAGCTTCTTGATGGCAGAAAAGATGAGTATTGCTATAATTGCGTTCTCCCAAGAAGCTACCACTCAGTGTGTCCCTAGTAAATACTACTGATTGAGTGATTGAGAGGAACAGTGTCTTTTACATCTATTTAATGTTAATGTTGGTATTTGTTAAGCGCTTACTATGTGCCGAGCACTGTTCTAAGCGCTGGGGTAGACATAGGGGAATCAGGTTGTCCCATGTGGGGCTCACAGTCTTAATCCCCATTTTACAGATGAGGGAACTGAGGCACAGAGAAGTTAAGTGACTTGCCCACAGTCACACAGCCGACAAGTGGCAGAGCTGGGATTCGAACTCATGAGCCCTGACTCCAAAGCCCGTGCTCTTTCCACTGAGCCACGCTGCTTCCCCAGCGTGCTTCCTTTCAGAGCAGGAATCATCTCTACTAACTTTATTGCACTCTCCAAAGTAATAATAATAATAATGGTGCTTGTTAAGCGTGGGGAGACCAGGCTTGGGAGTCCGAGGTCTTGGGTTCGAATCCCGGCTCCATCATAAGTCAGCTCTATGACTTTGGGCAAGTCACTTAACTTCTCTGTGCCTCAGTTCTCTCATCTGTAAAATGGGGATGAAGACTGTGAGCCCCACTTGGGACAACCTGATAACCTTGTATCTACCCCAGCGCTTAGAACAGTGCTCGGGACATAGAAAGCGCTTAGCAAATACCAACATTATTATTATTATTATTATTATTACTAAGCACTGGAGTAGATAAAAGTAATCAGGTTGGATACAGTCCCTGTCCCATGTGGGTCTCACAGTCTCAATCCCCATTTTACAGATGAGGTAACTGAGGCCCAGAGAAGTAAAGTGATTTGCCCAAGGTAACACAACAGAAGAGTGGCAGATCTGGGATTAGAACCCATGACCTTCTGACTCCCAGGCCTGTGTTCTGTCCACCACACCATGCTGCTTCCCAAGTACTCAGTAAAGTGCTCCCACAGAGTAAGGATTCATTAAATCCCATCTATGGTTTACTGCAATTTTCAAAGCACATAGTACAGTTCTCTGCACAGTGTAGATGTTCAATCAATACTGATGATCAGTCAATCAGTGGTATTTGTTGAGCGCTTACTCTGTGCAGAGCACTGTTTTATTATTACTATGGTACTCGTTAAGTGCTTACTATGTGGTAAGCACTGTTCTAAGTGCTGGGGAAGATACAAGTTAATCAGGTTGGACCCAGCTCCCGTCCCAAGTGGACTTCACTCTTAATCCCCATTTTACAGAAGAGGTAACTGAGGCAGAGTGAACTTGTGATTTGCCCAAGATCACACAACATTGTACTAAGCATTGATGGTTCTTTTGATGATGATAGTAAATTATAACATCTACTAAGCATTTACTATGTCTCAAACATGGTACCAAAAATTGGGGTAAATACAGTCAGGTAGTCTGTCACATTTACTGAGCACTCACTGCATGCAGAGAACTGTACTAAGTGCTTGTGGGAGCACAATATAACGATAAAAAAACATAGTCCCCGCCGACCACGAGCTCACGGTCTAGAGGGGATGGGGGAATAGATGGATATGTTCCACGTATGGCTCAGCATCTAAGAGGGAAGGCAATCAGGTATTTTATTCCCATTTTACAGTTGAGGTAGCTGAGTCACGGAGAAGTTAGGTGACTTCTCCCAAGCTACAAAATAGCAAAGTTGTAGCGATGGGATTAGAACACAGAGTCAGATTCTCTGACTCCCAGGTCCATGCTATGATAATGTGATGATGATGAGAGAAGCAGCGTGGCTCAGTGGAAAGAGCCCGGGCTTGGGAGTCAGAGGTCATGGGTTCGAATCCCGGCTCTGCCACTTGGCAGCTGTGTGACTGTGGGCAAGTCACTTAACTTCTCTGAGCCTCAGTTATTTCATCTGTAAAATGGGGATTAAGACTGTGAGCCTCATGTGGGACAACCTGATTACCTAGTATCTACCCCAGCGCTTAGAACAGTGCTCTGCACATAGTAAGCGCTTAACAAATACCAACATTATTACAATTGCTTTTCTAAGAGCTATGATAGTGATCCCAGATAAAAAGTAATCATTAGAGAAGTAGCGTGTATCAGTGGAAAGAGCACAGGCTGGAGAGTCAGAGATCATGGGTTCAAATCCCAGCTCTGCCGCTTGTTAGCTGTGTGACTTTGGTCAAGTCACTTAACTTCTTTGTGCCTCAGTTACCTCACCTGTAAATCGGACATTAAGATTGTGAGCCCCACGTGGGACAACCTGATCACCTTGTATCCTCCCCAGTGCTTAGAACAGTGCTTTCCACATAGTAAGTGCTTAACAAATGTTATCATTATTATTTTTATTTCAATATTTTTTGGTGATATCTTTTTCAGCTGTATAATTTGCATGGCAAAGGTGGACATTTCGATAAATGTGTAGGTGGGCATACTGATAGGCATTGGAAACTAGAGCCAAAAAACCTGAGGTAACAACAATTGTACTAATAATTATGGTATTTGTTAAGCGCGTTTCTTATGTGCCAGGCACTAAACTAAGGGCTGGGGTGGATACAAGCAAATCAGGTTGGACACACTTCCTGTCCCCTATGGAGCTCACCCCTGTGGGGCTTAGAACAGTGTTTGACAAATAGTAACCATTTAACAATTTCCATTTTACAGATGAGGTAACTGACAGAGAAGTAAAGTGACTTGCCCAAGGTCACATAGCAGACAAGTGGCAGAGCTGGGATGAAAACCCATGACCTTCTGACTCCCAGGCCCGTGCCCTATCCACTATGTCATACTGCTTCTTGTGGTATTTCTTGTTATTTCTTTAGCACTTACTGAGTGCCAAGATCTCTACTAAGCCCCAGATTATCAGATCCCACATGTGGCTCATATTCTAAGTACGAGGTAGAAAAAGTATTGAATCCTCATTCACTTGTCATTCATTCATATTTATTGAGCGCTTACTGTGTTCAGAGCTCTGGACTAAGAGCTTGGAAAGTACAATTCAGCAGTAAAGAGAGACAATCTTTGCCCACCGTGGGCTAGAAGGGGGGGCGGTCAGACATCAAAAAAAGTGAACAGGCACTAATAGCATCAATATAAATAAATAGAATTATAGATATGTACATATATACACCAGTGCTGGGAGATGGGGAGGGGGTGTAGAGCAAAGGGAGAGAGTCGGGGTGATGGGGAGAGAAGGGGGAGCTGAGGAAAAGGGTGGTTTATTCTGGGAAGGCCTCTTGGAAGAGGTGAGCCTTCAGAAGGGGTTTGAAGGGGGAAAGTGTGATTGTAGATGAGGGAACTGAGATGTTATGAGATGTCATTTGCTTGCTCAAGGTCACGCAGCAGGTCCGTGGCAGAGCCAGGATTAGAACCCAGATCCTCTGCCACCCAGGACTGTTCTCATTCCACTAGGCCACACACCACATCAGGGAGTAGAACTTCTTTCTTTTCACTCTTCCCTCAATGCTAGAAGCTTGCTGACTTCTTGCTACAGTCTGTTGGTTGAAACTGTAGAAAAATTCCTAGAGGAATGCCTCCCAGAAAATCTGGAGAGAGCGATGAGAAGTGGAAGAGAAGTGACAGTTTAGAGAAAGGTCAGAAGAGAAAAGCACTGGGCAAATTAGAGCAAGGGACCTTTTCGGATGTCACCTGGGGCTGTGAGGCGATGAGCCATCTTGATGAATCACAGCAGACGGAGGAAAACAAGTGATCAGCTCAGAGCTGGTCTCTTGGGATCTCTTCTGTCATGACCGTCTGAAGTAGTGTCGTCTTGTGGGTAGGGCACGATTCTGGGAGTCGGAAGGATCTGGTTCTAATTCCTATTCCCCAAGCAGTGTCGTCTTGTGGGTAGAGCTCGATTCTGGGAGTCAGAAGGACCTGGTTCTAATTCCTATTCCGCCACTTGCATGCTGAGTGACCTTGGGCGTGTCACTTCATTTCTCTGTGCCTCAGTTACCTCATCTGTAAAATGGGATTTAAAACTGTGAGCTCCATGTAGGATGTGGACGGTGTCCAAACTGATTAGCTTTGATCTACCCCATCACTTAGTGCTTGACAAATAGTAACCACTTAACAAATATTATTATTATTATTATGTGCTCACTCAAGTGATCTTTTGACATCAGTAAGTCCTCCCACTCATTAGGAAAATATGGGAGGTTCATGGTAAAGCCCACCAAGAAATTGAGGGGTCTTGTAGGACTAGTTAGATTACAAAGTCACTGATTCCTTGCTTGCCCTTGGTTTCTTAGAATTATGTGTCTAAACGTTATTGGCAGTGTTGTCTAGTGGAAAGAGCATGGACCTGGGAGTCAGAAGACCTGGGTTCTAACCTCAGCTCCACCACTTCCATTTGTCTCCATTGTGACCTTGGGCAAGTCACTTAACTTCTCAGTTTGGGATTCAATACCGGTTCTCCCACCTGCTTAGACCATGAGCCTCATATGGGAAAGGGACTGTATCTTATCTGATGATCTTTCATCCGCCCCAGTGCTTAGGACAGTGCTTGGCACATAATAAGCACTTAACAAATACCACCATTATCACTGCTTTCCCTCTCTTTCGACAGTGAATCCCAAGTGGGACAGGGACCGTGTTCAAACTGATTGTCTTATATTTACCCCAGTGCTTAGGTAAAGTGCTTTACTCTAGAAGCACTTAAGAAATATTACAATTATTATTAATAATGATCTCTATCATCTCAACACTGGGGAAGATATTCAGTAAATAAAAAGGACCAGATTTGATATATACTATAAATTCTGTGAGGGCCCTCTCCTTGCCCCTATTCACGAAGAGAAAGAGGTGTCTTAGAGGCCTATTCAGTATCCACAAACTCATAGTACCACTGTCAGCAATGAAAATCATAGTAATTATGATAAATTATGAGCTTTGTTATTATGTATCAAGCAAAGTGCTAAATAGAAAATAGTCAGTTTGGACCCAGTCTCCATCCTATACAGGGCTCACAGTCTAAGAGGAGTCTCCTTTTGACAAAGAAGGAAACTGAGGCACATAAAGATTAAATGACTTGCCCAGGGTCACACAGCAGATAAATAGCAGACCTGAGACTAGATGTTGGGTCTCCCGACTCCTAGGCCCATGATCTTTCCACTAGGCCACACAGTCTCCTATCTCTCAGGGTGTGTGGGTATTCATTCGGGAACTGAATTGGACAGTCTGAAAGCTCACTGTGGAAAAGGCATTTTTCTGTTATATTGTTATATTGTATTTTCCCAAGTGCTTAGTAGAATGCTGTGCACACAGTAAGCTCTCAATTGATGTGATTTACTGCCTTCCAGTGGACTTGACTCAGCTCAGCTCTTCACCACTATTGAAATAAAATAGACACGGGAAGTTTTAGAAAAACCACTTTTTTAATGATATCTGTTAAGTATTTACTATGTTCGAGGCATTGTGATAGATACAAGCTAATCAATATAGACACAGTTTATGTCCCACATGGGATTCAGAGTATTAAAAAATTTTTTAATTAATTATATTAATTTCCATTTTACACATATGATAACTGAGACCAGAGATGTGAAGTGACTTATCCAAGATCACACAGCAGACAAATAACACAACCCAGATTAGAACCCCAAGTCCTTGTGACTCCTAAGCCTATGCTCTATCCACTTGGCAACACTGGAGAGTTTCATTCCAGGACTACTTATCTATAAGGCCTGAGAACATCGGGGTGAAAAGGTAGGGTCTAGACACATGAATTGTAAAGGCCAAAAGATGAAGATGATGAGAGATGATATCTAGATTGTAATGTCCCTCTATACAGTAAGTGCTCAATAAATACCATTGATTGATAGATTGATTGAAAAGGAGGAAGAGAATGAAGTGAAGGCAGATCTCTTCTTCAGCAAACCTTTTCCTCGGCAAGAGATAAGACCGAGCAAAGTGAGGATAATTGACCTTAGAGTATGTGCTAATCTTGGACCAGGAACATGTCTACAAGCTCTGTTCAATTGTACTCTCTTCAGCTCTAAGTACAGTGCTCTGCACACAGTGAGCACCCAATAAATGCCATTGATGGATTGGTTGATCCTGTCTCCTGTGCTCTGAACATGCTATGTGATCAGTAAATGCGATTGGGATGACTGACTAATAGAAAACATTCTTTTGGGAGAAAGAAAGACCAGAAGAATTCATCTGTCCCTCCTAGCGATACTATAGAAACTAGTCCTTAGTCCTCAGGAATATTAAACAATGATTAGAGTTGCTATTCATCAACATTGTCATTTATAAGTTCGCCAAAGCACGTTTCCTTCAAGTGACTATTGCTAATGGGAGAATTGGCATCTTCTGAATATGCAATTCAGCTCATAGAATTAACTAAATTTCAGTAAAGATTGTCGATGAAGAAGGCAAATTTAGCTCCAAACATTTTTTTCAGTCCTTTAACTTTGCAGAGAGAATTCTCTTTTGCAGAAACATTTCATTTTTTTTTCCCATTATTATTGTTACCCATGGTTTAAATAACCATTTCCTCTCTATTCTGGAGTTTGAATAGCCATGGCCTAGTACAACTCACATCCAATCCTCTCTGTCCATCCAACTCTCCTCCAAATGATTTTCTGTTCATTTGACGGAAGATGCTTTAGGAGGAAGAGTAATTATATTTAATGAGTGTCAACTAGGTACGATACGTTTTTCTAAATACTTGGGAAGACAAAATAAAGTAATGATAAGTTCCCTCTTCACAAGAAATTTACACTTAAAGGGGAGATAGATATAAAATTTCTTACATGAAGAGTAATGAAAATAGAATAACTGATCAATTAATCAATGGTATTTTTTGAGCACTTACTGTGTGCAGAGCACTGTACTAGAACCTCGGGGAAGAACAGTTGGCAGACATGATCTCTGCCCCCAAGGAGTTTTTCTATTGTATGTATATACTACTAATAATTAGTATTATTGTGGTATTGTGTTAAAATTGTGGTATTTGTTACTCACTTACTATGTGCCAGGCACTTTAATGTTGGTATTTGTGAAGCGCTTACTATGTGCCGAGCACTGTTCTAAGCGCTGGGGTAGACATAGGGGAATCAGGTTGTCCCATGTGGGGCTCACAGTCTTAATCCCCATTTTACAGATGAGGGAACTGAGGCACAGAGAAGTTAAGTGACTTGCCCACAGTCACACAGCCGACAAGTGGCAGAGCTGGGATTCGAACTCATGAGCCCTGACTCCAAAGCCCGTGCTCTTTCCACTGAGCCACGCTGCTTCTCCGTAACTCTCACTTTACTAAGGCCACGGGGGGGAATACAAGCAAATCAGGTTGGACACGGTCCCTCTCTCCCTTGGGGCTTACAGTCTTAATCCTCATTTTACAGATAGGGTAACTGAGGCACAGAGAAGTTAAGTGGCATGCCCAAGCTCACACAGCCCAAAAGTGGCAGAGCCAGGATTAGAACCCTTGACTTCCAGGCCTGTGAAGCACTTACACATACACACACACACATATATATGTGTAAATACACACACACACACACACGTGCACACATATGCACACAAATGTTGACTATGGGTAGGAAAAAGTACATAAGTGGTGGGAGAGTCAGTCAGTCTGTTCTATTCATTGAGTGCTTACTGTGTGCAGAGCACTGCACTAAATGCTTGGATGAGTACAGCATTACGATAAACAGACACATTCCCAGAAGACTTGAGTCAATGTCTCTTTAACAAAACTCAAGAATGTTACCATTTCAATCAATTACTCTTAAGGCTCTCCTAGGCAACTACAGTGCCAAAACTTCATGGACCTTACGGAGGACAGAATCCCTGTTTCCTGAGGGTTGACATAGTACAGAAATGCAGTCCGGTGAAGCCTTAGCATTTGAGTTTCTCAACAAGATAAGAAAGCCATGAGTGGTGAGAAGAAATATTTTCTGATCACCATCACCATCGTATGATTATTATTATTACGACAGTGACCACACTCTTGATAACAATAAGAGCAAGCCTTAAAAGATGAGCCTCCTGACAGCATTTTTCCATGGGCTGTCACATATAGGGCTCTTTTTGCCTGAACTAAATGACCCCATCTCTGCCGGGCTTCCCGCCAGCCCGGGCTGTCTCAGTCTATGTCATCTCAACTGTCAGCATCAATGTCACACTCTCATTGATGTGTCTGTTGGGGCCGCTTGCCTGGAATGGCCAGAGAATCACACATTGGTGCCCTCCTGCTTCCCGAGGCAGGAAATCCAGGGCCTTGAGTCGGTGGATAGCTTTACTCTGAGGACTGGGCTGAAGATTCAGGCTGCTGGTCCCTTTAATCGTGGCCCCTGGGAGGGGAAGAGCACTACTCCAGAGATCAAGGAGCAATAAAGAACAGTGATTAACACATAGTAAGTACTTCACAAATACCCTCATTATTATTATTGTTATTATTATTACAGCAGGACTCTGGGGCTTTGAGTCCAGCCCCAGTTCTGAAGAAGCAGCGTGGCTCGGTGGAAAGAGCACGGGCTTTGGAGTCAGGGCTCATGAGTTCAAATCCCAGCTCTGCCACTTGTCGGCTGTGTGACTGTGGGCAAGTCACTTAACTTCTCTGTGCCTCAGTTCCCTCATCTGTAAAATGGGGATTAAGACTGTGAGCCCCATGTGGGACAACCTGATTCCCCTATGTCTATCCCAGCGCTTAGAACAGTGCTCGGCACATAGTAAGCGCTTAACAAATACCAACATTATTATTATTCTGAAGAGCAGCGTGGCCTAATGGATACAGCCCAGTCCTGGGAATCTGAAGGACATGGTTCTAATCCCAGTTGTGCCACTTTTCTGCTGGGTGACCTTGGGCAAGTCACTTCACTTCTCTGGGCCTCAGTAACCTCTTCTGTAAAATGGGAATTAAGACTGTGACAGGGACTGTGTTCAACCTGATTTGCTCGTTTCCACCCCAGGGCTTAGTATAGTACCTGGGTCATAGTAAACACTTCACAAATACCATTATTATTATTTTTATTGCAACTCATTAGGTTCTTCAGAGGAAACCCCGATCTGTCACTTGAAGGCAAGGTAGTCTATATTGGGAAGCCTTGGCATTCTTCAGGGTGGCTTTTGTATGAGGAGAGAAGAGTGGGAGGAGGATACCAAAGGGCCGCAGGATTTTAGTCTTCTTCCAGCTGGCTTCTCTTTATTCTGGAAAATGGTTTGAGTTCATGCCCTTTCAATCATCAATCAGTCAATCGTATTGACTGAGTGCTTACTGTGTGCAGAGCACCGAACTAAACACTTGGTAGAGTACAAAATAACAGACTTGGTAAGCATGTTCCCTACCCGCAACGCGTTTACAGTCTCTAGAGGCCTAGAGGAAAGAACATGAGCCTGAAGGTCAGATAACTGGCGTTCTACTCCCAGCTTTCCTATTTGTCTGCTGTGTTAACTTGAATAAGTCACTTAAGTCCTCTGTGCCTCAGATCCCTCATCTATGTAATGGGCATTCAATGCCTGTTCTTCCACCCCCTTCGATTACAAGCTCCTTGTGGGAGGGTCTGGACCTGAAGAGGTTATCTTCTATGTATCCTAGTGCATAGTACAGTTCTTAGTACATAATAAATTAACAAGTACCACATTTATTGTTATTATTCTTATTATTATCTTCCTAGGACTTAGCAGAATCTTTAGTATGTAGTCATTCTTGCCAGACACTTCCCAAGACCTCGGGGTGAAGAGAAAGCAAGGAAAAGCCTCCTAGAGTGTATACTGGGGATCCTGATTCCATGATCCTGGTCTCTTCCAATGCCAAGCAAGAATAAAGTAGAAACATGAGAAGCAGCATGGCATAGTGGATAGAGCACGGGCCTCAGAAGCCATAAGTTCTAATCACGGCTTCGTCACATGTCTCCCGTGCAACCTTGGGCCAATCACTTCACTACTGTGTCACTTCTGTGTCACTTCACTTCTCTGTGCTTCAGTTGCCTCATCTGTAAAAAGAGGATGGAGACTGTGAGCTCCAAGTGGAAGAGGGACTGTGTCCAACACAATTTGCTTGTATCCACCCCAAAGTTTAGTGCAATGTCTGGCACGTAGTAAGGGCTTAACAAATACCCTAATTACAATTATTATTATTATAAGTGCTCTGGTTTTGAGGGCTTTGTTGGAAAAGGCTTCCAGGGGCTGAGGTGCTAAGTTTTCATATTGAGGGCAGAGACTTAGGGGGGAAGATCTTCAATCACATTTGAGGTGCCTTCACCCTGCTTCAAGGTTTCCGTGCGTTTGGCTGAGAATGAGCAAGCCTGCAAGTCCAAAAACTTGAAGGAGAGAAACAAGTGTCCTTGTTCATTCATCATTTATTCATTCAGTTGTATTTACTAAGCACTTACTGTGTGCAAAGCACTGTGCTAAGCGCTTGGGAGACTATACTATAACAATAAAAAAAACACATTCCCTGCCCACAGTGAGCTTACAGTCTAGAGGGAGAGACAGACATTAATATGAATAAATAAATGACAGATACAAACATAAGTGCTCCCCTCAACTTGATTGCCAATATGGAGTGGTTACCGAGAGTCTCCTCTCTCAGGATGGCATCTGGAGAGCTTCCAGTACTTTACCAGTCTCGACTATGGGAGGGAGAGTCAAGCAGAGGCCTACCCATTCCATTCCTAGCTTGGCCAGTGACTAGTGAGTGTAAGGCAATCTGCTACAAGTCAAAGCTCACCTGTGCTGGGCAGCAGTGGCATGGGCGGAGACTCAAGTTTATTGCAAGGAAGAGCGCAATGGTAATTCACTTCCAGATGTTGACCAGGTAAGCTCTGTGGATCCATGACCAGAATGGTTGCAGATGGAGTCAGGGTGTTCTGGGACAGATTTGTCCGTGGAGTCGCTATGGGTCGGAAATGGATCCACAGCATAAGACAAGATCTAGAGTCCAGCTCTTACACACCCTCCAGAGAATCTCTCATCATTTCCACCATCTAGCACAATCTGCACTTCCTCTCACAAATGATCCACACATGGCAGTAATCTCTTCAGGGAAGCCAAACCTGCAGAGCACTATCTAGTACTTACATCTGGATAGTAAGTGCTTAACAAATGCCATCATTATTATCACACGTTTTCTTTCTCTTTACCCATGGAATTAGAGTGTGAGCCATTGGTGGGCCGGGATTGATTCTATCTGTTGCTGAATTGTACTTCAATAATAATAATAATAATAATGTTGGTATTTGTTAAGCGCTTACTATGTGCCGAGCACTGTTCTAAGCGCTGGGGTAGACATAGGGGAATCAGGTTGTCCCACGTGGGGCTCACAGTCTTAATCCCCATTTTACAGATGAGGGAACTGAGGCACGGAGAAGTTAAGTGACTTGCCCACAGTCACACAGCCGACAAGTGGCAGAGCTGGGATTCGAACTCATGAGCCCTGACTCCAAAGCCCGTGCTCTTTCCACTGAGCCACGCTGCTTCTCCAAGTGCTTTCCAAGTGTACTAGCTTTCCAAGTGCTAGTACAGTGATCTGCACAAAGTAAGCGCTCGATAAATACGATTGAATGAATGAATGACCCTTCGATCAGGAGGTTGCTGCTGGGCTAAGATGAGGGAGTGTGCAGTGGCCTAGTGGATAGAGCATAGGCCCGGGAGTCAGTCAGATCTGGGTTCTAATCCCAGCTCCACTACTTGCCTGCTGTGTGACCTTGGGCAAGTTACTTCACTTCTCTGGGCCTCAGTTACCGTGTTTGTAAAATGGGTTTTAAGACTGTGAGCCCCACATGGGACAGGGAGTGGGTCTAATGTGATTTGCTTGAATTCCCCCTACAGCACTTAGTATAGTGCCTGGCACAAAATAAGCTCATACAAATACAGCCATAGTAATTATTTTGCTTTGCAGTGAGTGGCTTCTCACAATCATTTATTTATTTGTATTTATTTGTGTTCATGTCTCCCCCCCCAAGGCCAAGACAATAAGCCACTGTGGGCAGGGAATGTGTCTGTTCATTTTTGGATTTTACTCTCCCAAGAGCTTGGGGGTCAGAGGTAGTGGGTTCTAATCTTGTTACCACCACCTGTCTGCTGTGTGACCTTGGTCAAGGCACTTCACTTCTCTGTGCCTCAGTTTTCTCATCTGTAAAATGGTGATTGAGACTATGAGCCCCATTTTGGACAGGGACTGTGTCCAACACAATTTGCTTATACCCACCCCAGTGATTAGTACAGTGCCTGGAACATAGTAAACACTTAACAAATACCATCATCATTATTATTATTAATAAGAATAAAGCTTAGCTTTGGGATATCAACTGAGCATTTATCATCATTGTTTAATATTATTATTATCATTGTTATTATTATTTTGTCTGCTGACTGCTTACCACATGTCAAGCCCTTACTATGTATCTGTTCAAAGCACTGGGATAAATTCATTCATTCATTTATTCAATCATATTTATTGAGTGCTTACTGCATGCAGACCATTGTACTAATGGAGAGCTTGGGGGAGTACAATAAACAATAAGCAGACACATTCCCTGCCCACAACGAGCTCTAAAGGGATGAGCTCACATCTAGAAGTTAATCAGTTCTGAGAAAGTCCCTGTCCCACATGGGGCTCATAGTTTCAGTAGTACAAAGAACAAGTATTGAGTCTCCATTTTACAGATGAGAAAACTGAAGCTCAGAGAGTTAAGCGATTTGCCCAAGACCACACAGCAGGCAAGTAGAAGAGGTGGGGATTAGAAGCCAGATCCTCTAAATACCAGGCCCATGCTCTTTCCACTAGGCCAAGCTGCTCCTCTGTAATGGAGACATTCATCAAAGCAGCACCTGTAATATGAACCAGGAGAATTTGAAGCCACGGGAGACCTAGAGAAGTAATTCAAGGCAAGATATAATGAGATTCTAATTTAATACAAACTAAAGAGGGATGACAGCAATCAAAATGTACTCACAGTTGACCAATTGGATTGACTGAGACCACACTATCTTCTTTTTCCAAATTGTTGCGTTTTCAAAAATCATATCCAATTATGCTATTTCTCTCCAGTCAGAGTCTTCTTAAGAAAAAAAATGATTTCATAGGTGCATGCTGTTTAGGATTCAGTGATTCCCAAGTGATTTACCTTATGAAAAAGTTGATGAGGGGAGCATCAGAATGATTGGATTACGTATTGCTATTTATTTGCTTGCCTTCTCACAGGGTAATCAATCTTCTCTATCCAGCTACGAATTGAAGATGCGGGTGAAGCTGAGCTGAGTTACAGTGTTATTGTATCGAGATAGCGGTAACATTCAGAATCTTTTTGGAATGTTCACAACAGTCACCTTCATTTCAGTCAACAAAATGGGACTCCAATTTTTTCTCACGCATGGAAATGGTATTTCCTTCCCTTGTCCGGAAAATGGAATCGTAGTCCTAGAATGAATTCCACTGGAATGACCTCCCCAATCCCCCTTCCTCCGGTCTGAACTTACCTATCCTCACATGCAGATGGATTGCAGGGAAGCAGGGTGACCTTGTGGATAGAGCCCAGGCCCAGGAGTCAGAGGACCTGACTACTTATCCCAGCCTTGCCTGCTATGTGACTTTGGACAAGTAATGATAAGAATGATGGTATTGATTAAATGCTTATTCTGTGCCAGGCAATGGCCTAAGCACTGGGGTAGATACAAGCAAATAGAGTTGGACACAGTCCCTGTCCCATGTGGGGCTCATAGTCTTAACCCCCATTTTACAGACGAGATAGCTGAGGCCCAGAGAAGTGAAGTGACTTGCCCAAGGTCACACAGCAGACTAGTGGCGGAGCCGGGATTAGAACCCATGACCTACTGACTCCCAGGCCCAAGGTCTATCCACTGTGTCTCCGTGTTTCAGTTCCCTCATCTCATGGATAGAGATTCAGAGCACGGGCTTTGGAGTCAGAGGTCATGAGTTCGAATCCCTGCTCCGCCACTTGTCAGCTGTGTGACTGTGGGCAAGTCACTTAACTTCTCTGTGCCTCAGTTACCTCATCTGTAAAATGGGGATTAAGACTGTGAGCCCCACGTGGGACAACCTGATTTCCTTGTGTCTTCCCCAGCGCTTAGAACGGTGCTCGGCACATAGTAAGCGCTTAATAAATATCAACATTATTAATACCTGTTTTCATTCCTAGATTGTGAGATGATGTTGTTTTGTTACGTTTTGTTCTGTTTTGCTTTGCTGTCTGTCTCCCCCGTTTAGACCGTGAGCCCGATATTGGGCAGGGATTGTCTCTTTCTGTTGCCGAATTTTATATTCCAAGAGCTTAGTACAGTGCTCTGCACATAGTAAACGCTCAATAAATACTATTTAATGAATGAATGAAAGTGGGCCCTGATTATCTTGTATATACGCCAGTGCTTAGTACAGCCCTTGGAACATAGTAAGCACAACAAATACTATAATTATTATTGTTATGATTAGATGGGTATCCCTTCAATTCGTAGAGATGATCAGGGATCTGATTTGAAATTCTCCAAGAAACAGCATGGTTTAGTGGATAGAGCAAGGGCCTGGGAGTCAGAAGTACCTGGATTCTAATCCTGGCTCTGCCATGTGTCTGCTTTGTGACCTTGAGCAAGTCACTTCACTTCTCTGTGCCTCAGTTAACTCATCTGTAAAATGGGGATATAAAGTATGAGCCCCATGTAGGGACATAAACTGTGTCCAGCTGACTACTTGTTTTGTTCTGTTTTGTTTTGTTGTTAGTCTCCCCCGTTTAGACTGTGAGCCCATTGTTGGGCAGGGATTTTCTCTATCTGTTGCTGAATTGTACATTCCAAGTGCTTAATACAGTGGTCTGCACATAGTAAGCCTCAATAAATGTGATTGAATGAATGAGTGAACGAATGATTAACTTGCATCTACCCCAGTGCTTGGAACAGTGCTTGGCAAATAGTATGCATTTAACAAGTACCATTATTGTTATTATTATCATGATTTTTCACTTTCATACTCACTCAGGTGACACCAACCACCAGGGGCGAGAAGGTAGACCACAGAATAACAGAATCAATTAAAAATGACCCCTTTAGACTAACTTCATTCTTGGGCAGAGAACATATCTACAATTCTGTTATATTGTTATAATAATAAAAATGGTATTGTACTCTCCCAAGTGCTTAGTACAGTGAATGTTCAATATTTTACTATTGATTAACTGGTGGACTGAAGAAATGAGTAGCATAATGTTCATTAGGATGAACACCTAGGAGAGTATTCTCAGAAGGAGAGAAAACAAACTTCAAAAACACAAGATGGAATATGGGCAGAAATGGCCAAAAAACTAAAATGGAATAGGGATAACCATTCAGAAATGTGTCTACAAAGTAATGCTGTTAGGAAGGCAGAAATCCCAATCCCTCTAGATTGTAAACTCATTGTGGGCGGGGGCTCTGACTGTTATATTTTTGTGTTGTACCCTCCCATTTAGTATAGTGCCCTGCACACAGTAAGTGCTTAGTCAATATGATTGATTGATTATTGGAAACCTAGGAAATCAAGCAGCGAGCCCTAACAAAATTAGCTAAATCTCTGCTTCTCTTTTCTATTACTTATGGTTCATAATGATGTTTATTGGGTGTCCACTTGGTATAATGCACTGTACTGAGCTCTTGAGGAAGTTCAACAGAAATATGAGACATGCTCCCCTGTCCAAAAGGAGCTAATACTACAACTTTCATTCATTCATTCAATCGTATTTATTGAGTGCTTACTGTGTGCAGAGCACTGTACTAAGCACTTGGAAAGTACAGTTCGGCAACAGATAGAGACAATCCCTACCCAACAACAGGCTCACAGTCTAGAAGGGGGTGACAGACAAAACAAAGTTAGAAAGACATAGAGATATCTATAAATAAATAGATCAATCAGAATGAATATGGGAATGTACTGTTAATAAGTAGTCAGTAGTAATAATAGTAGTAGTCAGTAGTAATAATGCCATAATAATAGTAGTGATGATTAATAGTAATAATAATACTAATAATGATAATAGTATTATTTGTTAAACAACCTTGTTACTCTGGGCAAAGCCGGGTCCTAAGCACTGAAGTAGATATGAGATAATCAAGTCTGACACAGTCCTTGTCACACATGGCTCTCACAGTCTAAGTTGAAGGGAGAAAAGGAGTAAAATCTCCATTTTATAGGTGACAATCCAAGTGAGGTGCCCAAGGTCACACAACAGGCAAGGAACAGACTCACAATTAGAACCTGGTCCTCTGACTTTCAGGCCCATGCTCTTTCCACTAGGCTTCGCTCCTTCTCATTGCAGGAGATAGACAATGCCATTCCCAGAAATTCATGGTTTCCCACTGTCTCATCAGGAGCTCAGCAAATGCTCGGGATAATGTGGCTGGAAGTGTTCTGGGACTCAGATTCTCAGTCTTTAGATGTGTTCACACCTGTGTATGACTAGAAATCTATTTGGAGTGTTTAGAAATTTATTTGTGTCCTTATGTTCACTGGTATTTGGTAAGTGCTTACTAAGTGTTAAGGATTGTACTAAGCATGAGGAAGAACAGATAATGATTCCCCATTTGGGAGATCAGGGAACTGAGGCACAGAGAAGATAAGTGACTTGCCCGAGGTCATGCAGCAGACAAGTGCAAGAGTTAGGATTCAGTGCTACACAGTTTTCATTCCTATGCCCATCCTACAATTTCCATATGTGATGAGTGGGTTGGATCCCCAGTTTTTCCATTCCTCTGGACTGTAAATTCATTGTCAGCAGGGAATGTGTATGTTATATTGTTGTGTTGTACTGTCCCAAGTGCTTAGTATAGTGCTCTGCACACAGTATGTGCAATAAATGTGGTTGATTGATTGACTAATGTCTTATAGACATGCGCAAAGAGGGAGGATGGAGACCTTTAACTGAGGAGAAAGATGTGGAATTGTTTTTAAGCCTAATGGTTATTTAAACCTATCTGTAGGGATGGAAATTAGTTCTTAAATGATTTGTAAAATTGACAGTTCTGAGATTAAAACCTACAAAAAGCATTATGATTGCTTGAAGAAAGGTACTATATAAATGGAGTAGAGGTCTGATTATAGAAAGGACCATATTTTCCTGCACTAAGCGTGGATAGAACTGTCAGACTTAGCTCCATGAATTCAACCATCCATGCATGCTCAACAACTTTCAAACACATTGGTTTTAGCTCCGCCATCTCAGCACCTCTATCAACCTCTCCCCTACTCATTATCAGTACCTCAAATCTTATTAAACCTTCAACTTATGTATCTATCCCGGCTCTGCCACTTGTCAGCTGTGTGACTGTGGGCAAGTCACTTAACTTCTCTGTGCCTCAGTTACCTCATCTGTAAAATGGGGATTAACTGTGAGCCTCACGTGGGACAACCTGATTACCCTGTATCTACCCCAGCACTTAAAACAGTGCTCGGCACATAGTAAGCGCTTAACAAATACCAACATTATTATTATTATTATTATTTATTCCCATCCTTGGTATATAATAATTTTAATAATGATAGTTCTGGGGTAGTACAAGCTAATCAAATTGGACACAGTCTCTGTCCTATATGGGGCTCACAGTCTTAATCCTTATTCTACAGGTGAGGTAGCTGAGGCACAGAGAAGTGAAGCGAAATGACCTTGTCCAAGGTCATACAGCAGACAGGTAGCGGAGATGGAATTCAAACCCAGATCCTTCTGACTCCCAGGCCCATGCTCTATCCACTAAGCCATTCACAAATGAGCACTCAGTTTTATTTATTCTGATTCCACTGCTCCCAAATGTTTCTATGTCTGCCTCCATCATTAGAATGTAAGCTTTTTGGAGGATTTCACCTCTGTCAAAATTTCCAAGCGTTTTGCACAGTGGGTGGCATGCAGAAGTGTTAAATGGCATTATTAATAAAAAAATACTATTACCAACTACTAGTCAGTCAGTCATATTTATTGAGTGCTTACTGAGTGCAGAGAACTGTACTCTGAACTGGGGAGAGTACAATATAACAGTAAAGCAGACAAAGGCTGAGTTGTGGAAGGAGAGAAGTGAGGTGAGGTAGGAGGGAGAAAGATGATGGAGTGCTTTAAAGCCAATGCCGAGGAGTTTTTGTTTGATATGGAAGTGGAGGGGCAATCACCGGAGTGGTTTGAGGAGCAGGGTGACAGGTTCTGAACGTTTTTGTAGAAAAATGATCCAGGCAGCAGAGTGAAGTATGGACTGGAGTAGGGTGAGAGAGGAGGCTGGGAGGTCAGCAAAGAGGCTGATGCAATAATCCAGGCGGGATAGGATGAGTGACCATATTAACGAGGTAGTAGTTTGGATGGAGAGGAGAGAGTGGGTTTTAGCGATGCTGTGAAGGTGGAACCTAGAGGATTCAGTGATGGATTGAATATGTGGGTTGAATGAGAGAGAGGAGTCAAAGATAACACCAAGGTTACAGGTTTATGAGACAGGAAGGATGATGGTGTCATCTACAGTGATGGGAAAGTGAGGGGGACGACAGGGGTTAGGTGAGAAGACAAGGAGCTTTGTTTTGGACATGTTTACCTTGAGATGAAGGGAGACCATTCAAGTAGAGATGTCTTGAAGGCAGGAGAAAATGCAAGAGTAGAGAAAGGGAGAGATTTCGGGGCTGGTGATGTAGATTTGGGCATCATCTGCATAGAGGTGGTAGTTGGTGGGGGTGGCTTTTGAGAGGAGGCAGATGATCTCCTCAAAAGATATTTCTGGGAAGGAGGAGAGAACTGAAGAAGGGGCCAGAAGTGGGAGGGACAGAGGAGAGGCGATTTTAGGGAGCACATTCCTGATGGTGTCAATTTTCTTAATAAAGTAGGTGGCCAGGTCATTGAGGGCAAGGGATGGGGGAAGCAGGGGGACAAGGGGCCTGAGGAGGGCATTAAATGTCTGGAACAACTGGTGAGGGCGTTGGGCGTGGTTCTCAATGAGGGTGGAGAAATAGCTCTGCCAGGCAGAGGAGAGGGTGGAGTTAAAGCAAGCAAGGGTAAACTTGAAGTGGACGAATTCGGCCTGATATTTAGATTTCCGCCCGCAGTGGCTTGAGCATGAGAGTAAGGAGGCGAACTGTGCAGGTGATCCAGGGCTTGTGGGTAGTGGTACGAGAATGACGAAGAGCTGCTTAGTGCAATGTGTGGCACTTAGTAACCACTTAACAAATACTATAAAAAAGAAAGGATTGGGCCAGACATCTCTATCTGGGCAGAGCAGCCTCCCAGTCAGTCAATCATATTTATTGAGAGCTGGCTGTGTGCAAAGCATTGTACTAAGCACTCGGAAGAGTACAATGTAATAAAAAGCAGATAAATTCCCTGCCCACAATATGCTTACAATCTAGAGGGGAAGATAGACATTGATATAAATAAATAAATTATAGATATGTAAATAAGTGCTGTGGGGCTAGAAGGGGCGATGAATAAAGGGAGCAAGGCAGGGTGATACAGAAGGGAGCGGAGAAGAGGAAAGGAGGGCTTACTCAGGGAAGGCTTCTTGGAAGAGATGTGCCTTCAATATGCTTTGAAGGGGGGGAGATTCATTTTTTGTAGGATATGAGAAGGGAAGGCATTCTGGGCCAGAGGCAGGATGTGGACGAGAGGTAATATAGACAAGATGGAAGTACAGTGAGGAGGTTGGCATTAGAGGAGAGAAGTAGGCAAGCTGAGTTGTGGTAGGAGAGTAGTGATTGGCAGTCCTTGCCCCTACCAGCAGCCTGCAACTGGCGGTGTAGACTGGTGATGATGTTCGGGGCAGCAGCTGCAGCAACAGCCATGACCATGGAGCCACTTTCCCCACTCTTCTCCACCTGCTTGCTCAGGTTCTACCTCAAACCCCAAGATCATTTCCCCCAACATTACCAGGGGAATGCAGTACATTGAAATGCAATGAAATGGAAAGCCAGCCTCACCACTGGCTTTAAGGCACTCAATCCCCTTGCCGTCTCCTACCTCACCTCGCTACTCTCCTACTACAACCCAGCCAGCACACTTCGTTCCTCTAATGCTCACCTTCTCACTCTACCTCCATCTTGTCTATCTCTCCGTTGACCTCTCGCCCACCTCTGGCCTGGAAAGCCCTCCCTCCTCATATCAGACTGATAATTGCTCTCCCCCACTTCAAAACCTTATTGAAGGCACATCTCCTCCAAGAAGCCTTCCCTGACTAAGCCCTCCTCACCTCCTCTTCCATTCCCTTTTGTGCCACTCTTCCTTGCTTATTGTCTGTCCAACCCTCTAGACTGTGGCATTAGGGGCAAGAATGTGTCTGTTGTTACATTGTACTCTCCCAAGGGCTTAGTACAGTGCTTTGCACACAGTAAGCACTCAACAAATACAATTGAATGAATGAATGAATGAATGAATGAATGAATGAGAGGCCTGGGTCATGGCAAACATAATTCATAAAGACAAGATCTGTGGGAGCACAGTCACCTGGGGAATAGTGTGGAGGGTTATTCCATGATAATTATCTTTTTTGTTAAGCACTTACTATGTGCCAATCACTGTCCAAAGTGCTGGGGGTAAATAATCGGATCCTATATGGGACCCACAGTCTAAATAGTAGGGGGAACAGATATCAAATCCCCATTTTACTGATGACAAAACTGAGGTGCAGTGAAGGTCATACAGCAGGGAAATGGCAGAGTGGGATTAGAACCCAGGTCCTCTGACTCCAAGGCCTGTGCTCTTTCCACTAGGCCATATGTGTCTTCTTGTTGCAGCTACCTCCATTTTAGTGGGAACAGAGAGTGAAGCCTGACTCTTTGTGTCTAGTTCTCTCTGTGTCTCTTTCCTGGTTTCTTCTTCCCCCATTTTCAGACCTCGGACATCGCCTAGAAACAGTTTGCCTCGTGAAAAGAGCACAGGACTGAGCATCAGAAGACCTGCCTTCTGATCTCACCGCTACCCCTTGCCTGCTATGTTATCTTGGATGAGTCACAGCTTCTCTGTAGCTCAGTTTCCTCATCCATTAGACTGTGAGCCCGTCATTGGGCAGGAATTGTTTCTATCTGGTGCCGAATTGTCCATTCCAAGTGCTTAGTACAGTGCTCTGCACATAGTAAGTGCTCAATAAATACTACTGAATGAATGAATTTATAAAATGAGAACTAAGTACCTGTTCTCCCTTCCTCTTAAACTACGAGCCCCTTGTGGAACAGGGATTTTGCCTAATTTGTTCATCTTGTATCTACCCGAGCACTTATACAGGGCTGGGGACATAGTGAACACTTAACAAATACCAAAATGACTATCTCAACTTCAGCTCTGCTTCTTCCCTGTCCCATTTTGCATAATCATAATTCTTTTCCCCAAACCCTCCCTCTCCAGTGATACAAGGGATCTGCCCACCCTGATATAATAATAATGATGATAATGGCAATTATTAAGCACTGTTCTAAGCTCCAGGTTTACACAGCAGGCAAGAGTCAGAGCTGGGATTAAAACTCTGCACACAGTAAGCACACAAAAAACACGATTGATTGACTGATTGATTGATTGATTCTTTCAAGGGACTAATGGAATTCTTCCTCAATGCAGGCTCAGTGTACTCCTGCTGACATTCCACCAATGGGCCTTCACTGCGTGGAGATTTCATTCCACTGCACTGTAGCCAGAGCAAACGAAACAAGTCTCCCTTCTTTCTTGAGAGTTTATTTTTCTCTTTCAAGCAGAAAATCGCATTTGGTCAACTGCAAATAGCAATCAGCCACCACAACATTGGAATTTAGTGCAGAAGCCAGAACCTGCAAGTCGTGTAATGTCTTTTAGATAGTGTAAGAGAAGGGAGGTAGAGAAAGAGAAAGAGAGAGAAAGAGTGAGAGAGAGAGAAACAGGGTGATGGAAAAGTAGGAGATGGAGACTGTGAAAGGGAGAATGAGAATCCAGAAGAAAGAGAAAAAAAGGGAGACAGGCAGGGAATCAGAAAGATAAAAGGACTGGAAAAGACAGGGAGGCAGAGACAAAGAGAGACTGAGAAACAGGGAGGCAGAGAAACAAAGGGAAACAGATGGAGAGGCAGGGAGGCAGAAAGACAAAGGGACACAAAGACAAAGGGAGTGAGAGAGACAGGGAGGCAGAGAGTCAAAGGGAGATGGAGAGACAGAGAGACAGGAGAGTCGGGCAGACAGAGGAGGGACAGGAAGATATAGACAAGATGCAAACGTTAAATAGAGAAGTGAAAAAATGTGCAATTAATTAAAGATCTGCGCATGTGTGTCTTTATGTATTTTAGGCACAATCTACTCAACGTATCGCAGGCCTCAAATTCTCTCTCATTTTTTTTGTTTTCTTCTCTAGTCTTCACTTACCTTTTACCAAGTTCATGGAGGGAGATAGAGTGACACATCTCTCATCCTGTGGCTTTTACTGTCTATACCTCCTGTCATGACTGTAGCCTCTGCTTGGGCACACTGAGTGCTTCTGTCTTACACATTCTTAGCCAAATCCAGTGCCAGGTGCTGTCACTTGGTACCCTGTCAATATTTATCTCTGAATCACTACTACAAGGGAAGACAATGTCATGTCAGGAAGGATAGGGGTTTTTTTTACTCAGAGACTACTCTTTTCCCCAATACTCTTTCCACTTTTTTGATCTCTTCTATTTTTTGCCGATTACTTATTCTTCAGTACTGCTGCTGATTTTTTTTTAACTCCTGCCTTTCCTTTGCCCTCCTTTCGCTTCGCATTGTGCATCAGCCTTGCAAATGACCATGACCTCCCAGGACTGCTGGCATATTTTTGTGGGTGGGCCTGAACACTTTCTGAAATTATCTACAGGGCTATTGTAGGAACTGGTTCTCTGTTCTTTGCATATGATGACCAGCAACTTTCTTTGTCTCTATGGTATATTACCAAGGGAAAGACTGTGGCACCTTACTCTGTTCCTTTCTGTCCTTTCTTTCCCTAGGTTTCTCAGTTTCCTCTTAACACATGTATCTTACCTTCGCTCTTTTTTGTTTTGTTTCTGTTCTTTTTTTTCTCTTTTGTTCTATTTCCAGTACCAGGCAGGTTGGAGTAGCAATTGCATAAAGTGGTGCCACTCCATGAACTTTTGTGGGGGAGGCGTTGGGCGGTATTTGGGGAATCTGAAGAGATTTGCTCAGGACTGTAATTTCCAGGGTAAGTAGAAGCCTATTTTCATTTCAGAAATTGATGGTGTAAAAGAAATCAGTGCTTGACAGAGAGGCTGAAAAGGAATGAAATAGATGGAGAGAGGACCTGCCCAAGCAGAGATCTGCCCGCAAAGGGCAGAGAGATTAGCCAAGGAATCAATCATTTATTCATTCAGTAGTATTCATTGAGTGCTTACTGTGTGCAGAGGACTGTATTAAGCACTTGAAAAAGTACAGTACAACGATAAACAGTGACATTCCCTGTCCAAGTGAGTTTACAATCTACATAAGGGGGAGAGAAACATCAGTACAAATAAATAAAATTACAGATATGTACATAAGTGCTGTGGGGCTCCGAGTGGGGAAGAGCAGAGGGAGCAAGTCAGGGTGATTCAGAAGGGAGTGGGAGATGAGGAAAAGTGGGGCTTAGTCTTGGAAGGCCTCTTGGAGGAGATGTGCCTTCACTAAGTCTTTGAAGGGGGGAGAGTAATTGTCAACCAATCAGTCAAATTAATCCATGGCACTTATTGAGCACTTATTGTGTGCAGAACACTGTAATAATAATAATAATGTTGGTATTTGTTAAGCACTTACTATGTGCACAGCACTGTTCTAAGCGATGGGGTTGATACAGGGTAATCAGGTTGTCCCACGTGAGGCTCAGTCTTCATCCCCATTTTATAGATGCCATACTACCAATCAATCAATCAGTCAGTGGTATTTATTGAGCTATCACTGTGTGCAGAGTACTGTACTAAGTAGTTGGGAGAATACAGTATAACATAACAGAGTTGGTAGACACATTCCCTGCCCACAGCCAACTACATGGGAGAGTAATAATAATAACTGTGGTACTTGTTAAGTGCTTACTATGTGCCAGGCACTGTAATAAGGACTGGGGTTGGTACAAGATTATCAGGTTGGGTACAGTCCCCGTCCCACACAGGACTCACATTCTTAGTCCCCATATTGCATTTGAGCTAACTGAGGTACAGAGAAGTGAAGTGACTTGCCCAAGTCCACACAGCAGGCAAATGGTGGAGCTAGGAGTTGAACCCAAACAATCAGTCAATCAATTGTACTTACTGAGCTATGTGCAGAGCACTAAGTGTTGAGGGTGCAGAACAGAATTAGCAGACATGTTCCCTGTCCATAATGAGCTCACAATCTAGAGAGGGAACCTGACTATAATCTAAAGGGGTAGATCCTCTGCCTCCCAGGCCCATACTCTTTCCACTAGGCCACACCATTTTTCAACATTCAGCCTTTCCTCAAGGGCTCCCTCCAAAGAACAGGAAAATAATTGTGCTTGAGAAGAAATCGGCACTGACAGATAAAATCACTGACATTTGTGCCCAGCTCTTGGCCTGGCATTTCAAATGCGTGTCTCACAGGGTTGCAGGCCAAACATCCGTCTGCCCGCTAAGCCCGTATCGAGGTCCCATTCCACCCACTCACCTTGTATAGGATCGCCACCCTGCAGCTCACCCCATTATTAGGGGGTCCTGACATTCTCTGTCAAGGGAAGCGGAGAGTGCAACATCTTTAAGCAAAACCTGGCCTTCCCACCTCTCTGGAACAAGCAGGAGGGAGACAGAGCAATGAAAGATTAATTAAAAAAAACTTAAAAAGGAAATGATGGTGGCTTTTCCACCTCCTCCTCATGGAACACTCTGTCTTCCTCCCTCTCTGTCTTACTCTGAGTTTGAGACTTCGTGAAGGTCAAAGCATCCAAAAGTCAGGCTGGGGAATGGAGAATGGGGAATGGAGACAGGCCCTGCCCATTTTTTTGAAAACACTGAAAAAAAAAACCAACCCACTTATACTGAAATATGAAGTTGGGTCAACTTGGTGAATGCCAGGATGTTACGTTTAATATCAGGCTTATCTTTCATTTCTCCATCCTATTTCCCTCCCTATGGTTTAACTCAGCCACCTCAGTCCATATTCCCTTTAAACTTAGGTACTCCATCAATCAATCATTCAGTGTGCTTTATTGAGCACTGAGGACTTATATACATATCCTTTTACTCTGCTGCTTCACCTACCTGTAATCTAATTTACTGTCTATCTCTCCCTCTAAATCATAAGTTCCCAAAGGATCATATCTATTCAGTTCTATTCTACTAGGCTCAGTTCTGGGTCCCCTTCTTATCTCCATCTACACCAACTCTCTTGGAGAACTCATTCACTCCCATGGCTTCGACTACCACCTCTATGCAGATGATTCCCAAATCTACATCTCCAGCCCTGCTCTCTCTCCTCTGCAGTCTTGCATTTCCTCTTGCCTTCAGGACATCTCTACATGGTTGTCCTAAATAGAACTCCATTTCCTATGCAAACCCTTTCCTTCCCCTGATTTTCCCATCACCAAAGACAGCACCACTATCCTTCCTGTCTCACAAGCCCATAACCTTGGTGTTATCCTTGACTCATCTCTCTCATTCTGTCTGCATAGTAAATATGTCACCAAATCCTCTCAGTTCATAACATCGCTAAAATCTACCTTTCCCCTCCAACCTAATTGCTGCTACGTTAAACAAAGCACTTATTGCATCAAGCTCCTTGCTGACCTCTCTCCTGTCTCTTCCCACTTCAATCTATACTTCGCTCTGCTGCCTGGTTCATTTTTCTACAGTACCTTTTAGCCCTTGAACCACCAGTGGTTGTCCATCCACCACGACATCGAACAGAAACTCTTTACCCTAAGCTTTAAAGCACAAAATCACTTTGCCACCTTGCCCCCTCTTACCTTATCTCGCTGTTCAATAACAACCTAGCCCACACATTTCAGTCCTCTAATGCCAACCTACTCACTGTACCTTGATCTCGTCTAGCTCACCATTTATCTCACCATCTATCTAAACAATAATAATGAGATGTCCATCCCCTTGATTCTATTTATTGCTATTGTTTTTGTCTGTCTGTCTCCCCCGATTAGACTGTAAGCCCGTCAATGGGCAGGGATTGTCTCTATCTGTTGCCGAATTGTACATTCCAAGCGCTTAGTTCAGTGCTCTGCACATAGTAAGCGCTCAATAAATACTATTGAATGAATACTCCCCACCCTCAAAGTCTTGTTAAAATCACATCTCTTCCAAAGGCCTTCTCCATCTAACCCTCATTTCCTCTTCTGGATTTGCACCCCTATTCATCCTTCCCTTAGCCCTTCATCCTTTCCTTAGCCCCACAGCACTTATGTACACATCCATAGTATGTCCATTTATATAAACGTCTGATTCCCCCTCGGGATTGTAAGCTTTCTGTGACAGGGAACATGTCTACCAACTCTATTATAGTTTAATGTCCCAAGCTCTTAGAACATTTGCTCTGCACATAGTAAACACTCAATAAATATGATTGATTGATTATTATCGTACTCTCTTAGACATTCATAACAGTGCTCCCTGCATAATAATGTAATGGATTGATTGATACTGTACACATATAATATATGCATTTATATATGCAGAGTGGGGAGAGAGAGAGAGAAAGAAAGAGAGAGAAGAGTCTCCTCTTTTGGAGTTGATGTGGATCATACTGAGATCTACTCAATGCCTGTGAGTGAGGCCAGAAAGAGTGACACATACCTCACAATCCCTTTCTAATTGTGTTCACGCATGGATAGATCCTTGCAGAGCTAATGGATTTGTCTCCTGTGGGATCCATCTCCATTTGCAAATGTGCTTCTTGGTATCCTGACCAGCTCTCTTGAGGACTATGGGACATTCTTTTGTTCATCTCTGTTGCTGATGAAAGGGTTTTGGCCACATTTCTACAGTCGTTCCTCACCAGCCAAAAGAGTTGTGTTTTCCATTTTGTTTATATATGGAAATTAGCTGCATGATGATCATTAGATAAAAGTCAACTCCACTTTTCATGGAATCCTGCTGTCGCTTTGATTGAGACTGCTTCCTTATGTCTTTAAATAGCTTCTTCTGCTCTCAGGGCTTGTGGGGAATCCTAACCCTTTAGAGTAACTTGCTATTTCACGAGAATGAGTTCTGGCATAATGTAGTTTCATTGTCTGCCTTGATTAGAACTCTTTTGAAGGATTAGGGAATGTTCTTCCCAAAACACACTTCTGCCTGCATTCAGCACAATTCTGCCTCGTTGTGTATGGTGCCAGAGAAGGTATGCATGCTACAGTATGAATTTTCTGAAAATGAAGATTTTCAAAACACAATAATAATCAGTGATAATTTTGGTGTTTCTTAAGGACTTAACCTGTGCCAAGCACTGTTCTAAGCACTGGGGTAGATACGAGCTAATCCAACTGAAGTTAATATGTGTTCATTAACTTAGTGCCATTGATGAAACTGCTTAAGAAGTTCAATGTGTCTTCAATAATATGTCCAGGTCTTACAACCATAGCTGAATTTGAACATCCCTACCACCTTATAAGTCTTCAATTTCGTCTAGAGCTTCACTATCACTGAACTCTGTCTGAAAACCCAGGCTGACTTTTCTTCTTTGGTTTTCTTTTTCTTTATCCATGCACAGATCTTTCACTGGATAGTGTAGTGCCTAGGTAGCAGAATTTGGTGACAGGAGTACAAAATGTATAACATGTGTAGGGTTTTCAAGGTGTAGATCGTATTCAACTTCAGTTTTCTTCAGACTAATTTTTGTTTCATAGTGCTGTGCCAGCGAAGTAGTTTGTAATTATCTCCATAAATTCTTGCACATCGTAAAGCATGGTATCATAGAATAGGTTCAGCAGGAGTAGATGAATTATACAATCCTCCTTTCCTCAGAAGGTGATAGCAAAAAGGTCAGTTAGGGCATGTTCCACTCTGTCTCAAATGACAGTCCTGTTGTACAGTAGCCTAAGGAAATTGCTGAGCTACCACTGAAATAAGCTGCCAAAGGAGGTTTGGGATTCTAGAATTCTTTAAAATTAGTATGTGCAACATTTGCCTTGGATGCACAGAATGGGCCAAGATAACCTTTTGAAATATAGATAGATATGTATGAATATGTGTGTATTATTATCAAGGGCTCGTCGAGTCATTTCCAATTCATAGCAACTCTATGAATATATTTTCTCCAGAACTCCCTGTCTTCTGCCATAATCTGTAACCCTGCTATTGGTTCTTCTGATATCGTTGTTATGGTTTCTATCCATCTAGCTGCTGGTCTACCCCTTCCAAGTTTTCCCTGGACTTCTAGCATCTGTGTCTTTTCCAGAGAATTATTCCTCCAGATTATGTTTCCAAAATATGCATCTAAGTCGAGTCATTTGGCCTTCCAAAGATCACTTTGGCTTAATTTGCTCCAAAATCTATTTGTTTGTTTTTCAGGCAGTTCATGGTAATGGTAAAAGCCTTCTACAACACCACATTTCAAAAGAATCGATGTTCTTTCTATCCTGTTTTTTCAGTGTCCAACTTTCAGGTCCACACATTGTCACTGAAAACACCGTTGAACTGACAATTTGTATTTTTTTGGCTATTTTTACATCAGCACATTTCTTGACTTTTTCCCAGCCCTTAATAGCAATTTTTCTTAACATTATTCTTCGGCGTATTTCTTGACTTCTAGTTCCTTTAATTATTGATTATCAATGTGTATATATACAAATATATATATTTATTTTTAAATAGTACTTTTGTTAAAAACTTATTATATGCCAGACACTATACTAAGCTCTGGGACATACGCAAGGTAACCAGGTTGGGCACAGTCCATTTCCCACATGAGACTGACAGTCTTAATCCCCATTTTACAGAGGAGATAACTGAGGCCCAGAGAAGCTAAGTGGTTTGTCACAGAGCAGACAAGTAGCAGAGCCAGATTTAGAACTCAGGTCCTTTGACTCCCAGTCCTGTGCTCTTTCCACTAGACCATGCTGCTTCTCACTTGGTGACTCTATGTTCTGTAGAGTTTCTATCCTTTGAAGACAAGGCTGAGAATGATAATGAGGATGATGATGGTTAATTTGTACATGAAAATGGATTGTAAATTCTCATTAGATTGTAACATCTTTGTGGGCGGGGACCGTATCTATCAACTTTGATTTCCCCAAGTGCTTTGCACACAGTAAGTGCTTAATAAATGCCATGGATTATTTGAAAATGTACCCACTGTAAATCAAACTGGCAACCTGATGGAGTAGACTGAAAGCCATTTTCTTTTAGAAACTTTGAACTTGTTCTGAATCGTAAGATATACATCTATCAATCTGTCAAAAGTCACTGCTGGCTTGCAGTGAGTAGCCACTTTCTCACTTCGGTGGTCAAATTGCTGTCAGTTCTCTTCTGTAAAAGGATTCAGGGCTGTGTGAGAGATTTCCCTTTGCCAGCTGATCTTAAAGCTACTTATCTTTAAACAGACTGCCCTTTTTGTGAGTGTACTTCCAGGGCCATAAGTCCTTTGCTTATTGTTTCTTGTGACAGGTGGAGACAAGAATCTCACTGAGGTGGTAGAGTTTACCCAAGGATTCCAATGGTATATGAGTAAAAATGGATATGTTTTCCTTTACGTGGTTATAGAGACAAAAAGAAACCCAATCTGGATTTAGCTTGGTTTTCACTACATAAAAAAGGAAATGGTTCAAAAAAACACACCTAGACAGACAAAAGGATTATTTAAAGAGTTGGGTTCTAATCCCAGCTCCACCACTTGTTGGCTGAGTGATCTTGGGCATTTCACTCAACTTCTCAGCTCCTCAGTTACCTGCTCAGGAAACTGGGGATTAAGAGTGTGAGCACCATGTGGGTCATGGACTGTTTCCAACCTGATTAGCTTGTATCTACCCCAGTGCTTAGAATAGGACCTGAAACATAGTAAGCCCTTTACAAATACTGTTAAAAAAATAAACTCCCATTGTAAGCAAAAATCATCAATTTTATGACCCGTCCTTGAAATTAAGCTAAAGCTATGCCATTTTAAGTCTTTGGATATGGGTCATAGTCTTAAACATCTTTCTTGACCTCTTTTATTAGTACTAGCCAAATCCAATGGCTCCTACTCTCTCCTAATCCTCCTCGACCTCGTAGCTGCCTTTGACACTGTTGACCATCCCCTTCTCCTCACGCATTATCCAATCTTGGCTTCACAGACTCCATCCTCTCCTGGGTCTCCTCTTATCTCTCTGGCTGTTTATTCTCGGTCTCCTTCATGGACTCCTCATCCCCCACCCATTCCCTAACTGTAGAGGTTCCTCAAGGGCCAGTTTTTGGTCCCCTTCTGTTCTCCAGGCAATCCGCCACCAAAACCTGCCGGTCTCACCTTCACAACATCACCAAGATGGACCCTTTCCTCTCCATCCAAATTGCTACCTTGCTGGTACAATCTCTCATAATATCCCAACTGTATTATTGCATCAGCCTCCTCTCCGATCTCCCATCCTCCTGTTTCTCCCCACTTGAACCTATTAACTCATTTCTGTTCTGTTCTGTTCTCTATGCTCACTCCCTTGGTGAACTCATCCGCTCCCACTGTGTCAACTATCATGTCTATGCAGAAGACACCCAAATCTACATCTCCTCCCCTGTTCTCTCTCCCTCCCTCCAGGCTCGTATCTCCTCCTGCCTTCAGTACATCTTCACCTGGATGTCTGCCCGCCACCTAAAACTCAACGTGTCCAAGACTGAGCTCCTTATATTCCCTCCCAAACCCTGCCCTCTCCCCTACTTTCCCATCACTGTGGATGGCACTACCATCCTTCCCATCTTACAAGTCCACAGTCTCAGTGTCATCCTAGATTCCGCTCTCTCATTCACCCCACACATCCAATCCGCCACCAAAACCTGCCGGTCTCACCTTCACAACATCACCAAGATGGACCCTTTCCTCTCCATCCAAATTGCTACCTTGCTGGTACAATCTCTCATAATATCCCAACTGTATTATTGCATCAGCCTCCTCTCCGATCTCCCATCCTCCTGTTTCTCCCCACTTGAATCTATACTTCACTCCACTGCACAGATTATCTTTCTACAGAAATGATCTGGGCATGTCACTCCCCTCCTCAAAAACCTCCAGTGGTTGCCTATCAATCTTCACATGAAACAAAAATTCCTCATTCTTGGCTTCAAAGCTCTCCATCACCTTGCCCCCTCCTACCTCACCTCCCTTCTCTCCTTCTACAGCCCACCCCTTACACTCTGCTCCTCTTTGCTAACCTCCTCACTGTGCCTTGTTCTCGCCTGTCCCTCTGTTGTCCCCTGGCCCTCATCCTACCACTGACCTGGATTGCCCTCCCTCCTCACAACTGCCAAACTAACTCACTTCCTCTCTTCAAAACTCTACTGAGAGCTCACCTACTCCAAAAGACCTTCCCAGATAGATCTCACCCTTCCCCACTTCCCCTCCTCATTCCCCCTCCTCCCTCCCTCTTCTCTCCCCCCTTCCCCTCCCTAAAGCACTGTATATTTGTATATATTATTTCTCTTTTATTAGTGATATGTATATATCTTTGATTCTATTTATCTATTTTGATGGTATTGGTGCCTGTCTACTTGTTTTGTTTTGCTGTCCATCTCCCCCTTCTAGACTGTGAGCCCGTTGCTGGGCAGGGATTATCTCTATCTGTTGCCAAATTGTGCATTACAAGCACTTAGTACAGTGCTCTGCACACAGTAAGTGCTCAATAAATACAATTCAATGAATGAATGAATGAATAAATAGGATTTCCTGAGCCCTTACTGTGTACAGAGCACTGTACTAAGCTCTAGGAAAGAGTATGCTGCTGGAAATTAGACATGGATCCTGACCCTTGAGGCGCTCACAATAGGCAGAGGGGTAAACTGGAGACAGACATATCATGAGATAAGGACAAATATACAATACACAAAATGAAAAGAAAACTTGGTGCTGGAGCTAGAGGAGCGGAATTTCAGGTTTCTTATGAATCAGAGTCCACAGCATACCTGTAGCCACAGGAGTGGCTACCACATCCACTAATCTTCACCAGGTTGTGTAAAACCTCCTGCTGCAGGTGCTGTTCTCATTCCCGCCAGGATGATGGACAGCAGGACGAGATGGGTTCTTCTCGATGGCACATAGGAGAGCCGATGCTGCTTCTTGGAAGGCAGCCTGTCTGATTCACAGAGTGTCCCAGAGACAGGGGCCTTGGGTTACAGGGAGGAAGGTGGTTCACTTTGCCATGATGGAGGGAGGCCAAGAGCACACAGGAAGACAAGGCTACAGGCTGTGGTGAGAACCTATTAACTCATTTCTGTATCAAACAATGCTGACCTCAAAGGATTTTCTGTTTCTTCAGTGACTTCTTTATGTCTGCCCCTTATCTAGACCCCCTCAGGACTTATGGATCTATACCCTAACCTCAGAGTGTATGGCTATGCACTCACACCCATCATTCATGTCTATATGGCCATCCTGAGAACTCTCTGTATCTTTCCTCTATTTGTTCCTACCTGTCTTCCCCATTTGATGGTAAATTACTTGAGGGCAGGACCAGTATCTCTTACTCCTCTTATACTCTCTCTCAGTGTTAGAATAGTGATGATGATAAATAAATACTGAGGATGATAATGATGTGGTGATGACGGTGGTAGTGACGGTCAAAAGTAGTTACTCTGGGTGTCGTTATCCGATGTTCTGCTCATATCCCATTTTTCAGGAGTCTGTTGTAGTTCTGTCTTTTGGCCTCAAGGAATGTGAAAACATTTTTCTATATATCTACATCACCATCAGTACATGCACTAAAATTCTCTAGAGGAATCAGTTTAGTAAATGCTTGCATTGACTTCATGAGTTTATCTAGTTTATTGTGGAATTTTTCTTTTTCCAGCCTACCAAGACTGTTGTCTACACCAGCTGCCCATCGCTCTAGGATATTTTGGACTTCCTACCAGCAATGGGAGTTGTGATGGCTTACATAGCACCATCCACACTTCTCGTCTGCCCTCCCTCTCCCGTGCCACCCAAAGAGAGGCAGCCAGCTGGCACCACCATCATCAACATCACCTCATCATCGTCATCATCACACTCATCATTTTCATCCTATTAATTGAGAAACTACTTGGGGCTGGTCAGGACCCTCAGAAGACACAATCCTTACTTTCTAGGGAACATGAGGAGCAATTAGATTGTTTTTTCTATGGATGGAAATTTTTGGATTGATTTTTTTTGTGTGTGGAAGGAGTTGGGGAAAGAGTCTGGTGAGACACTTTCCCCACCATGATTCCATTAGCTGATCTTTTTGGGAGCCAAGTTGATTTGTGTTTTAGGGAAGATAGAATTCTCCAATTCAGCCCTGATTAGCAAGGAAAACCTCTAGTAGGTGGTGCATTTGGAAGTGAGCCAAACAAAGTTAAAGAGGTTTCTTGGTGGAGGTGGACTGTGAGAATGTTTATCTCACAGGCAGCTGTAGGTGGACGAAAGGCGAAATCAAACAGTTTCTGGTGCAGAGGGTAGGAAGCAAAGTTCCCCACCAAACTCCTTTACCGATAGGCGACAGCTGGGCCCATTTGGTTCACCGTTGTGGAGTCAGAAACTCTCTTAATAATAATGACTGTGATATTTGTTGAATTAAAATCTGCCAAGCACTGTACTCTAGATAATCAGATCAGACACAGTCCCTGTCTCACATTGGGCTCATGGTCTAAATTCTACCTTCAATAATCTAAAGACAGCTTCCTTGTGATGGAGAAGCAGTGTAGCCTGTCGGAAAGAGCATGGGCTTCAGGGTCAGAGGACCTGGTTCTAATCCTGCTCTGCCACCGGCCTGAGTGACCTTGGGAAGTCACTTCACTTCTCTGTGCCTCATTTTCCTCATCTGAAAAAGTGGGGATTCACTATTTGATCTTCCTCCTACTTAGACTGTGAGTCCTGTGTGGGATAGGGACTGTGTCCATCTTGTTTACTCATATTTACCCCAGAGCTTAGACCAGTGCTTGACACATAGTAAGTGCTTAACAAATACCATAATAATTATTAGCCTGCCACAGGTTAGCGTAGGAGGTGGGGGAATTTTTTACTCTATCGTTGTTTCAGAATAGGGTAAGCAATTGTGTGCCTTGGAGTTAGGAAGAGATAGTCTGAGTGGTCCCTTAAAACCCAGGAATCTTTGTTTCTGTGAACCAAACATATATTTGATTTTGGGCTCTTTGGTGCAACATGATCCAATTTCAGGTCCTCTTGACCTGAGACTGGTTGGTAAATAATAATAATGGTACTTTTAAGCCCTTTGCAAATACCATGGACTGCCCAAAAAACAAAAGGATTTTGGAGCATATTAAATCAAAGTGGTCTTTGGAAGGCCAAATGACTTAGATTAGCATATTTTGGACATATAACCAGGTGGACTAATTCTCTGGAGAAGACACTAATGTTAGGAAAAGTTCAGGGAAAGTGTGGAAGAAGCAAACTGGCAGCTAGATGGACAAGTGGAGGAGTGGAAATTAGTGCCCAGGACCTTTTGACTTTCACGCCCATGTTCTATCTCATAGCCACTCACATAGGTAGATGCCCATTTCATGGTTCTGGAGGGGACAGTTGTCCCCATAGGTTTTCCAGCTGTGGAGACATGTCACTGTTCTCAACCCCCACAAGTGTTTGGATTGAAGTTCCAACCACACTCTCCAGATTTCTCACCAAATTTCAGCTAGATTGTAAACTTCTTGAGGGCAGGGATCATGTCCATTAACTCTATTGTACTCTCCGAAGTGATTAGGGAAGCAGGGTGGGCTAGTGGATAGAGCATGGGCCTGGGAACTAGAGGGACCTGGCTTCTAATCCTGGCTCTGCTACTTATCTGCTGTGTGACCTTGGGCAAGCTTCTTCACTTCTCTGTGCCTCTGTTATCTCATCTGTAAAATGAGGATTGAGACTGTGAGCCCCAGGTGGGATAGGGACTGTGACCAACTTGATTAGCTTGTACCTAGCCCAGGGCTTAGCACAGTGCCTGTCCCATAATAAGCAGTCAACAAAAACCACAATTACTATAATTACTAGTACAGTGCTCTGCACAGATCAAACATTTAATGCATATCAACCTCTTCTGTCATATTGCGTTGCTCAGTGGAAAGAGCACGGGCTTGAGAGTCAGAGGTCAGGGGTTCGAATTCCAGCTCTGCCACTTGTCAGCTGTGTGACTGTGGGCAAGTCACTTAACTTCTCTGTGCCTCAGTTACCTCATCTATAAAATGGGGATTAAGACTGCGAGCCTCACTTGGGGCCACCTGATCACCCTGTATTTACCCCAGCACTTAGAACAGTGCTCTGCACATAGTAAGCACTTAACAAATACCAACATTATTATTATTATAATATTGCACTGTCCTAAACATATTAAGTGCTCAAAAAACATGGTTGATTGATAAATGCTATTGACTGATCTATGGATTGATCAGATTCCTAATTCCTCAAATTAGGTCTTTCTGATCCATTTGCTCTTAGCAGCCTGCCTGACTCTCCCACACTACATGCTGCTCACTACTTTTCTAGCTGGTTCATGTCCTTAGAGTCCTCAAACTCAAAATGTCACCTACAGAGGTAAGTCAATGAAAGAAAAGGTAGGAAGAGCCGATCTAAGGATAAAAACTGGGACGAGAGGAGGGAAACGTAGAAGTGAGAACTGCAGGAAGAGATCAGTCAGAAGAATGTTTAGGGAAGGTGGGAGTAGGTAGAGGGAGGATAGAGTCAAAGGAGTAGAGGAGAAAAATATGACAGAAAAAGAGAAACAGGAAAGAGAGAGATGGTTATGAAAGAAGGTTGTGAAAAAGAGAGAGGCAAAAGAATTGATGTCTTTAGGCCAGAAAAATCCAAAGATTCTTTCATGGCACAATGGCTATAGTTCAGACCTGGAAGTCAGAAGGTCATGAGTTCTAATCCCAGCACTGCCACTTGTCTATATGTGACCTTGGGCATGGTGCTTCACTTCTCTGTGCCTCAGTTGTAAAATGGGGATTGAGACTGAGAGCCCAATGTCAGACAGGGATTGTGTCCAACCTGATTTGCTCGTTCCACCCCAGGGCTTAGTACAGTGTCTGGCACAGAGTAAGCACTTTACAAATACCATAACTATCATTATTATCATTATTATTAATCCATCAGTGCTTTTTGTGTGTGTGTTAAGCACTTGGGAGAGAAACAATCAATCATTGGTATTTATTGAGCACTTAGTACACAGCACTATCCCATGCTTGAGAGAGTACAGTACAACAGAATTAGATGTGGTTCCCTGCTCATATTGAATAAATGCTCATATGGATAAATAAGTAATTTATAATGTATAATTTAAAGATAGAGTGGGGTGATCCAAAGGTTACAGATCCAAGGGCATAAATGACATGGAAGAGAGAGCTGGGAAAAAGACGACTTAATTGGGGATGGTCTCTTGGAGGAACTGTGACCGTACTAGCATTTGAAGCTAGAGAGAGTGGTGGCCTGGCATATATGGAAGGGAAGGGAGTTCCAGGCCAATGGGAGGATGTGGTAAAGGGGTAGGCAATGAGATAGATGGTATCAGGACACCCTGAGTAAGATGTCTGTATAGTAGTAGAGTGTGAGGACTGGGCTGTAGCAGGGGATTAGTGAGATGAGATGAGGTGAGGTGTTGTTCTGTGCTCCCACAGAGACCTCTGATCTCTTGAACCCTTCCAATTTTCTCAACTCATTATGCCCCATTTAGCCTCCATCCCCAAACTACCTTCCCTTGATGAACAAACTGTCGGTCTCAACACCACCATCTCAACTGAACTCTTCTCACTTGCTCCCCTATCTCTTCATCATTCTCTTACCGTTAACCCACAGGCCTGGATCACCTCTGCAGTCCACCTCTTTTACTCCTGTGCACAAGCTGCAAAGTGCTGCTGGTGGAAATCGAGATGTAAGCTCGACCTCATCCACTTCAAGATTATCCCTGTGTACTTCAATTCCTCCCCCTTCTTTCCATATCAAACGGACTTCTCCATCCTTATCGAAACCTAACCCCTTTGTCCTCACCAGTTGTTCCAGATGTTTAAGTCCCTCTTCAAACCCTCTGTCCCACCATCTCTTGCCCTTAATGACCTGGCTAACTAATTTATTGAGAAAATTGAAACCATCAGGTGTGATCTCTGTAAAATCTCCCCTGCTCCTCTCCAGTTCCTCCCTCTTCCTGCCACTCCTTCAACACTCCTCTCTTTCCCAGTGGTATCTCAAGAGGAGATCTCTTGCCTTCTCTCAAAAGTCACCCTGTACTCCTACGCATCTGACCCCATCCCTTCACACTTTATTAAAGCACTTGCCTCCTCCTTTCTTCCTTCCCTGACTGCTATCTTCAACTGTTAGCTCTTCAGTGGTTAGCTCTTCAGTGCCCCCTCTTTCAAACGTGCCCATGTCTCCTCTATCCAAAAAAACCCTCTCTAGACCCATGATTCACTCCAATAATGACCCCGCCTCCTTCCTACCATTCCTCTCCAAACTCCTTGAGCGAGTTGTCTCCAATTCCTCTCCCCCAATTGTCTCCTTGACCCCCTCCAATCTGGCTCCTGTCCCCATCACTCCACAGAAACCACCCTTTCAAAGATCCCTTTCCTTCTTGACAAATCCAGTGATCTTTACTACATCCGAATCCTCCTTGACCTCTTGGCTGCCTTTGACACCGTTGGTCAGCTCCTTCTAATGGAAACATTACCCAACCTCAGGATCAATGACACTGCCCTTTCCTCTTTCTCCTTCAGGTCACTCATTCTCAGCCTCTTTTGTGGGCTCCTCCTCTGCCTCCCATCTTTTAACTGTAGGAGCCCCTCAAGGCTCAGTTCTGAGTCCCCTTCCATTCTCCATCTACACCCACTCCCTTGGAGAACTCATTCTCTCCCATGGCTTCAACTACCAATCCTATGCACGTAATTCCCGGATCTACATCTCCCAGCCCTGATCTCTCTTCCTCTCTGCAGTCTCGAATTTCCTCCTGCCTTCAAGACATCTCTCCTTGAATGTCCTCTCTACAACTCAAACTTAACATGTCCAAAACAGAACTCCTTATCTTTCCACCCAAATCCTGTCCTCCCGTTTTCCCTGTCACTGTAGACAGCACCACCATATTTCCTGCCTCTCTGGCCCATAACCCTGGCATTTTCCTTGATTCTTCTCTCTCATTTCACCCACATATTCAAACCATCACTAAATCCTGCCAGGCCCACCTTCACATCATCGCTGAAATCTGCCCTTTCCTCTCCATCCAAACTGCTACCACTTTAATCTAAGTACTTATCTTACCCTTCCTCAATTACTCTATCAGCCTCCCTTGCTGACTTACATGCCTCCTACCTCTCCCCAGTCCAGTTTCTGCTGCCCAGATCATTTTTCTTCAAAAATATTTGGTCCATGTTTCACCACTCCTCAAAACCAAACCAGTGGTTGCCCATCCACCTCTGAATCAAACAGAAACTCCTTTCCATCAGCTTAAAAGCACTCAATCACCTTGCCTCCTCCTCCCTCACCTCGCTACTTTCCTATTACAACCCAGCCAGCACACTTGGCTCCTTTAATGCCCACCTACTCACTGTACCTCAATCTCATCTATCTCACTGCTGACCTCTCGCCCACACCCTGATTCTGGACTGAAAAGACCTCCATCTTCATATCCAACAGACAATTACTCTCCTCCACTTCAGAGCCTTATTGGAGGCATGTATTTTCCAAGAAACCTTCCCTGACTAAGCCCTCATTTCCTCTTTTCCCACTGTCTTCTTCATTGCCCTGATTTGCTGCCTGTATTCACCCCGCCCTCAGCCTCAGTGCATTTTTGTACTTATCCATCATTTATTTATTTGCTTTAATGTCTGTCTCCCCCTTTAGACTGTGAGCTCGTTGGGGCAGGGAATGTGTCTACCAACTCTGTTATAGCTCCCAAGTGCTTAGTAAGTGCTTAAGAGAAGCAGCGTGGCTCAGTGGAAAGAGCACGGGCTTTGGAGTCAGAGGGCATGCGTTCGAATTCTGGCTCTGCCACTTGTCAGCTGTGTGACTGTGGGCAAGTCACTTAACTTCTCTGTGCCTCAGTTACCTCATCTGTAAAATGGGGACTAAGACTGTGAGCCCCACGCGGGACAACCTGATTCCCATGTGTCTACCCCAGCACTTAGAACAGTGCTCTGCATATAGTAAGTGCTTAACAAATACCAACAGTGTTATTATTATTAGTAGTAGTAGTAGTACAGTGCTCTGCAAACAGTAAGGCCTCAATAAATACAATGGATGGATTGGTTGGTGGATGAGCTGGTTGACTCCTGAAAAGCCAGTGTTGAGGAGTTTTTGTTTGATGCGAAGAGAACAATTCAGTACAGCAGGTAGAGAGGTTACCTCAAACAGCTTACAGTCAAGCAGGGAAAAACAGTGCCCTCCAAGTGGATGAGTGGATAATATAATAATAATAGTTATAGTATTTGTTAAGTGCTTACTATGTGCCAGGTATTGTACTAAGTGCTGGGGTGGATACAGTCATATAGAGTTGGACACAGTCCCTGTCCCATTTGGGGCTCACAGTCTCAATCCCCATTTTACAATGAGGTAACTGAGGCCCAGAGAAGTGAAGTGACTTGCTCAAGGCCACACAGCAGACAATTGGCAGAGCAGGGATTATTACCCATGACCTTCTGACTCCCAGGCCCTTGCTCTATCCACTACACTCTGCTGCTTCTCCTGAACTACCTTCTCTTAAAAAGCCCTCAGTGAACGGGGGAGTCTGGAAAGGGAGAAGAAGGTCCTCTCACTCCAAATTGAGGGTAGGGGTTCCCCTCTCCCTCTTGATCATTTCAATGTTAGATGAACAATGGGTTAACCATTTTAAAAATCAGCTCCAACCATCAAGTCCCTTTCCTGGTGGATCATTTTAATAAGGTTGGACAGCAGGAGAAAGAGTGAGAAGACATAAGTGCCAGTCACTCTGGTTGCTAGGCAACCTCTCTTCTTGTTCCCTGGAGGGGGAGCCCGTGGTAGCGGGTCCAGGTCTGGATCATCAATCAAACTGGACTCCTTAAATATGGGTTCTCAATGCCCAAACTCTGGATTTCCCTCTCTCTTTCGGCAGTGACTTTGCCTAGGGCAAGCCAGTGAAGCCCCTTGAGTCACCAGAGTTTTTCAGGGTTTTTTTTTTTTGTCTCATTTCCTTTGGCAGCTCGGTCCTTCCCCCGTGCCTCATTCAACACATTAGTTCTTTCAAAGCAAGGGGTAGGATGGACTTGACAGTTAATGCTTTTTGTCCAAACTCTCCAAGCTTCTGCTAGCCTTGACTTTCCCCTTGGCTTCATTGCTATTCCTAAAACCTCATTATGGAAATTACAAAATAATGGTTCAGCAATTTGTGTGTGTGTGTGCGTGTGATTGTGTGTGTTCTAATTACCGTTCCAGATGCATAATACAGCAGTGTAAAACCAGGCATCTATGCTTCATTCCCTTTCCTACCCCCACTCACGACCAGGAAGAACAATAAAAGGAAATACGAAAGTGCTCTAGCCCTTTCAGTAGGTGTCACCCTCTGAATTTCCTTTTAGCGGCTGAAGTGGTCATCAGTGGAGAAAAGCCTTTCCTTTAGTAATAATAGCAATAATAATAATAATAACGATGATGGTATTTGTTAAGCACTTACTATGTGTCGAGCACTGACTAAGAGCTGGGATAATAATGTTGGTATTTGTTAAGTGCTTACTATGTGCAGAGCACTCTTCTAAGCGCTGGGAGAGATACAGGGTAATCAGGTTGTCCCACATGAGGCTCACAGTTGATCCCCATTTTACAGATGAAGTAACTGAGGCACAGAGAAGTGAAATGACTTGCCCACAGTCACACAGCCGACAAGTGGCAGAGCTGGAATTCGAACCCATGACCTCTGACTTCCAAGCCCAGGCTCTTTCCACTGAGGCACACAAGCTAATCAGGTTGGACACAGTCCATGTCCAACTTGGGCTCACAGTTAATCCTCATTTTACAGATGAAGTAACTGAGGCACAGAGAAGTTACTCATGAAATAACATCAGGTTATAGAGGCAGGTTTCCCCATCTTCTCCCTTACCTCTCTGATCTAGTACAGTACTCTGCATACAGTAAGAGCTCAATAAATACGATTGAATGAATGAATCTGCAGTGGATTTGGTGAAGCTTGGAAGAATGCCCGGAAAATGAAATTAAAAGAGAGGAGAGAAAAAATATCCATGTCTTTAATTTGTATACTTAATCCTGCTTGAAAAAAAATCAACTAGCAAACATTTAACATCCTTTTTTGGTAATATTACCAACTTTAAGAAGCAATGTGGTCTACCGGAAAAGTCGGGGGCCTGAACTCAGAACTGACAAAGACATAGTGAGGACTCTTGGGCAATTCACTTGATTTCTCAGTTTCCCCTTGTGCAAATTGGGAAGGATCATTTCTGTCGACAAATAAGATGATAAATGTGAAGAACTGTAAACATCTCAAAGAAGATGCTAAATAAATTCAAAGTATCATTATTATTCATTTACTCTTGCTATTTACGCTATTGGAAAAATTAAACATGGCAACCAGTACTTCCCTAACTTTAAATCTTGTCTCATGTGAGATAAAGTATTTATTCCAAACCTCATTCCATGGCACATATTAAGGAGAAGGGATTTGTTTTTTAAGTGAGGCGAGATAGTACATAAATACTGTAGTAGTCGTGGCAGATGGAATCAGATGGACATGTGCTTCAATTATTACAATTTCATGCTTATAACACACCCTTCCTGTGTTTACTAGCCATAAATGATTGAAATTAAGTGAAGAAAGGGATGAGTATGGAGCCCTTGAAGGGGCTTGTGCTGGATTCAGGCTTCTGGGGCTTCACCCCTTACCTGCTGTGAGACCTTGGACAAGACTTAACTTCTCTCTACTTCAGTTACCTCATCTGTAAAATGGGGATTGTTGTGAGCAGGACATGTGTCTGTTATGTTGTTATATCATACTCTCCCAAGTGCTTAATACAGAGTTCTGCACACAGTAAGCACTCAATCAATATGATTAACTGACTTTGAGCCCTATATGAGAAGCAGCATGACTTAGTGGATAGAACACTGGCTTGGGAGTCAGAAGACCTGACTTTCTAATGCTGGCTCTGCCACTTGTGAGGTGTGTGACTTCGGGCAAGCCACTTCAATTCTCTGGGCCTCGGTTACCTCATCTGAATAATTGAGATTTAGACTGTGAGCTCTACGTGGGACATGGATGTGTCGTACTTGATTAGCTTGTATCTACCCCAACACTCAGTACGGTGTCTGGCACATAGTAAGCATCTAGCGAGTACCATAAAATAGGGTAGGGGGAGAAGGGGTGTTCTGGGTATGGAAAAGTACTCTAAATCCATGATATTTTTAGTCCTAAGGAGTGGGTCTTTTGCAGAAAAAAAGTGTCAAATAGGTGATTTGGATCTGCAAGAAGGGTGGGGAATCCAGGGCAGGGAGACTCAGCATTAAGGATTCTGGACACAAAGCAAATAAAGAGAAAAACTAGGATTAAAATCCAAGATCTCTGACTCCCAGGCTCATATTCTCTTCACCAGGATATACATGCTAAGAATTAGCTGGCCAGGCGGACAGGCACGTGTTTTATGGACAGTTGTTTTATTCCAGAGGCTCTGGGTTTGAGTGTTACAGGTTACAGATTAAAGGCAAAAGCACAATTGCGGAATCTGTGGGACACAGTGTTTTGTTCATTTTCTTCCCTGTCTTCAGGCTTGTTAATTTGGATTTGGTGGGTTTTTGTTTTTTTTTTACTGATGGTGGTTCAGGCCTCCTCTGCTACATGGAATGACCTTGGAATTGAAAGTATGCTGTCAAAAATGATGACATCCCTTTACATCCTCTTCTATTGATCTATCGCAAATTCCCTCTAGCTGGTAGATTCTGAACATTGTGTTTTCTTTCTCTGAGACAGAGAATAGCCATTCAAAATGCCCCCTCCCCTACCCCCACCTCCCCTAATCAAGTAACCTTCCAACTCATCACCACTTCCCCTCAGGAGCAAATGGCTGCCCCATCACCTGCCCTGCTCTCAGTGCTCTTTCCCCACATCCTGATGCTCACCATCCCTCTCCTCTTTCCCGGCGGAGTGTGGAGGGCTAGAAATTATGGTATTTAATCATTTCTTAAGTGACCATTGCTGAGAGGGCGTCTGAGTGCCAGATGTGAAAATTAAATCATAAATCATCCTCCTGACCCAGGAATGGAGGAAAGAGAGAGTCATAAAGATGTGCAGATATTAAAACTCCAGCGGGCCACACCTACTTAAAGCAAAGGGAAAGCAGCCATCTGGGAAAGGCTGTCCGTGACTACCCTTATCCAGAGAGAGTGGCCACCTCAACTCTCCTGCCCTTATCTTCAAGTGAGGAAGAATGGAATATTTGGCTATTAGCATGTTTTTTTAATTCCATTTCCAAGAGTGGTAAAGCGACAACTAGCATATTTATGAGAAACAGTGTGGCTCAGTGGCAAGAGTCTGGGCTTGGGCATAAGAGGTCCACGGGTTCTAATCCTGGATCTGCTTCTTGTCAGCTGTGTGACTGGGCAAGTCACTTCACTTCTCTGTGCCTCAGTTACCTCATCTGTAAAAATGGAGATTAAGACTGTGAGCCCCATGTGGGACAACCTGATCACCTTGTATCCCCCTCCAGCGCTTAGAACAGTGCTTTGCAAATAATTACTATTATTATTATGTTTAGCCTTAGAACATAAGCACATACTGAGGTAGGCAGGAGGTAGGAAGGCAGGGCAAGGCTGACTGGGTATTTGGAGTGAAAAGTGGACAAGACTGGACTGGGCACAGGCTTGGAAGTCAGAGGTGGTGGGTTCTAATCCCAGCTCTGCCACATGTCTGCTGTGTGACCTTGGGCTAATCACTTCACTTTTCTGTGCCTCAGTTATCTCATATGTTAAATTAGAATTGAGATTGTGAGCCCCATGTAGGATAGGGACTGTGTCCAACCTGCTTACCTTGTATCTACCCCAGCACTTAGAACAGTACAAATACCATTGTTACTATTATTATTACTTACCAAAAAGGAGCCCAACCACTTATTTTTTTTCTGAAGAAGCAGCAGGGGCTAGTGGAAGATAATAATAATAATATTTGTGGTATTTGTTAAGCACTTACCCTGTGCCACGCACTGTTCTAAGTGCTGGGGTAGAAACAGGGTAATGAAGTTGTCCCTTGTGGGGCTCACATTTTTAATCCCCATTTTACAGATGAAGTAACTGAGGCACAGAGAAGTGAAGTGATTTGCCCAAGATCACACAGCTGACAAGTGGCAGAGTTGGGATTAAAACCCACAACTACTGACTCCCAAGCACGGACTCTTGCCACTAAGCCATGACCACGGACCTGAGAGTCACAAGATTGAGTTTCTAATCCTGGCTCCTCCATCTGTCTGCTTTGTTAATTTGGGAAAGTTATATTACTCTCTGTGTCTCAGTTTAATCATCTGTAAAATGGGGGTAAAATATCTGTTTTCCTTCCCTCTTAGACTGTGAGCCCTTTGCGAGATAGGGACTGAATCCTCCCTGATCATCTTGATCAACCCTACCACTTAGTCCAGTACTTGGATTATGTCTTGTCTTGTTTTATGATGTCAAATCACCCCCGACCCATAAAGACTCCATGGGAACATCTTTCCCAGAACATCCCACTCTCCATCTGCAATCATCCTGGTAGTTTGTTCCTAGAGTTTTCTTGATAAAAATAAGAAATGGTTTACCACTGCCTTCTTCCATGCAGTAAATTTGAGTGTCCACCCTTCACTCTCTCCTGTGCTGCTGCTGCCCAGCGCAGGGGAGTTTTGATTTGTAGCACATTGCCTTCTACTCTCTAACCCCTGCCCAAGCTAGTAGTGGAATGGGTAGGCCTCTGCTTGACTCTTCCTCCCATAGCCGAGACTGGTAGAGTATTGGAAACTCTCCAGGTGCGCCCCTGAGAGGGGAGTTTGGGATAAAGTAAACACTTAACAAAAAATATTTTTGCTATTATTATTGTTATAATTTTTAGATCCACCTGATAGAGAGGAAGTTGATCAGGGATCAAGGGTGGGTTTATTCCTCTGCTCTTTGACCTTCCATGAGAATAGCAAAGGGCACAGATTTGTTTGGAGTCAGTGTGGAATGACAATCAAGGCTAGTCGATGGTATGAGAAAATCCTTTCTTTGGATTCTGTCCAAATATTTGGGCTACATCTGATCTTCGGAGTCCTCAGCACTAAGAGTGGAAGTAGGAAGTTGGATTTGAAGATTGTACCACTTTGTTTGGGTTGAACTCCAGTTTTTATTCTGCGGTGGACACAAATGTAAGTGGAAGGCAAGTTGGGCCATCTTGTGAGTAGGGAATCAATCAATCAATGGTATTTACTGAGTGCTTACTGTCTACAGAGAACTCTACTAATCGCTTGGGAGAGAACAATAAAACAGAATTAATAGACAGTTTCCCTACCCATAACAAGCTTTCCATCTAGATGAGGAGACAGACATTAATAAAAACAAATATGCAATTTATAATATGTAATTTAATTTAAAGATATAAGAATGAGTTTACCAACTCTTTTATATTGAATTCTTCTACCTAGAGCTTGGTAAGCTCTCAATATATACAATTAATTGATTGATAGGAACATATGTTTCTCCTTGTGTGTTTGTTTACTCATGAAACTGCTGTGTCTGGGAATGGGGATGATGGTAGCTTTGTCTGCAGCACTAGAATCCTGTCCTTATAATTTTATTTATTACCATTTATTGTTATTCAGTGGTATTTGTTAAGCACTTACTATGTTCCAGGCACAGTACTAATTGCTGGAGTAGATAAAAGCTAATCAGGTTGGAAAACATCCATGTCCCACATGGAGCTCACAGTCTTAATCACCCTTTTACAGATGAGGTAACAGAGATACAGAGTTGTCCAAGGTCATACAGCAGACATGTGGCAGAGTCAGAATTAGAACCTAGGTTCTCTGACTCCCAGGCCCATGCTCTTTCCACTAGGACAGCCTGCTTATTACAAAACAGTGCAGAAAAATCTCCAGGTCAGAATAAACCCTCCCCATCCATATTTCCCTCCCCACTCCAGGCATCCCGACCCCTTCTCCCTGCTCCCAGAGTGCTGGGATAAGAGACCAGAGATGTCCGGTTGCTTCAGAGACCCTCAGGTTACTTCCTCAAGAACCCGGCCCTGTGAAAATCCCTCTCTGAAAGACACTGGAAAGAACCAAAGAAAATTAACTTGCTTTTAGGCCACCTTCCGAGGTGACTGGGTTTTCTTTAGATCCTAGATAGGGGCTCAATTTCACAGTTCCATCGTCTGAGGCCTGCAGGAGGTAGAAATCTAAGGAGGAGGGAGGCAGCTGGAAGGGAAGGTAAAAGAAGCAACGTGTTCTCATGTATATAAAAAGGCCGATAATCCTGAAGAATTAGGAAGGAGCATTCCCGGCTAATTAAATCGCAACCCGTTGGCAGCCGACGCAGAGCGCGGCTGTTCGACTGCGGGAATAATGAGGGAGATGAAAGGGACCGAGTCAGCAGCATTTCCCGGTTGCCCTTTGAAGTTGGGGAAATCACAGTCCTTGTCTCAGAGAATCGGGAGGCTTGGGCCTGCTGTTCTGGTCTCCCTCCCTCCCAGCTAGGGGACATCCTCCCCGACTACTTCGACAGAAGGGGAGTTCAAGAGCGTGCCTCAAATAAGCCCTCAGTCGGGTCTTCACCAACTCAGCTCTCAGCCAGTCAATCATGTTTATTTTTTGATTGATTAATTCCTTCATTCAATCGTATTGAGCACTTTCTGTGTTCAGAGCACGGAATTAAGCGCATGAGAGAGTGCAGTACAACAATGAACAGACACATTCCCTGCCCACAACAAGCTTACAGTCTAGAAGGGGAGACAGACTCCCTCCCTCTACGTCATCACCCTTGCACTCCTCCCTCCTCCCCACCAGACTGTAAACTCGTTGTGGGTGGGGAATAATAATAATGAAGGCATTTGTTAAGCTCTTACTCTGTGCCAAGCATTGAGCTGGGGGGAGGGGGGTACAAGGTAATCAGGTTGTCCCACATGAGAATGTGACTGTTTACTGTTGCATTGTACTCTCCCAAACACTTACTACAGTACTCTGAATACAGTAAGTATTCAAAAATTATAATTGAATGAATTTGCACTTTTCATTTTCCCCAGATTTAGTCCCACTTATATATATATATATGTGTTGTGGGACTAAATCTGGGGAAAATAAAAAGTGCAAATTCATTCAATTATAATTTTTGAATACTTATAATTAGGAATATATATATCCTTCTGTCCTGGAACACCCTTCCTCCTCATATCTGATAGACGATTACTCCCTACCTTCACAGCCTTATTGAAGGCACATCTCCTCCAAGAGGCCTTCCTTGACTAAGCTCTCGTTCCCCCTTCTCCCACTTCTTTCTTCATCACCCTTGTACTTGGGTTTGCTTCCTTTATTCAACCCTCCCTCAGGCTCCCAGCACTTATGTACATATCTGTGATTTATTTATATTAGTGTCTGTCTCCCCGCTAAACCAGAAGCTCAATACAGACAGGGAACGTGCTTACCAACTCTGTTATACTGTACTCTCTCAAGCACTTAGTACAGTTCTCTGTACAAAGTGCTCAATAAATATAATGGTTTGACAGTAAGTTCCTTGTAGGCAGAGAATGTGTCTACTAACTCTGTTGCATTGTACTCTCCCAAGTACTCAGTACAGTACTTTGCACACAATGAGCTCTCAACAAATATGATTGATTGACTGATAGACCCCAACATAGTCCTCTCCTTCCCAAACTCTTCCACCTCCAGGATAAGGAAATTCTTCAAAGTGGAAAGGGTTAGGAAAGGAAGCAGATGCTGAGGGAAACACCTTGCAGGACAGAGGAGATAGGTCGCTTTGGAGTAAAGCGATCTATCAATCCATCAATCAATGATATGTATTGAGCTTTTACTCTATGCACAGAACTGTCTTCAGCATTTGGAAAACTTCGATGACATGATCCCTGCCCTCAAGGATCGTGGGTGTCACGGAGTTGGCAGATACTACAACAAACTAGAAGTAGGAAGAAGCAATGATCCCGTTATAAGGATCATAGACTGTAAGCTCTTTGTGGGAATGTGTCTGTTGCTGTGTTGTACTCTCCCAAGCGCTCAGTACAGTGCCCTGCATATAGATACTCTCAATATATAGGAATGATTGATTGATTGAGGGTGAATAGGATGGGAGGTGAGAGATTGGTCAGGAAAGGCTTCCTGGCCAGGGACCTTTGCCCATCCTGCACTCCTGAGGGCCAGGGTTTTCTTTCTGGAGCTGTGGCTGGTAGGAGAGAGGCTTCCCCTCCCCACTCCCTTCCCTCCAACTGCCAAGGCTTCCACTGTGAGGAGCCCCTGGATTGCTTCTGGCCCATATTCTGCCCACAGCACACCCTCCACTCTGTCAGTCAGTCAGCACTGGGCTAAGCATTTGGGAAGGTACGGTATAACAATAAATAGACTCATGGAGGGGGTGCTCCTCTCCTGCTGGTTTGGTCCGGAGGAGCCGGAAGACTGTTCTGGCCACTGGCCATTACCTATTCTGCACACAGTAAGTGCTTAATAAATACTAGAGAAGCAGTGTGGCTTAGTGGGAAAAGCCCAGGTTTGGGAGTCAGAGGACGTGGATTCTAATCCCAGCTCTGCCACTTGGCTGCTGTGTGACCTAGGACAAGCTACTTTACTTCTCTGTGCCTCAGTTACCTCATCTTTAAAATGGGGATTAAGACTGTGAGTCCCACATGGGACAACCTGATCAACTTGTATCTACCCCGGTGCTTAGAACAGTACTTGGAATATAGTAAACATTTAACAAATCATATAATTATTATTACTATTATTAATTATATACTCTTGATTGGTTGGTTCCTTCTACCCTCTTGAACCTTAATCTTTGTATTATCATCCACTCATCTCTCTCATTCAGCCCAAATGTTCAGTCCACCATGAAATCCGGTCAGTTCTGTATCTAAGACATCTCTAGTATTCACCCTTTCCTCTCCATCCAAACTGTCGCCCAGATGTATCCAAGTACTATCGTATCCCACCTTGATTACTGCATCAGCCTTCCCAGGCCTCCTTGCCTCCTGTCTCTCCCCACTTCAATACATACCTCACTCGGCTGTCGAGATTATTTTTCTAAAAAACATTCAGTCCACATCTCCCCACTCAAGAACCTCCTTTAGTTGCCCATTCACCTGTACACTGAACAAAAATTATTTACCATGGACTTTAAAGCATTAAATCACTTCTCCCCCTCCAATCTTACATTGCTAATTTCCTACTACAACCCACACTTAACTCTTCCAATGCCACCTTACTGCACCTCTAGCTCATCTGTCTTTCCGCCAATCCCTTGCCCACCTCCTCCCTCTACCTGGAACTCCCTCCCCCTCCATATGCGACAGGCAATCATTTTTCCACATTCAAAGCCTTATTAAAATCACATCTTCTTTAAGCGCTTAGTACAGTGCTCAATAAACATGATTGAATGTATGAATCTTCTCCAAGAGGCTTTTCCCAATTAAGACCTCATTTCCCCTACTCCTTTTCTCTTCTGGGTTACTTATGCACTTGGATCAGTACTCTTTAAGCACTTGATATTCACCCCACTTTCAGCCCCACAAGACTTATGTACACATATCTGTAATTTATTCATTTATTTATATTAAAGTCTGCCTCCCCTTGTAAACTGTAAGTTCACTGTGGACAGGGAATGTGTCTACCGAATCTATTGCACTGTACTCTCCCAATCACTTAGCTCAATGCTGTGCACGCACTAAGAGCTCAATAAATACTATTGATTGATTACCATTATTATTAATAATAAATCACTTAACTTGATTGAGTGATTGATCAACTATCTTGAGCCTCCATTTCCCCCTCTATCACTCAACCAGTGGTATTCATTAAGTACTTAATGTATGTAAGGCACTGTATTGAGCACTTGGAAGAGTACGGGAGAGTAAGTAGAAAGTACCTCTGCTCTCAAGGTGCTTACAATCTATCACAGGAGCAGCCATAAAGATAAAAGAGCATTTCCCACTCTGTAGAATGGGAAGAATCAACCCTACTCCACTCCTTGAGAGAAGGAATATGCTTTGGTGCATGTGAATAAAAGGTCTTGAATTTATTAAAGAAAAAAGAAACTGCTGAAGAAAATTAAAGTGTCAGTCTTTCCTGAGACCTTGAGCCCGACGTGGAACAGGGACTGTTTTTGGTTGACTGAGATATATCTACCCCAGTGCTAAGTAAAGTCCTTGGTATATAGTCAGCACTTAGCAGATACTATTCACATCATTATTATACTTCCAATATTTATTTCCAAAATGGAAACTGCTTCCAGATGCATGTCATTCACCAGTGCACAGACCATTCCCACACAGAGACTCCAGTGTGTGTCTCCTTGGACTCATTGACGTAGCCGTCTAGAACACTTCAGATTTCTGGGATGAAAGTTTTCTATTCCCACCAAACGCAACGGGACTAAGAAATGTTACAAGGGACCAGTATTGCTTTATGGACCTTTATCTTGGCCTATTAGCGTCTGAACATTAGATGTTGAAATGGTGGATCAGGGATTTAAAAATAAAGCATCTCATTATTACGGTGATTATTAGCTTAATGATGATGAAGTCCCTGTTCAAATCTATAAGGTTAGTAAAGAAGAAATAGGTTGGATTTGCCAGCCATTTTTCTTCTATCTTCTGCACCTAAGTAGTTACATGAAAGTTTCTATCTAAACATTCTGCAAGTCAATGATGAACCTGCCTCTTGGGCTACCTAAGAACACCAGCCCCATTAAAAATAGTATTTATAGTTACCATTTTTCATGTCAATAGAGCACATCAACATTAGCAATTCTGTGACAATTACTTGGAATCCACTTGGATTCAAGGCACAGAAGACTACATTTTTTTAAAAAAAGCTCTTTATTCCACTCAAAGTGTTCTTACTTTCTATCAAAAGCACATTTTAAACCACTACCGCCTACACACACTACTTTTCCATTGCCCCTTGGACATTGCTTGGGAAATGTACTTTATTTTCAATGAGCTTTCTGCGAATTGAGTAACTGGAGGGTAGATAGCAACTAAAAATGCATATCATTTTATTTACAGTCACTCAGGACATTCTTGAGACGTTTCCAAGAGGATCGTATTTCTTCAGTAGGCACTGGAACATGAGACCAAGAAAGACTTGAAGTGGGAAAACAAGAGATGGGTGAAAATTAGGCAAGTGAGAAGGATAGAAACATAAATGTTGCCATCCAGTCATCCCACTCGATGGTACCAATGACACTGTGCAATAGAATTAGAAGAAAGGAACCCTATCCTCAAGAAGCTTACAATCTAATGGACAGCAAGAAGTAAGAGAGTACTTAGGAAATGTAGGTAAATAATGCATAAGGCTGTGAGCTAATGAATCAATGGTATTTACTGAGCACTTACTGCGTGCAGAGCACCTATACTTATTTGGGAAAGGTAGACACACTCCCTTCCCACAAGGAGCTCAAAGGATATGGACATCAAGTGCTGCTGAGGTTGAGGGGTAGTAAGCGCTTAACAAGTAACATAATTATTTGTATATCAAATGCTTAAAGGTATAGATCCTAGTGCATAAGCAATGCAGAACAGAAAGGCACTAAGGGAGATAAGGACTTAGTCAGGGAAGACCTTTTGCAAGAGATATGATTTTAATAAGGCTTTGAAGGTGGGGAGAATGGTAGTCTGTCATAGATGAAGGGGGAGGGATTTCCAGGCCAGAGGCAGGACATGGGCAAGTGTCAGCAGTGAGATAGATGAGATTGAGGTGCAGTGAGTAAGTTGGCATTAAAGGACTGAATAGACTGGGATGTAGTAGGGATTCAGGGAAAATAGTTACATAGGTATGTTCTTAGGTGGTCTAAAAGCGTCAGCAAGCAGGTTTGGGAATGGAAAATGGTGAGATTAGAAATTAATCAGGGAAGGTTTTGTGGAGGACATGTGATTTCAGAAGGACTTTGAAGCTGGGGAGAGCTACGGTGTGTGGAATATCTAGCTCCTGATTGGGGAAAAGGGAAGGACAATGAGCAAGATGTCAACAATGGGAAAGATGAGATCAAGGCACAGTAAAAAGGTTATCATAGACTTATGGTCTTTATTAAAAGTTGGCTCTACAAAATCAATCAATCAATCAGTTATATTTATTGAGTGCTCGACATGTGCAGAGCACTGTACTAAACACTTGGGAGAGTACACTATTTCATTATAATTGACACACTCCCTGCCCAAAATGAGCTTACAGTCTAGAGAGGGCGACCAACATTAATATAAATGAATAAATTATGGATATATGCATAAGTGTTGTGAGGCTGGGAAAAGGGGATAAATTAAGGGAGGAAGTCAGGGTGATGCAGAAGAGAGTGGAAGAAAGGGAAAAGAAAGTTTAGTCAGGTAAAGCTTGGAGGAGATGTGCCTTTAATATGGCTTTGAAGGTGGGGAGAGTAATTTTCTGTCAGATACAAAGAGAGAGGGCATTCCAGGCCAGAGGCAGGATGTGAATGAAAAGTCAGAGGTGAGATAGGTGAGACTGAGGTACAGTGAGTAGGCTGGTCTTATAAGAGTGTGCTGTGTGGGTTGGGTTGTAATAAGAGAGCAGTAGGAGCGGGAAAGGTGATTGGGTGTTTTGAAGCCTATGGTAAGGAGTTTCTGTTAGATGAGGTGGTGGATGGGCAACCAGTTGAGCTCCTTGAGGAGTGGGGAAATATTTCCCGAATGATCCGGGCAGCAGAGTGAAGTATGGACTGGATTAGAGACAGGCAGGAGGCTGGTAGGTCAGCAAGGAGGCTGATACAATAATCAAGGTGGCATAGGATAAGTGCTTGGATTAAATGGTAACGGTCTGCAAGGAGTGGAAAGGGTGGATTTAGCAATGTTGTGAAAGTTGAAATGATAGATTTTAGTGATCTATTGAATATATGGGTTGAATGAGGGAGAGGAGTCATAGAAAGAGCCAAGGTTATGGGCTTGTGAGACAGGAAGCATCACAGTGCTGACTCCAGTGATAGAAAGGTCAGGGGAAAGGTAGGGTTTGGGTGGCAAGATAAGGAGTTCTGCTTTTGACTCGCTAAGTTTGAAGTGATATAAGGACATCCAAGTAGTGATGTCTTGAAGGCAAGACTGATGTGAAACTGCAGAGATGGAGAGAGATCAGGGCTGGAGATGTAAGAGTTGGAAATTATCAGGATAGAGGTTAGAGTATATCTATTGAAGTGATATAAGGACATCCAAGTAGTGATGTCTTGAAGGCAAGACTGATGTGAAACTGCAGAGATGGAGAGAGATCAGGGCTGGAGATGTAAGAGTTGGAAAGTATTCATTCATTCAATAGTATTTATTGAGCGCTTACTATGTGCAGAGCACTGTACTAAGCGCTTGGGATGAACAAGTCGGCAACAGATAGAGACAGTCCCTGCCTTTGACGGGCTTACAGTCTAATCGGGGGAGACGGACAGACGAGAACAATGGCAATAAATAGAGTCAAGGGGAAGAACATCTCGTAAAAACAATGGCAACTAAATAGAATCGAGGCGATGTACAATTCATTAACAAAATAAATAGGGTAAAGAAAATATATACAGTTGAGCGGACGTCAGGATAGAGGTTAGAGTTGAAGCCATGTGAGCAAAAATGTTCTCTGAGAGAGCGCATGTAGATGGAGAATAGAAGGGGATCCAGAACTGAACCTCAAGGGACACCCACAGTTCAATGGTGGGAGGCAGAGGAGGAACCCTTAAAGGAACTGTAAATGAGCAGCCAAAGAGATAGGAAGAGAATAAGGAGAGGACAGTGTTAGTGAAACCAAGGTTGGGTAATCATTCAGTTGTATTTATTGAGCAATTACTGTGTGCAGAACACTGTACTAAGCACTTGAATGTACATTTCAGCAACAGATATAGTCCCTGCCCAATAATTGGATCACAGTCTGAAAGGGGGAGACAGCAAATTCCAGGAGACGGGGATGGTCAACAGTGTCCGGGGTATTCCATAAGGATATCATATCTGGCCTATACATAAGAAAACAGGTCTAGAGAGTTCAAGTGACTTGCCCAAAACCAAGGCAGTGGCCAATGGCAGAGTTGAGATTGGAGCATAGCTCTTCCCATTGCTAGAATCAATCAATCAATCGTATTTATTGAACTCTTACCGTTTGCAGTACTAAGGACCTGGGATAGTACAATATAACAGATTTGGTAAACATGTTCCCTTCCCACAGTGAGTTTACAGTCTAGAGGGAGCTCTGTTCTTTCGACTATGGCATGTTACTTAGAAGCTAATAGGTCATACATTCTATGATTCTGCTTCCTATATCCATGTCGGAATCAGGGAAAGCTTAGGGAAGGCAGAGTCGGAGGAATAGTCAGATGGGTGTCCTGTACCCATTGAGTAATCTGGAAAAGAACGTGCCCAGAAGAAGTAGAAAAAAAATGGGCCTGAGAGTCAAAGGATCTGGGTTCTAACCCTTGGCCTGCTCTGTGACCTCTAGAGCTTAAGCTCCCCCTAGACTGCAAGCTCATCGTAGGCAGGAAATCTGTCTACTATATTGGTATATTGTACTCTCTGAGTGCTTAGTACAGTACTCTGCACACAGTAAGCACAGAATAAATGAAATGTACTGACAAGTTATTTAACAATTTGTGCCTCGGATTCTGCAACTATAACATGGAGTAAGATACCGGCTCTCCCTCCTATTCAGACTGTGAGTCCTATGTGTGGCAGGGACTGTGTCTGACCTAATGATCTTGTACCTACCCCAGTGCTTAGTACAGTAGTTAGCACATAGTAAGCTTTTAAGAAATACCACAGTTATAAAAATTGTAATGAATAAAAGACTATCATGTTTACATGAGGGGTGGGAACCCAGATTCAGAATAGTGGATATAGTGAGAGGAGGCTGAGGAATGTCCTTACAGCCCATACGCTAAACTCATACCTCTTTTCTTTACCATTAAAACCCCAGACGAGGTCTCAAAGTTAGAATAAATTAAGAACTCACAGAAGGAAACCAGGAAATCTAGCAGGTGTGGGATTACTTCTCCTGACTCTGCAGTGACAGTGAGGTGCACAGATAACAAAATTCACAGAAAATCCACTAGGCACTTCAGGCAAATAAGGTTAATCCCCTCCCCTTCAAACCTCTGTCCAGAGAAGCACAGAATGAACTGGCTTGCGTGCCATCCTTCCAGAAGAGGGAATAAGAAGCAGCATGGTCTAGTGGATAGAACATGGGCCTGGAAATCGGAAGGATCTGGGTTCTAATCCTGTCATTTCCTCTTGTCAGTAGTGTGACCTTGGGCAAGTCACTTCACTCTCAGTGCATCAGTTACCGTATCTCTAAAATGGGGATTAATTCTGTGAGCCCCATGTGGGACATGGACTGTGTGTAATCCGATTATCTTAAATCTACTCCAGCACTTCGTACTGTGCCTGATACATAGTAAGCGTTTAACAAATACCATTAAAAAAATGAGAAAAAAGCAGCGAAATGTCAGATATTAAGGAGCAGAGAGATCTAGAGGCAAAGTCCAGGGCATGGAGTTTCCCCAAACATCATCATCAGCACCTGATTCACCAGTGGCTCACCCTACTATGTGTGTGATCATCTGGATGACTTTATATACTCCAAAACAGTTGTTCTCATAAGGAAAGGAGGCTCTAAAAGAGGCACAGAAAGTGAAGTTGTGAAATTAACTGGTTTTCCTTGCCATGCTCCTGTAGATAAGAAATCCGTTCTTTTTGCTAGAGAGGTGGTTGATTAAAAATCTCTAGATTGTGATCCAGTCAATCTCATTATGGGCTGTTGTCGGATCCAGAGCACTAGGTGTGGATATGGGCCTTTAAAGCGTAATCTCCTTGTGGGCAGAGAATGTGTTTACCAAATTTGTTATATTATTCTTGTTATACTATTCTCTCCCAAGTGGTTAGTACAATGCACTCCATAAATATAACTGATGATTTATCTTCTCCATTTCCAAAATGAAAGTGCTCAGGAGTGAGTTATAAATGCCCAGGGCAGAGACGCGCCTTGCTTCCCCAGGAAGCCCCCGCAGCAATCAATCAATGATATTTATTGATCACTTTTTGTTTGCACAGCACTGTATTAAAACTTTTGCAAGAGTACAACCCAACGAGTTGGTAGACATGTTTTCCTGCCCACAGTTGCATCTTGGGATGTCCAGAGGTGTTGAAAGTTAAAAAGGGGGAAGAATCTTGGCTATAATACAAATAGAGATTTCTTTGGGGAAAAGGTGGGGAAAGCCACTTCTCTACCTCCCCCCTCACCTGCTCTCCTCCTTCTCCCCACAAAGGCCATTCCAAGACTTTTTCTTTTACAATAGCATTATTTTGCCATTTTTTTTCTTCCTCCAAAAACTGAAGTGCAGCAGTGAAGGAAAGGAATCCTTTGAGTGGCTCAAAGAAATGGCAGCAGGTTTCAAGTCCCTCCTAAGAGTGTCTTACCACACATTCAAGCATAGACATTGGTGGAGTTTCGGGCTGACAGAAGAGGTTTGATTCTAGCCTTTGGGAAATTCCAGTATCTCCTGAAGCTTCCAGGGATCATTTCTTCAGTTGGGTCTTTTGCCTGGGTCCTGGGTGAATTGTACCACTCCCCTCTTTCTTTGTGTGGGAGTTCTGGCTTCCCCTAAGTGTGCATTGAGCTTTACGTGTTAAGTGTTAGCACCTTTGATCTTTCCCCATAAGTGAGTCCCTTAATCGTGTTTAACTGATAAATCTGAAGGCAGCCCTAGTGTTAATGTTAATCTATAAAGACCTAAATGGTTAGTGCTCTGACTACCCTGGGAATTGCTTCTTCTTCCTTGCCTCCACTCTGGGGATTTAGTGGTAAATTAAAAAAATAAAATGTAAAAGGGTATTGGATTGCTTCCCTTCTCCCTTTGGAATAGCTGAAAACTGTCAGTAATTGTGTCTAAACTCCCCTTATCAGCAGCACCTAGAGGAGCCAAGTAGAGGGATTTATACCTCATGGATGCTTTTTAGCTATGGGGAGTGGGGGGTGTCAATCAATCAATCAATCCGTCAATGACATTTATTGGTCACCTACTTTGTGCAGAGCACTGTATTTAGCACTCAGTAGTGTACAATAGGAGCTTTCAATCGATTAGGGGGAGAAATCAATTAATCTCATTTATTGAGGGTTTACTGTTTGCAGGCAACTGTACTTAGCGCTTGCAGTCATTAAAATGCATGCAAGGAGCAGAAAACTTCTGGTGCATTGCTTTGGAATGCTTCTTTAGACCTGGCTGAATCAATCAGTCAAGCATTGAGCGCCTACTGTGTGCACAACACTGTACTCAGAACTCGGAAAAGTACAGAGAAGCAGCATGGCTTAGTGGAAGGAGCATGGGCTTGGGAGTCAGAGGTCATGAGTTCTAATCCTGGCTCTGCCACATATCAGCTGTGTGACTTTGGGCAAATCACTTAACTTCTGTGTGCCTCAGTTACCTCATTGGTAAAATGGGGATTAAGATTATGAACGCCACTTGGGACAACCTGATTACCTTGTATTTACCCCAGAGTTTAGAGCAGGGTGGCTCAGTGGAAAGAGCCTGGGCTTGGGAGTCGGAGGTCATGGGTTCGAATCCCAGCTCCGCCACTTGTCAGCTGTGTAACTGTGGGCAAGTCACTTAACTTTGCTGTGCCTCAGTTACCTCAACTGGAAAATGAGGATTAACTGTGAGCCTCACGTGGGACAACCTGATTCCCTTGTATCTACCCCAGCGCTTAGAACAGTGCTCTGCACATAGTAAGCGCTTAACAAATACCAACATTATTAACAGTGCTTGGCACATAATAAGCACTTAACAAATACCATTATCATAATTATTACAATAGATTTGTTTTCCCCATCCATTCATACCTTATTGAAAACACTTCTCCCCTCCCATCTCTCCTCCCTGATGGTCATCTTCAACTCTTCTCTTTCCAATGTCTTCTTCCCCATTGCTTTCAAAGATGCTCATGCCTCCCCTATCCTAAAACAACCTTCCCTTTACCCCATGGCTCCCTCCAGTTATCACCCCATGTCCCTTCTACCATTCGTCTCCAAACCCCTCTAGTGAGTTAGCACTTAGTATCGTGTTTTGCACACAGTTAGCACTCAATATATACTATTGAATGAATGAGTTTTCCATACCTGCTATCTCCACTTTCTCCACTTTTCTCCTTGAACCCCTCCAATCTGTTTTTGCTCCCTTCGTTCCACAAATGCAACCTTCTCCAAGATCACCAGTGACCTTCTTTTTGCCAAATCTGTTGATGTCTACTCCATCCTAATCCTCCTCAACCCCTCGGCTGCCTTCACCACCCCTTCTCCTTGGAAACATCATTCAACCTCGACTTCACTGACACTCTATTCCCTGGTTCTCCTATCTCTCAGTCTGCTCATTTTCAATCTCTTTAGCAATCTCCTCTTCTACCTTCCACCCTCTAACAGTGGGGATCGCTCAAGGCTTATTTCTGGATCCCATTCCATTCTCCATGCACACCCACTCCCTTGTAGAACTCATTCATCTTTACCATCTCTACCTAGGGGATTCTAACCGTGACCTCTCTCCTTTTCTGCAGTCTCCTATTTCTTCCTGCCTTCAGAACATCTCTACCCAGATGTCCTCCCGTCACCTCAAGCTGAACGTGCCCAAAACAGAACTCCGTATCGTCCCACCCAAACGCTTTCCACCCCCAACTTTTGCATCACACTGATGCTCTATCCCAGCTGGGTTGCCAATTTGGGTATTTCTTTTCTTTTGCATCACTGATCCCTTCTAGTCACACTCTCTCGGATTGAAAGAGCTGGCTTTTATGTCTCCGCCAAGTCAGTAAGGAGATAATTAGTTTTCTTCTGTCGTTTCTTTGGCCTGGAAACTTGTGGTGTGATTATGGATTTATATGTTTACAACTCTTGACCTGGAGAAAAATCTCGATCTTCTTCTGTGCCCAGTTCTACTTCTAGATTTCCATAGATATCTAAGCAAAATTATTTTACTCAGGGACATTATGGAAGGGGGACAAATTACCATCGTATATCATGCATAAATTTTATTTCATCTTCTCTTGGAACATGACATTCCTTCGCATTATATTTTCATCATCTCCTCCCTGGGGGTCACATTTGGACGTTCTTAAGGTAGCCAAGGTCAGCAACCTGAAGGAGTAGGACAGCTTAGAACAATATTTGGCACATAGTAGGCACTTAACAAATACCATTATTATTATTATTATTAGCCAAGGAATGTAGAAAGGAAAAAAGTGAACAGTTTCAGCCCTAGGTGGGACATAGACTGCCCAGTCTGTTTAACTTCATATATATTTACACCTGTGCATAGTCTAGAGTTTGGCACATAAACAAATATCAAAATTCTTCTTTCTCCTTTTTTATTTCTCCCTCTCTTTCTCCCCCTGCTCCTTCTCCTCCTCTTCCTTCTTCTTTTTCTTCTCCTTTAGTAATAATTATCCATATTAATGTTTTATAGGAGCTGGAACAAAAAGACGGTGGGGACCTACAGTACCAGAATGATTTGATCATTCTCTTATTTGTAAACTCACAGAGGGTATGGTTGGAAATGGTTGAACTGCTGAAACAATAATAGCAATATTAAAAAGAAAGTATTTCCTTAAGTCATGTCAAACTTTCAGGAGGGGAAATTACATTTATAGGCCACTTTAAAATGTAATTTTGCATCCTCAGCCTGCAGAAAGTCTAAGAGAATGGGATTAGAACAGGAGCCCTGAGGGATATTAAGAAATGATGACTCAGGGAAACCTGAATTTATTCCTCGTCAAGAAAATCACCACCGAGGTTGAAGTACAGGGGCAGGAAGACCAGAGAATTCTACATTCTTTTTGGTAATGGTCTGATCTTTGGAAATGAGACGAAAAAGATGTCACCTCCATTTCCCTTGAGAATTGGGTTTAAGGAAGGCGACATAAAGAGCTCTCTTTGTCTGGGGAAGTATTTTTTAAAAAGAAAGCTCTCCTCAAAGGAAAATCATTTCATTTCATTGCACAAGAATCTTAGCCTGTCTGGCAACATATGTCTTCCATTCTCCACAATGCCAGCTGCTGCATCTAAGAGACCTGTTTCTATTCTATTATGCTATTGATGCCTGTCTAGTTGTTTTGTTTCGTTGTCTGTCTTCCTACTTCTAGACTGTGAGCCCTGTGTTAGATAGGGATTGTCTCTACTTGTTGCCCAACTGAACTTTCCAAGTGCTTAGTACAGTGCTCTGCACACAGAGCTCAATAAATATGATTGCATGAATGAATATTCTGATGCATTATCTTGGTAGGGGGTAAGGGAAAAAGGGGAAGAAATAGGGATCCATAGGCTGCTGTGGCCACTGCAGTGGAAGGGGAGTATTCTAGGAAAAAGTGGAGACCGTCTCATCTTAAAGTCACATGGAAACCATCCCCACAGGACCTAGGAAGGTCTTGGCTTTATCTCATGAACTGCCATAAGCAGTGTGGGCTAGTGTAAAGAGCATGGGCCTGGGAGTCAGAGCCAGTCAGTTGTAATAATAATGTTGGTATTTGTTAAGCGCTTACTATGTGCAGAGCACTGTTCTAAGCGCTGGGGTAAACACAGGGGAATCAGGTTGTCCCACGTGGGGCTTACAGTCTTAATCCCCATTTTACAGATGAGGGAACTGAGGCACAGAGAAGTTAAGTGACTTGCCCACAGTCACACAGCTGACAAGTGGTGAGTGCTTACTGTGTACAGAGCATTGTACTAAGCACTTGGGAGAGTACTTTGTGACAATATGCAGACACATTCCCTGCCTACAGTGAGCTTATTATTATTTTTATTATTCATTCATTCAATTATATTTCTTTAGTGCTTACTGTTGCAGAGCACTAGGGAAGTACAATTCAGCAACAGAGACAATCCCTGCCCAAAACAGGTATTATTATTATTAATTTGTTAAGCACTTACTATGTGCAAGGCACTGCATTAAGCACGGGGGTGAATAAAAGCAAATTGCGTGGGACACAGTCCCTGTCTCACATGGGGTTCACAATCTTAATCCTCATTTTACAGATGAGATAGTTGAGGCACAGAGAGGTTAAATGACTTCCCCAAGGTCATACAACGGACACGTGACAGAGCCGGCATTAGAACTCAGGACCTGCTGATTCCCAGGCCCTTGTCGTATCCACTAGGCCATGTCTATAGTCTGGAGGGGGAGAAAGACATTAATATAAATAAATAAATTACAGATATGTACATAAGTCCTGTGGGGCTCAGAGGGCAGGCAGGGGTGGTGGTAAATCAAGAGAGTAAGTCAAAGAAATGCAAAAGGGAGTTGGAGAAGAGGAAAGGAAGGCTTAGTCAGGGGACCTGGGTTCTAATCCCTGCCCCAACGCTTGTCTGATATCAAGCGCTTAGTGCAGTGTTCTGTACAGAGTAAATGCTCAATAAATATGATTGAATAAATGAATGAATGTGACCTTAGGCATATCACTTAACTTCTTGGTCCCTCAGTTCCCTCATTTATGAAATGGGAATTCAATATCTGTTCTCCCTCCTACTTGGACTCTGAGTCCCGTGTAGGTCGGGGTTAGGCCCCATTCTTAGAAGAGTGCTACGTAGTCCTCTGTCAATCAAATTATAAGCACTTAATTGAGCAATTCATCTGCGCAAATTGTTATTATTCTTAATCTTTTTTTTTGAGTGCTTACTGTGTGCAAAGCCCTGTATTAAGCCCTTGGGAGAATACAATATAACATCAGACATATTCCCTGCCCACAAAGAGCTCACAGCACTGAATGAAGCATTTTGGAGAACACAGTACAGATAGTAGACTTGATCCCAGCACTTTATTTCAGACAGCCTCTGAAATAAACTACTGGAAGAGGAAGCAACAGCACTGAAAGATTTGTGCTCTAGGGGGAAAGTCATGGGCGAGTTCCTCCGTCCTTAGAGGATGAGGAGCCAGTATGAGGATAAATCTTCTGAGGAGATGCTTCACTCTGTTGCTTTAAAAGATCTTCAGTTCCTTTCTCCCCACTCCTCAAAAACCTCCAGGGGTTACCCATCCACCTCTGTGTCAAACAGAAACTCCTTACCTCTGGTTTTAAGGCACTCCATCAGCTCTCCTCCTCCTACCTCAACTTGATGATTTCCTACTACAACTCAGCCCACACGCTTCATTCCTCTAACGCCAGCCTACTCACCTCGATCTCATCTATCTCACCACTGAACCCCTGCCCACATTCTCTCTTGGGTCTGGAACTCCCTCCCCTTTCTCAGTGCTTAACAAACACAATATCTGACAGTCCACCACTTCCTCAAACTTCAGTGCCCTCCTAACATTCTTCTACAAATGTAAACCCGTCATTGGGCAGGGATTGTCTCTATCTGTTGCCGAATTGTACGTTACAAGCGCTTAATACAGTGCTCTGCACATAATAAGCGCTCAATAAATACTACTGAATGAATACAAATGCTGCGGAGTTGTTTCCAAGCCATGGATAGTCCCACTTCAGATCGTCCCATCTTCTGTCATAAGGTCATTCTGGTATCCATAGAGTTTTCTTGGTAAAGATTTGGAAGTGGTTTACCATTGCCTTTTATCGTGCAGTAAGAACTTGAGACTCTGCGGTTGTCTTCGATCAACGTTTTGATCACTTCACCATGTCGCTGCTACCCAGCACAGGTGAATGGACTTTGTCTCCTCCTAAAATCCCATTTTCTAATAGTCCACATCCTGACTAAACCTTCATTTTCCCTACCTTCTCTCCTCTCTGAGTCACCTATGCCCTCAGACCATCAAACCATAAACACTTGGGCTGGGAAACTATCTCATATTGTTGTGTTACGCTCTCCCAAATGCTTAGTACAATGATGCGCTCGGTAAGGTCTCAATAAATACGACTGGTTTTTCATTCATTCAGTTACTGCGTGCATACTGTGTGCAAAGCACTGTATTAAGTGCTTGGGAAAGTAAAATACAGCTATAGAGACAATCCCTCTCCACAATGAGCTCTCGGTCTAGAGGAGGGGATAAAGACATCAATACAAGTAAACTGAAATCAATATAAATAAATAAAATTAAAGATATATACACAAGTGCTGTGGGGCGGGGAGAGAGGGGAAGAGCCAAGGAATTGAGTCACTGTGATGCGGAAGGGAATGGGAGACGAGGAAAAGTGGGGCCTAGTCTGGGAAGGCCTCTTGGAGGAGATGTGCCTTCAGTAAAGTTTTGAGGGGGGTTAGACTAATAGTCTGGAGGATTTGAGGAGGGAGGCGTTTCGGGCCTGAGGTGGGATGTGGGCTGGGGGTCGGCGGTCAGTGGTGAGATAGGAGAGATAGAAGCACATTGAGACGGCTAGCAGCAGAGGAGCGAAGTGTGGGGGCTGGGTTGTAGAGGAGAGAAGGGAGATGAGGTAGGAGGGGGCAAGGTGATGGAGAGCTTTAAAGCCAATAGTGAGGAGTTTTTGTTTGATACGGGGGTGGATAGGTAGCTAACAGAGATTTTTGAGGTCGGTAACTTGCCCTGAAAGTTTCTGTAGAAAGATAATCCGAGCAGCGGAGTGAAGTATGGACTGGAGTGGAAAGAGGCAGGAGGTTGGGAGGTCAGAAAGGAGGCTGACGCAGTAATCTAGGTGGGATAGGATGAGTGAATGTACTAAATGGTTGCGTTTTGGATGGATAGGAAAGGGCAGATTTTTGTGATGTTTAGGTAGATTTTAGGGGTGTTATTCACCTCACACCACTTTTGAAACACCGCTTTCGAACACAAACTTATACTCTGCCATTTCCCCTATCTGTAATTTATTGCATTGTCTGCCTCCCACTCTGGAAAGTAAATTTCCTTGATAATTGTGGTATTGTGGTTAAGAGCTTGCTATTGCCAGGCACCGTACTAAGTGCTGGGTAGAAACTGTGTTGGACACAGTTTCTCTCCCACATATGGCTCTCCCACATATCCCGTCTCTCCCACTTGTCAGCTGTGTGACTGTGGGCAAGTCACTTCACTTCTCTGTGCCTCAGTTACCGCATCTGTAAAATGGGGATTAACTGTGAGCCCCACGTGGGACAACCTGATGACCCCTGTATCTCCCCCAGCGCTTAGAACAGTGCTCTGCCCATAGTAAGCACTTAACAAATACCAACGTTATTATTATATGGCTCACAGTCTTAGTCTCCACTTTACAGATGAGTTACTAAGGCACGGAAAAGTTAAGTGACTTGCCTGAAGTCACACAGCAGATAATTGGTAGACTGGGGATTAGAATCCAGGTCCTTCTGACTCCCAGACCCGCGCTCTATCCACTAGGCAACACTGTTTCCTTGTGGACGGGGATCATGCCTACCAACTCTACTATACTTCATTTTCCCAAGAACTTAGTACAGTGTTCTGCACTTAGAAAGGGCTCTATAAATACCACTGGTTGAATAGCAAAGGCCTCATGTGGGTGTTGAACTTTTAGTAGCCCCTTAAATATGGGGTCTAGCGGATGTGAAAGGGAAGGCCGTGAGCAAGAGGTCGACGGTGAGCGAGGCGAGAGTGAGGCCTGTTGAGAAAATTAGCATTTAGGATTTGATTGTATCACTGCACCAACCCGTACCATTCAGAGGGTTGGCAGGTAGAGCCGAACCTCAGCCTGGATGTTCTGTCACCACAGTGAAATGGTCTTCCCCTCTCCGTGTTGTCTGACCACCCCCCTATACTGTCTAGCCCCCGTGGCTGCAGGTGCTCAAGGATAATAATAATGATAATATTGATAATAGTAAAGACTTACTATGTGCATAGCGTGGTTCTAAGCTCTAAGTGCTGAGGGAAATACAATTTAATCAGGTCTGACAGAGTCCCCGTTCCACAAGGCTCACATGCTTATCCCCATTTTACAGATGAGGCAGCTGAGGCAGAGAGGAAAGTGACTTGCCCAAGGCCACATAGCAAGTAGGTTGCAAAGCTGGGATGAGAACCCAGGTCTTGTGACATGCAGGCCCATGTCTTGGAGAAGTAGCATGGCTTAGTGGAAAGAGCACGGGCTCAGGAGCCAGAGGACCTGGGTTCTAATTCCGGCTCCACCACCTGTCTGCTGTGTGACCTTGGGCAAGCCGCTTTACTTCTCTGTGCCTTAGTTACCTCGCCTGTAAAATGGGGATTAAGACTGTGAGCCCCACATGGGACAAGTTGATTAACTTGTAACTACTCCAGCGCTTAGTGCTTGGCACATAGTAAACGTTTAATAAATACCAGAATTATTAATTATTATTATTATTTCTACTAAGCAACAGTGCTTCTTCTTGTATGTCTTGAGTGTTTCTGGGGCTTAAAATCTCCTGTTTCAGAGATGCCAGTGCTGTTGGCTGTCTCCCATAATGTCCACCAAACCCATGCAGAAGAATTTGTCTGGACTCCAAGACATTTGAGGGACCACTCAAACTCTGGCCTTCCCCAGAGAAATTGAAATCCTAGCAAGTTAGAATTCCTTTAACATGAAGAAGTGTAGCCAGTGGAAATGATAATAATAATTGTGTTGGTATTTGTTCAGCAAGAAAAGGAAGGAAGCAAGGAAAGAGCAAGATCCTGGGAGTCAGAGGACCCGAATTCTCATTCTGGCTCCACCACTAGCCTGCTACATGACCCTGGGTAATTCTCTAACTTCTCAGGGCCTGAGTTTCCTCATCTGCATAATGGGGATAAAATACCTCTTCTTCCTCCCTTTTACACTGTCAACCTCATGTGGAACTGGGACTTTATCTGACCTGATTATCTTGTACCTACTCCAGAACACCGTACGCGCTGAACAAATACCACCGTTATTTTTAATATGGGACAAGATTTAATACTACCACGGTAATCTGTATTGGTTTGGACATGACGTAGTGGCTAGAGCATGGACCTGGGAGTCAGAAGGTCATGGGTTCTAATCCTGCCTCCGCCACATGTCTACTGTTTGACCTTGGGCAAATCACTTCAATACTCTGGGCCTCAGTTACCTCAACTGTAATATAGGGATTGAGACTGTGAGTCCCACATGGGACAGGGACTGTGTCCAACCGAATTTGTATCCACCCCAGTGCTTAGTACAGTTCCTGGCATGTAGGAAGCGCTTAACAAATACCACAACAATTATTATTATTACCGCATCAACTGTCTCAGCTTCTGCAACTCTCCTGAAGATATTTCTTCTTTCTATGCTCTTGTTCTTTCTCAGCTCAGGCTCCCTAGCTTCAGACCCCGGGAGCTTTTAATAGCAAAGTTCTTTCTTTTAACAACTTCCACACCTAGAAACATGATCCGCAGAAGGGCTCTTGCCTGTCCAAACACGCTTAATAGCGCTGTAAGTTTCGAATTCATTCAACTGTCTGGGACATGCTGCCTGCAAGCCAATACATCAATATCAGTGAGCGTCACACATGAGTGATGCTTTTATATTGCTAAGAGTCCCCACTGCCCAGAGCCATTAAACCTAGCACCGGGCATTAAAAAGAGTTAACCAGAACACCATTTAGTTTCACACAGCTTGATCTTCATAGACGTAATAATTACAGACTGCATCCAATCTACCTTCATCTCCAGTCAATCTGCTGCATTTATTCTTCTCTGGGCAACACAAGTGCTTAAAATAGTGCTTGTCATACAGTAGACGCTTAACAAGTACCATTATTATTCATTCATTCATTCAATATCCTTTATTGAGCGCGTACTATGTGCAGAGCATGTACTAAGCGCTTGGAATGTACAATTTGGCAACAGATAGAGACAATCCCTGCCCATTGACGGGCTTACAGTCTAACTGGGGGAGGCAGACAGACAAAAACAATAGCAATAAATAAAATCAAGGGGATGTACATCTCATTAACAAAATAAATAGGATAATAAAATATATACAAATGAGCAAATGAGCACAGTGCTGGAGAGAGGGGAAGGGAGAGGGGGAGGAGCAGAAGGAAAGAGGGGAAAGGGGGTTTAGCTGAGAGGAGGTGAAGAGGGGGGCAGAGAGGCAGCAGAGGGAGCAGAGAGAAAATGGGTAGCTCAGTCTGGGAAGTCCTCTTGGATTATTATTATTGTGATAATTGAGAGTCACCTTGAAATTCCAATTTTAATCATGAATTTTATGGAAGGGGTCAGTCAATAATAATAATGATTGTGGTATTTAAGTGCTTACTTTTTGCCAGTTGATGTACTAAGCGCTGGGGTGATAACAAGCAAATCAGATGGACACAGTCCCTGTACCACATGGGGTTCACAATCTCAATCCCCCATTTTACAGATGAGGTGACGGAGACACAGAGAAGTTAAGTGACTTGTGCAAGGTCACACAGCAGAAAAGTGGCAGAGCCAGGATTTGTACCCATAACCTTTTAACTCCCAGGCCCATGCTCCAGCCACTATTCCAAGCAGTGGGCCTGTGTTGGGGAGAGCAACCTTTGGAGGAAAACCAGATGGTTGCCCCCCTGCCCCTATCCAACTCAGCATCTGCCCTAGGCCCCAGGGGCAGAGCCCAGATCCTGGTCTAGCTCCACCTCCTGCCCAAGTGAGACATGAGTAAATCGGTGAGATATGGGGAAATCAGATTGTTGAATTACCCAGGTGACTGAATTTATTTATTTATATTAATGCCTGTCTCCCCCTCTAGACTGCAAACTCACTGTGGGCAGGGAACGTATCATTATATTGTTATATTGTACTCTCCCAACCGCTCTTCACACAGTAAGGGCTCAATAAATACGATGGACTGACTGAATACTGAGTTGAAACACTGGATGCAATACTCTCCCAAGCGCTTAGTACAGTGCTCTTCGCAAAGTAAGCGTTCGATAAATAGGATGGACTAACTGACTGAATACTGATTGAAAGTCTTCTAGACCGTGAGCCTGTTGCTGGGTAGGGATTGTCTCTATCTGTTGCTGAATTGTACTTTCCAAGCTCTTAGTACAGTGCTCTGCACACAATAAAGTGCTCAATAAATGCGACTGAATGAATGAACGAATGAATGACCAGATACATTACTCTCCCAAGCGCTTAGTACAGTCCTCTGCAAACAGTAAGTGCTCAATCAACAAGTTTGAATGAATGAATGGATGAATGAATGAACCTGACATTTCTCTGGCTCATCCGTTTTCTATTTCCTTCTCCCACCACTCTACTGGGATGGACCGTCCTAGTTAACTCCATGCCCTGTCTTCCCAGAAAGCATGAAAACCTGAAAATGAATCTCGGATCCTGGACGTAGGCCCTGAGCCCCAAAGTTAGGGACTCAAAACTTGGCAAACTCCTTCTGAGCCTAGGAAAAGGTTATGAGACATTTTACAAAGAACGAGGACCGTAAGCTTGTTGTGGGCAGGAAATGTATCTTTTTATTTTCCTAGGGTACTCTTCCGAGTGTTTAGGGCAGTATTCGGCACACAGTAAGCGCTCAATAAATAAGATCGAATGAATGAGTGAAAGAAGACTGGCAAACAGGGGAATAAAACCATGACTTTAGCACGGTGGGGTACATCTTTATAGAAGTAGAACCATTCTGACCACCGGGCGCCGCAGAGGGAACCGAACATTCTCATTCACTCTTCATTTGGAGAGGAATGTCCGTTTTCGTAGCCTCTGTCAGTCGGGGGAAGAAGCTCCCTCCAAAATAATAAAATCATAAAATAATGTTTGGAGATTTTCATTTATCTCCTCTCAATATTGAGAAAAACTGTGAGCGAGAGAGCCTTCCGTGACTGCCAAGTGACAGGTTAAAGGGCTCCAATAAAGATTAGATGGTCCACTATCTACCAAGGAAATTGCATCAAAGTGTCTGTTCCCTCTTGCTCCTATTAATTTCCTTTTCCTGGCTGCTTGGAGATGCTTCATATCCTGATGCAGCAGACGGGATGAGAAGCACTTTCCATTATCTCAATCACTGCACTGTTTATGAGACACTTAATCTGTTTCTTTATAAAGTAATAGTACTGAAGATGATGGATTTAGTGTCGGTAAAAGTCTGAGACCGGGGAGGGGGAGGAGGGGAGTGGTCGAGAACGCTGCGAGCAGCCGTGTAATTTGTTTGAGCTGAGAGGCGAGGTGAAGTTGGGTAAATGTTCCCGGGTGACCTCGGGGGCTTCGATCGGCCGGGTCCTGGCCGGACCGTTCTCCGTGTGAGTGAGATAGCGATGGTGTCGCTCAGTGCCCTCCCAAGCCTGCAGAAGAGAATGAACCGCTGGGCCGGTTTATGCCCCGACTAAAAGACAAAGTTGTGCAGTATGCTGGGGTATGTGACGCTGCAGTCGTCACTGTTTTCTCCCCTTCTAGACTCTAAGCTCATTATTCATTCATTCAGTTGTATTTATTGAGCGCTTACTGTGTGCAGAACACTGTACTAAGCGCTTGGAGTATACAATTCGGCAACCGATAGAGACAATCCCTGCCCAACAACGGGCTCACAATCTTAAAGGGAGAGACAGACAACAAAACCAAACAAGTAGTACCATCTTTATGGGTGCAGAACTTATCTCCTAGTTCTGTTGGATTGGACTCTCCCAAGGGCTTAGAACAGTGCCCACGTGCTTAGTACAGTGCTTCGCCCACAGTAAGCACTCAATATTGGTGCCTGCTTACTTGTTTTGATGTCTGTTTCCCCCCTTTTAGACTTTGAGCCCATCATGGGAAGGGATTGTCTCTGTTGCTGAATTGTACCTGGGTTCTAATCCTGGCTCGGTCACTTGCAAGTCACTTAACTTCTCGGTGCCTCAGTTCCCTCATCTGTAAAATGGGGATTAAGACTGTGAGCCCCACGTGGGACAACCTGATTCCCCTGTGTCTACCCCAGCGCTTAGAACGGTGCTCGGCACATAGTAAGCGCTTAATAAATACCAACATTATTATTATTATTGCCTGCTGTATGATCTTTGGGCAAGTCATTTCATTTTTCTGGGCTTCAGTTTCCTCATCTCTATAATAATAGTAATAATAATTATGGTATTTGTCAAGCACTTACTACGTGGCAAGCACTGTTCTAAGCACCAGTAGATACAAGGTAATCAGGTTGTCCCACGTGGGGCTCACAATCTTAATCCCCATTTTGCCGATGAGGGAACTGAGGCACAGAGAAGTGAAGTGACTTGCCCAAAGTCACATAGCAGTCGGAGTCAGGATTACAACCCATGCCCTCTGACTGCCAAGCCCAAGCTCTTTCCACTGAGCCATGCTGGTTCTCTAAAATAGGGATTCCATACTTGTTGTCCCTGTTTCTTAGGCTGTGAGCCCAAAAAGGAACAGGGACTGTGTTTGATCTGGTTATGTTGTATCTATTCCAAGAATTATTACAGTGCTCGGCTCGAAGTAAGCCCTTAACAATTACTTACTATTATTATCATAATTACTATTGCTATCTTTATTATTATTATCATTATTATTTTTACCACTGTTCTGAAACCTAAGCTGCAGCTCATGCAGTTGCTGCTATAGACCCCCAAAAGAGCAGAAACCGGGCTCAGTGACAGATACACGCCCAGATGCAATTGCAACATGACTGAAGTAGCCTGGCCTGGGAAGTGGCATGGCCTAGTGGATAGAGCATGGGCTTGGGAGTCAGAAGGACCTGGATGCTAATTTCAGCTTCACCACTTGTCTGCTGTGTGACCTTAGGCAAGCCATTTCACCCCTCTGGGCCTGAACTGAGGTTCCCTCATCTGTAAAATGGCAATTAAGACCGTAAACCCTATGTGGGATTACTGCATCAGGGTACTTTCTGATCTCCCACCCTCCTGTCTCTCCCTACTTCAGTCTATACTTCACTCTGCTGCCTGGATTATCTTTCTACAGAAACGTTCTGGACATGTCACCCCCCCTCCTCAAAAATCTCCAGTGGTTACTTATCAACCTTTGCACCAAGCAAAAACTCCTCACTATTGACTTCAAAGCTCTCCATTGCCTTGCCCCCTCCTACCTCACCTCCCTACTCTCCTTCTACAGCCCAGCCTCCACACTCCATTCCTCTGCCTCCTCACTGGGCCTCGTTCTCACCTGTCCCACCATTGACCCCTGGCCCACGTCCTACCTCTGGCCTGGAATGCCCTCCCTCCTTACACCTGCCAAACTCACTCTCTTCCCCTCTTCAAAGCCCTACTGAGAGCTCACCTCCTCCAGGAGGCCTTTCCAGAATGAGCCCCCCTTTTCCTCAGCTCACCCTTCCCTCCCCATCACCCTGACTTGCTCCCTTTGCTCTGCCCTCCCTCCCCGCCCCACAGGAATTGTGTATATATGTACGTATCTACAATTCTATTTATTTATATTGATGCTATTGATGCCTTTTTACTTGGTTTGAGATCTGTCTCCCCACCCCTGCCAGACTTGAAGTCCACTGTGGTCAGGAATTGTCTTTATTGCTGAACTGTACTTCCCAAGCGCTTAGTACAGTGCTCTGCACATGGTAAGCGCTCAAAAAATACGATTGAATAAATTAATGAAATAATGACAGGGACCGTGTCCAACCGAATTAACTTGTGTCTACTCCAGCGCTTAGAACAGTCCTTGACAGATAGTAAGGACATAACAAATAACAAATAAGCAGATAATCAAATCCCGGCTCCGCCACCTGTCAGCTGTGTGACTTTGGGCAAGTCACTTAGCTTCTCTGTGCCTCAATTACCCCATCTGTAAAATGGGGATTAAGACTGTGAGCCCCACGTGGGACAACCTGATCATGTTGTATCCTCCCCAGCGCTTAGAACAGTGCTTTGCACATAGTAAGCGCTTAATAAATGCCATCATTAAATACAATTATTAATAGCAAATATGATTATTATTACAGAAAAGGGTTCTCTACGTATCCACAGGTCTTTCTACCCTTGCCAAAGCGTAGAGAGATTTTTAGACTCAGAGACAAAGCAACATAATGGAAGTAAATCCCATGATAAATATATGAAGCTGCAATATCTGGGCTGTCCTGATCAGTCTCTCAATAAATTAATAGTATTTACTGAGTGTGTACTCTAGGTAGAGCACCGTACTAAGCACTTGAGAGAGTACAAAAGAGTTTTTATTATTATTGTTATTGTATTTTTAAGCATTTCCTATGTGTCAAATATTGGTCTATACATTGGGTAGTTGCAAGTTAATAAGGTAGGACACAGTCCTTGTCCCATGTGGGGCACACAATCTAAGTAAGAGAGGAACAGACACCGAGTCCCCATTTTAAAATTAAGGCCACTGAGGCACAGAGAAGTAAAATAACTTGCTTAGATCACACAGCAAGCAACTGGCAGAGCCAAGATTAAAGCCTAGGTCTTCTGATTCCCAGAACTGTATTCTTTTCACTAGGCTACACTTCTTTTCTAGAAGGTACAAATCATGCCCTTGAAGAGTTTACAGTCTACTGGAGGAGACAGATCTAAGCAGCGTGGCTCAGTGGAAAGAGCCCGGGCTTGGGAGTCAGAGTTCATGGGTTCGAATCCTGGCTCTGCCACTTGTCAGCTGTGTGACTGAGGGCAAGTCACTTAACTTCTCTGGGCCTCAGTTCCCTCATCTGTAAAATGAGGATTAACTGTGGGCCTCACGTGGGACAACCTGATTACCCTGTATCTAACCCAGTGCATAGAACAGTGCTCTGCACATAGTAAGCGCTTAACAAATACCACCATTATTATTAAAAAGAATTATAGGTAGTTGGAAGTGACTGACTTTAATGATATGCCCATAAGTGTCGATGCCTAGAATTCCTTAACTCCCATTCTCTCCTAGACCCCCTCCAATCTGGCTTCCGTCCCCTCCACTCAACCGAGACTGCTCTCTCTAAGGTCACCCATGACCTCCTTCTTGCCAAATCCAATGGCTCCTACTCCATTCTGATCCTCCTTGACCTCTCTGCTGCCTTTGACACCGTCGACCATCCCCTCCTCCTCCATACCTTATCTCACCTCGGCTTCACGGACTCTGTCCTCTCCCGGTTCTCCTCTTACCTCTCTGGCCGATCATTCTCGGTCTCCTACGCTGGAGCCTCCTCCCCCTCCCATCCTTTAACTGTTGGAGTTCCTCAAGGGTCAGTTCTTGGCCCTCTTCTGTTCTCCATTTACACTCACTCCCTCGGTGAACTCATCCGCTCTCACGGCTTCGACTACCATCTCTACGCAGATGACACGCAGATCTACATCTCCGCCCCTGTCCTCTCCCCCTCCCTTCGGGCTCGCATCTCCTCCTGCCTCCGGGACGTCTCCACCTGGATGTCGGCCCGCCACCTAAAACTCAACATGAGCAAGACTGAGCTCCTCATCTTCCCTCCCAAGCCCGGTCCGCTCCCAGACTTCTCCATCACCGTGGATGGCACGACCATCCTTCCCGTCCCGCAGGCCCGCAATCTCGGTGTCATCCTTGACTCGTCCCTCTCGTTCACCCCACACATCCTATCCGTTACCAAGACCTGCCGGTTTCACCTCTACGATATCGCCAAGATCCGCCCTTTCCTCTCCACCCAAACGGCTACCTTACTATTACGGGCTCTCGTTATATCCCAGCTAGACTACTGTGTCAGCCTTCTCTCTGACCTCCCTTCCTCCTCTCTCGCCCCGCTCCGGTCTATTCTTCACTCCGCTGCCCGGCTCATCTTCCCGCAGAAACGATCTGGGCATGTCACTCCCCTACTTAAACAACTCCAGTGGTTGCCTATCGACCTCCGCTCCAAACAAAAACTCCTCACTCTAGGCTTCAAGGCTCTCCATCACCTTGCCCCTTCCTACCTCTCCTCCCTTCTCTCTTTCTACCGCCCACGCCGCACGCTCCGCTCCTCCGCCGCCCACCTCCTCGCCGTCCCTCGGTCTCGCCTATCCCGCCGTCGACCCCCGGGTCACGTCCTCCCGCGGTCCTGGAACGCCCTCCCTCCTCACCTCCGCCAAACTGATTCTCTTTCCCTCTTCAAAACCTTACTTAAAAATCACCTCCTCCGAGAGGCCTTCCCAGACTGAGCTCCTCTTCCCCCTCTACTCCCTCTGCCATCCCCCCTTTACCTCTCCGCAGCTAAAGCCTCATTTTCCCCTTTTCCCTCCGCTCCTCCACCTCTCCCTTCCCATCCCCACGGCACTGTACTCGTCCGCTCAACTGTATATATTTTCGTTACCCTATTTATTTTGTTAATGAATCGTACATCGCCTTGATTCTATTTAGTTGCCATTGTTTTTACGAGATGTTTTTCCTCTTGACGCTGTTTAGTGCCATTGTTCTTGTCTGTCCGTCTCCCCCGATTAGACTGTAAGCCCGTCAAACGGCAGGGACTGTCTCTATCTGTTGCCGACTTGTTCATCCCAAGCGCTTAGTACAGTGCTCTGCACATAGTAAGCGCTCAATAAATACTATTGAATAAGTGCTCTGGAGAAGAGAGGGATAGGTTGAGTTACTAAGTGAAACTCTAAGCCCGTCCCGATTAGACCGTAAGCCCGTCAAAGGGCAGGGACTGTCTCTATCTGTTACCGATTTGTACATTCCAAGCACTTAGTACAGTGCTCTGCACATAGTAAGCGCTCAATAAATACTATTGAATGAATGAATGAATAAATAAATGAATATTGAGGGTCCAAGATCATAATGGGGGGGCATAATGGACAATCAATTAGTGCTAATGAAATTGGGTATGGAGAAGTGGGGAGGACAGAGATTGGTCAAGATGAGGTCAGAAGCTGGAATTGCCTGGAGGCACAGGTAATAAATACCTGAGGCCTCTGACCTTCTGGGTAGCAGCAAGCCGCATGCGCTAGTGGAAAAAACCCGGGCCTGGGAGTCAGAGGACCTGAGTTCTAATCCCACCCCCATCACCTGTCTGCTGTGGAACCTCGGGCAAATCCCTTGACTTCTCTGTGCCTCACTGCCCTCATTTGTAAAATGGAAATTAAGACTGTGAGACTCATGGGGGAAATGGACGGTGCCCAACCTGATTTGTTTGTATCCACCCCAGTGCTTAGTACAGTGCCTGGCATAGAGTAACTATTTAACAAATGCCAGAATTATTAAATTAGGGAGCTTTGAGATTAGGCTGGGAAGACCTCCTGGAAGAGATGTAATTTTAGTGAAGCTCTGAAGATGACCTGATCTGTAATGTAGGCAGTGTCCCAAAGAAAGAGATATTTTTGTATGGACCTGAAATGTTCAAACGATGGAGGGGGGAGCTTAGTAGTGTGAAAGTAAAATGGGAGACATAAACCTCATTTGCAGAGGAGAATCAGAACTCAGGAAATGTGTTTAGCAACTCTGTTATATTGTACTCTTTCAAGTGCTTAGTACAGTGCTCTGCACACAGGGAGCACTTAATAAACATGTTTGATCGATGGGTTCAAATCTCTGATATTTTGGGGAAACAATAAGCCATCAGTCACCAGCCTATGCCTATCTGAGATGTGACTCTCTGAAGAACATATTTTCTAACTAGAACATTCATGCAGACTTTCAATCCAAATCTTCAACCACAACTAATAGTAATAATAATTATGGTATTTGTTAAGTGCTTACTATGTGCCAAGCACTGTTCTAAGCTCTGGGGTAGATACAGTGTACTTAGAATTGTTCCACATGGGGCTCCCAGTCTCAATCCCAATTTTACAGATGAGATAACTGAGGCACAGAGAAATTAAGTTACTTGCCCAAGGTCACAGATCAGACAAGTGGGGGAGCCGGGATTAGAACCCATGTCCTCTGACTCCCAAGCCCATGTTATTTCCAAAGTCTGTACTGACCCAAATAGGAATTGAAATTGCGTAGTGTGAAGTGGTCTGTATCCTAGTGGAAAAGGCATGGGACTGGGATTTGAGAGTCATGGGTTCTAAATTTGAGAGTCGTGGGTTTTAATCCCAACTCTGCCACTGACCTACTATGTGACTTCAGGCAAGTTACCTAACCTCCCTAAGCTTCACTTTGACAGCTGTAAAATGGGGATAAGGTACCTGTTTTTTTCTTAGATTATTTGATACTGGGACAGTTTCATCCTCTGTAATTAGTTTAATGCTTTAATAAACACCCTAATTATTGTTAGTAGGAAGAAAACCTCCAAAAAGAAGAAGAGAGAAAACAGCCCTTCAGATTTTTATGATAACATGATTTTCTTTGGGTGGCCTACTGTTTTCAAATTCTCAGCAGTTCTTTCGCTGTGTCCGAAGGCTTAGGTCCTCTAAACTGGGCCATCTCTGGATGGGTGACGTAGAGATCGGTCAATCAGTCAATCAATCAATGGTATTTATTGAGTGCTTACAGAGTACAAAGACTGTACTCAGTGCTTGGAGGAATACAGTAGAGGAGAGTAAGGAAGCACAATCCCCACCCACAAGAAGCTTGCAGCCTAGGAGAGGAGACAAACTTTAAAATCAATTACCGATGGATATGTACATGAGTGCTGTGAGGGTAGGGAGAAAAGCAAAATTATTAAAGAGTACAGACCAGTCATTAAGGGGTACAGAAGCAAAGGCAACACAGAAGAGAGGAGCAAAAGGGCTGAGTCAGGAAAGGCCTCGGAGAGATTTGATTTTAGTAGGGCACTGAATATGGGGACAGGAGTGGTCCGTCAGACATGAAGGGGTTTTCGCTATTCCATGGGACCTCCGTTTTCGCAGGTCAGGGATCCGGGTGATAGAGTCTCTTCAAGAGGCAGCAGTGTCAGGGCCTGGGTTCTACCACATACCTGCTATGTGACCTTGGGTAAGTCACTTTTCTCTGTGCCTCAGTTCCTTCATCCACGGAATGGAGATTCAATACCTGTTCTCCCTCCTAGTTAGACTGTGAGCCTCGTGTGGAACCTGATTATCTTGGATCCACCCCAACGCTTCATACAGTGCTCTACATAGAGTATGTGCTTAATAAATGCCACTATCATTTTTCAATTTTTTTCATGTTATTTGTGGTAAATGCTTTCTATGTACCAAGCACTTTACTAAGCACTGGGGTATATACAAATTAATGGGATTGGACCCAGTCCATATAATGTTGGTATTTGTTAAGCGCTTACTATGTGCAGAGCACTGTTCTAAGCGCTGGGGTAGACACAGGGGAATCGGGTTGTCCCACGTGGGGCTCACAGTTTTAATCCCCATTTTACAGATGAGGTAACTGAGGCACAGAGAAGTTAAGTGACTTGCCCACAGTCACACAGCTAAGTGGCAGAGCTGGGATTCGAACTCATGACCTCTGACTCCAAAGCCCGTGCTTTTTCCACTGAGCCACGCTGCTTCTCACACGTGGGGCTCACAGTCTTAATCCCCATTTTACAGATGAGGTAACTGAGGGATGGAGAAGTGAAGTGACTTGTCCAAGGTCACACAGCAGACCATAGGCGGCCCCATCTCCCTGTGGTTTCAACGTGTCCTTTCTCCAGAACCTCGCACAGTTCCTCTATGTCTCTCCAGTCTCTCAGAGGGGTCCTGAAGGGCCAGACCATCTGCCCACAACCCTCCAATGCCTCATTTATTTATATTAATGTCTGCCTCCCCCTGTAGACCTCAAGTTCATTTTGGTTAGAGAATGTGTCTCTTATACTGCTACAGCGTACTCTCCGAAATGCTAGTACAGTGCCCTGCACACAGGAAGCGCTCAATAAATATGAATGACTGACTGATTTATGGGCCCTGTGGTTTTCAGGGGCCATTTTGGGGCAGAGACAAAATCGGCCCGTATCTCCGGGGCTACCCGCCTTTCTCCGTGCCCCGCTCCCTCGTTCCGCCTCCGCTGTCTTTCCAACTTCCGACTCTTCCCGCTTCCCTCCCTCTTTCCCTTATCAGCTGCCACTAGAGCCCGGAGACCTGCTGTTCAAGAGCTGCTCGCTCAGCGGGGAGGGCGGGGAGCGAAGCGGTTTCCGAACCACTTCTGCCACTTTGAAATTTCAAAGGAGTTTGTTTATTCCATTAACTAACTCATCCAATTTAAGGTGCGAAAGCTTTTAATCTGAGAAAAGAGAAAAAAAAGATGCCTTCTCTAGCTATGAATGCAATAAACAGAATCCAGCCCAGAAAATCCTGGGCCTGAAAGGTATCTAGAAGGCTCAGTCAGTCCTTGTCATCACCTAGGCCGGCAGCCTCCTGAACTATCCCGATTAGACGGCTTCTTAGCCAAGCTTTAAAGAGCTCTCAATCTCTGCCCGTCCTATATCAGTGGATATAGCGATGGTATTTATTGAGCGCTTACTAGAGTCGCGACATTGCTATCTTGATTCTGTTTATTGCTACTGTTTTTGTCTGTCTGTCTCCCCCGATTAGACTGTAAGCCTGTCAAAGGGCAGGGACCGTCTCTCTCTGTTACCGCTTTGTACATTTCAAGGGCTTAGTACAGTGCTCTGCACATAGTAAGCGCTCAGTAAATACTATTGAATGAATGAATGAACATGGTGTAATGGGTTCTCGTCCTGGCTCTGCCGCTTATCTGCTGTGTGACTTAGGGCAAATCACTTTACTTCTCTGGGCCTCAGTTACCTCTTCTGTAAAATGGGGATTGAGACCGTGAGCTCCATGTGGGACCGGGACTGTGTCCAACCTGATTTGCTTGTGTTTACAGCACCGCTCAGTACAGTGCCTTGCACAGAGTAAGCGCTTAACCAATACCATAGTTATCATTACTATGTGCAGAGCATAATGTATTTAGAGCATAATTTGCAAAGTACAGTGCAATAGAGTTAGTAGACATGATCCCTGCAGAGTAACAAAAAGACATCATTCCCTCCCTTTCACTCCCCTTTACTCCAAAACCTACTCCCCTCCCATCCATAGCACAAACCCCCCAAAACCTCACCCTGTCCATAGTGTAGCTAAGCAATCATTTAATAAACCATTAGCTGGATGTAGCTACTGTGTCACCGGTTGCTTTATGGTACAGTCTGGGTGTGCTTATATGTATTTTACGTGTTCAGGTTTGTGTCGTCTCTCTTTGGTGGTAAGTTCCTTCGATCCATCATTTAGTCAACGGTATAAAATGGGAGCCTACTCTGTGCAGAGCACTGTATTGGATGTATGGGAGCATATGGTTTAGGGAGAAGGCACAGTCCCTTCCCTCGAGGAGCTTACTATCTATTGGTAAATAACACAAACGAAAAAGCAGATATTAAGAAGCAATGTGGCCTGGTGGAAAGAGTATGGGGCTGGGAGTGCTTGATGGATTGTATCAGCTATATATTTCATTATCAAAAGGACCTAGGTTTACTTTAACCAAAATGGCCTATATTTAGCTGTAAACTATTAAAATGGGAAGATCAATGCACAAGACACCCCAGTTTCAACAGGATCCAAATTCATTCATGCGATCGTATTTATGGAGCGCTTTCTGTGTGCAGAGAGCTGTATGAAGTGCTTGGGAGAGCACAGTATATCAATAAACAGCATGGCTCAGTGGAAAGAGCACGGGCTTGGGAGTCAGAGGTCATGAGTTCGAATCCTGCCTCTGCCACTTGTCAGCTGGGTGACTGTGGGCAAGTCACTTAACTTCTCTGTGCCTCAGTTACCTCATCTGTAAAATGGGGATAAACTGTGAGCCTCACGTGGGACAACCTGATCACCCTGTATCTACCCCAGCGCTTAGAACAGTGCTCTGCGCATAGTAAGCGCTTAACAAACACCAACAGTATTAATAAACAGACACATTTGCTACCTGTAACTAGCTTACAATCTGGAGGGGGAGTCAGAGATTAATAGAAATGAATAAATTACAGATATGAGTACTTTGGGGCTGAGAGGGGGCGATAAATACAGGGATCAAATCAGGGCAACGTAGAAGGGAGTGAGAAAAGAGGAAAGGAGGGCTTAGTCAGGGAAGGCCCTTTGGAGGAGATGTGTTTTTCATAAGGCTTTCAAGTGGGGATGAGTAATTGCCTGTAGAATTTGAGTACTATAGAGAGTTGATTATCTGAATTAACTAGGCCTATGGCTTTTTCAGATAGCAGAAGAGTCAGACATTCCAAACTAATTGACTTTGTCTCTCCTAGATAAACATTCACTCAATTTTGTTTGGTTTTCCAAACTTTTTTTCCCCTGATTTGGCTAACTCCTCCTGGTTGTACCTGGTTGTTGGATTACCAGAGGTGATGGATAATCAGCCTGGGGCAAGAATGCAGTCAGAAATCCCAGAGACTTTAGTTCTTCTACACATTAATTAGATAAGGCATTTATTACGGGTTTTCTATGTTCCAAACATTGCGATAAGCTCTGGGGTAATTCAGGATAATCAATTCAGACTCTCAGGGATCGCAGTGAGAAACACTGGATACATAGTTCAATAAGAGTGAAAATTCAGAAAACAGTTGATAATAAATTCTACAGCCTATAGTAATAAAATCAAAATCAATAGCTCGAACCAGTATTTGGAGGCTGGAGTCCCCAAATCCTCCACGCTTCACATAGCAACCCGCTAGCCACCGTAGACCGTAAGCTCATTACGGTCAGGGAATGTGTCTGCCAACTCCGTTGTAATGGACTCTCCCAAGAGCTTAATACAGTGCTCTACATATAGTAAGTATTCGATAATTATCATCGATGATGATAGCCTGACAGCACTGGAACATTTCTAAGGGCTTCTGATAGTGTAAGCTTGTAGTGGGCAGGTAATGTGTGTTTATTGTTGTAATAATAATAATGATGTTGGTATTTGTTAAGCGCTTACTATGTGCCGAGCACTGTTCTAAGCGCTGGGGTAGATACAGGGTAATCAGGTTGTCCCACGTGAGGCTCACAGTTAATCCCCATTTTACAGATGAGGTAACTGAGGCACAGAGAAGTTAAGTGACTTGCCCACAGTCACACAGCTAATAATAATAATGACGTTGGTATTTGTTAAGCGCTTACTATGTGCCGAGCACTGTTCTAAGCGCTGGGGTAGACACAGGGGAATCAGATTGTCCCACGTGGGGCTCACAGTCTTAATCCCCATTTTACAGATGAGGTAACTGAGGCACAGAGAAGTGACTTGCCCACAGTCACACAGCCGACAAGTGGCAGAGCTGGGATTCGATCTCATGAGCCCTGACTCCAAAGCCCGGGCTCTCTCCACTGAGCCACGACAGCTGACAAGTGGCAGAGCCGGGAGTCAAGCCCATGACCCCTGACTCCGAAGCCCAGGCTCTTTCCACTAATGTACTCTCTGAAGTGCTTAGTACACTGCTTTGCACGCAGTAAGCACTCAAAAAATGCCACTGAATGAATGAATGATGGTTCTCCCTTCTTAATGGTCTCTGCCTGTGGAGGTGTTGGGGAGAAGTGCGTGATCTGGGGAGAAGGCAGTCCTAGGGACCCCAGAGCTTCTCTAGATTCCTCGACCTCCCCTGGCTTGCAGCTGCAATTATGATAATATTTAGTAAGCGCTATGAGCCAAACACTTCTCTAAAACCAGCTATGAGATGATCAGATAATAATAATAACCATGATGATGGTATTTGTTAAGCGCTTACTATGTGCCGAGCACTGTTCTAAGCACTGGCGAGGGGATACAAGGGAATCAGTTTGTCCCGCGTGGGGCTCACAGTCTTAATCCCCATTTTAGAGATCGAACAACAGTCCGTGTCCCACCTAGGGCTCACGGTCTAAGAGGGAGGGAGGGAACAGATGTTTTATCTCCACTTTACAGATGAGGAAACTAAGGAATAGATAAGTGACTTACTAATGATGATAGTAATAATAGTATTCGTTAAGCACTTGCTCTGTGCCAAGTAGTGTATTATGCACTGGGGTAGATAGCAGCTGTGTCCAACCTGATTGACTTGTATCTACCCCATTGCTGAGAACAGTGCTTGGCACATAATAAACACCTAACAAGTACCATAATTATTATTATTATTATTACTATAATTACTTTCTCCCAGTTAAGACTGTGAGTCGCATGTGGCAACACAGCTCAGTGGAAAGAGCCCGGGCTTTGGAGTCAGAGGTCATGGGTTCGAATTCCGGCTCTGCCACTTGTCAGCTATGTGACTGTGGGCAAGTCACTTAACTTCTCCGTGCCTCAGTTCTCTCGTCTGTAAAATGGGGATTAAGACTGTGAACCCCACGTGGGACAACCTGATTGCCCTGCGTCTACCCCAGCACTTAGAACAGTGCTCGGCACATAGTAAGCGCTTAACAAATACCAACATTATTATCATGAATAACAATAATGGTAATGATAATGATTAGTATGGTACTTGTTAAGCCCCTTCCCAGGGCCATACCTGGAGAGTTTCCGGTATTCTACCAGTTGCGACTACAAGAGGGAGAGTCAAACAGAGGCCTATCCATAAATACCAACATTATTATTATTATTATGTGGGACAGGGGCTGTTTCCAAACTGATGACCTCGAATCTACCTCCTGCCCTCAGTACTATGCTCAGCACATAGTAAGCACTTAACAAATTATTATTATCAAGTGCCTTTGAGAAATTTCCAATTCATAGTGATTCTAGGGATATATTTTCTCCAGAACTCCTGTACTTCTGCCATAATCTGTAACTTTTCTAGCATTTCTTCTGTTATCGTTGTTATGGTCTCCATCTAGCTGCCGGTCTGCCTCTTCCATGTTTTCCCCGGACTTTTCCTAGCATTAGTGCCTTCTTCAGAGAATTAGTCCTCCCGATGATGAGTCTAAAATATGCTAATCTAAGTCGAATCATTTGGCCTTTCAAAGACCACTTTGATTTAATTTGCTCCCAAATCCATTAAATGTGTTGCCTCTTTCTCTTCTTATGAATTCTCTTTTGTCTCCTTGTGTTTCAGCTTGCCCAGCGGGAATGTTCAGGGCGAATCAGGAAGTGGGGGTCTGCTCCCAGTGCCCCTCCAACAGCCGCTCTCCGGCGGAAGCCTCTCCCATCTGTATCTGCCGCACTGGGTATTACCGGGCAGATTTGGACCCGCCGGAAGTGGCCTGCACCAGTAAGTAGCTGGTTCCATTGCCTGGGCCTGGTTGGATCTATCCTGGAAGTGGGGGAGAAGGACCTGGAAGATTGGAAAGGGGGGGGAGGGTAGAGAAGCGGCGTGGCTTAGTGGAAAGAGCCCAAGCTTGGGAGTCAGAGGTCATGGCTTCTCATCCCGGCTCCGCCACTTGTCTGCTGTGTGACCTTGGGCAAGTCACGTAACTTCTCTGTGCCTCAGTTACCTCATCTGTAATATGGGGATTAAAAATGTGAGCCCCATGTGGGATAACCTGATTACCCTGTATTTTCGCCAGTACTTAGAACAGTGCTTGGCACATAGTAAGGCCTTAACAAGTACCATAATTTATATTATTATTAACATTAAATATCAGATCAGGATTGCTACCCAGGTGTTCTGACTCCCAGGCCTGGGTACTTTCCACTAGGCAACACTGCTTCTCAATTTGTAACACATGAAATTAAAAAATGAATACATACATTAATGAAGCAGCGTGGTCGAGAGGATAGAACATGGACCTGGGAGTCAGAAGGACCTGGGTTCTATTTTTGCCACCGCCACTTGTCAACGGTGTGACCTTGGGCAAGTCACTTTACCTCTCTGTACTTCAGTTACCTCATCTCTAAAATGGGGATTAGTTTTGGGAGCCCCATGTGGGACCTGGACTGTGTCCAACCTGATTAGCTTGTATCTCCCTCAGCACTTAGAACAGTGCTTGCCACGTAATAAGCACTTAACAAATGGCATAATTATTATTATTATCGCTTGATAGTATCCTCAGCGGGGGCACCTAGAGAAGTAGCGTGGCTCAGTGGAAAGAGCACAGGCTAGGGAGTCAAAGGTCATGGGTTCAAAGCCCGGATCTGCAGCTTGTCAGCTGTGTGACACTTAAGTCACTTAACTTCTCTGTGCCTCAGTTACCTCATCTGTAAAATGGCCTTTAAGACTGTGAGCCCCTCGTGAGACAACCTGATCACCTCGTATCCTCCCCAGAGCTTAGAACGGTGCTTTGCACATGGTAAGTGCTTAACAAATGCCATCATCATTATTATTATTGTCCCACGAAAAGACAGTCCAGGGGGTGGCCAGGGGTGACCAGATCTTAGAACAATCCCCTAGTGCAAACCCAAGGCACATAATAAGCACTTAATAATCAATCAGTCAATCAATCATATTTATTGAGTGTTTACAGCGTGCAGAGCACAGTACTAAGTGCTTGAGAGAGTACAATATAACAGGTGGTAGACATGTTCCCTGCTCATATACAGTCTGGACAGGGTTAATATAATAGCAATATAATATGATAGCAATATAATTAAATAAATTATGGATATGTACATAAGTGCTCTGGGAATGAGGGAGGGGTGAATAAAGGGAGAGAAAACCAAGTGCAGGATGAAAGAGTAGAGAGTGGGAGAAGAGGGAAAGATGGCTTATACAGGGAAAGCTTCTTGGGGGAGATGTGACTTCAGTACAGCTTCGAAGGTGGGGAGAGTGATCATCTCTTGGATACCACATATCCCACAGATCCTGTCTCTGGCCTGGAACGCCCTCCCACCTCAAATCCACCAGACAATTACCCTCCCCCTTCTTCAAAGCCTTACTTCAAAGTCTTCAAAGCTGTCTTCAAAGCCACATCTCCAAGAGGCCTTCCCAGACTAAGCCCCACTTTTCCACATGTCCCACTCCCTCCTGTGTCTTCCTGAGTTGGTCTCTTTGCTCTTCCGCCCTCTCCCTGCCCCACAGCACTTATGTATATACCTGTCATTTCATTTATTTATATTGATGTCTATTTGTATTGTTGTCTGTCTCCCCCCACCTAGACTGTGAGCTCATTTTGAGCAGGGATTGTCACTCTTTATTGCTGTATTGTACTTTCCCAACTGCTTAGTACAGTGATCTGCATCCAGTAACTGCTTAATCAGTAGGAGTGGATGAATGAATGAAGGAATGAATGAATGAATTAATGAATTAATCCCACAATTATTAGCGTGGCCAGTCATCTGGTTTTATACCAGACAGTCTCGGGAGGGCAAAACAAAGGCTCTGGAGTAAGTAGCAGGGCTCAAGGGCTCTTACAAAAACACTCCAGTTTCAGTGGGCCTCAGCTGGAAATCCCCAAAAGGCTGGATATATCATCACATCATGCTACATGCCCGGCATAATTCACATAATAATAATAATGATGATGGTATTTGGTAAGCCCTTATTATGTGCCCAGCACTGTTCTAATCTCTGGGATAGATATGGGTAATCAGGTTGTCCCAAGTGGGGCTCACAGTCTTAATCCCCCTTTTTACAGATGAGGTCACTGAGGCCCAGAGAAGTTACGTGATTTGCCCAAAGTCACACAGCTGACAAGTGGCAGAGCCGGGATGAGAACCCGTGACCTCTGACTCCCAAGCCCGGGCACTTTCCACTGAGCCACACTGCTTGTCAGTACATCACAGGGATCCCCTTGTCTGCTTCTGCTTAGCGAGGCCTCTGACACTGTACTGAGCGCTGGGATAGATGCAAGTTAATCAGATCGGACCTAGTCCTTATCCCACACGAGGCTCTCAGCCTAAGGAGGATGGAGACCGGGCAGCCCTAGCCCCAGCATCCCACCCACCCTCGGCCTCCTCCCGCTGAGCAGGGCAGGAAGCCCAGTTTCTAGCAGCCTCTCCGAGGCCCAGGCATCCTCAGCCATGATCGGCTTTTTCTGGCTTGAATGACCCAGGTAATTACAGCCAAGGCGCTCTGGTCTTCAAATCTTATCACCAGTGCGTGTAAAATTGTTTCAGCGGTATTTCTAGATGGGATTCTCTATAGGGCCCGGGTAGGATATTATAAGGACATTAGATATTTCCATTTTGCTAATCCATTTACTCATCATTGGCAAGGCGAAGTGCCAGGCAGAACAAATGTAAATAAATCTATTATTTTATTGCATCTCATTATATATATGATTTATAGCATACTACTGAAGTACTGTATGAAAAAGTCAATTTGTTGGCTTTTATCATCTAATTAGGGTTTCCTTTAAGCATTCTAATTGGAGGTGCCATCTGTTCTGTTTTAAAGTCATTGTGCATCACCAAAGTAAATAATTTTTCAGATACGAGAACTTTATTGGTCGATATTCAAACACATCAGCATCCTGAAAACACATCTAGAAGTCGTTGTTTTACTAAGACACAGTTTACTAGGTCACAGAAGCAGTGGATAGACCACGGACCCGCGCGTGAGAACCTGGTTTCTAATCCCAGCTCTGCCACATGTCTGCTGGGTGACCTTGGGCAAGTCACTTCACTTCTCTATGCCTCAGTTCCCTCATTTGTAAAACAGGGATTAATCTTAAATCTCAGAGTCTTGTGAACCCCAGGTGGGAGAGGGACTGAGCCCAACCTAATTAGCTTATGTCTTCCCCAGGGGTTAGTATAGTGCCTGACATATAGTAAGCGCTTAATAAATAAAACTACTGTTATTCACAGTTGGCCACATGGGTAAATCTTAATAATAATAATGTTGGTATTTGTTAAGCGCTTACTATGTGCAGAGCACTGTTCTAAGCGCTGGGGTAGATAGAGGGTAATCAGATTGTCCCACATGAGGCTCACAGTCCCCATTTTCCAGATGAGGTCACTGAGGCCCAGAGAAGTGAAGTGACTCGACCAAAGTCACACAGCTGGCAAGCGGCGGAGCCGGAATTAGAACCCATGACCTCTGACTCCCAAGCCCGGGCTCTTTCCACTGAGCCACGCTGCCTAACCTTCCCACGCTTAGCAGATATTGATGTTGTCTTTGGGGTTTGCTCTAGAAGAGGCTCTGAAGTTTGGCTCGACAGTATGTAAATCAGAGAATGAGTACCAGTGTTACAACAGTATAACACGTTACAGCAAAGCTTAGAGGAAAAATAATAATAATTATGGTATTTGTTAAGCCCTTTCTACGTACCAAATGCTATTCTAAGCACTGGGGTTGATACAACGTTATCAAGTTGTCCCACATGGGGCTCACGATCTTAATCCCCATTTTACAGATGAGGTAATTGAGGCACAGAGAAGTGAAGTGAGTTGCCCAAACTCATACAGCAGACAAGTGACTGAGCTGGGATTGGAACCCATGCCCTTTGAATCCCAAGCCTGGGCTCTTTCCACAAAGCCACCTTACCCCTCCTACCTCACCTCCCTAATTTGTTATTATAACCCAACCTGCACACTTCGCTCCTCTAATGCCAACCTTCTCACTGTGCCACGATCTCATCTGTTTTGCTGCCGACCCCTCACGCACGTCTTGCTTCTGCCCTGGTAACCCCCTTCCTCATCAAATCTGACAGACAGTTACACTCCCCGCCTCAAAGCCTTATTGAAGGCACATCTCCTCCGAGGGGTCTTCCCTGATTAAGCCCTCCTTTCCTTTTCTCCCACTCCCTTCGGTGTCACCCTGACTTGCTCCCTTTGTTCGTCCCCCTTCCCAGCCTCGTAGAACTTATGTTGGTAACTGTAATTTCATTTATTTTATATTAATGTCTGTCTCCCCATTAGATTGTAAGCTTGTGGTGGGCAGGAAATGAGCTTGATATATTGTTATACTGTACTCTCCCAAGCACTTAATACAGTGATCTACACGCAGTAAGCACTCAATAAGTACGATTGAATGAATGAATGCATGAATGAATGAATGCCTTGAGGCAGTGTGGTTCAGTGGAAAGAGCCCGGGCTTGGGAGTCAGAGGTCGTGGGTTCCAATCCTGGCTCGGCCACTTGCCAGCTGTGTGACTTTGGGCAAGTGACTTCACTTCTCTGTGCCTCAGTAACCTCATCTGTAAAATGGGGATTAAGACTGTGAGCCGCAAGTGGGACAACCTGATCACCTTGTATCCTCCAGCGCTTAGAACAGTGCTTTGCACATAGTAAGTGCTTAACAAATACCACAGTTTATTTTATTTTATTTTATTCTGGGGGGCCCAAGTGCTCTAAATGGAAAATGCTGGCGGTTGGCAAAGGAGAAGTAATCATGGAAGGGACCTGAAATGGTATGATAAGCTAAAGAGGGAGTGTATATATGTACATATTCATTATTTTATTTATTAATGATGTGTATATAGCTATGATTATATTCATTTATTTTGATGCTATTGATCCTGTCTACTTGGTTTGTTTTGCTGTCTGTCTCCCCCTTTCTGGGCTGTAAGCCCGTTATTGAGTAGAGATGGTCTCTAGCTGTTGCCAAATTGACTTTTTGAGCACTTACTACAGTGCTCTGCATACAGTAAGCACTCAATAAATATGATTGAAAGAATGAATGGATTCTCCACCTGTGGAGAGCTGGACTCGGAGTGACCCTCATCTGTCCAGGCTGGTTATGAGGGGCAATTCTGCCCAGTGGGGTGGAATGGTTGACATGATCGCTGGAGATTCTGTGATGCTCCTTCTGACAAGAGCATTGCAAGAAAACCAATCCGGCTTCTAATCATGTAGAACGGGCATCGGCTCCAACCCTTGTCCCTTGCTTTTATAGACCAACCTAGGAATTTTGGTAGAGAGAGTGTCGAGAGACCTTTGAAAGCTCAATCCTTTCTCTACAAACACTGAGAAAGTTCTATCACCTTTAAGAACAGGAGGGGCCACTCGCTGAGTGCTCACTGACAAGATTTCCCTTGGATTTAGGAGAGACAAGGAAGCAAAAAAAAAACCAAACAGTGGCAGGCTTGGTGAGCATTAAATACAAGAACAAGAAAAGGGACGACCTTTTTGTGTGCACAAGGTGGCCATAGACGCCGGGTTCCACAATGGCTATTTCAGTCTCACATACACACATAGGTGAACTTCATCATCAGTGTTGAATTTTTAGACTGTGAGCCCGTTTAGGGCAGGGATTGTCTCTGTTGTCAAAGTGTACATTCCAAGCGCTTAGTACAGTGTTCTGAACACAGTAAGTGCTCAATAAATACGATAGAATGAATATGAGAGAGAGAGGAAGAGGTAAGTAGAGAAAGAGATAGAGATGGAGGGAGAGAGAAAGAGAAGTGGTTGCCCCACAGCTCCTCAGAATGAAACTCGTTACCTTTCTGAGAAGCCAAAAACCAAAGGGAAGGACCAGGTCAGCACCGGAGGGCAAACTAGCCAGGCCAACTGGCCACTGTTGTCCGAGGGCTGCCTTTCTGAATGACTAGGGTCAGAAAAGAATTACTGGGTGAAATTTCTATTCCACCAAAACTACCTCCATTTCCCACCTGCAAGTGCTTAGTAGGGTGTTCTGCACGTGGTGAGTGCTCAAAAAATACAATTGGTTGGACAAACCTTGATGTCACCCAGGGAATCAGGTAACCATCTTTGACTTTTTTGGCTGGAATGAGTTAACTTGTGCATTTTAGTCAGAGAACCGTAGATATAGGCCTGAACAGAGACTACACAAAAGCCATTTTATCCATCTTCCCTCTCTGGATGCCAGACAATTTGCCATCTCTCCATTTTTAGAGACTCTCCAGAGAAGGGAATCCATCCTTTCCCTAATAGTTAGGGACTCTCCACATCTGGAAACTCTTCTGACAGTGTGAGCTAATGGGGATATGGGTCCTAATCCCAGTTCGGGCCACTGACCAGCTGTGTGTCCTTAGACAGTTCACAACTGCTCTGAGTCTGTTTCCTCATCTAATAATGTTGGTATTTGTTAAGCACTTACTATGTGCAGAGCACTGTTGTAAGCGCTGGGGGAGATAGAGGGTCATCAGGTCGTCCCACGTGAGGCTCACAGTTAATCCCCATTTTCCAGATGAGGTAACTGAGGCACAGAGAAGTTAAGTGACTTGCCCACAGTCACACAGCTGACAGGTGGCAGAGGCGGGAGTCGAGCTCATCCCCTCTGACTCCGAAGCCCAGGCTCTTTCCACTGAGCCACGCTGCTTCATCTGTAAAACAGAGATAAGATCCCTGTTCTCTTTATCACTTAGACTGTGAGTCCTCTGTAGAAGTCTGGGTCCCGTCTGATTATCTTTTTGGGTTTTTTTTATTATTCTGGGGTGTCTGTTAAACATTTATTGTGTTAAGCACTGTTCTAAGCACTGGGGTAGATACAGGTCATGACAGCCCAAATTAGGAGGGAGAACAGATATTCAAACCCCACTTTGCAGACAAGGCAAATGGAGCAATGAGATGCCGCCGGGCAGACAAGTGGCAGAGGTGGGATTAGAATTCAGGTCCTCTGACTCCCAGGCCCTTATCCTTTCCGTTAGGCAACGCTGCTTCTCTTATATGTACCCCAGCACAGGGCTTGAGACTCAGTACGTGCTTTTTCACTGCCATTGTTCTAGCTGTGTCTGCCTGCTGCTACTTTAACCTGATGCTGTTTAACCTCTTGCTCTGGCCTCGGTGGGGATGGAGAACAGCTGGCCACTCTCTTCCGTGTAATTACCCTTTATTGTTAGTGGCACTGCAGGATAACTAGACCCTCCCGCTTTACTCCCGAGAGAGAGAGAAAGAGAGACAGAGAGAGAGAGAGAAAGAGAGACAGAGAGAGAGAGAGAAAGAAAAAGAGAGAGAGAGCTGTTGGTGGAGAGCAAGGCTCTCTCTACTAGACAAGGTCAGGGGAGGGGAGAAGGGCACTAGCATTGTTGAAGTTAGGTGGTTTGGGGGAGCAGCAGCAGAGAGAGTTCATAATCATAGTAATGATGATTACTAGAGAAGCAGCGTGGCTCAGTGGAAAGAGCCCGGGCTGGGGAGGCAGAGGTCATGGGTTCGAATCCCGGCTCTGCCACTTGTCAGCTGTGTGACTGTGGGCAAGTCACTTCTCTGGGCCTCAGTTCCCTCATCTGTAAAATGGGGATTAACTGCGAGCCTCACGTGGGACAACCTGGTGACCCTGTATCTGCCCTAGTGCTTAGAACAGTGCTCTGCAGTGCTTAATAAATACCAACATGATTATTACTATAATAAGAAGAGGAAGAATTGCAGTACATGCCAGGCACTGTAATAAACACTGGGTTGGATATAAGCAAATTGGGTTGGACACAATCCTTGTCCCATGTGGGGCTCACACTCTCAATCCCCATTTTATAGTTGAGGTCACGTGTCTACTGTCTGACTTTGGTCAAGTTGCTTAATTTCTCTGGGCCTCAGTTACCTCATCTGTAAAAGGAGGATTAAGAGTGTGAGCTCCATGTGGGACAGGGACTTTACCCAACCTGATCAGCTTGCATCTACCCCAGTGTTTAGAATAGTGCTTGACACACAATAAGCATTTAACAAATACCACATTTGTTCTTCTTCTTATTCCACTCTCAAGTAGCCACAAAGGCACCATCAAGTCTCACCTTCCAGGAGCAGGAGAAGCCCTGCTCTCTAGTCCTGACACAGTAACACGGGGGCCAGGGGGGCCTCATTCAGTCACTTGTATTTATTGGATGCTTATTATGCACAGAGCACTGTACTAAACACTTGGGAGAGTAAAATAGAACAGTAGAACGGACACATTTCCTGCCCATAACGATTTTATAATCTAGATGAGGAGACAGATATTAATAGAAATAAATCAAATTACAGATATAATAATACTAATTGTGGTATTTGTTAAGCACTTATTATGTGCTAGGCACTATCTAAGCACTGGGGTGGATATAAGCAAATTGGGTTGGGACTGTCTCTGTTACCGATCTGTACATTCCAAGTGCTTAGTACAGTGCTCTGCACATAGTAAGCGCTCAATAGATACTGTTGAATGAAATACTACTGTTGAATGAAATACTGTTGAATGAAATACTGCGTCCCTGTCCCACGTGGGGCTCACAGTCTCAATATGGACGTAAGTGCAGTGGGGCTGGGATGGGGGGATGAGTGAAAGGGCAATACTGGGTGATGCAGGAGGGAGTGGGAGAAGAGAAAATGAGGACTTAAGTCAGGGAAGGCCTTTAGGGGGACACGTGCCTTCACTAAAATTTTGAAAGAGAGGAGAGTAATTGTTGGATATGAGGAGGGAGGGTGTTCCAGGTCAGAGGCAGGACATAGGCGAGAGGTCGATGGTGAGATAGATGAGACTGAAGTAGAGTGAGGTGGTCGGCATTGAGTGGACACCTAGAGAAGTAGGACTGGAGGGGCAAAAATGGAAAGTGAGGAACAAAGCGGAGAGAAAGTGAGAAAGAAGAGGGGGATAGACGAAAGGCAAAAGAAAGGAGATTGATGAGGAAAAGGGGGATGGAGACTTTAAGTTCGTTATGGGAAAAAAACCATTTCTGCCGACTTTTTTTTTGATGGTATTTGTTAAGCGCTTACTATGTGCCAAGCACTGTGCAAAGCTCTGGGGTAGATGCAAGGTAAAGAGATTGTCCCACGAAAAGCTCACAGTCTTAATCCCCATTTTACAGATGAGGCAACTGAGGCAGAGGGAAGTTAAGTGACTTGCCTAAAGTCACACAGTTGACAGGTGGCAGAGCTGGGATTAGAACTCACGACCCCTAACTCTCAAGCCTGTGCTCTTTCCAGTAAGCCACGCTACTTCTCAATAATAATAATTATGGTATTGGTTAAGTGCTTACTATGTGCCAAGCACTGTTCTAAGCACTGGGGTAGATAGAAGGCAATCAGGTTGTCCCATGTGGGGCTCACAGTCTCAATCCCCATTTTACAGATGAGGTAACTGAGGCACAGAGAAGTTAAGTGACTTGCCCAAGGTCACACAGTAGACAAGTGGCAGAGCTGGGATTAGAACACATGACTTCTGACTTCCAAGCCTGTGCTTTTGCCACTAGGCCATGCTGTTGTGCTATATCGTACTCTCCCAAGCACTTAATACAGTGCTCTGCACATAGTAAATAATAATAATAATAATAATGTTGGTGTTTGTTAAGCGCTTACTAAGTGCAGAGCACTGTTCTAAGCACTGGGGGAGATACAGGGTAATACAGGTGAGGCTCACAGTTAATCCCCATTTTACAGATGAGGTAACTGAGGCACAGAGAAGTTAAATAAATTGCCCACAGTCACACAGCTGTGGCTGAGGGGAACTCTTTGCTAATATTAATATCTATCTCCCCTTTCCCCGGCTCGCACCTGGAGAGTTTCCAGTACGCTGCCAGTCTCGACTGTGGGAGGGAGAGTCAAGCAGAGGCCTGGCCATTCCATTCCTAGCTTGGGCAGTGGCTAACGACTGGAAGACAATCGGCTACAAGTCGAAATTCCCCTGTGCTGGGCAGCAGAGGCATGGGAGAGGGTCAAGGGTGGAGACTCGAGTTTACTGCGCGGAAGGAGACACTTATGTATTTTTACCGAGAAAACTCTGTGGATCTACTACCAGACCGATTGCAGATGGCGGGGTGTTGGGGGGGGGGGGGGGGCGTTCTGGGAAAGATGTGTCCATTGCATCGCTATTCAATTCGATTCCATTCAGTAGTATTTACTGAGTGCTTACTATGTGCAGAGCACTGTACTGAGCGCTTGGAATGAACAAATCGGTAACAGAGACAGTCCCTGCCCTATGACGGACTTACAGTCTAATGGGGGGAGACAGGAAGACAAGAACAGTAGCAATAAATAGACTCGAGGGGATGAACATCTCATTAAGACAATAGCAAATAAATAGAATCAAGATAGCAAATGAATAGAATCAAGAACAAATGACTCAACATCAAAAGACTAGACAGGATCTCCCCCTCTAAACTGAAAACTCACTGTGGGCAGGGAACGTGTCTACCAACTCTATTATATTGTACTCTACCAAGTGCTTAGTACAGTGCTCTGCTCACAGTAAGTGCTCAATTGAAGATTGATCGATTGATATGTCCTCCACCCTGCTCTTATACTGAGCCCTAATCAGGTCACATATTTTGAGTTATGGGACAAAACCCCTAAAAGGGCGACCGTCCCACCCAAACTGGGATGCCGGGACGCACCACCCAATAGTGGCCCCATCCCATCTCTAAGAGTTAGAAGGATCTGGGTTCTAATCCTGACTCTGCCACTTGTCTGTTCTGTGACCTTGGACAAGTCACTTCACTTCTCTGCACCTCAGTTACCTCATTTTTTAAATGGGGATTGAGACCATGAGCCCCATGTGATATAGGGACTCGGTCCAGCTCACCTGCGCTGGGCGCTAGCAGCGCAGGAGAGTCAAGAGCAGAGACTCAAGTTTACTGTGCGGAAGGAGGAGGCGGTGAACCGCTTCCGTATTTTTACCAAGAAACCTCTGTGGATCTGCTACCAGAATGACTGCAGATGGAGAGGGGGGCATTCAGGGAGAGATGTGTCCGTGGTGTCGCTGTGGATCGGAAATGACTCGCCGGCAGAAGACAAGACCCCAGCGCTTAGTACACTGCCTTACACATAGTAAGTGCTTAACAAATACCACAGTTAGTATTATTATCATCATCTACCCTCTCAATGAGCAACGGCGTTGCTGCCAGGTTCATTCCCTCCTCCAGGACGGTTTCCTCTTCTCTCTTTCACATCAGCAGTGACTCAATCCGCTCCCACCTCTCTAAGCTGGCCTTGACTTCCATAGCAGTGGAAGCCCACCCTGCTTCCTCAGACCTATCAGGCAGGCTCTTGTGGGAGCCATTTCACCTCTTCTCTTCCTGTCCCTTTCCGCTCTTTCTCTCTGCTTTCAGCTTTTAGTTCTGCCTCTTTCCCTTCCCGGCTTTCTCCGCTCCTATATTCTCTGCTTCTGATCTCTTTCTGTCTGACTGTTTCTCTGGGACTCTGGCTCTCAATCTCATTTTCCCACGATTTGCTCATCTTTCCCAGGAGCCCCAGTGCTCGCTCATTCACCCCCACACCCGAAATGGAAAGTAGGTAACTATGGTAATATCCTCAGCTCAACCCTCACAACCCTCTGCCTGCCAAGAATGTTAATAGTGACTTCTTCTGGGAATCAGGGTGAGTCAGGGAGCATCCAAAGCCTAGAAAGGCCCATTTCTACTGTGGGTCACTAGTTTTTCATTTTTGCACAGATTCTCGTGTGTCCTCACCCTGGTCTCCTTCTCGTCCAGAATAATTTATTTCAGGTCTTACATCTGAAGTCTCATTTTCATGGCTGTCTTGCCCCTCTCTCCCCACGTTCCCTCTAAAGCCATTTTAAGAGAGGTACGGGACTCAGGATGCCTCTGCATTGCACCAAAAAAAATATAAATAAAGTATTGCACAAAAAAATGTTGAATCCATTTCTAACCAAGTGGCAAAAAGCAGATTATTCAAGCAAAATTGGATTATTGAATCGGGTTTAATAGCTGCAATAATCTTGGTCTTCAGTCCCAGTTAAAGCCAATACAAGGAACAATCAGGACACTGCGGGGCTGTCTAGGTGCAATCAAGAGGTCTGGTGAATTCACGTGGTCTGAGAGCCTGACACCAACTGTCTCTAGTGCTCCATTATCCAGTCTAACCAGGAAGGCCCTGGATCCGGGATAATCAGATCTGACCTAGTCCCTGTCCTACACAGGGCTCACAATTTAAGTAGGTGGGAGCACAGCTATCAAATCCCCATTTTACAGATGAGGAACAGAGATGTTAAGGCAGTCAATCATATTTATTGAAAGCTTACTGTGTGCAGAGCACTGTACTAAGCACCTGGGGGAGTGCGATATAACAAAGAACAGACACATTGCCTGCCCACAACAAGGCCATAGGGTAGATAAGTGCCCACTCTCTTATATCGTACTCTCCCAAGGGCTTCATACAGTGCTTCACATACAGTAAGTGCTCAGGAAATACCACTGATTGATAAGTGGCAGAGTTGGGATGAGAACCCAGGTCCTCTGGCTCCCAGAATGATGCTCTTTCTACTACGCCACAATGCTCCTCAAGCTTGCCTCCCCGTATCCCGACATTCACGACGCTCTTCCGGTTTCTTCCCGGTAGGTGGTCGCCCTGCCGCAGAGGATTCCTAGCTGTCCCCTTGTCTCTACCGTGTTGTTTGCAGCCATGGTTTGCCATGAGAAGTAGCATGGCTTAATGGAAAGAGTATGAACTTGGGAGTCAGAGGGTCATGGGTTCTAATTCTGTCTCTGCCACATGTCAGCTGTGTGACCTTGGGCAAGTCACTCTGGGTCTCAGTTACGTCATCTATAAAGTGGGGATTAAGAGTGTGAGCCTATGTGGGTCAGGGACTGTGTCCGACCTGATTAACTTGTATCTACCCCAGCACTTAGAACAGTGCTTGGCACAGAGTAAGTGCTTAAAAAGTATCACAGTAATAATAATATGTTATGATTACATTTAATTATTATTTTTAATGATGGTTGTCGTTTCTTCTGAAACAGATTCACGAGGCAAATAGATTTTCCAAAGAGCCCTCCCTCAGGTCTGAAGCAGACTCTGAGAGGCAATGAAACAGAATGTTCCTCATCTTCCCACCCAAACCCTGTCCCTCTCCTGACTTTCCCATCACTGTAGATGGTACTAGCATCCTTCTTGTCTCCCAAGCCCTAACCTTGACTACTTCCTCTCATTCCACCTACATACTCAAGTCATCGCTAAATCCCGTGGGTTCGACCATCGTGACGTCTCTAAAATCTGGCCTTTCCTCACTGTCCAAAGTGCTACTATGTTAACCCGAGCACTTATCCTATTCTCGATTAATGTGTCAGCCTCCTTGCTGACTTCCTTGCCTCCTGCCTCTCCCCTCTCCAGTCCAAGCTTCACTCTGCCTCCCAGATCATTTTTATACAAAATGATATAAAACATGCTTCCCCACTCTTCAGGAACCTACAGTGGTCGTCCATCCCCTCCACTTCAAACAGAAATTCCTTACCAGTGGCTTTAAAGCACTTGATCAGCCTGGCTTTAAAGCACTTGATCAGCCTGCCCCTTCCTATCTCACCTCACTACTCTCCCATTACAACTCTGCTACTCTCTTGCCAAACTTCTCACTGTACCTCGATCTCCTCTGTCTTGCCACCCACCCTTTGCCCACGTCCTGCCTCTGGCTAGGAATGCCCTCCTTCCTCATATCTGTCAGATAATTACTCTCCCCTCCTTCAAATCCTATTGAAGGCACATCTCCTCCAAGGGGCCTTCCCAGACTAAACCCTCCTTTCCCTTTCTCCAAATCCCTTCGGTGTCACCCTGACTTGCTTCCTTCATTCATTCCCCCCCTCTACCCCACAGCACTTACGTAGCTGAAAATGTATTTATCTATACTAATGACTGTCTCCCCCTCTAGACTCTAAGCTCACTGTGGACAGGAAAGGTATATTGTACTCTCCCAAGTGCTTAGTACAATGCTCTGCATAAAGTAAGCACTCAATAAATACAATTTACAGAGTGATATCTTCATGGACCTGCTTGCCCTCTTCAACCACCCCCCTAGACTCTAAGCTCACTGTGGACAGGAAAGGTATATTGTACTCTCCCAAGTGCTTAGTACAGTGCTCTGCATAAAGTAAGCACTCAATAAATACAATTTACAGAGTGATATCTTCATGGACCTGCTTGCCCTCTTCAACCACCTTCTAGCCCCGAGGACGGGGAGGGAACAGGTCCATTCTGTGAGTGCCCTGAATGGCAGTAGTCACAAGGACTACATCAGGAAAGTGTTCCAGGGTTTTCCTTTTTCATCGCTCCCTCTTTTTCACATTTGAATCTCATTTTAAGTTGCACTTGAAAAGTCAAACACAGTGTGTGTCTGGGCTCTGAAGTACCATTCATTTGCCCTAGGAGGTGATCATCAGTGGCCCAAATCTATTCTGGACTTGTGCATGACATTTCCCAGCAGACTTTGCTGGGTGTCCTGGAGAAGGCTGATGAAGGACCAGAGGAAATTTGACCCCTGAGCCTCTTCTGAGTCATTATCTATGCTCGGGTCTGATTTGTCCCCTCATCAAGTTGGGACATGAGCAGAGCATTGAAAAACTTTTTAAAAAAAAAAACAAAACTTATCTGCCAGGGAGGGACCTAAAGGACCAGTGAGCTCAAGAAAGCAGGAGTATAAGAATCACAAGGACCTGGCTCCTCCTCCTGGCTTTGCCACATTCCTGCTTTTTGACCTTGGGCAAGTTATTTCTCTCCTCTGAAGCTCAGTTCTCTCGTCTGTAAAATATGGATTAATAATAATGTTTGCATTTGTTAAGCGCTTACTATGTGCAGAGCACTGTTCTAAGCACTGGGGTAGACACAGGGGAATCAGGTTGTCCCACGTGGGACTCACAGTCTTAATCCCCATTTTACAGATGAGGTAACTGAGGCACAGAGAAGTTAAGTGACCTGCCCACAGTCACACAGCTAAGTGGCAGAGCCGGGATTCAAACCCTTGACCTCTGACGCCCAAGCCCGGGCTCTTTCCACTGGGCCACGCTGCTGAGGGCAAGGTGATTGAGTGCTTTAAAACCAATGGTGAGGAGATTTTGTTTGATGCAGCGGTGAATGGACAACCCCTGGAGCTTCTTGAAGACTGGGGGACCATCCCTGAGTATTTCTGTAGAAAAATGATCTGGTCAGCAGAGTGAAGTATGGACTGGAGAGGGGAGAGACAGGAGGCTGGGAGGTCAGCAAGGAGGCTGTTGCAGTAATTCAGGTGGGATAGGATGAGTGTTTTGTATTACCATGATAGCAGTTTGGATGGAGAAGAACGGACAGATTTTAGAGCTGTTGTGAAGGTGGGACCCGTAGGATTTGGTGATGGACTGAATATGGGGGTTGAATGAGAGAGAAAGGAGTCAAGGATAAAGCAAAGATTATGGGCTTCTGAGACGGGTAACATGGTGGTTCCCCGCCCACAGTGAACTTACATTCTAGAGGGGGAGACAGGTATTATAATATATGAACTAAAGATATGGAAATGTGATGTGGGGTTGAGACGGGGGGAAATCTCAAATGTGTAGAGTCACAAACCCTACTGCAAAGATGACAAAAAAGGGAGAAGCAGCAGGGGAAAAGAGAGCTTAATTGGTGTATGCCTTTTGGAGGAGATGTGACCTTACCAATATGGAGAGGGAGGAAGAGAAGCAGCGTGACTTAGTGGGAAGAGCCCGGGTTTGAGAGTCAGAGGTCGTGGGTTCCAATCCTGGCTCCACAACCTATCAGCTGTGTGACTTTGGGCAAGTCACTTTACTTCTCTGGGCCTCAGTTACCTCATCTGTAAAATGGGGATTAAGACTGTGAGCCCCGTGTGGGACAACCTGATTACCTTGTATCTAGCCCGTGCTTTGAACAGTACTTGGCACATAGTAAGCGCTTAACAAATACCATAATTATTATCAGGGGAAGGATGTGGGACAGGGGTTGTCAGCGAGATAGATATGATCAGGGTACACTGGGTAAGCTGGCGCTAGGGAACTGGGGTGCCTGTGTATATCTCCATGATTCTATGTATCTTGAGTGAAGTTGTCTTGTTTTGTTTTGTTCTGGTTAGCTTTGCTGTCTCCCGCATTTAGACAGTGAGCCCGTTATTGGGCGGCGATTGTCTCTATCCGTTGCTGAATTGTACATTCCAAGTGCTTAGTACAGTGCTCTGCACATAGTAAGCACTCAATAAATACTATTGAATGAATGAACAGTGGAGTAAGTTAGGAGGGAGTGAGGTGATTGAGTGCTTTTGAAAACTTTATACCTCTCAGTCTATGTGAAGTTGGCAGTTTCGAAGATACTAGGTCCGATTCTGTTGGCAGACATTAAGGATCCCTCTCCTAACTGGGACGGGTTCATTTTTGAATCTGCCAGATTTGCAGCGAGACCAAGGGAAGGGGGTCAGATATCTATCTCTCTTTCAGGGGGATCGTCATGCATTTAGGGAGTTGATCCTGTCACCTGAGGACTGAGGTGGGACTCATTAGGCAAGGAGGCAGCTGCTCCTTCTAACAGCAGCTGCTGTTACTGCTGCTGCCTTCACCTGTGATGTTTCTCAACTGCCCTTTCCAGACCACATGTGGAATTTTCCAGCAAAGCCAAAAACATGTCTTTTAGCTCTACAGAATCCTCCCCGCTCCCTACCCATCATCAGGAATCAGAATGGCCAGATTGCCGTCAGCCTCTGGCCCCCTGTCCTGTAGCGGAGCCAGGGTGCCACAAACAAGGGAAGATATGAGGCAGTGAAGAGGAGGTGGTGATAAAGAGGAGGTGGGTCGCCCAATCTCTGGCTCTATCATTCATTCATCAATCATATTTATTAAGTACTTACTGTGTGCACCGTGCTAAGTGCTTATATTCCTTGTGTTCTACCTCTCCCATTTCTCTCTCTCCTAAGGCCATGGATTCTAATCCCAGCTCTGCCACCTGTCTGCTGTGTGACCTTGGGCAAGTCACTTCATTTCTCTGTGCCTCAGTTACCTCATCTGTAAAATGGGGGTTGAGGTTGTGAGCCCCAGGTGGGACAGGGGCTGGGTCCAAATGGATTTGCTTCTATCTACCCTAATGCTTAGTACAATGCCTGATACATAGTAAGCCCTTGACAGATACCACAATTATTATTATTTACCCTTTCCTCTTCTACCCTCTTCCATCCTTGCCCTCTTTCCTTTTTCCTTTTCTACTCTTTCTATCACTCTCCCTGTCTCTAGCTTTCTGACTCAATCCCATATCTGGGCTTCCCTCAGAAATTATCTCAACCTGCCCACGTACACACATCCCACTGAAAGTTCCAGAAAATACAAACCCCTTACACAGATGACCAGTTGAATCTAGGAATAGTCCCACCCAGGGACTGCAGGTATAAGTAGCCCAGGATTAAAAATCCAAGAAAATAAACTCATATATGGGGGAATTTTGCTCTCACTAAACCCTGGCATTCAGCAAAGCAAGGCGGTCATTCTTTAACCACTGCCTGGTACTTGAGATAAAAGGCATAAGACTGAAGAAAAAGTGAAGGATTCCAAGGGCTTGAAATGTTTGCTTTGTTTTATGGTGCTTGTTGAGTGTATACTATGTATCAAACACTGTTCTGAGAGCCGGGGTAGGTACAAGTTAATTAGGTCTGTCACAGTCCCTGTCCCTCATGGAGGTTCACAGTCTTAAGTAGGAGGGAGAACAGGTATTGAATCCCCATTTTGCAATTGAGGAAACTGAGGCACAGAGAATCAACCAATCAGTCGTATTTATTTAGTGGTTACTTGGTGCAGGGCACTGACTGTACTAAGTGCTTGGGAGAGGACCACACGACTATATTTTGTGAAGTTCAGTAACTTGCTCAAGGTCACACAGTAAATAACTGGCAGAGCAATCAGTAGAGCTGTGACTAGAACTCAGGTCCTATGATTCCCAGGCCCTCGCTCTTTCCACTAGGCAACATTTGCTTCTCAATTGACCACAGCACAAACAGTAACACCAGCCTTTAGAGAAGTAGAATGTCCTAATGGAAAAACCATGAGGTTGGGAGGGAGAAGACTTGGATTCTAATTCTGGGTCTTCCACTTGTCTGCTCTGTGTGATCCTGAACAAGTCACTTTACTTCTTTGTGCCTCAATCACCTCATCTATAAGATGAGGATTAAAGCCATAAGCCCTATGTGGGCCTGGACTGTGTCCAACCTGATTATCTTGTATCTACCCCAGTGCTTAGTATAGTGCCTGGCACATAGTGAGCGCTTAAAAAGTGCCATTGAAAAAACATCTGCCAATTCAATAGAACTGCTCTCCCTCAAGCCCAGAGACTCCTAGGGTTGGGTGAGGTCTCCAGAGATCATCTTTTCTATTCAGTCCTTTGATGCCAGGTGAGATTTTACTTTCTCCACTCTGGGCAGGGTCCCATCCTATGTTTATAGGTTTCTGCAGAAGATGATTTTACCGTTTTCCTCAATATCTGTCCCTGTTTTTCAATAGCAGTGGTAGGTAATGAGTAGTTGTTGTAGTAGTCATTTTGTAGTAATAGAATTTATTCAGCTCTTACCGAGAAGCAGTATGGTGTAGTGGGAAGGGCACAGGCCGGGAGTCAGAAGACCTAAGTTTGAATCTCAGCTCTATCACTCATCTATCGTGTGACCTTGGGCAAACCACTTGTCTTATCATTGCCTCAGTTTCCTCATCTGTAAAATGGGGTTTCTATACCTGATCTCCCTCCTACTTAGACTGTGAGTCCCATGTGTGACAGAGACTGTGTCCGACCAGATTATTTTGTAGCTACCCCAGTACACATATAATAAGTACTGCTCTACGTGTAATAAGTACTTAACAAAGGCAACTGTCATCAATGTAATACACTTACTAAGATGGCTCCTACACTCCAGTATGAGAAGCAGCATATCTCAGTGGAAAGGCCTCGGCGTCAGAGGTCATGGGTTCGACTCCCAGCTCTGCCATTTGTCAGCTGGGTGACTGTGGGCAAGTCACTTCACTTCTCTGTGCCTCAATGACTTCATCTGTAAAATGGGGATTAACTGTGAGTCTCAAGTGGGACAACCTGATGACCCTGTATCTCTCCCAGTGCTTAGAACAGTGCTCTGCACATAGTAAGCACTTAACAAATACCAACATTAAAATACCAACATTAAAAATAATGTTGGTATTTGTTAAGCACTTACTTTGTGCCAGGCACTGTACTGAGTACTGGGGGGGGGTATATAAGCAAATCGAGTTGGACACAGTCCTCGTCCCATGAGGTATTCACAATCTCTACTCCTTTTTTACAGATAAGGTAACTGAGACCTGGAGAAGTAAAGTGACTTGCTCAGGGTCACACAACGGACAAAAGCTGTCAGAAAGTCATCTTTCTGACTCCCAGGTCTGTGCTCTGTGTCCACTACACCACGCTGCTTCTCAATCTACTGGGGTGGACAGGCAAAAATGATTTTACAAATGATGACAGCAGGAGAAAGAATGCTATAGCAAGAATAATACAAATCTATCTTAGCTATATGGGGTGTGTTTCCTCTGCCTCCCTAATGCCCTCATGCTGTTGCCTTATGTCCCAACCACACTTCCCCATTTTCTAAACCAGATATGGAAATGAGTGAGAATTCCTAAAGCCTTCACCTTGAAGGACTGAATTCAGTCTTACTGAGAAGCAGCGTGGCCTAGTGGATAAAGTATGGGGCTGGGAGTCAGCTGGACCTGGATTCTCATCCCAGCTCCGCCACTTGTCAGCTGTGTGACTTTGGGCAAGTCACTTAACTTCTCTGTCCCTCAGTAACCTCATCTGTAAAATGAGGAATGAGACTGTGAGCCCCATGTGGGACAGGGGTTGTGTCCAATCTGATTATTTTGTATCTACTCAGGGCATAGTACAGTGCTTGGCACATAGTAAGCACTTAAAATAAATGGCCTGGTTTCTAAGCAATCAGAAAACCATGGCTCTTCTTTTTTTTAATGGAATTTGCTAAGTGCTTACTATGCACTGAGATAGATACAAGGTTGTCAGGTTGGACACAGTCCCTGCCCCTCATAAGGCTCATTCAGAGAAGCAGCGTGGCTCAGTGGAAAGAACACGGACTTGGGAGTCAGAGGTCATGGGTTCGAATCCCAGATCGGCCACTTGTCAGCTGTGTGACTGTGGGCAAGTCACTTCACTTCTCTATGCCTCAGTTACCTCATCTGAAAATGGGGATGAAGACTGTGAGCTTCATGTGGGACCACCTGATTACCCTGTATGTACCCCAGCGCTTAGAACAGTGCTCTGCACATAGTAAGCGCTTAACAAATACCAACATTATTAAATGAGGTAACTGAGGCACAGAGATAACAAGGTAACACAGCAGACACGTGGTGGAGCCAAGATTAGAAGCCAGATCCTTCTGACTCCCAGGCCTGTGCTCTATCCACTAGGTTACCGCTGCTTGGTGGCTCAGTCTGATAAGGTCATGAGGTGCCTCATCCTCTTTCTATACCCCAAAATGCAATAGAAAACAAATAAGGAACTTCCTCTTACTCCATTCATTCTTCCACTAATGGCCATGGGAAGTCTTTCAAGATGAATGTCCCATCACGCAGCATTCAGGGGTCATCTTCTCCTGGCCTCGCATCCAACCCAGACTATCTCCCACCCACTCCCTCTTTTGTCAGTGCCTCTGAGCAGCAGAAGTGGGAAAAACTTTAATAAATAGTAGTGTTTTGTGGACTGTGACTTCGCAGAAAATCCCAAGTAAAACAAAGCATCGGCGTGGGTTCCTGCTTGTTTTGACTAATGGTTTTTTCTTATTTTTTAACTATTATGACTAAGTGGACTCCTTTCATTCGAGACTTTTGCCTTCCGAACGCTAATGAACAATGTGTGGAGATTCACACGGTACCAGAGGAGCAGTAGCGATGCTTCGGTAGTGGAATGTCTGTGACAGTTGGGAAAACAATGTTTGTGCCCTCAAAAGAGAGATTCGCTGAACTGTAGCTTGGAAAATCTGCTGAGATTCAGGTTATCATACAGTCCAATGGAATGAAGCAGGTTCACAAATGTTCTGCGTCTTGGGGGGTAAGTAGTAATAAGAATAACTGTGGTATTTGTAAAAGGCTCACGAGGTGCCAGGCACTGTTTTAAGCACTGGGGTGGACACGAGCTAATCAGGTTGGACACAATCCCTGACACATAAGGGACGTCAAAGTCTTAATCTTCATTTTGCTGATGAGAGACTTGAGGCACAGAGTTGTGAAGTGATTTGCCCAAGGTCACACAGCAGACAGGTGGCAGAGCCAGGCAACCCATGACCTTCTGACTCCCAGGCCCATGCTCTATCCACAGTGCTCTATCAAATTCGAAGGAAGCAGTTTCCTCTCTTGTACCTTTCCAAGTGCTTCCGTAGCTGCTCAGTAAAAGCTATTAATCAATTAATTATATTAATTCACAGCTTATTGGGTGCAGAACCTAAGTGCTTGGGAGAGTAAAATCTATCAGAGTTGGTAGACGTGTTCCTTGCCCACAACAAGCTCTTCTGTTACTACTACTTTCACTATTACAGTGTTGTAGCCCAGAATTTAGCTGTGATTACATAATAACTGCAGTATTTGTTATGCGCCCAACACTAGAATAGATATAAGACAGTCAGGTCAGACACAGTCCCTGTCTCTCCTGGGGCTCACAGTTTAAGAGGGAGGAAGTAGGTATCTTATTCCCAATATGCAGATGAGGAAACTGAGACAGGGAAAAGTTAAATGATTTGCCCAGGGTCATATTCATTCATTCAGTAGTATTTATTGAGCGTTTACTGTACTAAGCACTGTACTAAGCGCTTGGAATGTACAATTCGGCAACAGATAGAGACAATCTCTGCCCACTGATGGGCTTACAGTCTAGTCAGGGGAGACAGACAAAAACAATAGCAATAAATAGAATCAAGGGGATGTACATCTCATTAACAAAATAAATAGGGTAATAAAAATATATACAAATGAGCGGACAGGTACAGTGCTGAGGGGAGGGGAAGGGAGATGGGGAAGTGCAAAGGGAAAGGAAGGGAAAACAGGCAAGTGGCAGATTCAGAAATAGAACCTAAGTTCTCTGACTCCCTGACTTGTGCTCTTTTCACTAGGCCACCCTGCTTCTCTAAGCTACCAAATCATTTTATTAGCTACACCTTTTAAAATTTGGTTTCCCTCCCTCTGAATCTCCCCCGGGTGATGATGATGTTCATAATAGCAAGATACCAAGATTTGATTAAGCACATACTCGGTGTCAAGCACTATAAGACGTTCTGAGGGAGATATAATTTAATCAGGGGGTCATAATAGCTGTCCAACACAGGGATTGTAGGCTAAAAGGCAGACCAGGCATTTTATCGCCATTGCAAAAATAAAGATACCAAGGCACAAAAAAGATAAGTGACTTAGCCACGGTCACCCAGCAAGCAAGCATGTTACAAATGAGGAAACTGAGATATGGATAGGGAAGTGAATACAGGCCAAGGAATCAGAAGACCTGGGTTCAATTCCCACCTCCACCACATGCCTGCTGTGTGACCTTGGGCAAGTCACTTCACTTCTCTTTGCCTCAGTTACCTCATCTGTAAAATGAAGATTCATTCCGTTTTCTCCCTCCTACTTAGACTGGGAGTGCTGTGTGGGACACGGACTGTGTCCGACCTGATTATCTTATATCATTCCAGTGCTTAGGACAGTGCATGACATGTAGTGAGCACTTAAATACCCCTAATATTATTGCAGGCCTTTCTTACTGAGGAGGTTAGTAAAATGATCATGATAATAATGATAATAAAAATGATAGCAATAACAGTACGATAATAACTGCGGTATTTGTAAAGTGCTAACTGTGTGCTAGATGCTGGCTAGATACAGTGCAATCAGGTAAGACCCAATCCCTGTTGTAAGAGGTAAACCTATTTCAGTGATCTTGACCCCTCATAACATTCCCCTTCATTTGATAAGAACCTGAACTACAGGATAGCACAATCAATCAATCAGTCAATCAAGCTAAAGAATTTATTAAGCACTCACTGCCTTTCAAGTAATGTACTGATTGGGAGACTACAATGTAATTCATTCATTCATTCAATAGTATTTACTGAGCGCTTACTATGTACAGAGCACTGTACTAAGCACTTGGAATGTACAAATCGGTAACAGATAGAGACAGTCCCTGCCCTTTGATGGGCTTACAGTCTAATCGGGGGAGACGGACAGACAAGAACAATAGCAATAAATAGGATCAAAGGGATGAACATCTCATTAAAACAATAACAAATAAATAGAATCAAGGTGATGTACATCTCATTAACAAAATAAATAGGGTAATGAGAAAATAAATAGGGTAATGACAGAGTTGGTAGACATTTTCCCTGTCAAAGGAGAGAGACTTGGGAAAGAGGGAAGGATATGGCAGTGATCTGCTCTGAGAAGAACTACACCAAAGAGAGGCTCTCATTGTGTCATGTCCTTACTGTGCCCCTGTCCCGCATGGGGCTCAAAATCTTAATCCACATTTTATAGATGAGGTTACTGAGGCACAGCAATTTAATTACTTGGCCAATGCCGCACAGCAGACAAGTGACAGAATCTGGATTAGAACCCAAGTCCTTCTGACTCCCAGGGACATGCTTTATCCACTAATCTACCCTGCTTCTCAAAATCTACTGGACTTGGATTAATTTACTTGCTCTCAGCTCTGAAGCTGCCCATATTTATTCTCACTCTTTTCCCTTTCTTCTGTGACCTCATTTATTCTGCAGAGTTAGGCCTGGGAATGTTTTATTGGAAATAAATCTTTTTCTTATCTGTGCTGAGGCAGATAGCTAGGGTCTCCTTCACTCTTTGGTACCTATGAGCCCATGTGAGCCACTGTCCACGCTAGGCTGAGAGAGTCTCTGGTACGGAGGACTCACATTTCAGTTACCTCATCTATAAAATGGGGATTAAGTGGGACTGTGCCCAATCCAATTAAATTGTATCTATGCCAGTGTTTAGTACAGTGCCTGGCACATAATAATTGCTTAACAAATACTGTTTAAAAAAGTTACTTCGAATTGCCCGAGTCCATCTCCACACGATTGATTATCCCAGTAATTCGGGCTCTCAAAGCCTAATTTGCTTTTGCTTCAGTTAACCATGAACTTGTTCCCTGGAACCAAAGAGAGAAACCAGGAATCATGGCTGGACTCTCATACTTCTTGAGATTAACCCAAGCCCCACCCTCCTAGTGCAGGTGGGTCTGGAGCCATGATAGAGGAAAACATGGGGGGGCCGCGGGGATCTGAGGCCATCTCCCCTACTCACCTCGGTCTCACTCCCTGCTCCACATGTGGCCCACACTCAATCGATCGTATTTATTGAGCATTTACTGTGTGCAGACCACCATACTAAGTGCTTCAGAGAGTACAGTATAGCTGAGTTCATCCATTCATTCAATCGTATTTATTGAGCGCTTACTGGTTGCAGAGCACTGTACTAAGCGCTTGGAAAGTACAATTTGGCAACACATAGAGACAATCCCTATCCAACAACCGGCTCACTGTCTAGAAGCGGGGAGACAGACAACAAAACAAAACAAGTAGACAGGCATCAATAGCAACAAAATAAGTAAATAGAATTATAAATAGGTGCACATCATTTATAAAATAAATAGAATGATATGTACATATGTACACAAGTGCTGTGGGCCGGGGAGGGAGGTAGAGCAGAAGGAAGGAGCAGGAGCTATGGGGAGGGGAAGAGGAGCAGAGAAACATGGGGGCTCCATCTGGGAAGGTCTCCTAGAGGAGGTGAGCTCTCAGTAGGGCTTTGAAGAGGGGAAGAGAGCTAGTTTGGCGGAGGTGAGGAGGGAGGCATTTCAGGCCAGAGGTAGGACATAGGCCAGGGGTCGACAGTGGCACAGGCAAAAACGAGGCCCAGTGAGGAGGTGAGAGGCAGAGGAATGGAGTGTGCGGGCTGGGATGTAGAAGGAGAGAAGGGAGGTGAGGTAGGAGGGGGCAAGGTGATTGAAAGCTTTGAAGCCAATAGTGAGGAGCTTTTGCTTCATATAAAGGTTGATAGACAACCACGGGAGATTTCTGTGGAGTGGGGGTAACATGCCCATAGCATTTCTGTAAAAAAATGATCTGGACAGCGGAGTGAAGTATGGACTGAAGTGGGGAGAGACAGGAGGTTGGGAGATCAGAAGGGTTGCTGATGCATCCTTTTCCGCTGTTCCTCTCCTCCCCTCCCCATTGCCTCTGTTCCCTCCCTCTGCTCTACCCCCTTCCCCTTCCCACAGCACTTGTATATATTTGTACATATTTATTGCTCTATTTATTGTATTAATGATGTGTTTATATCTATAATTCTATTTATTTTGATGCTATTGATCCCTGTCTACTTGTTTGTTTTGTTGTCTGTCTCCCCCATCTAGTCTTTGAGCCCCATTGTTGGGTAGGGATTGTCTCTATCTGTTGCCGAATTGTATTTTCCAAACACTTAGTACAGTGCTCTGCACACAGTAAGCACTCAATAAATAAGATCGAATGAATGAATGAATACAGTGATCCAGTTGGGATATGATGAGTTATTGTACTATCAAGGTAGAGGTTTGGATGGAGAGGAAAGGACGGATCTTGGTGATGTTGTGAAGATGAGACCTGCAGGTTTTGGCGAAGGATTGGATGTGTGGGGTGAATGCGAGAGCGGAGTCAAGGAGGACACCAAGGTTGCGGGCTTGTGAGACCGGAAGGATGGTAGTGCCGTCCACAGTGAGAGGGAAGTCAGGGAGAGGACAGGGTTTGGGAGGGAAGATAAGGAGCTCAGGCTTGGACACGTTGAGTTTTAGGTGGCGGGCAGACATCCAGGTGGAGATGTCCTGAAGGCAGGAGGTGATATGAGCCTGGAGGGAAGGAGAGAGAACAGGGGAAGAGAGGTAGATTTGGGTGTCATCTGCTTAGAGATGATAGTTGAAGCTGTGGGAGCGAATGAGTTCACCAAGGAAGTGAGTATAGATGGAGATGATAGACTTGTTCCCTGACCACAAGGAGTTTATAGCCTAGAAGAGGTGCTTATAGTCACAGTGGTCGGGAGAAGGGACACGGTGCCCCCAAGAAAGTGGGATGGGGACACTTTGGACACATGACATTCTTTCAGCATAGCTGAGACTTGAATCCCAGAGATTTAATAATAATAATATGGTATTATAATACCATAATAATAATGATGGTATTTGTTAAGTGCTTACTATGTACCAAGCACTGTTCTAAGCACTGGGGTAGATACAAGGTAATCAAGTTGTCCCACTGGGGCTTGCAGACTTAATCCCCTTTTTACAGATGGAGTAAGTGAGGCACAGAGAAGTTAAGTGACTTGCCCAAGGTCACAAGGCAGACACGTGGAGGAGCGGGATTAGAACCCATGACATTTGATTCCCAAACCCATGTTCTTGCCACTAGGCCATGCCGCTTCTCAAATGTGAAGGAGGGAATATCCATCTGAAAAAAGTTCCTCTGAAGACTTTTGGACATGATTTTGTCAGTTCTGCCACTCCAGCTGAGCAACCGAGTCCTGGGAGGCTGCTGACCTCTCTGTCTCCTATCTTTACCCATTTCAGTCCATGCTTCACTCTGCTGCCTGAATCATTTTTCTACGAAAACGTTCAGGATATGTTTCCCCACTCCTCAAGAAGCTCCAGTTGTTGTCCATCTACCTCCACATCAAACAAAAATTCCTCACCATTGGCTTTAAAGCACTCTATCCAATTGCCCCCTCCTCCCTCACCTTGCTACTCTCCTAATAATAATAATGATACAACCCAGCTCTCACACTTCACTCCTCTAATGCTAACCTACTCACTGCACCTTGTTTTCATCTATCTCGTTGCCAACTCCTCACAACGTCCTGCCTCTGGCTTCGGACATCCTCCCTCCTCAAATCCTGCAGATGATTACTCTCCCCACCTTCAAAGCCTTATTGAAGGCAAATCTCCTCCAAGAAGCCTTCCCTAACTAAACCCCACATCCTTTTCTACCACTCCCTTGTGCGTCCCCCTGACTTGTTCCCTTTGTTCATCCCCCCTCCCAGCCCCTCAGCATTTATGTGCTCATCTGTAATTAATTTATATTAATCTCTGTCTCCCCCTCTCTAGACTGTAAGCTCGTTGTGGGCAGGGAATGTTTCTGTTTATTGTTGTATTGTACTTTCTTGAGCTTAATACAGTGCTCTGCACACAGTAGCGCTCCATAAATGTGATTGAATATGTGAATGAATAAATAGGTCAGGGACCACTAATGATCCTTTGGTCCCGGAGTGGAACAATAATTCCCAGCTCCAGCTCTCCCCAAGAGCAGTTCTTCATCATCGCATCATCAAAAGGTATCTGCCAAGCACTCCGTTGTCCTTGCTCTGGGCAGGGCTGACTGTTGGCCAGTGTTGGATGGGCCTTGACTTGGGCATCTTTCACCCTCGTATCATTTGCTTCCAAATGATTTCAAAAAGCCCTTACCCGTTTTGGTGCCAATGTTATTTTTTTCACTATTATTTATTAAGGATTGTGATAATGGAATTGCTTTCCCGAGTGCTCATCTCCAGTAAAATCTCCCTCTGAATTCTCAAGAGTAAGCCGATTGCCAGCTTATTGCCTCCTTCCAAACACACTGCCTCTCCGACTCCCGTGTTTGCCCCTACTCTTCAAAACCATCTCGACCAAATCGCATTAAAAAAGGGTAGAGATGCTATCTCAACGTGGTAACCTAGTGAAGTCCTGTACCATTTATTGCTCAGCCCAGTTTTTTAACCTCTTGAATGCCCAGAGATCTTCTCTGCTGTGTTCACCTGAGAATATTCCTGTCAGTCGATTCCAGGGAAATACATTGACTGGTTGGAGAAAAGGGGGAGGGAGGAGTGAAGAAAACACAAATGGATTATTTTTTTTTACCTCTTATAAGAAGACTGAGTTTTTCTAGCCATTTTAACAGAGTGCTTTCATCTGCAGTAACCGTGGCAACAGATCAGAGAGCCTCTCAAAGACCCCGTCTGTACGTAATTAAGAAAAAAGAGGAAGAGAACATGATAGTAAGAAGCTTAGACTGGGGAGACAATGGCTCAAAATCCTTTTTATTGCATTTCTCAAAGGTTTTAAGGAAGGGAGGTGGTGTTTTGGTTTTGGTTTCTTTTGGAACAGTTTGAATTCAGTGTTGCAGGCTGCTTTCTCTCCTGGACTTACGTGACCAAGTGACCTGTGTAACAATAAATGTAGTCTTTTTAACTTACATAGGTTTTAGGACCCAGAGGAGAACATCCCCAAAATATAACAACAATGCCTTTTTTGGGCTTGGCTACTGCTGGAGAATTTTCTACAGGATGATAATGATGATGATGGTATTTGTTAAGCGCTTACTATGTGCCAACCACTGTTCTAAGCACTGGGGTAGATACAAGGTAATTACGTTGTCCCTCGTGGGGCTCACAGTCTTAATCCCCATTTTACAGATGAGGTAACTGAGGCACAGACCTGGCTGGTGCTCTGAACTCGTAGTAGAAGCTCTGGAAATATCATTGTTTGATTGATAGATTGAGTCACTGATGGAGCGAATTGGTATTTTATGCTGTACACTGACCTCAACTCTCCAGTCTCCAGCCCCTTACTCAGACGAGTCCCTTGGCTTGAAACTCCCTCCCTTAACCCTTCTTAAATCTCACCTCCTCCAACAAGCTCTCCCTGATTAATTTCCCAGAACCCTAAGTCGTATCACCGCTTAAGCCATTTATAAATGGATTTACATCCTTCTTAGCACTCTTGGCTATAAGCGTACTCAAGCAAGAAGCAGTGTGGCTTAGTGGATAGAGCACGGGCTTGGGTTCTAGTCCTGGTTTCATCACATGTCTGCTGTGAGACCTCAGGCAAGTCACTTAATTTCTCTGTGTCTCATCTGTAAAACGTGAGCACTGAAGTACCATAATAATTTTTATTATTATAATTCAGTTTTACCTCAGTCCTTGTATATATGTTTATGTATATGTGACCCCCACTGAACTTTTAGCTACAGTACAGTGTAAGCACTTACAACAATGCTCTACACATAGTAACTGCTCAATAAATACGATTGAATGAATGAATGTGCACAGCATATTTGTCAGTTTGTTATCTGGACTTCCCAAGGGCCTACTTCAGTGCACTACAGGAAGAGGAAATGCCATAAATGCTACTTCCACTCCTCCTCTTCCTCCTTCACCTTCACCTTCTCCTCCTCTTTCTCTTCCTCCTCCTCCTACTACTTGTGAAAATCAACCAATGCCATTTATTGAGCACTTACTATGTTGAGAGCAACATACCGAGTGCTTGAAAGAGTACGATAAAACAGAATTAGCAGACACGTTCCCTACCCATAATGAGCTTACAGATAGTCTTGACAAGATCAGATGGTCCTTTACACATAATGAACACACAGGAAATCCAGGCGATCGATTGGTTGCTTACCGATCAGTTGATTTTGGTTTTGGATGGATGTTCCCAGGTTCTCGGAAGTATTGAGCATAGATTTTTAAGCAACATAAAAAACTCCTTCTCTATGTATTCCCTTTAGCCTGCAATAATTTTCCCAACCTTTCAAGACATATTTTTCCATGACAATATTGCATATGCTGTTATCCTTGACTGAAGGATCACAGAAATCTAGATCTGGGAGGAATTTTAGGCGCTCATCTGTGTAATGACTGAAACACTCAGAGCAGAGAAGTATGTACTCTTAAAGATAATCAGGGATTTTTTTTAATGGCATATGTTAAGAGCTTACTATGTGCCAGGCACTGTACTACATACTGAGGTGGATACAGTCCCTGTCCCACATTTTTATTTTTGATCCCCATTTTACAGATGAGGTTACCTCAGTCCCAGAGAAATGAAGTGACTTGATCAAGGTCACACCAGAGACAAGTGGCAGAGGCTGGTTTAGAACCCACGTCCTCTGACTCTCAGGCCCATGCTCTTTCCACTACTCCACAGCCTCCCTTTAAAGGCTAAGCCAGTGTTCACTCATACTGACAGCCAAGGAGTACAGTGACCATGTCAGGAGGTGGAAAACGTGCTTCCCATCCTCTTCGTGTACTCCTGCATTCAAAATCGCATTATCTTACCGTCTGGTTCCTTCGAGCCCGGCCTGATTTCCTTCAGGCCCGGGCCTGGGGACCTAACGCTCATTTGCATGGCTGATTTAGGGTGTTGTTGGGAAATCTATATCTAGGTTTCAAAATAATTCAGCCATCTGAATCCATTATCCAGAGTGCCCTGAATATCCATATATCACACACAGTATGTGTCCCCTGTCTGAGGAAGACCTAGAGGGGCTTCTCAGTTCCTTTGTTCCCGTAATATATGCCCAAGATTTAGGAGAGATCATTAAAGGGCCCACCATTAAAAGGGTTTAAATTGCAGCAGGAGGCTGGCAGAAAGAAGAATTTCCCAAGTATAAGGGCTATGATCCACTGGGCCGGATGACCAAGGGAGTCCAGAATAACAAGGTGGATACAACGTCTTCGCCTTGGTTGTTTCCACAGCTGCTCTCTAGAGAAGCAGGGGAAAGAACAAAATGACTTCTTTGGTCTTTCCAATCAAACCTTGCTAGACTTTTTTATGTATTTGTTAAGTGCTTACTATGTGCCAGTTGCTGTAGTGAACACTGGGATAGATACAAAACTAGTCAGGTTGGACACAGTTCGTTTCCCTCATAGGGTCCTTAGTCTTAATCCCCGTGATTCAGATGAGGTAACTGAGGCTTAGATAAATGAAATTCATTGTCCAAGGTCACACAGAAGACAAGTGGCAGAGCCGGGATTAGAACCTAGGTTATTCTGACTCCTAGGTCTAGGCTTTATCCACTACGCCACACTGCTTCTCACTAATTTAGTAGTATTTAGTATTTACTGAGCGCTTACTATGTGCAGAGCACTGTACTAAGCGCTTGGGATGAACAAGTCGGCAACAGATAGAGACAGTCCCTGCCTTTTGACGGTTTCACAGTCTAATCGGGGGAGACGGACAGACAAGAACACTGGCAATAAACAGAGTCAAGGGGAAGAACATCTCGTAAAAACAATGGCAACTAAATAGAATCAAGACTAAATAGAATCCACACTGCTTTTTGAAATAAGCACTGGCTCATGGACTTGAGAAAGGACTAAAAGAAATGAGTCAGTCTCACAAAATTAGGGATCAGTTGTGTGACTTTGGTCAAGTCACTTCACTTCTTTGTGCCTCAGTTACCTCATCTGCAAAATGGGGATTAAGACTGTGAGCCCCACGTGGGACAACCGATTACCTTACATCTATCCCAGTGCTTAGAACAGTGCTTGGCACATAATAAGTACCTAACAAATACTATCATTATTATTATTATCATTACTATTAGACTAAATTGCTAGAGAAATTTTGTCAAAGTAAGCTTGTTGTGGGCTGGGAATGTGTCTACCAACTGTTTTGGAGTATCCTTTTCCAACCTCAAAGAACAATGCTCTGTGTAGAGTAAGCACTCAATGAATACCTTTGATAATGATGAATGTCTTGAATGTTTGCCTTATGCAAGTCACAGATTTAAGGGCTTGGAAAATTACAGGGGAGAATAGAAAACATGATCCCTATCTGATGGGGGAGATAGGCAAACACAAATGATTTACACTTTGTGGCTTTAGGAGGCAAAAATAAAGATACAGCTGGCAATAACAAAAGAAAGGGAAGATGGATCGGGGAAGAACTATGTGAATAAATCAGAAGAGTATATAGATCAATATGAAGGTACGTGCCAAGAATGACTGAATGTGCAAAAGGGAAGCTGGGTGTTGGACTGTTATACCCTGAGGTGGTGGAAATTAAGCAGGGAATGCCTCCGGCAGGAAGAAGGATTTCAGAAAACTTTGAAGCTGGGAACAAGAAACAGCATGGTCTAGTGTAAAGAGCACAGGTCTGGGAGTCAGAAGATCTGTGTTCTAAATCCCAGGTCCACCACGTGTTTTTTGTGTGACCTTGGACAAGGCACTTCACGTCTCTATGCCACGGGTACCTCATCTGTAAAATGGGGATTGAGACTGTGAGCCCCGTTTGGGACAGGGACCGTGTCCAACCTGATTTACTTGTACTACCCTAGTGCTTCATCCATTGCCTGACACGTAGTAAGTGCTTAACAAATACCACTATTTTTATTATTATAACTTAGATTGTAAGCCCCAGGTAGGAAGGGACCGTGTCCAACATGATTATCTTGCAACATGGTCTACAGAAGCAGCATGGTCTAGTGGATAGAACAAGAGCCTGGGATTCAGAAGGATGTAAATTCTAATCCTAGCTCCACCACTTGTCTACTGTGTGACCGTGGGCAAGTCACCTTATTTCTCTGGGCCTCAGTTACCTCATCTGTAAAATGTGGATTAAGAAAGTGAGCTCCATGTGGGTCAGAGAATGCATCCAACCTGATTATTTCATATCTCTTAGAACAGTGCCGGGCACATAGTAAATGCTTAACAAATACCTCAGTAATTATCGAGGGAAGCAGAGTGGTGTAGTGGAAAGAGCCCGGACTTGGGAATCTGAGGTCGTGGGTTCTAATGCCGACTCTGCCATTGTCAGTTCTGTGACTTTGGGCAAGTCACTTTACTTCTCTATGCCTCAGTGACCTCATCTGTAAAATAGGGATGAAGAGTGTGAGGCCCCCGTGGGACAACCTGATTACCTTTTATCTACCCCAGCGCTTAGAACAGTGCTTGGCACATAGCAAATGCTTAACAAATACCATCATTATTATTATTATCATTATCTTGTATCTACAGAAGCAACATGGCCTAGTAGGTATAGCACAGGCCTGGGAGTCAGAAGGACATGGTTTCTGGTTCCAGCTCTGCCACTTCTCTGCTGTGTGACCTCGAGCAAGTCACTTCACTTCTCTGTGCCTCAGTTACCTCATCTGTAAAATTGGGATTAAGACTGTGAGCCCGACCTGAGACATGGACTGTACCAACCTGATTACCTTTTATCTTCCCCAGAGCTTAGAGCAGTGTCTAGCAGATAGTAAGTGCTTAACAAATAACATAAAAATTGCTTAATCCAGTGCTTGATACATAGTAAATGCATAATAATAATGAGGGAAGGAGGGATTTCCTGTTTGTTGCGGGGAGAATTCTATTTTCTTTTAGCCTGGGAACCAGGGAAGAAAGTAGATTTGACCAAATGAAAGAGGAGAGGCACCCAGAAATGGAATAGAGTCCAGGCATAATTTACAGGGTGAATAGAATTCTTGCATCGGAATGACTTTTGAAAATTATCCACACAGCTTTGTTGTCGTTCTTCATGTTCTTTATAATGTCGGGCTCAAACCTGAATCTATAACTCTCTCTCAGGCTTCTCTGGGACTGCCTGCAATACTGCTGTCTTTCATGTTTTAATAGAATCCAATATAATATTACCTTTTTGCTGTAACATCTCATTGTTGATGGATTTGACATGTAATCCTTCCCTCACGCACCACTGTCTCTTTGTCATTCCCCCATTTTGTACTTAAGTATTGGATTCTGAGCTCCAACATGAACCATTTTACACACGTCCTTTCTCAGAAACAGAATGTCATGTGGACTGACACTGAATGCTTTATGGATATCAACATCTGCTCTAAGAATTCCTCCCCACCCCCCGCCATCCAAAGGTGATACTTTCAGTGCATGGATCATTTCCATTAGTCAAACAATCATGAAATGTAGGTATTTGTAAATCTTGACTGAAATCCCTCCTTTTTCCCACAAAGTCAAGTCCCCCCGTTCAGATCCTCTGGTTTATTATTGAGGACGTAAGAACAGAGATCGATTCTGCCAAGGAATAAAGATAAGTATATGCACTTTGAAGACCTTCTGAAGGATATAGCGGTGGTTTGGCAAATATTCCACCATTATGGTCTATCAACAAAGTATCACATCTGCCATGGATTTTGCAAACAGAAGGTGGACCTGGACAGTGAACCAACTGTGTGGACTCAATTTCTCTCTTCTGACTGAAAGCTATGCTATTTTCTGTTCAGACCAGAGTTCCGTGACTAAACTCTGCAGAGACGCCTTGAACAAAATACCCACGGGTGTCGGAATTGTCTTCTTTTTCCTTGAGGGGATTGAAAGGCAATCAAGAGGATGATCCCATGTGCTGGCAGGGCTCTTATCATCCAAGGAAGAAATGTGGAAACACTTTCATCTTTCACCCATTCCCTTATCTGCTGCCTGACCTGGCAGTCATCTCTGCATTTCCGGGTCCAGTTTCCCCCAGTGGCTCAGGACCCCACCTCAGGCAATGTAACTCCATGTAGTCTGAGCTCGAATGCTACATTCATGTAAGGAGGTGCAGAAGGAATTTCCACCTTGGACAGGGACTGATCCCAGATCAAGGAAGACTGGAACCTCAGGTGGCCTCTGTGATAATAATAATTGTTTTGTCTTATGCTTGTCTAGTCATCTCAACCCATAGAGACTCTATGAACTCATCTCTTCCAAAATGCCCCACGTCCATCTGCAATCATTCTGGTAGCGTATCCATAGAGTTTTCTTGGTAAAGGTACAGAAGTGATTTACCATTGCCTTCTTCCATGCAGTAAACTTGAGTCCCACCCTCCACTCTCTCACAGCACAGGTGAGTTTTGACCTGTAGCAGATTTCCTTACACTCGCTAGCCACTGGCCAAGCTAGGAATGGAATGGGCAAGTTTGACTCTCCCTCCTGTGGCCAAGACTGGTAGAGTACTAGACACTCTCCAGGTGCAATCCTGACAGAGGGATGATAATAATAATAATTAATAATAATTCTGCTACTTGCCAAGCATTGTTCTAAGTTTGCGGTAGATACGACTTGGCGCTCATACTCTTAATCCCCATTTAACTGGTGGGGTAACTGGGGCCCAGAGAAGTGAAGTGATTTGCCCAAGGTCACACAGCAGACAAGTAGCAGAGCTGGGATTAGAACCAGGTCCTTGTGGCTCCCAGGCCCGTGCTCTATCCAGACAGTTGCTCTGCTTCCACAACCAGTGGAAGGATGGATACTGCCAACCCAGAAAATTGGCATCTCCTGGTTACGCCCTAGTTTGCCCTCAAGTCTGTTCCTACTTTACCCTCATGTTTCCTTCCCCAGGACTGGCTGGACTTTGTGGTATGTGTTTAGTGCTTACTGTGTATCGAGCACTGGGCTAAACCCTGGGATAAATGGAAGATAATCAGACAGGGCACAGTCCCTGGCCGGAATAGGGCTCATGGTCTAAGTGGAAGGGAGAACAGGTATTCAATCCCCATTTTGCAAAGGAGGAATCTGAGTAAAGAAGGGAAGTGACTTGCCCAAGGTCACAGAGCAGGCAAGTGGCAGATTTGGGATTAGAACCAGGTCTTCTGGCTCCCAGGACTGTGCTCTTTCCACTAGGCCACACAGCCTGGAGCTGTGGCGGGGCAGAAGGGAGGGCTGAAAAAGAAGGTTTTGCTATTAGAAGGGTCCCAGTGAAATCCCTCAATGGCTGCTCAGGGCCCTATGGATTGATTGCAGGGAAAACACTTAGTACAGTGCTTTGCACACAGTAAGCACTCAATAAGTACTATTGAATTTATGTATATATATGGTAGGTATAGAATTATTGAATTATGTATATATCTATCTATATATATATCTGTAATTTATTATTCATCTTTTTATTTATATCAATGTCTGTCTCCCCCTCTAGACTGTGAGCTCATTGTGGGCAGGAATGTGTCTGTTATATTGTAATAATAATAATAGCGATGGTATTTGTTAAGCGCTTAATATGTGCCATGCACTGTTCTAAGTGTTACTCTCCCAAATGCTTAATACAGTGCTTTGCACACAGTAAGCAATCAAGAAATATGATAGAATGAATGAATGAAGTACAAAAGAGAATTAGGAATAAAACATCAGGGGCGATAAAGTTAGTTTGCATTGAATAGCCCAGTGGAGATCATTAGTCACTATAAATCAGTGGTATTTATTGAGCCCTTATTAAGCACTGTACTGAACACTTGGGAGAGGACAGTACAGTTGAGTTGGTAGACATGTTCCCTGGCCACGGGGAGTCACCACCTACAGGGGGTTAACAGACCAGAATCCATAAAATGAATTATGGATACATATCTAAATGTTATGGGGTGAGAGTGGGGTGAACATCAGGTGCTTAAAAGGAACAGATCCAAGTGCGTAGGTGACACAGAAGGGAGGAGAGAGCGAGTGAAATGTGGACAAAGTCAGGAAAGGCCTCTTGCTGGAGTTGTGATTATAACGAGGCTTTGCAGGTAGGGAGAGTGGTGGTCTATTATTTATGAAATGGGAGGGAGTTCCAGGTCAGAGGGAGGAGGTAGGCGAGAGGTCAGCAGCGAGATAGATGAGATTAAGGTAAAGTGAGTAGGTTGGCTTAGAGGGGCTAAGAATGCTGGCTGGGTTGTAATAGGAAATCAGCGAGGTAAGGTAGGAGGGGGAAGCTGATTGAATGCTTTAAAACTGATGGTGAGGCGTTTCGGTTTGTTGCGGAGTTGGATGGGCAACCGCTGGAGGTTTCTGAGCAGTGGGGAGACATGAACTGAACTGAACAATTTTTGAAAAAAAAATCTATCACTCCCAGTTTTCTAGTGCTTTAGAATAAGGACCGAAAAACCCTGAACTTTGCCCTCAAGAAAAATGCATTTGAAAGGCACAAACCTGTCCGATAAAGAATGGTGGCATGAATCTCAATCAATCAATCACATTTATTGAGCACTTATTGTGTGCAGAGCACTGTACTAAATTCTTGGGAGAGTATGTGTTTGGTAAGCAGGAGCTTGAGCTTTATCTGAGCACTGGGTTCAGCTTTGTAGAAACAGCAGTCGTGGGGCCAATAGTGGACCAGTGAAAGTGAGGCTTACCTCAGTCTCCCTCTTTCATTAAAAGCCCGGAGGGCTTCCTGTGGGCAGCAGGCTCCCCCAAGCATGTGATCGAAGAAGGAAGGAGGGGATCGACGGGTGGGAGGGAATAGCCCACATGGAGGCTGCTCTCGGAGTCTCACGAAGCCTGTCCTTCTCCCAACAGGTGTCCCCTCAGGCCCCCGGAATGTGATCTCCATCGTCAATGAGACGTCCATCATTCTAGAATGGCACCCCCCCAGGGAGACGGGCGGGCGTGACGATGTCACCTACAACATCGTCTGCAAGAAATGCCGCGCGGACCGCCGGGGTTGCTCCCGCTGCGACGACAACGTGGAGTTTGTGCCGAGGCAGTTGGGTCTGACCGAGACGCGGGTCTTCATCAGCAGCCTGTGGGCCCACACGCCCTACACCTTTGACATCCAGGCAATCAACGGGGTGTCCGGCAAAAGCCCTTTCCCTCCACAGCATGTCTCGGTCAATATCACCACCAACCAAGCTGGTGAGTCTGGGGGTCTCCTCTTCAGATTTCGCCCGCCTGTTTCGCTTGTTGGTTTTGTTTTTGGTGGCCAGAGGAAGCGGTGCTGGGAACCAGAACGGCCTACGTCTCATCATTGGAAGTCTCCCCTTCCCTTTGAGAAACAGCATAGCCTAGTGGAAAAAGCACGGGCCTAGGAGTCAGAAGGACATGGGTTATAGTCCCAGCTCTGCCATTTGTCTGCTGGGTGACCTTGGGCAAGCCACTTCAGTTCTCTATACCTCAGTTACTGCATTTGTAAAATGGGGATTATGACTGTGAGCTCCATTTGGGCCATGGACTGTGTCCAACCTGATTAGCTTTTATCTACCCCAGGGCTTAAAACAGTGCCTGGCACATAGTAAGTTTTTCACAAATACCATAGAAAAGCAAAAAGAAATTCTCACTGCCACAACAACTTTCTCATGTAGGCAGACACATGGAAAGGCTTCCATTCAATGAGAGTGTAAGGAGAGATGATGATAACTATAATATTTTTTTAAGTACTTACTAAGGGCCAAGTCCAAGGGTAGATTTAAGATCATCAAGATGGACACAATTCCTGTCCCACAAGGGGCTCATGCCTATCGAATCCCCATTATAAAGAAGAAACTGAGGCCCTGAGAAGCAAGGTGACTTGCTCGAGGTCACAGAATATGGAAGTGGAGGAGCCAGAATTAGAAACTAGATCCTCTGACTCTCAAGCCCCTGCTCTTTCCACTAGACTACACTTCTTTAAATTGGAACAGAATCGATCAGTGACATTGATTTATGTGTTTATTTACTTGTTTATGTTATGGTATTTATTAATCACTTACTATACGTCAAACATTGTTCTAAACTCCGGGAAGTCTCTGCCTTGCATGGGGCTCACAGTCTAAGTATGAGGGAAAATGGGTGATCTGAGGCACAGGAAAGTTAAGTAATTCGCCCAAAGTTGCATTTGGCAGAGGTGGGACTGGGAGACAGATTCATTCATTCAATTGTATTTATTGAGCGCTCACTGTGTTCAGAGCCCTGTACTAAACACTTGGAAAGTCCTGGGGCCAATAGTGGACCAGTGAAAGTGAGGCTTACCTCACTCTCCTTCTTTCATTAAAAGCCCGGCGGGCTTCCTGTGGGCAGCAGGCTCCCAGCAACAAATTCAATTCAGCAACAAATAGAGACCATCCCTACCCAACAAAGGGCTCACAGTCTAGAAGGGGGGAGACAAACAACAAAACAAAACAAGTAGACCGGCATCAATATAAATTAATGGAATCATAGATATATACACATCATTAATAAAATAAATAGAAGAATAAATATCTACCTATATACACAAGTGCTGTGGGGAGGGGAGAGAGGTAGAGAAGAAGGAGGGAGTCGGGATGATGGAGAGGGGAGGAGGAGCAGAGGAAAAGGGAGGCTTAGTCTGGGAAGGCCTCCTGGAGGAGGTGAGCTTTCAGTAGGGCTTTGAAGGCGGGGGAAGTGTGCTTGTCAGATCCTCTGGCTCCCACCCCCGGACACTTTTCCCTAGGTATGCTGCTTCTCATTTATTGAGTGGAAAGAGCACGGTCCTGGAGTCAGAAGGACCTATGGACTAATCCTGGCTCTGCCACTTGTCTGCTGTGTGACTTTGGGCAAATCACTTCATTTCTTTGTGACTCAGTTACCTCATCTGATAAATGAGTACTAAGACTGTGAGCCCCAAGTGGGACAGAGATTGTGTCCAACCCAGTTTGCTTGTATCTACCCCATTGCGTAATGCAGTGCCTGCCACATAATAAGTGCTTAACAAATGCCATAATTATTATCAGGGTCAGGGCCTTCTTCAATACTAAGGAAAAGTAATTCTCATTGCCTCTGGCTATTAAACGTCTCCACAAGAATGAAGGTTAGGGTCCAATCCCAGCAGTGTGGGAAAAACTGTTGCTAAAGGGTTAACATCATTTGCATGGAGGAAGGGATACCACATTTTGTATATCAATCAATTAATCAATCAATCACATTTATTGAGCACTTACTTTGTGGGAACAACTGTATTAAGCCTTTGGGAAAGTATAATATAACAGAGTTGGTTGACGTATTACCTGACCACTGGCATAGTGGATAGAGCTTGGGTCCGGGAGTCAGAAGGTCATGGGTTCTAATCCACCTCCACCATGTGTCTAATCTTGGGCAAGTCACTTCAATTCTCTGTGCCTCAGTTCCCTCATCTGTAAAAGGGGGATTGAGAGGTCTGAGACCCACATGGGGCAGAGACTTTGTTCAACCCGACTTGCTTGTATTCATTCATTCAGTCATATTTATTGAGTGCTTACTGGGTGCAGAGCACTCTACTAAACGTTTGAAAAGTACAATTCAGCAACAAATAGAGACAATCCCTACCAAACAACGGGTGATGGCGAGACAGACAAGATCGAAGTACGGTGAGTCGGTTGGTATTAAAAAAAAATTCTTAAGCACTTACTATGTGCCAACCTCTGTTCCAAGCACTGAGGTAGATTAAAAGTTAATCAGGTTGTATCCACCCCAGCACTTAGTACAGTGCCTGGAGCTTAGTAAGCGCTTAGAAAATACCACAAATATCATTATTATTATTATTATTATTATTGAGTTTACAGTTTAGAGAGGGATATACCCATTAGTGTAAATAAATGAATTATGGATATATACATGAATGCTGCTGAACTGAGGGAATATGTCACTAAAGGTTGCAAACCCAAGTGGAAAGGCAATGCCCAAGGGAGTGGGGGAGTGAGATGGGTAGTGTATATGAACATTTATGACTTGGGATGGTTTTCTCAAATAGTCAAATTCTGCTCACTTAAATGAAGCCTAAAACTCATTCTTTCTCATTTTTCTCCTTCTCCTGTAATATTTCTGATCCTATTTGCCTCTGCTTTCCTTATTCTTTCCTCTTGATCCAGAGATTCATGTCTTCCCGCTGTGATATCTCTCCCTCCCTCTCTTTTTCTGATCCCCGTCTCACCACATCACTCTACCTTTCTCAATTCTTCCCCCTGCTGACTTCAGTAAACAGGAATTTTTGAGGGCAGATGATTCTTGCCTGTAAACTGTCAGAATAGAGACGAGAAAGATCTGTGGAAAGAGATTTTGGCTGTCCAGATGGCTGCATTGGGTGTGTGTATGTTTTTATGTGTGTATGTGTGTGGTTGTGCATGTTGTCTGTGTACGTTTTTGGTCTTCCCGTGTTTACATGGTGAGGGTGTGTTGATCAAATGGAGGGTGAGAGAAAGGATTTTTTCCTGGTAGTGACCATGGGGTTCAATGCCATGAAGACAAAGGTTGCGACGATCTATCTTGAGACTGGAAAGGGAAACGACGATTTCTGCATTATTTTGAACGTTTAACATGGGCAGCCTTTGTTAACATTTCCCTTGGAGAGTTTGATGCAGAAAACTGCCTTAAATATTTTAGTATTCCAACTTCTGGGAATACAAATTCTGTCAGGCTGTCATGTTATGTTTGTGCTTGGCTGTCATTTCTATCATTTTAACCATGTGCTAACAAACCTGCCATTTATATCTATTTGCTATTTATTATTCCTGCCCCTCCCTCCATTTATTCTGTTATTCCCAAACCTGCCCATCTGTTTATCTTTCCATCTGTAACTTTCCACACCAGAATGGAGGAGACACTGACTCGGTTTAGGAGAACTGCTTTACCCACATTCAAAATATTTATTTTCCCTTCCATTCACCCACTCGTGCCTTAATACATACCTCCTTTCCTTTGTTCTCCAGCCATCTACACTGTCCTTTGTTCTCCAGGTTTCTGTACTTTTGTCAGTTTCTTTTATTCTTGCCTGTCAGTTTTTCCATTCTCCACCTCTCCCCCTCTAATGCCATCTCTCTGTCAAAAATTCTGAATACTAGCAATGAATTTGAAGTGAACCAACTCTTCAGATGCCTAAATGAAATATCTGCATGGTTATACTTCAGGGATCACAAACAAGAAACAGGAATTGCTGTACTACCCGAGGAATGTGAAACAGTGGTTGTAGCTGGGCTGGTATTGGAAATGGGAAAAATAGAGAATAAATGGTATTTCATTATAATCTTCTAGACTGTAAGCTCATTGTGGGCAGGGAACATTTGTACTGATTCTGTTGTATTGTACTCTCCCAAGTGCTTAGTACAGTGCTCTGCTCACAGTTAACAGTCAATAAACACAATTAATGATTTCAGACATAGGTTAATAATAATAATGTTGGTATTTGTTAAGCGCTTACTATGTGCCAAGAACTGTTCTAAGCGCTGGGGTAGACACAAGGGAATCAGGTTGTCCCACGTGGGGCTGTAATCCCCATTTTACAGATGAGGTAACTGAGGCATCGAGAAGTTAAGTGACTTGCCCAAAGTCACACAGCTGACAAATGGCCGAGCCGGGATTTGAACCCATGACCTCTGACTCCAAAGCCCGTGCTCTTTCCACTGAGCCACGCTGCTTCTCTTGTTGCAAACTATAACACGTGAAGAGCATGAAGTTTATGTTTAAAACAGTTACTGACTTGGATGTTTCTATTGCTGAACTAAAATGATAATAGTAATATTAATTATGGTAACTATCATTTTTTTATTAAACATTTACTATGTGCAAAACACTGTACGAAGTGCTGGGATAGATATAAGATCACCAGGTCCCACATGAGGGGTCACATTCTAGGAAGGAAGGAGAAAATAAATTAAATCCCCATATTACAGATGAGAAAACTGTGTCACAGACAAGTTAAATGACTTGTCCAAGGTCACACAGCAGGTAAGTAGCGGAGCCGGAATTAGAACCCAGGTTCTTTGACTTCCAGGCCTGGGTTCTTTCTATTAAGTCATGCTGCTTCTCTAATGCAGTTATAATTGTGTAACTGGGGCAGAAAAAATAATTTTATAATCCACAACATATCTCTATACACTTGGTCTGAGTTCAATTTTCAGAAAGAATCTTTGTTTGGAAACTCACACAGAAAAATAGTTGAAAACTGAAGAGAACATTCTGTGTTCTGGATTCCCAGTGATTGGTCTCACTAAATTTTATTTCTAACGATAAAACATTTACTTAACTGAAAAACTGTCTATCTCTTCCCCACATCGATTCTGCCTTCCACCACTCTGAAATGTTTCCTTCCTTCCTTCCTTCCTTCCTTCCTTCCTTCCTTCCTTCCTTCCTTCCTTCCTTCCTTCCTTCCTTCCTTCCTTCCTTCCTTCCTTCCTTCCTTCCTTCCTTCCTTCCTTCCTTCCTCCTTCCTTCCCTCCCTCCCTCCCTCCCTCCTTCCCCTTCCTTCCCTTCCTTCCTTCCTTCTTTCCCTTAGGTACTGGGAGCCAGAGAACCTGGGTTCTAATCTGGATTCCGCCACTTGCCTGCTGTGTGCCCTTGTGCATATCATTTAACTTATCTGTGCCTCAGTTTCCTCAATGTAAAAATGGGGATTAAGAGTATGAGCTCCATATGGGACAGGGACTGTGTCCAACCTGATTAACTTGTGTCTATTCCAGGGCTTAGAACAGTGCTTAACACATAGTAAGCACATAACAAATATAATAACAATAATAATAATTATAATGATTCAGAGCCTTGACATCTTCTGTAGAACATATATCTCTCTGCCCATTCTACTCACCTTTGCTGTCCACCTTTTCCTTTCCAGTGGTCACTCACCCACTACATTTCAGAGCCCTGAAGAAATTAGGTTCATTTCTTTCATTCATACAATTCATTCAATAGTATTTATTGAGCGCTTACTATGTGCAGAGCACTGTACTAAGCGCTTGGAATGAACAAGTCGGCAACAGATAGAGACAGTCCCTGCCGTTTGACGGGCTTACGGTCTAATCGGGGGAGACGGACAGACGAGAACAATGGCGATAAATAGAGTCGAGGGGAAGAACATCTCATAAAAACAATGGCAACTAAATAGAATTGGGGCGATGTACATTTCATTAACAAAATAAATAGGGTAATAAATATATACAGTTGAGCAGACGAGTACAGTGCTGAGGGGATGGGAAGGGAGAGGAGGAGGAGCGGAGGGAAATGGGGGGAAAAGAGGGTTAAGCTGCAGAGAGGTGAAGGGGGTGGTGGTAGAGGGAGTAGAGGGAGAAGAGGAGCTCAGTCTGGGAAGGCCTCTTGGAGGAGGTGAGTTTTAAGTAGGGTTTTGAAGAGGGGAAGAGAATCAGTTTGGCGGAGGTGAGGAGGGAGGGCGTTCCGGGACCGCGGGAGGACGTGGCCCGGGGGTCCACGGCGGGATAGGCGAGACCGAGGGACGGTGAAGAGCTCTAGAAACTCGAGAAAGATTAGAAAGAACTGAGGAGTGGAAAGGAACTGAAATCTGGCCCATGATCTCCTCTGCATCCTGTGGTTGGGCTTCCATAATGACTCCCCTTAATCAATCAATCAGTAAATCAGTGGTACTCATTGAATACTCCCTGTATGCTTGAGAGAGTACAGTACAACAGAATTGGTAGACACATTCTACCTGCATACAAGAAGCTTACTGTCTAAGGCAGAACACAGACAGTAAATAAGTAAATTTCAGATCTGTACTTAAGCGCTGTGAGGCTGAAGAAGGGAGAATATCAAGTGCAACGATGATCCAGAAGGGAGATAGGGTAGTCATGGAAGCTTGTCTGAGAATATGTAAAATGTTGGGCAATGGAGTCTACTTTCAATCAGTGATGGGCAAGCCATAGGTAATTCAGAAAGAATTTGTGAATGAAAATCTGCAGGGAGGAAATGATTATAGTGCTGATGTCTTGAGATTTGCCACTCGCACCCTCTCTTTTTTAATGGCATTTATTAAGTACTTACCATGTGCCAGGCACTGTTCTAAGCACTGGGGTGGATACAAGCAAATCAAGCTGGACACAGTCCCTGTCCCACATGGGGCTCATAGTCATAATCCCGATTTTACAGATGAAGTAACTGAGGCCCAGAGAAGAGAAATGACTTGCCCCAGGCCACATGGCAGATGTGTGGCAGAGCCGGGACTAAACCCAGGTTCTTATGACTCCCAGGCCTGTGCTTTATCCACTAGTTCTGTTCAATAGTATTTATTGAGCACTTACTATGTGCAGAGCACTGTACTAAGCGCTTGGAATGAACAAGTCGGCAACAGATAGAGACGGTCCCTGCCGTTGGACGGGCTTATGGTCTAATCGGGGGAGACGGACAGACAAGAACAATGACAATAAATAGAGTCAAGGGGAAGAACATCTCGTAAAAACAATGGCAACTAAATAGAATCAAGGCGATGTACATTTCATTAACAAAATAAATAGGGTAATGAGGCCACTAGGCCACGCTGCTTCTCTCAATCCTGCCAGTCATGTTCTTGCTGCTTTAGCAGTGGGTGCGATGAGAAGTCGATGGGCAGGGGTGCAACACACTGTGAAGTGCATGTGATGAATTTATGGATAAACCCATTTAAGAACAACATGGCCACAGTGTCGTGTTGAGGGTTTGCCATAGACCAACAAGTGGTTGCCATGCTTCCACATAGATAACCACTGCCATCTTCATCACTCATGATAGGTGTTTTCAGGATTCTTGCTGAGCCTGCCCATCCTGCAAGACACCCTAGGTGCTTCTGAAGTCAGAAACCTTCATCACTGAGGTCTTGTGTATTCAATCATATTTATGGCGCTTACGCTGTGTAGATCACGGTACTAAATGCTGGGAGAGTACAATATAACGATAAACAGATACATTCCCTGCTCACAACGAGAGGTTTATTGTGGGCAGAGAATATGTCTACCATCTCTGTTACATTATATTCTCCCAAGTGCTTAGTACAGTGCTCTGCATGCACGAATACGTTTGATTATTGATTGACTGATGGCATAACCCCAGGAAGTCTTCCCCAACTTCTGAATGTTCCTCCAAAGTCAGTGAGGTGTGAGTTTGACTTTGGAGATGTTTTGTAAAACAGGCTTAATCTTAGGCTGTCGAGTCGTCTCCGACCCATAGCAACACCATGGACACGCCCCACCCCACCCAAGCATGCCCCACCTCCATCTGCAGTTGTTCTCGTAGAGTAGCCATAGAGTTTTCTTGGTAAATAATATGGAAGTGGTTTATCATCACCTCTTTCTGCATGGTAAAATTGATTCTCCGCCCTCGACTCTCTCCCATGCCGCTGCTGCCTAGTACAGGGGACTTTTCACTTGCAGGAGATTGCTTTTTCCACTCGCTAGCCACTGGCCAAGCTAGAAATGGAATGGATATGCCTCTGCTTGACTCTCCCTCCCGTAGTCGAGACTGAGAGAATACTGGAAACACTTGGGCTTAATCTAAACAGACAACATTCCTTGCTACCCGTGACAGAAATATGTCAGACAGCCAATCAACAGCAATAGCTGGACCAATCATTTTGTTAAAATTCATACAAAGTCTGAATCTTGCTGAATATTGTTTCCAATCTGGAAGGGAGAAATGGGGAATGTGAGAGGTGAAAATGAAAAGCCCACCTTGGCACAGCCATGCCAACAAAATGAATAACTAAAAAGAAGCCATTATTCTTAGAGTTTGGCAGAGTATGGTCATCGAATGGGATGCCCCCTTTTTATTTGGAGTGTAGGTCAGACTTAAAAGACCGTAACTTTTTGTTTTAATAGCATTTGTTAAGCACTTACTATGTGCCAGGCACTGGATTAAGCTCTGGGGGAAATACAACCTAATCGGGTTAGACACAGTCCCTGTCTCACGTGGGGCTCACAGTCTTATTCCCCTTTATACAGATGAGGTAACTGAGGCATAAAGAAGTAAAGTGACTTGCCCAGTTTCACACAGCAGACAAATGGCGGGACTGGAATTAGAACACGGGTATTTCTGACTCCCAGGCCCATGGTTTATCCACTAAGCATAAGAAGTGGCAAGGCCTGAGTTGGAGACCTGGGGTCTAATTCTGGCTCTGCCTGCTGTGTGACCTTAAGCATGTCACTTAACTTGTCTGTGCCTCTTTAGACTGTAAGTTCCTTGTGGGCAGGGAATGAATCTGGTAACTCTTTCAGTTTGAACTCTTACAAGTGCTTAGTACAGGACTTTGTACACAGTAAGTGCTCAATAAATATGATTAATGAGTTGAGTGGCTCAATATCCTCACCTTTAAAAATGGGGAAAAGATACCTGCTCTCCCTCCCAGATAGACTGTGAGGCCCATGTTGGAAATAGACTGTGTCTCATCTGCTTATATTGTTTCTATCCCAGTACTTAGTACAATGGTTGGCCTATAATAAATGTTTAATAAACACAGCCATTTTTATTAGGAAAATTGATGACTTTTTCTTCTGAAGACTTCCAAGTCCCCATCCTAACATAGCAAAGATCCCGATAATAATAATGATAACATATAATGGTATTTGTTAAGCGCTTACTATGTGCCAAGCAGTATACTGGGGTGGATAAAAGCAAATTGGGTTCAACAGAGTCCCTGCCCCAAATGGGGTTCACAGCCTCAATCTCCATTTTACGGATAAGATAGTTGAGGTACAGAGAAGTGAAGTGACTTGCCCAAGGTCACACAGCAGACACGTGGCAGAGGTGGGATTAGAACCCATGACCCTCTGCCTCCCAGGCCCGTGCTCTATCTACTATTACTAATAATAATAATAGTAATGGCATTTGTTAAGCGCTTACTATGTGCAAAGCACCGTTCTAAGCGCTGGGGAGGATACAAGGTGATCAGGTTGTCCCACGTGGGGCTCACAGTCTTAATATCCATTTTGCAGATGAGGTAACTGAGGCACAGAGAAGTGAAGTGACTTGCCCAAAGTCACACAGCTGACAAGCGGCGGAGGCGGGATTAGAACCCATGACCTCTGCCTCCCAAGCCCCGGCTCTTTCCACTAAGCCACGCTGCTTCGCGTAACATCTTCTCTAAGGCCTTCCACCTGACAGTCATGTTAGAAGCTCATCATTCCCACTGAAATACCATAGAAACCGAGCTAGTCTGACTTCTATTATTTAGTAGAGCAGAGCTAACGGAGTGGAGACGCTAGCGGAGAATGAGGAGGAATGGTAGGAATGTATCGAACATCAGTGCTGATGGCTATGAAAAGCAAAACCCTGAGGTAAGCTGGAGGGGACAAGGAGGGAGTCAGGAGAAGAGCCAGTGGGGGAAAAGGAAGTCTGGTTGGGGAAATGCAATAGAGGATGAGAGAATAACAGGATTGGGATAAGGACAAGAGGAAGGTGAGATAAGGAGGAGATGTAAGCAGATCTATGTAAGATGTAAGCAGATGTAAGCGATGTGCGAGAGAAGCAGCGTGGCTCAGTGGAAAGAGCCTGGGCTTGGGAGTCAGAGGTCATGGGTTCGACTCCCGGCTCTGCCACTTGTCAGCTGTGTGACCGTGGGCAAGTCACTTCACTTCCCTGTGCCTCAGTTACCTCCTCTGTAAAAAGGGGATTAAAACTGTGAGTCCCAGGTGGGACAACCTGATCACCCTGTATCTTCCCCAGCTCTTAGAACAGTGCTCTGCACATAGTAAGCGCTAAACAAATACCAACATCATTATGTAAGAAGCAATGTGGTGGGTGGAGGGGGCGACCTAGATAAGAGACAGGGGTTCACAGGTAGCAGCAGGGAGATAGATTGGCGATACGTGGAGGGATGTGAACAGCAGCATAGACCAGGCATCGTATCCCCATTTTTACAGGTGAGGAAATAATAATAAAAAAAAAAATCATGATGATGTTACTTGCCAAGCACTGTTCAAAGCACTAGGGGAAATACAAGTTAATCAGGTTGGATCCTGTCCCTGTCCCTCATGGGGCTCCCACTCTTAATCCCCATTTTACAGATGATGTAACTGAGGCAAAGAAGTCAAGAAGTCTACGGTCACACAGCAGATATGTGGCAGAGCTGGGATTAGAACCCAGGTTCTTCTGACTCCCAGGCCTGTGCTCTATCCACTAAGCCAGGCTGCATCTCGTTATCAACCAGTCAACCTATAAATCAATGAATCAACCAATCGTATTTATTGATCACTTCCTGTGTGCAGAGCACGGCACTAAGTGCTTGGGCGAGGACTAGAAAACAGCATACTTTAGAGTACTATATAGCAGTGTGGCTTAGTGGAAAGAGCCCGGGCTTGGGAGTCAGAGGTCGTGGGTTCTAATCCTGGCTCCGCCACTGATCAGCTGTGTAACTTTGGGCAAGTCACTTGACTTCTCTATCTATGCCTCAGTTACCTCGTCTGTAAAATGGGAATTAAGACTGTGAGCTCCACGTGGGACAACCTGATTGCCGTGTATCTACCCCGGGTTTAGAATAGTGCTCAGCACATAGTAAGCGCTTAACAAATGCCATTATTATTATTATTATTATTATTATTATTGATAACAATGTTGGTAGGCATGTTCTTTGCCCGCAAGGAGCTTACAAAAGACACAGAGAAGTTCAGTGGGTTTCCTAAGGGCACATAGCAGAATTAGAGCCCATTATCTCCTGATTTCTGTAGCAAACTACTTCTTATACTTGGAAGTTAAGGGCCAAGATAAGGACTTGGGGAGCAGTGTGGAGAGAGATCCAAGGCTCTGAGACCCTTTTTTTCTCTCTTCCTCTCTCCATTTTCCTGCTGCTCTCCTAGCCCCTGTCCAGTATCCTGTTCCTCCTGGAAAATCTCAACCCTGCCCCTGCATACAATTATGCTCCAAACCTTCAATCTGCTCTGCTTCACCCTCTGGGACACCTCATTCATTCATTTGTATTTATTGAGCACTTACTGTGTGCAATACACCGTACTAAGTCCTTGGGAGAGTGCAGATTAAACGTCTGTCATTTCTCCCAGTCTCCACTAAGAAGACAGAGACCAACCTGAAGCCTACCTGGAATTAGTTCCCCAAAGGGGGTCATTCCAATTTGTCACTACTTTATCCAGCTTCTGGCTCTCAAGGCCTAGCATCTCTATGCTCAAGTCTGTATGCTTGGCGCTCTCCATTGTTTAGAGAGTATGGGAGAACCAGAGAGGAAAGGAGTAGTCACCAAGCTCAACTCTAATAATAATAATGATAGTAATAAAATGATAAATGTGGTATTTGTTAAGCACTTACTATGTGCCAAGCACTGTACTAAGATCTGGTGTAGATACAAGATAACTAGGTCCCATATAATAATAATGTTGGTATTTGTTAAGCGCTTACTATGTGCAGAGCACTGTTCTAAGCGCTGGGGGAGATACAGGGTGATCAGGTTGTCCCACCTGGGGCTCACAGTTTTAATCCCCATTTTACAGATGAGGTACCTGAGGCACAGTGAAGTGACTTGCCCACAGTCACACAGCTGACAAGTGGTGGAGCCGGAATTCGAGCCCATGACCTGTGACTCCCAAGCCCGGGCTCTTTCCACTGAGCCACGCTGCTTCAGTCTAAGTAGGAGGGAGACAAGGTTTTGAATCCCCATTTTACAGATGAGGGAACAGAGGGACATGGAGGTTAAGTGACTTGTTCAAGTTCCCACAGCAAAATTAAATGACTTGCCCAAGGTCTCACAACAGACGTGGCACAGCTGGGTCTCAGAAACCAGGTCCTCTGATTCAGGCCTGTGGTCTTTCCACTAGGCGATGCTGAAGAGGCCAATGGTGGCCTGGAGATGTAGTTCAGTGGACAGCACCAGTTACCAGAAAAACAGACCAAGAGCCAATGCTCAGTTGGCTATATTTTGGGGTGCCCCAGTAATAATAATAATAATGTTGGTATTTGTTAAGTGCTTACTATGTGCAGAGCACTGTTCTAAGCACTGGGGTAGACACAGGGGAATCAGCTTGTCCCACGTGGGGCTCACAGTCTTAATCCCCATTTTACAGATGAGGTAACTGAGGCACAGAGAAGTTAAGTGACTTGCCCACAGTCACACAGCTGACAAGTGGCCGAGCCGGGATTCAAACTCATGACCTCTGACTCCAATGCCCGTGCTCTTTCCACTGAGCCATGCTGCTTCTCACTAAACCCATAATTAGCATGCTTTCTAGACACAACACTGGAAAAACAGCACAGCTCAGTGGATAGAGCACGGTCCTGGCAGTCACAAGGACCTGGGTTCTAATCCTGGCTCCGTCACTTGTCTGCTTTGTGACCTTGGGCAAAATCACTTCACGTCTCTGTACCCCAGTTACCTCATGTGTAAAATGGGGATGAAGACTTCGAGCCCCGTGTGGGACATGGACTGTGTCCAACCTAATTGCCTCATATCTAGCCCAGAGCTTAATACGATCTCTGGCATAACAAATCTGGCTGAACAAATCCTATCTCACATTATCGGCTGTTCAGATTGCATTAAGACCACTCCAAATCCAGGCATGAGTATTTTTTTTTTTACTTCCAGGTTTTTATTCACATCCTGCTTTTCATAATAGACGTGAGACCCTTCCAATAGTCTATTTTAAAGACATTTTTGAAATGTTCAGACAATTAAAGTCACTCAGAATTGCTAGTTCTTTTTCCTAACCCATCAATTCCCATAAATGCATTATCTTTTTTGCATTATTTCTTGGTTAAATATAGGACTTGCAACCAAAGTGATTCCTTTTAACTATGAACGAGAATTTTGCAATATTATATTGAACTCCTTGGAGGCACATTCTATGAATCCCTCCCACCCCAAAAACATTCAATCATACAGAGTTTAAGGAGACTATAATTCTGACCATTAAATGTATTTCTAAGAAATATGAAGGGATTGGTGGTCCTATCAATCAATCAATCTTATTTATTGAGCACAAACTGTGTGCAGAGCACTGTACTAAAAATTTAGGAGATTACAATATCACAGAGTTAGTGGACATGATCTTTGCCTGGGTTAGACTATAACCCTTACAGTCTATAGGAGAAGACAGATACTATGAATAAAAA